>NC_045630.1:7812500-9062500 GCF_009829155.1 Mustela erminea | reverse complement strand
AGTTCGGTCACGTTGCCCTTCCGCCCACGGGCTTCCTCAGTTGCTGATTCGGATCCTAGCGCGTGACCATGGGGCCCCCCCGGGCACAGACTCCAGGCAGGAGCACAGTTTCCTCTCCGGGGTAGCAGGTCTCCAGACCCACCCACCAGCCTCTGCGGGTGCCAACTGGTCTCCACCCCTGGGGAGAAGGACTGCGGCTCTCAGCGGGCAGTGGGAGGGGAGACCTTCACCCCATCCGGTGCTTTCCCAACAAGGCGAATTAGCAGCAGGCGAAGAAGGAAGGGCTGCCTCCCCGCTGACCCCAGCCCTCGCCACGGTGCCCACCACCCAGCTGACGGGTTTGCATTGAGAGCACGACACAGGGCCAGGCACGCCCAAGTGTCCCAATGCCGATGCCCATTTACTTCACATAGACACGCGTGTGCTTCTGAAAAGGGATTCATTTGCCCGAGCCTTCTCACCCTGGCTCCTCCACTTCCAGCCAACGGCTCTGGCGCCTGCTCTGGGCCATTCCTGACCACGCTGCTTCTCCTGGCCGTGGCGGGATGAGGGGGACAGGAGGGCTGCTCCAACCAAGTTCAGCCAGAGGCGACAGAGACCACACTTTGTACATCCATGGCACTCCCTGGGGCATGGCAAGGTGCCCTTCCATTCATCCGGGCACCGTGTTCTCCTCTCCAGGTATCTCCAGGGAGGGGATGCTGAGAGAAGCGAGGAGGGGCTTCGGGACCGGGAGATAATCCTCCACCTGGGGACAGAGGGAATATGTACATATGGACACACAGGGACACATAGGGTTGTGGGAGTCTCGCTGGAGGGAGGGGTTCCAGATGCCCGCAGTCGGGGGGTCAGACTATGTGGGGAAGAGACCACAGAGCCTGCATGTTGGAGGCAGAGCAGAGGACGTGTTTGTGTGTGTGTGTGTGTGTGTGTGTGTGTGTGAAGGGATGCAGATGGTTGGGCAGTAGGATGGAGATGGGGATCCGTGAGAGAGGGCAGGGTCGCAGGAAACAATCAACTGACAGATTTCTAGCTCCGCCACGTACTCCAAGTGGTTCCATTTGCTACGAAGAGAACTTCTGAGAGACTAGGTTTGGGGTGGGACTGATGAGCCATTTCCTCATTTATCTGTCAAAAATACTTTTCACACCTGCTGTGTGCTGGGACCTGTGCTAGTTTGGGGCGTACTCGTTTTTGAGGTGCCGTTAAACGGTCCAGAGGAGATGCTGCTTTAACTGAGTTGAAGCACGAATCGAGCTCAGAAGAGCATGGAGGACAGAGATCGCCACGTGGAAACCATCCGTGTTCCGCTCTGGGCAAATCCTACTTCTTCAAAGCCTCTCCTTTTGGCTGGATTCCTCCTGTGGACACATTCTTCTCCAGGGGGGCTCCGCTATATTTATTTGGCATATTTAGGGATGTCTGGCTGCCCCCTTCGCCATGCTGGAAGAAATCCTGCATCTTTCCATTATGGGTGATTGGATTACGTTCTGAGTTCTAGAGGTTTCTTACTACTGTGGCCGAGAGTCTCCAAGCCAGTAGTTGATTGCCGGTGAAAAACAAACCAAAAATAGAGTCCGGGCACAAGATTGAGACCTAAATAAATAAATAAATTAGGAATCTTTCAAACAAAAAGATCAAACTGCACAAAGGAGTTTCTCTTCTTTTCTCTTGCAATAAGATTATCTACTCTGCCATGTTATGGCCAGAATGTTCTTCTGTTTTAATAAAGGCTAATTTTGAAAACAAAACAAAACAAAGCAAAACAAAAACAATACAATACAATAAAGTGTGTTGGTAATCTAGACCGTGGACAAAACCATGGTTCAGGAGCTCATCTGTGGGACCAGCACCATCAGCCCTGTTGTAATAGCTTATCCTAACTTCCTGCCTGGGAAAACTAGCAAACCACAAAGCACCCAACAGTAAAATTATGTCAGATGTCACTCTCTCCTTGATAGAACTCATCAGACCAACAGCCAAACCAAGGAGACACATTTGTAAAAGATACACCAGGCTACTTTTGTTGATGTCACTCAGTTGATCTCCCCTCCTTGACGGGTACCCCAAGGCGATCAGATCCCTGGTAATGGGATCTCCGAGGTCTTACCACCACAGCGACACAACCTGGGGAGACCAAGTTCGCACCTCTGGTAGCAGACAACAGTGCAAGTCCTTCTGACCCATCCTCGAGGTTATCGCACTAAAGGCACAGTAGAGCAGGGCCTTGACTTTGGGGTCCGATGTTCCTTGGTAATTCTGTGCATCCCGTGAGATGAAAAGTCATTTGTATGATCTCAGACATAAGCACAGGTGTTTGTAAGCCCTTCACAGGGCAAACACCATATGAGAGACCCAACATCTAATGATCCAAGTTTAGGGAAAGGAAGCTGTGTTAGTTTCCCAGGGCTGCCGCAATAAATGACCCCAAAATGTGGCTTAAGACAACAGAAATGGGGGAAAAAGAAAAAAAAAAAGACAACAGAAACATTCTCTCACAGTGTCGGAAGCTTGACGCCAAAGATGTCTTGAATTCAAGGAGTCTATAGCATCATGCCAGCTCATAGGGATCTTTCCTTGCCTTTCTAGCTTCTGGTGGTTGCGAGGAATCCTCGGTGTAGCAGCTCCGGGCAGCACATCACCCATCTTTGATGCCATGTGGCGTTCTCCTTGCGTGTCTGTGCCTATGTCCAAACGTCTCTCTTCTCATAAGGACACCATCACTGGCTCAGAGCCTGGCCTGATCGAGTATGAACTTGAAGACATTTGCAAAGACCCACTTTCTCCATAAAGTCACAGTCACAGGTAGCAGGGATGAGGGCTTGAACTCATTTTTTGGGAGGACACAATTCCACCCATGATAGGAAACAAAAAACAAAAAACTGATTTTTGGCCTTTGTTCTTGTTAATAAAAGGAGAGACAGAAATAGTTTTTTAATAAATTCAAGATGCTACAAAGTTTAAAAGTCTTAAAGTTATATAAAATGGATTTTCATTATAATTTTAAAATATATCCTAGGGACACTGGGAGGCTTAGTGCGTTGAGCCTTCAACTCTTGAATTTGGCTTGGTTCAGGATCTCAGGGTCATAAGATCGAGCCCTGGGTCAGGCTCCACACTCAGCAGGGCGTCTGTTTGAGATGCCTGCCAGCTCTCCCTCTGCCCCTCCTCCCGCCTCTGCTCACGCACACACACGTGCTCTCTCTCAATTAAACAAATAAATAAAATCTTTAAATATATCCTAAAAATTAAAAGATACAAAAATCGGAAAATGCTATGAGCATGATTTGATTTGATTTTGAACTATTGACCTGGGAGTCAAACACACTAAGAGGACTGACAGACGCTTGCTTTACAGAGACGGAAGCCGCGTCTGGGCGCTGCTGGGTGGGTCACTGTGCGGACAGAATAGTGGAAGTGAAAAGAATTCTTTGGGACCCCAAAGACCAGATCTATGATTTTTGCACCCCCAGAGACTACTGACTATTTCCAACATTTAAGTCTCCCATTGCAGAAACACGACACACACAGTGGACGGAGGTGGGCTGGGGGCAGGGGGAGTAAACCACTCCCGTGTCAAGCGTGGGAAATACAGTAGGTGCCTCTCGTGACCTAACACCAGGCGTGGATGCACAGCCCAGGCCCGAGGTCTGAATCAGCGAGGGCCCCGCCGCTTTAGAAAGAATTACCGCAGGTGTTATGCTTTTATACAATCATCTCTTCCAGCGAAACCAAATTGCTCTATTCAATCCAGGTCATCGCAGCCAAATGTTTTCAAAGCAATTTGCAGGCTTTTGCTTCTCAGGACCACACCCTGCCCGGCCGGTCGCGGACACTGAGCATTCTTCCATGGAGCTAAAAGGGTAAGGATTAGCCCAAGCTACTGGAATCTTGCACAAATGGATTTATAGCCACGCGAAAATTACAGGTACACGCGAGCAGTCCAGCTAATACCACAAATCATCGCAGATACAGAGGGCAATAGGATTGTCAGAAAGCGAAACTTGGACAATATTAAGTCACTCCATCTTCGGCTTTCTCAAAGTCAGCCTCTCTGGGCACTGCTCTCCGCCAAAGGAGGACTCAAGAATCGATCAGCGGTTGGCTTTTCTGCCATTCATCTGGGCTTGTATGAAACAGTTCTACCCCAGGTTCTACCCAACCACAAGCCAGGAGACACTCCAAGGATCCCCTGGTCTGGAGCAGAAAACAGTCACAGACTCGTCAGCCACGCCTCCCACTTCCCGGTAATCCCCTGGATCGGTCAGGTGCACAGGAGACTTTTGTGGGGCTGTCCCCTGAGGGACATGCTAAGATTCCTCTGTCCTCTAGTGCTTCCTTTGCCGGCTGCAACCAGCCGTTCAGATTCTCGACTTTGACCGTCACCCCTTGCTTTCTCCCTGGTCTTCTTTCCAAAAGTCCTGACTGTGCTCTGCAGGGGCACTGGCCACCCTGCAAGTCTGTTTTTCCCCCCTGGGGGATGGATCCTGTGCCCCACCCCACCCCCCAGGCCCTAACTCAGTGTCTGATGCATGGTCATTGCCCAGAGTTTTTGTTCAATGAAAAAATATTTCTAGAAAGGACGGTCCATAAGGCCTGCCTTTACAAGCTGAGCATAAATTCATCCTACTGAGTTTATCTCACAAGCTATTCGCGGAGTGAGGTGTGATGTGGGTGCGTGTGTTTCCATAGGGACAGCAGGAAGAACGGAGCTTGGAGGTAGGGATCTATTTAGGAAAATTATAGGTTTGTCATCAGCTTCCAGTCAACAGAGGGGCAGAATCCACATTAGGAGGGGGGTGTCTGACCACTAAGGGCCAGTGAGGGTGCTGGGGGCCTGGAAACGTGGGCAGGAAGTTCAAGGTGAAGACTGCCGGGGGCCTGGAAACCAGCATGTCTCCACTCTCCAAAGGGACTTCAGGCTGTGTCTACTGCTCTCCTCGGCAGATCGGCTGGCTCAGGTGGGAACTGACAGGACACTGTGTCGTCGAAGGCAACACACCTGCCTCAGGCAAGTTATCAACAGTGAGGACAATCCCATCGCCTGGGAGAAGTTTCCTGTGGCCGTTCAGCAGAGACAGAAGACCCACGGCTTGTCTGGTTTTGTTCTGTCTTCATTCTTTCCCGTGGTGCCTGCGACCTTATTCCAGGTTTGCCCTGGTGGCCTCCCCCTCCCCCCACCACGACCAGCCCGTACCTGCCTGGTTCTTCCTCCCCCCTCCCCCTCCACTACAGCAAGGACTGAACCCGGGATCCAAGTTTGGCGCCTCTGTCTTATGTTGAGTAAAGTTAAGTCATAACTTCTACACGGGGACTTGGACCCAGAGGGGCCACAAAGTGAATGAAGTGGGAGACGCAGGTTCTCCTCTTGCCAAGGACGCTTCTGAGGCTCGGGAAGGGTCCTTGATATTCTCGGCGTTTGTCCTTGTGAAATGTTCTTCCCGTGCGGGCTTGGGCTTTCCTTCTGTCAACTCCGACCGGCGCACCAGGATCCGTGCCCTGGTCTCACAAACAAGCCCTCCACACCACCGTCCTTCTCGGTCTGACTCCCCCGGGGGCAGCCTGACCCACCCTAGAAAACTCCATTCCTCAAATCCCATGGCTTGGGTGCTTCCCGGGCCCCTCTAGGGACAAGGGCCCACCCTGTCTCCCCATCTGTTTATCGCACATTACCACTTGTCTCTGAGCTCTCTGAGCGTTTCTTGACCAGAATCTGGGGTTGTGCAGATAAGAGCTCTGTCTCTGCCTTGGCTTGCTTCTTTGTTTTCGCTAAGATTTCCTCTTTCTAGTCATTTTCCCCCCACTGAGAATACAGTTCTCTCCTGCTTTTAAAGGCACATGTCATGGTATAAAATAGAATTGTATTTGGGAAGAGAAATCACAGGGCTACTGGAGCCTTAATGTACAACTAAGCAGCAGAATTCAAGGTCCATCTGATCGGGGAGATCCCGAGCATTTTCCTACCTCCCTTTGAAATTACTTGGATTAAATTCTGGGTTACTAGTTAACTTCCATTATTCAGTTATTTCACTCCAGCATTTCTCCCTGCCCTTCAGTGATGGCACGGGAGCAGCTTTTATGATCTCACCTCACAGAAACCCTCTTCAGTTTCATCAAAGGAGCGATCTCTTTCCTGTCCCAGGACATTCAAACTCCCTTTCCCCTCAGCCCAATGCTGACTTTTCCTCACCCTCCATAACCCAGTAACAAATATTGCTTTGTAAGAGATCTTCCCTTCCTATCTAAAGGAAGTCTGCTGTCATTCTCGGGGTGCCCGAGTGGCTCAGTCAGTTAAGTGCCTGCTTGGGTCATGATCCTGGGGGGGGGTCCCCATTCAGCAGGGAGTCTGCTTGTCTTCCTCATCCTTTGCCCCTCCCCCTGTTCTCTCTCTAAAATAAACTGATAAATCTTTAAAAAAAAAAAAAAAGGAAGTCCATTGTCATTCTTCCTTTGCTCACTTTGTTTCTTTATCATAATATGTAAATATATACTTTTTAAACTTTTTATTTCCCTGTGCCTTCCTTCAAAACCTAAGCTCCGTGAAGGTCAAGGCCGCACCCGTCTTTTTCTCCATTATACCCACAGCACTCCACACATTCTGACACATTCTGAGTTAAGGTTCTCATTGCCATGACAATAGGCCAAATCACCTTACCTGCTCTGGTTCTTCTCACAGCACTGACAAAGGAGGCAGAGAACCTTGTCCCAGGCCCCTGGGAGAGCTCTTCCTAAATGAGGCAACTTGGTTATTAAGCTCATCTCTTTCAGTGTTACTGGTAATAGCGTGGCTTCTCCAAGGGCCCCATCTTTGGTCTGCCCATGATTTTCCCAACAGGCTGGTTCTCCAGTGCTCACCTACTGGCTCAGAAAGGGGGGACTTAGGGCAACGGACACCACGCAGGAGGGACGGACTGGTCTTACCAAGTTTCAGCCAGGGCTCCCCTCCACTTGGGACATAGGAATTTCAGGAGACAAAGGCAACTCATCTAGCTCTCCCCGGGAGCCCAGAGGAGTTGGGGTAGGGGGAATGGTCTACTTCAATACCAAGGACAGCACCTCTCTGTTCCGTCTTTGAGCCCCTCAATAAGTTCGGACATCCAGAGAGCCAGTAGAAGCGTATACTGGGTTCCAGGTCAGGCTTCACTCAGCCCCAGAGCTCAGAGACTTGACTTCCGACTATCTCGTAGTATCTCTGACCACACCTTGGCATACTGGGAATGTGGCTGGGAGCCTGGAGCATAGCTTCCTTCATCAGGAATTTACCATCAGGTCAAGTCAGAGTTAGTCTCGGCAAAACATGACCTTGGAAGCTATCAATTCTGGCTGCCTTTTCCTTCTGTGACTTCCTACAGAATGGGATGCTGGTATGGATGCTGGCTTAGAAGATCTTAGAAGCTAGAGCTCGCCACTGTGATCAATGGGAACAAAATGGGGTCTTCCAAAGTACTGGGAATTCCTGGGACTCCAGTCTTCCATTAGCCTTTAAGGATATGGACATCCTTAGAGAGATGGGAGTCCAAATGAGGCTGAGAAATAGGTTCCCCCAGAACATTCACCCCAGGGCAGGTGCGGGGGCAGTGGGGCAGGAGCCGGCCCAGCCCTGCAGCTGAAGGGCTGGGGGACAGGTGAGGGGCTATCTTGGAAGGCGGGCACCCTGATGTCCCCACCTGTAGTAGCTGGCAGGGAAAACCAGCAGCAAAGTTCTCATTTGATGCAGAACAAAGTGTTTCCCAGGAGCTCTGCTCAGCCGTCAGAACACGGCCACCCAAGGGAGTTGGCGCATCGGTGAGAGCAGGTGGGTTCCGAGAGTGACTGTAAAAGGGCCTTTTGGTACCTCGCGTTGTATTGTGTTGTTCTTGTATTGTTGCAGTCAAATGCTCTACCCCTGAGATACCCCCTGTACTTGCATATTTGGTCTCCACGGATTGAGAAGCTATACAATGACAAAAAGGTGCTATGAGTTCACTATCACCTTCAAGTGAACTGATATCTAGAGACCAAAGCATTGACATTTTCAAAGGAGGATGCCCTATTTACCTAAGATATTCCACATCTAGTCTACGTTCAGCCTCCGGTGGACACATGGGTGCCTGGACCCCTGTAAACGTCTCGGCCCTGTCCACGCATCACAGCCCTCCTGTTCTAACCATCCCTCTAAGACACCGTGACATAGGGACTATCCCCACAGGCCTGACACAAATGGGCATCACTGGGTTCGCTTAATGGGGTGACAGACCCAGTTAGCAGTCACACCCTCGGGAATCAGGACCTACATTTGGAATCAGAAGCCAGAGAAATCAGAAGCCAGGTGGACACTGAGACCCCTGACCCAGGGTGGAGAGGGTGAGAGCAAGGGTCAGCTCCAGGGAGGAGGGCTAGCAAAAGCCACACACGGTATAAAGTCTGTGCAGCAGGCTGGGGCTCAGAGCAGGACTCTGTCAGGGGTAGGAGTGCTAGAACAAGGCAGGCGGAGGATGGAGATAAGCGCTCACCCCTGGGGCCAAGTTGATAGCAAAGGACACTGGCAGGCCTGGAGACTTAACAGCAGGGGCCTCTGGAGTCGAGGGGCATCTGGTTTAATTCTCAGAGCTGCTGGGTGCGGGATAGGGAGGGGACTGCGGGCATCTTTCTGTCCTCAGGATTGCTCCAGGACCTGGGGCCAGACCGACCCCGCCAGTGGGGGCATCAGAACATTCTGTGGGAGGAACCGTAGACAGCAGCTTCAGAGGCAACAAGCCTCTGCCAACCAGCCCGACAGAAAGACAGAAGAGCCCCCAGCCTCATGAAACCTCCTTCCCCAGGTCCCGAACACACCAGCACACACTCCCCAAGATTCTGAGAACTCGGGGACGTTATTTAGGACAGAAGGACAGAGAGACGGGGAATCGTTCCTGAGTTTCCCCCCTGTGTGCACTCTCCGTGTGTAATCGCATTCAGTGGGAAAACATGAATCCTGAGGGCCTCACTTCCAAAACAGAAAGTAAGAGTGGAGCAGTTTAATGGGCAGAATCTTTGTGGGCTCCCCGATTCAGATCCTTATTGTAATTCAGGAGCCAAAATCATTTCCACACCGCCCACGGCTCCGGCTGAAGCTGCTGTTCCGCCGTGGAAGGATCCGCTCCTAGAAACAGCCCCCTCGCCCCCCCCCGCCCCGCCCTACAGAAACAGTTCCACATCCTTTGTCTCTGCATCAAAAACAGGATGATTAATGTCAACGGTGGTGATGTTAAAAAGGGATCTCTGAGACCCAGGGATGTTATCTAACGGCAAGTGTCTCCAAAAATGCTTTTCACAAACCTCAAAGCACTCTCCATCAAACACACCCAAGGGAGCAGCCGCAAAAGGCCGCGACAATAACTCGAGATGAGTAGTGTTCAGAATAGTAAAAAGTTTCAGGAACGGCCAAAAGTCGAAACAATGCCGCGGAGTGCAGAGGGAGCTCTGCCCCCAAGACTCGCATTCATGGAGGGCAATAAATAAAAACTTCAGAAAGAAGGAGAGAGCCCCGCGCCGGGAGTAGGGCAAGTGCATGGCTGCACGGGCCCTTCGTTGAGTCTGACGGGTGACACACGCTTCCAGTCCCACCTGAAAAGGACCGCTTTTTGGCAAAAGAGGGTTATGGCTAATTCTAGAGGGAATGTTCAGGTGTAGCCGCAATCATCTTCCTGTTCTGGGCCCGCTCAAATCTTTTGGAGGCAGTCAGATCCTTACTCAGATTGATGTTTCCCCATGGCCCCCCATGCTAAGGAAGTCACCTTCCAGTAGAACCCTGATTCAGGCACACCCCCTATAAATCAGATGGGGCAGCCTCCTAAAACATGAAGGAAAGCCAATTTTCTTTCCTTTTGGCCATTCAAATCACAAGACAGAGCTTCCCACGGGCAGAAGGAATCGTGGCCAGTCCCCTCCTGACTTTGTCACCTCCCTTACCGACACAGGTACTGTTCCAAATGTGTCGTCCATCCCCCAAGTCACCAGGCATGACTACTGGCCATTAAGAGCTGGTCATGTACTGTCTACCGAATGTGGGCTCTATAGCACATGCTACTTACATACAAGTTACTACCTAATGGTTTCTGGTTATAGGAGATTCTTCTGGTGCCTACCCAAACCCCCACCCCTCTCCCCAATCAAACTCCCCCCATGAAGCCCAAGGGACACATGACAAATTGACCCCATCCTCATCAGAGGTAGATGCTGATGGGTCTGAGGGAATCATCAGGAGCTCATTCTCCTTGCCGGAGTTTGGCTCAGGAATGCAGGTACTTTCACGGAGTTCCTTCCTCTGGCATCTGTTTAGGGGTGGGTGTGTGACCTAAGTGGGCCAACCAGCCCGAAGGGAAAGGCTTCTGAGCCATGCTTTCTCCCTCCCTGCCTCCCTTACTCCCTCTCCCTCTGTCGCTCCTCGTCTGGGCGTGAACAAGCAAACAGACGGCCCCAGTGCCACTGGTAGCCGCCTCCTAGTCCCCTCCGCACCAAAGAAGGGAGCCATTCTGAGAACAAAGCTGACAGAAATTGGAGCCCCTCGAGACTTCTTGATCCGAGAGCCGAGAGATGCCCTTAGTTCTTAGGCCAAATGTCCTGTTACAACCGGAAGTACCTGCACCATAGATCTGAGGCAAAGTTCTTTCTCTCTCTCTCCCTCCAATCTTTCCTTTTCCTTCCTTCCTTCCAAGGAGGTGGCGCCGCTGGTTTTCTAGCTGTGTGAACTGAGGCAAATCCTTCCACCTCCCCGGTCTCCAATGTCACCGTAGGTAATGAAGGAGCTAGACTAGGATGATTTGTAAGAACGCTTCAAACGGTAACATTTGTGGTACAAAGATTAAATAGTATAATACTTCTACTCAAAAGACAAGTGTCATATTAAGTAGGTAAACCACTGAGATTAGTTCAAACTGGTTCAAGCTTAAGGCACAGAGTTGCCAAGGCAATAAAAAAAGAAGGTTTGAGAAGACGTGAAGCAAACTCGCATACACAGCAGGCTTCAAGTCAATGAACACAGAAAATCAATGAGGCGAAAACCATGTACCCCTGAGAATGAATGAGGTGAAAATAAATTGACCACAAAATCGTATGTTCCCTTTTACACTCAGCCAAACAGACACTCTTCCCTCTGTTGTGCCTCTTGGCTCTGACAACGCCAAGAAGATAAGAGAAAAAAGGACCCAGAGCTTTATTCAGGAGCAAAGAATAGAGGAAAGCACTCGAATGATGGGAGAAGGGATGTCGTTTGAGGCAAGAGGCTCTGAGAATCCACTCAGTGGCATTTCTTTTCCTCCTACATTCCTGTGGACATTCTGTTCCTAGTGAGTCTCCAGCGGACGGCAAGGACCAAAGACTGTCTCAGAGTAGTTTTGCCCCAATAAAGGGCTGATGAGGGGGAGGCTTGCCAAGCCTCCAACAAGACAAGGCTGCAGTGTCGGAATCTAGAGCATGAGTGTCCGCGCGGCAGACAATCTGGCGGTGAGAGCAGAAGAGTACTATCCTGAGGATAACAGGAGAAAAAGACCTTCTATGTTCTAGGCAATGACCGCAGTGAGAGGTTAGAGCAGTGCCCTTGGGACCCAAGTCAGGAAGGGAGGAGGATGCTTATTTACACTTTCTAGGATTCCCACCATCCTGGCACAAAAGGAAGTTCTACAAATAGTCATTGCGTCGATGACTGAGGTGAGTACAATGAGTAAAAATACATCTAAGCCAGTGAAGACACTTTGTGGAAACTGAACAAAAGTAGGAGTTGTTGGCACCGTACCCGTGAAGAATAATGGACAGGGATAGGGGCAGCAACTTAGGCACCATCACCAAGAGAGATTAAAAATCACAGTCATGAGGCCTGAGCCCCTCCCACACCCAAGAAACTTTCATTTGGCTGATCTGGAGCAAGGTTAAAGTTTGGAACCAGGAAGTGTGGGGGGGGGCAGTGAAAGCACTGTTCAGATCAGCTCTCACTACTGGCTCTTCGAGCCCACTGAATTTTGACAAGCGGCCAGCAGGATCCTTTTCCAGGCAGGAGTGGGTCTATGTTTTTGTCTCTGCACCACCAGAATGGTCTTTCCAAAGCTCTTGCCTCCATAACCGAAATGACCATTCATCACCGGCAGGTTAAAAATCCTGGAACAAGTTCATGGCTTTCGTATGATTTCCTTTCTTATGATTTGTCAAGAAATATGTCACACTTCACACTTAGACATCACCTTGAGGGATTTCTGAACTCCAAATAAAGATTAAAAAAAAAAAAAAAAAAAGAGGTCAGAAAATTGAGTTCTGAGCACTTGCTTCAAAAGAAGCGTTCAGAAACAGACCAACATAAAAATGTCTCTCTTGGTGGACACTTTTGTAGGAAACTCCGGTTAAAGATCATTAGATTCTTGACTGACAGTCCACTGAGTGGGAAGCTAATCTCCCAGAGGCAGACTCTCTTTAAGCTCATTAAAGTTTATTTTTAAATTACTTAAGCATTTTATCAGGAATATTAATTTCTTCCCAGAAGGAAGTTAAGAAATACATCATGCCAAGAGACCAGGGGATAATTTTTCCTTTCTAAGGAAAATCTTATAACTCTCTACAAAACCGAAGCAACTCTCTTTGCTTTACTTGCTCTTAAAGCAAATAAAATCATTCTGGCACCATCTCATAGTCAACCCTACAATCAGAAGACAAAGAGCAATGTTTTCAGACTTTCCAGGAAAAAGTTGTCTGACCCAAGATTTCCACACCTGAAAACAAATTATTCAGTGTAAGAGCAAACTAAAAATATTGTTTGTTATGCTATGATTCTAAATGGATCCCATTTTGTTCTTTCTGAAAAGCTCACTCAAGGAGGTACTCAAGCAAAACAAAAATTGAATAGCAACAAAAATTTCTAGAAAGAGGGAAGCAACCTATAGAAGTTACAGTAGGGTGACAGTAAGGTGATGATAACATTGTTGTCAAATGTAAAACAAGTGTTAAGAGAAACTTCTGACAAAATAAAAGAAGCTCTTCAGAAAAAGCATCACCACTCCCCCCCCCCAACTTTCTTGTCTTCCTGTTTTTTGTTTTTTCAGCAGTACTGCCCTAGGGCAGTGTGTGGTAAGACCCTGAGTCTTCCTCCTGGGGAGCTGAATTTTTGTACATACAGATCTTAGTGTAAAGCAAAATAACCCTTTCCTCCAGCAGCACCAAAGGCTGAGATGTTCTCAACTCATTCTTAAACCTGTGTAACTCTAAAAAGACATTCAATAAGTAAAGCTGGAAATTCTGGTCAGGATACCAACATGAAAATGACCTGCTGCTTGGAGTTTTGCCCTTCTAATCTCATAGCACAGGGCCAAGTTCAAGTCCTCCAAAAAGCCTTCCACAAAGCGGCTACAAGGAGAAATTGCCTGACATATTCTAGGCAATCCATACGTGTCTTCACTGAAAGGAATTAAATAGAAACAACCAACTTAGCTGATTTACCTTCCCACGGTAATTTTGTAAGTCACGTGCAGCCACGGGAAGCAACTGGACATATTCTCGTTCACCTGGTTTGTTAGAAAGAAGTAAAATCACAGAATCCTGCCTCAGCCCCCCTCAGCCCCCCTCACCCCCCAACCACCACCTTTCAGTAACACTGCTTTTGACTCCTCCCCTGCACGCTGGGCACAGAGAGGTCTGGGGTGAGGAGGGTCAGGTAGGAGGGGTTGTGAACAACCCCCAGCCCGGGGAGGAGGTCACGTGCCCAGCCCCAGGCTGCTCAGTGAACTTGGGCCCCTCCCGGCCACGCCCTTGGGAGCCACCCACCGCCCACTTGGCTCCCTACTGCCCAGTCTGTGGTCCCCTGCGCTACCTTTCTGGCTAAAGGGAATTTGAAATGCAGAGGACCCACTGGAATGCAGCGATGGTTGGAAGTTCCCAAATTCATTTCTCTCCTCTTACCACTCACAGACATTGAAAATGTTCAGCCAACACCGCATTCCTTGCACACACACACACACACACACACACGCGCGCGCGCACCCACACCTCCTCTCTCCCCCACCCAGCCCGGGACAATAGCTTCTCCCAGCATTCTGGATAACCAAAGGCGACACTGACAGCGGCCACAGGTGACTTGAGCTCCTGTGGCTCCCCGCGGCACACATCCATGCAGTGTTTTCCCGGGTGGAACAGAAGGCCAGAGACCCCACTCTGATCCCAGTCGTGCTTAGAACTATTTTCTCACCCTCGGTCCCCTTATCCGTGGAGTGACAAGGTACAGACAGGGCCCAGCCCCAAGAGAGCGCGTCGTCGACAGGTCTGCAGGAGCGCGAAGCCGCCGGCCGTGGGATCCGAACCTGCATTTTCAGACTCTGAGGCATCTGCCTGCGCCTCTCTCCGGCAGGTCCTCTGCCTCTTTCAGATCCGGCCCCTCTTTAACCGCGCGGCGGCCGGGGCGCCCGGAGAATTCAAACGGAAACGGGAACCGAGCCGCTCGCTGGCCTCGCGGTGACCCGCGGGCGCGCGGCGGGGGCTGCGGGTCCCGGGGCGGCCGCGGCAGGTGCCCCGGATCCGGCCGCGCCCCCGCGCCGCGCGCACCTCGGGAATCTTCGCCGGAACGAGAGGAATGAGCCGAGGCTGCAGCCGCGCATTCTGGGCGCCCCCCTCCCGCCCCGACGGCCCCACGCCGCTTCCCCGCTTCCACCGCCGGGGTGGGGGGCGGTCATCCCTCTTGGTGCCCGAGTCAGGTGTCATGCCCTTCCTTGTCCAGGCCCAGCGACGAAGCTCTGAGGTCCGTCCGGCTCCGGAGCCGTCTCTGGTGCGCAAGGGGCGGCGGGGGGCCCGGAGGCACGGATCCCAGCCAGCAACGCCCCCCGACCCCGACCCCGACCCCAACCCTGCCCCGGCAGCTCTCCCACACTCCCTGACCTGGGGCGGTGGGACTTCTGGGGGTGGGGGGGCTCCTAGCGCCCAGAGGGCCTGGCGCCTGCCACCCTGACCCTTCCCGGGAAAACACTTTGGCTTCCTTGAAAGGGAGAATGGCTCTGCTGAAACAAAACAAAACAGAACAAAAAATAATAAATAAAATCTTTAAAACAAAACAACTGAATCTGTGCTAAGAGGTCCCTGGGGAAAGGGTTCGGATTACCTACTCTTTCAGACTGACTTAGGGCACAGCAGGCCAAAAGAACTGGACCAAAATTCCAGGAATAGGAGTGGGACGCGGAGCTGGGATTGAACCTTTCACGCTTAGACGATGCTGGTCTGTAAAGTGCTATCGGGTGCTGCAGGCCAAGGGAGAATAGGAAGGGCCTGTATTGTGGGGCTCCTGGACAGCCCGGTTGGTTGATGGAGGGACGCGTTTGGCTCAGGTCATGGTTTCTGGGTCGTGAGATCGAGGCCGGCATCAGGTGCTGCGCCCTGCCGGGAGTCCGCTTGAGATTCTGTCTCTCTTTCCCTCTGCCCCTCCCCCTGCTCTCTCTTTGCTAATAAATAAAGTAAAATCTTTATTAAAGAAAAGGGGGGCGTGTACTGTAAGAGAGGAGAAAGAGGTTCAGAGGAGGGTAGAGAAAAGCAGTCAGTAGTGAAAATGACAAATCATCAGGAACCCCACCGATGAGCCAGGGAATGTTCTAAACTGCTCAAATGCAGTGAATCCCTTACTCTCAAGGCAATCCTAGGAGCTCGAGGTCGAAGAAGTTACTATACCCATTTTGCAGATGAGGACACCAAAACACAGAGCTATGAAACGAACTTGCCATTGAGCGCAGGGCAGAGCTGGGAGGAGCGCCCCTTGGCACTGCTCCTTTTCCGTCTTGTAAAACCAGGCTAGGTGGCAGGCCTTTGGGAACTTACCTGGTTTTAGGTAAATTCTAGCTCCACTGTGTAGACGAGCCACTGAGTCTCTGAGTCCCAGTTTCTCAGGAATGAGGGCATTAATTGTTGGCTTTTCAGGAATGCTGTGAAAATCAAATGCGATCGTGTATCAGCACGCGGTTTGCAAAGTAGAAGGCAGTTACCAAATAAAAAGTGATTTTATATTGTCCTGGTCCATCCCTGGAGGGGGAGCCTCGAAAGGATCTCCTGAGAGGGGCATCCACGTGCACTTTTTAGCCCTCAGAGCAACTTCCGCTTCCGCCTGCGCTATTTGTGATAGAGACATTGAAAAAGCCCCTGATCCAAGTAGGTCTCCTTCCCCTTTAACAGAATTCTTTGTTCTGTATGTCGAATATACTCCTGGATTTAGGTTGCTTCCCCCAGGTATTTCCTTGCAACTTAGAAACAAATGACTAGACATCGTGTTGGTTCTATGGTTTATAGCCTGGCCTTGGGGGAATAAAGCCCAGTTTCTTTTTTAAGCGTGGGGCCTGAGCTTGGGAAACCACCAGCTACCTCTTTCCTCGCTGCCTAGGTCATGACTCCACTGGAAGGAGGGGATGGTTCTCAGGCCCAGCCCCGGCTTCCTAAGCGCTGCGAGGGAGTGTCTGGGAAAATCAGTCAGGGAAGCTCCGAGGCGGCGATCCTTCGGGAGAGGGAGGAGGAACATGTGAGATCCTGCACGTGGCTGCTGTAACGGTTTGCAAGAGTTGACATAACAACGGACCAGAGACGGAGCTGCTTAAAGAACAGAATTTTATCTTCTCCTAGTTCTGGAAGCTGGAATTCTAAGATGAAGCAGGGCTGGTTCCTTCTAAAAGCTGTGAGAGAAGGACCTGTTCCAAGCCTCTCTCCTCGGCGTGTTACACGGCTCTCTTCTCCCTGTGTCTTCACATGGGTTTCCCTCTCCTCCTACCTGTGTCTTCACCTCTTCTTCTTACAAGGTCCCGGGGATACTGGTGGAGGGCCCACCCTACGACCTCATTTTAATTCAATTTCCTCTTTAAAGACCCTGTCCCCAGTTACAGTCACATTCCGAGGTACTTAACACATGGATTTTGGGGGGACACTTTTCAGCTCACAGCAGCTGGCCGGCAAAGGAATAGATGCTCTCCAACCCAGCTGAGAGCAAAGTCTTCCCCAGAAGCAGCACATCAAGATCATACCCATTATTAGATAAGGCCGTTGCCTGTCACCTATTAAAGTGGCATGCTTTTTTTCCCATGAAAACATGAATTCCGAAATCGAGACGATTTTGCAATGTGTCATATTTCCTGTTTTTGCTCTGGTAACCAGGAAACTCAGACCCAAATTTGTCAGTGAGTCTTGGTGGCAATATAAGACTTTATGACCTGTGGGTCTCCGTGCCATCCTGGATCACGGTCTTCTAGTCCTACCCATATTTTCCCTAGCCCTGATTCTCTATTTCCACTTTCCCTATTATTAGACAAAGTATATTCTAGATGCTTCATCCAACCCTCTGTGGAACATGGTAAAAACAATAAATGAATAAATTCTACAGCTCTCTACCTGGGACCAATAATAATAACACCCAAGGAAGAGTTGCCTGTGGTATGTCCGCCTTTTCCATTTACCTGTGGAGACAGTGACCTATAGGAATTCGATGAGAATTAATGACAGAGCTGCTCCGGAGAACTTTCAGCTACTCCAGAAGCAGAGAATCTGTCAATAAAGCCCCAAGCAGCAAGGAAGCTCACATTCTGACACCGAATGACGCTGGGGCTCTCGAGGCCTCCCCCAAAACCTGCCCCACTCTCTCCTCCCTCCGCCTGTTTCTGCGGGATTATTTTCACAAGGGTTTGGCGGAGGTTGGTCTGAGCCCCACCCCATCCCCATCTCTAACTTACAAAACCGCCCCTTGAGAGCCGAAATTCAGAACACCTAGTGGGCGAAGCAAAATCCAAATGATCAGAGGCAATGGTGTTTATTATGATCATTATTAGGCACATTAATGGACCTGCTTTTGTCTCATCATGGAATACAGAACCGTAAGGCACTGCTGCTGTCCAAATATTTTCTGATAAGGTGGCAGGAGATCAGACAGCACAAGGCCTAATGCCACCTGAAGCTAAATTATCACTTAATATACACAGCGAGCAGCTGATGTCCAGAAGTCAGCATCGAGCTTCTTGCTAACATGATGAGCAATGGCCATCTGTCCCCACAAAGCCAGGCAGCCTGACCTTCAGTCCCAGGCGTTGCTAGCGTGGCTCTTGCCCATGGTGAAGGATGAGAGAGCTGCTGTGATAATTTTCTTATGAGCAACAACAAAAACCCAAGCGCTTGTCTCTGCTTTCGTTACATATTTTCTCCTAAAACACACACGTACACACACACACACACACACACACACACCCCAAACAGAGGAAGAATCAACTGGAACCTGGATGACAAGTTAAAGCCTAGAGATACGCGATCCTATTTTCTTCGAAGGAAGATGTATGCACATAATTAATATGTAATCAAAGAGCAAAGCCGAGCTCATGCATTATACTGGAAATTCCTTCATGTTTTATTAATCTAAACTACATGGAAACATCTAGCTGGAACAAAGACACAGCTCAAAACCTCTGGCCACCAAACCACTCCCGACAGCCCGTCACTCTGAACTCTGGGACTACTGCTGTTGGCAGCGACAAAGTAAACAATGAGAGAGAAGGTGAGAGCAAGTCACTGCTAAGATACAACCTTGCCAGGGAGGGGTTTGTAATCTAGATCGACTCATTAAATCCTTCTGTGAATTGAACGCATTCCCCCGCATTTGTCTCCTGCATTCTTTTCTGTGTCTGTCATACATAGGACTGTTAACAGCCTCAGAACAAAAAAGCGGGGGGTGTGGAAAGTAAGTGCCTGCTTCTCAGTGGGAATCCATCATTTGACAGAGAGTAAAATAACCATGTCCAAGATCAACAAAACCAGACATTATAAAATGTTTCTTTAAGCCTGAGTGGTTCTCACAATATCAAGCAAATATGTACGCAGTGTGTTATTTTTGTAAAAGAATTCCGTTTTTCCATAACCTTTTGCTTAGCTCTCGGGATTTAAGGGGGGGAAAAAAGTTTTAAAAAAATGTAAGTCATTTCCTAAGAACTCGCTTCCATAGTTCATTTAAAGAAATAGGAAACATAAAGAGGTGTTGCTGTGTCCCTTCGCGTGAAACACCGGCCACGGCTTAAGCCCTGAAGATTGTTTGTTGGTGTCCTCGTGAGAGTCTGGGGGGATGGGGTGGCAATCCAGGAGTTCAGCAGCTCGACTCTCAGTTCTTGTGTTTCTCCATCCTTTGTGTGTAGGCTTTTCATTCTGGTGTCTGTCAGCTTGCAGTCCGAAGTTGGCCGACAAAGCTTTAGGTGTCGGATTCGCTCCGTGGCATCGCAGCAAGGAACAAAGGGCAGAAACACAAGTTTTAGCCTGTCTGGGCTCCCTCTTTATTCAGGAAGGGCAGCCCTGTGTAGATTTTCCCTTGGGTCTCATTGGCAGACCTGGATCTCTTGCCTTTCGGTAGGCCAGTCACTAGCAGGGACGAAAACAGGCTTCGGCTAGGCACGGTTCACCCCTGGGATGAGTCTCAGCCTGACACCGGTCAGAGGAGAAGCTGTGACAAACGGTGGCTGGGAAAGGTGAGGACCACAGTCTACCCCAGGGGGCCACGGCCCGGTGCCCTCCCCATTCTCCAAAAACTCTACTCGTCAGTTTCCTTGGGCCTTATCAAGATCAGCCCATGCACAACAGCTACCCACCAGATATGACATGATATTCAGAATCATTTTCCCATCTGGGTTTCCAGGCATTTTCCTACAGTTTTCCATTCTGCCATTGGCCATATAACTTTTCTTCTGGCAACAGGTGCCTCTTATGTTTGCCAAGCCTCCTCTCCTGATGCCTCGCATGTTGGTGCAACCTTACCCTTCTGCATTTTCCATTTCCTTAAGAAAAAAAAAGCAAAAACAAACAAAACAAACAAACAAACAAAAACCCCGCAGACCTGTCTGCTTGTTGAAGCTGTGACTTCCATCTTTGGGATCAGAGCTGGGCAGCTTCCCCCCATGGCAAGAGACAGGGCAGACATGGCGACTCCCCACTGTAGCCCACTTAGCCATGAGCATTCCTCGCTCATTGGCCTTCTCGGAGCATCTATTAGGTGTGCTTGGCTGGAAAAAGCAATCTTCTTGGAAAGAAGGTTCGTGTCAGAGTGTCCCATCCCTGGAGGTCACTTCCTGTCCATCCCCCGGGGCAGGCCCCAGCTCCACAAGGGGTTTCTAGATCAATCTGAGGGTGTTAGGGTGGGGGACACACTCGATCGGTAGCCCTGCCAGTCTGGGGCTCTTACTGCTTGCCCAATCCTAGTAGAACACCATCAGGAAACTGTTGGTCTCCTAATAAAAGAAAAAAGAAAAAGAAAAAAGGAAATCGGATCGGATCTGCCTGGGTGGGTTGGCAGCAAAGAGAGAGTCTCCCTGCAGGAAAGCAGCAGGATCTTGGAGCCCAGAGTGTGGCTCTGCGTGTAGGCTCTCTGACGATCGGCCTCCCCGAGACCCACGCTGGCCTTGCTGGAACAGGGTGGGGGCAGGGTGCTCCACCCCCGCTCCTCCTGACCCCCCCTGCGTCGCCCCCTCTGATTTCCTTCTGATAACTGGGCTGGGGGGAGGGGGCAGGTTATAGCACAAAAATAGAGCTTTTCTAAAAAGGCAAGAGAAAGGAGAGAAACGAAAGGATTACAACTCGAGGATTTAGCGTTCTCCCAATGTGGTCTCTTGGTTGTCTTCTTGGGGTCCCCTGCCAGCATGGCTCCAGTCTCCCTTTTTATGTCAGAAGCCACCGACAACAGAATGACAAAGGGCGAATTCCCCGACCGGCCAAGGGCTGACAGCAGCACAAGACTCTGAGGACGCTGGGCCAAGGGTGATTTTGCCCCCTCGGGGACATATGGCCATGTCTAGAGACACGCTCTTTGGGCCATGCTCCCAACGTGCAATGAGGAGAGGCGAGGGCTCTGCTGAAAAGTCGGTGATGCAGGATAGGTCTCAAAGCAGAGCATCCTCTGGCCCAAAACGGCTATAGTGCTGTGACTGAGACACCCTGCCCTTGCCTCTGGGCATCAGCCAACCTTAAGGCATTCTGCCACATTAATGCGTCACCTACGGGGAGGCATGTGGGGGAGGGAGCAATAAAGACGGACAAAAGACAGTGTGTCTTCTAACTGGTCATCATGGGTGATCTCTGGTTCCTGGGAAGGGCAGAGTGTCCTCCCCCTCACTTTGAGCCCGAGCAAGAGGAGACCTCAAGAAACTCACCTCACCAGATTGACATAGGTCTTCTGGGATTTAGGGGAAGCAAGACCTGGTGTCTGGCTCTTCTCAAGTAAACAGTCTCCACAGAAGAGCCTCTCCAGAGCTGGGAGAGCTAAGGGAAGAGCTGCATTGGGAGCCAAGCTACATCTCTACCAACAGCAGAAACGGGCTGGCCTGGGCTGGGCTTTAAAGAAGTGGAGTGGGGGCACCTGGGTGGCTCAGTCGGTTGAGCCTCCCGTTCTTGGTTTTGGCTCAGGTCCTGATCACACGGTCATGAGATCAGGCCCCACGTCGGGTTCTCACTCACTGCAGAGTCTACTTGGGATTCCTCCCCCTCCTTCCTTCTCCTGTGTTCCTTCCCCCACAGCCCACGCCCACCCCACCCCCGCTCATGCCCCTCCCCCACCCTCACTCTCTCTCACTCAAATAAATAAAATCTTTTTTTTTTTTTTTAAAGATTTCATTTATCCATTTGACAGAGAGAGATGACGAGTAGGCAGAGAGGCAGGCAGAGAGAGACGGGGAAGCAGGCTCCCTGCTGAGCAGAGAGTCTGATGCGGGGCTCGATCCCAGGACCCTGAGATCATGACCTGAGCCAAAGGCAGAGGCCTTAACCCACTGAGCCACCCAGGCGCCCCTCAAATAAATAAAATCTTAAAGAAAAAAAAAAAGACCCTGTCTACAAGGATCCTTTGGAAAAACAGACACACCCCAGCACAGGAAGGGATTGCTAGAATCCCAGGAGGTATGACAAGGATGAGGCCGGCTGCACTATAGGCACAACTCCCTGGGGGCTGGAGAGAGAGAGAAAAAGAGAGAGAGAGAGAGAGAGAGAGCCACCAGCTTCCCTCCCACAACAGAGAGTGACCATACTAGGATTCAGAATCATGACCGTGCTTTACGTCAGGATAGCTTTGAATCTGCCTGTCTATATTTCTTTTTAATTTTGGTGCTTGGTTATCCTTAATAACTTGTGAACACACCTCCCGAAAAATATCAACAATCTGTGACGATTGAGAGTAAATGTTGGTTATCGAAAGGGAGCTTTGACCTGGGTTCAGATCCTGGCAGAAACTTGCTCCTGTGCTTCAAGATTTTTTTAATCTGTAAAGTGGGTTCATGGTTGTTTGGCAGATTATGAAGATAAAGCACTTAGCACAGAGCAAGAGTTCAAGAAATGGCCGCCTTCCACGCAGGTGGGTGTGGCCTAACTGGTGCCCAAGCATTTGCAACATAGAACCTTTCTCTCATTCTGCCTGGGCTCTTTTTGAAGAAAAAATTATGAGACTCTTTCTGTTCCTATTGCCAGACTAACGCGCGTGTCACAGTGCCTCCCAGGGTTATCTGTATTTACTAGGATGCTTTCACTTACAAGAACAGAGAACCAAACTAGACGTATCTTAAAGTATAAAGAATTTATTACCTCACATAACAAGGCTGTAAGTGGAACAGTTCTAGGTTAACTGGCAACCAAATCTATATCATCAAATAGCTGTCTCGCCATTCTCTTCGCTTCAGTGCTGTAGCCTTTGTCCTCTTTTGGAGTCAAGTTGGCTGCTGTAGTGCCAAGCTACAATAGCACAAACAGGTAGGAAAATGAGGACATTCCCAACCCTTTCACAGAAAATTCCTACCCAAGATCTTCCTTTCACATCTGATTGGCCAGAATTGTATCAGATGCTCATGTTTCACCAACCACTGGCAATGGGAAATGAGAACACTAGGAATGGCTTGCACCAATCAAGATTCACCCCCAGAGTGGCTGGGACCTCCTCCCAGCGTACAAGGTTAATGAAGAACAAGTAGACAAATAATTGTGGTTGTCAGAACACTCAAAATATCTCCAGGCTCAGACATTGCGAGAGCCCCTGTGCTTGGAAAATAAATATCCAACATATGATCTATAGCAACGGGGTGGAAAGACAGGAGCTTGGAGTTTCTACCAGCAAACTGGCCATTAGGAAAGTTAGTTTCCTTTGACTCTTTTTGGATAGCCCTTCTCCCAAAATTTCTCCCTCTTTTGGGCAGATACAAATAATGACTTCATTGTTTTTATCAAAATGATATACATTCATTTTTTTAATGAGCAATACAGAAAAGTACAAAGGGAGAAAAAAAAAGCAACAAATCACCCAAATCCCACTGCTGAGAACTGACTAATATTAACACCGATGAGCATGATTGCGACCTTACTCTGCGTGTGAGATCGATAGGGGAAAGGGAAACTATAGAAAGAAGTAATTTAATGAGGATAGCGTGCTATGTCTTCTCTTATTAATTAAAAGTATTCACTTGCATGTGGCTTGATTTTAATCAGCAGGAAAAATATCTTGAAGTGAACCTGAAAAGTATCATGGAATTTTTTATTGGCACATGTATTGGCACTAGATATATTATTTTCCTAAAATATCTAAGTATTTTTTTAAAAAAGCAAATCTGTTGCTTAAGAAGTTAGAGTATCTTTTCTCTTTACATAGAAGTTGAATTTTAGAAATGAGGGATCCATAGGTAAAGCAATTAGCCTCCTCCTATCTCTACTCCCAAATTTCTATTGGTGATATGTTTTTATTTTATCGAGTTTTGTGATATTTGCACTCTTTCCGGTAACCGTAATTCTGGGCCAGCTGTTTGAGCAAGCATCCCTTGCCTTTTTCCTTCAGGCCTTCTTGAAGTCAAGTGTTCAAAGGCAACGCTTCCCCCCCCCCAGACTTCATGCCCTCTACCTGGGCTCTCCAGCTGTGTAAACGGCAGCCTCACTGGTGTCCCGCCCGACCGTCACTCCTCGCGCTACACTTTTTTATACCATTCCCTTCCGTCCCACTGACCGAGTCCCATGCACTTTATTATTCGATTCTTCCACTGCTTATTACCTACATCCACATCACTTCTTCAGGTAAGTCAGTAAGATCCTTGCTGGCAGGAAGCTAATCTAATTCCGCACTCTCTTCTGGCCTAACAAAGCACGGGAGCACTTAATACACGCTCAACAGACAACCGCTCAGTCGAAATAGCCACGTGCAGAATAAAACAAAAGCAGCAGACGCTGGCATAAAAGATGGAAAAAGCGCAGAAATATCCCTGCTTGTTCATTGCACGTAGCAAAAGGCCACGAAGTTTCCCGGACACCCTTCCCGGACAAAAGTATGTCTCCTGGCTTCCTGGAAGGAGATGATCCATCATAGGAAACAGCAGGATGACTGGATCACGGCCTGGATCACTCACATGGAAACAAATCTAGAAATTTTAAGGCTGAAAGTTATTGGTCAATGAAAAGATGGTATTTTTAACTTGTGAAAGTTCAGGACACCTGGATGGCGTAGTTGGTTGGGTGTCAGACTCTTGGTTTCGGCTTGAGTTGTGATCTCATGGGTCTTGAGATCAAGTCCCAGGTCAGTCTCCACCCTTAGTTCAGAGTCTGCTTGAGATTCTCTCCCTCTGCCCCTCCCCCCCTTCAGTGGCACACTCCCTCTCTCTCTCAAAAAATTAAATCAAATTTTAAAAAATAAGATAAGGGGCGCCTGGGTGGCTCAGTGGGTTAAAGCCTCTGCCTTCAGCTCAGGTCATGATCCCAGGGTCCTGGGATTGAGCCCCGCATCGGGCCCTCTGCTCAGCAGGGGCCCTGCTTCCTCCTATCTCTCTCTCTCTGCCTGCTTCTCTGTCTACTTGTGATCTCTGTCTGTCAAATAATAATAAAATCTTAAAAAGAAAAAGATAAAACAAAACAATAAAATAAAATAAAATAGAAAGGGCTAGTTGCTCACAATTCAGCCCTGTACAATAACTTCTCCCCGCAAGCATCTTGAAGGCTTTTTCTGTCACTGACGATTATATGGAAAGCCTTTATGGTTACATGTATTCATAATCTATCTACAAAATAAAGACCCTTACTTATAAAATAAACATTCATAAGTAGTCTAGTTGTTGTTTGTTTTTTTTTTTTTAAGATTGATTTATTTATTTGAGAGAGAACAGAAGCAGAGAGAAGGGGCAGAGGGAAAGGGAGACACAGACTCCCCACTGAGCAGAGACCCCCCCGATGCAATGTGAGGCTGTCCCCCAGGACCCTGGGATCATGACCTGATCCGAAGGCAGAGCCCAACTGACTGAGCCATCCAGGTGTCCTAGTCTAGTTTTTTGGTTTGTTTGTTTGTTTTTAAGGATTTTGTCTAATTATTTGACAGACAGAGATCACAAGTAGTCAGAGAGGCAGGCAGAGAGAGGGGGGGAAGCAGGCTCCCCGCTCAGCAGAGAGCCCGATGTGGGGCTCAATCCCAGGACCCTGGGATCATGACCCAAGCCAAAGGCAGAGGCTTAACCCACTGAGCCACCCAGGAGCCCCTAGTTTTTTTGTTTTTGTTTTTGTTTTTTTGGTAAGGATTTACTTTTTACCTAAGACTTGCCCTTAGATAGTTCTCAATTTCCAGAAAAATAGGTTTCTCTCATTAAAATAACTAGATGCATTCCAGCAGTGAGGGTGTGTGTGTGTGTGTGTGTGTGTGTGTGTGTATGTGTTGTTGGAGAGAGAGGAGCCCTAAATCAAGTCCTACATAATGTGTTTCCCCCCACTGATTTCTACTAGTGTAATGAAAATGTCAAGGTAAAGGAACAAATAAATTCTAGAGGTAATGTCTTCCTACATAGTCGTTATACAAATACCAACTATGTGCTTTTGGAACAAATGGGGTAGCTACTCACCATCCACCACATCCCAGGTCTTTGTCACCTCTGCTCCATTAGCCCCAATCAGTGTCCCTCCACCCCACTGTCCCCCTGTTTTCAATGGGACCAAGGGGTCAGCTGCTTGCCACAGGTCAGCTCATCTGTCTGCGGAATTCAGGGTCCCTGCCCCACCCCGTTAATCCCAACTCAGGAGCTGGAAGACGAAGCCAGGGAATATGACTTTCGGTCACCTCCCTAAGTTATTCCAAAGAATGGCCAAATTGGGGAAGCACAGCTAACACCCTCCTCAAGCACCTCTTTCTCTTGGACGTCTTGCTACTCCTCCCAATTCTCCACTCTTCTCCCAAGGAATTATACATAGAAATATATCCTATTTTTACATAATGTTATATTATAAGTAGAGGAGGATCGCCACATATTACTCTTCCTAGTCTTAGCCCAAGGCTTGGAATATTGTAATTCCTGTTCCTCTTTGTGGAATGAATCAATAAAGGAAGGAATCAGGAAAAATGGCTCACTATCTTTGAAGATGCAAAGGTTAAGATGGGGTCTGGTCCTTAGGCACTAGACACTCTGTGTTCCCCTTTCGGGTGGGCTCTCCGCTTCCGCAGCAGCAGATCCCCTCTTCTAGAAGCCCTGACTTCAGGCTCCATTACCAGGTCACCTCCTGACCAAGAGTGGGGTGGCAAGACTTAAACTTTAGGAAACAGGGATGCGTAATTGCTGGAAACTGCAGGCACTGCACCAGGTACTGACATAGACCACATCTGGATAAAATGAAAAACATGTGTAGGTTTAAGGAGCCACTTGCAGAGCGTCCTACCCTTAAGAGTTATCTCCTGGCTTGCACAAATCGTCACACAGTTGTCATTTTCTGAGAATCAGCAGTTAAATGAGATGCGTTTGGGTAGTTATCTACTACCATCGTCTGAAACCCTCACAGTGATGGGAAGGCAGAGTGGTGGCTCGAAGAAAAGAAATAAAACAGAAATAAATGTGTAAACAAGAGCATTAAACTATCCAAGAGCTACACCGAGCTGGTCGCGCCTCCGCCGCGCTGCTGTCTGTGACCGGACTGCGTAAGCGGAGGGAACAACAGTGCCCCTTCCAAACGACGCGCAGAAGCAGCCGGAGGGCGGAGGACGGAGCTGTTTAGGAATGCCTGCGTCGCGGCTCTTATTTACCGTCGCGGGCTTTAAGCCTCGCTGCATACGCGTTCACAATATAAACAGGAAGGATTAGAGTGACCCCACGTCCCGAAAGACTGAAGCAGTCCGGGAAAAGCTCCGGTTACCTTGCATCCCGAGCAGCCTGCCCCTTGATGACAAATGTCCCAGATTCGGGCGTTCTTTTGTAGTTCATGGGAAAGCACGACTAATCCGTGCAAGCCCGCGCGCACACAGACCAGCTCCATTCAGCAGCGTCGCACAAAGCGCTGGCTGGCTCCCCGCGTGGGGCCCGGGCGCCCGCTCCCCGCCCGGCCCCCGGCCCCCGGCCCCTCGGTCCTGGCTCCTATCTCCGCTCCCCGCCCGGCCCCAGGCCCCCTGGCCCCCCGCCCCTCGCCCCGACTCAGGCTCCCGCCCTCGTCGCCAGGCCCAGCCCCGCTCACCCACGCCACCCCGGGCCCCTACCCCGGCCCCCAGTCCCCAACTCCTGGTCCCGGCCCCGGCCCCCCTCCCAGCCCAGGCTGCGGAACCCAGTCCCCACCCCCGGCCCCAGCCCCCGGACCGCAGACCGTCTACCCAGCCCGGCCGCGCTCAGCTGGGCTTGCACGTGCGGGCGCCGCCCTGCTGCGGGGACACCAGACTGGCGGCGACTCGGGTCTCCCAGCGCCCAGGCTTCGAGGAAGGGGAAAAGCAAGAGCCGCAGGCCGGCCTTCTGCCTCCAACCAGCTCTTCTGCCCTACCTGGGGTTCACCCAGCTTTTTAAACCCTCCACTTTTCCATTCTCCTGGTTCAGGTGGCACCGCGAACGCTCCAGGCTCTGTTCTGAGAGCCTCCGGGCAGGGAGGGACCTCATGGGCATCACAACCCTATGAGGTAGGTGCATTTTACGGGGGAGGAAACCGAGGCACGAACAGGCCCTGGGGTAGCCCGCGTGGAACCAGGCTTCCAGAATGCGTCTTCTTCACCACTAAGCTGCCCCTTGACGCTGACGCAGAACTTTGCCATAACCCGCGCAAGGAATCGCCCATCTACGTTTCCATCTCAACTGACACTTTGGAGGTGTCAGGCAAATGGAGAAGACCCAGGGAAGAGGCGGGCCGTGGTTCAGTCTGTCAGTTGCAAAGCCTGGCCTCCAGAAAGTTCCCTTGCTTCTTCTGGAAGGGCTTGGGTTCAATGAACAGCCACCCTCCACCAGCTCATTTCCCTATTACAGGGGTTAAAGCTGAGTTTCTGCCTCGGAGAAGGGGGTTAAAAACGGAGCTGTAAAACCTGAACGGTGTGCCTTAGACATTCCCAGTAAGATGGCTGAAAGGAGGGGGGTCTGCAGGGCTTTCCTAACTCCTGACAAGTGATCTCCTTGGTATTCTGGAAAATGTTCAAAATCCTATGCTATGTACCTGGGAATACGTTGATAATTCAGAAAACGACAAGGTGGTGAACAAAAGTCCAGGCAGATTTATTGAGGTTTGGAACATATGAATCAGAAAAGGGCTGAATTTGTGCAGGGGGAAGGGGGTGGGGAGTTTGGGAACAGAGAGAGTTTCACCTTCATTAGCGATTAAAACAATGAAAGCAAACAGCAAAGAGTTACCAAATTTTCCTTTGGCCAAACAATAAACACAAAATGGAACGAGGTAGACTTTGCCGTCTCAGGTACACTGGTGGGAGTGCCGGTTGGAGCAGACCTTTAAGAGAGGATTGGCAAACACTTATCCAAAGCCTTCAAATGTGTACATTTTTGGCCCAGCAGTCACTCAAGGAAAAAATAAATTTGTTTCTCCCCAAAACAGTACCACAAGAGCAGCTTCCGAGTCAAAGCTGGGACAGCCCTCCACCTGGGCAAGAACCCCTAATGTGATTCTTGTCACATCAGTGTCTGGTATCCGAGCATAATAATGTCCTTCAGTCAGCAACACAGAGGACAGACACAGGTCTTAGGCTCCCGGCAGGGAATTTAACTGGAGAGTGTTACTGTCCGAAGCTTGGCAAAGAAATTTATTACAGATTTAAGTAGCTATTTCTAAACACGTGACCTTACAATCGGGGGGGTGGGGTTCCTACCAAGAGATAGGAGCAAATTTTTAAAATTGAGATCTATCTGACATACAGCATTACGTGTAGGTTTAAGGTGTACAACATATTGATCTGTTGCCACTGTAGTGTTGGCTAATACCTCTACTGTGTCACATAACTATCATTTTTTCCAGTTTGGGGAACAATTAAGGTCCAGTCACTTAGGAAGCATAATGTTTATAATACAGTTTTATTATCTATAATTACTGTAGTATGTATTAGGTCTCCAGGACTTACTACATAAGATCATTTTCTAAAAAGCACTAACGTAAGTCATCATGTAGTGAAGATAGCAAATATATACTGTATTTGTTTGCTAGGACTGTTCTAACAGTGTATAAGTACCTGAGTAGCTTAAAGCAACAGAAATTTCTTGTCTCACAATTCTGGGAGCTGGAACTCCAAAATTAAGGTGTTGGCAAGGCAACACCTGAAACCTGTAGGGAAAATCCTCCCTTGTCTCTCCCAGTGCCTGGCGTTTGTTGGCGATCCTTGGCCTTCCTTGGCTCGTGGGGGCCTCTTTCTGATCTCTTCCCTGAGTCATCGCGTGTCCCTCTTTCCTGTGTGGCTCTCTGATCTACTTGCTGGATGTCAGATGAGAGGCTCTTCCTCTTCCAGTTTGACCCCACCCTAACTAAATACATCTACCTATGAGGACCCTATTTTCAAATAAGGTCACATTCTGAGACCCCAGAAGTTAGGACCTCAATATGTCTTCTTGAAGGACACAATTCAGCCCATTTCATACATCTACAGAAGAAAAGCTTTTGAACCAACTCTCTAGTCTTGTGTAAATGATATTTGTGTCCTGAGATAAAACTCAATGACTATATCATACATGGGTTCAAAAATGCTGTCTCCCAAATAAATTACAGGAAAAGATAATATTCTCCCCCCAAAAATGTTGTCAATGACTCCCAAGGCAGTTTTTAATGATGACACTGTGTGAGAGTTAATTTTATGGGTCAACGTAAGTGGCCTGCGGATACCCAGATTAAACATGAATTCTGGGTGTGTCTGTGGGAGCATTTCTGGGTGAGATTAGCATTTGAATCCGTAGACTGAAAAAGTAGGTTGCCCACCCTAAGGCCTCTGAAGGCCTAAGGAGAATAAGAGGCATAGGAAGTAGAATTTGCCCCATTTTTCTGCCTCCTTGCTTGAGCCCAGACATCTCATCTTCTCCTATCCTCAGATGGGGATTTACACCATTGGAACCCCAGTTTTTAAGACTTCAGACTCAGACTGGATTTTACCACTGGCTTTCCAGGTCCCCAGCCTGCACACAGCAGATGGTGGGACTTCTCAGCCCCCCATAATCGTGAGCCAATTCCTCATAATAAACCTCCTTATATACATATATAAACATATATATAATATAAATCTATACATTATATAAATATCTATAAATATCTTCTTGGTTCTGTTCTCTGGAGAACCCTGACTAGTACACAACCATGTTAAAAATTCATTTAAAAAGTTTGAGTAGGGACGCCTGGGTGGCTCAGTCGATTAAGGCGCTGCCTTCGGCTCAGGTCATGATTGCAGGGTCTTGGAATTGAGTCCTGCATCAGGCTCCTTGCTCGGCGGGGAGCCTGCTCCTCTCTCTGCCTGCCACTCTGCCTGCTTGTGCGCTCTCTCACGCGCCCGCGCTCTCTCTCTCTCTGACAAATAAATAAATAAACCCTTTAAAAAAAAAAGTTTGAATAAAATTACTTCTTAATATTTGAGAGTTGAAAAACACATGTTCTAAATTAATATTCTGTTTTTCATAGTTAAGATCCCTTAATACATAAAATTGAGTTGCCAGGTGGTATTACACTGAAAAAAGGATGCCAATTTTTTTCTTTAAATGTAAGAATAATCCTGGACTCTTGCCTTAGAATCTTAGTATATAGTTCCTTCCCATTCTACCTGATTTTTACTTCTTAATCTTTTTTTTGGAATCCTATTTATGGATGCCTATTATATATACAAAAGTACTTGCTAGACATAGGGAAAAGAGCAGTGAATTAAACAGACATGCTTTCTGCTCCTATATAGTCTCCGTTATTTACACGGAGAACTGCCTTTAATTATCTTTAGAAGTAGATACATTAACACATAAGGGGACGATAAGAGAGAAACATACGGGATTATGAACAGAAGGGACAATTCAATGAGGGATCGGTGGTGAACAACACTTGGCGTCGTAGAACTGTTGGTCTTTAGAAATCAGTGGCCAGCTTCTCATAGCTAAGGCGGACAAAGATGTAGAAATAGAAACGACAAAAAGAGTATGCTTCCAACCGATCTATGAAAACCAACATCCAAGCCATGACTATGAACTAGGGGTCGAGGAATCCCCAGGATCGATATCTGGGTCCAGAGTCCACAGTTTCTCATACGACCTCTCACTGGGCAAAGTGATTATTTTTTTTCTTCTTCTCCCCCATCCTTTACCACAGACCTGTGTCCCCACTCTTCTCCTCAACAGAAAATAGCACTGCCGTCTACCAGGTTCCCCAAACACACAAATCAGTCTTGACTCCTCCCTCTCTCCATCACTCCTGTCAGATTAATCTCCAAGATTTGGCAATTCTACCTTGCAAGTAAGTATCTTCTGAATCCGTGCATTCGTTTCCATAACCGCAGCGATAAACTAGTCTTAAACATAAGTTTAGCATTTATTGAGCTCCTAATGTACCTCAGGCAGAATTTAACCTCTTTGTTTGTATTGGCTGTCTTAATTCTGATTCTAATACTACGTGGTAGGTACAATTAATATCCTGATTTTAGAGAAGAGGAAATGAGGTGTGCAGAGATGAGGTAACATTCTCAAGGTCACACAGTAGGAAAGTGTCAGAGCTCGGATTCAAATTACAGAAGACTGCCTTCTGAGCCCACGTGCTTAATAATGGTAGTACAGCCCAGCCAGCCTCCTGCTCGTCCCTGAAAGTTTGCCTCCTCTATCAGAGCTGAGTATTTTATTCCTTGTAACTTTTTATTGCTTTCCTACCTCCCCAGTTTTAGCCAATCACCTTGCCTTAGAAAATAGAAGCCACCAAATCCATAAATGAGAATTCATCAGTACCATCTTTCCTATCTCCTTGGTTTTACTGAAAGAAGTATCCAGAGACCCACAAGGAGTCCATGGAGAAAATTCAGTTTTGTGAACTTAGATGGGAAAAAAAAATTACATCTCTATTTTCATTAATTGAACAAGCCACAATTGGATTAACAACACTTTTTAATCTTTATCAGCAGTATAAATTACAGATTTTTAAAAAGATTTTATTTATTTATTCGACAGAGAGAGAGAGACAGCGTGCACACACGTGAGAGAGAGAGAGATGGAGAGAGAGAACAAAAGCAGGGCAAGGGCAGAGGGAGAGAGAGAAGCAGGTTTTCCGCAGAGCAGGGAGCCCGATGCGGGGCTCGATCCCAGGACCCCGGGATCATGACCTGAGCCAAAGGCAGACATTTAATCACCTGAACCACCCAGGCACCCCCAAATCACAGATGTTTTGAAATTACACTCCAGTTTTGCAGACATCTCCAAACAGCATTTCTGCCTCATCACAACTTAAAATTATAATCGTTATTAGACCCACTGCTAGATCTTGTAAGGTATACGTTAACAGATAAACACACGTAATAGACTTGTCTTTTTTTTTTTTAACTATAGTTGCTACCAAACCCCTCTCCCAAGCTCCAGACTCAGAGCCAACTGCTTCCTGTCATCTCTAGTTAAGCATATAATAAGTATCTCAAAGTTAATACGTCCAAAACAGAGTTCTTGATTTCCCCCCAAACTTGTTGCTCCCCTCAGTCACCCACAACTCCACTCAGCTGTTTACACGAAACCCCAGGAGTCCTTCCTCGTCCCCTTCTTACACTCAGTTCCCTTTACCAAGTTCTATCAGTTACACCTGCCTCCCCCTTCACCCCTGCAAACTGCCCTTCTCCTCACTACACTCAGCCTCACAGAACCGGTCTCTGTCCCGGAACACTTCAGGTGTGCATCCGGTTTGTACTCCCTATGGCCACCATTTTCATCTCCAGATCCTCACGTGGTTTCCAAGTCCTTATCCTTCAGGCCTCACTTGAAACATCAACAGCATACGTCACAACTGTAAACATGCTTTTGTGTATCTTGCTTGTTTCCCGTCTCCCCTCTAGAACGTGAGCTCCACGAGGGCAGTGGTCTTGTCTGTCCTGTTCACCGCTGTATCCCCAGAGCCTGGATAGGAACCACATAGCAAATCAATAAAAATATATTGCATGAATAAATGCTTAAGCGACTAATTAGTATGAGGCTATTTTGCAGATTAATTAAAATAGTGCACGTTCCTCCCTAGCACAGCCTCACTGCATGGGGAGCGCTCAATCACTGTTTCACACTGAATGTTCCCTTTCTCCCCCATGACACCATGGTAGGGATAACCTGAGGGTCGTCTGACACATTAGTTTCCTGATGGCACAAACATAAAGCTGGAATTTAATTTAAATCACAGAAGAGAAGACAGCATATGGATAAGAATACCTTTAGGCAAACTAACAGGAGTGCAGGGTCAATTCAAATAAACGCACTCGGAGGGAGGTGGTCTTGTATTCAAGTCCCTGTTCATTTCCTTCCCCAATTTGCATGTTGGCAATTGTTCAAGGTCTTCGAGCCTCAGTGTCCTTGGCTTGTGAGAGTCAAGTGGCAAAACAGGCCAAGAGTACGCAACACAAGGCAGAGCCTTGCTACAGCATCACTGCCATTTGCCGCGACAGCAAGTCCTCCTCGAAAAGCTAGCACTTAGAGTTGCAAGGAACCTGACACAGCTCCTGTTTTGTCTCATTTTTTTATATTTAATGTCAAACATAATTCATTTTTTTAACTCCACACGCTACACGGTAATGGGCTGCTGCAAACAAAAATTTACCAAGTATTTCTTTATGCTCTAAAAAATTTTTCCTTTCTTGCCAGCCTTGCATTTAAATGAATCCCTTCCCTGGTAATCATGCTGACATGGACTCATATCTGCATTCAGCGTAGACTCCCACTGTTCTTAGGGGTAATTTTCAAATCTTTCTACACCAGTCGACACGCCGTTCCCATTGATAAATAACAGCCTCGATGCTTTTGCTTCCTGCCTACTATTTTGACAGATCACCACCCTGCAGAAGTTTTTATGTTTCAGGAAAGTAATCTGTCTAAAGGAAGAGGGTATTTTCAAACCACACTTCCACAAAATGTCAAATAATGGGAATGAAGGGGAAAGTGAGCTCTGGAGGAAAAGAGAGAGCTCTTAAATAAAAGAAATCCCAAAATAAAAAGAATAGAAAAGATCAAGGGACAGCGCAAAAGGAAAATAGGAATCTAAACGTGTACTGGAGGTGGGAACTGGAAGTGTAACTGCATTTGTCCCCAGCTGTGAGAGTTTTAAATGACATGACAATGTTAATGAAACAGGAGAAGAGGTATTTCAAACCAATGGTCTCATCCTTTGAAAACTTGTCTTTTTTATCTACTTATATATTTTTTTAGAATTTCAGGATAATGAGACCCAACTGCAGGAGTTAATATACAGACATTAGTTCTTCATTGTAGGGGATTTTCCATCAGCAATTTTAATAAAAATTAAAACTTCACATAGAGATAAGAAATTAAATTACAATCTAACCCCTAACTATGCTAAAATGTGAAATGCTATGACATTCTACTCAGTTAAGTAGCAAATAATTTGCTGGTGCTCAAAGGTAAAATCTCTAAGTCCCATCATAATTATTCCTACACAGTTTTGACCTGCAGCCTCTGTTTTGTTTGTTTGTTTTCACAGTTATAGCATTTTTTTAAAAAAGATTTTATTTATTTATTTGACAGAGAGAGACACAGTGAGAGAGGGAACACAAGCAGGGGGAGTGGGAGAGGGAAAAGCAGGCTTCCCGCGGAGCCCCACGTGGGGCTCGATCCCAGGATCCTGAGATCACGACCTGAGCCAAAGGCAGACACTTAAGAACTGAGGCTCCCAGGAGCCCCACAATAGCATTTCAAAAAAAGAATCCAAACCAGATGTTGACTTTAGAATGCACTTTCTTATTGACCAAAGCCCGCAAAACCAGCTTCTTAATGAAGTTGAAAACTCTTTTCCCTGAGAATTTCTTAACAACGCTTCATAATTTATGTAAATCTATCCTTAAAATTCTTTTTTTTAATCACTTGCCATTCCATTCCTTAATGTCGGTTTGTTAATAACTGCTCCACACTCCATCTCCTTGTCCTAAAAGGTAAATTATCTTTCCCATTAAAAATACCTTCACAGCAATAAGCTAGGACTTTCAGTCCTGTATACCTATTCCTGTAGCTGTATAAACCTTCATGTTCTGAGTTGGTTTGTATTTATTAGGGCTTTTTCTTGTTAAGTTCTTTTGGTTCGGTGGCTAGTTATGGGAAGGAATATAAAGGAACAGAGATCAGTAGGTACCCACGAGGAACGCAGTCTCTCTGGATGTTTCAGGGTAAAGAACACTTCCGTTATTTTGTCTAAAGCCAAACTGTTTATAAAACTTCCAAAATGGTTTAGCAGAACTGCTTGGATAATGAATACTTACGCACAACTTATGACTGTCATACACATTGCAGCACCCAATGATACAGAATAAACAACTGCCATATCAAACCATAAAGCAATAATTTGCACTCAACTTCTGAATTTAAAAAAAAAAAAACAGTATTGAAGGATCAGGTTTGAAGTGGAAGATTATCGTACTAATTCTCTCTCTATGTCTACCTCTATGTCATGGTTTGTGAAGAAATATTCCAAAAAACTAATATTTGTTGGTCCAAACTTATTTTGATCATGAGCATTAAAAAGCACATTGGTCTCTTTAGCTATTAGACAGGACATAAGTTCTTGATAATAAAGGCACAAGTATGATAAGAGAGGCTACTGCAGCAGCCACTGAAACAGTAAGGATCCAAAGTTGGGCGTTGCATTCTTTGAGGAAAGATTTGAGGGTCATCAATGGAGGCATTCACAAGCAGGGGAGCTAAATACGAATTCTGGGTGTTTAGGACCATACCTGCTAGTTGCAAGAGCTTGTAATAACTTCTCAGGACCTGTAATGATTTATTTGAGGGCCCTTATACTTAAGGATTCTGTATCTGCATATGTGGGTTGCTTACCCATCCAGGTGAAATTTAAAATTCAGTCATGCTGATGTATTCTCTATTTGAGTGTTTTTAAAAATACAGGCATCTGGAAATCTTATTTAATGTTCTGATGCAGAACGAAATTGACGTCGACTGACTTAAAGCCTGCTTGCCTCCTTCAACTCAATCATATTCTCAATGACTAAAATAATTTAAAATAAATTTGGTGCTTTTCTTTCATGTTTTGAGGAGCATATGTTACAGCCGAGAGCTTCACTCACAAGTTTGCCCCCTTTCTCATGTCCTCATGTATTATTATTAAATATGTTCACAGGAGCTAACATATATTATATATCCACTATGTCCTAGATATGATATAATAAGCACTTTATGTATATTCTTTCACCTGCTGTAGTTTCCATTTTATGAAGAAACAGCTTGGGGTTTAGAGAGAAGATGTCACTTGCACAAGGTCACCTGCTTTCATGTATGGATCTGGGATTTGAGTCTCTGTTGAGGCAATCAAGAGTCTTTGTGGCAAAGATGGAAACTGACCAGCTGGTTTTAGCAAAAAGAAAGAAATTATTAAAAGGATCATCAACTGTTTATAGAATTTCCAGGAGGGCTACATTAAAAGCCACAGAAAAATGGCCAGGAGCAAAGAGAGGCTATGGAGGCAGAACTGCTGTGACACAAGTCACAGTAATGAGTCAGAACCCCAAGAGTGCCAGCACTGGGCACTGGCCATCAATGCCAGCACCACCATTCCTGGAACCCTAGAAACTGGATGTTGCAGCAACCAGTGCTGCCACCAAAAAGAATCTTACAACCTACCGGCATTTTTGGACCACCAGTTCCCAATCAGAGGTCTGAGGCAAATGAGTCTAACCACCGGAGTGTAGACTCAGGGCCCCAACTGTAAGGAAGACTGAGAAAGGAGGAGTCTGGCCCCTCTAGCTTCAACAGTGAGTGGTAAACTCTAAGTTGTACCAAGATTCCTATTGGAAGAAATTTCCCCTGAAGACAGAAAGGATCATTTCCTTGGGCTCATCACCATATCTCTTAGCATTTAACACGATACCAACACTAAGCAGATGTTCAGTAAAAGTATATGAAATTAACAAATCCTTGTCTGATCCAGTTGTCCCCAGGAGGGACACAGAGAAAGGCAAGACAATAGTATCCATAGCTGGTAACATTATTGAAATGGGCAAAGAGGTAAATCCTACTTGACTGAAAGTTCTGAGTAGTGAATGTGTGGAACTGGAACCCCATTCCAGAATGCGAAGCTGACACTGACAAGCCTGGGAGTTGGTTGCTTTCTTACTTTCTGAGCGTGTCCCTCCCCTGAAAGAGAGTGTCCTCAGAGAAACCCAAATCCTCAGTACTGGTCACCACCGCTGTTGTCAACCAGGTCAGAAACAACCCATTTGAAAGTACGCAGAAAGCAATGCGTGCTTGCTATATGCCAAAGGTTTTGCACGGATTAGCTCACATCACCTCAGAACAACCCTGAGAAGTAGCTACTATTTGCAGCTCTATTTTGTGGAAGAGAAGAGCTAAAGCCTGGGGAGATTGCTGAAGGTTACATAACTAGGAATTGGCAGAACCTGGCTTTGAATCCAAGCCTATTGACTCCAAATCCACCTCTTAAGAGCTAGGCAGCGCTATACAACAGCAACTTAAACTATAAAAATAGGTTATTGTGGAAGGCATTTCTTTTACAAAATCTAGTTTCACTGTCAACTTATCCCATTATTTCTCATTTCACATTTTTACCGAAGAAATCAGCCTCCACTTGAGCTGGCTCCAGTGAGGGAAATGGAGGGCTGAGTTTGATGCTCTCCAAGGTTCTGAAAACCAATGTCTGAAATTTAAAATTTAACTGCCAGAGTAAAGGTAGCATCATTTTATATTGGCTCTTCAATTTTTACACCCAGGGCAAAGCCATCTGTGAGCGGATGAAAATGAAATAATTATGAAATTTAGGCAGTTCTTAAGAAACTAAGTTTTCAAAACACCCACATCCATTCACTAAAATTAAGGAATATGAACTCTGAAAACAGACTTCCTTTATACATTTTTGGCTTTCCTCCACAGTTATGAAAGTCAATCCCTGCCAGTAATGTCTAAAATCACGATGGGAATTTTCTGAGGACTGCAGTAAATCCATTCTCCTGGTTATGCATCATCACTCCTGGAACGTTGCTGAGGCCAGAGTAAGCATCTGGAACCAGAGTACCTGGTGACAGAGGCAAGAGACAGCCAGTGGGGTGAGAATCAGAGTTAGAATTGGCAGCAAGAGTCTGGAAGAAGAAAGGAAATCAAAAGGAAAGGAGGGGAGTAAAGATCTGAAATAGAGAGAGAGAGAGAAAAAAAAAACCCTAAAGCTTGAATGGGGCCAGTCCGAAAGGAGATGAGGCTGTGGCCAGTGGCAAGTCATGGCTTTCAATTCATGGGGAGAAAGGTATCATCTGCTCTCTCTTTACTCCTAATACCAACTGCAGTGATGCTGTTTCTTTCCAAGTCTTTCTACATAGCTCCACGGGGGTTGACATTGGGCTGGACTGACATCTGCTGCTACTTCTTGCTGCATTCTGTGCTATTTGGAGATATTCTATTGATATCATCCTTCTTTGACCTTGCTTTACTCTTCCCCCTCCCAACTCTCCTTCCGCTGTCCTATTTGTAGCACCCGCTTTAGTCCACTAACAAGGGCTCTTTTATCTATTGGTCCTGCTCTTGCTTTTGTTTCTCTTGTCTGTTTGGAGTTAGCTTCTTGATATAAAGCCAGCACGAATTCTCCCTTGTCCTTGAGAAACTGTTGAACGTAGCTGACTTGCTGGGACCGGCAGGTAAAAGTATAATCTAATTCCATATTTCATAGTAGTGTGTTCAGCAGCCTTCAACTTGAGCTAAGTAAATAACCATTTTCCTTTGCAAAAATTGTCATCCTGCCCTTATAATCACAATCCCCAGCCATGAGTTACAGAGACCACATGTGTTTAGAATAAATAAATAAAAAGAACTGAGCTCCTGTCATATGGATTCTGGCTTAGGCTCTTTGGACCCTGCCATTGCAGCTGAAGATGGGTTTGCTGCTTGTGGAATACTAATTGCTATTACTATTCTGAACGGATCTGTCTTATGAAAGAAAAAAATATGAGAGAAAAGCTTATTTGAGGGCTGGTCACTCAAAATCATAAGCTGACTTCAGAGAAAAATCTTTGTACCAAATACATATATCCCCAGACTTTTTTTTTTTTTTTTTTGCCAGAATGCCTTTGGGTTTGCACCCAGTGGGAAGCGTCATGACTCTCCAGTGATCGTTTACAGTTTGTGTGCTCATTTTGTCACAGCGGTCTGTCAACAATATTTACCGAGCACTCGTGTGTACACAGAACAGGAGAAGACTGATCTTCTTGCTTGTTTGACTCTATTTAGATAGAACAAATTGATCTAAAAGTCTGTTTGCCAGAGACTCACCATTGATCATGTATTCTTTGATGTTCTCTTAGTGGATTTAACATCAGGTGTTAGCAAATTTGAAGGTAAGAGGAGAAGTATTAATCCTTAGGTCCAGATGGAAGTTTTCCAGATTTGGAGGCAGGAGACCCAAGATTAAAGCCCGGCCCTGTTACTTGGGCTTATGCAAGCAACTCAGTGTTTTTGAGCTCTGGTTTACCACCTCTAAAGTAAAGGTAGAAGCCCTCCCCTGACTAGATCATGGGATCACCATAAGGATTAAGTGTGACTAGGATGTGAACCAGCTTTGCAAACTGGAAAATACGGTCAGAAAGAAGTTAGAAATTGTCATGGTAATGTGGCACGGTGGCAATAAGATATACCGACTGTCAGGATGAAGGATCACGGTTCGGGCGACAGCCACTCTAAATTGTCACCCATTTTCCCCAAGTGGAAGTTAACACTATTCTAATCAATTCAAACTATGCTTCCATTTTCTCCTTCTGGGGTTTCATTCCACCGGATGAATTAAATAAAGCTAATAAATCATTAGTAGGGGCTGGAAGTAATTTGGTTCAATGAAGCTCTTTTCATCTTCGCACTATTCCTTACAATGCACATACTGTAAAGCGTCTCATTAAAATAAACTAGAATATATCTTAAAGTATCTCGCCAGCAAATGAAACAGCTCTATACACATTTTCTGGTCAGTTATTTCCTCCCAGACATCAAGGGTAGCATGGAACCGTGAGAGGGATTTGCAGAGAGATACACACTCGGTGAAGAGAATTCTGTGAGGTTTTCGAGAGCATTCTGGGAACATCCTCTTCAGAGGCTTGTTCCCTGGGAGACCGTACCTTCCCCTGCTTCTGGCAGTAATTTGAGAACGGCTAACTGAAGTTACCACAGAAGAACTGAGGAGGGAATTCAAATCCTGGGCAGAGTCTGGACTAGATTAGTCCTTCCCAGTGTGTAGGGTCATCAGCCTTTCCTCCTTAAAAAAAGCCTTAAGAAAAATTAACTATCAGCACACTTAGTGCTGCTCAGTTATTAAGGATCTGCCTTTAGCTCCGATCATGATCCCAGGGTTCCGGGATGGAGCCCCGCACTGGGCTTCCTGCTCAGCGGGGAGCCTGCTTCTCCCACTGCCTCCTGCTCCCCGTTTGTGCTCTCTCGCTCTCTGACCAATAAATAAGTAAAATCTTAAAAAAAAAAATTAACTATCTTGATCATGTCATTTTTTAAAGGGTTATCTTCACATGAGAAAAGTGGGTAGCTACAAAATCACAGAATAAGGAACAGGCCTGAAAATGTAATCATTCCATTTATTAGGGGAAAAGTCACTACATTGTCCTTAGATTCTCATATTAATGCAAACCAGGAAGGCTTCCTCTGATGCTGGCACCGGTTGCCAGCTAACATGAGGCCGATATTTGTCTACGACTCCTTCCAACTCTGAGATACTCTGGTCACAAAAATGCATTAAAACAAAATGAGGTATTATTGTCGCAGCACAAAAGAGTACCTTTCGGGCAGCGTGTGTGAGCAGCTCTCTGTAAGGCTATGACTAATTTCAGATTTCGAGAGCCTCTGCCATCATTCAAAGTTTTGATGAAAAATGTTTCATATTTTCATCAAGGAACTCTGGTCACTCCCTATCATACAATGAATTCACCTAAATCACTACCAGAAAAATAGGAAGAGAAAAATAAACTAGGAAAAAAATCATGTGCAGATTTTTCTCTATTGACAGCATTGCACGAGCCGTTCAGATATTGCCAAAAAGGACATTCGACATTTTGCCCAGGTGGAAGGAGGTGTGAGGTTTGATTTCCCAGGATGTCGTGCCCCTGCTTCCAGCTGCTCTCTGCCAGCAGCGTGGGATTCGCCTGCTGTTTTCTGTTTCTATTAGCTGTGAGTTTCTGTGCCTTCCGGTTCCATCTGAGAGCCCGGCTAAACTTAGCTCATCCCAGCGAGAACAGCTACCATTGGAAAGGTGTCATTGGATCAAGTCTCATGACCTCGGTACCGGAGGAAGCCAGCCCTCCTTGATTTTGCTCATCACGAAGGAGATAAAAATATATGAAAAGATCTGCCTTTGTTTTTCCTAGCCATCCAATATTCACTCGGCTGGACCATTTTATATGGAAGCTCAAGAGTCAGGATGAGTTGGTTCTTAACAGAACAAAGAATTTTTTTTAAAACAAGTGATGTCTTTCCTATAAATGGAATGAACAAGATTGTGGCCGTGTGATAATATTTCAAAACTTTATAAATGTGCTATACATAGCACTTCCATTTAGTGTCTCAGGCATTCTCTGCCCAGTGGAGTGGCTGTGATGCATAATAATTGTTTCTGTCAAAATCAGGTTTCCTTTTTTAAAGCTCCTGAAGGGACTGAGTTGATTTCTTGTCCTTATTTTCTCCCTGTATCACAGCCTACCCTGAACATCAGCAAATGTAGGATAATGAGTTCAGGGGAAATTAACCCCTACTCCACGATTGCTCACACATTCATTCACTCGCTCGTTTATTCTACAACTATTTGCTTAACGTCCGGTCCACGCAAGGCATTTATCCTATTTCTGGGATTCGCGACATGAAGAGGAGTTCACAGTTTGATGGAATCTGGGTTAGCGTGTGTCAACCCCAAAGTGGTCAGGATGGTATTTCTCAAAACCAAAAATGTCTTTTACTTTTTGAAAGATTTTATTTATTTGAGAGAGAGAGAGAGAGCACCGGCGCACACCAGCAGGGGGAGGAGCAGGGGAGGAATAGACTCCCCACTGAGCAGGGAGCCTGATGGGGGGCTCGATCGCAGGACCCCAGGATCATGTCCTGAGCCAAAGGCAGATGTTTAACCAACTGAGCCACCTAGGTGCCCCCCATTTTTTGCTATAAACCACAGTAAGAAATAAACTTTATATCCCAAGTCATTCCTTGTGAAGCACACATACACACCTTTGTGCACAAACAGGCAAACACACAACCAACGCTCTACTGAAACAATTTTCACAAACTGGACATACTCTTTATGTGTGTGATTCACTGCAGTATTTTCTGTCCTATTCGTTTCATTCTTTAAAAGGCTGACATGACTGTCTGAAGGATTTCAGAGCCCACTGTCGTATCACGCGGTTTGAAAGAGAGCAGGCTGGGTAGGTCAGTATGCAGCTAAAAGTATCAAGAAAATTGTCAAGAAGCATAGTGGAAATAGAGACAAAAGACATGGCTAAGTAATATTAGAGTATTTCAGCTGATGTGCCGTAAGAAAGATGTTAACCACAGATAAGAAGGATATTAACTTCCATTCTTCAGCACGGATGTGTTAAGCTTGGACCTAATATATTCAGTACCACTTCCCAAGTTCCCAAGGGGCGCTAACCAAAGGTAGAGAATTCGGGGACTTGGTTATATTGCAAGTCGGGGTAAATATGGGGCAAATGAAGCTAAAAATTACCCCAATTTCACCTCCTGTTCTACATCTGTTCAATGCAATGGCACCAACCAACACCTTTTATAGCCTAAAGAGAAGAAGAAAGTGATGCAAACATCGAATACATAGTTAGTTTTCAGACATTTGTCCAAATCTTCCAAGAAAGTAAGGAGAAATCAGAGACAGAAATGTAATAATGATCAAAGACCTTTGAGAGGCTGCTGAGGCAACTTCTCCACAGTTGTTAAGCCTCTGCCTTTGGCTCGGGTCATGACCCCAGGGTCCTAGGATGGAGTCCCCCATTGGGCTCCCTGCTGGGAGCAGGGGGACACCTGCTTCTCCCTCTCCCACTCCCCCCACTTATGTTTCCTCTCTTGCTGTGTCTCTCTCTGCCAAATAAATAAATAAAAATCTTTAAAAAAAAATGTGTAGTGTAAAAATACCTTCTGGTGGCTCTTTTCTCTGGTTGAGCTGTTCTTGACACAAGAGGGCTTGAAGGAGAGGTAGAAATCAAGAATAATGTATAGGCTTCAGACTTGGGATATCTGATGGATGGGATGTTATTTATAGAGATAAGATCCCCTGGCAAAGAACATGTTTGAGAGGAAAGTGAAGAATTCCATTTTGGACATAGTGAGTTTAAGGTACTTGCAAATATTCAGTTCAACAAATAATCAAACAGAGAGGCTCCGCGCTTATGACTTGGGCAAACAGCATCAAGCAAAGTCAGCCGCAATAACAAAATCTCAGAATAAAAAGAGGTCCACCAAAGCCCCTTTAATAAATCTTAAGAATTCTATACAATAAAAGTCTCAGTCTTTTATTTCAATATTTTAGAGTTTGTTGTGATTTTTTTACATTTTAATTCCATTATAGTTTAGCATGCAGTGTTATATAAGTTTCAGGTGTACAGTATAGTGATTCAACATTTCCACACGTCACCCAGCGCCCATCACGACAAGTGCGCTCCTAATCCCCATCACCTGTTTCACTCATTCCCCACCCACCTCCCTTCTGGCAAGCAGAAGTGAGTTCTCCGTCGTTAAGAGTCTTGTTTCTTGGTTTGTCTCTCTTTTCTTTTTTCTTTGCTCATTTGTCGTTTCTCAAATTCCACATAAAAGGAGAAATCACATGGTATTTGTCCTTCTCTAACTGACTTATTTCACTTAACATTATACTCCTTATCTCCATCCATGTCACTGAAGCACCAAGATTTCTTCCATTTTGTGGCTGAATAATATTTGGTTACATATATACATAAGTGTGTGTGTGTGTGTGTGTGTGTGTGTGTAAAACATCATCTTTATCCATTCATCAATCAGTGGACACTTGGGCTGCCTCCTTGTTTTGGCTATTGTAAATAATGCTGCAATAAATATAGAGATGTATGTATTTCTTTGAATTAGTGTTTTTGTATTTGGGGGGTAAATACCCAGTAGTGCAATTATTGGCTCATAGATCAGTTCTATTTTTAATGTTTTGAAGAACCTCCATACTGTTCTCCACAATGGCTGCAGCGGTTTACAATCCCACCAACAGTGCACAAGATTTCCTTTTTCTCCACATCCTCACCAACACCTGTTGTTTCTTGTGGTTTTGATTTTAGCCACTCTGAAGTCATGGGGTGATATTTCATTGTAATTTTGATTTGTGTTTCCCTGATGATGAGTGATGTTGAGCATCTTTTCATACGTCTGTTGGCCATCTGGATGTCTTCTTTGGAGAAAAAATAGCTGAGAAGTTATTTTTCCACCCATTTCTTTAACTGAACTTTTTGGTTTTGGAATGTTGAGTTTATCAGTTTCTTTTTTAAAGTTGTATGAGTTCTTTATATATTTTGGATACTAACCCTTTATCAGATATGTCATTTGCAAATACTTTTTCCCATTCTATAGGTTGCCTTTTAGTCTTATTGATTGTTTCCTTTTCCATGCAGAAGTTTTTATTTTGATGAAGCTCCAGTAGTTCCTTTTTGCTTTTGTTTCCCTTGCCTCTGTAGACATACACAGAAAGAAGTTGCTATGGCCGACATCAAAGAAGTTACTGCCCGTGTTTTCTTCTAAGATTTTTATGTTTTCCTGTCTCACATTTAGGTCTCTCATCCATTTTGAATTTATTTCTGTATATTAATTCTTACATTATGATGTAAGACAGTGGTCCAGTTTCATTCTTTTGAATGTTGCTGTCCAGTTTGCCCAACACCATTTGTTGAAAAGACTGTCTTCTTCCTATTGAATGTTCTTTCTTGCTTTGTCAGAGAATAACTGACCATATAATTGTGGGTTTATTTCTATATTTTCTATTCTGTTCTATTGATCTGGATCTGTTTTGTACCAGTACCATACTGTTTTGATCACTACAGCTTTGTAGTATAACTTAAGTCTGGAGTTGTGATGCCTCCAGCTTTGCTTTTCAGAATTGCTTTGGCTATTTGGGTCTTTAGTGGTTCCATACGATTTTAGGATGTTTGTTCTAGTTCTGTGAAAAAATGCTATTTTGATAGGGATTGCATTGGGTACATAGTGTAGATTGCTTGGGTGGTATAGGAACTTTAACAATATTCATTCTTCCAATCGATGTGCATAGAATGTCTTTCCATGTCTCTGTGTTGTCTTCAGTCTCTTTCATCAGTGTTTTATAGTTTTCAGAGTACAAGTCCTTCACCTCTTTGGTTAGGTTTATTCCTAGGTATCTTAATCTTATATAATCTTAATTAATTTCTCCTCTTACCTGGTATATAGTGATCATTTCAAAATGTTTAATAGCTGAGAAGCTATTTTTGTGTTTTAGATCATGGTAAGAGCACTTAGTTTGCTATTGCTTGTTGATAATCCCACTTTCTGATAGTTTTCATAACTTACACATTTTATTGAGCCTATAAAAATTTCATATTTAAGAAATATAATATCCTCCTCTCTAGTCCCAATTAGACCTTTGATATTCTCATCACATTCTCCTTCCCACTTCACCAGACTTAAAGAACATAAGAATTCGTTTTAATGTCCTCCAAAGTTCCCTCCCAAAAAGAGATGCTCATGATAATAGACAAATGGACTAAGAAGACTTTGTGTCTTGCTTCATTTATACCCACTAACCTATTTTTATCATAAGTGTCTGATTTAAAAAATGATTGTGCCTTGAATTATTTTAGATTTCAGGTCTTAGGATTATAGTGCTCCTTTTTCAAATGACAACAATAGCCTAGCAACCCATCCAAGTTATTACATCTTTCAAAAAGGGCTTGTTATTCTGAGGGAATAATATAATTTGGAGAGCCTGTCTCATCATACAAACGCTCTTGAGGTTTCCTTTAGTGCTCAAAATAAATAGTTCAATGTTTGCATTTGCATATACCTGCTGTCAAAATCAGACTTCCAATACAAAAAGTATCAGCCCAAGGGGCGCCTGGGTGGCTCAGTTGGTTAAGCATCTAAATTCAGCTCAGCTCGTGATCTCAGGGCCTTGGGATCAGGCTCTGCACTCAGGGGGAAGTCTGCTTTTCCCTCTCCCTCTGCTGCTCTCTCTCTCTCTCTCAAATAAATAAATAAAATCATTTTAAAAAATAATCAGCTCAAAACTCTTTTAATAAATTTGAAGAGTTGCATACAATAAAAATCTTAAAGCTTCACTTTTTTTCCTCCATAATCTTTTGTAGAGTGAAAATACTACATACTCTCAACATTAGTTCACTCTCACTGCTCTGCATGAGATAGGTCAGTGTTCAGTTTTCATATTTCCCAGGAAGGAAGGAATACCCAGAAGTTATGGTGACATGTGATAACATAAGCAGCTGTGTCAAAACTAGAATTTACAACTTTTAATTCTCAATACTCGGGGTATGCAAGACACAGTCCTACACATTCTGCTTTCCCAGTAATAAATGCCAACGATTTTATATATCTGAATTATAAAATGAAGTCTGCTATAGAATCCCATTTACCATTTTAACAAGAAAATTGGAAAACACCATCCAGGAGAACACGAAAATTAAAACTGTAGATAATCTTTCTACAGATTGAAAACAACTTAATTAAACCAACAGGGCAGGTAAGGCAATTCTGTTATTGAATGACAACCTCTCAGCTGTTTGAAGTAACCACCTTAGTAATCAATACCGTGTTGAGATTTTCACCTAGCATTTATTTCAAGGGATGTCTTGTTTTGAACAATCATTTTAAATCCTAGTAAACTGAAGAATTAATTAGCAAGCACGGAGGCTCAGCAAACTAATGCTTTAGTCTGTCCAACCATCTGCTCAGAAGCACCCTTCTCTACTGTTGGCATTATTGAGAATGGGGGAACACAGCACTTTAGACGGTGGTGCTGGTAGACGAGATGGTCCTGAGTATTTAACCATTCCATCTTCCAAATGCTCATCAAGAGACTCAGTCCCAGGAATCAGCTCAGGAACTTCCTACCTCCATTTGCACTTGTAGTCAGAATGACGGTGAGGCCAAGCTTTATTTAAGGGCAAGGACCTGGTCAAAAATTACTTATCTACCCCAGCTAGTTTTGTCCCTTTCTAAGTAAGTACCACATGGTTCCAGTCTAAATCCAATCAATTTTCTACTCAGATCATATTTTAAATTTCATTTTTGGAACTTTTTTTTGCATATTCATTCTCAAACAGTGGGAAAGAATCTGAATCTGTTTAATATAGTTAGCTATTTCATGTAAAAATGTTTTGTAATTATAACCTAATGAGACAATTTTTATTTTACAGTTTGCTAACTGATTCAGAAGGCAGTTCAAGAAATGGAGGTTCGAGACAAAAACAAAACCATGCTGGGCGCCTGGGTGGCTCAGTGGGTTAAGCCACTACCTTCAGCTCAGGTCATGATCTCAGGGTCCTGGGATCGAGTCCCACATCAAGCTCTCTGCTCAGCAGGGGGCCTGCTTCCCTTCCTCTCTCTCTGCCTGCCTCTCTGCCTACTTGTGATCTCTCTCTGTCAAATAAATAAATAAAATCTTTAAAAAAAAAAAAAAAAAAAAAACCATGCTGAGGAAAAGGTGACATGATTTGAACAAGCATACAGTTAGCTCCCTGAAGGGGCTGCTTGTGCTTAGTGGAAAGGACTGATAGACTTGTTTAGAAAAAAAAAAAAATCTCATGTCCTTAAATAAATTCAGCATATTTGCCAGCTGAAGCATAAACCTACTGCTTTGTCTGCTCAGCACTTACCCTTCTCTTTTCCAATGACAAGACATGATTTTCCTTTGGCAATGAGCCCCTCACCCACTTTCAGTCCAGTTAGCTCCTGCGGAGGATGGAGAACCAAGGCCAGACCAGTTGGATGTATGCTATCACTACTGGCCCCAGACCCAAGCCTGAGGGTTCATACCATGACTTGGCTGAAACTGGGAAGAGAAACGTGCTTTCTTTGGAGGTTACAAAGCTTAAATAAAGTGGGGGGTGGAGATGGTTGTAATCACTAGGAACCATCATGTGGAGAGAACCTCCTGAGGATGAAGCCAATGTGGAGTAAGGCAGAGCTGAAAGATGGAGGAAAAGAACCCTTATGACATCATTTGAGCAGCTAGATCCAGCTCTGCCTGAAGCTAGCTCCCTGATCTATACAGTTATGACAGCCAAAAAATTCTTTTTTAAAAATTTACTCCCACTTAAGTGTGTTTCCCTACATAATGTTTCAGTCAAGGAAAAAAACGACAGGAAATGTCACAGCATACACACAGGCAAATATGATGTGACTTACATTGTGTCCATTTATATTTTCATTAAGTTTTAGTTTGACATCTTTGGTCATGTGTATTTCATTTTTCTCAACTTCATAGCTACACAAAGTGTTTTTAATTTCTGGTATGTTTTAGGGGCCCCTGAGTGGCTTAGGCTGTTAAATGCCTCTCTTCAGCTCAAGTCATGATCCCAGGGTCTTGGAATCAAGTCCCGCATCTGGCTTCTCATTCAGCAGTGAGTCTGCTTCTCCGTATTGCCTACTGCTCCCTGTGCTTGTACTCCCTCTCTCTGTTAAATAAATAAATTCATTTCCTAAAAAAAAAAAAAAATAATAAAAATTCTTGCCTGTTTTACAGAGCTGAGGATTTAGTGGCTGGGGTAGGAGAGAGAATGTGCTTAATCTTTAAGACTATTTTCATTCACGACAGCTTAAGTTTGGAATATAATGATTCTGGATATGATATATTTAAAGTCAGCAATGTTACCTTCAGAGGCTAAGAGACATCAGATCAGAAATCAACGCTGACATCTTGTCCCTTCCCTCTGTGTCACAACCTTCCCTTTGTAGTGCAGGGTAGCCAATCTTTGGGTCTTTCTGGCAGCCTATTTCCTGGGCTATCACATCTCAGCACAGTAAACCCACTGCAGGCTGTTTTTCTCTAAAAATCTGATCAATACATCTGTTTCCCAGAACAAGAGGAAGAACAAACAGCAAGTCCTGATAACCCTTCGCTGGCATTGCTCATTTCCTCAAAGGCTGTCCATGGCACACACTTATCGCGTTAGCCCTGTGCTATTAATAAGCCTTCTTGAGTAAACCCTGAAAGCTCTAATTCCACCCAGATGCAAGCAGTAACACCAAGTGCCTTGTCCCTGATGTTCCACTGAAATTACTAAGAGCACATCATGACTCACATGTTCTCAAGCACTCCTCTCTATCCTAAAATCTAAAACTAGGGAATCTGGAGCAGGTTGTCTTTTGACAATTGACTTTTCAGCAACTGTAACTCACACCATGGCTCCACAACACATTTCCTCTCCTCACAGAAGAAGGCAGTTTGCATTAAAAAATTAGCCTAGTTTGGGGAGGAGGGGAGAGGAGAAGTGAGGAGCAAGATGGCAGAGGAGTGAGAGACCTAAACCCTATCGGGTCCCAGGAGTTCAGCGAGGTAGTTATCAAACCATTCTGAACACCTACAAACTCCCCAGGAGACTGAAGAGAAGAAGAGCAGCAATTCTGGGAACAGAAAAGCTAATACTTTCTGGAAGGTAGGACATGCAGAGAAGTGAATCTGAGGTGATATATGGTAAGACGACCCCCCCTCCAGGGGCCCGTGGTGGAGTAGCAGAGCACAAAATCAGAACTTTTAGAAGTCTGCTCTACTGAGGGACATCGCTCCAGAAGCTAAGCAGGGGGTGGAGCCCTGGCGGGGGACAGTGTGGTCTCAGGTCCCCTGAGGTCACAAAAAGACCAGGGGTGTCTGAATGCAGCAGAGCTCCCAGGTATTGGAGGGGGGAAGCCGCTCCAGAGACGGAGCAGGGAGGGAGCTCTCAGCTCGGGGTTACCTTAAACCATGATCCGGGGCACATTCAGGCCACTGCTCTTCGAGCAGGAACCCCCCACCCCCCACCAAGTGGCAGATCTAGGGAGACTCACCTTCCTACTCCAGGAGGTGCGGCACAGGAGCGTGGTAGGAATATGCTGGGTTTGCAGACTCCAAACGGGGCTGCGGCCAGAGATAGAAACTGTCCGTCACAGGCCGGGTGAGCTCGGAGCACGGCCAGAGACCAGGGAGACTGGAGAGACTGATGGCTTTTCTCCAAGGTGCACTGAGGAGTGGGGGCGGAGCTCTCGGCTGCCCCCGCCAGACACTGGGCGGCCGCCATCTTCATTCCCGTCCTCCACAGCGGTACGGAAAGTGCTCAGGGAACAAAAGCTCCTAGCGTGAACCCAAGCAGATTGCTTAGCCCGGCCCCTGGCAGGGCGGTGCAGTTCCACCTCCCGCAAAGACATTTGAGAATCACAGCAACAGGCCCCTCCTGCAGAAGATCAGCAAGAACGTCCAGCCAAGACCAAGTTCTCCCATCAATGAGAACTGAGGAATTCCAGAGCAAAGCGAATGCAGCACATAGAATTTATGGCTTTCTTTCCCCATGATTTTTAGTCTTTGAAAGTTAATTTATTTTATTTTATTTTTTTTCTTATTCTATTTTTTAAATTTTTCCCTTTCCTATTTTAACCTTTTTAACTATTTTATCTTATCAATACCCTTTTAAAATATATTTTAAAATTCCATTGTTATATTCTATCCCTTCATTGTATTTAACCTTATTTTGTGTATACATACAAGTTTTTCTTTCTTTAAAATTTTGGATTATAGTTTCTACTAACTAAATCAAAATGTAACCTAAATCTAGCATATGGCTTTGTTCCAGTCTCCAGCCTGATCACATTATTTCCTCCTTTTTTCTTTCTTTTTTCAACCAACTTCTTATCAATTCCTTTTTTAAATTTTTTATAATATTCATCTTTACAGTCATATTCCATCCCTTCATCGTATTTACTTTTATTTCTCTATTTGTGTGTGTGTGTGTGTGTGTGTGTGTGTGTGTGTGTATAAGCTTTTCTTTCTTTAAAATTTTGGGAGGCATTTTCTTCTAACAGACCAAAATATACCCAAAAACAAGTGTGTGGCTCTGTTCTATTCACCAGTCTGTGTATATATATATATACATATGTATATATATACACACACACACACACTTTTTTTCCCCTTTCTTCTCCAGTTTCGGATCTCTTCTGATTTGGTTAGTGTATATTTTTTTCTGGGGTCCTTGATACCCTTTTAGTATTTTGTTCTCCCATTCATCTATCCTTCTCTGGATAAAATGACAAGGCAGAAAAACTCACCTCAAAGTAAAAAACAAGAAGCAATACTGATGGCTAGGTATCTAATCAATATGGACATTAGTAAGATGTCAGAACTAGAGTTCAGAATGATTACTAAAAAGACGCTAGCTGGGCTTGAAAAAACCATAGAAGATGCTGGAGAATCCCTTTCTGGAGAATTAAAAAATTAAAATCTAACCAAGTTGAAATTAAAAAACCATTAATGAGGTGCAATTAAAAAAAAATGGAGGCTCTTACTGCCAAGATAAATGAGGCAGAAGAGAGAATTAGTGATACAGAAGACCAAAATGATGGAGAATAAAGAAGCTGAGAAAAAGAGAGATAAACAACTACTGTACCATGAGGGGAGAATTTGAGAGATAAGTGAAACCATAAGACAAAACAATATCAGAATAATTGGGGTCCCAGAAGAAGAAGAAAGAAAGAGAGGGGCAGAAGGTGTATTGGAGCAAATTATAGTAGAGAATTTCCCTAATCTGGGGAAGGGAATAAGCGTCAAAACACAGGAGGCATAGAGAACCCCTCTCAAAATCAATAAAAATAGGCCCACACCCCATCATCTAATAGTAAAACCTACAAGTCTCAGTGACAAAGAGAAAATCCTGAAAGCAGCTCAGGAAAAGAGGACTGTAGTACACAATGGTAGAAATGTTAGATTGGCACCAGATCTATCCACAGAGACCTGGCAGGCCAGAAAGGACTGGCACAATATGTTCAGAGCACTAAATGAGAAAAAATATGCAGCCAAGAATACTATATCCAGTTAGGCTGTCATTAAAAATAGGAGAGATAAAAAGCTTCCAGGACAAACAAAAATAAAAAGAATTTGCAAACACCAAACCAGCCCTACAGGAAATATTGAAAGTGGTCCTCCAAGCAAGCAGAGAGCCTAAAAGTAACAAAACAGAAAGGAACAGAGACAATATACAGTAACTGCCACCTTGGAGACAATACAATGGCACTCAAGTCATATCTTTCAATAGTTACCCTGAATTTAAATGGGCTAAATGCCCCAGTCAAAAGACACAGAGTATCAGAATGGATAAACAAACAAACAAACAGACCAGACCATCGATATGCTGTCTGGAAAAAACTCATTTTAGACCCAAAGATATGTCCATATTTTAAGTGAGGGGGTGGAAAACAAGTTACCATGCTAATGGACATTCAAAAGAAACCGGGGGTGGCAATCCTTATATCAGATAAATTACATATTAAGCCAAAGACTATAATAAGAGGTGAAGAAGGACACTATATCATACTTAAAAGGTCTGTCCAACAAGAAGATCTAACAATTTTAGATATCTATGCCCCTAACATGGGAGCAGTCAATTATATAAACCAATTAGTAACAAAATCAAAGAAAGACATCAACAATAATACAATAGTAGTAGGAGATTTTAACACCCCCCTCACAGAAATGGACAAATCGTCTAAGCCAAAGATCAACAAGGAAATAAAGGCTTTAAATGACACACTGGACCAGAGGGGCAGCACATATATTCAGAACATTCCATCCCAAAGCAACAAAATACACATTCTTCTCTAGGGCACATGGAACGTTCTCCAGAATAGATCACATCCTGGGTCACAAATCAGGTCCCAATGGTACCAAAAGATTGGGATCATTCCCTGCATATTTTCAGGCCACAATGCTTTGAAACTAGAACTCAACCACAAGAGAAAAGTTGGAAAGAACTCAAATACACGCAGGCTAAAGATCATCCTACTAAAGAATGGGCCAAACAGAAAATTAAAGAAGAATTTTTAAAAATTCATGGAAACAAATGAAAATGAAAACACAACTGTTCAAAATCTTTGGGATACAGCAAAGGCGGTCGTGAGAGGAAAGCATATACCAATACAAGCCTTTCTCAAGATATAAGAAAGTCCTCAAAGAAATAACCTAACCCTACACCTAAAGGAGCTGGAGAAAGAACAGCAAAGAAAGCCTAAACCCTGCAGGAAAAGAGAAGTAATAAAGATCAGAGCAGAGATCAATGAAATAGAAACCAACAGAACAGTAAAACAGATCAACAAAAGTAGGAGTTGGTTCTTTGAAAGAATTAATAGGATTGACAAACCCCTCACCAGGCTTATCAAAAAGAAAAGAGAAAGGACCCAAACTAAGAAAATCATGAATGAAAGAGGAGAGATCACAACCAACGCCAAGGAAATACAAACAATTATAAGAATATATTATGAGCAACTATACGCCAGCAAATTTGACAATCTGGAAGAAATGGATGTATTCCTAGAGATGTATAAAGTACCAAAACTCAACCAGAAAGAAATACAAAAACCTGAACAGACCCATAACCAGTAGGGAGATTGAAACAGTCATCAAAAATCTCCCAACAAATATGAGCCCAGGGCCAGATAGCTTACCAAACATTTAAAGAAGAATAAATACCTATTCCCCTTAAACTATTCCAAAAAATAGAAATGGAAGAAAAACTTCCAAACTCATTTTATGAGGCCAGCATTACCTTGATCCCAAATCCAAAGATCCTATCAAAAAGGAGAATTACAGATCAATATCCCTGATGAACATGGATGCAAAAATTCTCACCAAAATACCAGCCAACAGGATCCAATAGTACCTTAAAGGGATTATTCACCACAACCAAGTGGGGTTTATACCTGGACTACTAGGTTGGTTCAACATCTGCAAATCAAATAATCAATACAATATTAATAATCAACAAATTTATACATTAATAAAAGAACAAGAACCATATGATACTCAATAGATAAAGAAAAAGAATTTAACAAAGTAGAGCATTCTTTCTTGATCAAAACTCTTCACAATGTAGGGAAGGAGGTTACATACCTCAATATCATCAAAGCCATCTATGAAAAATGCATGGCAAATATCATTCTCAATGGGGAAAAACTGAGAGCTTTTCCCCAAAGGTCAGGAACACGGCAGGGATGTCCACTATCACCACTGCTATTCAACAAAGTACTAGAAGTCCTAGCCTCAACAATCAGACAACAAAAAGAAATAAAAGGCATCTGAATTGGTAAAGAAGAAGTCAAACTTTCACTCTTTGCAGATGATATGATACATTATGTAGAAAACCCAAAGACTTCACTCCCAAACTTCCAGGACTCATATAGGAATTCAGTAAAGTGTCAGGATCAATGCACAGAAATCAGTTGCATTTCTATACACCAACAACAAGACAGAAGAAAGAGAAATTAAGGAGTCGATCCCATTTACAGTTACATCCAAAACCATCAGATAACTAGGAATAAACCTTACCAAAGAGGCAAAGAATCTCTACTCAGGAAACTATAGAGTACTTATGAAAGAAATTGAAGAAGACACAAAGAAATGGAAAAACGTTTCATGTTCATGGATTGGAGGAACAAATATTGTGAAAATGTCTATGGTACCTACAGCAATCTACACATTTAATGCAATCCCCCGTTGATCTTCTGCTTAGATGAAAAACACTGCTTTAGGGGCACCTGGGTGGCTCAGTATGTTAAGCATCTAACTTTGGCTCAGGTCATGATCCCAGAGTCCTGGGATCCAGTCCTGTGTCAGGCTCCCTGCTAAGCAGGGAGCCTGGTTCTCCCTCTCCCTCTACCACTCCCCCTGCTGTGCTCTCACTCGCTTTCTCTCTGTCAAATACATAAATAAAATCTTCAAAAAGGAAAAAGAACATTGCTTAGTCAAAAAGTTGTTGCTGCTTCTTGCATTCCTTGCAACTAAAGTTCTGCATATGAGATCTTTGAAAGTCAATTTGTACACATCATACTAATAATCAGTTTGAGTTTTCTTTTGTCATTATATAATTTCCAATTTTTAGGAAAATACTAGTATTTATAGATAGTCTTCACTAATTATGCAAATTGAAAATACAATAGACCTTTAGTTGCAATGTTCACATCACCACATAGATGACTAATTTTTCAAATTAGTCACGGAAGTCAGAACCATGAGTCACTGAGTGGCTCACCCCAATGAATGAAAATAAAATATATGCTTCTCCCAGATGGACTGTATTTTATTTTTTAAATATTTATTAAGGCTTATTAGCTTTGTGCTGAAATTTTGTGAGTTGTTTCTCCCCATGCACGTTTCAAGCCTTCGGCATGTTATTGTGTTTGTACCTGTGCAATCTAATACCAAGTCAGACTTGGGATGGAGCCTGGCATGTGATACAGATGTACAAATTATACCAAATATTCCAGTTTGCTCACAAGCACAGGCTGGCCACTGCATCCTGTCGCCATATTGGGAATGGTCTCAATATTGAACACAACCTTCACAGCAGGAAAACTGTCCTGCACAGCTAAGCTAAATACCACCTACTAAACTCTTAAAAAGAGTGCTGAAGCCATTGATGTGACTATTTTTTTTTTATACCTTGTCAAATTTTATATGTCATTAGACTTGTGTAGCAGGTCTTGCTGTGTGGAAAAGAAATAGTCTTATTGTAGACGGCAGTAAATGTATGAACATAGGTAAGCATTGAGCAGTCATCGAACATTCTTGAGCACCGACTATGTCTGGCATTATTCTGGGTGTGTGGTACCAAAGAAAAAGGCACAGTCTCTCTGTTCAAGGAGTTGTACCCAGTATAAGGGAGGTCGTGTGAACAGATGTGATATAGGAGAATCTTGGTATGTTTTTTAACGGTATAAAGAAAGGACCACTGAGTAAATTGTGCACAGATTGGAAATTATAAGGCTGTCGCTTCATGGGGCAAAGAGTCAAATTTAAGAGAAGCAGTGGGGTGGGGGGCCTGGGTGGCACATTACTTAAGTGGCTGACTTGGTTTCAGCTCAGGTCATGATCTCAGGGTCATGAGATCAAGTCCCACATCAGACTCTGAGCTCTGCAAGGAGTCTGCTTGAGATTCTCTCTCCCTCTGCCCCTCCCCACACTTGCTTGTGCTTTGTCTCTCTCTCAAATAAACAATCTTTTTTTAAAAAAGAGAGCGAAGCAATTGATCCAATGATGAATGTCCTTTAAACTTAAAAAAAAAAAAAAAAAAGATTCTTGAGACCAGCATATGGAGATCAGTGTGTGACCGTGATCTTTTCTTGAGAAGTTGAGTTCCAAAGGGAAAGATCCTAACAACACTCAGGGACTCATTTCTATAACTAAGTGAAGCAGAGAATGAGAACAGAGAATGAGTGTCAGGGACCTTGACACCAATGTTCGGGAGCTGCGGAGAAGCCCTAGTATATTGCACACAAACCTAAGGAGGCCAGCAGAATGGAATCAGAGAGAATCACAGGGCCCCCTTTTAATTAGGGCACCTGAGTATTGTAGCCCAGAAACCTTTTAATGCCAATCAGGCTTCAAATCTTAGCATCTCCTACAAGCACTCTCACTCTGAAAGGTGCAGGTTGAGTTTGACCTCTTTCCTTCTTTAGGTTACTGTTGGATTCTCCAGGAAAATTGGCTCAGGGGTAGAGAGTGATCACCAAGAGATTCACTATGGAGGCACGACAGACCCTAGGTGTTCCTATTTCTTTAAATTTTACCCTAGTGTGATCCCACTGACTGACCTGCTCTTTAATACGTGTGCAAAGTGATGGCTATAGAGAACTAGATTCATTTAAAAATACATGTGACTGAAAACAATAATCTTTTCAATTTGACATTTCCAAGTTAATTGTGCGTAGGGACGTTTGGATCTTTGGGGGCCATTGATCCGTAAGTCAGCACCTACCCCACACACATGTCCCTTGTAAAGGCAGCTTATCTTAAACGCAAGCAGGACGAAAGAACAGAAACCGCTAACATCTGCTGACTTGCGCAATACGCCAGGCACCGTATTAATTAGTTTGCATGTTGCTTCTTCATTAATTTTCTCAACTACCTTAAAATCCAGGAACCAGGGGCGCCTGGGTGGCTCAGTGGGTTAAGCCGCTGCCTTCGGCTCAGGTCATGATCTCAGGGTCCTGGGATCGAGTCCCGCATCGGGCTCTCTGCTCAGCAGGGACCCTGCTTCCCTCTCTCTCTCTCTGCCTGCCTCTCTGCCTACTTGTGATCTCTGTCTGTCAAATAAACAAATAAAATCTTTAAAAAAAAAAAAATCCAGGAACCATAATTATCACCACCTTATACACAAGGAAACTGAGAAGAAATTTGCACCAGGTCGCACAGTCAGCAAGTGGAGAAGCCAGAATTCCAGGCCAGACATACTCTGACTCCAGAACCCACACAGCGCAAACTGGGCTCCTTTGCTGTGGTAGAAGCAGCGGGGTGGGGGGTGGGGGGGGTGTACTGGCTTTTGAGTGAAAAAGATGGAGTAGGGGCAGGAAAGCCAAACAGGAATGGAGCACGGGAAGATCACAGACCCATAAAAGGAAAAGAGCAAAAATGGCGTCACTGACCTGACTCAGTCCTCCCTTCTCACCAAACTTTTTGCATTTCCTGGAAAACACTTGCACAATCTGTGTTTCTCCCTTTATGTTTAATCCTGATTACCCGCACTCACTAGGAAGTCTGCCTTTCCCCCAGGCGGCACACTGCACAGAGCACTGCCCAGCACCTCTAAAATGCAAGAAGCATTTCTTGAATTGATCATTAAATCAAGCAATGAAATTATATCCTTTTCAAAACTGGAGGCTAAGCTCCCACACACTTTTTTTTTCCTGGTTTTTTGTTTGTTTTTTTTTTTCCTCTTTTTTTCCTTTTTTTTTTTTAACCCATCAGCGAAGAATTATGTCTGCTCTTCTCTAACAAGAGAGACACTACCTATAACCTATTCTCATGGGTTCCGTCCTGCCTCTTGAACTGGTAATTTGTATTTATTTGCTCAGCAGTCGAGACTCAGGGACATACAGAAAGGAGGGGGTTGTGTTTTGGGAGGGGAGGGGAAGCATGGACCTTCTTCAGATAGAAGATAGATGATCTCAACAAGTAGATTCTGGGCTTCCTAAATTTGTCATGAAGATCATCTCAGAGTTGCCTTCCGGGAAGAGGTGAGCCTCGCTGGGGGAGTATGTAGGAGAGAGGTGACATCAGATGGGTAAATGAGTTCGTTTTCCACGTCCAGGGCCATGTGGAAGCGCACGAGGAGATGCAGGGGAGAGTGGGAGTGGTAAGCAGTTGTGATTTCAAAGGGTGGAGGTAGCAACTGTGGGAAGGAGGAAATGACAGCACTCGCTTGAACAGTGGGCTTAACAATCTGGCAACAAACCGGGAGCTAACAAGGCCCACCTGGAGTGGTGAGCGACAAAGGAAACATTTGTCGCTCCCCAAGAAGATTTAATTGAGGAGAAAATAAGATGATGTTTGGCTCTCCTGAGACTCACGCTGTATCTTGGACCCAACTTCCTTGGCAGTTTTGAAATAGGCAAGAAATGACAGACATGTTTGTGCTTCTGGACTGAAAACTTGTTTCTTGGTGACACGTTAGCGCCCAAGCCAGCATCATCCTCCTTTGCTCCACAGGGATTTTGTCTTGACTTTCGTGTTCCTGAACATGCGACGTTTTGCTCCTGGTATCTTCCTTATTAAAGTTGTTTTGTTTGACTCTTTGATTAACTTCTCGGCACAGATGTCCTTTTTGATGCTAATCATAGATTTGTTCCTTTTAACTTTTTATTTTTGATCTTTTTCATGATAGTTCAACTTTGCTTATTCTGTTCACTGTCTACTTATAAAAACCTGTCTTCCGTTTTTAGTCATAAAGGATTCATTCACCTTAGAGATTCCAACATTCATTTTTGTAAAGCCTACAGTCCATCTGTTACCAGCTCCTCTGATATTAAATTTTATTACCCTTTGTTGTTTCCCCCAACTTTTGGCAACGCAGACTATTTCCTGCTAAGCCGACTTACTTCATATGACAAGAAATGAATCTGGGTTTTTATCAGTGTCTGCCACAGACAAGTCATCAAGCAGGCCCCCAAATGTTTACACGTTCCACTTGTTTAGGTCATCGCTGCGGTGTGTTGATTCAGGGAGATGAGATCACACGTATAAAGGAAAAACTTAGAAACTGGAGTGCTGTACTAGGTATCTCTTAGGCAGTGACAAACCACCACGAAGTCAACAGCTTGAGATGACACGGACATACATTCCTTACCTGACAGTTTCTGCAACTTAAGGGTCTAGGCTCAGCTTAGCTGGGCCTTCCTGGGTCTCACAAGGCCACAGTCAGGGTGTCAGCCTGGCCACTTCCTTTCTGGAGCTCAGGGTGCTCCTCCAAATTTGTGAGGTGCTGGCAGTTATAGGACTGAGGTCCCCATTCTCGGTGGGCTATCAGCAGTGTTGCTCTTGAAGCTTAGAGGCCATGTGTCCCCTCATGGGTCCCCTTGCATGATGATGCATCTCTTCCAGCAAGAGAGCCTCATGCCATTCTGGTAAGACGAGACTTACATAACCTAAGGTAATCACAAGAGTAACTATCCCATTGCCTTTGTCACGCTGCGCCAGATGGTGGTAATGAGCTGCTCCTCTCTTTCCCCACTGGGGTTGTGTCAGAGGCGGATTCAGGAGTTCCACGACCACCCATCGTACTATGGACTGGATTACATCCCCTCATATTGTGACATTGAAGCCCTAACCCCCAGATGTGATTGTATTTAGAGGTAGCGTTTATAAGGAGATAATTAAAGTTACATGAGGTCATAAGAGTGGGGCCCTATTTGATAAAATTAGTGTCCTTACAAGAAGGGACCCAGAGATTTCTCTCTCTCTCTCTCAACCCCTCTCACTTTCCCATGAGAGAGGATCCAGCAAGAAGGTAGACAGCCATCCACAATAAGAGAGCTCTCACTGGGAATCAAACCTTGCTGGAAACTTGAACTTGGACTTCTAGGCTCTAGAACTGCTAGAAAATAGCTGATATTTAAGCCACACAGTCTATGGTATTTTATTACGGTCACCTGAACAGACTATGACACGTGCATGTCAGTGCAGGTCAATGTGGGCAGCAATAATGGGACACGCCTCCCCCCACCTAGCCCTGCTGTATCAGGGGAGGCCTGGTGTGGTGCCAAACCTCCCTCCCCTACACAACAGCAGTGAGGGTCCCTGCTCCCATAAATAAAATAAAATAATTTCAGTAAAGGAATTAAAAATCTCAATAAAGAAATCGAAAATATAAAGAAGAAATGAATGGGGATTTCCAAACTAAAAAATACCATAACTGAAATAAAACACACAAGGGAGGTGCTCAACAATAAAATAGGAAGGACAGAGGAAGGAATTAGCGAACTTGAATGTGGAAAAATATAATGGACCAATTAGAACAATAAAAAGAAAAGATACTGGAAAAAAAAAAAAGAAAGAAAGAAAAGAAAGCAGAGCCTCAGAGATCTGTGAGACTGTAACAAAAGACATAGTAGTCATGTCACTGGCATTCTGAAGAAGAGAAAGAAAATGAGTCTGGTTGCCTGGGTGGCTTAGTGGGTTAAGCATCTGCCTTCAACTCAGTCATGATCCTGCGGTTCTGGGATAGAGCCCCGTGTTGAGATTCCTGCCTAGCTTCTCCCTCTCCTTCTGTCCCTCCCTCTGCTCGTGTTCTCTCATTCTTACTCTCTCAAATAAACAAATAAAATCTGAAAGAAAGAAAGAGAAAGAAATAGAATGAAGCCGAAAAATATTCAAAGCAATAACACTGTATGGAAAACTTCCAAAATTTGGCATAAACATAAATCTACAGATTCAAAAAGCTGAGCAAGCCCCAAGCAAAAGAAATCCCCCCTCAAAAAAAAAAAATCATTGCCAAGACACATCATTGTCAAGCTTCTGAAAACTAAAAGGAGAGAAAAATCCTTGAAAGCAGCAAGAGAGAAACATCACCTTATACATGGGAGAAAAACATTTCAAAGCACAGAGTTTTCTCTTCAGAAACCATGGAGGCTATAAGAAAGTGGCATATTTTTCAAGCACGAAAAGAAAACATCTGTTGACCCCAAATCCTATATTCAGCAAAAATATCCTTCAGGAATGAAGGTAAAATCAAGGCATTTTCAGAATACGGAAAATAAAAATTTATCACCTAAAGACTTGCCCTAAGAGAATGGCTGAAGTAAGTTCTTTAAATAGAAAATAAATAATACAAGAATCTTCAAACATTGGAAAGGAAGACAATTGAGAAGAGTAAAAATATGGTAAGTTCAATAGGTTTTCCTTCTCCTTTTGGGTTTTCTAAGTGGTGTTTCATGGTTGAAAAATTATAACACTATCTGACTTAGTTCTCTGTATGTGGAAGAAATATTTAACACAGCATTGTGTAAGGGATGTAACAGGAGGTAAGATTTCTACACTTCACTCAAAGCAGTAAAATGCCAAGACCAGTAGACTGTGATTAATTATATGTATGAAGTATATGCATATGTATGTGATACATGTATATTATATACAGTTATTTGTGTATGTAATTTTATACATGAGCAACCACTACAAAAGCTATACGAAGCTTATATAGTCAAAAATACCATAGATAGGGGCATCTGGGTGGCTCAGTGGGTTATAGACTCTGCCTTCGGCTCGGGTCATGATCCCAGGGTCCTGGGATTGAGCCCCACATCAGGCTCTCTGCTCAGCAGGGAGCCTGTTTCCCTCTCTCTCTCTCTGCCTGCCTCTCTGCCTACTTGTGATCTCTGTCTGTCAAATAAATAAATAAAATCTTTAAAAAAAATACCATAGATAAATCAAAATGGAATTCTAGAAGTATTCAAGTCACGACATGAAGGCAGGAAGAAAAAAATGGAAAAACAAGATGAGAGAACATGTAGCAAAAAATTAAATTGTAGACCTAAGCCCTAAAATATCAATAATTACCTTAAATGTAAATTGTCTAAATATACCAATTAAAGACAGAGATTGGCCTAGTGGATGAAAAGAACATAGCAAACTAAGGGCTGTCTGTAAGTAAAGCAACTCAAACATAATAATGTTGGTAAGTGGAAGGTAAAATGATGGGAAAAGGTATACCGTACAAATGTTAATTAAAAGAAGACAAGAATGGCTGCATTAATGTCAGGTAAAGTGGATTTCAGAAAAAATTACCTATGAAGTCTATTAAAGTAGACTTCAGAGCAAAGAAAATTACCAGGAATAGAGAGGGACATTACATGATGACAAAAGAGTCAATTCAAGAAGATGTAGCAACCCAAAATGGGGCTTAAATAATGAAACTTAAATAATGTATAGACAAATCCGCAATTTGTAGTTGGCAATATTAACACACTTCTCTTAAAACTGATAAAATAACTAGACAGAGAATCAGCAGGAATATGAAAGAACTCAACAACAGGCACGTATATTTTATTTAAGTTTTTATTTAAGTTCCAATTACTTAACATATGGTGTAATATTAGTTTCAGATGTACAATATAATGGCTCAACACTTCCATACAACACCCAGTGACCATCATGACCAGTGCCCTTCTTAATCTCCATCAGCTGTTTCACTCATGCCTCCCCCCATCCACCTACCCTCTGGTAACCATCAGTTTATTCTCTATAGTGAAGAGTCTGTTTCTTGGTTTCTCTCTCTCTCTCTCTCTCTTTTTTTCCTTTGTTCATTGTTGTTTCTTAAATTCCGCATATGAGTGAAATCGCATATTTGTTCTTCTCTGACTGAGTTATTTTGCTTATACTTCCTAGCTCATCCATGTCGTTGCAAATGGCAAGATTTCATTCTCTTTATGGCTGAGTAATATTCCATTATATATATATTATAAATGTATAATGTATATATATATGTATACATATGTATGTGTGTATACATACTATGTATACATATGTGTATGTACGTATGTATATATATGTATACATATGTGTGTATATATATACCACAACTTCTTGATCCACTCATCAGTCAATGGACATCTGGACTTTTTCCATAATTTAGCTACTGTAGATCGTGCTGCTATAAATATCAGCATGCACATATCCCTTTGAATTCATGTTTTTGTATTCCTTGGGAAAATACCCAGTAGTGTGATTGCTGGATCATAGGATAGTTCTATTTCTAACTTTTTGAGAAACCTCTATACTGTTTTCCACAGTGGCTGCACCAGTTGGCATTCCCACCAGCAGTGCAAGAGGGTTCCCTTTTCTCTACACCCTTACCAACACCTGTTGTTTTTTGTGGTATTGATTTTAACCATTCTGACAAGTGTGCGGTGATATCTCATTGCAGTTTTGATTTGCATCTCCTGATAGTGAATGATGTTGAGCATCTTTTCATGTGTCTGTTGGCCATCTATAGAACACTCTGCCCAACAATAGCAAAATGCATTCTTTCCAACTGCCCACAAAACAAATATCAAAACAGGCCATATCCTGGGTGACGAAACAAACCTGAAATTTTTAAAGGAATTGAAATCATACCCTGTAAGTTCTTTGACTATAGTGAAATCAAAGTAGAAATCACTAACAGAAAGAAAACGGGAAAATTGCCAAATACCTGGCAGCTAAACAACACACATCTAAACAATGTGTGGAAACCAAGAAACGCGAGATAATGTTAATATATTTTAATATTTAAAATATTTAAATATATTTTAAATATTATATGACTGAATAAAAAATGAAAGTGCAACATATCAAAATTTGGGATGGATGCAGCTAGAGCACTCCTAAGAAGAAAATTTATAACAAAAAATGCTTCTCTTAGACAAGGGAGGAAATCTCAAGGCAATAATCTAAGTATCCTTCTTGAGAAACTAGAAAAAGAAGAGCAAAACAGGGGTGCCTGGGTGGCTCAGTGACTCAAGCCTCTGCCTTCAGCTCAGGTCATGATCTCAGGGTCCGGGGATCGAGCCCTGCATCAGACTCTCTGCTTCCTCCTCTCTCTCTGCCTGCCTCTCTGCCTACTTGTGATCTCTCTGTCAGATAAATAAATAAAATCTTAAAAAAAAAAAAAAGAAGAAGAAGAGCAAAATAAACCCAGAACAGGCAGAAGGAAGGAGATTATAAATATAGCAGCTGATATCAATGATACTTATAGCAGAAAAACCATAGAGAAAATCAAGGAAACAAAAAGCTATTTTTTAAAAATCAATAAAGACAAAAACTTCTAGCAAGATTGACAAAGAATAAAAAGAGAGAAAATACAATTTACCAATATCAGGAGTGAAACATTCAGTATAACTAGAGACCCTGCAGATATCAAAAGGATAATAAGTCTACACACATATAACTTTGACAACTCAAGATGAAATGGATTGATTCTTTGAAAAGTACATATTATCATTACTCACCCAATGTAACATAGATGCTTTGAATAGTCCTATAACCATTAAGGAAATTGAACTTGTAGTTTTAAACTCTGATAAAAGAAATCTCCAAATTATTTCACTGGTAAAGTCTACCAAATGTTTAACACCTATTTTATATAATCTCTTCCAGAAAACTAAAATGAAGTGAACACTTGTTAGATCTTCTATAAAGTCAATATGACACTGATTCCAAAACCAGACAAGAATGGTATGAAAAAGAGAGAGAGAGGACTACAAACCATATCTCTCACAAAAACAGATATAAAAATCCTTAACAACAACAACAACAAAGCTATCAAATAGAATTCAGCAAGGTATAGAAAGAATTATACATCACGACCCAGGAAGATTTACTCCAGATATTCAAAACTGGTTTAATGCTTTAAATCATTAAATGTAATCTATGTTAAGATTAGAGAAGAAAAAACATGACATTATATAAATTGATGAAGAAAAAGCTCTTGACAAAATCCACTAGACATTCATAATAAAAACTCTCAGAAAATTAGGAATAGAAGGAAACTTCTTAACTTGGTGAAGAATATCTACAAGAAACTCACAGCTAACATCATACTTAATGGTGAAAGCCTCAATTCGTTCTCCTTGAGATCAGAAATAAAGTAAAGCTGTCCACTTTTCTACTGCTATTCAACATAATTAGTACTGGAAGTTCTAATAAGCATAATAAGGCAAGAAAACAAATAAAAGACATAAACATTGGGAAGAGAGAAAAACTGTCCCTATTTGAAAATGAGATGGTAGTCTATGCAGAAATTCCAAAAGAATCAACAAAAAAATAAATAAAATTTGCAGAACACTGGCTATTATCAAACAGACAGGAAATTACAAGTGTTGGTGAGGATGTGGAGAAAAGGCAACTCTTGTTCACTGTTGCGGGAATGTAAATTAGCATAGGGCAGCCACTATGGAAAACAGTATTGAGGTTCCACAAAAAATTAAAAATAGAACTACCACAGGGTCCAGCAATTCAACTTCTGGGCATTTATCCAAGGGAAATGAAATCACTATCTCAAAAAGATATCTACACCCATGTTCGTTGCAGCATTATTTATAGTAGCCAGGACACAAAAGCAACCTATGTGTCTGCTGATGGATGAATGGATAAAGAAAATGTGGTATGCATATATTTGGTGGAATATTATTGAGCCATAAAAAGAAGGAAATCTTGCTATTGGCAGTAACATAGACCTTGAAGGCATTATGCTATGTGAAATAAGGTAGCCAGAGAAAGATAAATGCCATATGACCTAACTCACATGTGGAATCTAAACAAACAAACTCACAGATACAGAGAACAGATTGGAGAGTGAACAAAATAGGTGAAGGTTATCTAACGATACAAACTTCCAGTTATAAAATAAAGAAGTCGTAAGGTTGTAATTCATGGCATGGTGACTATAGCAAATACTATACTGTTTATTTGAAAGTTGATAAGAGAACAAATCTTAACATTTCACACCACAAGAAAAAAAATATTGTAACTGTGTTTCGTGATAGATGTTTGCTAGATTTATTGTGTGTGGTCATTTTATAATATATACAAATATTGAATCATTATGTTGTACACCTAAAACTAATATAATGTTATGTGACATTTATATCTCGTTAAAAAAAACTTAGAGATCTCTTAAGTGGGATCATCAAAGTTTCAGATCAACATTAAAAGAATCAACTGTATTTCTAGTTATTAGCAATAAATATATAGCTCTGAAACTAAAAATATAATACCATTTACAAGCTCTCCAAAAATATGAATGCTGCAAACCTAACAGAACATGTGCAAGACTTCTATGCCAAGAGCTTAAAAAAAAAACCCAAAAAAACCAAAGAAACAAACAAAAACACAACAAACTGATGAAAGAAATAGATCTAAATAAATGGTGATATAGAATACTCGTGAACTAGAAGACTTAACATCTCATAAAGATATCACTTCTCTCCAGATAAATACATAAAAAAATTTTTTTAGCTATGCTTGAACTCATAACCCTGAGCTCAAGACCTGAGCTGAAATCAAGAGTCAGATGCTTAATGAGCTGAGCCACCAGGGTGCCCCTCCAAACTGATACATAAATTTAATATAATTCTTATCAAGATGTAAGAAGATTTTTTTAAAACAATAGACCAATATCTTACAGACCAATATCTTTTTTGAACAGGTACAAAATCTTTTTGAAAATTAGCAAGTCAAATTCAGCAATGTATAAAAAGGATAATATATCACAACCTATTAGAATTTATCCAAGGGAAAAAAAAAAAGAAAGAATTTATCCAAGGAATGCAAGGTTGGTTTAACATTCAAAAATCAATTAATATAATTCATCATATTAACAGAACAAAGGAGAAAAAACAAGTAAGTATTCTAATAGATGTAGAAAAAATCTCTTAACAAAGTTAATATATGCTTATTACAAAGATTCTTAGCAAACAAAGAATAGAAGAAAATTCTGTCAATCTTATAAAGGGCAGCAATTAAAATCTATAACCTATAATATTTTACTGAAAGCTTCCCCACACTTCCCCCGCTTCTATTCAGTGTTATATTGGAAGTCCTAACCAGTATAATAAAGCAAAGAAAAGGAATAAAAAGTAAACAGATTTGAAAGAAAAAATAAAACTGTCTTTATTTGCAAATGATCATATATGTATCGAATTTACAAAGTTACTAGAAATCAGTAAACTAATTTGGCAAAGTCTTGTAATACAAGATCAAATACAAATATCTGTTGTATTTCTATATGCTAGCAACAAATGATCAGAAAAGTAAATTTATGAGAAAGTACCATTTACAATAGCTTTAAAGACCATTAACTACTTAAGGATAAAATTGACAAATGTATGTACATAGAAACTAAAAAACATTGGGGAAAAAATTATTTATAAAGCTTTATTTATTTAAGAGAGAGACAGCACAGGGGGAAGAGGCAAAGAAAGAGGGAGAGTGACTTTTAAGGAGACTGTACACAAATCACAGAGCCTGACTCAGGGCTCCATCTCAGGACTTTGAGATCATGACCTGAACCAAAACCAAGAGTTGTATACTTAACCAATGGTGTGATCTAGACCCCCCAAGAAAAATTTTGAATACCTAAATAAGTTCTGAGATATACCTAAATATATCTAATATACCTAAATATATAAAATACCTAAAATGTTCATGAATTGGAAAATTCAATAATTTTAAGATGTTAATTCCACACACATTGATCTAAAGATTCTGTGCAATTCTTATCAAGACCCCAAAATGATCTCTTTTTTGGCAAGAATTGACAAGATGACACTTAAATTTTTATGGAAACTGCAATAACCTAGAATAGACAAAGCAATTGTTTAAAAAAGAAGCAATGTTGGAGAACTTTAAGCTACTTGATTTTGAAACTTACTATTAAACTATTATAATCATGGTGTGTGGCCTTAGAAAAGCACACACATATAAATCACAGGGATAGAATAAGGAATTCAGAAATAGATCCACAGGAATACTTTTTTCATGAGGGAAAAAAATGAACCTGAACCTGAAGCCTTGCCTCACACTATATACAAAAAAATTAGCCTAAAATGGCTCATGGCCCTAATTGCAATCGGCAAAATTTCAGAATGTTTAGAGGAAAACATGGGAGCAAATCTTCATGCAAAGATTTCTTAGGTATGGTGAAAAAGGATAAAGGAAATATTGATAAATTGAATCTCGTTAAATTCAGACATTCTGCACTTCAAAAAACGTCATTATCAAAATAAAAGGCAGGCCACCAACCATGTTAGATATATGAATTGCTAATGTTAGCAATTCATATATCTAGCAAAGGATTTGCATCCAGAACGTGTAATGTGCCTGATAGCTTAATAACAAGACAAACATTCTTATAAGAAACCAACATGTGATTTAAGAATATATGTCCATGGAAAAAATGCTCAACGTCATACTCACATACTCACTCAATGTCATTAAAATTAAATGAAAGCCTCGAGGCGCCTGGGTGGTTCAGTTGGTTAAGTGTCCGCCTTGGGCTCGGCTCATGATGCCAAGGTTCTGGGAACAAGCTCTGCATCGGGCTCCTGCTCAACGGAGAGTCTGCTTCTCCCTCTCCCTCACCTTCTATCCCTTCCCCCAACTCATTCTCTCTCTCTCAAATAAATAAATAAAAATCTTGGGGGAAAAAAAAAGAAAACCTCAATGAAATAACAGAGCACGCCCACTAGAATGGTGAGAAAACTAGTATGACTGATGACCTGAGTGTTGGTGAGAATGGGCAGCCCCTGGAATTCTCATGCATTGCTGGTGGAAATGTGAAATGGCACAGCCACTTTTGGGGGAAAAAATTGGAGTTTCTTTTTTAAATTATTATTTATTTTAGAGAGAGAGAGAGAGCACCGAGGGGAGGGGCAGAGGGAGAGGGAGAGAGAGAAGCCCAAGCAGACTCTGTACTGAGCATGGAGCCTGATGCAGGGCTCAATTTTACAACCCTGAGATCATGACCTGAGCCAAAACCAAGAGTTGCACACTCAGTGGACTGAGCCACCCAGGCACCCCTGGAGTTTCTTATAGACGTAAGCGTACGATACACATGACCCAACTACTACACTCCTTGGTATTTACCAGAGAGAAATGGAAACATATGTCTACCCAAGGTCCTATACAGAAATGTGGTGTCGTTTGGTTCATAATAGCCAAAAGCTGGAACAATCACAATGTCCTTTAGTGGATGAATAAACAAACCGTGCTAGATCCATAGAGCGGGTAATTACCCAGAAGTATCAGAGAATGAAGGACTGGTACACACCACACAGGTACCTGGATAACGGTATGGTGAGCACAAGTAGCCAGGTACGATAGAGGGCATATTGTAAGGTTCCTTTTATATGGAATTCTAGAAAGGGCAAAACAAAGTGGTAATTACTGAAAGCTGCTAAGTGGTTATCTGGGACTGTGGAGGTAGAGTGGGGAGGTTGATGCAAAGAGGCACAAGGGAAACTCGTGCAGCAATGGAAATGTTCTTTATTTTGACTGTGGTGGTGGCTCTAGAGATCTATACCTTTACACAAATTTAGAATTCTATACTTAAAATAGGCGCTTATACCTTATATAAGTAACGCCTGATAAAGTTGATTTTAGGGGAAAAAAGTTTGAAATCCAAATTTTAAAAATGTGACTGATGAGTAAAACTTTTAGAAAAATCCCCACAGGAGACTAAGGCAATACACCTGTGACCCAGGCTTCTGCTACATAGTTTACAAGTCTCTCATGTTAACTAGAACTGACCGTCGAGCTAAGTACTAATATTATCTCCATTTTACAGACGACAAAACTGAAGTCTCGTTATGTATTTGCCCAGTCTCCCATAGCTGGCACATAGCAAAGCTGGGGGCAAACCAAAGTTCCAAGTCTTTAATCCTTCCTCCACTCTGCTCTACTATATATTTATTCACAGTCTTTTCTTGAAAACAAATTAATAATCCTAAGCCTCTTTTTTCTTAATGCTCTGAAGAAATTAATGAGCAAATGACCTCAAGCCATACTTACGTCCTTTTTTCCTTTTGTTCGACAGAAATTGTCCTGAAATGGTACTTGGTATCAGCATGCTTCCCTGGACTTCTTTATATTTACAAAATTTGCAACAGTTCCTCATGTTAATCTCTTCCCAGTCTTTCTGGCTTTAGGAATATCTTAGTGATTTTTCTTATTTTGTGCTCACAGGATTACAGTCTTTGACCTTTTTTATCTCCCATACTATTAACAAGTTTAACAGGGCAGCCAGGATTCTCACGTTCATGGTCTAACAAAAGAATAAAGAAGCATAAGATGTTACATAATTATTTTATCTTTAGGACCGTCTCCATACTCTACCAATGAAGGTGGGTCACTGGAATAGGAGTTACTTATCAAATGGAAAAATAATGCAAAATAACATTCATTAGTGAAACATAAGACAAATATAACAATTTATCTGTAAATCGTTAGGTTCATAAATATGTATACACATATATGTTGCAGAGCTACTGTACTCAAAACAAGTTTGGAACTTAAGAAAATTTATATTGAATTCTGAATAATCCTAAGCAAGAATTATTAACCAATCTTAAAAAAAAAAAAAAGAAATTTTCCCTTATTGCAAAAATCTACATGCAGCAACAGAAGGGTTGGTTTCCGGTAAGGGTGAGTTTCCACATGAGGCATTCTTTTTAACGGCAAAGCCTAGCATACATATAGCTAATGATTCAACATCTCCAGTCCTAGGGATCTACCTAAATGAAACACATTCGTGTACCAAGGGACGTGCAAGAATGTTCATGGAGGCATTCTCGATAACAGCAGCAAACTGAAAACATGTAAATGTCCATCGATGGTGGAATAGATTTTATTTCTCAAGGAGACAGAGTCCTATAGTGGAATACTATACAGGAATAACAAGGTGCAAAATATTGCACCTATAATCTCACAAAAAAATTCTGACAGAAATGAGCCAAATCAATAAAAATACATATGATATTGGGGCACCTGGATGACTCAGTGGGTTAAGCCTCTGCCTCCAGCTCGGTCATGATCTCAGGGTCCTGGGATGGAGCCCCGCATGGGACTCTCTGCTCAGCAGGGAGCCTGCTTCCCCTTCTCTCTCTGCCTGCCTCTCTGCTTACTTGTGATCTCTCTCTCTGTCAAATAAATAAATACAGTCTTTTAAAAAACACATATAATATGATTTCACTTAAATAAATCTAAAACCAAGCAAAGCTAATGTATGATATTCGGCATGTATGTATGATGTACTACAGTAAAAAGTTCATTTTTTAAAATGGGGAGTTTTTAAAAAGACATTTTTGGACACATAAAAGTTGAAAGTACTTTGCTAGCAGGGAGGTATTCAGGACAATATTGAAGCAGTAGTTCCAAGAGGGAGGCCCGTGGGCTAATGGCAGCCCACGAGAAGAGTCCAGGAACCAGGAATGTATATTCAGAAAACACACAGCAATTTGACAGAGTACTTTGATGTCTATCGAAACTAATAGTAAAAATGTGGGGCTTATATTTTGTACCGTTCTTTCTTTTAAGAGTTTATGTTTATTTTTAGAAAGAAAGAGAGAGCGCATGTGCGCAGGGGAAGGAGCAGCATGGGAGGGAGAGGAAAGAGGAAAGAATCGCAAGCGGACTCCGCTCTGAGCACCGAACGAGAGGTAGGTCTTTATCTCACAACCCTGAGATCATGATCTGAGCCGAAATCAAGAGTCAGATGTTTAACCAACGGAGCCACCCAGGTGGCCCTGTGCCTTTCACTTTTTTCATTTAATTTTTCCATTAATTCATGTTATTTTACTTTAAAAAAAATTATTCTGTGATGACTAAAAGAAAAAAAAAAAAAAAAAACAGGTTCTCTCCCAAAAAGTTTAAGAAGCACTCTGCTAAAGGTTGTGCTTCTGGAAGGAAGAAGGACAATTCAAGATGTGAAAAAGAATGGAAAGAAAAAAAATGGTAAATATTTGGATAAAGAAAACAATCACCAGTTGCATAAAACATTACTAGTAATGTATCGTAGGGATTTTTTAAAAAGATATTTGATGGAGATGCACAAATGCAAAAATATATTAGCTTGATAACTAGGGTGGGAAAAAGGTTCAAGTGTTGTTTTATTGTCTTTTTTGCCCCCCTCCCCGCCACATCACCTCGGGGGAGGATTAAGGTATTGATTAACTTTAGACATGAGTATATTGATTTTCCATATTGTAATTACTAAAATAATAGACAAAGAGTAATCACCAAATCAATACAGAACCAAGAATACATATATAGAGAAAGAAATCGGTGAAAAAGTAGACAAGAAAGGTATTGGGCAAAGGGGATACACGTATGTACCACGGGCATAACAGGCTGGAAAGCACAGAGCAGCGGAAAATACCACCCAAGGTCCACGGCTCATCATCCCAGACAGAGGCCAACTGGAGGAGACCCAGTGGAAGGACCCTGTCCTATGTGATTTTATGCGTTTATGAGGGACTTGGAGGAAGGCAGGGACACCAATTTGGCTCTGTAACAGTGGGATCTTCCTGGGCAGGAACCCGGCTTTATTACAAGGGAGCCTTAGTGCCTGATGCCCTTGCATTGAACTGGGATCTGCTGAGCTACAGAAAGGGGCAGACCAAATAGAAAGCACCAAATCGGGTAACAGATTTTTTTAAAATCGAATTTTGTTGACGGTTACACAAAATATAAATGAACTAAATACTCTGGTCAAAGGAGAAAAATGACAGATTCCATTTTCTTAAACCTTTGCAAAGGATTAAGTATACAAAAAGGTTTAAAGAAAGATTTAAGGTAAAAGGATGAAAAAAAAATCATGTAAATACTAACCAAAGGTAGGCTGCTATACCTTCATACACACACACACACACGTATACATACTACATGTAAAATACACACATACACACATATGTATATACACATTAGAATGTGTGTGTATTGAGCTTGATAGCCCTCTTTCTCTCTCTCATTATGTACATAATGATCAAAAGCATTATTAGAGATAAAGGGTCTCTTCACAATGATAAAAGGTACAATTTACCAGGAAGAGATAAGAATTCTAAATTTGTATGTTTCCTTAAAACATATAAATGATAAACTGACAAAACTTCAAGAAAAGGAGATGAGTTCACACCATAATGAGAGATTTTAATACACCTCTCTCAGTAACTGAGACTATGGAGACAAAGGAATCAGTAAAGATATAAAAGATTTTAACAATATGATTTTTAAAGATTTGCCTTTGGGCATGTGTAGATATATAGCACACAACACCCACCAACTGCAGAGTACTTATTTTTTTTCAAATGCATGTGTGGAATATTTACAAAAATTGAGTAAAAGCTGAGACACGAAGTAAGTCTCGATAAATCAGAAAGGATTGAAGCCGTACAAAGTAATCTTTGGGAAAATTAAGAAAATCTGCCTAATTCTAAGAAAAAAATCAGAACATAAACAAAAATTATTTTGAACTAAGATAATAAAAATACAACATCGTAAGCATATAAGACACAGCTAAAGAAGTATTAGAGAAAAAAATGTATAGCCTTACATACATATACTGAAAAAGGAGAAAGACTGAAAATGAATGAGTTCATCAACCACCTCAAGAAGTTAGAAAAAGAACAGCAAAATAAAGCCAAAGAAAGTTAGAAGAAAGTAATAAAGATAGCAGCAATTGATGAATTTCAAAACAAGTATAAAATAAATAACTGCAAAAGTTGTATTTTTTTAAATGTTGTTGAAATTGACCAACCCCTAGTGAGAATCAAGCAGGAGAGAGAGAGAGAGAGACAGGAAGGGAGAGGTAGAGCGAGGGGAAGGGGAGAGGGAAAAGGGGAAAGAGCGCTCACATAACTAGTATCAAGAATGAGGAAGAGGGGTGCCTGCGTGGCTCAGTTGGTTAAGCAGTTGCCTTTGGCTCAGGTCATGATCCCAGGGTCCTGGGATCAAGTCCTGCATCGGGTTCCTTGCTTGGTGGGGAGCCTGCTTCTCTCTCTCCCTCTGCCTACTTGTGCTCTCTCTCTCTCTCTGTCTGTCAAATAAATAAATAAAATCTTTAAAAAAAAAAAATGAAAAAGGGGGGCATTACAGATTCTTCAGGTATTAAGAACAAAATAAGGAGATGTTATTTTTTTAAAACCTTTGTCATTAAATTTGAGAGTTTAGATGAAAGAGATATACTCTTTTAAAAATCATATATTTACATATTTACATATATTTACATATTTACATATATTTACACAATGGAATATTATATAGTCCAAAAATGGGGGGGAAACAACAGCTACTCGAAACAATATGGACGCACCTTAAATCCATATTATTGAGAACAAAGGAGAAAGTGAAATGAAAAGAAACTTAGAACTTACGGGCTGATAAATTGGAAGAGACACTATAATGGAAACCAAGGAAATTATTATTTCAGAAGGGAGGGCAGTGGGAAGGGGGCTAAGTTTGAGGGAGAGCTCACTGGATTCATGTTCTGGTTTTTGGACCTGGATGGTGGTTATATAGGTGTTTACTTTAACATTATTTGCCAACCTATGTACATGTTTTATGTGCTTCCTGCATAAATATTATCTTTCACAATTAAAAATGGAATATAAACCAATAGAGGACTTAAAGTCTGTGTGCATCCATTTCATACATATTGGTTCAATGTCGCTCCCCCTCCCTCGTACAAATGTAATATACCGCATCCTCTAACTAAATAAAGCATTCTTTCTCAGGAAAGCTGCTGAGCTGATTTTTGAGTCATCTTGGAATTAGAATTTTGATTACTATAATAAGGTAGTGTATATCCTACACATATTTCTTGAAAGCAGTCCTTTTAATAAAGAATTTATAAAGACAAGAGAATCAAGTGTTGGTTTAAGCAGATATAAATATTCTGACAAATTACAAACATTATAGTTTTAATGTTAAATTCCAATTTCTATTCACTAAGGAGTTGTGAAAACTCTGCCAGCAGGACTAAGATGAGACCTTTTTTCAGAGGCAGTCCACATAACTTCTTTCCTTGTCAAGTCTAGTCGTCCACACCACTCTGTCCCTTTCTCGTGTGGGGTTTTTTTGTTTGTTTTGTTTTGTTTTTTTAAGATTTCATGTATTTATTTGAGAGAGAGAGAAGAAGCAGTACGGGGAGTGGCAGGCAGAGGGAGAGGGAGAAGCTGACTCCCTACTGAGCAGGGAGCCCCGTGTGGGGCTCCATCCCAGGACCCCAGGCTCATCGCCCGAGTGGAAGGCAGACACTTAACCGACTGAGCCACCCAGGTGCCCTGAGTGTGGGTCTTTATCCCTACTTGGGGGAAATGCTCACTGTTTCTGTAACTGCATAAAATTCACTTATTTAAACAATCTTTTGGGCAGGAAGAAATAGCCTCCAAGAGTAAAGAAAATGCTTTTCTATGGCATATAAATGTGGTCACCGTGATACTCTCCCTTCTCATTATCTGTCCCCTGTGAGCTTCCTATTTACCTCCCCTTTAATGCCCCCATTTCTTGTGTTTCTCCCCTTTTATTTTTTTAATTGAATATATTTGACATACAGCATTGTGTAGATTTAAGGTGTACAATGTGTACTTTGATACACTTACATGCTGTGATGATCGCTGTTGTAGCAATATTTATCATATTACATGATTATAGTATTTTATATATGTATAGTACATATATAGTATAATATATATATATGTACTATATAGTACATATATAGTAATATATAGTATAATATTATTGTCTGCAGTCATTACACTGTGCCTTAGTACTCTGTGGCTAGGGGCACCAGGGTGGCTCAGCTAAGTGTCAGACTCTTGATTTTGGTTCAACTCATGAGATTAAGCCCCAACCCCCTCCCCTGAAATCCCCACTCCTTGGGGCTCCACTCAGCAGGGAGTCTGCTTGCGATTCTCTCTTCTTCTCCCCCCGCCCCTCCCCCCACTTGTGCGCCTGTGCTCACACGCTCTCTCTCTCTCTCTCTCTCTTTCTCTAGCTCTTTCTCTAAAATAAATAAATCTTAAAAAAAAAAAAAAAGAGAGAGATCTCTAAGGCCTATTTACAACTCATTCCAAGTTCAAAGCCTTCAACCTCGGTCTTGTCCCCTCACCCCTGGTTGCCTGTGTTTTTACAAGTTTGGCTTTTTCATTTCTACTACATTGTAGGCTCAACCATAGCACACTTAATTGACAACCTGGGGCTTGTTTTTATGTGCATTAGTTAAAAATCAGTTGAATTGTAGGAAGTCATCAGGTTAATCAAGAAGAAAATGAGAGAAAATTTCAGAAAGAAGCTTTGAATTTAAATGTGCTCTATGGTGGAAGTATGTCGTCAGTCGAATTGGAAGTCTGAGTTCAAGTCTGTATGGAAGGATGGACTTTTTTTATTTTGTGGCAAAGAATGCGGGGTTTTGTTTTTTCAATGTCGGGACATTAATTGAGTAATTGGTAAATGTATTTTAAAAATATTCTGGGATCAAGAGTAAAGAAAACTCTCTGCTGAGCATCAAAACAAAGATAAATAAAGGTGAGGAGAGAAGGTCAGGTCCATTTGAGAGCCGATGGTTTGGGGGAGCCAAGACTATTAGGGTGATAACTGGGCAGGAAGGAGGGTGTTCTAAAGGCATGTCTTGACAATTTTGAAAGTAATTCTGGAATTTGCCATGGAGTAAGCTTCCTAATGGGAAGCAGACTGGCCTCCTGTTCTGTTTCCCGCAGCTGGGGATATTCACTGAAGAATAATTGGCAATCGTGTAATTATTATTTCATTGTTAACGATTTTCTTACAGTGGTTGGAGTTGATGAATTGCTTGTATATTTAAAAAAATTACCTCTTCCTCCTTCCCAAGTTAGGATATTATGATGTGAAAACGCACTGGCTGAATTGGGGGCAGGGCTCAAGAGCAACCAGACTCAAACACTGAATAGAAGGGTTGACAAATGAGGACACTGTTACCAGTTTAATCCCCATATGGGCCAATTAGTTTCACATAGAGAAGAACTCTGTTCCAAAGCCACAGATTGCACCATTAACCCCAGTCAGCCGTCTCCAAATTGTGTGTCATTGATCACAAGAGGCCCAGGTACGAGTGTCGATAGCTCAGAGAAAACCCATCATCACCTCTGAGAGCAGAGTCATTCTGGGAGCTCATACACTCATACATTCTTCCTCTCGTAGAGGGCTAGGAATATTACAGTAAGATGAGAAGTTTCCTGCACCTTGTAACCTTATTATAAGCGGTAGAAAACGACACTTGCATTGCTTTCCTAATATAGGAAATCTGAATGCCTTCGAGGAAACAGATAATACCATTTTTTTCAGGATTGATTGATTTATTTAGGGGGGGGGAGAGTAGGGGGAGGGAATTCTCAAGCCCCACACAGGGCTCAATCTCACCATTTGGGAGATCATGACCTGAGCCGAAACTGAGAGCCAGCGCTTAGCAGACTCAGTCACCCAGGGGCCCTGACAGTACCATTATCCATAAGTAATAAAATTGACAAGTAGCAAATGCTTTACGGATTCATTTAATCAATACTTAAGGGTACCCTAGAAGTCCTAACATCAGCCCAAACAGATGAGAACGGCCAAATACGTGGTTTCTAGCCCTTGTAACCTGGTTCCTTCTGGTATGGAATAACAGAAATGAACATCAGAAGTGTGTGGAAACTGCAAAATATGACACCCGAAACACCCAAATGGTCTAAAATGTAAATGTCCCTTAGACTTTTTTATTCTCGAAACAAACGAGATCTTACCTAATGTCTGGTTTATGGACAACATTTCAGAGTCACCCTTAATTTGGGACTAAGCCTGAAAAAATAATTTGGAGGGTAGCTTGGGGGTAAAATGAGACCAAATTAAGGTAATTTAAAAATATAAAAATAGTGTCACCCTTACCATCACTCCTGTAAATCTATAATAGAGGTTTTGATATGTCGATTCATTTAGCATACTTACCTTTTGGTAATAAAACGTAATTAAATTAATGACAAAACCGATCTCTGCAAAAAGTTGACGCAGTTCTTCTCTGTGACGGAGCCAGTCTTTTGAGTTAAGCTCCAAATTTGGAGAATCAAAGAACAATTATTTAAATCTAACGACCGGGAACCTGGGTACCTTCGGTTTGTGGCTCACTCCTCTTAGGCGGGAACAGCTTTGCCTGGAAGACTAGAGATCAGGGACATTTTCCAAATGTTGCAATCATTATATTTTTTCTTTATCTTCTATTCCCCATCATTTTTATTTTTCAGGTCCCTTCTCATTCTGGCCAGCTCTTGCCCTCAAAAGCCACCCAAACACTGATTAGTGTTTTCTTTCCCCCCCTTCCAAAAGTGCCACAGGGGCGAAGTTTTCAGGGAGTGAAACAGCTTCCCCCTCTCCTCTTTGTGAGTTTGGATCCCAAGGGAGAAACACAATACAAAAGACAGGCCCTAGACCAGAAAACAGCCCCTTTGAATCAGGTTGGGCTGGAGAAAGTGAATCTAGGTTTGTAGGCAGGTGAGATCACTAACACTTTGTCCCAGAACCAGAAAGCCACAGGCCATGCCTGCAGAGCCGGTCTCTTTTGGCATGGAGAGGAAGGCGACTGATCTTCCAGAGGCACCCCAAAATGGCCTAAGGGCCAAGTGACTTCCTCCCAGACTCCCCTATCGATGAATCTCTGGGAACAAGGGAGGAAGGGGTGAGAGAAGTCAGGCGTGTCACTTCAATCTGCGTGGAAAAGAGGAGGGCAGGAAAAAAAGGAGGTTGTTGCCCTCCACAGAGCTGGTCATTCACAAAACCTTGATTTCCCCAAGGCATGTTGGTGCCCCCCCCCCACCCCCTGCCCTGGTTCCTTTCCCAGTGACACAGACTGCAACAGAGATTGGCCCGCAGGAAGTTTTGGGGGAGCACTGTCGGGACAGAAGCCTGTGGGGGGAGCGAATAACGCAGGTGGAGGGCTGGGCAGAGGGAAGTCAGCAGGTCACGGGAACAAAGACCTCAGCTGATCCCAGGGCAGGGCAGAATGCTATGGTGCCGGGGAGCAGTGCGGGTTGGGGGGTGGGGTATGTGGTCCTGTAGATTTTCCCTGACCTGAGGCAAGGGGCTGGACCTCGGGACCTGGGACTGAAGAGTCATTGGGAAGGGGATGTCATCTGGGGTCAAGTAGCTCTCTCCGCTCTGGTCAATTCCTCAGGGGGACACCATTAAGAAGGGTCAGGGACCAACATTCCTAGCTGGAGGAATGTCTGCTTCAGTCCTCTGAGGAGGGGATTGCATATCTGGGCCTGACGCTACTGCAGTGTTGAAGGAACTTGATCAAATTCATGATATATAGCACTTGACATTCACGGCACTGGATGCAAGCAGTTACGGTCCAGCTTCATCCCACATGCATCCTGCAAGCATTGTCAAATTCCTCCCTCCTGCCTACAAAACTCTACCCAAGCAAAGCCTCTCTGTGTTCGCTCCTATCTTTGGGAAGCACCCGCCTTCCGTTCAAGGTGTAGCCCTTTATCTTTCTTCTCTTCTTGCAGCCTATAGAATCATCTCTTGGGACCTGATCTTCCTTTTTCCTTCATTTTCAATCTCTCTCCCTCCACTGGTTCTTTTCCCTTTCCCCATTTATATTGTCTAATTTCTCTCATTCTTTCAAAAGAATCCCATCACCTCCAACACCCATTGGCTACCACTCTTCTTCTTTGCCAAACTTTCTGAAAGAGCAAAATGGTCTGGTAGAAAGAACATTGGCTGTGGGGTAAGAGGGACCTTGGGCTGAGTCCTGGCTTTGTCTCTTGCTAGCCTAGAAAATTCCTGAATCTCTCTGAACCTAGTTCATCTCCTATAATGTGGGAAGGGCATTACCTATTTAGGGACTTTGTAATAAGGAGGAAGTATCAGGATACATATGGTAGGCATGAATTTAATTTTCCCAATTCAAGTGCTCAGGAAACACACCTTTATTTCTAGAACTCAACTTTATTTCTTATTTGGAGTCTTTATTTTGCTGGGTGGTTAGAAGGTTCCAGAAAGCCTGGCATCATGATGAAGTTCTGGAGGGAAGGCAGTGGGGAGAATGGCTTCCATGGTACCAGTTTATGGAGAGAAAGGGCTATTGGTCTTGGTCGTGTACACTGGCATCCTCTGAGACATCGGTCACCTCAATTATCCCTTGGTCATTGGTCCTTCAAAGCTACCACTGAGCTGTCTCTCAGTCCCTTCACTGTCATTTGCTGCTGTGCTAGAACTTTATCGCTGATCCCGTATAACAGTTGAGCGTGGGGCTCTCAGATATCTGCCTAGAGCCCCATGCAACCTCAGAAATCTTTTTTTTTTTTTTTAATAGGCGGGGGTGGGGAGTAGGCTCCCTGCTGAGTAGAGATCCCAATGTGGGGCTCCATCTCAGGACCCTGAGATCATGACCTGAGCGGAAGGCAGAGGCTTAACCCACTGAGCCACCCAGGCGCCCCACAACCACAGAAATCTTAGCCACACGGGAATCCAGTTGCTGCTCCTGTCATGCTGGGCCCCTGGAAGCTCTCTGAATGTCTACAGGAACCACAGGGACGGGTCAACCTCTGGTTCATCCACTGTCCACCCAGGCTCTTAAAGAAACACAACTTCCCTCGTTTTGGAATCATGAAGGCTGTTAGGTTATTTACTCATTTTCCCCACTCAGGCTGGCCCCACAGGCCAGGGTACAGGTTCAGCCCTTCCCCAGAGCCCTGTCCCTCGACCCCTGGACTCTCTTCCTCCAGCCAGCCGGAGGACTGGTCTAGCCGGAGGACTGGTCTAGCCAGAGGACTGTTATAGCTGAATGACTGTGGTGCTGTGAAGCCTTAGGGTACGAAGGACATAAGGGTGTGTGAAGCCTTGTTCTTGGCCTCAAAATTCTCCCAAACCAAAGTTCTAGAATCATTTTCATTCTCCCTGGGTTAGGCTTTTGAAACTAAAAAGCCAGGAAAGGACTCCTTTCCTTATCAGCCTATTCTGCCATCTCTCTCCGGAGGCAACAAGCTTCTGGCTCTCTCAAGGGGAGCTTGGGAAATCGGAAATCAGAAAACAACAGTCAATACTTCAAATTCTCATCCTGCCACCCTTAAGTGAAATGCCAGCACCAAGCTGAGCCCATAGTAGGTCTCGATAAATATTCGTTCCTACCCCCACTGCTGTACTACACCCTCCTCCTCAAGTGGCTGGGTTCTCTTGAACTCTGATGGGTGAAGCTTTCAGCCCCATTCCACGATGAGATCCCTTCCACCAAGCCAACCAGTGACTTCCCAGTTGTAAAAGTCAGGAGGGACTTACCAGATTTTCTCCTTTACCTGACTCTCCCTACAGCATTTCCACTGGAGAACACAGCCTCCTTTGCGAAACTCTGTCCTACCTTGGCTTTCATAACTTCTTCTGTTTCTCTACTTGCTCATTTGGCTATCTGGTCTCTCCGTCTCCTTCTGCCCTAAAGTGTGAGTAGTCCTGAAGGCTCAGTTCTTAACATCACATGGCTGGCTGGTACCACTCACCCCACACTCTGGCGCAGACCTATAATTTGAGACGGCGTCTTTTAATCTCTGTATTTTCATATCCCCCAATGCTGAAGATACTGAGTCAGTTAGTTCCTATAGAGTGCTTAGCACAGTGCCACACCATCGCTTCTCCTGCTGCAGGAGAACAGAATTCTGGGCATCATCCTTCCCACCTGACTTTGCATCCTAAGTTGCTCTTGGAGATTCTTCCTTCTTCTCCTTCTCCACTGCTTTTGCATCAATGTATACTCTTATTTCCTCTCATGATTCTTCTTCCGGCTCAGATCTCTTCGTGTCCCTTAAACCTTCTCTACACCCATTTTCTTTTCCTGGAGCCCCTGATGTTACTCTTTCTTGCTTTTCTTTGCGTTCCTTTCGCTGTCTGGAATGTCTCCTGTCCCATCAACTTTTGACCTCATTTTAAAGCTCAGCTAAGATGTCATTAACTTCTCTTTAGGTTGCCAGACTTATTCCTTCTCATTAATTGTTAATGCTCCCATGTGTGCTCTTTTATCCCTTTACACATATTTCTATTGTCACACGTATTTGGTGTATCGTTGCTTCTTTATGTTCGGTCTCCCAATAGATGGAACGTCTTGAAAGTAGGCGCTGGGCTGTACTCATAGCTGCCTCTAGACCTTCAACTGTATAGAGCTAACAAGTTTTAGGGAAGTAAGTTGAAGGGAATGTTCAAAGGCGAGTGGTCCTGGCCTGAGAGGTAAGACATTTTATCAGGGAAGATAATTGGACAAGCACATAAGCAAATAAGCTTTTTGGAACTCTGGAGATTTAAGAAAAAGAGGTTACAATAATCCATCTTTCACTTGAAGGTGGGAAGGCATGAAGAGTAACCAAAGTGGGTTGCCTTTATTCTCACTCTTTATACATTTTTTTCTTATGACTCATCTAAAGAATCTTTGGCCTATGGATAAGATTTCTAGATGCCGTGCAGCTCAAGGACTTTCTCAGGTATTTGGACAAAGATATCTACAAGGAAAGAGCTTTGCAGAAGATGAGGGGCGGAAGGAGACCTATGACACGCTTATACATTGTTATTCTCTGACCTGTATACTCAAGGCTCCTCCTTTTTAAAGATTTGTTTATTTATTTATATATTTGAGAGAGAGAGCTTTTGAGAGCAGGGGAGCGGAGCAGAGGGAGAGGCAGAGAACCCCAAGCAGACTCTACGTCCACTGTGGAATCCAAGGTGGGGCTTAATGTCAGGACCCCAAGACCATGACATGAGCCAAAACCAAGAGCCAGTCGCTCAATGGACTGAGCCACCCAGGCGCCTGCGTAGTAACACTTTCAATGGAGCCAGATAAAATTAAGAAGTTTACACTAGGCACCAAAATCCATTCTAAAGTCCATCATATTCTTTTTTAAAAAATTAAGTTTATAATCTTAATTCCAGGATAGTTAACATACAGTGTTATATTAGCTTCAGGTGTGCGGTGCAGCGATTCCATACTCCCACACGTTACTCACTGCGGGTCGGGGTTCAGTGTACTCTTAATCCCCATTGCCTATCGCCTCCCGCACCCCCGCACCTCCCATTAGTTTGTTTTCCATAGTTAAGAGTCTGTTTTTATTTTCTCTTTTGCTCGTTTGTTTTGTTTCTTAAATTTCATGTCTGAGTGAAATTATATGGTATTCGTCTTTCTCTGACTGACCGATTTCACTTAACATTATCCTCTCTAGCTCCATTCATGTCACTGCAAATAGCAAGTTGCATTCTTTTCTGGGGCTGAGTAATATTCCAGTATACATATACACCATATCTTCTCTATCTACTCATTAGTCATTGGACACTTGGGCTGTTTCCATATTTTGGCTATTTTAAATACTGCTGTTCTATACATACGTGTGCATGTATCCCTTTGAATTAGTGTTTTTGTATTTTGGGGGTAAATACCCAGTAGTGTGACTGCTGGGTCATAGGGTAGCTCTATTTTTAACTTTTCGAGGAACCTCCGTACTGTTTTCCAGAGTGGTTGCTCCAGTTTGCATTCCCAACAACAGTGCATGAGGGTTCCCCTTTCTCCACATCCTCACCAACATCTCTTCTTTCTTGTATTGTTGATTTGGCCATTCTGACAGGTGTGAGGTGGTACCTCGTTGTAGTCTTGATTTGCGTTTCCCTCATGATGAGTGATGTTGAGCATCTTTTCGTGTGTATTTTGGCCACCTGTATGTCTTCTCTAAAGAAATATTTGTTCATGTCTTCTGCCCATTTCTTAATTGGATTATTTGTTTTCTGGGTATTGAGTTGCATCAGCTCTTTATACATTTTGGATACCAACCGTTGATCACAAAGTCCATCATTTTCTAGATTGTTTTACTTTGATATAAAACAAAAGAAGGCAAGTCTTCTTTGGCTATCAGAGGCAGAGAAAACTCAAGGCAAGCTTATGCTATTAAAAAAAAATCTATTTGAGCTTCATGTTCATACTCAGAAGTTTTCATGACTCAATGTCACCTTCATTCAAGTGACCAACTCTCAGTACACACGGTACTTGCATATTTTGATTTTGCGACATATTTATATATTGTAGGCTTTTTGGAGATAAACTTTCACAGCACTCAACTTAAAATTCTTTAAATTAAATTTTGAGAAATTAGACAAGGCAAGAGTCTAATTATTTAATATTGCTACCTAACAATATATGAAAAAGCTAATGTGCTGTTTGTCACATATTTTGCCAAGCAGAAGTATAAACAAGCAAAAGAAATATAAGCAAATGTAGAGAAGATACTATCTCAATTTAAACCTTAAGTTTTAACTGAGATCCCAAGATACAAAAAGCAGGGAATTTCACGTTAGTTAACTATTATGAAGGAATAGCTCAAAGTCTGTTCTATGACTGAAACACTCATTGACTTTTAGAATATAAAATAGAGGAGAAAACTCAACAGAGAGATTTGAAGAGATTACACTGGGGGAAGTCGAGGTCCTCATCTCACTGGGGATGCTTCTTCAGCTCACGCCAGGGGCTCCCGCGGACTTCCACGGGCTTCCGTGGGTTTGCTGGAGTTTGCGAGGTGCTCCCTCCAATGTAGGGTTTCTGTGGAAACTGGGGGGCAGGCTGCCCCAAGCGCCTCTGTGGCAGAACCAAGACAGGAAGAGTGGCCTGCAGCGGGAAGGATGTGTAAGCAGCTCCCGTGGCCCAGATAAAGTCTCTGGGGAGAGAAAGAGCTGGCCTGGGGCCATCCTGAGTCCCTCCTAGGAGACCTTCTGCGGAAAGGTGAGAGGACTCCGGTAGGGAGACTCCAGTAGTGCTGAGGAAACAAGCCGAGGGGTCACAAGGATCACGAGGTGTGTCATCGTTGTCACAGGGGCTGCAGTCAGAGGAGCCCAGAAGTGACCCCAAGAGCCCCTGGAGATCTGGCCTAAAACACGCGCCGGCGGCGTCATGGGAGCGCAGCCTGAGCACACCCGTGCACGGGGAGCTACGCTTGGTTCAACGCTTGCCTGTCGCCATCCTGAAATTCTTAATTCTTTTCCAACATGGGGCCCGGCGTGTTCGTGTTGCACGGTGCCCTGCAAAGGCTGTTGCTTGGTTCTGTGCATCCGAGGGAGAGAGCGCAAAGCTGGATTCCAAGCCGACCGGCTGGAGGAGGATGGTTCCATCCTTCACCCGGGGACTGTCTTGCGGGCTGGAAGAGGAAAACAAGACCCAAAACCGAGAGGCTGAGCTCGCCTGCTTTCCCCACTACCGGCTTCCAGCCCCGAGGAGGCTAGAATTATAAATTAAATTCAGTGTTTTGATTAAAATCCAATTTCCGAATTCAGATGGTGTTTGTAACTTAAAATGGCCATAGTTCCGTCTAGTAACTAACAGACAAGAGAAAAAGGTTCAGACTGAATTTCCTCCTGCTATAAAATAGCAAACCAGGATTATTGAATGACATATCACAAGGTCAACAATTGAAAGCTTTCATCCTGGGGGCAGGGGCACCTAAGTCAGGTATAGGTTTGAAACCTTCCTGGTGATTCTGAACGTATTTGCATTAGCAGAAGCCATTGTGTTTTAAATGGATGGGGACACTTCCTGGAACAGAACCCTATTAGCCCGAGACAACAGAACAGCTGGGGTGATTATCTAGGTGAGGGTTGGAAATGCACTGTGGTGGCTTCCCTGAGAGCTGTCCTGTTGAAAAGTTCAGTCCTCGCAGAGCCGATTTTGAAACAGCTAGACGTGCACAGCACCTCAGGAAGTTGAAAATTCTAGCCTCAAATGGGGTTCTGGGAATATAACATGGATGTGTTCATTTTATTGCTTACCTGGATTCTCCCACACAGCCAGGGAGAATAATTATGCATGCTGGTGGCTTTGGAATTAGATCATGAATTCTAGCTCTGAGCAGTTGTTTAACTGAGGTCAGTAATTTCTGTGACTCAAGTGTCCTGACAGACTCCACGTAATGTCCAGAGATTGCTTCCTTTGCTGTCAGACTCAGAAGGACAATATGAATGAAAAAAATGTTCATTCGTACTGAGTGACATAGAACGTAGAGAAAAATCCGGCAGTGACATAAGAGGGAGGTTTCCAGAAGGCTTTAAGCAAAACACCAGTTTTGTGTCTTCAGATTGGTGACATACCTAGTCTCAGGTATTCTCTTGTGTTTCTAACACAAGACATTTGACCTACACACGAAGAAGGACATCGATGCAAAAGACGATCTGTATCGATTAACTATCGCCACAGATCCTTCTGCTATATCCACGTAGGTTTAAACTAAGCTCTTTTGAAAATTCCTCTATTAATCATCCAGAATATTCATTAATTACAGCCCGTGGCTTTCACGTGGTTATTTCGGAAACCAACTGTGGCAGAAACTGGCTGGCTGTTTATCAAAACTATCTCATTTTTTTTCTTTCCTGGCCTAGACTGATTCCATTTCATGGCCCCGCCTCAAGCGTAGGTGGCTATGGAGGAGAGTTCTGGTCAATGGAATGTGAGTGGAAGTGAGGTGTCGAAAACCTTCCTTGAATGACCTCCATGCCTTCCCTTCTGCCTCATGATTACGCATTGAACACGTTGGAGCTCTCACATGGAAGAAACATGGATCCTAAGTATTTGTTGGCTTGTTTTTTTTTAAAGATTTTACTTATGTGGGGCACCTGGGTGGCTCAGTGGGTTAAGCCTCTGCCTTCAGTTCAGGTCATGATCTCAGGGTCCTGGGATCGAGCCCCACATGGGGCTCTCTGCTCAGCAGGGAGCCTGCTTCCCCGCCTCTCTCTGCCTGCCTCTCTGCTGACTTGTGATTTCTCTCTCTCTGTCAAATACATAAATAAAATCTTTAAAAAAAAAAGATTTTATTTATGTATTTGACAGGGTGGGGAAAGTACACACAAGCAGGGGGAACAGCAGGCAGAGGGAGAAGCAGACTCTCCATCAAGCAAGGAGCTTGATGCAGGACTTAATCCAAGGACCCCGGGATCATGACTTGAGCTGAAGGCAGACACCCAACTGAATGAGCCACCCAGGTTTCTCAGATCCTAAGCATTTGTCAGAATAAATGTTTAGAGGTAACTTGCCTGCATTCAGGACTTTACACGGGTGACAAATACACCTCTGTTGTTGTGTGCCAGGATAGATTTTTGTGTTTATTTATTATAGCAGCTAGTGTTATAATAATGAATATATTCACATTTAGGATAAAGGAATTTTAGCTTGCTATGCACTCACTACATTTTAGATTCTAAGATTTCATCGCATTTATTTCTCATAATAAACTGTTGAAGTAGTTGTAGCTGTCAGTTCACAAAGGAGGGAATTAAGGCTAAGAAATGTTAAGCAACTGGTCAGACATAAATCCTGCCGATAGAGGATTTGAACTCAGGTCTGTAAGCCTCCCAACTACATTCATGATCTTGCCAATAAGCCACCCCAAGAGGATAGTATTGTATAAACCATACATAGGGTACAGATTTATTTTTTCATTCATTCATTCAGTCAGTCAGTCAACAAACACTCTGTGTGTACTTTGTACCACGTCCTATCCTAGACATTCGGGACAAGATACCCTTTTTATTAAGGCAGAGAAGTGGCATTGTTTAAACCTACCTTCCAGTTTAAGTAACTCCCCCTAAATGGGAAAAGTACTAAGAAATAGCTCTCAGTATCTAATTTAGTCATTGGTAGTCAAGAAGAGTGAAGGCTTTTCTCAAGATGCATAAATTACTACAACTGAGAGATGTTAGCCAAGAATATCCGGCTTAAGAAAGAATGAGGGCTTTCTCCCTGAAATTTGGGAGGGACATTCTCATGGATAAATGCACTCTGCTCCCTTTATGATTGTGATGTATTGACAAGGAAGAAGAGGAGAAAGCTGGCATATGCTCTGTGTGGAGTACCAGCATGCCTCAAGGGCAGATTCTGCCAAATGTATGATGGCACAGTCTAAGGGAAAGAACAATGCTATTTAAATAAATAATAGTTCTATAATAAATAATAATTCTCTAACAAGAGCTGACATGATTTTATTCTAGAAATTTGTAAACGACTAGAGAAAAGTAGAGTAGAAATAAAAGTTTATAAGTTTTCAAATACACGAAGCCCAGAATATATAATCCACTGTAGTTTACACAATACTTAATTGTACACTTTAATCCGGCAAAGATATAATACAATATGGTGAGACTCGGAGAAATATGGCGGGGCATCATGGCTTATGGGACAAATTTGGTTCTTGCAAATATGCTGATGTTAAAATCGGAAACACATGAAAATTAAAATTGATAAGAGGTATTAGTAATTCAGAATGCCACAACTCTTAGAGTTAAATATTTACAAGAGCTTTGGAGACCCTCTTTTTTGCCCTGGTGTCACAGGAACTATTTTCTTAAAAATAAGAAGTGGGTTAGGTTACTATAAAATTAATATGTGACCCATTATTGTGTTTCACAGCTAGAAATCTGTAAGCGAGTCATTTTGCCAATAGGGACTGTTAGAGGTCTGATAATTATGGGAATAAACTGTGTACATTTTATACTCCGATAAACTATGTAAGGATACAGTCTATATGTTTATTAATCAGTTCTTGATGTGTTGGGAACTATGGGGAAAGGAGAAAAGCAGCAATTGAGGACTTTTCCCCCTGGGGTGGCTTGTGTATCTTAAAAAAGCAAATACTGTTCTAGAATCGTCCCTACAAGTGGAGGGTATTTAACTTAACTCTTTCCCCCCCTTTTTTCTTCTTTGGTGTCATACTGTTGTCCCACACAGTAGAAGACAATCAGTCCTGACCCAGTGTTGTCAGGACGTGGGAAAGCAGAAAGGGAGGTGCATGTTAGCAGGAATTCTCCAGAAGAAGCCGGGAGCATGGTCGAGAATCTTGCACTGGGAGAAACACCACGTACCTCGACAAGGCTAGAGCCACGTGGTGAAACAATACGGGGTTTCAAAGTGTTCCAGAAACGACAAAACATGGTGTCGGAAGAAATGAACTTCTTTTATAACTTTACGGACTACGCTGCATCCGAGAGCATGGCCATTTCGCACCAGGAGTGTCTCCATCGCAAACAGTCTCAGGAGCCATGAACTTCAAAAGAAAGAAGTGGGTATCTTCTGCAGTGTGGATGCAATACATCATGGCTTCCCTAAAGTCAACGAAAACTAATATCCCTAAAAAGGGTGTCATTTTAAGAGTGTATTCCGATGCCCGGGCAACCCGTCCCCCCCCAAGCGGCGGCGACCGCGGCCGGGGCGCGCTGGGGGGGCTCCTGCGAGAGGCGCGCTCGGGCCGCGCGGCCAGGTCTCCGGGGGACGCTCGGGGAGGGCTTCGCGCTCGGGACCCAGCCCCGGGGCGCGGAGGGTGCGGTCCGCTCGCCGCCCGCTCCCGGCCCTCGGGCTCAGCTTCCCCCGGGGGCGCCGCCCACCGCCCCGGGGCGGTGGCGACGGCGGCGGGCGGCGGGCCTCGGGGGCCACGAGGGCGCGGGGAGAGCCAGAACTTCCCGCCCAGGAGCGCCTGCCCCCGCCGCCGGCTCCGGCGGGCTGGGGGGATGTTCTCGCGAGAGGAGAGGGGGCGCGGGGCGCCGCGGGTTTGGGGGGCGCGGGGAAGCCTGCGGACGAGGGCGCGGCAGGGAGGGGAGCAGAGGCGGCGGGCAGGGCCGGGGACGCGGGGAAGCCGCTCCCGCCAGTCGCCGAGAGCCAGCCCCTGACGTCAGGAGTTTTCCTCAAAGTCAACAACAAGCCCCGCGGCGGCGGCGGCGGCGGCGAGAAGCGATCGGCGGCGGCGGCGGCCCGGGAGGGAGGAAGGAGGGGGCGGGGAGGCGGCGGCAGGGTACCCCCACCCCCGCGGCGAGGCGCGGCCCCCCACCCCCAGAGGAGGCCGCAGACCCCCGACCCGCGCCGGGCGCGCCCCGGGGCCCGGAGCCTCCGCCCGCCGCCGCCTCGCCGGCGTGACCCGGCCCCCGCCCGAGCGGTGTTTTCTGGTGATGAATTGAATTTGTAGCCGATATCCGATTCCCATGTAGAGTCTCCGCCTCCTCCTCCCCCCGCCGCCGCCCTCCCTCCGCCCTCCCCTCCCGCCGCCGCCGCCGCCGCCGCCTCCCGCTCCAGCTCCGCGGCCCGGCCCGGCCGGCTCCCTCCTCCCTCCCCTGCAGCCTTCGCCTGCCCTCCCGCCGGCCTCACCGGGCTCCAGGGGGGCCAGAGGCTCTGCGGGGTGGGGGGAGGACAGGAGGGGAGGAGGAGGAAGGGGGGACCCCCGAGTCGCCCCCTCTCCTCCCCCCGCCCCCCCGGCTCCATCCTCCGCCGCCGCCCGAGCAGCTGCGGGGCCGCCGCCGCCGCCGCCTTTGCAGGTAACAGCCACCGCCCCCCGCTCGCCCCCTCCCCGCCTGGCCTCCGCTCCCTCCGGGCCCCCGGCCCCGGGCCTCCCTCGGGCGGGGGGGGAGGGCAGGCGGCGGCGGGGTTGGGGGGGGAGGCGGGGGCGTCTGGGTTGTCACCGCGCCGGGGGCGTGGGCGGGGGCCGGGTCACCGGAGGCTCGGGTGTGGGTGTGGGTGGGCAGGCCGGGGGATGCCCGGCGCCGCTGACACCGGCACCCCCTCACTTTCCGGGGGAAGCTGGGGGGCGGCGGCGCGCGGGGGGCCGGGGAGGGTGTTCCCGGCCTAGCGGTACCGGCCGCGTCTGCGCTGCCCCGGCCCTGGCGCCTCCAGTCCCTGCGCAGCTCCCGCTCCCGGCCGGCCCGGGCCGCGCGGCGTGGGGAGGGGGCGCCGGCCGGGCGGGGGCGGCGGCGGGCTTATATAACGCGGGGAGCGCGGGTGCCGGCGTGTTTGGGTTGGGGGGAGGGGGCCGTCTGCCGCGCTCCCCGGCGCGGGGGCTGTCTGCGCGCGCGGGGTGGGGTGCAGGCGAGGATGCACCGGCGTCCCCCGGGGTCTCCTTCCTCCCCACCCTCCCCGGCAGCCGGCGCGCAGGAAAAGACTGCCCTGGAGAGGGGGGGGCTGGGGGGGTGGGGGTGTGTGTGGGAGGTGGGTAACGTGCTCGTCTGTGTTTTTAATAGTAGTGGGGTTTTAATCCGCTTGGGAGTTGTGTGCTAAGAATAGAAATGTGCGGAAGATGCTGGGTTTGGCGGATCCAGTGATGCTGTAGCTGCTGGCGGTGGCGGCGGCTCAGGCTGCAAGTAAACAAACCAGCCTCTTCCTCGTCCACCTCCTCCTCCTGCGCATCGGGTCTGCATCAGCCATGATGCTGGCTGGGCCCTCAGAGCCCAAAGTTGAAGCCTGGCCGGTCGCCGGGTTCACCCTGACTCCCAGGCGGGGTCACTCCTTGTTTGGGATTACCCCGGGGATCTTCACTTAGGCTGGATTGAGTCTCTTTGGGGCCAGGTCTTCAATACCGATATTGGCTGTTTATCTTAAAGCAGAGGAAAGGCTTTCCCATAAGCCAAGGATAGGATGCTCCCATTTTTTTTTTTTTTTTTTTTTTTGCATCAGGAGAACCTTATGAAAATAAAACCAACTCATTTCACCAGTGTGGTAATTGGTCGAGAGCCCAGTAGTTTGTAATGGCTTACATTTTCAAAGATAAGTTAACAGCGGAACCTATGTATCTGTGTATTAAGTAGTACTATTAAGAAAATGTTCACACTTTTTTAGTTCATCCTGTAGCTAAGACATGTGACATGATGACTTTTTTTGCAGTTGAGTACCTTGTCAAGTGCTTCTAATCGTCAAGTTAGATACATGTTCCATATTTGGGAAGGCATGGTCATTTTTATATCTTTTATAAAGATGTAAATTACTGTAAATTGTAAATCACTACCCCCCCTTTGGGTTTTGGTGGAAACTCATTAAATTAGGTTATACATTGTTAGGAAATAGTTGAAAAAGCCAAAGCTAGAAGAGTCCAGTAAACCTGGCTTAGGAAAGTTTGCTTTCAGAAGTTAAATATCATTGCAAAATACGTATAAATGAATATAAATATCCCAGGTGGTGGTCGTCCAAAACCAGCACACATTCAGGAAGTGGTTGTCTAAGACAGGAATGCATTTTTTATTAAGAAATTTAATTCTTGGTAAATTACTTGATTTCTGAGGTGAATGTGTAATACTTTGGAAGATGCATATCAGGAGTGTCGTTTTTTGTTTTTTGTTTCCTTTTGGCAACACATAATCTTGACTTGGAAAGTTTACCACATAGACTGTATTTGAAGATCTGCTTTTTTTGGTCTCACTAGGGTTGACCCGAATATCTTTGATTGGCTTGTGCTTCTAATTTTTAAGTGAGGGAGTGCACATATCATATGATTGAGACACCATTAGAACTTAGATGAATGTAGAACTATAGTTTTCAGTTGCTATGTTTTGTTTGTGGTAGGTGTTTGCAGTAGTAGGTCTTCCAATAGCATTTTAAAAATACCTAAAGTAATTCTACCAAAAAACTTAGGAAACTACTACTTATATCCATTTTGTCCCCTATGCTTAGTCTTTCTGTCAAAATTACCTTAGTGAGTTGTTTTCCAACTGAAAATTGGTTTTTAGTTTGACATTGATCTTAGTTTAAGTTGTGTATGTGAAGGTGCTTAAGGGTTCAGCTTTAGAGTTTTTGGTTTATGTACTTTTATAGCTGTAAAATATTTTAAATAAGATTTCATTCATTCTTCCAACAAATTTTTTAGTGTGAACTGTGTGCCAGAGCTAGTTTGATTAAAAACTTTCCTTATTTACATATCATTCAGAAGATTACTACCATTAGAAAGAGAATTTGTTTTCAGAATCATTGCAAATCTAAACATGTTCTGGTTAAACATATCCTAGGACAAATGTACTTGGCATAATAGAATCTCATGTAGAGTAGAGATTTACGATTTTTTTAAACTCTGGCTTTTGATTTAAACATACAAAAGATTTTTTCTTAAAAATTCAATGGAAATTTCCAACTATTTGGTTTTCTTTAAAAAGAGGAACCTGTTTGATAAATTGATTTTTTGTGTAAGTTTAGAGTTTACCTGAACTTTGCATATTTTTGTAAAAAGTTAGCTACCCGTTGTTGTTAAACTTTTTTAGTTCAGGAATTCACCCTTGAGAAGATAAGGCAGTTATTGTTAACTCATGTTAATTGGATTTTTTGCATGATTTGATAGGATCTTGTGTTTATAATGTGATTAAGTTTTAAGCATTAAAAATGCTTAATTTGCAATAATTTATATTTGAATACATAAGACTCAAGACAGAAAAATAAACCATTTCATTTGTTTTGATGAAATCAGTCTTATAATTTGACGGTGGCATTTTTGTTTTTCTTAACATACATTTTAATGCACGCAATGAATTTTTGTAAGTTTATGTTAGAATATATAAATCATTTGAAGTTGCTCTGTTTTTAGCTCCAGGTTTCAGGAGTGTGCCTTAGTATTCTGAATACTTGTTTTATACACCACACACTCTTCTGTAGTCACCTGGAAGGTTAGCCCTGAATCATCTGATGTTAACTAAAAATTTTATTGTGGTCTTTCGGCAGCGTGAGGTCAGGTTTAGGGTCAATGCCAGCTGGTGCCTGGTGAGCACTTGCCAAGTACCAGGCGCTGTTCTAGGTGCTTAATGTGTGTCAGTTGGTTTAATCTTCACAACAGCCCCTGCTACTTTATGAAAGTGGTTTTCACAAGAGAAAACACTTACTAATGCGGCATTATAAAAAGCCATTTCTGTTTGACTGTCCTCGTTCCGAAACACTTTTTTTCCTTAGCATTTTGCCTAAGTTGCTTATACCTCTCATTAGACTTCCCAGTGACATACTCAGTTTCAGTAATGTAGTACAATAATTTCCATAGAAATCTCGGTAATAGAGTAAAAAAAAAAGTGTCATCGACAGACCCTTAACAGTCTTTTTCATTTCATTTGTTTCAGAGACCAAGTTCAGTGCCTCAGTTGTTTACATATGTTATTGCAGTGCCCTCCTCTTTTGTATTTAGATGTAAATAGGTTTCCTTTGCCAGGTAACCTTCACGTAGTAGTTGATAGATAAATTAATACATGTTTCTTGACCCATACATTTGCTTTTTAGTGGTCTTTTCAGTACTTTCTTTATATTTAGCTTTTACCAACTGCCAAGATTTCACATTTTGTAAATGGATTTATTTTGGTAATATTCAGGGGGAGAAGTAAAATGATTGACCAGAAGAAATCTATAGAAGACTTCTAAGGCTCTGACTCTGTTTGGAAGTCTAGGGGATGGGAAGCGGGGGAAGATGGTATTCTGCCAGTACTGGAGTTCAGTTCGAATTCTGTCTAAGTAAGATTGATGTTTTGATATTTTATCTTCCCAACTATGTATTCAACTTTTGAGAACAGTAACTGCGTATAATCATGATGGTGTCACCAGAGATGTCATCTATGAGCGAAGTAGATGCTAGGTGGATTTGAACTTGAAGAATCATAAATACCAACTCTGGAAGAGCTGTGAAGCTACTTGTCTAATGCTACACCTTTATTTTTATGGCTAAGAAAAGTGAAGCACAGAGAAATGAAAGGACTTGATGTAGTGTCACTCAGGGTGGGATGGAGTTGGGAACGGGGACCCCAGTTTCGGGGCCTGCCCAGTGCTCTTCTTGATGCACCATTGTGATGAACTTTGTTACAGCATTCCATACCTGTGGGTTAACTCTCAGTTTAATCTGGGTAAAATCCGTCATGCTGATTCTTGACATTTAATGGACCATTATACCAACTGCATTTTGTGTATATATGTGGATTTTTTTTTTTTTTTTCATTTTATTGTCAACGAGGTCTCCAAGGCAGATTTTAGAAGGATTTTATATGTGTTTTGGAAAAGTATGGCTTCCTGTGCAACCGAAATTCTTTCAGGGGCAACCCTCAACCTTTTTCTGTTGTATTACAGGTGCCTTCACATAGAGACAAGCCACACTTAATATGAGAAAGGTAGGATATCCTTTGTCTATGGCTTGTTTAGTGGTTTAGGTGAACCAGAGGAATCCAATAGGCATTTTCCTAGTTGCTTCAAGTTAGAATATTAAATACAGCACCCAGCGCAAGTTTTTTTGTTTGTTTGTTTGTCTGTTTTTAGTTTGGTTACTCATGGTTGTGTTGGTTCAGATGGCATTCAAATGCCCTAAACTGAGGTAGAGAAGAGGAGAAACACTCCCCACTTTTGTATGAATATTTAAAAATTTGCGAATTGAAAGAACCTGAAATTTTGCGTGAAAGTTGGAAATCTTGCTTATGCCAATTCAAGTATTTTCCTGTAGGATGAAACATTGAAGATATCTGTTAGTTTTAAGAAAATCCACAAAGTCTGTTACTGCATTCTGAAGAAAGTTTTGTGGCTCACTTTCCCCATATGACAGGTTTATGAACAGGATAGCAACTTGTGAGAGGGACAGATAGGCTGAGTTATTTGAAGTGCAGAGCAAGTTGTCTTGAATTTCCCTTTATTTCAGTATTTTTCCTTTCCCTTGAATCCTTTAAAGAGTTTTATATGACTTTAGGCATTTATTATGGCATAAGTTAGTTTCAGCTATTTCTTAAAATTAATAGGGTAGAATTATAGTATGGTTCCCTTAACAATCATTTGTATTTCAAAGTAGCAAAATTCTCTTGTCTTTGTACCTTAGTAGTCCTTCATTAATTCAGTTTGGCTAGGCATAGCTAAAGGATATAAAAAGTCCTGGTGCAGGACAAGTATAGTCTTCATAGTATTATTTACAGGCAAGGATATGGTTTAGAGGAAGTTGTATTATGGATAGTATTGTGGCTTTGAACTTAGAAATTAACATGTAGGAAATTGCTAACCTGTGAATCTTGCTCTAATTTGTAAAAAAGAAAATTGCTGGCATGCCTTTTAACTTTGTCAACCTTCTGGTCTTCTGTTGGTGTCATTTCCTTTGTGATGCTGCAGTTATATTTGATTTTTAATTTATTTGAAAACATTGTGTTTACTGGACTTTTGAAAAGTAACTCAATACAGAAAGAATATTCACAGCGACATCCACAAATGTTACACATACTTCTGAGAATTCCTATTGGGTTATTTGGAAGAAAGCATACCTAACCGATAGAAGACTTGAACTGCAGGCGGTCCCACTTGTTACTTGTCACTATCTCGTTACGGTGATGGCGAGGAAATAATGTCACATTTGGTTGCTCACAGTTTGCCTGGGTTCAGAATTGTCGATGCTGTAGCTACTGTACAGATTTGTTTCTAGAGTCAAATTCAAAAATATGTGAAAGCACTTTGATAACACTATTATTTGGAAAAGATTTTTTTCAAACCTTTGTTTTGCTTGCCTCCATGTATACTCAGTGTGGTCCTTGTCACAGAGTAGGCAATCAGTACCGATTTACTGATTACATGTATATGTTACTTGAGTGAATGAGATTTTGGAAAGACATTTGAAGAATTTTGATTATTGCTTAAAACTGAATGGTTTTTGCCTTAAGCAAATATCTTTTTAAAAATTGTTATGAATGTCATTAATAAGATAGGCCATTCTCTCTCTTTCTTTCTTCCATAAACATAATTTTGGGCAGCATTGATGCTTAGTTGTTGGCCTCCTCTCAACAAAAAGTATCAAAAAACATGGAGAAAAGGAGCATAATTTTAATGTGTGCCAGTCCTCACAATTAGTGGAGGTCTACAGCAAACATACTTTAAGGAATAAGGAAGGATATTTATTGTAATTTAAATTACTTCTGTGTAGATGTTTTTATAACATTTGAGTTCAGGTTTGTCTTTAAGGTGACATGATTCCGCTCTCTGTGTTTCTTATAGTATTAATTTATCTAGTGTGTCTGTTCTTCATTAGTTATGTAAAGCTGTATCTGTGCTCTTTCATTCATCCGCTCATTCATTTCTTCTGTATTTGCTGGGCGTATCTTACGTGCCCCGCACTGTCAAATTGCTTTACTAAATAGTAGTGGTATTGAGTGAGGTACAAGATGTGAAAATGTTTTGTAAATTGTGAAGTGATATTCAAATGCTGTTATCATCAAATTCTCAAATAGTTTTGAATGAAAGAACCTTTAGTTTAACTGCTTTGTATAAATTCTAAATTGAATCTGCCAGGAATTTTGTATGACATTTTTTTTAAGAATAGACAAAATGAGATTATTCAACAATGAAATATTTAATGCATTAGGCTTAAAAGAAAAAGAAACCAAATTTTGTCTTTTAGAGCTCATGGGATGGAACGTATTTCTGGAGAAGCTGGGCTGTAGGAGGAGGGGAGGTTCATGTCCAGCTCATCATTTGGCAGATTAGTGTTTTTAGCCACGTGGAGCATGGGAGTGGGAGAGCGTAGATGACTTGGTGCAAGTGGGTTGCCACTGTAGGGAAATTAAATCGAAGAATATGGTGGATTGCTTAAGAGTCATTAGCATTGTGTTTTGCACACAGGACAGCATTTATTTCTAGCCTATTGGCCGTGATTCTGCAGTAGTATACTTTGAATATCTTTTAAGCTGTTTTCAAAGAAGGTATCATTTTAGCTGAGAGTCCCAGGAGCAACTTTAAAGCTGAAGGTTATGATGATGTAGAATTTGCTAAGAGTTTAAGATGCAGTTGGATAAAGCCACTTCCATAATGAGTGGGTTTACTGGTCCTGATGATGATTATAAATTTTGTCCTGTTGATTTAACATACATTTCAACACTTTAAATATAAAAGCAACAATAAATATTTTTATCTAAAAGTTAGTTTTTTGAAAGTTTCATTTCACTTATTTTTTTTTTTAAATTTATTCGAGAGTGGGGAGGCGCAGTGGGAGAGGGAGAAAGACTGTCAAGCAGACTGTGTGCTGAGCACAGAGCTGATCTCGAGACCCTGAGATCAGGACCTGAGTGGAAACCAAAAGTGAGACCCTCAAGGACTGGGCCACCTAGGCACCCCGAAACAGTTTCATTTTAAAACAAAACTCTTTGATTTGGGTTGATCTGAATATTTCAGTATGTTGTTTTGTACCGAAGCAGTGGTGCTAGTGGAAAGAACGTGTGCATGGTTCTCTGCTCTTGGTTCCCTCAGAAAGCAGCTGTGCGACCTTGGGCAAGTCTCTTCATCCCTCTGAACTCTCTTTCCTCAACTGTAAAATGATGGTCCTTTCCTGCTTTGAGATTCCAACAGTGAAATGTGAGCTTAAAAAATGGAATGAGTTTTGAAAGGACTTTTCTTTAGTGTCTCCATAGATGTGTTGTAATGCAGATTATTTTACTAGAAAGGAAGATATTTAGAAAGGAAGATATATGTTTATTGGAGTGGTATCATTTTTTGGTTATTACTAAGTGCCCACCCCTGATCTGTTCCATTTCCAATCCCAAGAATATTAAGATAGGAATTTTTTTCTATCCAGATAATACCACTTTATAGTCAGGAACTAAGAAGGGCTTGAATGGGAGGAGGTCCCTTGCTATAGGTGCTGCCAAAGAGGACTGCGTGCAGCTCTCCGGAAGCCCTCAGTTTGCGCTAGGGACCCCGATACTTAATGTCCTCGTAATTGTTTATGTAGTAGAAGGAGGTAACCCTTTTAGTTACCTGGTTCTGTATTATGGAGCCAGTTTTTAGGAAGTTCTAGAAATCAAATTAAAATAATGTTTGGATTCTTTATTGAAGGTTTTTTGTTTTTGTTTTTTTGCCCATTTTTAGTGATGAAATGAGTCTTGCTTTGAGTTATGTGGCCAGTTCACAAAATGTATTCCTCTGGATATATAAAGAAAAAAAAAAGAGCCCTGTAGGTTCAATAAGTTGAGGATTTGCTGGAATAAACAAGGTTGTACGTTATTTTATATCTTTAATAGTTTAATAGTGATGTTTCAAGAGAAAGAATAGTTCGTAGAATTTTTCCAAACTTACTTGACCAAAAATTTTTTTTTTCTTTTTCTCTCTCCCCAGCGCCCCCCACCCCCCGCCCTGGTATTTCTCTTGGTGTTCTTTTAAACATATTTTGGGAAAATACATTTAGATTCTAGTATCTCTTTCTCTGCAGTGGCAGACCCCATTGCTTCTGAGGACAGTCTTGACCTTACCTGTAGGTGCTGAGGGCACGTGTGGGGGTGGTTTTCTATTCAGCCACACAAACTTAGTCAAGCTTTCTTAAGTAAATGTTAGTCTTGATTCCTCACTGCTACGTGATTAGGTTTTCTACTTAATATGCATTGGAAAATGACCCATGATTCAGTTCCAGTAATAGCTAGGGAGTCTAACCTTGAACTTGCTGCTATGGACTATTAACAAAACCCAGTCTGAGAAAACAGTATAGTTATATAGTCCATCCGTCCATTTTTCTGGTTATCTAAAATTTATGCCTGTGCTTTTGGACATATAATGCCAGTGTACCCTGGACTACATGTTTTGGTCCCTTTCTGTGGAAATATTTTTAACTCTGTTTTATCTTCGCATTTTCCTTTTTAGGTTGAGAGGGACAATGAGAAATAGCCCTGTAAAACTCATTAGTGTATATATGAGGATACTTTTGGGGACTTTGTTTATTATACAGCAAGATATCTTACAAAGACCCATGGGATAAATTCCAGATTTTTATCCCAAGAAAAACTATTCCTTCTGAAGCAACTTATTTTCTTTTAAAAAGTATTTGTGGGATCTTGCGAATATTGAAACTGATTGTGTCTCATTTGCTTTGCTTCCTAAAAGCTTTCCTGCTAAATTGTGGCCCTTTTACAAATATGTAGACTTTGACTCTGGCTTCTTTTTATCTGAAGGCAGTAGAGTCGTGGAGTTAGGAATGCGGGCTCTGGAGTGTGATGGCCTGCGTCAGATCCAGGCTCCATCATGCAGTAGTCGTGTCGAAGTCAGGCACGCTGCTTAATCTGTGCGAGCCTCAGTTTACTCATCTGTGAAATGAAGTTAATGGTGCCCTCCTGGGTTTATTGTGAGGATTTCCTGAGAACGATAGATAAGAACAACTGTTCTTGACACAGCCTGGATACCCCCTGCTTTTTTCCACTTTCATATTCCTTTTGTTTCACTTCGTGTATTTTAAAAAGTAATGGGCTCCGTAGTATTTATAATAATTTATTGATTGTTATCCAAAAACTCATTGTCATCTAACTCATTGATTGTCTAAAATATGTCTTGGAGTATGGGCAAAGTAAGCATACGCAAGTGCTGGTTTTTAGCACATTGTGTTTTCCATAAAATACAGGTATTAAAAACAGTCACGATTGCTTTGCAGGAAGTATTCCTAAATCCCCAGAGGTTTCGGAACTAGACATACACGAAAGTTTACTTTTAGTTCCCCCAACTTTGAGTCTCTCGCCTTTTCACCTCCAACACATAGCACTGAACAGATGTTCTGTGTTCATTGTATAGGTGTGACAGTGGTTTTCTTAAGACATTTCTGTTACAGCCTCTTAGGTTAAAAGTTTCACTATCGTTTGAAATCGGTCATAAGCCCAGGGAAGCACGTTCACTCTAGAACTATTGAGTAAATGAGTTCCCCAGTTTGAGAAGTTAGAGTTTTATGTGAGGTCAGGCCAGTTGAAGACATTTACAAAGAATTAGTTGTTTGTTATTGCTATGTGAGTTGCAAGAATGGAAAAAAAAGAAATTCTTTCTTCAATACTTCCTTCCAGGCTGAGTCATCACTAGAGAGTGGGAAGGGCAGCAGCAGCAGCAGCAGCAGCAGCAGCAGAGAATCCAAACCCCAAAGCTGATACCACAAAGTAGCATTTCTCCGAGTTGGGGGCTCAGAGGGGAGCCATCATGAGCGATGTTACCGTTGTGAAAGAAGGCTGGGTTCAGAAGAGGGGTAAGTACTCACCAAAGCCGAAAGTCGTATGCTTGGTAAGTGTGCTGACGGTCAGTGGTGTCCTGGAACTTGGTATTTGTTCCATAGCTGTTCGCAAAGTCCAGTAAGAGAGAAATATTTAACTTATGTGTGAGGAATTTGCTTGTTATTTAGGGATTCTTCGTAATTCTTGATTTTGATAATTTATCATCAACGGTACGAAGACTTGGCCTCCTGGTATGTTGTGTTACAGAAAGTTCATGTTGTGTTTTTCCATGTCCACAGATTCTACAATCCAGAGAGATGTCTTTCGGATGATTTGATACCTAGAAAAGTGTCTAACTCATCAGCATTTAAAGACATGTAAATTTATATTAAACAGGTCTGGGCGGTAGCAGGGGAGGGGCTTACAGGCTTAAAGGGAAAGAGTTCTCCCTCAAACTCATGGTTTCAACCGTCCTGTTAGTTAGGTAAGGAGAGTCTGAAAGTAAAAGACCAAATGAAGAAAAGGTTTTGTGTTGTGTGTGTGTGTGTTTATGTCTCATTTCATATTTTTATTTTTCATGATGTAGTTTTAGTATTTCTTGTTCACTCCTACTTTAGGTAAATAATTCAAATGCACTATTATTCTTCTCTAATACTAAAGGAAGAACTCTTCAACATAAAGCTTAGTTTATCCTCTATGAGGTCACCTGCTAATGTGGTCAATATGTTTATCAAGAAATCTGGAGTGTAGACCAGTTGCCAGGCAACAAGTGTTTATCCACGTGGCCAAATTGAGTAGCATGAGGACTGTTTTACTGTCAGGACTCTTTAAGTTCTGTGTACTGGATCTATGTTCTGATTAAAAGTTACCTTTTAAATATGTGATTGCAGTGTTCCTTGTGGGTCGTAGTTAATTCCTATGCTTGAAAAGCTGTTGTCAGAAGTTAAATGAGATTATGTATGACTGAGTTTTAAAAAATCAACCTTATTGAGTTATTATTTCCAGAACAATGAAATTCACCAATTTTACGTGTACACTTTGATGAGTTTGCTGCCTTCAAGCAGTAGTGTAACAAGCACTACACATGACAGCAGACATGTCTGTCTCCCCAGAAGTGCCCTCAAGTGCGGTCAGTCCTCTTTCCTCAACCCTGACAACCACTGATGTGATACCACTGGAATCTTCCTTTTCTAATTTCTCTTTATCAATAGAGGCCTGCGACCTTTTGTGTTTGGTCACTCTCATGTAGCGCAGTACTTCAAGGATTCATCGTGTTGTTGTGTATATCATCAGTTTGTTTCTTTATTGTTGGGTCACATTCCATAGTTGGGCCATAACACAGTTTATCTCCTGACCAGCTGATGGGTAGTCGGGTTGTTTCTGGTTTCTGGCTGTTACGAATAAAACTGCGGTGAGCAAGGGAGCGTGTATCTTGGTGTGATGTATTTTCATTTTTTCTTGGGCAGTAACCTAGGAATGAGATTGTGGTCATGTGGTAAGTGTGTGTTTCACAATAAAAACTGTTTCAGCCAGTATTTTACTGTTGTTTCATTTATTGTATGTTCTATTATGTAGTTAAGAAGGCATTTTCAGACTTCACTGCTGTATCAAGGTATTTTTTCTTTATTTTTAACTTGCATATTAACATTTATTCTATATTTCTTACTATCCTTGGGATGGCAAATCACGTAAACCTTTTGGAGTAATACTTTATTAAGCTCTAAAATCTGCTCTAGTAAGACCAGAGCGAGGATTAAGTAAGACAGTGGATGTGGATGTGTTTTGAGAGTTTTAACACCAGCGTAAACTATTGTGGTCACGGCATTTTGTCAGGGATTTAGGGTGGTTCTTGAGTTTGTTTAGCTAATTGTGTCTTGTCTGAACTACCATAAGAGAAGGTTGGTATATAGTGCGTGAGATACAGGAACAAGAAAAAATGGACAAAGGTTATGTTGTGTTTTTCTTACATTGGTTAGAAGTACACAAAGATATATAATGATAAGTAAAAGTCTTTTCTACTCTCTACTTTTTCAGACTGGTTTCTCTTCTGGGATATAACCACTTTAGACCTTTTCTACTTTTAATTTTTTTGGTGATTATTATCTCAATTTTATGTATATTATACTAAGCTTTATATTTGAATAATCTTACATAATCGAGTATATATTATATCACCTTTGTGAGAATAAAGAATTTAACTTGTAATACCTGTTTTCTTCCTTCCCTCCTGAAGGAGGGGAGAGGGCTTCATGGTTATACTTCCAACACTTGGCACTCTTAATTCTAGAAGATACTTAGGCATCATCTCTAAACTTGTCACTTTATGAGTACAGAAAAATTAGTACCCCTCCCAGTCTTTCCCCCGAATTCCTCATGGTCCCCTTCCAGGTTGTGTCAACTGTAACATTTATTTAATGTTGCCAAGGTTTGTAATAGTTTCACTTGTTGATTTGGAGCAGCAGTAATCAATAGTGTGATAAGTAAATACTACCTGCTGCTAAAGGAAGTTGTGTGACGGGTATGGTGTGTTAAGAGCCGTAGGGAACAAATGTTGGTATTCCAGATCAGGTCGTACTTTAGTTTGGCTTCTAGTTGGGGCTATACCTGTTTTTCCTGGATTTTCCAGTTGCCATATTGCGCCCCCCTCGTCCCGCCACCGTTGGTTAAAGAGAGTCTGTCTTCTTCATCATACCACTTGGGTATCCAGTTTTTTAATCATAGTATTTGTTGAAATTTTATTGGAAACTGACTTTCTTCTGGGTATGATGTTAGCTAAGAGCATGTTATTTAATTGCATTCTTGGACATGTTCTCTGCTTTCTTAGACCTCGTGTCTTTCCCATTTATTTTGGATTTGTTTTACCATGTTCCAGAAGGTTTTTTTTTTTTTTTTTTTTTAAATTTCCTGGAGTACTTTTTTAAGAAAGAATATGTGGAGGATGCTTGTCAACAGAGTATTCAAAAATGTGCTTTTCACTTTGACACCCAGGACATACCTTAGCTGGGTATAGAATTTAGTTGTGCAACAGTTTTCCTTTGGAATTTTGAAGGTTGCGTTACATTACCTTTTGGTAACCAGTTTCACTGATAAGAGGCGTAATGCTAATAGGAGGAATTTCTCTCTAGGTAACCTGTTTTTGTTCTCTGGAAGCTTGTTGTGGCTGTGCCTTTTTGTCTTTGACATGAAATGTAAGGAGGATGAAATGTAGTTCTTTTAACTCTTCCTGTAAAGCATTTGGTGCACCTTTTGGATATATTGGCATATGTCTTCAGTTCTAGGGAATCTTCTGTATTTCTTTCATTATTTCTTCCCTTCTGTGTTCTCTGTATTCCTTTACGGCCTGCTCCCCCCACTCCCCGCCCAGAGCATCTATTATCAATGTTCAGGTTTTACGATTTTTCTTTCACTTCCATGTCTTTGTTTTCCAGCCTTGTTCTGGAAGATTTCCTTGACTTTTTCTTTGAACCCTTTACTGAGTTCTATTTAAGCTATTACTTTATATTTCTGGGAATTCTTTATAGTTCATAGCCAGCTCTTATTTTACAGATATAATACAATCCTTAATCTTAGAACACTAACTAGACTTTATTTTTAACTTTTTTCTCCTGTCTGAGTAACTTTTTCAGTTTGTTTATTTTTGTTCTTTTTTTGGTGGTGTTAGTATTCCTTAGGTATCTGGTGGTTCCTGTGGCTGTGTTTATACTTGGGAATGAAAGACTGAAATTGCTGGTCGTGTCCTCTATTTGTATTATTTATGTATTTTCCCTATACATAAGACAAGTTAGAGTCACTGAACAAAGATTTGTGATGGCAGTTTTAACTGGACTCCTGAAAGTATTAGTTGAAATATTAGGGGAAACCAAACTGGACATTTTTTCTTTCCACCATTCTTAATTTATTCCTTTAGAGATTTTCAGTATGATTTTAATAATAACTTTGTGTTTTAGTCAAGCAAATTTCATTAGGTAGTCTAATGTTGTTTGGCTGTATTTTTGTTCAAAGAATTTCTTCTAAAAGAGTGTTATTATTTGTTGCCTGTTTACCCTGAGAAGATAGATTTTGATCTCCTGAACCTGTGTGTACTTGTTTGAAGATAAATATGGTAACATCTGCCTTCTTTACCTCACGGTATGGTGGTAGGCATTATGAGCTAATATGTATGGAGTGTTTATTTATTTATTTATTTATTTATTTTTTTGTATGGAGTGTTTAAACTATTAATCAAAATACTAACAGAAAAGTTATATCATCCCTTACCTTGAATATCAGTCCTTTTCCTCAAACTTGTAGTTATCAATCAGTTCTTGTTAGCTCCTGTCCAGAGAGAATCTCATTTTATTTGTACTTTCAATGTAAATAAGTCATTCTTTAGTAAATATGATCCTGGAAAAGGAAAAAAATAGATTTAAAGATAGCTAATGGTAATATGTTGGACAAAAGCTTTCCTAATTTTGGTGATTGGTGATATATCGATATTGAAACCTTTTTTTGTTTGTTTGTTCTGTACTTTTCTGGAGCAATTACAAAATGGTAAGTATTAGTTGGACATGGACATGGGATTGTTGGTGTTAGAGATGACAGTAAAGAAAACATCATGTATAGCACACATAGACTCCAGTGCCACCTGCATATTCCTCTTTTGTGTGGGAGAGAACCTCATAGTTCAGTTGTATATCAGCGCAGGAGATACCTGCATGTGTATTAAACGCTTGTTAGATAGATGGTCTCCTTCACAGACCAGCCAGTTGGTACTGCAGATCTCTAAAGTTAATGTCAAAAGTTTTGCTCTCCTAGTTTTTATCCCATTACAGTCAGTGGTGATATTTGCTGTGAAGAAACTTACTGCATTAATAAAGTGGGAAATTTAACCAGCTTAAAAGGTCTAAATTATAGAATTAAGTAGACTGCAATCCTATTAACCAGGGCTGATTGTAATTTATAAAATTCTATTTGCTTAATAGTACTGTTTCTTAAAAAGGTAAGTAGTCTCATAAATGTGGCGAGCCAGTTTTTTGATAACAGGTTAAAATCTAATATATTGTTAGTCAACTCGTAACCTTACTGTTTTGAAATTGGTAACAAATCTAAGAGGTGGTTTTATCATTAAAAACCTTTGAATTGATAAAAATGCTGCATATTTCTTACACTTTTTGTTGCCTCAATATCTAACAAATCGAACATTCATGTTGTGTTCATGTATGTAACCAGTTTGTGCTTTCAAAGAACTTGTTTCCTTAGTTTGCTTTATAGTTAATAGTTTCCAGCTCAAGGACATCAATAAATTGTGACCTTGGAATGATGTTTGTTTTATATTCTTTGAAATGATTTGTTTAGAGGAATTGGAATGTTAGTGTTTGGTAATTCCAAGCGAAAACTTCATGAGTCTATGAGTTTTCTCTCAAAATAGCTTAATGCTATTAAGCAGAATATTTTAGTAATGTGAAGATTGTAAGCTGGGCTATATTTTAATGTGTGATTGTTGTGATCTAGTCAATTTTAAGCTGTTATGGAAAGCAAAATGCAAAATTTGTTGGGTGCTCATCCAAGTCCAAGGACCTTCTCCTTTACTTTTTACATACTTGTGTACCTTTTGTTCAAGTTTTATTCAGAAAGTGAGTTTCGAAATAAATTATCAAGTGATTATGGAAATAGAAAATGATAGTATGATTTTCTGTGTACTACTCAGCAGCAAGCATTTTCCATAGAAAGTAAAGAGCTGTGATAGTGACTAAATCACATGGTAGATTAGAGAAGCTCTTTTGACTGTTGATGTTACAAATGGAGCATAAACCTGAAAAAATTATTTTCTAAAGGCATTGGAGCACTGAGATTTAATGTATTTACAATAATGTGAAATTTGGGGTGTTTGGGTGACTGAGTTGATTAAGTGTCTGATTCTTGATTTTGGCTCAGATCGTGATCCTCGGGGTTGTGAGATCGAGTTCTAGGTGGGCTCCATGCTGGGCATGGAGCCTGGTTAAGATTCTCTCTCTCTCCCTCTCCCCCAGCCCTTAAAAAATGTGAAATTTATTTTTCTCATAATTTGAATACATTTATTTTGGAAATTTTAACCAAGTTAAACCAAATGGAGAGAACCATCAAATGATAAGCTTTCATATGCATTCTAAAGTTACAGAATTGAGAGCTGCTGGGGCGCCGGGTGGGGTGGCGCAGTTGATCAAGTCTTGGACCTCTGGTTTCTCTTCAGGTCATGATCTCAGGATCATGAGATTGAGCTCACAGCTGGGCTCTGTGTGCAACAGGGAGTCTGCTTGAGATTCTCTCTTACCTTCTCCCTCCGCCTCTTCCTGCTTGCATGCTTGTGCACACATTCTCTCTCAAAATAAATGTGTTAAAAAAAAGAACTGTCGGGTCATGATCTCAGGGTCCTGGGATCGAGCCCCGCGTCGGGCTCTCTGCTCAGCAGGGGGCCTGCTTCCTCCTCTCTCTCTGCCTGCTTCTCTGCCTACTTGTGATCTCTGTCTGTTGGGTGAATAGATAAAAATCTTTAGAAAAAAAAAAAAAGAACTGTAGAGTTCCTGTTGTGTACACACACATACATACTCGTACATTCTGCTTCCCAATAAGCATGAATTTTGTGTATTGACCTTGTATCCTGCAACTCATTAAATTCACTTATTTGTGTTAGTTACTTTTACTAAGGTGAATTTTTTGCTAATTTTCTGTGTAGATGGTCAAGTCATCTCAACGAGCCACAGTTCTGCTTCTTCCTTTGCAATCCTAATGCCTTTAATTAACTTGTTTATTTATTTACTTATTTATGTTTATTTAATTAACTTGTTTATGACTGGTCTTGTTTCGCTGGTTAGGAATTCTGGTGCAATTTTGAGTAAAAGTGGTAAGAGTAGACTTTCAGCTGCCTTTCTCATGTTACTGGGAAAGCATTTATACTGCCACTGTCTTCATAATATTATGTAATAATCACTGTTGTATTAGTTGTGGGTTTTCTGTTGCTGCCTTTAATCAGGTTGATAAAGTTCCCTTCTGTTCTAGTTTGTTGAGTGTTTTTATCATGAGAGGGTGTTCACTTTTTTCAAAAAGCTTTCCCATGTCTACTGAAATGGCTATTTGATTTTTCCCATTTTTCTGTTAATATGGTGCATTACTCTCATGGCTAGAATAAATCCCATTTGGTCACAATGTATTACATTTAATTTACCAGTTTTGATATGCTAATATTTTGTAAAGGATCTTTCTTTTGCATTTATGTTGGTCTGTCATTTTCATTTCAGGTTTTGGTATAATGGTGGTTTGGTATAATGGAGCAGGAAATACTCCCTGCTCCTTAATTTTTGAAGGAATTTGCATAAGATGGGGTTTATTTCTAGTTTAGCATGTTTGGTAAAATGCATCAGTGAAGCCATTTGAGTTGGAGCATTTTTGGTGAGATTTCTGATAATAAATCCAGTTTTATTAATAGCTATATACAGGACTATTCAGATTTTTTGTTTCATCTTGTGTCTGTTTGGGCAAATTATGATTTTTTTTTTTTAAGGAATTTGTCCACTTCATCTAAGCTGTTGATACATTTGGCATAAGGATGCTCTTATTATTTTGTTATTTAAGTCTTTGCAGGATCTCTAATGATAATCCCTTTATTAAATTCTGATATCAGTAAACTATGTTCTCCTTTTTCTTACCTTTGGTCAGCTTTACTAGGAGTTGATATATTTCACTAAGCTTTTCAAGGAGCCAACTTTTTGCTTTGTTTTCTTTGTCCTTTTTTTCTGTTTTACTGCATTTGCTCATTACCATTTTAATTTGTGTTTCTTTTTTCTGGCTTAAGGTAAAATAGTACATCACTGATTTTAAACCTTTTTTTAAAATATAAGCACTTAAATCTTACTTCACTGCCTAAGTATGTCCTGCAAGTTTTGATGAAATATGTTTTCATTATTATTTAGTGTAAAATGTTTCCTAACTTCGTTTGTGATTTCTTCTTTGAACCAGGGGTTATTTAGAATAATGTTGCTTAATTTGAAAAGATACAGGGTTTTTAGATAGCTTAGGGTTTTGATTCCAGCTTTCTATTTAATTGTAATTACAAAAGATACTATGTAAAATTTCAGTCATCTGGAATTTTTTTGTTATTAAAAAAATTTTTTTTTATGATCCATCATATGGTCTCTCTTGATTTTTCTGCTAGTCTGGATGTCATTTTTTTTTTTTTTTATAAATGTCTGGTCAGCATGGGCGATAGTCATATCTTTTCTGACTTTACTGATTTCTTTTTCTTTAGTTCTGTCAGCTACTGAGAGAGGTAAAATCTCCAACTATGATTGTGAATTTATCTGTTTCTTTTTTCTGTCTATTTTGTTTTATATGTTTTGAAGCTCTGTTATCAGATGCATTTACATTTATAATGATTATATCTTCTTGATGTATTACATCTTTTATGCTTATGAAATGTCCATCTTTTTTTTTGGTATAAACTCTTTGATTTGAAATTCAATATGTCTGTTATTAATACAAGCACTCCAGGCTTTTTCTGCTTAATGTTTACATCTTGTATCTTCTTAAAATGTTATTTTACATTTATTTATTTATTATTATTTTTATTATTTTACATTTAGCTTATCTGTGTTTTATATTTAAGCTGCCTCTTGTATACAGCATATTTTTGGGTGTGGCTCTGTTTTTGTTTTTTCTTGATCTCATTTCATAGTCTTTTTGCTTTAATGTAGACCATTTATATTTAGACCATTCATATTTATTAAGGTAATTATTAATATGGTTGAGTTTCCTTCTTCCCATATTCCTGCAATTTTGGGGTTTAGAATTTTTTTACTTTCTCCTTTTATTTCTGCTGTGGCTTGTTAGTTATACCTCTTATTAAAATATAAAACAAATCTATGGTTGATGTTGATTTGATTGAATTTAGGTCTTCTGTTTTGTTATTTATTTTCGATTTGTCCTATTTTAAAATATTTCTCTGTGTTTATGTATATTGTATATATTATATATACAATTGTGTAATTATATATATTGCCTGTACATATATGTGTATATATACATATATATGTATATATATATGCGTGTATGTATATATATACACACACACTGTCCTTCTATTCAGACTCAATACTTTATTTCACCTATTGTGAAGAGCAAGCTGGAATCTCAGCTTTTTTCTCCAGTTTTTGATTTCCACTTTCAGGCTTGCTGGAGTCTTTTCTGTGCATGTACAATTCAAGGTTTAGCCATAATTTGGGTGGAATTTACCTCTAGGTTTTGGGGCTGCCGCACGTGTCTCACTTGTTTGTGGGCTGTCTCTCTTACTTTCCAGCCGCTTTGGCATCTCTGACTCTAGCATCTGACTCTAAAGTGAGCAAGACTATAGTTTTCTGCCTAAATTGTATCCACCTTAATTGCATGGAATGGGGGAGCCGGTGAAGCAGAAAGCCCCATCGGTGCAGATCTCACCCAGTGCAGTTCCTTGTTTCAGGTGCCACTATACCTCCAGTTTCTGCTTGCTTTTGGTGCTTTCCACTGCCTTCAGCTAGTTATTTTGTATATTTTATACCGAGTTTTTAATTTTATGTGTGGGAAGATTAGTCTAATGTAAGTCACTCGACTTATACTCTGATAAGTATATGCTTCAATGTATGGTTATAAAAACCTGTTTAAGTTTTATAGTTCACTTAATTTTGTCATGGAATTGCTCATAACAAGTTAGGTGAAGTAGAAATTTCATCTGCATTTATATTTGAGGAACCTGATGGTTTCAAGCAGCTAAGTTCCTATCACCTGGAAACCTCGCTGAACCTTTTTTGTCAAGTGAATGTATAGAATCATGAGCTGGAAGAGACATTAGATGTCATCTTGACTTGGGGCGCCTGGGTGGCTCAGTGGGTTAAGCCTCTGCCTTCGGCTTAGGGTCCTGGGATTAAGCCCCGCATCATGCTCTCTGCTCGGTGGGGAGCCTGCCTCCCCCCTCTTTTTGCCCGACTCTCTGCCTGCTGGTCATCTCTCTGTCAAATAAATAAATGAAATCTTTAAAAAAAAAGAAGAAGAAGAAGAAGGCATCTCAACTTATACCCATTTATCTTCCACATTAGAAAACAGGTCATTTTTCAAGTTAGGGACTTCGCCTGGACCAGCAGCTGAGATTTCTTTACGGCCAATTTTATGATGCTTCATATGTTGTTTCTTTCTCACACTGTGGCCAGTATTGGAGTTGTTTTGTTTTGTTTGTTTGTTTGGAATTCTTTTTTTAAAAGTTTCTTTCTTTTTTATTAACATATCATGTATTATTTACTTCAGGGGTACAGGTCTGTGAATCATCAGTCTTACACCGTTCACAGCACTCCCCGTAACACGTACCGTCTCCAGTGTCCATCCCCAGCCACCCATCCCCCACCCCCCAAGGTTTCTTTTTAGTACCTGATGGGTGGATGGCACAGAACTGTTGGACAGGAGGGGCCTTTAAAACCCCGTGAGAATGGAAAAAGAGAGCATTTTCCATTTGGTGGAAGGAATCCTTATGCTATTTGAGTGTATCACTTACTGCTCTGTGTCCACGGGGAACACAGGGAAACCATTCCTCTGGAGCTTATTGTGTTACCTCCCTTGGAGAAACTCTTTCTATTTTCTTTGACACAGAGAAACTTGTCTTCAATTATCTGTTCACATTCTGTAATCAACCACATTATCCTACTGATATCATTAACTGTGTTCCTATCACCATGTTTTCTTTTACGTATGTCATCGTGAACGTTAGTTTTTTACTTGGCATATTTTCTTTTTCCTGTGTCTTTGTCAGTGGAAATCTTCTGTGTCCTTCAATTATAAGTTCTAATATAATCTGTTTTTTTTCCCAGATCAGTCTTAGAAAGGCAGAGTGATTTCTCTTGTCTGCAGTGTTCTGTCGCTTCACTTCCTTGTGGCTCTATATGGACTCCTGTTAGCTCCATCATTTCTCTTTGTCCGTTGTCAAAACCCCGAGTGCAGGAACTGTGTCTAATACAAGGGTATTTTGCATCTAGGGTCTCCCAGCACTTTGACCATGGTAGGTGCTTAGGCTTGGAGTGAAGGAAGAAGAAGCAGTTTTAGAAGGTCAGACAGCAGTATGTCACAGATTTCAGGGCAAGGAAAACTAGAATTGGGACAGCTGAGGCGAGGCAGGGAACACAAAGTAGATCACAATTATGAAAGCAGCCTGTATCTAGGATAGGCTTTTGGTCAGGGCAATGCTGGGATTCTAGATCAGGTTGTGTATCTGTCAAGATTTTGTGTGAGGGAAAATGGAACTAACAGTAGGAAATGGTGGAAATGACTGAATGGTTCTTCCTGGCCCAGGTGGCTGCACAGGACTTCGCCCGGCCCAGAATGGATTAGTATAGAAGGTGTCTGTGTCTGGTAGGTGCACTCTGGATTAGAATGAGTCTCACTAGAGGGAGAATAGAGTAGTGGTCGTAGTTCCTGAATATCTGTAAACATCTTAAACTCTTGGAAGTGCAAAGTACTTCTGAGGTCAAGACACCTAACTTTTCCCACCTAGTAGAATCTTTTCTACCGAGTTTCTGATGGATCCTTTGTCTCAGGGATTGTGGGTAACTAAAATCTCACTGTGTAAGGCATAAGTGTTTCATTATTTAACAGCTCTGGTGTTAAATAGTACACTTTCCTTTGGCCTCCTGAGCAATATAAAACAATTTCTGTTTTCCATGTGATAGGCCTTCAGATATTTCAGGATTGCTGTGATATCTTCCCTAAAACCTTTTTAAGCAAAGTGTTATCTTTTCTTTCATTTGTTTATTGTATGACATGGTTTCTCACCCTCACACGTAATTTGGGTGTCCTACTGTGGAAATAGCTCAGTTTGTCCATGTTCCTGGTGCCCAGAAGTGGGCGTAATCCTGCAGGTGTGCTCAGTGCAGAGAAGGGCGCAGCAGGCCTGTCGGCTCCCACGGTATATATCTCGGGGGGCCGTCGCTGCCATCCAAGGCTGCAGTCCTTTTCTCAGTTTTAACTTTGAAAGCAACTTTTATGATGCGTTCTTCATGCAGATCATTTACATATGCCAATTTGTTGTCCACATGTTAGCAATTTACATTCCTATCACTGGTGTGTAAAAGTTTCTGCTTTATCTTGCCATAGTTAATCACTGGGTGTTATTCTTTTTAGTTCTTGCCACCATATTGCTGTTTTAGTTTGCAATTTATTTGTTATTGAGGCTTAACTTTGTTGTTGGTGCTTTTTGTTTGTTTGTTTGTTTAAAAGATTTTATTTATTTGACAGAGATATCACAAGTAGGCAGAGAGGCAGGCAGAGAGAGAGAAGAGGAAGCAGGTTCCCTGCTGAGCAGAGAGCCCAATGTGGGGCTTGATCCCAGGACCCTGAGATCATGACCTGAGCCGAAGGCAGAGGCTTTAACCCACTGAGCCACCCAGGCGCCCCTGTTGTTGGTGTTTTAGCCATTTTTTCTTCAAAGGAATTGCTTGTTTCTGACTGTAGTCAATTTTTATATATGCAGCCTATGTCTTTTATGTATTTTATGTCTTCTTATTTATTTGTAAGCGCTTTTTTGTATATTCAGGATAGCATCATTTTATTAATCATTTTGTTGTTAAAAGTATTTTCCTGGCATGGATATGTATCTTTCAACTTTATGTTTTTGTCATGTAAAATTGTTATATAGTTTATAATTTGTTATAATTGTTCTGTAGTTTAGTATATCAGACTTTTCCCTTCCAAGGAGGCCATTGAGGTCACACTTAGGAACTTTTGCCCTATTTTCTTTGAGCATCATTATGATTGAAACCATTTGTATTATCTACGTAATATATTAGTTCCTTTTGTAAAAGATCCAAGCAGTATATAAATAAGCAGAGTGTGATAGGATTCCTCTACTCCTGATTTCCTTCTTAGAAATAGCCACTGTTGAGTGGGATGTGCTACTCTAAAGCCAGAAGGATACATACCAAACAATAGGTAATACTTGTCTCTTGTCAAGAGATTGGAATCCAAGACATTAGGTGGGAGACAGGAAGAGGGATAATTAATGAAATGAGATTTTTGCACTTCATTTTGTATGTTTGGATCTTTTGTTTTATCTCGTTTTGCATGCATGTTTATTGTCATAATTGCTTAACAGCGGTTATGTTGTCTGTGGCATTGCAACATGGTCACTCAGACACTTTGAAAGGAGTGTCTAACTTGCTAGAACTTGCTAGAACTTGCCTTCGGAGAATCTCGTCTTCTCATCCATCTATTTTTCGTACTTTTAAGTACTCGTGTACTGTCAAGTTAGTCCCCTGGTTAAAAGGATGGAATTTAACTTCAGATCTTGGCTTTGCCATTTATTAGTGACCGTGGGCAAAATACTTAATATGCCTTAAATTTCTCATCTGTAAAATGGTGATGATGGCAAGTGGTTGTAAAACTCTTGGTCAGCTCTTCTCACAGTGTGTGGGACATACGACGTCGTTAACAAACAATAGCTACTATTTAATAATCTGTTGTAAGATATTGCTAAATTACCAATCAGATTTATTAATACTTAATAATTAGGCTCATCCATTGTTTTCCTCTGTAAAAACAATAAGGACTTGCCCTTTTCAGGGTTTTTTTTCTTCTTTTTTTAAAATCCCTTCTGATTCTCTGTGTTTCTCAGAGACTATTTATGCTAACTGGAACTCAGTGATAAGTCACTTACTGTCTTCTCAGCACCTCTAGGCATCAGTGTTTGCATTATGATGGTTCTCCTTTTAGGAGATAAGTGTAAAAGAGGAGTCAATCAGTATTCCTTTCCTGTTGTCTGGGCCTGAATGCTGTGCTGTCTTCCTCTGGCTTCTTCTTTTGTAATTTTGAAATTCATGTTGGTCTGTAACTATTTTTTTCCCGTTGATTGAGGACTTAAATTTCTTTTAGTTGTTCTCTGTATCTGTTCTTCGTTACACTTCTATCTTTCCCAACATTTTCCCCCTACATTAAATGAACTAGTGCTTCAAGCAACAAGGATATGTACTTTTTTCTTCCTCACTCAGGGTTGGGTAAGGTCAAATGATAGTCACATTTTAGTCCTGTGGTTAAATTTTACTAAAACTGTTTGCCATAAATTAGAACGCTAATTTCCTTATCTTGCACAGTTGGCAGCAAATACATTCTATACCAAATTCATTGGCCAAGAAGTAGAGCTTCAGTGTTCTTTGTTTTTTGACTTTACAATATTAAGCAGTAGGGAAACTAAAAATGAAAATAAAAATAGTAAGAATTGGGAAGAAGGGTGAAGGGGAACCCAGGTTTTCGCCTTCAGAGTAGGAAGTCAGTTGATGTGTTTACAGGTGATAAATCAAGAGACAGGCTTAATACCAAAAACATTAAAAGTGGCTGTTTCTGAGAAGTAGAAAAAAGAGGGAGGCTGTGTGTGTTGTGTGTGTGTGTGTGTGTGTGTGTGTGTGTGTGTATGTGTGCACGTGCTCAGGCGTGGTGGAAGAGACACTTTTGTTTTGAAGTTTTCTATTCTTTCATTTGCTATTGACTTATTGTCATTGGTGCATGTATCAGTTAATACTGAATCCAATCCTGCATGATGCCAGGTTATTTATGAAGATGAGAAAGTACAGTTTTATATATAGATGTATGTTTAAAAATTGTTTGGAAAGAAACATACCAAATATGAAAAGTGTTTATCTTCAGGTAGTGAGGTTTTTTCCATCATTATATTTTTCTGTATTTTACATAATTTCTAAAGTGATTATATTACTTTCATAGTTAGAAGAAATGTTATTAAAGGAAAAATATCTAGGACCTCCGGGATTTAATTTGTCGTGCTTTCTGGGCATCAGTCGGACTGTTTTTTATTTACACAAGTGCTATAACCTTTTTTTTAATTAAAAGAATTGTACACCATATTCTCTAAATGTTTGTAAATGTATTAGTAAGGCAAGCATTCTGCTAAAAATAACAGAAAACCCAGCCAACAGTAACAAAACAAAGACTGGTTTATTTTTTTTTTTACTTAAGAAGGGGAAAGGTGAGCAACTGCTAGCTGTTTAGCAAACAAAGATAAAATCATAAGAGATTCCAGCTCTCCCCGCTGTTTCACCTTTAGCTGGTCGGCTTTTCGGTCTCCACTTGTTGCTTTTCGGTTTCAAGAAGGCTCTGCTAACGAGCAGCACCTTTCTGTCCAAGGCAGACGGGTGGGGCAGGGGCTAGTGTCCGCCACCCTGTCCTTTTTATTAGGAAACGAGCAGCTTTCTCAGAGCTCACTATCATACTTCCTTTTGTGTCACTCAGAACTGGGTTACATGTCCCCACAGCCGTGAGAAAGCGAGTAGCTCTCTTTCGGCCTCTGTAGCGGGAGGTGGCAGGGGTAGAGGGGACTGGGACTCGATACTGGGGTGGCCGACCAACAGTGTCCTCCGCAGAACATGTCATGGGTACATCAGATTCCAGGAGAGACAACAGCCTTTCCAGAGGTTAGACTGAGAATTTGGCACACAGGCAGTCTCCCAAATTCACCCCCGTGGGGATTATTCCAAATGTCACCGTTTTGTCTGGTTGTGGCAGCACTAGACTTGTGCTCCCTTTTGTTTTTTGAGGTGATAGTGAGTTAGAGGGTATGTCAGTAAAATGCTCCCTAATTTGACTTTATTTTTCTTATAGAATCCAAATTTCAGTTTCCAGCAGTATATGAAAGCGTGAGTTTTTAAGTTATCAGATGAATGATGTAAATATTTTCATTTTTAAGTCAAGAGTATGCAATGAAAATGTTGGTCACAGGTTTTATCACAGGATGATTCCAACTTTACCAACCCAAATAGTACTGGGTCAGCCCGAAATACCCAGATTACATTGTTCAAAGTATTCGGTCATATATTTACTTGGATTTTTTTCATGCACGTATTTTAATGGGTATTACCACTTATTTTCTTATTCCTTTGTCTTGGACTCCTTTAAAAAACACTTCTATTAAAAACAGATATGTACGGTTGCCTTTGTGATATTTATGGGTTTCTGGATTAAAATGGCGCTGAGTAAAATATGCCACTCTCAAATTAGACTTGTTATAAAAGTCTAGTACTTAATAGTTGTGTTTATCAATGAATTGACAGACTTTAATTTTGTATTTGTCTTACTGTAAACCAGAGATATTTATTTAGTTCTAGACCATTTTTGCTTAGTTCAAAAAGGACTAACTAAGGACTTTGCTTTTGAGGAGTGAAAAATCGTCCTTGGAAAGGAAATGATTAAGAAACAAAAAAAGAAAAGGAAAGGAAATGGTCATATTCATTTCTAGTACTTGGAAAACTAATTTCTTTATTTAATTATAGAGAAATACGTGCAGGAGACTGGGGAGGATATGAAGATGAACAAACAGGTCACTGCTATCATGGAGTTTAGAGTCTTAACTGGGGGAAGAGACTCCGTCTGAGTCAATTTCCCCAACTGTAAAGTGGGGATAATGATAGCTCTTACCTACCTCAAGCTGGTTGTCTTGAAGACTGAGTGAGTGAAATCCTGTGAAAGGCTTAAAATTAGGCCAGGTACATATTAAGTGTTCCATAAGCATTAGCTGCTATATTACTACTATGATCACAAAACAGGAATTTGCACAGAAACCTTTGTGAACACAGATGAGGCAGGGATTGACTTCCCAGAAAAGCTAGGGGAGTGTTAAATTTTTACCTGCCCCTAATTCCATGTTCATCTTTGCCACTCTAATGCCTACTGCCTAGTAAGCCCTCAAAAACTGTTGATGAATGAATTAATCAGAGAATGGGAATACACTACACAAGTGAAATTTTTTTTTTAGAAGATTTTATTTATTTGTCAGAGAGAGAGCGAGCGCACACGTCTGCGCATAAGCAGGCAGAGTGGCAGGCAGAGGCGAAGAGAGAAGCAGGCTCCCTGCCGAGCAAGGAGCCGGATGCGGGACTCAATCCCAGGATCCTGGGATGGTGACCTGAGCCGAAGGCAGCAGCTTAACCGACGGAGCCACCCAGGCGCCCCACAAGTGAAATTTTCTTGATGTATCTTAAAGTAGGTATAAAATTTGTAAAATTCGAAGACGTAATATCAAAATTTATTGATCTTACATTCCTGACTTAATCCTAGGGTAGAATTTAGAATATTTTTTCAAGTAAGTAAATAATAGAAAGTGATTTAAGAAATAGAAGAGCTGTTAGTTTCAACGTGATATTTGAAACAAGCTGGGTTTTCAAACTGTTTAAGATACAGTATTTTCCAGCAAGGACCTGGGATATATGTATGCAGCAGCCCGCAGCTCTCTCTGTAGATTTTGGCAGTATTGTGTGCGTTAGATGTGTTCAGTGACATCAGTTATCTACTGTTGCAGAACAGACCACCCCACGCTTAGTGACTTAAACCAACAATGGTTTATTAGTTTTCATGATCTTATGGTTTGACTTGGAAGTTCAGGTGGTCTCACTTGGGGTCACTCCTGCGGCTGCATTGGAAGACTGAAGCGGGGGAGGCAGGTTTGGGGCCCGGGGTCAGTGCTGGCTGGGAGTGCCCTCAGTCTCCACCACGCCACGCTTCCTCCGCAGAACCGCCTGCGCTGTTTGAGAGTATGTGACTGCCTCCCTCTGCGGGGGGAAGCCACCAGCCCTTCCCAAGGCCAGTTCCAGAGTTGGCACAGCATTTGTGTTAATCCTATATTGTTGGTTGGACAAGTCGCAAGGCCAGCCTAGAGTCAAGGTGAGGGGAAATTCTTGGTGGGAAGAATGGCAAAGAATTTGTGGCCCTTTTAATCTGCGAGAGAAGCATGGTGCCTTACTATTTTTGATTGGCTATTTATCCTTCATATTTATAATTTCTTCCCTTATGTTTTATCTCTTTTCCTCTTTCTTTTCATTCCTAGTGAAATTCATAGTTTGCCTTCACACTGTTCCGAGGATTCAAGTTTCTTTTCTTTTGATACAAACTTACTTTTCCATAGTGTGGATCCTAGTTCTGCCCTGCTGGTTTTGGTGGGGCTATATGTTTTCCTAGTTTTATGTTAATGTATTCTGTATCTTAGCTACCTCCCTTTGCTTTGCCTCTTTAAACTCTAATTTTAAGCAGTCTATTACAGATTTTTAGACATAACAGACATCATGGCTAGGTCTGGTAGCAGGACTGGAAGTAGGATCAGAAACCCTGGGTGGTGTCTACCGTGATGTGTTACTGACGGGAGGAGCCTGAGTCTTTGGTTTAGGGATCTAGTGGAACATGACCAGACCGCCCCTTTGCACTGAGACAGTCTTAAGATTTTGCTAGTCACTGCTGAGCTTTTACTTAAGTGTGGTTGTAAGAATGATTTCAGCAGGTTACCCATAAAACTGCCATGAAATTGCTCAAATTTTGTGATTTAAAACATGTAAGCTGTTGTTAGACTAGTTTAGAAAGCAGTTCAAGGGGCGCCTGGGTGGCTCAGTGGGTTAAAGCCTCTGCCTTCGGCTCAGGTCATGATCTTAGGGTCCTGGGATCGAGCCCTGCATCGGGCTCTCTGCTCAGCGGGGAGCTTGCTTCCTCCTCTCTCTCTGCCTGCCTCTCTGCCTACTTGTGATCTCTGTCTGTCAAATAAATAAATAAAATATTAAAAAAAAGAAAAAAGAAAAAAGAAAGCAGTTCAACCTGGTGTTTACCTTGGAAAAGCATTTCCAGAGCCACGTAAACATGGAGTGGCAGCTGAGTTCCAAGAATATGGAAAGGGCCCCCGGGTGGCGCGTTTGGTTAAGCATCCAGCTCTTGGTTTCACCTCAGGTCATGATCTCAGGGTCGTGAGATTGAGCCCCATGTGGGGCTGTGCACGCAGCGGGGAGTCTCTCCCTCTGTTCCTTCCCCTCCCACTCTCTCTCTTTCAATAAAAAAATATATAAATAAAAATGAGATCTTTTTAAAGAAAGAATGTGGCATTATAAGCCACAAGGTATTATGAACTTGTCAGCTGCTTGGGTAAGCTATCTTAGAAGAAAACCCCATTCAAGTAGAGCTTTTTGATGACCATGGCCATGGTCACCATATTGCCTGTGGTCTCATGAGGGAACCTGTTTCAGGCTAAGCCACTCTTGCCTCCATTGAGACTGTGCAGTAGAAGTTCATTGTATTTAAAGATGCTGACTTTGGGGGTAGTTTGTTATGTAGTGATTGATAATACAGATTTTGTACCAGTGGTTTTGTTTTGCCAAAACAGAAATTTAAGATCGAGGACTGTTTTTGGAACTCAGCGGTGGGTACAAGCGGGAACGATTAGGAGGCATTTAGCAAAAGCCTGAAGAGCTTTGAATCGCCTCTTGGTGTAAGTTGGACGGCCTCTGGGAAGGCTGTGGGTGAGAGCTTAAAGAGCAGTGAGAAAACTGTCAGTGGAAATATGAGGAAGGAAATCCTTGTTGTGTAGTGGCAGAAAGCTTAGCTGTTCAGTTGCTAAAATGTCGAAGGAAAGAAATAACCTAAGGGAAGTGCTGTTAACAAAAAGGAGCAAGAGCTGTTGAGTTTGAAAATTCCTGGCCTCTTTGTATGACCAGTATTGCTGAAATTAAGAAGGGGATTCTGGGGGGGCACCTGGGTGGCTCGTTCGGTTAAGCGGCTGCCTTCAGCTCTGGTCATGATCCCAGGGTCCTGGGATCAAGCCCCACATTGGGCCCCCTGCTCCTCCCCTGCCTGCCATTCCCCCTGTTTGTGTTTGCTCTCTGTCTCTCTCCCTTGCTCTCTGTCTCTGTCGAATAAATAAGTAAAATCTAAAAAAGAAGTAGATTCTAGGGAAGATCAGATATGGGATACTTTTAGGAAAACATTTACCAGTGAAGCTGAGGATGTGACTTGAAAATCCTTTGGGACCTTGGAAAGATCCCAGGTGTTCCCTTAGAGAACCGTGAGTACAACAGAAGGGGTTCTGGAAACATGGAGAGAGCTGGCCACCTCAGTCCTGGTAGAGGGGCTTCTCTTGTGCAGAGTTGTGAGTGTGGCCTTTTGTCTCCTAATGGAGTAAACCATGACCCGCAGAGCATTTCCTATTCTGTCTCCCTCTCTTTTAAAGACAGTTGAGTTGGCAGAAGCCCTGTCGGCTTGGACTGCAAGGGCCAGAGACTGCACATGGGAGGCAGCGTTTGGACCCCTGAGCCTCTCTGCAGGCGGGAAGCACACTGGCAAGACCATAGGGCTTCACTCCTGGGCTCCCCTCTTGGGCAGGAAAGGATGACTCCAAAAGCAGAACTGAACTCCTGAAGGACGAACCATCATCAGGAACTGCCTGGGCCCCACTGGATTTCAGAATCGCTACGAGCCCACTCATGGCCATCTGTCTTCCTTATCCCCACCCGCTTTTAAAACACTTTATTTACTTATTTGAGAGAGAGAGAGCTAGAGCACGCAAGCAGGGAGAGCAGCAGGCAGAGGGAGAAGCAGACTTGCGGCTAAGCAGGGAGCCCATCGTGGGGCTGGATCCCAGGACCCTGGGATTATGACCTGAGCCGAAGGCAGCCGCATAACCAACTGGGCCACCCAGACACCCCAATATTACTTTATCTTCCTTACCCCTTCCTGAGCAGCAGTGCTACGGTGGTTTCTCTCTGCCTCCTGCACAATTAGTCCTGAGTTCCTGACTCCCAGAAAGTACGAGATTATAAAAATTGTCCAGGTACTAGGTCTTGTGGCAGTCTGCTGTGCGGTGATAGAAGACAAATGCGGTGATGCTTAGGCTGAAATTGCAAGTCTGGGAAGGCAGCTGTGCAAGGGTGGCAGGTGGTGGGGCGGGGCCAGTAACGCAGGGGTGAGGAGGGCCTCCCATGCAGGGGCCAGGAGCTGGTGGATTCCGTGGAAAAGCGTGCAAATGCAGGAATGTTCTTAAATGTAATTTTTGATTAAATATTGGAGAAAGGAATTATCTGATCACGATTATTACCAAGAACTACAGAGTTTTATGTGTGAAGTGAGGAAAACATTTTTCTGCTTATTTTACATGTAATCATTTAGTCTTTTTGTTAATAAAGTTATATCTACATAGCATATCTTCTCCGAGGTTAACTTAAAGATTTCATACACAGTTATTTATTTATTTATTTTAAAGATTTTATTTATTGGGGAGAGAGAGAGCACACATGCAAGCAGGGCGAGGGGCAGAGGGGAGAGAATCTCAAGCAGACTCCCCCACTGAACTCAGAGCCCCACACAGGGCTCGATCTCATGACCCTGAGAGCATGACCTGAGCCGAGTTCAGGAGTTGGTTCACCAACTGACTGAGTCACCCAGGCGCCCCATTTCATCAAGGTATATAAAATGAATAAATGTTAGATACTGTAGGGCTCTATGCTCATCTCTTACCTCCATTTATCTATAAAGTGGTTGGAAAAAAGGGGGATTACCTACACTCCTTTTTCTTCGGGAAATTTTAAAATATACGGAAAAGCTAAAAGTATATAGTGTTAATGAGCATGTAAACAGCCTCAGTGTTCTGCTGCTTTTATTTTTTCCCCAGTCATACTGAGGTACACTGGGCAAAAACTACGCTTAAGGTGTGCAGTGTGACATTTTGATAGGTTTATATATGCTGCGGAACCATTACCATGTCAAGCTGGTTAACATACCTGACTCCTCACATGGTTACAGTTTTCCTTCTACCGTTTTCTTTCTTTCTTAGGCGGGGTGAACCATTGGAAGGGAGTTGCAGGTTTTGCTGTCTGTAAGTCCTTTAACCCGAATCCCCAGGAATGAGGTAGTTACAACCACAATACCATCAACACAGCTAAGATTAATACATTCAGTAATTCCGTCTAATACGGTAGTCCAAAAAAACTTAAAAATTTTTTAAAAATCCAGGGTCCATACTGTTTATTTGGTTGTTTCTCTGGCCCATTATATTCTGGAATAATAAATCATGACATAATTCTTTCTGAGAAATGGATTCTAATATTTGGGCTGATTTTTATGCCTCAAGCTGCCTTGTAGAATGTCCCACATTCTGGATTCGTCTAATTTGTCCTCACTGTTAGAGTCACATTGAAAATTTTTTGGTGAGAAAACTGCAGGGATTACATGTTTTTGATCAAGAAGGTGGTTTATGGGTCTCTTTACTATAAAGACGTATTTTCCCCATTTATAAATCTGTGGGATCATAGTCCCCCACAACCCTTCACTTTGGTTTAAACGTCCGTGGATGATACTTGCCTGGAATGGTTTTTACATTGTGAACCGTAGAGGAATTGCTTTTAGTGCTCATGTGTAAGAGAGTCATATTTGCAAGGAAAGAACCCTCTATTATTTTTCTTTTAAGAATAAATATTTCAATTGGTCTGGGATTTAAAAATATTTATTGTCTGAGTTCCATGTATGTTTATTTTCCTTAATGATGGATTTGGAGAAGTCTTGGTTTAATTTAAAACACTAAGTTAATAACATCATTCAGATGGTTCCTAGAATTGCTGACCGTGAGGCTCATCGAACAGTCGTGTAATACTTCTTGAATGCCTGGTAAGGTGAGGGAATCACAGCAGATAGTTTAATATGCTTAATGCTAAAAATCATAGCTCTCAAGTACTTACCCAGGTGAGAAGATAAGACACACGAGCATATAAAAATAGAATAATAGTCACCACAGAAGATCATAAATGCCAAGTTACTGGTGTAGTCAATAAATGCTTTTCAGTGTTCAGAGAGTGATCACTTTGAACTTTGACCTGTGCAAAGCCGTGTCAGTCTGTGAAGTGTTTTAAGATGTCACTGGCATTCTGAACCTGGGCCTTTTAAGCATGCTTTCCAATAAATATAGCGTGCCTACCATGTTCCAGAAAAAAGAATAAAAACCTGTCCCTTGGCCCCGACACAATTACTGAGCGAGAGGAAAAGCACGGCGCGGGAATGTACGCTACCTGTGGTCATAAGGACGCTCCAATGCAGTCCTCTCCTGAGGGCCATGGCTGTGAGGACGAGAGAACTAGGACTTGATGTTGCTTTGGAGATGGGTGTGGGTGTGTGCCTGGAAAGGCTTCCTGGGGGAAGTGGTATCTGGGTCTGGGAGGTATGTTTAGATTGAGAACGGAAGACTCTCCTCGGCAATGGAAGGTGGGCCCACGTACCCAGAGGTGTGGCCCTGAGGGCTGTGGTTTTCCTAGAGGCTAGTGATGCCATGTGTAGTCGATTCCGGAGCGGTCCTGATTGGAATGGGTGTGACAGGAGTGTGTTCGTGTGTGTGCATCTGTAATTTTTCTTTCCCGGATGGGAGAACACCACACTTGAGATTTTAATGGTTGGTGCAAATTTTCAGAAAAGGTGTATGGGAAGATGAGCAGTGGAGTGAAGAAGGAACTCAAGACACATGTACTCTGATGACACGTGGGGAGTGGGAGGAAAAAGAGCCTCTCCAGGCAAGCACAGAAGGAGCTGTTTATTAGGAAGGGCACTGAAATAGTAAGGCCAGAGCCACCGGACAAGAGATTTTACAAGAGGCCAATTAATGTCACACACAACAGAGTATACAGACGGAATGAAAACTGAAAAAGGCCATTGGATTTGACAGTGAAAGGATGCTCTGAATTCAGGTTCAGTGATTTTGGGGGGAGGGTGGTGTGGAAGCCGGATTTCTGGGGAGTAAGGAGAGTCCATTGATGTTGAAATATCAGATTGAAGCCATTTGTTTGCAAAATTTGGCAGTGAGAGTAGAGGAGGAATAAAATGAGACCGCTGGGTCTAGGGAAGTTTATGTTCAAAGAGAAAACCTTTGTAGGCAGCCAGCGGCAGGAGGGGCGTGGGACAGGAGGTCCTGCTGAGGGTGGAAGGAGATGGGAACTCGGGAGAAGGGGTTCCTTTTGGAAAGGGGGAGAAGCGAGCCTCAGTCCAGAGGGGAGGAAGGGAGGATGCGGGAAGAGCCGAGGGGAGGAAGGATTATTCAGGAAGAGGAGAGAAGAAGGAACTTCCAGATGACGGCCAGTGTGGGCTCTGTGGACTTGGAGAGTGCAAGATTGCCTCGGGTTAGCACTCACTGCTCTGTTCACGTACCCCGGGAGCCCGCAGGAGCTTGCACAGAGGAAGCCCCTACCCGCCCAGCATTCTCCGAAGGTGGAGAGTAGCATGGCGGAAGGCTAATGGGCAAGACCGCAGTCACGTGATATTCTCTGCCCTTAGGAAAATGTTCATCCCCCCCCCCAAATCAATTAATTGAACACTAAATCCTCTAGTATTATCTTAAAATGTGATTATTAATACATAAAGATTTAAAATGACCTTATTTAGGAATTAGAAAACATTACTGGGTTTAATTTTAAATGTTTTGTTAGTACATACATTTTTTTTTAAAGATTTGATTAATTTGAGAGAGAGAGAGAGAGAAGAGCGAGAACAGAGGGAGAGTGAGAAGGAGAAACAGACTCCCGGCTGAGCGGAGAGCCCGATACGGGGCTCAATCCCAGGACTCTGGGATCATGACCTGAGCAGAAGGCAGAGACTTAACCATCTGAGCCACACAGGTGCCCCAGTATATACATTTAAAAGCATGTGTTAGGTAGACCAAATTATTAAGGGATCAAATTTTCAAACATTTAAAATTTTGCAGCATGTTATTTTTTTTGAACTGAGGACATTTCTCTCTGAGGATAATTCGTCAAGATTTTAAACATTTTAAGGAATAAGAGCTCAACCCAAGTTTGAGCCATGAAAGAAACATGAAAAGAGGGGACAGATTTAATAGATTCTATCAATGGTGAATCCAAGACGGGCTGATTGCAGGGATGCCTGAATCCAGGAATCCTGGTGATGGTGTCAGACATTCTGTCTTCCGTTCCATTCCATTCTGCATCCGTCTGTGATGGTCTCGTTCTCAAGCAGCCTTCTGCTCTGTGGCAGCCCCAGGGGCTCAGGAGCACGGCTCACTGTCCAAAAGGAAGATAGACTTTCCCCTGCCAGCCGTGTGGTAGACACCAGAACAGATTCCGTTTGGCCATGTTGCCCATCCCAATTACCACTGGAGCCAGGAGCACAGCCCACGCTGATACCGGAGAGCCTGGGTTGAAGAAGGTCACCATGATTATGGGACGTGCGGGGGCTTTACGATTTTGGCACATTTCCTTCCAGTCTTACGTGCACACGTATGTAGAGTGTGTACGTATTTGTTCTATAACAAACCAGGTTGTCTAATGAAGGCCTTGTGTTGAAATCAGATTCCTTAGAGAGAATCAGCCTTTGCTTGCTTATACAGATGAACCTTAACAGTTTCTTTATGATTTCATAGATACTGTAGAAGCCTTTTCCTTTTTTTTTTTTTTTTTTAAAGATTTTATTTATTTATTTGACAGATAGAGATCACAAGTAGGCTGAGAGGCAGGCAGAGAGAGAGAGGAGGAAGCAGGCTCCCTGCTGAGCAGACAGCCCGATGTGGGGCTCGATCCCAGGACCTTGGGATCATGACCGGAGCCGAAGGCAGAGGCTTTAACCCACTGAGCCACCCCGGTGCCCCGCCTTTTCCTTTTTTATAAGTAAAATTGTTTTCCATGCCACATATCACAATATTTTTATGTCTTCACAAAAATGGAGCAGCTGTATGTAGGTCGGTTTTAGTAGCAGCAAACACAGACACACAGAAACCATACAACCGTCACAACACGCACACAACCTGGGTCTCTCCTTGGGATTAGGAGGCAGTTGTGATGAAAACACAGAACGTAGCTGGCTTTGGAGTCAGCAATTCGGGGCTTTCAGAGAGATGATTGGGGGGGTGGGATTCAAGATAATGGTATACAATAGCCTGTATAGTTCGAGGCTTCTAGTAAGCGCTTGACAAGTGATAGCTATCAGCAATAATTCTTACTGATAAGCTTTGATCTTTTGTGAGGTCGAAAGGAGCTCCATGTGACTCTAGCTGAGGGTCCTGGGTTTTTATGTTAAGTCTTTCAGTGACCAATTTTGTACCCCAACCATATCAGACCACTTGACATCACTGGTCTGTAAATCAGAGAGGTGGGTTGGGGATCTTGTTTAGCTCTAAAATTCTCCTTTGTGAAAGACTGATTTGGGTTATGGAAAAATATAGAGTGGGAAGAATCTTTGTATACTGTAAAGAAAATTAATGATCTTAGTTTTGGTGTTAGACACATTTGGGTTTGAATTTCAAGTCCTGGCTCACCAGCTGTGCACACTTGGAGAAATTGCTAAACCTTGTCTCCTCGTGTAAAGAATGGCAATAATTTGTAATAATACCTGTTCTCTAGTTTAAGGATAGTGCAGAAATGCATTTGATTTTTCTTCAATAACATTTTACTTTGATTGGTGTCTTGTAAAGTTCCTTCCAGCTCCAAAATTTGATATGTAGAATATTTATTTATTCCATCTTTTATGATAAATTCCAGCTAGGAAAGTTATTGTAAGTCACAAGGGTGTAGTTACAAATGTATAGTTACGTAAGGCGAACTTTGTCCCAGCTGCATTGTGTCTACAACATGCTGCCCTTTGAGATCACGTGGTACAGAGAGTTCACGTGGACCATTGCGTAACCGGGTATGAGCACTTACTGGTTAGCTACCTTACTAGTGGCTTAGTGGTGGACTGGGTTGGAATTTACCCTATAAAACTGGGCCAGCAAAAAAGAGGTGTACAAATTACAAAAAAATCTTGGTCAGGCATTTGGAAATAAGTTGTGGACTTGGGATCTGCTAAAATTTCCATGACCGAGCCACGTATCACTTAAAGATCATTGCGAAGATCAAAGGAAATAATGTATGTGTGAGCCCTTGAGCATAGTATTTTCCGTATACATTGGCTACTGCTGTTTTATTTTCATCTTTTAGAAGTGTTTTTCCTCTTGATTCACCAGGCCACATTTAGTCAAGGGCAAAGCCAGTGCAACACCCAAAGTCATTCTTGCCCGAGGGCTGTGCTGGAACCATGTATCAGAAAAAACTGAAACCTGCAACTGGAATTCATTCTTTCTGATCTAGCTTAATTCCTGAAATCATTTTTCCTGAGAAATTTTTTTTAATATTCATTCATTCATTCAGCAAGTATGCAGTACTCATTAAGGGCTAAGTACTAAGGGAAAGAGCAGTGACCACAGAGAGGTAGCATACTTTAATTAGTAAAGAGCCAGTTCATTTAGATTTCATTTCATGAGAACTTAGTAAGTTGCAAAATAAAGTTAATTGAAAGTGTAAAATCAAATAAGGGACACTAGTATACCAATGACTTTTGGGTCGAAACTAGATGGTAAAGAAACTTGTTTCACTTTTTTTAATTTGGCATTTCTGAAACTTTTTTTGACCGGTTCTACCCTTTCCTCCACACTCTTTGGGTGATTATTATACTCTTTCAGAAATAATAGTCTAAAGTAGGTTTATTTAACTCTTTCAGAAATAATAAATAAATAAATAGATAATAAATAAACAAATAGATAAATAAAGTAGGTTTATTTAACTCTTTCAGAAATAATAGTCTAAAGTAGGTTTATTTAACTGGAAGTGAACGATATTAGGTTACCTCTGTGATATTTGTAGGACAGAAACAGTTGCCTGTCGACCATAGCCTATGGTTCGTCCCATAGTAATTGCGTGACTCCATCCTGGTTTGCCAAGGACAGTTCTGGTTGACGCCTGTTGCTCCAGTGTGGTGATTAATAGTCAGTTCTTCAAGGCTCAGAGGTGCCCTGGTTTGGATGATAAATGAGGCGGTCCCTCGGAGCCAGTGCTTAGGGATCTCGTGTGTACCAGGCAGCGTCCTCCCCAGTTACGTGTCTAGTAATTCACTCGCCTCTCATAACACCCCTGTGAGGTTGGTACTGTTTTGTCCTTTTCTTGTTTTAGCATGAGAGTAAACTGAGACCCAGGGACGTTCAGTCTTATGACACACACCTGAAGGGGGTGCTCCTAACGCCAAGCCTGCAGGTGCAGCCGCGCATGCTCAGCGAGCGCGCCGCAGGGATGACCTGCCGGAGCCCGGGGGAATGGTGACCTTGAGCAGCTAGGAAGGGGAGTCCAAACTTGGAATAATGGAGAGCATGAGCCAAGAGGGATGTGTTTTAGGTTACCTAAAGTAGAATTTGGTGAATTTGATTTTGTTTTTTCCTCCAGGAATTGCCCTCCATCCTCTTTCAACTGCGAAATGTTTTCCTTTTCACTTTTAATGTCCAGCAGTCCTAGTTTCCCCTTGTAACTTAACAAAAGAGTGTTAATTTAAAGCAATTCATTTATGTGTATTTTGTTTTTAAGTTTAGGGACATCTTTTTCCTTTAGTAACAGAAATCAGACTTTTGGAAAAGCCCTTTTAAACCTATCCCAACTTATTAATGACAGGTTCTTCAGAGATGGGAAAGTTAATTTTAGGAAACGTATGGGGATTTTTTACTACCCTATCTCCAGACCTCAGTGTTGATGTTTGAATTCCCCCTCATTTCACGTGGACTCGACTTAACTGGGCCCTCCCCCATACCACCTGGAAGTTGAAGAATGCTGAAGTGTATTATTACTTCCTTGACTGGTAATTTCTAAAACTCAATAAACTTAATAAGTCTACAACCATAGTCAACAGTGTGATTTTTATAACCAAACCTTTAAGGTGAATGTGTAATTTTCAGAATTCTGAATGTGAGTGTTCAGGTTAACTGAACCAAACCAAACCACGAGCCAGGTGGTATATATGCGCTCAGTGAGATTCGGCGAACATTAATTGAGGTTCTTCTATGGTTGACTTTTCCGCTTCGTACTTAGGGATAAACAGATGAGGAAACCCATTTCCTCTCTCTTCTGCTCCCTTCCTTCCTCCCTCTCCGCCCCTCGGTCCTTTCTTTTCAGCCTCGCTCAAACCTCTACTGTGTGTCTGCTCTGTGCTGGCGAACAGGGACTCAGGCATATCAAGGAGAGTGAGCAGTGCCTGCCTTTGAGTAACTTGTGCCTCAGGGAGACAGACCAGCCCCTGAGTCAGCTCAGCAGCTCAGCAGCGTGGTTAAATGTTGCAGCCAGGTTCACAGCCGGACTGTCTGCGTCCTTTAAGGACAGTAGTCCTGTGGAAGGAGAAGGTCTGGGGGCTGGCGAGACCCGTGGTGAGTAGCCACGGAGCTCCTGGCGACTGCCGGGAGAGCTGCTGCTGTGGTAAGAGGTTGGCGGCCATGCTAGTTAGCTTGCGTCGAGGGTTGAGGAGTCAACGGGAAATGAGAAAGCACTTTTCCAAGAAGCTCGATGGGGTAAAGGGGGAATAGATAAGATTGTAGGTTGAGTGTGTAGTAAGATCAAGCGAATATTTTTTATAACGAGCGGTACCTACATTTGGTGTCTAGGAGGGAACTATAGAAATGGCAAGGTGAGATTTAAAGACAGGAGAAGGAAGATAATAGAACCGAATCCTGTAGGAAATTACATACTCTCAAGAACATAAATGGAAAACAGGTTTTTGGTGTTTTGTTTTTTTTTTTCCCCCTAACTCAACATTTGAATTACATGATAAAATACATCATTAAACATGTTTATGATGTGGAAGCTCTTCTAGTCAGGCATATGTGCTAACCTTTAAAAGAATTATAATGAAGGAACGATATTGCCATGCTGTCAGGAATTCCTACTGGGAAATAATGAGCAACTCCTCCTTTTATCCCACTTTCCCATTGCTCATTCCTCTAATCCAAAGCAGGTGGGTCTTTGCTGAGAAGAGAATATCTGTTTTAAGGGTCAAATGTGTCAGATTGTTTTGACTAGCTGGAAGGAGGGGTGCTAATTGGGTCATATATAGCAAATTTTCTGTTTTTATAAATCAGTGTTTGAGGATTCTGGGATCTCATTTGATAGATTCTAGGTGGGACCCAGAAACCATTTAATTCATTTATTTACCAAATGTTTATTGAATGCTTTCCTACCATATTCCTTTAAAAAAAAAAAAGATTTTATTTATTTATTTGACAGAGAGAGATCACAAGTAGGCAGAGAGGCAGGCAGAGAGAGAGGAGGAAGCAGGTTCCCCATTGAGCAGAGAGCCCAACGCAGAGCTCAATCCCAGGACCCTGGGATTATGACCCGAGCCAAAGGCAGAGGCTTAACCCACTGAGCCACCTGGGCACCTCTTTCCTACCATATTCTTATTACCATTATACATTAGTGAGGTTAGAAGGTGGCCCAGGTGCCTACTCTCTAACTGGAGGACAGAGATAAACAATTAAGTGGGATGGTTTCATATAATAATAAGTGCTACAGAGAAAGTAAACTCTAGTATGTACTAGAGAGTAACCTTCTCCAGGGAGAAAGATAACTTTGCGTTGGGTGATCTTGGAAGGAGTTTTTGAAGAGATAGCTTTTATCAACCTTGCTTTAAAAACAGTTCTTTTTAATCACGGTAACATATCTGTAATAAAATATACATCAGAAAATGCACCATTTTAACCACTTCTAAGCATAGAGTTTGGGGATATTAATCTCTTCCCAGTGTTGTGCAGCCATCCAGCCCCATAACTTTTTTCATCTTGTGAAACAGAAAATCTGTAGCCCTTTAAAAAAATCTTTCTCTATCCCCTCTGAGATTACAACAGGAGATGGAAATTGCTACACTTTTTTTTTTTTTGAAATAAGGCAGCAGATGGATAGGTGGCCTCAGATTCCACAGGGAGGAAAGGTCTGTAAAGTGCCTAATACTTGCATCAAGTCCAAAATTGTGTCCTGAAGCTCCCAAGAGGCCCCCAAGAGGCCCGGCTTTGGGAGGCACCAGACACTAAGGAAGGCAGGGGTCAGAAGTGGAGCCGGAAACAGGGCTTGGTCAGAAAATGTGTAAACTTACAGGTGGAATCCTTGACTTGTCTCTTATACTCCGTGTAGATAGGTGACCGTCCACCAGCAACTTCTGGCCTTGGGAGGCCAAGATTTATCCCCCCCCCTTTTTTTTTCTTAAGATTTATTTATTTATTTGGGGGAGAGAGAGCCTGCCCATGTGTGTGAGGCTGGGGCAGAGGTAGAGAATCTTCAAGCAGACTCCTAGCTGAGCGCAGAGCCCAAGAGGGGCTCAGTCTCACCACCCGTGAGCTCATGCGTGACCTGAGCTCAAACCAAGAGTCAGAGGCTTGACCGACTGAGCCACCCAGGTGCCCCCAAGATTTCTTCTTTACAAAGTTAAAATTAGAAAACAGAAAACTGAAGAAGTGCCTGCGCTCTGAACCAGGGGACTGGGTGGCTGATTGCTTCAAAACCGGAGGATCTAGGGAAGTCTGCACCTGAACTGTGGAACTCTTAGCCTGTTTGCTCTGCTCTCCTTCCAGAACTCCACAGTGAAGCCTGCCCAACCTGCTTACCCCCCTGCAGGAGGCTGAATTGTCTTCGGTCACGCACAGGCTCACTCCTGGAGCGCCCTGCAGTGAATTCTACCAGTGACAAGCCCCATTGCCCCACACAGACGTTTCTGTTTCTTTCAGAGCCTCTTTTGTAAATATGACTTAACAGTCCAAGACCAGTGGACATTTGGGGAAAGCCTCCATGAACAAAAAGAGGTCAAAAGAAGCAAATGGAAACAGAGGTGTATTGGGAGAAAACAGACACTGTAGGGACCAAGAGAGACCCTAAAAAATTCCATCCCTCTAATAGTAGTATCGGAGAAAATACATTCTTCTCTTCCAATATGATGGCGAAAACAGAAGCATATTTCTGTGAGGGGAAAGAGAACTGGAGGGGAGACAGGGGCAGACAGAAGGTACCAGCTACGTGTGGGAAACGGAGAACCTGCCCGTGAGAGGGGACTGACTTAGCAGAGCCCAGAAGGTGGAAACAGGAGTCCGAGGATGTGGGTGGCAGTTGCGCAACCCCGAATCGGTCTTCCTTTCATTCTGATGGGCTTTGCTCTGTTTGGACCACTGGTTCTTATTTTTTGAGAGTGTATGCCCTTTCCCACTTGAAGCTGTGAATGAACTATCCACCCGTGGAGAAACCGGAATTATTAAACGTAGCTCATTTTCTTAATGGCATTCTGAAGTGATCATGCCTTATTTCATCCGTGTCCTTGTGGCTTGTGGGCCGGCATTTCACAGAAGTGGGTGGCCGTGATGATGGGCTTAAGCCATGCCCACAAGAAAATAGAACCAGTATCTGACCTACAAGTGTGTCCTGCCTTTTGTTTGTTAAGTAGTTGTTTAAGAGTTGGTACTTCCTTTTGGAAAACTGTAAAAAAAAAAAGATCATTGGATTCCCATAGTAAACTTGAATAAGACTTTCCGTCAGCACTTAAATGGGCACTGGTGGGTTCTCCGGGGGACCTCACTGTTTCAGGTAATATCGTCCTTTGAAGAAACACTTTTTTGTGGTAAAGTGACTTTGGATTTGGAGTCAGACAGACTTGAATTCAAACCATGCCTCTGCCGGTTTTCTGCTATGTATGTGTAACCTTGGGTAAATTATTTAATGTTTCTGAGTCTCGGTAGAATGTGATGAATAATGCCTAACTCCGTGGGTAGCTGTGATGATTAAGTGAAATGAAAGTAGATAAAGCCCTCAGCCCGGCTCCTGGACGCTGTGGGGTCAATAAATGGTAAGTTTCCTTCATTTCACTTTTCTGTACAATGTGATAAGAGGGAACATTATTTTTCTAGGACTTAAGGGAAATGCATATCAGTTGAAGGTGTGTAACATTTTCGAAATGGGATTCTTGTGTTTTAAAATTTTGCCTTATTTATTTGCAACACATGTGTTCCTTGTTGTTTGAAAGATTTGTGCTTGTAATGCTGTGCAAAGAGCCTGGGAACAGGGCTTGGGAGACTCAGGGTCTGGTTAGCCTCCATTTCTACCACTAACTAGATGAGTGATGTCATTCTATGTGGCACTTCTCCACTTTGGGTCTCCTTCCTGATCTGCAAAGTGAAAGTGTTCTGTTGCAAGTTGATTTCTGAAAGTTGGCGTCTGCTCTAAGGTGATCCTGAGCTGAGACCCAGGAAACGGGGTCTCCCTTTTGCAACCTGGGTTTTCTGGGGTGTTGAGGCTTGGGATACATTTATTATTATAAAACTCAGTTGATGTGTTTGGAGGACTTGAGGCGATTGAACTAATGGCTTATGTTTGGCTTTTTCATTGGAAAATAGTTTAGCTGTGAACCCTAGTTTTGAGTGGAAATACACCAAGAGATGGCCACCGCTTTCCTTCCTACAGAGTTGAGTGTTCTTTGGTGCTGCTCACATGAAGTTATCACCAGTATTTTCAGAGTCCTGTGGGTTTTACCATTGCTCTTATAAAGTTTTTATTCTCAACAGTTAAGGATATGCTTATTCCTAGAGTGATTGGGGAGTGTGTGTGTTTGAAATTATTTTTAATGTTCGTTAAATCTCAGCTCAGTTTCACTACCAAAGGAATCCTTCTCTGACCTCTGGGCTAGATCATGTTGTGCGTTTATACTTTTTTTCCCTTTTCTTTGTTTGGATTGTATACATGTCTGCTTTCATAATAACTTTCTTCCCAGCTGTATTGGAAGCTCTCGGAGGGCACATCCGAGGGTGACCACATCTGTTTTGCTGACCTCCATCTATAATGTTCTGGCACGTAACCTACACAGGACATACTTTTTTGGATCAAAGAATAAAGTAAAATTGTTGCAAATATTAAGCGAGTAGAAAATATAATGGTAATTAAGAGCTCAAAGTACTGATTAGAATTAGTGACTGTAGCCTTTGCTGTTAACCAAACAGTGAATTTTAAAGGAAAAGAAAGAATAATGAAGGTGGTTGTATAAATGACCCTTATTGTTGTTTGTGCGAGAACAGTGAACATTCCCGAGTACAGGAAGCAACTTTTAAAAAACTGCTGGCAGACCAGCGAAGTCCGACCGTCCTTGACCCTTAGATCAAATGTCTTGGAGCCTTAACTCTTCTTCAAGTTTGGAATAAACATTTTGACACAATGAAAGATTTATTTCATATAATTTTTGGTCCTCACAAACAAAGAGTTTAACTGAAGTTGCTGAAACGGAAAACAAACACATTTTGAATTTTACTGGTTTTCCATTTGAAAAAAGTTTGTTTCCTTTCAAGTGCATAACACGTTCAAATGAGCTCAGCTGCATTAGCAGATAAACATGTTGATTCATTTGGCCCAGAGCTACTGAATGAAGCCTGGAGGGGCAGATTGTTCTGGTCCCCACCCACCCGCACAATGTTTTTCTTCCTCTCCGCCCCGGGGGAGGGCCGGGGACTGGACTGAGTGGCACTCCCTTACCTGAATTGTCGGGGATGAGGGGGTGTGGGGGGTAGTTGTTTCTCCATTTCCGGCTCCTTGCCCTCCGGTAGCTTACGGTCCATGTCCCATTCCCCAAAGCGTATGTCAGGAGGAGGTGGGTGTTCCTCAGAAATAGATTTCTGCCACTGAGGAAGTTTTGGAAATACCTGGACTAAAGAAAATAAAAGGTTCCTTTAGTATAGGATAAGTATTATATCACACAACCCCAAAAAGTCCTTATGCAGGATAAGATTGCCCAAAATTCCTAGACGCAGTTTCATTTTCTCATGAACCTTCTGCGGTGGGATCTGAGGGGCAGGGGGAGGGCCGGTGGCAGTGATTCGTGCAGGAAGAGGATGATGGTGAGTCACGGCACGCTCCGTGGGACACACTGGCCTGAAGTGGTGTTCTCTGCGGAGCCCTTGCTTCTGAGCCCTTTCAGCGGTAGTTCGCTGCAGGGGTCTGTCTGTGCTTCCCCGACCCTTTTAGCTGGGCTGAGGAGCTGGGGTCTTTGGACTGAATAGGTAAGTTAGAAGTGGGGATTAGTTATTAACATGAAAAATGGTGCCTGTTTTCTCAAATTCAGCCTGTCTTGAAGCAGACTAACCATTTCTTCCAAAACAGTCACATCTCCCACCTTTTCTGTTGGTGCTGTTTTGCCCCCTTTTCTAGGCAGGCAGACATGAGACCAAGTCATTATTGACTCTTCCCTTTGTCTTACCCAACATAGCCCCAGTGCCTCCAACCAAATACGGCCTGATTTTTCCTTAACATTCATCAGTGTTGTTTTCCCTTCCCCACTGCCGCGGTTCACACGAAGTAAGTAATCAGTGAATATTTGTCAGATGATGGAATCTGGATGACTGTCATGTCCTCCGGTGACCGGCGACCGATGGGACTCAGGCCCTCCCTGCTCTTTCAGTCCTGAGCCACTGTCCATGGTGCGCTCTGGGACTCATGCTGGGTTTCTGCTCTCTGCCCCCAGTGGCTCACTGTTGGTCGGACAGCGACCCAGATGACATCACGGGGGCTCTTGTCTGGGCCCAGCCACCTTTTGCTCCCCGCACCCCCCGGCCCTCACTACTTTTTGATAAATGCTCTTTCCCCGATACTACTGCTCACCATTTGCCATGGAGTTCTTACCTTTCCAGTTTCACCTGGTGGCCTCTGTCAGGTTTTCTTCTTCAAATGCCTTTTGGTGGGCGGGGGGCAGGGGGGCATATTAATTACGTAATAGATCTTACCTATCAACAAAGCAGGTCGATATTTAAAAGCTGATGCTTCCATGGTCTCTCCAGCTGCGAGTGCTGTTGTTTATCTGCACATACCATTTTTCTCTGGAAATCTTACATTTGTCCTACTCTTGGTGCTGTGTGTATGGATTGTGATAGATATTAATATACTGGCGCATTTCCTCTAAAGGTTTAAGTTTCTTGAGGCAATATGGCATTGAGTTTGCTGAAACAGAAACCCTCAAATCTCCAGGGATTAATATCATTTGAATTTTGTGTCTTGCTCGGCCAAATCCAAAACAAGTAACACTGTTCCTGATTCTCGCTCCTGCTGTCTTGTGACTCCGCTGTCATCTGCAGAAGGTTCCACATGTGCTCCCCTGCACGAGGCCGGAGAAGGAATGAGCACCGCACGATGCCCGGGGGAAGGTTGTTGGTGGGCTGAGCCTGGAAGGAGCCTCTTCCTTTCTCCGTTCATTAGCTAGAACTCAGACAAGCGCGCCATGTGACTGCAAGGGAGACTTCTGGAAAGTATGTGGCTGGCAGGAAGAGATTTTCGTTAATACAAGGCAGTTTGTCAGCTTAGAAACCTGTGCTCTGAAGTCCGACAGTCCAGGATTTTAATTAATTTTCTTTATTTGAGAAAGAGAGAAAGAGAAAGACAACAAGAGAAAAAGCATGAGGGGGAGAGGGAGAAGCAGACTGCCCTTGGTAAATATATGTTAAACATATTTACGCAGGGATCGTACTTAAAAATACCTTATTGCTAAAAAAAGGAAAAAAGAAAAAGAAATATAATGCTAACCATCCCTTGAGCTCTCAAGCAAGTTGTAATCACCGCTCACAGATCACAACAAATATAATAATGAAAAAGTTTGAAATGTCACAGAAACTGCCCCGATGTGACATAGATTCACAAAGTGAGCTCATGCTATTGGAAAAATAGCACCAGCACACGTGCTCTGTGCAAAACTGCCACAAGCCTTCTGTTTGTAAGGAATGCAGTATCTGCAGAGTGCAGTAAAAACAAGGTGTGCCTTTGTAGTGTGGTTCTAGGTTCTGGTGTAGACAGAGCTCTTGCTAATAACATCTCCCCAGCATGCTGTTAATGAGAACAGGAGGGATGACACAGGTAGCTCCTGAAACTAGCCCTGCTTAAAGTCATTTAACATGTATTTTAGAAGCACCTGTGCAACAAAGGTCCAGAAATGTTCCTAAGGATGGCAGTAATGGGTAAAATGTATTGAGTGGTTAATATAGGCCAAGTACTTTGTCTGCATTATTACTTAAACCTCACAGATGGAGAGAAGTAACTTGTCCAAAATCACAGAGCTGATTAAGTGATGCAGCCAGAATTAAAATCCTGGATTGGGGGTGCCTGGGAGGCTCAGTCGGTTAAGCGTCTGCCCTGGGCTCAGGTCATGATCTCAGGGTCCTGGGATCGAGCCCCAGGTCAGGGTCCCTGCTCAACAGGGACTCAGCTTCTCCTTTCCTCCCCCCGCCCCGCTCGTGCTCTCTCTTTCAAATAAATAAAATCTTTAAAAAAAAAAAAATAGAAGCGGGAAGAAAATGGAGCAGCAGTGCCTTTAAATTCTGAAGACAAATGATATCCAAACCAATCTCAGTAGTCTAAGTAAACTGTTAAGATTGAGAGTAAAATAAAGATACTTTCAGAGAGACACATCCCTTCCACAAATCCTCAGGAAGCTGAGGAATGTACTCCACCTGAAGGAGGTAGTGTGTCAAGAAAGAGAAGGACCCAGGTGAGTGGGGAGAGGATCAAAGAGACACCCAGGGTGGTGGCTACGCAGCGGGCCCAAGGTGACCCGTGTAGATTGGAGAAGTCAGAAGGCAGGACGATACTTCTTCAAGGAGGTGAAATTGATAGAAACCTGATGGGAATGAATCTATTCAAAGGGGATTTGTCAGACTAGAGAGTCTGACGTTAATGAGCGATAATTACATAGTAGTTATAGGAAAAACTATACAGAAAACTAAGTAAGTCAGAAGCCAGACAATTATTAATTCCAAGTAAGACAAAATGTTACACAGGAAAAGAAAGGTAATTAGTGTTTACTATGTGGCTCAGTTCTGAATACCCTGCGATAATGATAAAATCCTCCAATATTGATCTAACAACCCAAGTATTGAGACCGTGGGAGTGGGCAGTGTGGAAACGGCAAGACTAGGACGCAGAGCTAAATCTTAAACGTCATCGTCAGGCGGTCCCTGGAGAATCCCCCACCCATTGACGAAGCCGTGATACAGACATGCCGCATTACTTAGAGATGTGGAGGGAAGTTCCAAAACAGCGAACTCGAGAAAGCTTGAGGGAAAAGAAGGTGTTCCGGAGCGGGGCGCGGAGACTAGATTTTCTTAACAAACCTTGTAGATGGAGTTGATTTTTAAAAAACTCTCTGAGTGTGCAACACTTACATCTGAAACTCTAGATTTTGGAGAATCCATTAACTTCACTGGATTTTTTCCTAGATCAGAAGTTTTTCAAGTACTTCAGCTTCTTACTTAAATGTTTTCTCAAGTTGAAGTTTCTCTGGTGTCTGTTGGGTCTGAAACATACAAATCCATCTTGTCTTTGTCTTCATTATTTAGATTTTACTTGTGGGTGAGGTGCTGGCTGGGAGTTGGACCACATGGGCTGCTCTAGGACCGCTGTTTCCCAGATCCGTCTTCCTGCAGCGGTTCTGCTCAGTCTCCCATAGCTAAATTGGCTATTCCATCTGCGTTAGACTCTTCTGTGTGTTGCATTAAGTGGTTTCCTCACTCAGTTGTTACCTAGACTCACTCCCCCTTTATGGAGCCTTCCCTGATTTCCTATTTCGTCGTAGCATTTCAGTAGCAGGAATGCTTGTGTGGGGAGAAGCTCTGTGCTCCTCTCTGACCCCTTTCCCCAAACTCGGATGGATGGATGGAAGGTAGAGCAGGAGGCCTGGGGTGTGTAGCACCGGAAGAGGAATGTATCACTCTGCAGCATTTCCGGTCCAGCAGCTTTTCATCATTTTGCCATCTCCCTCCCAGGTGCTTTCTGCAACTTCCGGGCTCATGATTGACTGGTTGACTATTATTTGCTTCTTGCATACTTAGCTCTTCTATCCAGAGTTCTTAATTGTTGTAAAAAACTAAGCTACTGGTTATATTTTGCTAATATAAGTAGGCAAGGGATTTATTAGCACTATTGTAGGTCTCCCTGAACCAGTGGGGAGGTCAAGATGGGAACTTGGGATGGGGCCACACAGCTGGGAGCAGTGCCTCATGCTAAAACAGCTGTGGAAGGACATTCGGTAAATGAATTACCTGCTTTTGCAGGTTGCGGTTCTTGATCACGTTAATGTAGCTCTTACACTCTTGAATGATAAACTTGTAAGTTGAGAAATGGCTCCAAGTACAGGTCATAGTGAGGGAAGAGGTGAGGTGACTGGATTTGTAGTTCCTCGGATTTTATTTATTTTTACTTTTGAAAGATTGTATTTATTTATTTGAGAGAGCGCGCACACACACAGGGAGGGGGAATGGCAGAAGACTCCCCACTGAGCAAAGAGCCCAGTGTGGGGCTTGATCCCGAGACCCTGGGATCATGACCTGCGGCGAAGGCAGATGCTTAACTGACTGAGCCCCCCAAGTGCTCCAGTTCTTGGAATTTTAAATCCAGAGATGGGAGAAAGAGGTAACACAAAGTTTCAGGATGTGAAAGCATACTTTTGGACTGTTTTTTACTGAAAACTTTTTGAGGAGGGTTACAAGGGTAGCCTTAGGTCAGTGCATTTCTTGGTGTGTTCTGATTAAAATGGAACTTACATCCCTTGATCAGAACCCTCCCCTGGTTTCTTGTCTCATGTAGAAGAAAAAAATCGAAACTGCTTTTGATAGTCTTTAGGACTCAGGATGACGTGGACAGAGGTGGGTTTACCACAGAGCTAACTAATGTTTACAGCCTTGTGCTTGTGCAGGCTCTTTCCTGGGCTGGACCGAAATCGGTAGAGGCCACTGTGGTTTCCCACTGTGACTTTCTTCCTGTCACGCTTCCCATCCTTTCAGGCTATGCTGGACTGGACACCGGCTGTTTAGGACCCCCAAGGCACGGGGTGTGGGATACACTGATGTGATTTGCAGTCACTTTTGTGGATAGTTTAGGGGTTGCAAGCTGACCCAGTGTAGGAACACCTCCTGGCCGGCCGACCATACATACGACCTCGTCCTGTGCCGCCCAGCCCACGCTGGAAGGATTGTGGGTGGTGGAGGAGAAGCCAAGATGGACTGTTTGCAAGTTTATTGAATATTCTTCTAATCATCTAACTCCAGTGAAAGAAACATAAAAGAGGTTTTCACCAATTCAATAATTTGACATATTTACATGGCATCACCAACAGTTGGGAAGTGGAAAGAAACCTTTCCCAACAATCAGTAATAAAAAACAAAGTTTTACCCTTTATTTCAGATGAAAGACTACACTGTTGTCTCTAAGATTAATATAAAACTGTGCCAGGGAGTTAATTATTAAAAATAATCATGTTGTTATTTAAGATGTTTTGATGTGGTTGACAACTCTTGAAGATTTATAATTTGCTGTGGCTTCCTTTCTCATTCCAAAGAAATACTCAATTAGAACCCAATTTCATTTCATCATTGTGTGTTCCTTTTCTTAAGAAAGCCCTCCCCACCCCAACCCCCCAGCTGCATAAGCTTCGAGCTCCATTGAAACCTGGGTTCACTCCCGGGTTTCCTCTTGTCAGCCACTTTCCACCTCACGTCCTGTGCGCGTGTCCTCACCCGCTGGAGTCCAGGCTGCTGGTCGTTTTGTCCCTCAGGTGGATTAACTTTGTTCCCGCCGCGGACCTTCCGCCCCTGCCCAGCACACTCTTGCCTTGGCATCTCAAAGAGCTTTCTGTTTACTTCTCAGGACAGCTGTCTTCTCGGTCTCTGACCGCCCAGTCTGCAATACAGTATCCCTTTTTCCTTCCTCGTCTCTGGCACATCACCTGCTTGATCTTCATAACGTTGGCCAACATGGGACCGTCCCTCCCTTCCTGGACAGAAGCGCCGTGTCTGAGACCTCTTTGTTCACTGCTGTGTTGCCAGAGCCTCAGAGAGGGCCTGGACCTTACCGTTAGGCACTCGGTGGGTATTGGTTGAAGGAAGAGTCACAACTAAGCTTGCCCGCGTTCATTTTGCCGTGTGTTTGCGAGTTCCTTTTCTAGTTTTGGTCACTGTTTTTTGCACGTTATCAGACAGATTCGGGACTTGTGCATCCCTCCCTCACACCGCGGCCTCTCCTCTTGCCCTCCGTAACCCAGGGGTACGCCGAGTCCAGTGTTCAGCATTCTCGTCCGTTTGTATCCCGAGTTTCCTCTTACCTGTACGTGCCCATTAAACCATATACGTGTTTAACAGTAGAACTTGTATGTCTTCAAGCTTTACACAGATGGCACCATATTGCACATTGTCTTCACCTTTTTTAAAGCATTATGTTTTAAGAAGTATTGATACTGATGCCCTGAGTCCTGATTTCTCCATTCGCATTGCTGTGTGGCGCTGCATGAATAAGACACACTTCACCGAACTTTTCTATTGGAGAGCTTTTAAGTGGTTGCTAGTTTTTTTTTCCCCTCTCCCAAACCATGGTGTGCTGAGTGTTTTGGAATGTGTGTGTGAGATTACTTTCTAGGATATATTACCGCAAGTAGAAAGGGCCGGGTCCTTGGGGAGGATCATCCTTCCTGTCGACTGGGTCGTGGGGTACCGTTTCCTGAGGTACTTGTCACCGGTTGGCTCCACCAGCAGTTCGAGAGAGCTGCCCTCCCCTTGCCGTCGCTTTGTTCAGTCAGACGTGACGTTTGCCATTCTGACGTGTGACAGTGGTGTTGTGTGTTTAAAATTTGCATTTTTCCAGTTACTGGTAGGGCTTCAGTTTTTTTGTGTGTGTTTGTTGCTATTTAATTTCTTTTGTAAATTGCTTTTTCTGTCCTTTGTCCCCACTCAGAATTTTTTTGTACTGGATGATTTGTCCTTTTCCTGTTGATCGGTAGGAATTCTTCAGGTACCTGTTGGAATGATTTATCTGAGTCACGAGTATCTTCTTTCAGTTTGTGCCTCATCCTCTTTGCTGCATTTGTACTGACTTTTGGTGTCATGCCAGACTTTTTAATTTTGATACAGGTACATGTATCAGTCTTTTCCTGTACAGTTCGGGCTTCCGGTATCATCAAGAGCCTCTTTGCCTACGTGAGGTTATAACGGAAGTCTGTGTATTAGTGATCTATTACTGCTAACAGATTACCATCCAAACTTACTTTAAAACAAGCAATAAACATTTATCACCTACCCCCTGTCCCTGGGAGCAGGGCGGCTGGGTGGTTCTCGCCCCTCGTCATCGGTTTGCAGGTGAGATGTCACTTAGCTGCCATTGTCGGAAGGTTTGACTGGAGCTGGAGGACCTGCTTTTAAAGATCGTCCACTCATGTGGCAGGTCGTGGGTGCGGGCCATCGTGGACGGCCCAGAGTGAATGTCCTCGGAGGGGAGAGGCTGGCTTCCCCTGAGTGAGTGAGGCAGGCGGCAGAGTGAGGCGGAAGCTTGGTGACTTCTAGGAGCTAGTGTTTCAAGTCACAGCCCTGCTCCCTGGGGAGGAGGTGGCACAGGGTTGGCAGTACCGGGACGCGCAGATCGCCGCAGGCCGACCCGGAGGCCGGCTTCCACAGTGCCTTCCGTTCGCTCTCTTACCAGATACCTAAAAGTTCTTTCACATTTAGGTCTTCTCTGCCCTGCTTTCAGGATTTTATATTGTGCGCGCGTGACGCTGGGAAGGGGTCTAGCCTCAGTGTTCTTCTGAAGGTGTGATTTGTCCCAGCCCCATTTATGGAGTCATCTGTCGTCACTGGTCTGTTTATACGTAGGTTTGTGTCTGGACTCTCTGTTCTTCTCCTTTGGCTTCTTGTTCTCGGCCAGTACCACTTTACAACAAGTACTGATCCCTCTAAACCAAGTCTCAAACTCCCTTTGTTCTTCGTGGTTGGCTTAGTTCTTCTTGTCTCCCAAGGGCCATTAAGAGAGAACTTGTTAGATAACTCTGAGTTTTAGGATCAGTTTTCTAGGCTCCATGCAAAGTCCTGATCAGATTTTTCTCATTTTAAGGAATATAAAGATACAGTTTTTTTTCCCATTAAAAAGGAAAATAGTGCTTCATAAAGATTTGTGAAATTTAGGTAAAAGAAACATAAAAAAAGAAAAGCACATAACCCCATCACTGAAACATCACCATTATTGTGATTAGGAATATTCACTGGAAAGTCTCAAAGATTTTATTATGTAAAAATTAAAGCTGCTCCATAACAAAGGGCACGATGTATTGGGAAAAAATAACATTAACATTTTTCTTTCCTTTCCTTTCCTTTCCTTTTTTTAAAAAGTAGACTCCACGCCAAGGATGGAGCCTACCGTGGGGCTCAAACTCACGACACTGAGATAATGTCTGATTACTCCTCAGACTTGGACCCACCAGTTTTAACAGCTATTTATGGTTCTTGTTTGAATCAGTTATTAAGGATTCATGGGGATTTTCTATTTCTCTTATTCCTTTTTCATTTTAACTAACTTTTTACTAGAAAAGAGGAAATTTGATTTTCCTTCATGAATTCTATTTTATTTATGGACAGTAATCTTTTAATATCATTATTAATTTACTTTTAAAAAAAACAATTTTATTTATTTATTTGACAGAGAGAGAGGAGGAAGCAGGCTCGCCGCTGAGCAGAGAGCCCAATGTGGGACTCGATCTCAGGACCCTGAGATCATGACCTGAGCTGAAGGCAGAGGCTAAACCCACTGAGTCACCCAGGCACCCTAATTTACTTTTTAAAAATTTATTTTCTTTAAAATATTTATATTTTTGTTTGTTTGTTTATTTATTTATTTGTAAAGATTTATTTGTGAGAGTGAGAGAGAATGCAAGCCGGGGGAGTGGCAAGTAGAGGGAGAAGTGGGCTCCCCGCTGATGTGGGGCTCATTCCCGGCACCCTGACATCATGATCTGAGCTGAAGGCTGATGCTTAACTAAACATCCATCCCTAAAGTACTTATTTTTAAAATCCCATTATAGGGGCGTCTGGGATCGAGCCCCGCATCGGGCTCTCTGCTCTGTGAGGAGCATGCTTTCCCCCTCCGTCTCTTCCTGCCTCTCTGCCTGCTTGTGATCTGTCTGTCAAATAAATAAATAAAATCTTTAAAAAAAATAAAATAAAATCCCATTATAATTAATAATTATAATATCAGGTGTACAACATAGTGATTCAACAGTTGTCTACATTACTCAGTGCTCCTCTTGGGAAGTGGACCTATTTCACCCATCTTCCCACCTCCTCTCTGGCAACCACTAGCTTGTTGTTCATATTTAACAATCTGTTTTTTTTGTTTGTCTCCCTTTTTTTCTTTGTTTTATTTCTTAAATTCCAGGTGTGAATGACATTATGTGGTATTTGTTTTTTCTCTGACTTCACTTAACATTATACTCTCTAGATCCCTCTGTGTTGTTGCAAATGGCAAGCTCTCATTCTTTTTTGTGGCTGAGTAATATTCTGTCGTATATGCACTCCACATCCTGATCTCTTTGTGTATCTGTGGACACTTGGGTTGCTTTCATATTTTGGCAATGGTAGATAATATTACAGTAAACATAACAGTGCACATATCTTCTTGAATTAGTATTTTTGTTTACTTTGGATAAGTACCCAGTAGTGGAATTACGGGATCAATATACTAGTTCTATTTTTTATTTCCCAAGGAATTTGCATACTGTTTTCCACAGTGGCTGCCAATTTATGTTCCCACCAACTGTGCACTAGGGTTCCTTTTTCTCCACATCCTCGTTAATCCTCTTGTATTTTTTGTTTATGACTTCCATCCATTCTGACAGGTGTGAGATGGTGTTCTCATTACTAATTAATTGATTAATTTCTTTGTTAGAGAGAGGTGAAGAAGGGGCAGAGGAAGAGGGAGAGAATACCAAGCAGTCTTCATGCCCAGTGCGGAGCCCAATGTGGGGCTCAAACTCACAACCCTGAGATCATGACCTGAACTGAAATCAAGAGTCAGATGCTTAACCGACTGAGCCACCCAGGCGCCCCTCATTATTAATTTTTAAATGCTCAGATTACCCTAGAAATCCCATGTCCCATGTCCCATAGAAATCCCATGTCCCATGTCCCATGGAAGCCCCTTTAAGTTAGCTCCTATATTGTTTTGACATGTTCCCATCAATTTGTGAAGACTTTCTGACATTCTGACGCAGTAAGATACTCCAGGCTTATCTTGTCCTTTCCCTTTCCCAGCTTTAGAATCAGCCATTTCTCCACAGAGTTCTGGTTCCTTCTACTGGATAACAGTATTATCTTTTATTTTAAATTCTTTTATTTTTAATTACCTTTATTCTTCATTACTGTATTTTTTATGGTATCTTGAGCCATTGTATTTTTGCATGAGTACCAGGCTGTTTTAATTATTTAAATTTTATATTTTTGTTAATTATTATTTTAGTAGATCTCTTTGCTATATATTTGACACTGATGAGCAGTCAGTGCTTGCTTGACTTCTCGAAACGCATAGTTCCTCTTTTGTTAACTTCTTTGATGGCTTATTTCATTCTTCTTCTGGATTATTCTTCCTTGATTAGGTTTTTAAAGGGTTGAGTTTTCTAAGCTTCTGTCCTTTCTCTGGGATCTAGGTACTGTCATTGCTCAGTCTGCATGGGTTCCATCCCTCAGGGACAATTTGATAATATATATCGGAATTAGAAATGTGTATTCCTACTTCTGGGAATGTGTCTTGCAGATATGTTTGCATGTTTCATAATGCAGGTATGGGATTATGCATACAGATATTGTATGTAATAGTAAAAGATTTGGAGATTATCCACACTAACCTGAAAAGCTTATTAGCTTTTTCTCCCCATATCTGCATGAAGCTAGATTTTCTTTACATGTGTGAACCAAAATAACCTAGTGCAGCAGAGTGGCAAAAAGCCCAAATGTCTATTAATAGCGGATTGCTTGAGTAAATTTTGATACAGCAATGCAACAGGGATTATACGTGTGACAGTAGTAGGAAGAATAGTATTTATATGGAAAATTATGGACAAGTTACTGCAATTAAAGAGGAAAAGAGCCAAGTGCAGAACATATTATGTATTACTTTCTGTGTAAAGGAGAGGAAACAAGATTATGCAGTTGTGTTTGCTTAAATTGGCCTAAAGGAAGTCTGGAAGGAAAAACAAACTAACGCTTTACCTCCGAAAGCAGGGTATGAACTAAGCAGATGACAAATGCTTTACCTCCGAAAGCAGGGTATGAACTAAGCAGATGACAAACGCTTTACCTCCGAAAGCAGGGTATGAACTAAGCAGATGACAGACAGGGGTGTAATAGACCTTTTTAATCTGTTTGATTTGTGATGGGGGCATCTGGGGGGCCCGTGGGTTGAGGGTCTGACTCTTGGTTTCAGCTCAGGTAACCATCCTCAGGGTGGTGGGATCAAGCCCCGCATCGGGCTCCGCCTTCAGCGGGGGAGTCTGCTTGTGGGTCCTTTCTCTCCCTCTGCTCCTCGCCTCTGCTTATGCTCTTTCTTTCTCTCTGTTTCAAATAAATAAATATTAAAATAAGTCTGTTTGATTTGTGACATGTGAAGATACTGCCTCTCTAATTCCTCCTTAAAATGTTCCTCCTGTAGCTTAAAGCTCGTGTTAACGCAGCGCGGACTGAGGCTTTGTGCTCTGAGCTGCTGGCCCACCGCGCAGTGTTCGTTAACACACCGACTCAAGTAGGTATTTACTTTGCCACTTCTGGCTCCGTGTTTCACATTCTAGCAACACTGAATTTCTTCTGGCCCTTCTCACACACGGCGCTCTTTCCTTTCTGTGCCTGTTTTACTTCTGTCTTCTTCATAGTCACCTTTGAGGAATCCTTTTGTCATCTTCTCTGCAGGCTGAGTTAGGGGATTGTCTCACGTGCCCCATAAATCTGTCTGTTACTGCTCTTACCATAGTGCATTGTAACGACTGGCCCCATTATAGTACCGATAAGCAGATGCTCAAAGATTTGCTGTAAGTTTTTGTTTGTTTGTTTGTTTTCAAGATCTTTGCATGTAGGGTCCAGGCCATCCCTCGGCTCCTGCCATCGTCTGGAGATGGACACGCAGGGATGCAGCTAACGTAGCAGGTCTCTTACGTGAGACGGTAGGCAGAGTCATCCTTCCACAGGAGGGCTTTGGCGTGGCCCTTGAAGCTGGGCCCGAGTCCAGTTGGAGACATTTCCACAGGCCTGGTTGAGGAGCAGCACTCACTCGGGTGGGGCTTCGGCAGAGAGGAATCATGACTCCAGGTGAATGGGGAAGGGAAGGAAAAACAGGCACAGATTGTGAGAGGTCAAACGTTCTAGCCTCAGGAATTTAAATAGCATCTTGTGGGCAGGGCAGGGCTATGGAATGTTTCTGAACAGGGAGTCAGTCTGATCTGTGTTTCAGGATGGTGACTTTGATGCTTTGTGTAAGGTGGTTTGAAAAAGGAGGAGAAGTGACCGGTGTTTTCTCCGCAAGCTACAGTGATGAACATGGGATCCGAAAAGGAGTAACCAGTCCCATTTTCAGACTCGTGCTTTTTCCAGATAGTCCGTTCAACCTGGAATCATGTTGTTCCAGCGACGAGAGTCTCTCCAGCCTGAGGAGACGACTGATGTGTTACTTCCACTCGTAATCCCTAGTAAATTCCCTCCAAAAGGAATTAATCATGCCCCCTTCTTTGTTTCATTTCTTTCTTTTATAACCTTTTTCGTCCTCTCTGTGTCTTACTGTTGTCATCGTCATCACCCCCAGAGTTCATTGCTTGCTCCTGGAAAGCGGTGTTGCTTTGTGTGACCCACTCATGTAACTCTTACCACCTTGTGTTACTGTTCGATGCTGTTTCTGTTTATTTCAGTGAACATTTCGTGGGTGTCAAACCTCAAGGAAGCCTTGGCAATCCATATGTTTATAATGTATGATTCGATGCGCGAGCTCCTTGAGGAGACTTAGGATGGTCTCGTCCACTAAGCACAGTTGGTGATACACGTTAGACCCTCAGTAGTTAGAAGTACCAGCGGAATAGCGTTGGTTAAAAACCAGGTTTAGATCCTGGCTCTGCCGCTGTAACCTGGGTCCACCGCAGAGAAGTTACTTAAGCCTGTCTAAGCCACGTTTGTCTCATCTGTAAAATGGGCAATTCCGAGCTTGGGCGGCCATTACAAAGTACTGGAGACCGAGCAGCTGAAACGGCAGAAAGTTCTCTCTCCCAGTTCTGAAGAGTGGGGAGAGTGAGCTCGGGTGCTAGCATGATTGGGTTCTTGGCCCGTGGGCAGCACCTCCTCGTTGTATCCTCATGTGGTGGAGAAGGACAGAACACACTCTCTGGTATAATCCTTTTTAAGGACGCTGATCCCACCATGCACCCCCGCCCCCCGTGTCATCTAAATGTAATTACCTACGGAAGGGCCCATCTCCGATCACCTGACAGGTGGGGAGTTAGGGCTTCCACATGTGACCCTGGTGGTGGCGAGCAGGGGGACACAAACATTCCATAATGCTGTCTTATACAGTGGTTGTGCCACTTAAGTAATTCAGGGAAAGCATTTAGCCCTGGGCCTCTAATGTAACAAGTCTTGTGTTTATTTAACCTCTTGTTATCATTATTTTGGCTTGGTTTACATTTTACATATGGGTAATGGAAAATTCGAGATGATCTGGTGGTTTTGCTCTTCACTGCTGGGGACCATGTGGTCATGTTAATGAAGAAGGGGGTGTAGGGAGAAGGTGGGGGAGGTGCTTTGCTTGACCCGCAGCAGAGGGAAAGGTAGATGCTGCTGTCCGGCTTAGAGACAGAGCCTAGCTGTGCTCACTGGGGAGGAAAAGAGAACTTCAATATTCTGTACATGTGTGTGACCTTTACAATGTACTTCTTAATTTGTTTTTATTCAAAGCTTTCTTTTCTTTGCTCTGATTTCATTGATAGGTTGAGTTTTTCTGTGAGCCCAGGAAAACAGAGTGCCTTTTAGATCTTTCTCCACAAATGCTCCTGGAGTTGTTTTGTTGGATTTTGAAAAGTCGTATTTGAAACATTAGACTTGTTCTGATATTTTAAAATTGGAGTATCATCTATTCGTACTTGGATTTTGACTTTCTTCTCTCAAACTTAATGAATCAAGGACTTAATTTATGAGCATTGCTAGAACTATTAGGACTCTCTAATTCTTTCACTTTTGGCAATAATTGTCTCCACATTTACTTTATTATAGAGTCCCCTTTGGTGGAGCCTACGGGCGGAGAGGAAGCACGGGATTCATAAGATGGAGGGCGGGTGAGTGACTGAGAATTTGGGCCGGAACTTGGGAAAAAGTAGTAGCGATTGCTTCTTAACAACAGGAATAAAACATGAAGTATACATTTGGATATTGCGTTGTCTTGATGAGGTCTAGAGAGACGACGTAACAGTATTTGTCTTACGTAAAACGTGTTAATAATTTGGGTGGCATGGTTATCATGCCATCTGTACTAAGATTTTTGTCAAAATTCACGCAGTTGACTGGGGAAACAGAGAACGGTTGATCTCAGGGCACAGCGTTTCTTGGCTGTGCTTTGACAGTGGTCAAAGCACATCATTAAAATGCACTTTGGGACTTTTCTCGTTTGTCTTAATGATAAAAATTGCAACTCTTAATAATAGATACCATTGTAGTTGTAATTGGCAGACAAATACGCTTCTGGAGCCGCAGAAGTCAGACTTACAGCGAGGTGATCTGTGATGAATATTAACATAAAATAATTATCAAGTGACAAACATTTTCATTCAGAAGAAAAATGATGTGTGCCCAAGATTAACTTTATTATTATATGTTGTATAAACTCAGAGTGCGATTTTATATAACGTAGTCAGTGCTGCAGCAGAGACGCAAAGGGAAAAGGGCTGCAAATTGACAGCAAAAAAGGAACGGAGCCTGGGAAAGTGGAACTGCTCGGAGGACGGGGAGGAACATGGGTCTGGATCCGTGGCAGGCGTCTCTATTTCACAGTGTAACAAAAACCTTCAGTTTGTGTTGGTTTAGAGGTGAAATTTATGAATTTTGTAAGAATGTATATAGGTATCTTTTGATGAGACTGAATGTAATAGGATAAATATTAGAAAAACTTGGTCTTTGGGGCTCTTACTGCGTCTTTTTTTATTCCTTCAACCTTCTCATTTGGGGTTGCCCCCCGTAACCTTGCCCTGTTTTATCCTGGTCGGGGGGATCCCAGTACTTTTGAGCCTTGACAGGTTATCTCTGAAAGAGGAATAGACACACTTAACCACAGATTAGTTTACATTTAACTGGGGCTCGTGAAAATCCAAACAGAATTGCCTTATGAATTGCTCAAACATTGACATCTGTTGTGGGAAATATTTTTAGGGAAGAGGGTTTTTTGACTCGGCTCCCAAAATGCACACAGTGTGAGGCCTGGTACCCACTGGTGTGTGGAGATGTGCCAGGCCCTCAGCCTACAGGACGTCTACCGTTTGGTCCTGATGGTGACATTGGCCTTCTCGTTTGCATCTCACAGAAGAGGTGCAAAGACAGGCTCAGAGACAAAGTGACCTTTCTAAAGAGGTCACAGTACAGGCACATCTTAAAATCAGGACTTCCAGACTCCAGGGCTTTTACCTGCACCTGCATACCAGTCTCAGTCCCTGTTTTCTTCTATTTTACCCAGACCCCTTTGTGCTGAATATACAGTTTCTCACCCTCAAGACTTCCTTTACCTGGTTCTCTAGAGACGGTTCCCCAGCTCCCTTGTGTGTCACCACATAGACCTGCTGCTTATGGTCCCTTAGTCTCTTCCTGGGACGTCCTATCGGACTTTGGCTAGGAACCTAGAAAGGCCTTATTAACTGAGATGGCCAGCAACTTTGACATTCGGTTCTAACCGTGCTCAGGTTGGTTGGTGTTTTAGCAGATTGGCCAGCCCTGACGCTTGTACTTGAGTCAGGAAGTATGGGTGAGTTCCGTGTGGACCGCCATGTGTGGGAACGAGCACAGTAAGAACTGATACGGTTTTTGATCTTGACCCTTTTGAAAAGATGTGTTCAGTATTACAAACAGTTTGAGAATGTTCGTTCGACAGAGAGCTGTCAGGTGTGTACCGTGCGCCGGGCAGCGCTAGATTCTCCACTGAGCCCGGCACTAAGAACGTGGTTCTGGCCCCCAGGGAGGGGGTGGCTTAGAAGGGAGATGGACAGGGGAGGCACCTAGTGGGGTACACTCTCCTCCTAGAGTCATGCAGGTGTGCAGGAGGAGGGCAGCCCTGTGGAAGGAGCAGCTAGCTGTGCTTGGGGGGCTCACGGACAGGTTCGGGGAAGAGGGTGTCATTTCACTGAAGTTGGACGATGTTCTCGGCCCTAAGAAGCTGGCTTCTCCGTACTGCATGCGGAGTGTCTGTACCCACAGCGGTTCTCTCCCACGGACACGTGACTGCAGCGGTTCAGCTCTTCCCTTCTCCTGGAGTCATGAGTGATCGTGTATCTTCTCTTCCTCCCCATGAATCGGTTAGAAAGCTGGTCTTCTAGCTACCTGTTTGTTTGTTTTCCTTTCTGTTTCTGCTCTCTGCTCTTAAATTTTTCTGGTTTTTGAAAGCAAGCAGATGAATTTCTGGGGGGTCAAGTAAAGTCAGGTTACTGTTGATCGTCGATAAGATTAATAAAAAATAAATCTTTACAACAAATGTTGATTGTCAATTTCTGCCTTCTTCACAACACTTAGTGTGTGAAGGGGCGCGGTGGGTGGGGCACCCAGGAGGGTGGTGGAACCAGACCCCAGATCACTCCATCGTCTCTACTGTGGCACAGATTGTTTTCTTCCATTTAGAGTAGTTCAGGACTGAAAGTGTGACTCGCGGTGTTCTCGAGCTGAGAATGCAGTAAGAGGACAGTTGGCTGGAGGGAAACATTGTATCCAGTGGTGTATTATTTTCTGGTTCTAAGGCTATTTGGTGAGTTACACTTAGGAAGGGCTCCCCTTCGATTAAGTCTTCTCATACATGCTGGTCTCTCGTGTACATGCGGTTTTCCCAGGCACATTGCCAGATGTGAGAGCAGTTTGGTTTACTTGAGAAGCCGCCGTATGACATAATGGAAAGAGCCCTGCACCAGAAGTTAGGAGAGATGAATTCTGGACCTACTTCAGTCTCTTGTTGTTTGCTTTTGAATTAGTTAACTTCTTTTAGGTCTCAGTTTTTTGCTTTTTAAATGATGGGATAGGATAATGCTCTCTGAGATATTGCTTGGCTCAAAACTTTCATCCTTTCATTATTTCTTTAACTATAAAACTTTTGTCGAGTGCGTCCCACCTTTCATGCAGTGAAAAAAGAATGGAGGACACAGGCCTATAGGTGATGGAAGGAAATTGGGAGTCCAGACATAAACCCATATATCTGTGGTCCGTTGATGTTTGACAAGGGTGGTAAGACTGTTCAGTGGGGGAGAGCAGTCTTCAACAAATGATACTGGGATGCCTGGATTTCCACATGCAGCAGAATGAGCTTAAACCCCTACCTCGCAGTATATGTAACAAGTAACTCAAAGTGGACTTAAACATGGGTGCTAAAACTGTAAGTCTCTTAAGGAGAAAATGGGTAGACCTTTGTGACCCTCGACTGGGTAATAGTTTTTTAGATTTGATGTCAAAAGCACAAAGCTGATAAATTGGACTTCATCAAAATTAAAAACCTTCCTGGATCAAAGGACACTATTAAGAGAGTGAAAATATGACCCCACAGAATGGGAGAAAATATCTGTAACATATATCTAATAAAGGTCTGGTACCCAGAATATATCACAGGATTTTTATAACTCAGCTATAAAAGATGACAATAAAAGACAAATAAAAAATGGGCAAAGGAACCAAATTGACATTTCTTCAGAGAAGATACACAAATGGCCAATAATACATGAAAAGATGCTCAACCTTATTAGCCATCAGAGGAGTGGAATCACAGCCGCATGAGATACCACTTCTTACCTCTAAGATGGCTGTCATCAAAAAGACAGATCGTAGAAAGTGTTGGTGAGGTCACAGAGACACGGGGACCCTCAGACAGGCTGCTGGAATTGTAAGACGGGAAGCTGCTTTGGAAAGCAGTTTGGCAGTTCCTAAAAAACTTAAACGTAGAATTTACCATGTGACCCAGCAGTTCCACACCTAGAGAATTGAGAGCATATGCCCAAGAGAACGGAAATCCTGTTTCCATAAAACTCACGTATGAATATTCATAGTAGCAAGATTCATAATGGCCCCAAAGTAAAAATCACCCGAAAGTCCAGTAACTGTTGTGTGGATGAACAAAATATGGTATAATCCAGAAAATGGAATATCAGTCCTCCAGAAAAGGAATGAAGTACTGATTCATGCTCCAAAATGGATGTACATTGAAAAAATTATGCTGAGTGGAAAAAGACATGAAGGTCATATGTTGTCCGATTCCATTTTTTTTTTTTTTAAGATTTTATTTATTTGACAGAGAGATCACAATTAGGCAGAGAAGCAGGCAGAGAGAGGGTGGGAAGCAGGCTTCCTGCTGAGCCGTGAGTCCGATGTGGGGCTCAATCCCAGGACCCTGAGATCATGACCTGAGCCGAAGGCAGAGGCTTAACCCACTGAGCCACCCAGGCGCCCCTGTATGATTCCATTTAAATGAATTGCCCGGAGTAGGCCAGTCCATAGGAAGCAGGGTAGTGTGGTTGCCCGGGGCGGAGAGGAGGAGGCGTTGGGGAGGGACCACTGGTGGGTTCAGCGTTTCTTTCTGGGGTGATGAGAAGTTCTGAAATTAGACAGTGGTGATGGGTGCACGGCCTTGTGAAAACCTGAAGGTTTTAGGTGATAGGTGAATTTTATTCCCACAAAATTTTTAAGAAGACATGGCCCTTTCCTTCACGGAGCTACAGTGAACAGTTTATGTGATAGAGATAGGGTTCTGTGGGAGGACATGGTGTGACATTTTCTCCTAGTGTGTGGAGTTGGGGGTCAGACTCATATTTAGGTGAAAAGACATCTGGTACTGGAAATGAGGAAGAATATGTGAGATTTTTTTTAAAAATATTTATTTATATGTCAGAGAGCACAAGGGGAGCGGCAGGCAGAGGGAGAAGCAGACTTTCGGCTGAGCAAAGAGCCCCATGTGGGACTCCCAGGAGCCTGGGATTACAACCTGAGCTCGAGGCAGACACCCAACTGACTGAGTCACCCGGGCGTCCCAAAATGTGAGAACTAACAGCTTGCAGTCCTTGTCAGCTGTTAACGGGTCTGAGCTCCTCCCTGTGTCACTGTGGCACTGTCAGAGACCTTTGCCTTAAATAATTATCTTATAATGTTTATTATGAGATATGTATGTATCATACCTTCCTGGGAAAAACAGCATTTATATTTCATGATTTGATTGTAGGATTTTAGTCCATGGCATTTTATAATTTAAAATTTTCATGAAACCAGGACGTCTAGGTGGCTCAGTCGGATGAGTGTCTGTCTGCCTTTGGCTTGGGTCATGATCCCAGGGTCTTGGGATCTTGGGATCGAGTCCTTCCTTCCGCTTGTGCTGTCTCTCTCTCTGACAAATAAATAAATAAAATTTTTAAAAAAAATTCTTTTTCATGAAACCAAAGCTAGCTTTTAGAATTCGTTTGTGATTTTTTTTTTTTAATATTTATGTCTTGTAAGTTCAGTTTGTAGAAATTTTACTGTTTTCACTCCTTTTGACAGTTTGAGGTTAATTTCAGATCCTTGTGAGCATGATTTACCATTGAGTTAGGATAAATACAAATATTTATTTTTATTTTCTTCTAGGTAATAACGTGGTTTATTAGGAAATTTCAAACATGTACAAAAGTAGAGAGAAAAGCATAATCAACAATCATGTAATCAGTGTCACCTTCAGAAATTTTCAACGCATGGCCAGGTGTATATCCACTTAGTTTGGGAAAATTTGGAGGCAAATCTCAGATGTCACATTGTGTCACACATGTTTCATTCATCTCTAAATGACAAATGACAATTTTTTTTAAAAAAATTGATTATTTCTTAACTGGAAATTTAAAAAGTTTTTTTCTTATGAAAACAAATTATTTAAAAAGTTATCTATTACTGGAGATTATCACTGTTACTCTTAATACTAATTTGCTTACATATTCAATTCTAATTATTAGGTATGTTTATAAAATAACAGATTGAGGTTACAAGAATACGGCTCATGTATTCAGTCTTGATGCTCCTCATTGTGTTTAACCAGGACTTCCACATGATGAAACTCTTCTCTACAGCTAGTCATTACCTCTGTTTGCCATATTCAGTGGCCCTTACTGTTTGGCCTTCTAAGGGGGTCTGTATCGTGTAATAGCGTTTCCTGCCCACTCCTTATTAGACAGCCATCTCTCTTGGCTTCCTTGACATCTGACTTTCTTGGTTCATCCCTGTGTCAGAGTGCTCTTTCATGGACACATTTTCTTTTGCTACCCACCAGATGTTACCATATTCCATCCTTACTCTGTTCTCTGGCTTCTTCTGACCGCTCTGCAAACTCATAGTTCTGCTCTCACGGCTGTGTGATAGGTTAGCTGCCTATTAGCGAAGCCCAAAGGTTTGTTACTAGTGAACTAGTGTTACTTTTTCATGTTATAGTTGAATATTTTTTTTAAAAGATTTAATTAATTTATTTGAGAGAGAGAGAGAGGGGAGAGTGCGAGTGTGGAGAGAGGAGCCGAGGAGATGGAGAAGTGGATTCCCTGCTGAGCAGGGAGCCCAATGCGGGGCTTGGTCCTCGAACCTCAGGATCGTGACCTGAGTTGAAACCAAGAGTCAGTTGCTTAACCAGCCTAGCCACGTACCTGCCCCAAGCTGAACGTTCTCATGGATATCCTGTGTCTTTGTGAATTTGGATCTTCAAAACTGAGCTTGTCTTCTCTTTTGTTAACACTGATTCCCCTTCAGCTTTCCTTTACTGACAGTTCGCCATGTTTCTTCAGATTGCTGGGCTGGAAAGGTTTCTGTCTTCCTCTTCCTTTAGTCTCCTCTGCACGCGCTGTTTGTCTTGTCCTGGTAGTTCTTCCTTCAAAATATGTACATTAGTTTGCATTTTATTATTGTTGTAGTTTTTTTTTTTTTCTTCCTTTTAGGACACTTCCTAACGCCTTTTAGGTCAGCTCACTGCTCTTCTCTGTGATTCCGTAAACCTCATGCATTGTCTTGTCAAGATGATCATGTACACGTCTCTCCCTCATTAAATTTTATTCTAATAATGCTCGCCTCGCGGCACATAATGCCTCAAGGCATTATGGTATTTATTAAAAGCTAACCGATTTGAATTGAATATCCAGTCCCCTACCTGTATTCCTACAATATCTACCGAAGGTCCTGTCTTTCCCTTGCAGTACGTCCTAAGTAAAGTAGTCAGAGGCCTTGGAGTGTCTCGTGAAAGCAACAGAATGTCAACATACATCACCCCTGTAAATTTCCATCTTAGAACTTATTGTTGTCTAAAATTATTATTTATTTTCTTTATTATGGGTTTTCCCCCTGGAAAAACCCTCTGTGGTGGTACGGACCCATGTCCGTCTTTCCTGTGTTCATGTCCTCTTACATAACCTTCCACAGAGTACGACCCTAGTCAGTATTTCTTGAGTACGAATGGGTCCTCTCCCCTCCGCCCCGACAGAGAGCAGTGTGCTTATCCCTAATGCACATGATTTCACAGCAGTTAACACATCTCAGACTTGGAATCTTTGTTTTATTGTATCAGAACAATCTTTTTTAATCTTATTTAAATTCAATTTAGTGAACACGCAGTGTATAACAGAATAATCTGTCTAAAACAGTACTTTTATCAATGAAAAGTCCAGTTAAACTCCTGGGCCAGACTTCAGAGAGGTTCCGAGGATACAGACTGAGTAAGAACATCATTCCTGGCATCTAGGCATGAGGAGGCAGAAGTGCTTAAGCCTCCTTGAGGAGGTCAAGGACCGCTTTGCGAGGACCACTGCTATCTCAGGTTTCTGTCCAGCTCTGCAAAGACATAGTCCACAGCCGCCATTTTCCTTTCTAGGAGACAGGAGCCTGGGTCTGTGCAGCGAGAGGCCCGAGAGCCGCCAGCAGGAGCTCCTGGCCCTTCCAGCAGGTTCCAGCGGCCGCCCTCATTCTCACTAACGCAAACACTCCCGTCAGCCTAAGTCGATAACTTCCCAGTGGAAATCGAATTCCTTATTAGGTGGAGATGATTTTTAGATTATGCCTTGTTTTGTTAGTTTAGATTACTGAAGGAGAAGCCACTAGTGTGCTAATGGCTTTACTGAAGCCACCACCAGCTTTTGTTGTGTGTGGTTTGGTGGATTTTGTTAATGAGGGAAGCAGGAGACTCCACCATTCGGCACTTCGAAAGTCCCCCTTACTCACTCAGACTTATTCCTGCCACTCGTTTACTCATATGCCCGGTTTCCCTCTCCATTCCCATTAGAATGGAAGCTCCATGAGAGCGGGGTTTTGTCTGTTTCCTTCATCGCTTAACAGGTGTTTGTTGAATCAATGAATCCTTAGGTAGTGATTGGTAGCCTTCACAGAGTAGGTTAAGTGAAATAGTGGGAATGGAACGTGGTTTGTGTGGTTGAGGATGGCCTCAGCTGGTGATCTGAAATCAAACAGGACTCTTGAAAATGTTTGGTAAAGAGGTGCCTGGGTGGCTCAGTAGGTTAAGTGTTTGTCATGGGCCCAGGTCATGATCCCAGGACCCTGGGGTCCTGCCCCTCAGCCAGGTCCCTGCTGGGTGGGAAGCCTGCTTCTCCCACCGCCCCCCCCTTCCCCATTCCTCTTCTCTCTCCCATACTCTGCGGTCTCATGCAAATACATTAAAAATCTTAAAAAATTTTTAAGAAGTTTGGTAAAGAGAATGTTTATGAAAATTCTCTGCTTAGTCACTTTTGTTTCCTTTTTACTGATGGTAGCTTGTTAAATCTCTTTCAAATGAACATGTCTTCTTTAGGTATCCTTGTAATTTATATAAATTTTGTAATTATAGAATGTATTTATTACTGTAAGTTCTCCAGTCTCAACTTCTTATGACTTTTTAGATATTTAGAGAAAATAAAAATAATCGGTGTTCTTTAACCTAAATGCAGCTGTGAAATGAAGTATCAGTAAATGGTTTTGGACCTGAGATTAATTAATAAATTCTCCAATCTCCACTTCTTATTACTTTTTAGATATTTAGAGAAAATGAAAATTTTTGGTGTTCTTTAACCTAAATGCAGCTGTGAAATGAAGTATCAGTAAATTGTTTTGGACCTGCGATTAATTTTATTTTGAAAAATAAACTTAGTAAATGTGCACCAGAAGTAAATGTATGTGTAAATGACTTTACATTATTCAGAATTCTAGAATTAGACATCTGTCTAATGAATGCTGTTCTAAATGTTGCTAAATCATTAATAGTAATTAAAAGGTTAAATGCAAGCTGAAGAAAGCTTTGAATTTTGAAATGTTTGCAATAGCTAGTAATCTGACTGATGCAGACGTTTTTGTCAAAGTTGAAAAAGTTAGAACTAATTAATTTCTTGGGAGACATATGATGAATTGTAGGTGTGATAACATATTTGAGTAACATATGGTAGTAATGGGGCACCTTTCTAATGACAGAGCAGCCGATTAAATATAGACTTTTTTGGTGTTTTTCTTTCACTACCGTTCTTTGTTACAGTGTATTTTTAAACCAGTCTTGTTTTCTAGAGGTCAGTGTTCAGGACTTAATGATTTATATTTAAATGTTAACATGAACATGTAATTCTATTCTAAGTTGGCATAAATTTTAGTGAAAGGTTTTCTTAAAACTGCAGCCAATCATTTTTTCCCTCAACATGCACATGGCGTGCTTCTCCTAAACTCTGTGTTTGGGGAAGTAGAGTCTCCTTATATACATTGTTTAAATGCCGGTTGCCCTTGAATGAGGGCCAAGAAGAAATGTTAGGTGGTTACCTTTGCCCTGCACCACATACAGGCGTTTACTTTCAGCATTTGGCTGTACTCTTCTCTCAGAAGGATTCACTGTTTGCATTTTGACTAATTTCCTTCCTTCCTTCTACTTTTACTTTCTGACTATTGCTTATTTATGACAACAGATTAAAAAAGGAATTAACCATTCTGTTATTAAAATAGTATCTAACATATTGTTAGAGGAAATCTCGAGTTAAGAATTTTGCAAATAGAGGCAATTTTAGGTTATGACGTACAGTTTTTTCGTTTTTTAGAGGTTGGGTTTTTTACCAAGTTTACGGGCTTGTAATCGGGTGTGCAAGTCCCCAGTTTTGTAACTGCCGTTCAGAGCAGTCCACAGTGAGAAGGAGAGCTCAGGTTGCCAGTGACTCAGGGAGGGGAGGGAATTCAAGGAACAGCCTCCCTCCGCCGGCCCCCCAGCTGTGTGCTGAGGACCTAGATGGAGTGGAAAAGGTAGTGGAGGCTGAGCATTTCCAGATCTTCTGACATAAAAGCAAAAGCTGTATTTACATCTAAAAGGAGATAAGCTGAAAGGGAATTGATTGTAAACCTTCAAGGAGAGAGGATATGTAAATTCTAGAATTATTAAGGAGATAACTTTAATACTTCTTTGGCCTCTACTCCAGACGCTGTTCAGAATATTACTGTAGTTTGGGATACACTTACTTTAAAAACCTGCATGCAGTCAGTGGGTCTAGCTTGTCTAGAAACCTTCCAAATTGATTTACTGAACTTTTTTGATATCCCCATAATTGTCTTCATTTAAATTTGAGTGTCCTATGAAGAATTTTGGTATGGACATCTGTTCTATGAATTCTTTCTTGTTCTAAATCTGTTGTAAAATTTTCCTTGGTAATTGGCATACTTTTAGCCTCTGGGAATAAAGACAAAGACCCCCGAGGGGGCTGCTGGAGTGTTTTGTCCCAGGTGGGCTCTGGCCTCAAGCCTTAAGCTGGATAACGAAGGTGAACTTTCAGGTCACTCACGTAATTCACTAGCTTTTCATTCATTTAATAAAATTTATGAAATTTGTGAATACTCAGTCTCTAAAGATAGCAGAATTCCCTGAAATACAGCTTACCAATATGAAAAATGACTAGGAATTATCCTAGACATAGGAACTTTAAAGAATTGAATTGATATGATTGTTACACTGATTAAAATGTTCAGAAACAAAATGCTAGTGGATAGGCTGTTTATTTACTATTTAAAACTTATAGGAGTTTTAGTAGAATAAAATGATTTATAAATTGATTGGTTTATTAATTATCAACAGTAATAAACTTCAAATTGGATCATTTTTCTTTATGCAAGTAATAACCTATATAATTCTATGCAGTTAGTAGGCAGTATTTAATGGAGAATAGAAAAAGATAATGATTTTTCATTCAGTAGGAAAATCTGATAATTTGATTTGATTTCATAGTTGGATTATTATACTTAGAAATGGCTTTTTTTTTTTTTTTTGCTTTCATAAGTTGTTAAAATATTTCCTGTTCAGATAAGTCTTTCTTTATGTCCAACGTAAGTAAATGACAGATATCAGATGTAAAAGCCAACATTAAAATTCACTATAAAATACTTGGCCCCAGTCTGGAAATCTGGGGTTAGTGGTTCTAGCACCGTTTCTGGAACAGTGAGTGAATGATTTTGGAAGATTAGGGGATTTCCATTTTAAATACAGTGTCAACAGTCCTTACCTCGCCATGCATAATTTGCCTCCCAGGTGTGCTCAGGTCAGTGCTAACCATTCCCATATCTTAACCTTTTTTCTGAAATTACTTGAGTTTCATAGTTCTAAGTCCCTTCAAGACTTGCTAGTCTTGAAAAGAAGGGTTTGAGAAAAAGTCTGTTAATAGTCTTATTAATAGTATGGAAAACAGTCCATTCTGTGGAGCAGGCTGCATTCTGTCACATAAAAACGTTTTTTGGATGCTTTCATAGCCATCTGTAGAGCGTGGATCATTGATTATACATAAGTCAGATCAAAAAGATAATTCTGACAGTCTTTCCTTTCCTAAAAACCTTGTTTCTGGGGAATGATGTGTTAGGTTGAGCAAATCATTACATAGGAGTCTCAAATTTGGCAATTAAAAAATATATGGTAAGTTCATTGTTGATGATTTTATTTTAGTATTTTCTGTTGACATGAAAAATTTTGAGAACAGATGATCAGCAAGCTAGCCTGAGAATAAATGATTTTTTTTTGCCTCTAGGAATGAAAAATTAATTTTAATAAACATATTTTAAATCTATCCATTGCACATTGTTGAGTCACTAAATACATGCCAGAACTTCTCAGAGACTCAGTTACCAGGAAGATATTATCCCTCTTTTTCAGAAATTTGAGGGGAACTGTAGATGCTTTCTTCGTTTACAGTTACCGGGTCTGCTGACAAAACCCTGTTCTTTTGACTTTACGAAATTCCCCTAGCATCTTAATTTCTTTTTTTCTTTTTTTTAAAGATTTCTGTATTTATTTGAGAGAGAGAGAGAGAATGCCTATGGGCAAGTGCGGGGTGGGGGCCAGGGAGGGGCAGAGGGAGAGAGAATCTTAAGCAGGTTTCACGGCCATTGTGGAGTCTGACGCATGGCTTGATTGCACAGTGCTGTGATCCTGACCTGAGCCGACTGAGCTACCCAGGTGCCCCACATTGTAATTTCTTTGGCAAAGTTTGTGCACGTGGTTCGACAGCAGCTATACAACACAGAACTGGCCTTAGAGGACAAATACTGGATGGTCCCATTCCCTTCTATGAAGTACTAGAGTGGTCACATTGATAACGATAGGGAGCATAGAACAGTGGCTGCCGGGAGCTGGGGAGGGAGCGATGGGGAGGTAGCATTTCATGGCACCGAGTTTCCGTTTTGCAAGAAGAAAGGAGCTCTGGAGAGGCTCGAGGGCTGTGGTTTGCAGAATGTGAATGCACTTGATGTCACAGCCCCAGACAGAAGAGCTAAGATACACGACGAGATGAAAGAATGACAGATGTAAAAAAATGTGCGGCCTCATCAGCAGTTAGAGAATTACAAATAAAAACCACTGTAAGACCGCCTCTACGTGCACACCATTTTGGCAGAAATGAGAAGCCTCGATAATACCGAGGTTTGGAGAGGTTGGCAGAAACCAACGCCAGAACGCCTAGAACAGTCCGTCGTGATCTAGCGAAGTTGAGTGTCCGCATACCTCTGACTCAGTAACAGAACCTAGAGAGATGTGCGTGTGTTTTCACCGGGAGACCCATGTAGGAGGGTTCAGAGTAGCACCGCTTGCAAGGACACAAGACTGGGAACAAATGGCCCTGCACAGAACAGACAGGTAAGCCGCGGTCCACAGTGGCCTTCGGTGCAGAACCACACCACACACCGGGGGATCGCGCGAGCCCAGCATCGAGTGACGGGAGGACGGTGCAGGCGATGCGTGAGGGGCTGTCCCGGTGCGTGTGAACTTCAGACGCAAGAAGCGCCCTGGATTGTCTGGGGAGACAGCTAGGTGCTAACGCGGTAACAAAAACCGGGGAAGTTAACCCCGTAAAAGTCGGGAGAATGTCCGTCCTTGTGGGGGAAGCATAAGAGTCTGAGACGGCTCCTGGGGGCGGGCCGTGCTCCAGGCACCTGCTCGCGGACCAAATTCAAGTTCACTTGATAGCCTTTCATCCTGTTCTACTGTATTTTGAAAGATGGGGCTGGCTGTTGTGGAGAAGTTAGGTTGTTAACCCTCATCTAGACTGTCTTTGTCCCCCTTTTTATTCTTTTTTCCGGCAGTGGCCTCTGAGATCTTACTAAAATTCGAGTCAGATGACCGGCCTCTCTGCTCAGAAACCTCCGGTCGCTTCCCACCGCCCTCGGAGTAGAAAGCCGCGTCCTCCGTGCGGTCTACAAGGCTGTAGCTGACGTGGGGCTCCTCGTTACCCCAGTGACGTTCTCCTGCTTCCCGGCTTGTTCTTCGTGCTCTGACCGGGCAGGAGCGTGCCAGGCGCGTTCCCTTCTCAAAGCCCTGCTGTTCTCTAGGTCAGGGAATCTCTCCCTGACCGTCCCTCTCCCCCGCTCCCCATACCCCCGCCTAGCTTCCTCACATCTCTTCAGTTTTCCTTAAAATTACTTTTCAGTGATGTCGTCCTTGCTACCTCATCGAAAACTTCAGTCCTCTCCCCGTTTGGAGGTTTTCTGCTTGGCACTTCGCCAGTATTAACACACTCTACCCTCTAGCTGTTTCTCTCCCATTAAGTATAAACCCCATGAGAGCAGTGGTTTTTTCCTGCACGTTTTCCCGTCATGCTCCCCATGCCTGTCGCAGAGTCAGGGACTCTGTTTTCACTGAGTGGAGAATGAAGAAATGAATGAAATGTATTTCTAGAACCCATTAGTTGAGAGCTTTCATTGTCAGGTAAAGCTACATCAAAATACAAACAGGGAATGCAAGTGTAGAAACCTTTACATTTTATTTATTTTTAATTTATATTTTGAAATAATTTCAAACTCACAGAGAAGTTGCAAGAATAACTCCGAAGCTTTTCTGTCCTGATCCGTTTGAGTGTAAGATGCTCCTTACGCCCAGATACTTCAGTGCATTTTTCCGACTAAAGGAGGACATCCTCCTGTATGAGGGGACTATAACTATTAGGTCAAGAAATTGATATTGATGTACATCAGTCCCTACTATCTAATCATCAGGTCCTCTTCAGATTTTTAATGTTTAATAATTTTTTTTCTTTTAATAATACTTTTTGCTTGAGAAATTCTAATCCAAGATCTTGCGTTGCTTTCTTCGGTTGTCTTTAGCCTCATTTAGCCTGGCATGGCCTCACGGTCTTTACTTCTGTGGTCTTGATGCTTTTGAAGATTACATACGGGTTATTTTGTAGAATGTCCCTCGATTTGGGGCTGTCTGATGTTTTTCTTCACTGTTAGATTCAGGTGGTACGTTTTTGGCGCAATCGCAGAAGAGGTGTCCTTGTGTCCTCTGGGGGTGGTGTTCAATTTCGATTTATCCCATTACTAGTGATGTTAGCTTTGATCACTTGATTCAAGTAGTGACTGCTAGTTTCCTACACTGTAATAGTACTCTTTCCCCTTTTGTTATTATTATTTTGTAAAATTGTCTTTTCAAACGTTTAGGCCTACCTTTTTACCCATTCCTTTGAGTCAGGTTGCATGGTTGCCTGGTGAGATCAGAGGTTGGTAGAGGGAAGGAAGGACATTTTGAAATCTGGGGCGTTTGGGGAAGTGCAGGCAGATCAGGATGGTATGGCCTGATGGAAGGGGCTGAAGACCTTGAAACTGGCAGAAATAACAGCAGGGTGTGGGAGAAAAGTTTGTATTGGGGAAGGATGTAGGAACGATGCCAAAGGTACACTTGCCCATTTCAAATACTTGATTACGGCGGAGTCTGTGCCTGGAAGGAGTGATAAAAACTTAACTTCCTTTTCCCCACCCTTCCATTCCAAGGACCTAGATTTAAGGTTGGGTTAGCTGGTACTGGTTAGTACTATTTAACTGAGTTCAACAGACTTTGAATGATACCCTCAAATTTATAGCGTCCATTCTTTATAGCATTATTCTCTGGAACAAAGCACTCCGAGTATGCCGAAGCTACTGATGAGCTAAAAGGGTGCAGACCACTTATAAGCCAGCGGACTACCTACAGAGGGCTCAAGTAACAGACTTGACAATTGAAAGTGTAGTTAAGTTTGAAAAAAATAAAAAGTTGGAAACACTAGATCTAAGACTAGTATGTAATTGAAATGAGGTTATTTTAGACAATTAATTTTGGCAAGTGATTAATCCTTAATAAAGAATAATTGTTTTATCTATTTTAGGGAAAAATTAATTTAACAAACCTATTATTATGTGAAATTTAGGTAATGAACATGGGCAGTACATAATTTCCGTAACATTTATAGCATCGACCACAAAAAAGGCTGAATTAGTATCATCAGATACAAAGAATGTTCATTTCAGAATCAGAGCTGTTCAGAAAGCATTGCTCATGGTTCCTATAATTAAGTCAACATTTCAGGGCTACTTGAGTTGCTTGGCTGTGTCATTTTACTAGATGTACCTTCCAGGTGCTTATATGCATGGTTTTGGAGAAGTATCACTCTGTGTGTGTGTGTGTGTACTTCCCAATATTGGGTAGATTTTTTTCTTAGTTGAGAATGTTCTGTCATCCACTGATGTTTGATTTTGTACCAAAAGTAAAGGAACTTCGAGTTATATTAAGTAATAAAACTGACTCTTGCCGCCCAGCGGTAAGTCACACAGCATTAGCCCTGACCCAGCCGCTGGTTGTAGAATGAGCTGGCCGGATTTCTGTAGGTACGTTGTCCGTCCACCCCATTCCCTGGAGCCAGTGGACTTTTGGTTGAGTGGTGAACAGATACCAAAAAAATGAAGAAAGTCATCATAGATTATTCTTCGGACTTATTTTTTGATGAAAAGAAAGAAAATAGATTGCAACAGGTCAGAGAAAGATGATGTTTGGATGGGGTGGGCGTGTTCATAGGTTAGAGGGAAGGAGTCAAAATACAGAGGGGGAGTTTGAAGATTCAAGAGAGATTTAATCATTGACATGACCAAATCTTAAAGACAGATAACAATAAAAATGGGACACAAGACTAAGCACTTGACAGGGAGGCCGTATATGTCCTCCTTTGAGGGAGAGAGAGAGGGTGTTCCAGATAAAGTGTCTGCTGCAAGTGCAGAGTTGGGAAGTTGACGTTACTTAACATTCAGTTGTTTCCATGTTTTCTAGGAATTGAGCTTATTAGAGGATGAGAGAGATGGAGTTTGGGGAGAGGGGTTTGGATAAGGGCAAAGAAGATGTGATACAGTTGTTGTGGGTAAATAAATAGATGTATCAGTTTGACTCGATAGATGGTCAAGTCAACTGGAGATGAATTAAGTCATTTCCCAGAGTTCCCAGATGAGTTACAGTTGATTCATTGGGCTTAGTTTCATGATTTAATATTGTCATACACCCCCTGCTTAGGAGGGAGCCTGCTTCCTCCTCTCCCTCTGCTCCTCCCTGCCCTGCTCATGTTCTCTCTCTTTCTCTCGCAAATAAATAAATAAAATCTTTTTAAAAATGTGTACAGTGAAATAAAAAGTAGATGAGAAAAATACAGACCGAAGAGTCCATAGAAAATGAGACGTGAGCGAGTGTGGAGGGAACTTGCAGACTGGGAAAACCGGGAGGATGAAGGCCTGGAAATGGTGGGAAAGGAAGGAGGAGGTTCAGTAGGAACGGGGAAGTGGGGATGTGAGCCTAAAGTTTTAACGGTCCAGTGGCCGATTCATACACTCGTGCTTGAGCGCCCGCCCTGTGCTGGGCACGGTGCGTTTGCAGTTACGGGAGGCCGGAGTACCAAACGTGCACTGTTCAGCGGAGTCGCCACTAGATGTCACTCCAACTCACATGGCGAGGCTGGCCTCCACGCACTCTTCTCAGTGCAAGGCTTTGAAAATCAGACGTGTACAAACAGGCAGTCTTCAGTTTTTACAGATTGATTCTTTATTATCTGGTTATCTTATTTGTAAAACTACATCTTGAGAGATACCTCCTTTGAACAAAAGCAAAGCCTGAAAAGTTTATGTGATTAATACTGCTTTGTATGTTTGACTTATTTTACTAAACTTCAGAAAGATTTTATTTATTTATTATAGAAGGGAGAGTGAGAGAGAGCCCGAGCAGGAAGGACAGGGACTTGAGCCGAAGGCAGATGCTTAACCAGCTGAGCCAGCCAGGCACCCTTATTTTTACTGAGTTAATCACATTAAATAATAGTATTGCTCCAGTGAACTTTAACTGATGTTCTGAAATTCTACATCAAAGTTTGTGAAATTGTTTTCTTTCCTTTTTATACTGTTTTAGTTATTCGTCTGCTAGATTGGTTTGGCTTTTTATAGGGACTAATGAATTTTTATAAGCATCAAAGCTTATATTCTACATTGTTGAGATTGTGCCACGATTGTGCCTATCTACACCAGAGCTGTAAGTGTCAAGTTTTACTTTATGTGAACTTTCTGTTCTCAACTGTAAGGAAGAACATGGAATCTCCCCAACTCTTTTTAAAAAATAATTTTTTTAATCCCTTTCTTGTTTTTGATCTCAACTAGATAGGATCACCAAGTATAGTTTTTCTTCTTTATCTTCATGGTCAGATAAAGGAGCTCTGTTTAGGGAGCTTGTCCAACTTCCTGCCTGCCCACAAGCTTTTCCAGCTTGGTTCCTTTAAAACCTCTGAACTATTTTGGACAGCTGTGCAATATAATCATTAAGCCTGCGAAAACAGACTAACAACCATGTTGACTTCCTCAAAAACACAGATTAACAGTACCCTGGCACATTATATATTTTATAGGATCTGTGTATGTTCTCTCTTTAAAAACATGCATGTTGGGAGTAGGGTTAGGGTATATGTTCATTATTTCTTCATCTGACTGAGGAGAGATTCTGCTAGGACTATTGGGTCTCTGTAAAACAGTTTGAAGATTGTTATGGTAGAAAAAGGAGAGTGTCACTTTTTTTTTCTTGTGATATGTCCGGCCATATATTCCTGTGCTTTCTGCGTACCCCACTTCCCTGGTGACCCCGAGTTAGCTTGTGATTCCTTATGACCTTAAGTCATTTTGTGAGAAGCTTATACACTGTCTTAAGTAAACTGTCTTAAATTTATCCCTTTTTGAACTTTATTGTGTCAGTGGGACACAGTTTATATTTTCAGGCGGTTTTCTGTAGCACCTCCTATGTAATATTCACCCTTTCATTTGGAAAGGCACCTGTTTGCTACCATCATATAATCAGCAAATTCTAATCGGGAAAGCCCTTTGCATCAAATGGCACATATGTGGTAAACTACAAAGAGGAAAACAAATACATGATCTGGAATCACTAGAAATAGGCAGAAGATGCCATTGCAACTTGCTTTGAGAACTGTACCTATGGCTGGGGGAAAAAAGACGGACTTTCTCATTGTTTTTTAGGACCGCATGTTGTTAGGTGGTATCTTGGTCTATGAATTGACGATGCCTCTCTTTAATCTTTTATGTCTCTTGCAAAATTAAAAAATATGTATTTTTATTTTTTATTTTTTTGCTTTTTGGTCAAATGATCATGAAAATGTTGCATTTACTGAGGTGTAATGGATGGGATGCTCGCGGAGAGGAGGCCAGTGAGAACTTCGCAGCAGCGCTATCAGAATTCTGCTTCCTCAAAATTATGTTGAGCCGGTCATTATGAATTACAGCCTCTGGGATTAAAGAAGGCGTGGAAGCGGGATGCAGAATGCTCCATAAATGAAATTCCCCCTGGAAGTTATTCTGTAATTACTTTTTTATTCTTAAATTCACTTTGCTGTGTAACTTTCAAAATGAAACTTCTATTATTTTTGTTGGCACATGGAAAGAGTGAATGTTCGTTGCATTGTTTTGTTTTGTTCGGAGCTTCACAGTGAAAATATTACATACTCTTCTTCAGGAATATATTCTTTTGTTGCGCTAGGAGCAGTACGTTTATTTAGATAATAGCCATCTATACTCTCTATCTCTAATCCCCCAAGGTCTTAACCTCCATTAGGGACAACTGTAGATTTTTGTTTGCTTGGAATAGCTTCCTGGGCATGTGGAAACTCTTTTGACATCATTATTTAGGGGCGCCTATCCTCCCAGTGGAGCCACAGCCTAATTCAAAACCTTTGCAGCTGGTGAGCTCCCAAAGCCCCTTTTGGTGATTGTTTATAAGCTCAGCATGGCAGCCTTCAGTTGTTTCTTTGCTCTCCTGCCCCCGCCCCCAGCTCTCCTCTCAATGTGCCCCCCCCCCCCCGCCTTAACCCCATGTTCATGTTCTTTAAGACAATAAGCTTTCTCCGGAGGTAAAATACAGGGTAAAAATATCTGATGCCTTCTTTTATTCCCTATTTTTCCTGATTCTTTCTCATTTCTGTGATAAAGTGAAAAATAAAGCACCAGCAGCAGTAAATATTCGGAGATAATGGGACAGCTCTTCTTCTCTGTAGAGTGTTAATTTGAGACAGACCCGGGATCAGTTGTTCAACCTGCATTTCTGATTATGGCCTAGTTACCAAACTTTCAAGTTTCTTTATCTCTCCTTATGTTCTCTAAAATGATGGGGTACAAATAACCCAAGTGAGTGGCAATTAATGACTTATTAACTCAATGACCACACAAAAACTCAATGACTTATTAATCTCAATGACAACAAAAAAATTAAATTAAAAATTAAATTAAAAAATTAAAAAATTAAATTAAAAAATTTATTCAAAAAATTTAATTCATTTAAATTTTATTTATTTAAAAAATTAATTTAAAAAATTAAAAATTAAATTAAAAAATTAATGACATTAATCTCAATGACAACCAAAAAAAGTTTTTTTTGTTTTAACTTCAACTAGCTTTACCAAATACAGGCTTGTATTGGTATTATTTAGAGGAGAAATATTACTCAGGACAAACCAGGTTTACTTCATTGGAATGTAAAGATGGAATGATTTTTAGCTGAATAATTAAATAGGAGATGATTTCCATGTTATGAAAATTTAAAACACAGCCCCACTGAGATGATCGGGGAAGACACGGGACTCACAGGCCAAGTTAGGGATAGGTGATAAATGACTACAAAATACACAGAGAAACATGTTTGACTAGAAGTACTATGTGTAGTTTTGAATTTAGTGAATAGAGTGTCCATCTAGGACTAACTGGAAATAGAAACAAAGCAGAGCAAAAAATCATCCGGTGAACCTGCGAAATCTTTTCTTTGAGTCCATGTTGGGAATTCGTGTTTCTGCAGTGTGTTGATACTTGTATTAAAGTTATGTTCTACATGAGAGACTGTGGACTCTGAGAAACAATTGGAGGGTTTTGGAGGGGAGTGGGGTGGAGGGTTGGGTGAGCCCGGTGGTAGGTATTAAGGAGGGCACATATTGCGTGGAGCACTGGGTGTGGTGCGTAAACAATGAATCTTGGAACACTGAAAAAAATAAAATAAAACTTAGAAAAAAAGTCACGTCCTAGAATCAATGCAGATTTTGCTAAAGTTTTTTTTGAGGCTCTACCTAACATGCTTTTTATTGAGCTGTTTAATTGACCTATAACATTAATTTCAAGTGTACATCATACTAATTCGATATTGTATATATTGTGAAATGATCACCATGTGAAGTGTGAAGCACTGTGTCTTAAAAACTGTCTTCGTGAAGAATACTACTGCAGATGCCCAGTTTATATAGTTCTTACATATCTTGGATTCCCTAAGTCTAACTTCAAAGGCATGCTATAGGAAAACCCTTTGTGTAATAAAATTTTTGTTCCTAGTACCAGTGATTAATGGGCGGGAGAATGGTCCAGAGGTAAGAATAATAAACTCTTAATTCAGGAGAGCTGAGTCCTAATATAATCTATTACCACTTACTTTTGTGACCTTTGGTAAGTCACTTTACCTGTTCTTGTAAAATAAGATAATGATCTCTAAATCCCTGAAATCCTAAAATCTAAATGATCTCTGAAATCCCTACATGTTTTAGCCCTGTTTTTTTTTTTATTATGTCGTATTTTATTTTCTTATGTACATATACCCCATACTTTTATTTTATTTATTTAAAAAAGTTTTTTTAAAAGATTTTGTTTATTTGACAGAGAGCAAGGGAGCACAGGGGGAGTGGCAGAGGCAGAGGGAGAGGGAGAGGGAGAAGCAGGCTCCTGCTGAGCAGGGAGCCTGATGTGGGCCTCGATCTCAGGACCCTGGAATCATGACCTGAGCTGAAGGCAGTTCCTTAACCAACCCAGCCACCCAGACATCCCACATACTTTTATTTTAAAACTGAGATCTTCAACAAATTCATTACAAAAAATTGACAAATCTCCTGCATTACTTACACAAGAAACATCTTTTTGAGAAGCTAAGAAATATTTTGGGGGCTCCTAAGTGGCTCAGTTGATTAAGTGACCAACTCTTGATTTTGGCTTAGGTCATGATTTCAGGGTCTTGAGGTCAAGCACCATATCAGGCTCCCTGCTGGGTGTGGAGCTGCTTAAGATTCTCTCCCACTACCTCTGCCCACCCCCCATTTATGTGCACACGTGCACTCACTCTCTCAAAAAAAAAAAAAAACTTTTAATGAGTAAGGACTTTAATGAGTAATAATTATCACAAATGTGATTCCTACGTGGTGACTAAGAAGAGCCATTTAAAAAATTACCATTGACCATAGTAAAGAATATTGGAACTAATAGATGATATTGCAAAATAAAACAAAATGAAGATTCTGTTTCTGTTACCAGTAATAATTTTTAAGGTAAACTTTTAAAATATGAGATACATACAGAAAAGTAAAAAGTCATAAGAATACCTTCTGTGAATTTCCATCAAGTGAACATGCCAGGGGCGCCTGGGTGGCTCAGTGGGTTAAGCCTCTGCCTTCCGCTCAGGTCATGGTCTCAGGGTCCTGGGATCAAGGCCCATATCGGATTCTCTGCTCAGCAGGGAACCTGTTTCCCTCTCTCTCTCTCTCTCTGTCTCGCTCTCTCTCTGCCTACCTCTCTGCCTACTTGTGATCTCTGTCTGTCAAATAAATAAGTAAAATCTTAAAAAAAAAAAAGTGAACATGCCATGTAACTAACACTCATGTAAAGAAACAGAACATTACTACTAACTTCTAAAACTTTCCCTCCTACCTCTAAGTCCCTGACCTCCACCAAACTAATAGAGTGGCTTTTACACCATAGATGAGTTTTGCCTGCTTTTGAATGTGGAATCCATAGGCTTTTTTCCCAATGCCACATTCATGAGGGTCATCCCAGTTGTTGCATGTAACTGTTGTTCATTCCTGGCTGCTACACAATGTTTTGATTGTTTGACGATGCCACAATTTACTTATCTGTTGTTTAATCTTTGAGTTGTTTGTACTTTTTTTTTTTTTTTTTAAAGGATCTTATTTATTTATTTGACAGAGAGCTAGGGAGAGAGAGCAAGCAAGCATAAGCGGGGGAGTGGGAGGCAGGGAGAGGGAGAAGCAAGCCCCCCCGTGGAGCAGGGAGTCCGATGTGGGGCTCGATCCCAGGACCCCAGGATCATGACCTGAGCCAAAGGCAGGCTCCCAACTGACTGAGCCACCCACCCACTGCCCCTGGGTTGTTTATACTTTTTGGCCAAATGTTTTCTGGTGTGTCATGTGTATATTTTTGTTGGGTATATACCTACAGGTAGGACTTCAGCATCACAGAATATGCATACGTTCCACCTGTTTTGTAGATACTGCTAAACACTTTACTGAAAAAAAAATTTTTTTTTTTCGGTTGAAGTATAGTTGACCTTGAAATGTTGGTTCTTTGTATTCCCATTAGCAGTTTCTGACAGTGACGTTGGTTCTGTTTTTTCGCCAACACTTGAGACTGTCTTTCTTACTTTAGTCATTGTGGTGATTCAGTATCGTGGTTTCAGTTTTTATTTCCCTGATGACTGCTGAAGTTGAGAACTTTTTAAACATGTGCTTGCTATTCATTTGCAGTCCTAAAAAAATTTTATGACAGTGCATTTAAAAGTAATTAAACTTCCTTATCTTAGGTAAGGGACATGGTAAATAAGATGTTCTCTAAAACGTTTGGTGTGATCATTTGCTCAAACACTGTTTATTTCATAAATTGTGAACGTCTTTGAAAATCTTTCCTAACTCAATGAAACTGCTTTCTGTATTTCAAACCATAAAATTAATTTTAAATGCTTATCTTTTAAACGTTCTTAACACTATTAATATCATTTAAAAAAGAAAACTATCAAAATGAAGTAGTTGAAAGAATTAGCATACGTGTTTTTCTGGCACCAGGATAAAAATTCTGGACATTGTAGAGGTGGTAACTTAAAATTGATCTAACTTTAGTTTTATTGAAGGTTATACACTCTTACTTTTAACCTGGGATCTGAGGTTTCCTTGAGCAGTATTTTAACGCTGTTTCACAGGTAGAGACTCACTTTTTCCTGAGTTCCTACATTTTCCACCTTTCCATGCAGTTATGTTGGGTCCAAGTGACTAATTTCTGGCCAGTGGTCTGTGAGTGAAAACATTATGTGTCACTTTGGACTGAGGCAATGTACTTCCTCCTTGATCTTTTCTCTTGCCATGGTGACCTTGGAGGCCGAGCACTCCCACGTTCCTGCATTAGGCGGCCAGCAGTTGTCTGTGTTCGCTAATACAGTTTTGTCTCCATGAACAGTGAATTTCCTTTTTAATTTTTTAATTTTCAAGTCAGGAAGGTGACAACTGTCCTAGGAGACATATGTCACAGAATATATTGAAGGATTATGAAAAAAGTATCGTAGTCTCTAAGTATTTACTGAATATTGTGAATATATAGAACTCAAGGCCTAATTTAGATGAAAAAGATTTAAAAAAAGAAGGTCCTTTCATCTTCAGCTGTCATTTTAACTTTTTTGCACCAAAGCACTTTCTTTGAAAAGCTCTCATTTGTTTATTCCTTACTCTTGGTTTTGTTTTAGAAAGAATTCCCAGCAACCAAATATAAACCTGAGTTAGTACCGAGGTCTGAAGTATGTTCTGCATCATCATGTGTCCGTGAACCTTCTTGCATTAAACTACTTGAGCAACATCAATAGAAAACTTGGAAATGTGAGATGCATAGCACCAGGGAAATGGTGGGACAAAATTGAAATGGTTAAAAAACATGTGCTAAAACTTGCAACACTCTGATTGGCCGATTTAAATATTTTGTGAAGGATTATTGTTGGACTGTGTTGTAGAAACTTGGAAAAGGAAATCCTTCATTCGCTCTGTTTAACAGCCTTGTAGTTATTATTAAGATTAATATTCTTAGATACGCATTTTCACAAGTATGTGTGATAGAATTGTCTCTAACTGAAGGGTTTTAGTTAAACAACATCAGTATAGGATGAAAAGGTAAATGCTCAGGGCGCCTGGGTGGCTCAGTTGGTTAAACGGCTGCCTTCGGCTCAGGTCATGATCCCAGGGTCCTGGGAACAAGCCCCACATCAGGCTCCTTGCTCAGTGGGAAGCCTGCTTCTCCCTCTCCCTGTACTGATTTCCCCCACTTGTGTTCTATGGCCCTCTCTCTGTCAAATAAATAACTAAAATCTTTAAAAAAAAAAAAAAAAGGTAAATGCTCTTTAATAAATTATTATAATAGTTTTGACTGGCGTTCCTGGAAATAGGTGGTCTGAGGTCACTTTTTATGTAATACTGATTTGTTTCAGGAGAAACATTTAAGGAAACAAAAAGAAGTGCTGTCCAAAGACTATTTTGTTGCAGGAAAAATCCAGGTACTGCACATATTTTCCTAAAACAAAGGGCATGACGTGAAGACTTAACACTGTACATCTTTCTATTTTTAGTACCAAAAAACCATCTACTTAGAAGCATTCAGAATGTCAGCACAGCAGTGGCAACTCGTGTGTGTGTGTGTGTGTGTGTGTGTGCGCGCGTGCGCATGCGTGTGCAATTTACAGAGGGGTTTTCAGTTACCGGGATGACAGTGACTTCATACAAGCTGCGTCAGAGGCAGCTGAAGACGAGAAAACTCGGTCCCCGGAAACGAGGTGGCGCCGGAGCCTGCTGTCAGCGAGGGCTGGGGAGGCAGCGGGTGCCGGCAATGCCACGAGGCCAGGCCCGCCTGAAGACGCAGCAGGTAGTATGTGCCCTGGGCAGAGTAAGGGACCGTGCAGTTTAAAAACTCCTCTTACACGGCTTTGCATTATTGCAAGTTTTTTCTTGAGAAGAAGCCAGCTGGCTGCAGGGTTCAGACCGCTGCGCGAGAACAAGCTTACTCATCGCCACCTTCGGCTCCGCCCGCACCTCCCTTTTTTCCCCGCACTTCAGCGCTGGTGGTGACTCCGTGTTTGCCTCATGAAGGCAGCAGCAGCATCTCCTCGTCGTTTTCCTTCAGCTTGCGACCGTCTGTTCGCGAGGCCGCTCGCTAGTTGTCTGTCCTTTGCGGTGTCACCGTCGAGTACGCCGGGATGTTCCCCTTGGACTTGGGGGGGCCACGCTCAGGGTGAAGGAGGCTCCTGGGTGCGTTGGGATCCTTCAGCTTCTTTGGTTTCCTCTTCAGGATGGAGGTCCCTCTCCCTTTCTCTTTGGTGATGGGCCTTGTCAGCCTTCAGCTTGTCGTGATGGTGTTCTCTCCCTTTGGCAGACATGGGGTCGCACCTCTCTGGGCGCTTCTGGGTACTTCTTCCTCTGCCCCTCTGGCAGGTTTGCACAGAGAATGCATATGGTGACCTTTTGCCTCTTGTTTCCAAGGCTCTTGGCCTGGGTTTCATTTTTTTACCCAGCAAGGCTCAGCGTCGCCTGCACCCAGCACGGTCTCTGCAGAGCTCCGGGTCGGGCAGCAGCCGTGAGGGCTGGAGCCAGGTGCGGCCTGCAGCTTGGTCAGTCTTCGGGGACCTAGGCTGGATTTTAAAGTGCCAACATTCTTCACTGGAAGTAGAAGAATACGCAGTCTGTGTGTGGGATGAAGTTAACACTAATGGGATTCTCAGATGTAGGGCCAGCGTTTCCTTCAGAAGACACATTTCCAAGGACTTTGTAGCTTAAACAGCTACTGGACCAAGACCCCTCTCCTAGCGCTTAAGTACCCTGGAACTTAAAAACTATGCCTAGAAAATGTATCAAGATGCATTGCTGGGGTTTCTAGAGGCCACAGTATAAAGAATTACTAATTATCTGGCCTTGTGTCCGATATTTGAAATAAAGATGGAGGCCGAAGCAGATCACCGGTAGAGATTAAGTTGGAGGCCTTAGAGAGAGCCGAAGGACTTACTGGTTGGATTGCAGAACGCAGCCAGCTTTTCCAGGTGCATTTCAGACAATACAAGCAAGATGGTGTCTTAGAGCTCGGGTCTGTCTCTGCAGACGGTTGGATACTAAACTCTTTAGGGCCTGTGGTCTCCTTCACAACTGTAGCTACTCAACTCTGTGACTGGGGTGCAAGAAAGCTGCCCTAGACGGTCTGTAAAGTAAGGGGTGGGGCTGTGTTCCAATAAAATTTTATTGAGAGAAACCGGCTACAGGCCTTGTGTAGTTTGCTGGTCCCTCCTGTGTAGAAGCAAAGGCAGATTTGCGTTTCCTAGAGACTAGCTTCAAAAGGAAGACAAGGGACTGAGTTCTGTGTACCAAGGGATTTTCCCCACATCTCTCCACCTGAAAAATGACTCCAGGTCACCTGACTAGCATGATTAAAGGGAGAGAAAGAAACCTGAGATTATGCTCACGAATCCGCTTTTTAGGAAGTGGGGGGTAAAGTTTTCCTCTGACCCTCACTGCCCTTCCAGTAGACACACGAGAATCTGTTGGGCATGAAGTGTTACTTCGTACAGAAGATTCCAACTTGGAGAGCGTTGGTTTCAGTTCATTTTGGCATCGGTTCTCGGGGTCGGTCTATTTCTGGTTAGTGAGAGTGAAACCGTGTTAGGGAGCTCCCAGGTGGACACCTGTCCTCCCGCCTCGTGTGGTGGATGAGGGCGTGCTGAGGGCAGCTCCCGTCTCTGTTGGCTCGTCCGTGATTACCGAGGGCCCGCAAAGTGCCAGACGTTTGGTAGCTGCCGGGCGCGCAGCAGTGAACAAGACTGACATGCTTCCTGCCTCCCAGGAGGTGGTGTCCTATAGTAGGAAGGGGTCCGAGAAGAGACTGATCTCTCCGCCGTGCCCTGCAGGATAAGCTGGGGGTGGCCCGTCCACAGGGGTGTGGGAGACGAAGGCTGTCCAGGAGAATTAAGGGCACAGGCCGAAGGGGGACACTCAGCGCAGTCCATGCCAGAGCCTGTTGCCTGCCACGGGGGGTGCGAGAACGCGGGGACAGAGGAGGCTGGAAAGAGAAGGGGAAGCCCGTGGCGTAGGCAGGCCATCGAGGCTGGGTTTTGCCAGAAGATCACTGACAAGCGGACGAAGGGCTTTATGCTGTAGGCGATGGGATCAGTTTGCGTATTTGGAGATGTTGAGCCTGGACTGGAAGAGCCAGAGATGAAGCCCTGTAGCTTGGGAGCGGGGACTGGGAGCCGCAGGTCGGGGTCAGCATGTGACATGTGGCGGTATGGCCGAGGAATGGGATTTGAGATTTTATTTAACTTTAATTAAAAACAGAAGCAGTATAAAATCTTTTCCCTTTCGCTTTATTGTCTTAGTAGGATTACATTTCACTTAAGCTGTTGAGAACGTAACATCTAAATTGAGACGTACCGTAGGTGTGAAGTACATGCTGGATTTTGAATTTGTGCTTTGGGGGGGCGGGGAGAAAACCAGAATGCAAAATATCTCAATTTTTTTTTATTGATGATTTCTTGGAATGATAATATCTTGAATGTATCTGGTTAAGTAAAGATACATTATTTAAAACAATGTCCCCTGTTTGTTTCTACATTTTTGAAGGTGGCTCTGAAAAAATGGAAAGTTACGCATGGGGGTTGCGCCTTTTACCTGTCAGGCGGCTCTGGCCCAGGGATCTGTTAGGAGGCTCTTGGAGGAATGCAGGTGAGCCCTCACGGTGATCCGAGTTAGGGGTGTGGCAGCAGGGAAGGGGTGGAAATACAAGAGCTGTCCAGGAAGTAAAACAGAATTTGGCATCGCTTAACTAAGATTAGTTGTAAGGAAGAAAAAGGGAGCCTTCTAGTACTAAAATATAAGGCCGTCTAGACTAGCCGCCGAATGGCAAGTTGAGCAGACAACAGTGTTGTTCTTCATTGGCACTTGAACTAAAACGATGTAGTTGAAACTATTTTTCTGCTTCTCTGTTGGATTTTTTTTTTTTTAAGCACTGTTACTATTTGCCATTAAGTAGGTACTAGCTAGGAATTGGTTCTTTAGAGTTAGGTAATTCTGCATTTCTTACACAGTAGCCTAAGACTGGTTTACTCTCTTTATATCTGTCACTCGTCCCCTCGATCAGGGACAGGTGGGGGACTGGGACACAGGTTTTTTTTTGTTTGATGGTTTTTTTTTTGTAGCCTGGAATATACACATTTTCTAAACGCCCTCCAATTTGATAGGATAAGTGAAATTTATTTACACTTTAAGTTTATTCCCACTGAAGAAGCAGCACTTTATCTCCACGCGAAGGTTTGCTGGGCTCCCTCTCAATTGTAGCTCAAACTCCAGAAACTATCTGATGGATGTTAGACGCTTAATACTTTTTCAACTATTGTCCTCCTAAGAACGAGGATGCATTTCTAGCTTCATTTTCCAGTCTCTTAAGCTTATGAAAGTAGTCGAGACAGTTTGTTGACCCCAAAGAGACCTTTTAGTGTCTGGCCTGTTCGACAGCGGGGTCTGCCTCTTCGTTGACATTCAGATCACAGGCGGCCACTGGGCTCAGCGCGAAGCCAAGCACAGCTTTCGCATGTAGACAAAGCCGCCCTGGCAAGGGAGCCCAGTTGTCAGGGTAGCTGGCTGTGTTGTAAAGGGCTGTTGCATAATGGGGAGACCAAGTAGAACTAGTAGGATGCAAATGTGCAAAAAATGGTGGTGCTAACCTACAAAAACAAACATTTCTTTCTTGGTGAAGAGTCCATTCTTCGTTGCTTCCTGCTGTTTCGCTTCTGCGGGCTGTAGACACCGTCGGCGCGGTCTGGGCGTGTTTACCTCCATCCCTGGTCCCAGCGCTGCTCTGTGTTACTTTAAAATGAACAGCTAATCTGTGTGAAAGGGCCAGAGTACTTCAGTGTTGTGGAATCTTCTCGTAATTCACAAGTGTGCCCTACTTTAGCCCAGATCAGTGTTTGTGTGTGACTTTGATTCCCAGATTCAGATGAGGAATCCTTTTGACCCTTGAGGTCATTTTTCTTGATTCATAGTAAGATCATATTCTCATTACTGACACCCAGTAACTTGCCCCCGTGGACACAGTCGTCCTCCTAGTTCGTGTGGAATCTCTGTGGGCTCGAGAAAAGTGTGGAAGCCCTGAGAACAGGAGTTCAGCTTTATTGTATACAGTCTCATTAAGGAAATGGACCCTTTCCCGGTGTCTCCCTCACTCCCGTCACCCCTGACTTGAGCGCCCACGTTCTCCTCTTGCCTTCTCCTTCTTTCTCCTGCTTTTTCTCCATCGACGTCTCCTCCTCCTTAGCAGATACAGCGAGTCCGCACTTGGGGAGATGCTGTGGGAGAGGCACGATGATAACAGGACAGGGAGGGCTTTCCACCTAGAGCTGGGGTCAGGGAATAATGAAGACGACGACGTCTTGGTAAGTAGCGACGACTTGCCAAGCACTGTGTCCTACACCTCGCGTGACCGGTGTCCTGGAATGTTCTCAGCTCTCGAGGTGAGCGCTGTTGGCTAGTGGCCTCGCCGTGCAGGTGGGTGGGCATGTGGAGGCCCAGAGGAAGAAAGTGACTTGTCCAGGCTCCTCGGGCTTGTGCACAGCAGAGTCAAGACAGGCCTCCTGGAGTCCTTGGAGAAGGAAGAGCCCAGACTGAAGAAGCGGAAGTGTGACTTGTGGTGTGAAGGGAAACAGGTTAGAGGAAGGGGCCCCGCCAGCAAGTGACAGGATGGAATCCAGACCTTTCTGGATGGATGGATGGATGCGTGGATGGGACGGATAGATGGAATCCAGACCTTTCTGGAAGGGAAAGGCGATCTGTAGGGCTGGGGAGAGTCTGTGAGGAGGGAGGACATCTTCACATCATGTCTTACAAATGTCCTTGAAGGGTGCCATTGATCACGTAGGCCACAGATGCCTGTAGGTGGTCATGAGGAGCCGATCCCACGGGCACTGTCCTTCGGGAAGGTGGGAAGCCAGGAGCAGAATGTGGTGAGCACCGGCCTGGATGGAATCAGGTGCTTTGAGGTTTTCTAAAGGAGGTGAGTCTCGAGCAGAGTCCTCGTGCCTCTCTCTGTTTTGTTTTGTTCTAAGCTGGCAGAGGCCTCGATGCTCTCAGTCTGGAGTCAGGCTCCCACTTCCTTCTCAGCCCTGAGCACTTTCCAAGGGGCCTAATTTCTTTAAGATTGTCCTAATTCTGTATTCATCGTGCTTGTTTGGCTTTGCCTTTGAAGTATCTTGAGACCACAACTGTCCTCAGCCAGCGGTTTCCTGACTCTCACTTTGACCCAGAGAGCTGTGCCCGCCTTTCTCGTTCCTGCGTTGCGTTTTCTTCCGGGATTGGGCTTCCTTCAGCTCCTCTGCTACGTTTGTTTCTGGTGGATTTTGGTTGCATTGGGCACCAAGTGCAAACATTCCAGGCCTTTTGCTTTTTCCTTGACTTCAGTTCTTAGGAACTTGGATGCTGACCATCACAGCTGTTGAGGACTATGATTGTCATTTCTCACACACTGATCGCTCACCACAGATGTGCTGGGCACTGTGCTGCTTGCCTTATATAGATGGGAGAACGTGAGCCTTATGACTCCTCTGCGTGGTGGCCATTACTGTATTATTAGCCAGTTTTATGGTGCAAGAAGTCTCTTCAGTGGGATGAACTTTGCTGACTTCCACCGATAATTGGTGGGAGAGTCAGCTGAGTACACAGCTCTCATTTTTCGCCCTCAGGAAGCCTTCTGTCTGGTACCTGCATTTTCATATGTTTACAGATTTGTGTATTTTAAAATAAATATGTGTCAGTTTAGACTAAATATAACACAAACTAAATGTATCTGCCGCTAATGTACCTAACCCTGCACTTAATATTTACATAAGACCTATTTTTGTTCAGCATTAGCAAAGGGAAGTAATTCACTTTTTACTAATATTTGAATCCCTGGGGTGCCTGGGTAGCTCACTTGGTTGGGTGTCCGACTCTTGATTTTTGGCTCAGGTCATGGTCTTGGGGTCGTGGGATTGAGCCCTGCATCGAGCTGCTCACTCAGCACAGAGTCTGCTTGACACTCTCTCTCTGCCCCTCCCCACATTCTTTCTGTCTCTAAAGCAAATAAATAAATCTTTTAAAAAATAATATTTGAATTGCTTATTTTCAACCCGAGATTCATTCTGTCATTCTACTTCTCCTTCAGTGGCACCTTCTCAGACACCATTATTGTCTTCTTCATCTTCCCTGTACTTCAAGAACCGGAGCCTTGTTATTGGACTTTAGATTTGTTTTCTACACGTGGTCGTGTCCAGCGTGCATCTGCTTCTGCAGCTCAGTCTAGTTAAAAAGGAAAGAAATAACTGGGAGAACTAGAAATAAGCACAACAATCATGGCGATGACGCTGGGGAGAAGACTGAGCCACGCAGACGCTGAAGTCTGCTTCTGGGTCCCACGCAGTAATCCCTGATAAGGGAGAAAAATGGTGGAAAATATTATGAGGAAAAATATAACAAACTTTTTTTCTGGCTGTAGAATAATATTACTAATTATTTTCAGTATGAGTTGCTTGCTGTTCAAGTTTCAGATTTCTTACTAAAATGATACCTTAACAAGTATTTTAAGATACTGTAATAGTATGACCTACCTTTCCTTTCTGTATTGTTTTCCTTATTGTGGCTCACATTGTTTTAAACCGTCAGTATTCTGGCACTTGAGTTGATTTGTAAGCTTCAGTCATGCACTCCCTCTCTCATTCATGAGTTGTGTGTTGGTCTTGCTTACGTCTGCTGGAAACGCTGGGTAGGCACAGGAGACATGTGTGACAGGAGACATGTCTCCAGCCACATGGACTTCACGGTGTATCTGTTCCTGGTTTGAAGTTTAGGAGCATCAGCTCTCCCCAATTTTTCCTATTGAGAAGCCCTGCCATGTGTGACTTTTTATGTTTTTATATTCATGTTTGGAAGTCCTGATATAAAAAAAAAAAATTTTTTTTTTTTAATATATTTAGTAGAGAGAGAGAGAGCAGGAAAGAGGGAGGGGGGAGGGAGAAACCCCCTGCTGAGCAGGAATCTCCCCCCTCCCCCCGACGTGGGACCAATCCTAGGACCCTGAGATCATGACCTGAGCCAAAGGCAGATAGATGCTTAAGCTGACTGAGCCACCCAGGTGCCCGGAAATCCTGATTTTTAGAGGGATGTTTATAGTTCTGTGTAGATAATGATTTGGTGACTCCATACTTTTTGTGATGGTTGGCCTTTACTTCTTGGGATTCTGAAATTTCCTTCTTTTCACTCAGTGTTGCCTGTGTGCGCTCTATCCGAGTATGTCGTCATCACTGCGGCCGTCCTGTGTCATGCCTTTTGACTGCTGTGTAGTACTCCATCTGAATAAACGGCTCTGTGATGTTACTTACTCTTTCATTGATAGACTTCAGAATACTTCCCCTAACTCCCTTCCGTTTTTCAATACTACAGTAATTTGGGTCTCTTCTGAGTCAAAAATACGAGCAGCTTTTGAAAAAGAACTCTCCCATGTCTCATTAATGTAGCTTTAAAATAAAGTTGGAGTTTTGCTTTAGTCATTGTGGTTGGGGTGTTCTACAGACGGTTCTGGTTAGGTTTGTGGAAGTTGTCTGTCCCTCGTCTGTCCTCTTTCTCTACCTTCAGAGTGAAAGCCCTAAAAAGTTGGTCACTTTCCTTAGGGCGTGTGAGCTGGCGAGCTCAGTATGGAACAGGTAAAAAGAGACAAAGTGTAGGGAAGCAGCTAATTATAGTAATTGCAGCTGGTTTCAAAGTACTTGTAACAGTTTGTGCATAATGCTTACTTGAAAGCATCAAATGGGCGCGAGTTGTGAAATAGAACACCTGTTTGTTGTTGAGCATGTGTTTATGCAGATGATTGTTGTTGTCAAAGCACCTTGATGTAGAGTCGTCCTGTTTACATTTACGTTCCCCGAAGGATTAACAGTGCTCTCTCAGTACATGTGCAGCCTAGTCTCCTCTCAAAGGCTGCTGTTGGGAGGGTGGTGTGAAAGAGGCAACAAGTGCTTGCTAATCAGTCAAATACACATAATTAGCTACAGTCTGGTGCACTGGATTCCTTGTCAAACCGTAACAATGCTGATTGGCAGGAGTGCGTAACAATAGTTGTGTTACCGGCTAGCTTGTGCGTTCCTTGGTATTTACGATTTTTCTGAACCTGAGTTTTTATTTCTCACTATACGGGCTCGTCTTGTTCTTCTGAAGCGAACCAGTGTCAGTTACACAACCGTTCTTGAGAGTTGCCCCCGAGGAGCAGTGTCGCCGATCTCTAGACCAGCTCGAGTTTGGGGTCATTTCTGAAAAACGTGTTTGACGTATTGAGTCATCCCAGAGACTGATAAATATTTAAGGTCACTGGATAGCAAAACTCGGTTCGCACTGGAGCATTTTTAGACCAATCAGAAAAAAGGTAAGTTTAGGATGAACAGATCTTTCCTGTAAGCAGAGAAAGCATAACACCCTACTATTGTAGAATATTTAGACCTCAGACTTTGCCTTTTCAACTACGGGTGCAGCCAGTAGTTCTGCGGCCTAGAGATAGCCTTCTGTGGAAGCTGTTAGTCCTGGTGATAGTCTTCCTTTCCCGCTCCCCGCCACACTGCACTCCGCACAGGCCTGCTTGCTGGTCCCTGCAGCGAGTGGACAGGTGCTCACTCACTGCCGGAGGCTTTCCTCCCTGCACAGAATATTCTGGTAGCGCCATCAGACTTCAGAAATTCTGATTTAGAAGTATTAATGGAGAAGATGGTTTTTGTATAGATTAGAAAGGGAGCCTGCTAACTTTCTGTCCCAGGGTGTTGTGGCTAGCTGACCTCTGAGAAGCCTGCCGGTGGGGGCAGTCCTGTCTGTCACCCAAGCACAGCATTCCCTGAAGTCTGACAGTTGAAGATTATTTTAGGTAGTGCCTAGGAGACGTCCACATTTCATTAAATATTTTTATTTTATATGTTAGAATGCGACTAGTCTTATCAGACCTGTCCTTTCCTGGTTTGGAAATCAACAGTCTACCCCCAGATGGGAACCAACAGAGACGTTTACCCGGAGTTCGCACGGCACAGGGAGTCCGCCACCTTAGCTTACCTGGGACTCAGAAGCAGGGGGAAGAGGGGAGAATAGGAAAGCTTCACGGTAAGAACAGGGACGGCTTCAGGCGCGCCCTGATGGGCCGTTGGTGGCACCGGGACAGGGGCATCTTTCGTGATTGGTTGCAAGAGCGTAGTCAGCTTTTCCTGGTTGGTCGCAGCTGGACGCGGGGGCAGAGATTTGGGGATCGGCCAGAGTCCTGACTGTTGTGGGCCGATCGATCGCTGTGGAGTTTGTGATTTTCTCTCCCCAGGTGGGCTGGAGTTTGCGGGGCAGATCTCTGTTGTCTGTGTAATCTGGCCGTTGTCTGTTTCCATAGTCCGTCTCCTGGTAGGTAGTATTGTTAAGGTGAGGATAAAATCTATTTAGGAAAAAACCAGATATATGTGTACATAATGAAGCATATTAGATAGTTGGCCTATCGAGATGGCAAAAATTGGAGAAGAAAACTAAAAATCTGAAAACTTTTAATTGTGTATCAGACTTTTCACTAAATGTTTTCTGTATTTTATTTCATTTTGTCCTCTTAATTGCTCCACAGGTAGAACATTACACTCTTGAAATGAAATGGAAGGATCCTGAAATATGAAGTAAAATGTGAAGTAAATGGTCCAGGGTTGCACAGATAGTAAACAGAGGGGCTAAAGTCACAAACCAGAACTTTCGGACTTGAAAGATATTACTGTAAAGAGAGGAATGAGCCCTGGGTTTACAAATATCATTCCACGAGCCGTGATACTAACTCTGTAAGGATGATCTTTCAGTGTTCTACCTCTGGTGCTTTTTTTCCCTCTTTTTCCTCATAGAACACTCATTGCTTGAAGTGGGTAATTTCTCTATCCTGACTTAAATATCTGTGGCTACCTGCTCCCTTGTTTGAGGCCGGCTTGGCTGAGTGTCTGGAAGAAGCTTTGGTTCGCAGTTGTCGCCGTTGCCCTCATTAGATGGATCCTTCAAGAAGGGTCACCTGGGTCTGGCCCTTTCCCTCTTCTCTTGCTCCCTCAGTTGCTGCTGCTCTATCAGAGCCAATGTTCTCTGCCTCCTTGGAGACTGTTCTCCGTGGCCTTTATCGTTGCTGCGTTGCTGCTGCTGTTACGCCATAAAGGTGTGGGCGGCGGGAGACCCGAATGAGTCCCTCCGGCACCGTGTCCAGGGGCAGCGGCCAGTGGGCTCCTCTGCTTTCATTCCGGCTTGTGCTGGATTGCTTTTAACGCCCAGTGACCTGCAAGTTGTGACGTTCTATAACTATAATCCAAGGATGGTTTTGAAACATAAGTGTGTAATGATGTTTGGAAGGAGTAAGTAGAGAGGGTGGCACTGAAAATATAGGTAAGGTGAAAACAAATTGTTTCATTCTGGTATTTAAAATGACCCATTCAGGGGGCTGCTTGGGTGATTCAGTTGGTTAGGCAGCTGCCTTCGGCTCAGGTCATGATCCTGGGGTCCTGGAATTGAGTCCTGCATCAGGCTCCCTGCTCAGCGGGGAGCCTGCTTCTCCTTCTCCCTCTGCTTCCTGCCCCCTGCTCATGCTCTCTTGCACTCTTGCTCCCTCTCAAATAAATAAATATAATCTTTAAAAAAATAAAATAAAAATAAATGAAATTGACACATTCATTGAGGGAAAATTTTTAAAAATACCTATAAAAGAAGAAAACTAAAATCTTTATAATCTTCAGTATCTTCAGAGTTAAGCTATTCATAATTTATGTTTCTTTCATCTTTTGTCTATACACGTATTCGTATGTATTTGAAATCCAACATTTGGAATTTTATATCCTGCTTTTTTTCTTCCAACACTATAAACATTTCCCCATGTTGTTGATGGCTTTTCATAAGCATTTTATCTGATAATGTGATAGTTCTCCTTAATCATCACATAGTTAAGATCATTCCTGTATTTCTTTTTTGGATAGAATTTTGCAAGTGAAGATACTGGCTCAAAGATATAGCAGTTTTCATGGCTCTGTGTAGTGTATAAAGTGCTTGATCTGGAAAGGTCATCCAGTCTGTATTCCCACCATACTCTGACATCTAAGGTCAGTGCGTTTGCTGTTCTTTGCCCGCGTTCTGTGGCTTCCGTCCCTCGTCATCTTCCCCGAGACCCCTCAGTTCCACCGTCCCTCTCTGGCATCACGGGCTCTCCCCTTTCATTGTCACCCACAGGATCAGGTACCTCCCATCTGAAAAAGAAAGACCCTCCCTCGACACCTGCTACCCATTCCAGCTCCTGCCTCGATTCCTGCTTCCCCTTTGAATCTGACTTCTGGAATGCTGGCTTTGTCTACACCCGCAGCCTGGACTCTTGCCTCGTGGTTCCCCTTCTACTTCTAGACCACTCCGGGCTACTTCCCTTTCTCACTACTTCCCTGAAAAGGCTTTTGTCAGAATCACCTCTGATGTCTGTTTCCCAATCCTTGGGACATCTTTTTGGCCCCTCTTCTTAATATCATTAATATCAGCACAGTTAGCAACTGGTCTTTCTCGAAACACTCTCTCATCTTCGCTTCTTCTGGTTCAGTGGCCATTCTCTTTGTCGTTGGCTTTTGAAATTCTGCCTGAGGCCTTGTGCCTCCGCCTACCGCCTACTGCCTACCGCTCTTTCTCTGAAGAACGTTAGACTCCCTACGTGCTTTTCGCCCTAAGAATAAGAACTCCCTTCCTCTCCTGGGAAGTCTGGCATTTGACTCCTGCCTTAAAGGAGGAGTGGACTGCAGTGGGCTTATAATTTTAAGCATATGTGCTTTAAACTCATTAATCTTAGAAAGCTTTAAGATTTTAGTTTTCTGAAGCTTTCTTTGCACTGGTTACCCTTTGGCACCTTGAAGAACAGACTGCACATGACCAGAACAGTTTTCCTGAAAGAACGTTGTGATTGCGTATCCAGTCCTAACTATTCTTGTCAAGTTTTGGGTAAAATAAGTTTTGTGATCCAAATTCACAGTGGCTCCTGGCCTGCATTCGCGAGCTAAGAATTCTCAAAAACTCTTTACATTTTTATCTGAAATAATTAAAATATGTGATTGGCATAGTATCAAATGCTGGCTTTCCAGATGCCTTCCTCACAATGCTCTGATAAGACAAAACGGAGTTTACTGCTTACTGCGGTGAGGGCGAGTACCACCCGGGGCACTTGGGGGTGTCTTGGAAGGAAGAAGGCAGGGTTCGTGGGTAGTGAGGACCAAAGTTTGGTTTCAGGTAGGTTCATACAGGGGTGTGTGTGTGTGTGTATCATACAGAGATCATTATACAACAGTAGAGGACTGAAAAAACCTCAGAGACCAGACCCTTGTTACTTTCCATGGAATAGTTGGTGGGTGTTTCAGGAAGTGATGTAACGAGCAGTCTGGCCCTGTGCCTGGCCCACATGTCCTGCAACAAGAAGACGCGTCCTGGTAACGTAGACAGTGACTTGTCTAGGGAGTCCATAGTTCCAGTCTTCCGTGTCTCAGCTGGATGTGGTCTCTGATGTCCTAGGATTACAACATTTTGCTTTAAGCCTTTGTACTGGTGGTTTTTCACTTAGTTTAGAGAGATGTAGCTGAGTGCCGCACAGGTCGGTTCTTATAAAATGACAACATTGCCTCATAAGTAACCATCGAATCAATATTATAATGCTCTTATTGTTATGGTTTTAACTCCAGTCAAGTTCAGATCCAAATACTTAATTTTAGAGTTGATGCTGATAGACTATTTCTCTTGCTTCATTTTCTTGGGGCTACTTTTTTTTTTTTTTTAAACTAGAAATACTTTGAAATGCAACAGTAGAGGTTTCTTTTCTGTAGAACAAGGGGATGTGAAACTTGGTGGCATGAGTCCTAACCCTTAAGATACTATTTCAAAAAGAATGGAGTTTTCAGCCTTGCATGTTTCAACCTATGCTACAAATAAGGACAAATCCTTACAATAATAAACCTCTGATATTGTAGGCTGATTTATGAAGCCTGACCCCAGGGTGAAGTGTTGTCCCTTGTCTGCCTTGTATGTTTCCTGCTGTAGCAGATGTCAGGTTGAGCTGCCTCGTCCTGAGTGCGACTGAGGGCGTGTATCAGCCGCAGTGTGCGTTACCTGGGTTGGGCTCCTTTTACATGTTAACGTGTCCACATTCACCAGAAACACTTACACTTGAGTGGATTGCTCATTTTCTGTCCAAACCTGCGGGGGGACTGGAAGGAGTCTGTTGAAGGACTGAGTGGGGCCCGCGGCGGGAGGCAGGTTTTACCGTCTCAGCTCGGGCGGGGAGCCGGGGCTGGGTCACCTGTGCACCTGCTTAGAGAGAAGTCTGTCCACCTTACTTCGATTTTGTATGGATGGATCTGTTGAAGGTTGCTGGGTGCTTGGGTAAAATGAACTCCGCTCTACCAGATCACCTGCTTTTTCATGATGATGCTTTGGTTTTTAAGGGCTGTGAGAACAATAAAAGAATATACATTTGACTCTTGATTTGTGCATTCTGATCCATTTAGAATTTGATATTTTATACACTTGGTCCTTTTTTTTTTTTTTTTTTTTAATGTTTTGACAACTCTCACATGGCCTTGGGACTAAGCACTTGTCCCACAATAAAGAATTTTCTCTTGTGTTGAGAGAATGTTGGTAGATAAGTTGAGTTTACTATGAAGTTTTTCATGAAAATTGTCTGTTATGTTGAAAAATTACTGTTATAAGTTATCATAAAAGTCAAGCTTAGATACTGGTCAAAGACCATATTAAGTATTTACCAGGTTTTTTAGGTTATTCTCCATTAGTTGAGTTTACCTTACATGTTAAAATAGTTTTATATCTTAGTAGGTCAGTCAAATGGTACTGACCCTGCTTTTTTCAGTAGATTAAAAAAAAAAAACAAAAAAACCTGACTTCATGCAGGGAATTTTTCTAGATGTTATCCCTGGGATTCACTTAAGTGTCCTCGAACACATATGTAATCAGTCTTGTTCTTTTATTATCAACCTTTCATAAATGATTAAAGTGGATTTGGTCTTCATGCTGGGGAGCAGGTTATCTCACAGTTGGAACTCTACGTGGATCAAACTGAAGGCCCCGTTGCAGCGCTCCGTACCAGAGTCATCTGAACAGACGTGAAAGGACCATTCGTCCTCACTAGCATAGTGACACATTCATGTTGGAGGTGTTAAATTCCAAGTCCGCCCTAAGTCAGGGCCTTTATGAGCAGTAGTAACCTTTGAGAAAAGACGGTAGCCTTCCAGTCTTCCGCAAGTGCCCCTAATCCCATTTCCACGTGTGCTTTTAGCTCCTCCTGTGCACAGTGTGCCCTTGTGTTGCTCATTCATTGAATCACTGTGCCATCTCCTAGCCACGTCTCTGGGGCATATGTACGCTTTTCATTAATATACTCAGATCTCCTAAGACATTACCATTTTCACTAATTTTTCTTGGCAGTGATGTTTTGGGAGAATTACATCTTTCTGACCTATTGAAAGAGGCCAAGGAGCCTTTAGAAGACAAGTCACGTGTTACTACTCTCTTTGACTCCGTTGCCACTGAGGAGCTAATTTCTGAGCTTCATGTCCCTGTCCCCAGTGCTCGCGTGTCGTGGTGTGCAGCCACCCCGATCCTGCTGGAGTGCGCTGCTCTGGCCTTCGGAGTAGAGACAGAACAACAGCCCGTGGCCGTGCTGTGAGCCAGCCGGGAGAGCGCGTGTAAATGCTGTTCCCTGCACTTTCGCAGACAGGCCCGTTCCCTCCCAGATACAGCAGTGCTCCCTTCTCCGGGTTTGGTTTTCCAGGGGTTCAGTTTCCTGCTGCGGAGAGGCTGGGGATTATGCTCCTGAACGTCTGTGGGCCGGTCAGCAGCAGCCTCCCGCGGCACGGCCGTCACTCTGCCGTCCGCGTCTGATCCCGCGGGGTTCGCTCCTCTCCCATCTCATCCCCCATCATCACGGGGAGAGGGGACAGTGGGAGAGTGAGACAGACCGCGTCTGTAGAACTTCTGCTGCAGCTTTTTGTACAGTTGTTCTATTCCATTATTCTTGTTTTAATCTCTTACGGAGCCTCGTTTGTCAGTGAAACCTGGTTACAGCTGTGGGCCTGGGGACAGACCTCACATGCAGAGGGTTCAGCACCTCCCGAGGTTCAAGTGTTAGGGGGGCTCCCGAACTGCCGTCACTGGTCTGGTGGTGAGAATCCTGTCCAGCAGTCCTTCGAGGTGGCTCTGCTGTCAGCGCTGTGCCTGGTTTCCCCTGTGCCCCAGGGAAAGTGAACTCTCCTTCCTGGAACCCCACCAGCCCCTTGTCAGGACTTTTCTTACGTAATTGTAAGGATCAAGGTTTTCTTCCTTGTGGACCCATTTTCCCCATCCATATACGAGGGTAGTTTAGGACTGTAGTTGCCTTTTATTTATATCCCCTCCTCTGTCACCTTGTAGCTTTTTGTCTACCAGTGATCTGATGAATGAGGGATGGATTTTAATTTGAAATTTAAACATCTATCATCTCCCAGTAGAAATTATTTCTTAAAGGGTGGGCTGTAATCCACGTGCTGTAATTTTATTTATTTTTTAAAGATTTATTTATTTGAGGGGGGAAGGGACAAAGGGAAAAGGAAAGAGGGAATCTTGGGCAGGCTCCCTGTGGAGTGCAGAGCCCGAGGCAGGGCACCCTCTGACAACTTTGAGATCATGACCTGAGCAGAAACCAAGAGTCAGGTGCCCAACCGCCTGAACCATCCAGGCTGCCCCTCTACCTGCTTTCGAATCCTGTGGGATGCTTATAAAAAATTCAATTTTTCAGGAACTGGAATTAAGATTTCTACATTTGATATCCTGCAAGATGGTTACATGTGCATTAAGTACTCTGGTAATTCATATTTACAGTAAAATCTAGGCCTTATTTGCTTAAATTATGATGGGAGACGGTAAGAAAATATAGCTCAGTTTAGGATGTTTCTTAATACATAATTATGTCAAAATGTAACTAACTTTGGGATACAGTAAGTTTTATAATATAAAAAATTTTCCTCAATTTTGTGTTTAAAAAATTATTTCTTTGGAAGGAAGCTAACTTCTTTATTGATTCTCAGTTTTTTTGATCTTACCGATTTGTTCACATAATAGTTCACTCACGTATGTGGGTTTATATATAACTAAAAATAGAGATCTAACCAACGGATTCCGTTACCATGTCAAGTGGAAAATAGGACAACCGAGCGCTCAGTGAGGAGTAGTCTTAACTCTTCTCTGATTTCTAGTGTTTTTTTTTTTTTCTCCCTCTCCAGTTTTCCTCGATTTTGCCCTGCCTCATAAATTGTCTCCGTTATTTTCTTGAGTGTACGTACACTTTTTCATTTCAAGACCTCACATCTCCCGCTGCAGTGGGATAGTGGCCTGGAAAAGCATTCTTTTTAATTTGAGGACTGTTGAGGTGTCTGATTCCTTGTATCTGACTTGGGGGAAAAAAGGGTGTACATTTTGTAGGAATCAATTTTAAATGAAAGTTCTTGAGAGAAACAACTGCGTTTAGCTTGGATTTTCTAGTGTCGGCGACTAAACCAGCAAGAACGCTGTATTATTGTGCCCGCGTTGTCACGCCATTTTCCTTCGGGGCCGGTAGCTGGACTGTGCCTGGATTTGGTATCTGGTGGTGAAAGTAGTGGTGGGGGGGGCTTTGAGTGTAGGGCTCAGATTCTTGGATTCCAAAATGACGTAAAGTGGGAAATATTAACGTGCCCCAGTGACTTGTCTAGAATTCTGGAGAACGTTTAACTTGCATTCTGAGATAAAGAGGTGGAGGGGCAGTTGAGTCAAAGTCAGTTGGGTTCAAAGTGATAAATTCTGTATTTACCCCGACTTTGACATATAGAAAAAGAAAATAGCTTTGAAAAGATGGCTTTCTTTTTTTTTTAATCCCTTCTTTTTTTTTTTTTTGAATAGTGACAGGCATCTGTGAATAGTGATGAATTCAGGAAAACTCCTAGGCTAGACATTATCTTGACAGTTGGCGGACAGATGTTCTGATTTGAGTGTGAGACTGAGGTATTCAGAAAGCACTTCATAATACTATGTTTTCCTTATATCAGGATGGAGTTTTTAGCTGCTTTGCAATAATGCTGCTTGATAAAGGACCTGGTAAGAGCTGGGTCAGAGTTTTGTGATTTGTTTATTTGGACTATAACAACGTCTAGTCATTTTTATAAATTGTCTTTCAGACCTTATCACCACGTGTAAACTGATGTGTTAAAAAAAAGGGGGGGACAGCAGATAAACATCAGTGGTTTCACTTTGAATATTTTAAGTAAAAATGGTAAATGTTAATTGAAAAGTAGCTTTGATAATTTGGAAAGAGAGTACCCAGATTTCTTTCATCCATTTCTGGAGAAGGATTAATTAATTACTTCTTAAGAGTATCTACAGTAATTTGTTTTCATGTTACATATTTGAGGTAGGATTTGTCATTGAAATCTCTTTTTCTGAGTTAGTGGATGTTTTCTTGAAAACAGGAATGCTCACTTCAGTTTTCTGCGGGAAAGGAAGGAAGAATTTCTCCTTTTCTGGTGGGGATCGGACAGGGCGTTCTCATCCCAACTGCTCCTTTCGGACACTGCTCATCTCGTCCAGTTGAGAGAATATGTTGGCTCTCTGTGTGTAACATGAGGGTTCCCTGACTTCATATCAAGGCTTTGGCCTGGGAGGTATGATGGCCACTGGAAAAGATGTTTTGTGATTGGGGAATGCCTTTTGTAAAACAAATTTTGGTAATTATATTGTTTTTTTTTAGGCATTTTATTCCTAGGCATCAATTCAAAAGCATGCATAGAATATTTTTCGGAAAGATAAAAAAATTAGATGGAACTGCTTTGATGGAGTTACAAAATAAATTTAAGTTCTTTCTACCTCAATTTCTTTATCTTTTTCTAAAGTTTTGTACTGCAGTGTTTCTCTTATGTTAAGTTCAGATGTGAGCCCACTTGGGGTAGGAATTCAGCAGATGTGTCAAAATGTGTGCATTGTTCTTAACGTTGAACATTCTGATCCTGAGAAGACCATAATACCTGCTGTGACCCTTTAAGCTGTGTACATTTTAGTGACTATAAAATTAAACTCTTCATTTCCAAAATGTGTTTGAGAATTATTTGGAATATTTTATGCTTAACTCTTTTAGAGATTTTTATTTGTAATATGAAGAGATTCAAATCTGGTCTAAAAACAGAAGCATATCCTAATGCCTGCATTTGTTTTATCTTTTTTAAAAAAGCTATTTGCAGGGTAATCTCACCTCTGATGTTTCTTGTCCAGGAGCAACAGAAAGCCAGGGTTAGCCAATAGCCCTTGATGCCTTTGATTCTGTGTCTATTTTACATGGATACCTTCTTTAAGAAGGTAAGGCAGAATAGGATTACAGTGGAATAATAAATTTTGTAGGGTTATTAATTTCTTTTTGTCTCCGTCATGTAAGAAATAGAAGATATAAGAATTGTTACAGTACTACTTATTTACCCTATTTGCCAATGGAATGCGTTATATAGCACATAGTTTGAAAGAATGGTTTGTATTCTTATTTTTTCTGAGTGCTACACTGTGTGTGACCTAGGAAGATGTTAAAAAAGAAACGAAGATAAGTAGTGACTATATTTTGATTTGTCCCAAATTCATTAACAGTCAATGTCCATTACTAATGTTTAATTTTTAGAAGATACTCGTATTTGAGGAGAGTATCTCTTTAACTGGTTGAACTCCTCTTTTAAGACAATGTTGTGATATTACCAAGTCTGTTTTTTTTCTCTTCACATCTTTTAGACCAACACAAGGAGGCCATGTCAGGTTGAGAGCCTAGTTAGGATGAAAACCTTAGAACGCTCTATGATCTGGTCAAGCACGTGAAGATTGCCCCTGCTGGCCTTTAGTGATATCTGATGCTTACTCGTCTTTGATGTAGTACTTGTTATTAGTGAGATACGTCCTTTTGACTGTTGTGCGTGTGTGTGTGTGTGTGTGTGTGTGTGTCTTACCAAAAAGATTTTAAGTTCCATAGTGGTAGAGACGATCTGCCTTCCCGCCTTTCTTCCCCCCTCCCCGCCCAACTTCTCCCCTTACTCCCTTCCTTTTCCTTCCTTGCGGTGAATATATATAAAATTTAGCACATTAGCCATTTTTAGTCGAACAATTGCTTTCATTTCTTCTGTGTCCCTCATAATCCAAGGTAGTTAAGTAAGAATTTACTTAGAATATATAGTAGATGTTCAATATAGCAGAGATTGACTACTTATTCACTACATCCATTTGGACACCCTCACCTCCTCACCCCCACCCCAGGAAACAGACTGTACTTCCCAGCCGACTTGAATGTGGCCATAAGCCCACTTTTGCCCCTGAAGTATGAGCAGCGTTAAGGTAAACTGCTTCCAGCTGTGTCTGGTCAACATCCCCTGTGTTAGGTTCTCTTTCTCTTATCCTTTCTAATGGCGATCATGAATCCAAGGACGTGGTTGAGCCTCTAGAAGGAAGGAGTCTGGGTCCCTGAATCACTGCCTGGAGAAGAGCCACCCATGGATAAGGAGCATTTGTTTGACTTGATGTGAACCCCAAATACATTTTGGTTGTGTTTACTGCTAAGAGCTCGTGGTTTCTCTCTTTCAAGCTCACTAATACACTCAACACTGGTTGGAGTGAATAACTTCATTTATTTAAAATTTAATTCTCATTTGTTAGTCATTGGAGGTGGGAGTCAAGATATGAAAGCGGAACAGAGGAGTGAGAAGTCGAGTGTGACTCCTGTTGGAGGGAGGAGTCAGTGTGGAACTCAGCAAGGGCAGAGGAGTGAAGACTGAGAGGAAAATTTGGGATTCTGTGTTAGGGAGTTAGCAGGAAGAAGTCAGAGCCTGGCGTTGTATGAGGAGGACACCCTTGAGAGTTGGAGGAGTAGGGGACATTGGGAAATGAGAAAATCAACTCTGAGAGTTGGAGAGGGTTCTTTTTTTTTTTTTTTAAGATTTGTTTGTTTATTTCTTTTGAGAGAGTGAGAACCTGCATGCGTGAGTGGGGGAGGGGCAGGGGGGGAGAGAGAATCTCAAGCTGGTTCTACGCTCAGTGCCGAGCCGGCTGCGGGGCTCAATCTCACAGCTGTGAGATCATGACCTGAGCCAAAATCAGAGTCTGACACTAAACTGACTGAGTCACCCAGGCACCCCTTGAGGAGGATTTTATAACACAATTGGCTGTTTAAAAATAAAAAAAATTTGCTTCATGCTCTGTGCTTTTTGTTTTTGTTGCTTATTATAGGTTTAGTTAATGAATATCTTGACAAAGGATGATATTCAGAAAATGACGTGTTTAAAGGAACAGAAGAGTTGCAGACCTACATGTCTGTGTGCTATGACTTAGATTCATTACTTGTATTATTTCCTGAGCAAGTCATTCTCTTAGGTACATGAAAAGAATTGAATCATGGCCATGTTTTATGCATATGTTAAATACAGTGTATCATATTTTTACAGTGCTTAAATATAGGTGAAATATACCGTGTCTTTCAGACAAGAAAATATTGGATAGATATTTTTAAAAAAAGACATTCAGCAATTCATTTTACTAACATTTATTCTTTATATTTTCAGTTGATAGCTTTTAACCTTTTGTGCTTCACAACTGGATTTTACCCACCAATTAAAAAAAGCAAGTGGGTACAGTATTCATGGCTTAGACAGCTTTTTAAAAAAAGCTTTAAAAATGAAGAGTTAATAATATGTGTTCGTTAGAAATCTACTACATGACTGCTGATATTTCCAGTTTTCAGATCTTGTGGAAAGGACAGCAAAGAGAATGTATATAGTTCTTGACTCAGGAATACCTCTGTCCAGTCTCGCTGATGGCACGTGGTGGCTGTGAGATGTGGGGATTTTCAACCACTGTTCACAGCTGCTTCACCTGCGGATGTACTGAGTGCTAAGAGACCGTCTGACCTGGGCCCTGGGTGTCATTGTGCTGGAAACAGTAGCTACCTCTCTGTCTTCTTGTGCATAGCATGTATCATGAAAAAGAGTATGGGTCTCAGGACACCTGGGTGGCACAGTTGGTTAGGTGTCTGACTCTTGGCTTTGGCTCAGGTCCTGATCTCAGAGTCCTGGGATTGAGCCCCGCATCAGGCTTCGTACTCAGAGTGAAGTCTGCTTGGGATTCTCTCTCCCTCTCCCTGTGCCCCTCCCCCTGCACACTCTCTCTGTCTAAAGTGAATCTTTAAAAAAAAAAAAAAAAAAATATATATATATATATATATATATATATATATATATTTAGCTCTCTTCTTTTACCTTACACTTCTGTGCATGTAGAAGACCATAGATATGTTGTATATTCAGTATCCTAGACTCATTATAATGCATCTTAAAAATAGAAGTGCTATTTAAAAGGGATTGGGTTTCCAGGATCTCTTACAAGTATAAGGTAGATGTATGCTCTGTGATGTACAGATTAGCCAGAACTGCTCTGGACTTGAAGTCAAAAGAGCTAGTCCATGCACATGTCCCTTGTCAGCTCTAAATCTTGGTTTCCTAACCTGTGAAATCTATAATATCCTGGATTCTGAGTATGAACAGTGACCTACAAGCTCCCACTCAGACTTCTTCTGTGGCTCTGAGACCAGCCGCCCGTGACGGGAAGCTCGGTGTCTCGTCCTCTTCTCTCCGTCAGTTTTGAAAGAAAGATTTTGATTTTGAAACCACAACCATCTCCCCATGCTTTGTGTGCCATGTCCTGGAGTAGCGAGTACTGATGGGAACATTAATACCTGACCCTTCTGTCTCCCACGTTGAGGAGGGGACCGCGTGAGATGAGACTGAAAACCGTGGCGTGTTGTAAAAATGCTCAGTCTCACGTTTACCACCGGGTGGTGCTTTTCAACTAAGGGCTCGATGTCCGAGAGGACTGCCATTTATTTATTTCTTTGTTTGTTTGTTTGTTTTTAAAAGATTTTATTTATGTATTTGACAGAGAGAGATCACAAGTAGTCAGAGCAGCAGACAGAGAGAGGGGGAAGCAGGCTCCCTGCCGAGCAGGGTAGCCTGATGCGGGGCTCGATCCCAGGACCCTGAGATCATGACCTGAGACGAAGGCAGAGGCTTAACCCACTGAGCCACCCAGGTGCCCTGACTACCATTTATATTCGTAAACTTTTACCTCTGATAAACTGAGCTTTAAATGTGACCAGTAACCTTTGGAACCTTGCCTGTTTGTCGGATGGTCGACTGGAGCTTCTAGTATTTTTGATACTGCCTAATCTTTGAAAATTAAAGATCTTGACCCACAGTTTAAAAACTACTGGACAAGACTCTTCTTGGTGAGACATTTAGATCCTTAGTGTATGATTCCTATCCTGATTGACTAAGCTGACCTTGTCTTAGAGTTATATAGAAGTCATTTACACAGCCTCCCCCTTATTCGCCATGGTGGATTAGTACTTCGTGTTATCAGTCTCTTACTGTGCCTGATTTATAAAGGAAGATTTAGCGTAGGTATGTAGGTATACTCGTTGTATTAGGGATATTAGGAAAAAAACATAGTACGTACAGGGTTCAGTACTTTCTGCAGTTTCAGGCCCCCACTGGGGGGTCTTGGAATGTATCCCCTGCAGTTAAGGGGGGACTATTGTATGCTTCTGCCCCACGGCTCGTGCTGTTCTTGAACATAGTACGTGAGACCATTCACATGACTGTTTCCTGTGCTGACAGTGAATGACACATTCAAGTGACTTCTGCTCGGATTCCTTGGTATAATATAAGGAATATACTAAAAAAAATATACTAAGAATATATATTTTTTAGTATATTCCTTATATTTTATTAAACTGAATATGTTTATATTAAACTGAATATGTTTAAATAAATAAATAAAACTTACCTAAGCCCCACCAGACAGAAGGAATATGAAAAATATAAGGAATATACTAAAAAATATATTCCTTATATTTTTCATATTCCTTCTGTCTGGTGGGGCTTAGGTAAGTTTTATTTATTTATTTATTTATGTAAACATATTCAGTGACTTATTCCATGAGGCCTTTAATTATTCTTATTTTTTCCAGTTGTTAAAACTAATCTAAACTTGAATTCTGTTTCTTGAAACGCACACACACAGATGTGTACACACACACACACACACACACACACACACACACAGTGTGGCTTGAAATGTGGTGGAGATGCCAGTGATTTGTTGCTCTGTCCGTCGTCCTTTCTGAGGGGAACTCACCCTCACCCCATCTCGTTTTGGGGGCACTCCTGTCCCAGTCAGGTTGGTGAGTGGGCGTCTGACCCAAGACCTTCTTCAAGGCATCGGAGAGGCGAAAGGCTGAAGCAGCTCAGAGACGGAGAGGTGAAGGCCGAGCCTGTGTTGGGGTTCGCGTGGCTGCGAGGGGCTGCCTGCAGCTGAGTCCTGGAGGGAAGCGGAGGAGCTCACGGCTAGAGAGACTGTGGCAAGCGCAGCAGACTTCGAGGGGAAGGGGAGGGAATAGGAGAGGGAGCAGGAGAAGAGAGACCAGAGACAGACCCAGACCAGACCGCGCAGCTCCTGAGCAGGACCAACCGGCGCCGGGCTGGCAGCCTTCCAGGCTTCTGGACGCCCCGCGCCGAGGTCCTGCCTGCGCGGCTCTTCCCTTTGGGTGAGGCGCCCGTGCTCTTCCAGTGGCGAAGCCTCCACCTGCCTTGGCTTCGGTGGGCTGCTCCCCCGGCAGCGGGAGGAAAACCTGCCCTGGAAGAGCCCCGAGCTTAAAGACAACCATCCAGGGTACATCTCTAGTGGAGGACTGCTACTGAGGACTATTCTGGAAATACTTTTCTTCTTCCATTCCTACATGGTCATAACAATACATGAAGTACGCATTCGTTTCGACTTCTGGGCCCTCTTAATTCTAAATTCCGTGATCAGGATTATTTTACTTGCTTTGCTTTGGTCACAGAAATGGGAAGCACGCTGCAAACGGCGGTGCTGCTCTTACCTCTGCGGGGAAGTCCGCGCTCGTAGGTCAGTCTCGATCTCCAAGTCTGGCTCAGGTTCACCATCGTTGTGAGGGAGTCACTAGACCGCTGTGCTGTGTCCCTGTGTCACAGCTTCTGACCAACTGTTTGCAAGTATTTAAGAGTTTGCCAGCCGTTGCAGATTGCGTCTGGTACCTGTTGAACCTGGTAGGAGGACTTGCGTTAATTTCACATTTAACCAGAGGACCCCAGCCTTTGCACTTCTGTGTCGGGTAGGAGCTCTCAAGGAGATACATGGTGGGTAAATCAAAATGGTGGTGCTTACCTGACATGCTGATCCCTTCGCTTGGGCAAGTCTAATTTCTGTACGTTTTCTTGATCACTTATTCTGCCCGCGTTTCCTTCTCTCCCTCGCCAACCCCCTCTTAGGGAAAGGATCGTCTTCAGAACTATGATCACACAACGAAAGCATTCTCTCCAAACTACTATCCATACTCGACGAATGCTTCTTATTAGAAAGGACTTTTAATTTGTTCTTATGGACAACTAGATTTTTGCACTGTTATTGAGATAATGAGAAATGGTTTCAAGTAGTTGAGTTTTTTCAAGTAGTAGGTTTTGCTAGGAAGCACTGATGATCAGATGCGGAAGTCAAGCTCATTGTGCCCTTGGGTTTTCAGATCTTATATTCGCACCCAACCTCCTAAATATTGTATATTCAGTAATATAAGTATATCCAGCTTACAGACACTTCCTCGACTCGATTTTCCCAAATGGACCAAATTCCTGTTTCTCCACAAAGACTCGCTTTTTACTGGTATGTGATGAAGAGGCCCGTCATTGGATGACCACACCTTTGACCCTATTTTCCAAATGATTTTATTCTCTTACTTCTTTTGCTCGTTCAGTTAACCAGGATAGTTACTAAACTATATATAAACTGCACAGTTTTAGAAAAAGAGTTATTTTTCCTGTTCTGTAGATTGATTCCCCCCCCTTTTTTTATCAGCAGACAGTGTGATGACCTTGTTCACATAATAGGATTCACCTGGTTGAAAAGTATACAGACTCAGACATGCATTACTGGCCAGATAATTCCCAAACAAAGCATCACTTTGTATGTCAAACCAAATTCTGATCTATCAGAATGAGCTTTTAAGATCCATTTTCATATTTGAAAATGTTTAGTAAATTGTAAAGCAGAATACAAAAATAAGATATTTTTATCTTTAAGTACACTGGTCATCTCGCCCCATATTGGTAGCATAAAGAGAAGGCACTGTACCCGTTACAGATGATAAAGTTTATATCTTCAAACCAAGATAGAGATCGATCCTAGGAAATCAGGGGAACTTGTTGAATGGGGCCGTTCCTTCTGCATGTAACTCTACTTACCTTCTTCAGTGGGATCACGTTCTTGGATGGTACTGGAATATTATTACTGTTGACGTATGTATTTCTAAAGTCACAGATTGCTTCAGGCTTGAGTGGGGACTCTTAAGTTCTATGTTGAACTAATAATTCATTAAAATATTTTAACTTTTCATATCTCCAAAATAACAATTAGGGCAGTACTCGTGGATACATGTCAGTTGTAGAAAATGCAGACCTGTGATTTCATTCCCCTTGAAGTTTCATGGTCAAATGCTTTCTAGTTGAGTATTTTGGTGTTTTAGAATATAGTTTATTGAAGGTAGATGAACACTTCGTATTTTGATCTTAAGAGGCACACAGCTGGCATGGAAGTGAATTTACTTTTGTTTAGAGAAGAACATCTTACAATTATTTTTTACACAGTATTTTGTCAGAAAAAATGTCACTTTGCTATATATTGGGCTTTGATAAGCAATGCCCTGATGTTATTGAGGATTTTTTTCAAATAGTAGGTGGATTTTTATAGACTTTTGAAGTAGACAGAAATGCTAACTCAGTTTATGTTCCTATTTTATTTTAGATAAGTAAAGACTTTTTGACATCCTATCCTCCTCCCTGTGCCTGGCATGGTGCTTGGCACATAGTACTGAGTATTTAATAACTGATAGATTCTCTTGAAAAAATTTTTAGAACACATACAAGGGAATTCTTTTAAGTCTAGATTTACCGATATGTGCAGAGAAGAGTTACATGTGCTTCAGCGAAATACAGAATTGAACCAGATGGTCTTAATGAAAGGTCTTTCTCCTAGTGATCTGGTATCTTTGAAATGGGTCCGTAGAAATCTTTCCAGTGGCCTTAGCTTATTGTTTTGGAATTTTCGAAATATACTGTACTTTAACTTAGCAACACTCCAATGAACCTGTCCTAGTCCTCGTTCTTTTTTATTGAGTTACAGAAAAAACGTTTTACCAAGTGGACACATTGTTTAATTTTGTTTTGCATTTACTAGATTGCAGTGCGAGGCCAATAAATTAAACTCAGGCAGTTCTGTTGCTAATTACACACAACTTCTCTTGAGTATCAGATATTCAAATCCATTTTATGAATATGGTAGGGAGAATAACAACTGTAAAACAAAGCAGTGTGCATGTAAGTGACTGTTAGCGTGCATTTCAGAAAGGATAAATGCTCACCATATGGTACAATTACTGTGTCCAAGTTTTCAAATTAGCTTCTCTCATCCTCCTTATTACTGTCTTTAAAAAGAGAGGAAAAAACCCAACATGATTTATCTACTCTGCAGCAGAACTCTTGACGCAAAACAGCAGCCCAGTTCTGTCCAGTTTTTTTTTCCCGTAGCATAATAGAGGCTGTCGGACTTTTTTATACTAATTACTGTGTGAGCCTCAGATGAACCCCCTTCAGTTCACGGGCTTTGTTAAGGGAGGAGCTGTCAGTGTGTCTGCCCGTTTGCAGCTGTGCTGTGGCTTTAGCTTGCTTAACATTATGCTGCTTTGTAGACTTGACAGAAGGGCTTTTTTTTTTTTTTTTTTTTTTTTTTTTTTATTAAGGCAAAGCAGCCTTGTAGCGAAATGGTTTAAGCAGCTGCATTGTAGGGAAGCACAAAGAAGTTATTATTGTGTCTGTTTAGGGGGGTAGGACGGAGGGGGAGATATTCGGCTGCTGTTGATGCCGATTGTTGACTTGCCATCTGCCAGATAGGGAGAAGAAAAAAAATGACAGCTCCAGCAGGGTGCTCAAGAGGTTGTTTGGAGAGACGCATAAACATGTGCAGATGTCGAGCTGAATAATGGCTCGAACTTGAGACGGTTTATGATGCTGCTGATGTTTGTGCACATACAGAATGAATGTATGTGTGGATTTGGTTAACCAAGGGTACATACTAATTATCATTGTTTTCCTGCCTGCCCCCCTCCCCCTTATTTCGTTAATTAGTTTAGGGACTTAATACTTCCTCTTCCTTCTCTTACTCCCGTAGAGTTGCGGGAAAGCAGCTTCTCTAAATGGCAGCGCAAACTTTCCCCATAGAGACGGTGGCTAATGTGGCTGATTCATATGGGGTGTGAATTGTTAACGGGAGATGTGGGCTAGCAGTCAGGCAGGTAAATGGCCACACTTGTCATGGGCGTGCGGACAGTTCAACACCAGTCAGTATTGTCAACTCTTGAGACTGAATGGATTTGTTTTACAGCCGACCACTAGGGGTGAGATAGAGAGTCCCGAATTTATCTTACCAAGTCATTCCGTCCTACTTTGAAATCAGATGCGACTAGTTGTGAAGCAAAGTTGTATGGGAACCCGGCCTTCTTGGTTAATACTCGTTTTTTCCCTCTCCGTTGTCTTTGATCGTGTGAATGACAGACATGCGCTGTCATCGCGGAGTACTGGTTTGGCCGTGGGTTTCCTTCTGATCCCTTCTTGTCATTAGATATCAGAGAACTGGTACCTCTAATTTTTTTAAAGGCTATGATAACACTCAGAGGGAATGTCTACTAAATACCTGTTTGATCACTTTGACTTTAAATAATCGAGAAGAAACACTGATGTGAAGTTCAGTTTCTCAAAGGTGTTTCTGTTCTAAAACACCAAATTTTTGTAAAGTTTTATTTTACATATTTATTTTTACAAATGTTTTGTCAAATCTTAAAATCAAGCATGATGTGAATGAAATTGCTGAAAAACAAAAAGAGAAGCCTTGACATCTCTTCTCTTTTTCCCCCTTGTTTTGATTTATATTACAAAAAAAAAAGAGTTTTTATCTTGACTTTCAGTAAACTCCTGCTTTCCTAAAATATTCAGGGTTTTGTTGTGTAATTATGAAGCAGAAATGCCTAATGTGTGCCTGAAAGGCAAGCACAGTTGACAGAGCTTTGTGACCAGAGGAATGTCTTTCTGAAAGGACTGAAGGAAGATTATCTGTTATTTTCCACTCTTCGTAAAGAAATAGAGGTCAGGTCTATTTAGAAAAACTTTCGAGCTCACTGTCAATTTCTGTTTAAGTGACTCTCATCTGTGTTTGCTGCAAAGATTTAGAGACTCATCAGCCACACTGGACCTCGCCTTTGTCTTATTTTTTTCCTTCAATTTAGAGGCCACGATATGCCCCTATTTTTGTATGTGGAATTATGTACAAATATTTGTAGTCTCACGGTCCGTGCTGATACCCGTGTTAAGTTTGGGAGCAAGCAGCAGGCAGTTTTCCAGGTGGGGGCGTCATTAAACGGCACGATTGTGGAGTGCCGGTCAGGATGCCCGGGAGTGAATGGCTGAACAAAAGCAAGCTGGTAGGAAAGCAGACTTGCAGTTCTGGCCTGTGTGCTTCATGAACTGTTACTTCTCAATTTTTCAGGCCATTTGCAAAATCTGAGTAGTACAGGCAAGTGTACATGCTGAGGCGATTAAAATACTAGAGACAGAGCGTCTTTGAACTTAACACAGGTACCAGATTGAAGTATCACGTCGCTCAGAGGAGTGACTTTACGGAAGTCCTTTCCCTGTTTAAGGGTCGATTCTTCCTGGGCTAGAAGGTGGCCACGAGGACCGCTAGTGCAGATTTCGTGAGGACTAAGTGAAATGCTGATGTGTTTAGAACATCTGGACCCTATGCCATGGTAGCTGTTAGGAGCATTTGGGTTTGGGGAGGTGTGCGACATACGTCAGTGTGCGGGTGTGTCCGTGCTATGCGTGGGCACCTCCCAGCACTGGCGGCGCTGCACCGTGAGCGTGCGCCATCCCGAGGTCATGGAAGAGATGTCAGGTGCTTCCTTAAGACCTTACATCTATTTAGTGATTTATGATTGTTTCAGGAACCTGAAGGCAAGTTGATTGTTGAAAGAGGATGTAAGAGAACTGTTGAATGTAACTCTTTTTGGGGTGTGGCAGGACTGGTTACACAGGCATGATTTCATACTGTACCTTAAAAAATAATTTTTCTACTTAAAAAATCCAGCCTGAGATTGCCGAAAACTGTATTCCTTTCATTCAGTATTAATCTCATGATCTTAGACCCTCCGTTTTCTCCGCTGTGGTCAGTGCTTAAGTTGTATTTGGGTTAGAATTATTTTTAAAACTAGATTTTCAGACATATCACAATGACTTAGATTTAATGATCATCATGAACAAACAATACTAAAAATAATATTTTGTCTCCTCATGGAGTTTTAAAACATGATGTGATGGTCCTGGCTCTTGACTTTGCAGATAAAGGCTCTGATGAGGCTCGCACAGGGTTGAGGGCACAGGTGGTGCGCGTTTCCTGGCGGGGAGTGGGGGTGGCCGTGGCCAGCGACAGAGGCCCTCACGGCAGCGTAGCCTGATCAGTGCCCACGCATGGGCTGGTGGTTCCTCAAGGCTTTTCCTCTCTAACCTGGTTTTGGGTGAAGAGTCCAGGAAGGCCGCCCCAGGGAGAGCGGCCCCATCTGGCTGTGCAAGTGGTTAACGGGACTGGGTTCAGTGACTCAGGACTTCTGTTTGGGTTTTGAAGAATAAATTGGTTACACTTTAAAAAAAAAAAAGAAAGAAAAAACCCTCCATGTGAATGCTATGGAACACGATGCTGGCTTCTCTGAAGGAGATCTTAGTGTCGAACAGCACGTGGTGATAGATGCCAGTGTTCATATACAGGTCGTTAAGTGTCATCATTTGTTTTTTTTTTTTTAATAATGTCATTCCCAAAGACAACTTCCGGGGCCAAAGAAGTGGAAATATCCCAGAGCCCATGAAATGCAGCGACACAGATGAGGAAGACTCTCCCACCATGCAGACGTATGAACAAAACTGGTGCTTGGTGTGTTTTCAGGATAATCCCAAAAGCCTTGAGGAACTTCTAGCGTTAATGGTATATGGATGCATTTGAATTGTGCCTCAGAAAAATCCTGCATGAATAGTAATTTTTAAAAATATTGGCCAGTGTGTTGAAAACAGAAGAGTATTTCTCTGTCTGACATATTCTTTAAGGCATCTTGCTAAATGTTTTGGCTTAAAATTTTTAATGTGTTTTAGTTTCAAGAAAATCTGATTAAAGATGTTGGTAAACTTGGTAGCACTTTTTAGAACAGAAGATGATTAAGATACAAAGGCAGAAAGGCAGAAACCGTGAAGTTCGTGTCGTTTTTGGCTGGGCAAGTCACTTATTTGCTTGAGACTGGAACACAGCATCAAAGTTCATAATTTTATACTTTTAAGTGAAAGCACATAGAACAGCAGCTGTTGTTTCCTGGCATCTCTCTGAGGAGATATTTAAACTTAAGTATATATATTTATTACAGAGAAGAGTTTTATGAAATGACCTTCTTTCCCTTCCCTGCATTTACATCATGTTCCACTGACTCTCTGAAGCTAACTGTGGGTACTTTTTGTTTTAGTAAAATAGGATTGGAATGCAATCTTCCTGAAATTTTCCATAGTAGAGTATAATTTAAAAAGAACACAACTCTTTAATTCCCGTAGCACATATTTTAAGAACCCCGTTTGCTCGCAAAGTTATGCCAGGTACTGGTCTATTTCCCGAGGGGCGAATCATCATCCCTAAACTTGGGGAGGCAAGGGCTTCTCTTAAACGTAAATACAAATTCTATGTAAGAGTGTATTTTCACTCAGTGGAAACCACATGCGAAAGTAAAGTTTGTTACTTACCTGCTTATGATAATCATCTCCCCTCAGGAGATCAGTCACCATAAGACCGCTCTGTGGTTCAGGCTGGGTTAATGGGCGGGCGCTGGTGGCGCGCAGTTGGATGGTCGCTACGTAACTTACATGCGAGACTCGGACACGAATATCAGCACGTTTTATACTCTTCAGCTGAAAGTCTGCCATGTCACTGTAGTATACAGGGCTGGTTATTCAGCGTTTCACTTCTCGTGCTTAGTACATCCTAAAAAAATCTTTGACAAGTAAATGCCAGAAAACTTTTTTCCTCCGTTGCATGAAGTAGCTGCTTTCTGAGGAACAGGAATAAAGCACCCAGTGTGAGCTGCATTAGATCTGGGAAAGGTGATTGATAATCCTCATGCTCTGGGAAGATTTTTGCAATTTCAGAAGCAGTCTGAAAATTAGGTCAGTGCTTTGACCCTAACCTACCAATTTGCTGTCTTATATTTTATTTATTTATTTTTTATTAACATATAATGTATTATTAGCCCCAGGGGTACAGGTCTGTGAATCACCAGGTTTACACACTTCACAGCACTCACTGTTGTCTGATATTTTATTGATAAATGAGGGATTTGTAATAAATGAACCTATTGGCTGTTGGCTGCTTGTAAGAAGACCCCCAGTCTTCGTATTTGGTTTGGTGCCGAATGCTAATCTCTTTGAATTACTTTATCTTTACTCAAAGATTCCTATGTTCTGGTGTCCTGCAGTTTTTACATAACAAATTACAGAGGCCATTATGACAGAAACTTACTAGAATTTAAGAGAGTAATTATATAATGCAGAGTCATTTCTATAATTTTTCATTTCATTGGATTTTTTTTATTTTATTTTTTTTTAAAGATTTTATTTATTTATCAGAGAGAGAGAGCGAGCGAGAGCGAGCACAGGCAGACAGAATGGCAGGCAGAGGGAGAGGGAGAAGCAGGCTCCCTGCTGAGCAAGGAGCCCGATGTGGGACTCGATCCCAGGACGCCGGGATCATGACCTGAGCCGAAGGCAGCTGCTTAACCAACTGAGCCACCCAGGCGTCCCGGATTTTTTTTTTTTAAAGATTTTATTTATTTGACAGAGATCATTTCATTGGATTTTGAATGACTTTCATGGCTGATGCCTCAAGTCATTTTCCTTCATGATGTCTTGATTTCAAGACAGTCTTTCCTTTCGAACTTAATGGAAACTCTGGAAGACAAATGCTCCTAAGCTTGTCAAGGTACAGATACTGATGAGGAAAAAAGTATTTATGTGTAATGAGAAATATGCCCATTTCGGTTTTTTTTCAAAGATGATTTTTATGGGAAGGGAAGGTAGATTGTTTTCTGAAATTTCCTGTGTGTTAGGTAATGCTGCCCTCAGAGGGCCAAGGTAAGTAAATTCAATTTTAACATTGAGAAGCAGCTTTTCTGCTCTTGATCTGACTGACAAACTTGCTTTAGGGAGGACTGGGCTGCTTTGAATAATTGAATAGTGTTTGATGTTTCTCTTTTTTTGAAAATGTTCGCTGTCCCTGCACTTGCGTGTGCTGACCACATCAAGCCCATTCAGTCCTTTTCTCAGAACATGAAGGCAGATGACAGGCCGCAGAGTGCTGCTATATTAGCTCTGTTTACAAAGAGGTTAAGAAAATTACCTAGGAAAGTTAAGAAGGTATCACTTGGGTGTCTTTTGCTCTTTGCCTGTTGGATCACAGATACTCTGATACTCAGAATTATTTGAACCACACTTTTGAATATCTAGGCGCATTCATTGAGATGGAAACATTATATTCCCTTCAGTTTTATAAACATAAGCATAATCATATCTTTACAGTAAAAATCAAGAATTATTTACTTCACTGGATATATAGTCATTTATGTAAATGTAAAATGTCTTACCAGTTGAAATACAGTATTGTTCCTATCTATTTACGAAAGTCTGACATTAATGTATGATTTAACACATTTCTAGATTCAGACTGGTCAAGGTTAAATGATTAACTTGCACAATAAAAAAGGAAAAGTGAGAAAGGCCTGGTATCAAAGTTTTATATTCTTGTGTTTTGCTTTCTGTATATGCTAACATTTTATGAGATAATTGGAAAGAAACATGGAGAAGTCTAGTAGTAGACCCAGTGGAATGCTTGATTTTTTTTTTTTTTTCTCCACAGAGCTACTTGATAGTGCACCAAGAAAGACTGTTCTGGGACAGCATTCTTTCTCTTTAACGAAAGATTTCCATTGGTTGAGCATAAATGATACATAACTCATTGTTATTGGTAATAATGGGGGATGAAAATAGGATATAAGCAGAGTGAATAACAAAAATCGAAATTTTATCCGCAAGAAAACCAGCATCTACTCTGCTCAGCTAATGTGGAACAGTGATAGTTGGACCAGATGAGATTAACAAATTACACTTTATTTTCAATACTCCACTTCTGTTTAGTTTAATATGCTTATGTGTATTAAGCACTCGCTACATCTCTTTTGTGTAGCCGTACTTTATTCATTCAACAAATGCTGTGTGATGCTTATTATTAGCCAGATGTTGTTCTGTGTATTTCATAAATATATTTCTTTTAAAGATTTTTATTTGTTGGAGAGAGAGAGACAGAGACAGAACATGAGCGAAGGGGAGGGAGAGGGAGAAGCAGGCTCCCCACTGAGCAGGGAGCCCGTTGTGGGGCTCGATCCCAGGACCCTAAGACCATGACCTGACTGAAGGCAGACGCTTAACCCACTGAGCCACCCAGGCGCCCCCCTCATAAATATTAATTCAGTTCTTCTAAACTCTTGTCCCCATTTTCCAGAAGAAGAAGCTGAGGCACAGAGATAGTAAGCAACACGCCCAGAGGCGCACGGCTAGTTAGTGGCAGAGTTGGCATCTGACCTTCTGCGTATGTGCTTCCCGCCACTGGTGTCATACGCTCCCAGCTTTGAGGGCCTGAGCAGTGTGGCACAGCAGAATTTTGTTTGCTTTAGCAGATCTTTACTCTGATCCCAGCTCTGTCCTTGGTGTGTTAGCAGTGTCTCGGAGCCTCTCTGTGGCTGTGCCAAGTGAGGACACCTTGGCACCTGTCTCTCCATGGCGCTGTGGGGAGGTTGCGGGGGTGAAGCCTGAGCTCCGTGCGTGGCTCCGTGCACTTACGTGTCCCCTTCGTCTTGCCTCTCGTACTCCTTCTGTTCCCCACTTACCTGCTGTGAGACAAGTCCTGGTCCGAGGACTGCCTGGGAAAACACAGAGGGGAGGAGGCAGGGGTTGTAAAGCCATGGATTCAGCCCTAGAGGGGTAGAGTTTGTGGTTTGATGTGGTGTCATGGGGTCTTGTGCTACTGGAAATTTATTCCAGGAGACATCAGTGCCCATCTGAGATAAAACCCTCTTCTGTTTTGTTGGGTTTTGCTCTACAAGGCAGTGATTTGAATATAGGTCTGGGAGGGTCAGGTCACCTGAGGGTTTTTTCAAGTGGCAACAGGCCTCCTCGCAGTGAGGAGGCGCTACAGCCAGCTCCCCCTGCCCCACTACCCCGGGGGGACACCCTGATGGCCACGTATGCTCTCCATCAGACATGTTCTAACGGACACATGGACTGAGCTGTGCAGCCTGTGTTGGGGGAGACTTCTGTTCCAGAGAGCTTTGCTGACACAAGCGTGGCTTATGTAGGGTTAGGTTTGTTTACTCAGCTAAGGGGTCAGTACCAGCCTGCTCCGTGGTAGGTGCTGGCGATATGGTCCGTGGGTTTGCATTACGGACCCCGCCTCCATATTTGATATTCATGAAGGCTGTTGACCGCAGCGCACAGATAATGTAGGACAGTACATTAATTCAAACGTTGAGGGAATATGGTGGGGTGAAGTGGAAAATATTTCTAGTAAAGAAGTTGTAAAATATCATCTTTTAAAATTTGTCCCTGGCTACGTTGTTAAAATAGTACGGGAACCACTGGGTGTTCAGTGCAGTGTGTGGCATTGGAGACTTTTTGTTATCATGCAGAAAGCAGATTAAAAAGAAGGCTCTGCTTTCACAGTCTACAAGGGCGTAAATGTAAGCAAAATAATAATTTAGCTCACATTTAACCCAGCAGGAAGCTGAGTGCAGATTGAGTAATTCTCCACAACATATCTACTGCTATGTAAACTAATCTCACGGTTTATTCTTCATTAAATTGCCAAGATGCTGTTCTTCTGTTGGCTAGTTCGCATGGATGCTTTTTGTTCCTCTCTCTCTTTTTTCTCTCTTTGCATTCACCTTGCTTTTCTCTCAAAACTGAATATTCTAATTCTTTTAAGATGTTCCTATGCTTAAAAGGATAATTAGTAAGTGTCATGGTTTTGGTCTGAAGTGTAATGTTTTTGAAAAACAAAGGGAACAGGGATTTGCTTAACTAATTTACAGCATACCTGGAAACAAATACCAGAATGCGTAAATACATAGGTGATCATTGTGCAGTTTTCTGGAAAAGAGAGGAAAACGATGAATTAGGTAAAGTCCCAGCAGGCCAGCCATGCTGACCTTGGAGAAGGTCACACTGGAACATCTGTGGTATTCAGCGCGTGGGACCTTCTCGTCACTGCCTCAGTTCCAAAGCTGAACATGGACCCCAGCCTTCTTCAGGAAGGAGATATGAAAACTATACCTAATATAAAAATGACAAGTTCATGCATTATGCAGTGGAAGCACAATTTCTTGACTATAATATACTTTTCAAAATAATCATGAAGGAGCATATGTGGGAAAGCAGAGGAATGTGGGTACATCTGGAAAGCTTTTAAGGCATCTTGGAAGCACAACGCACAATCACCAAAATTGTAAACACCTTCCATCTGGTCCATCGCAGTGATAACATTGACCAGTACCAGAGCAGACCCATCTCTCAGTGACCTTATGTGACAGCCAGACAAGACAAGCAGGGGGAAATCATCAGAAATAGTTGAGTGTTTTGCAGTATGACCTCATTAATCAATACTGTGCAGAAAACCAGGAGAGAAACAGAGTGCACTGGCAGGATCTTGAAACTTGAAAGGCTTAGGTGTGTTTCAGAATATGCTCAGTGAAAGAAGCATCATAAACGATTCCCAGGCCTCCCTGTTGTTAGGAGGCTTCAGAAAGGAAAGGGTGCAGGGCCTGATCCTGGAGCCAACACAGCAGCAAACCAGCCCTTCCACGGAATGTCGAGGGATTCCCTGCCGCGGTGCCTGCCCGCCCTTTCCCGAGGGAGCGCAGGAGACCGCGGGTGTCCGGAGACCATTCCGCAGGCACGTGGGCTGCCACTGGGAACTGCCACCTCTCGGTGTGACTTCCTAGATCACGAAGAGGGTTTCGCTTCGCATCCTAATTGCCCAAAGCATCCGCTTTTCTGCGGTCCCCCCTTCTCACGGCTGCAGGCTGCTCTTCCAGCTGCGCGGTTGGGTCCTGCCCGGGCCTTCGCGGCGCATCCTCTGCGCATCGTGACGCTCGCGATGTTACTTTTGAACGGATGAGTCTGTCGGAAGCCCGTTCTCCCCGGTTCTGACAAAAGTGTTGCGAGAACCTTTGTTCTCTGAGCTGTGGTGCTTTGAGCTATGAACTGTACTTGAGAATAAGGGAGCGGGCCGAGACCCCACCCGATTTCTGGAGACGCCGCCGGAGCAGGGTGATGGCGTCAGGGGATGGCGTGGATGCCACTGCAGAGGGTGGCGCTTTCAGTGGACCCAAGGGCAAGGGAGAGTATGCTTGAAAGGACTTAATGAAAGGGGAGCGACAGCCCAAACCTAACATATATCTAGGAAGCTCGTGGAATATGAAAAAGTACTTTGATTTTTCAAAAAGTTTCATTTCCGATTGTCCCTGTGAGTTGAAACATTGTTATTAGGCGAGCTCATTGCCATGTAGAGAGTAGAGAAAAACTCTTCAGGATTTATTTTCAAGACACTTGTAAGAGAGGACGATGATAACTTCAGTGAGAAATTCTACTTCTTTAATTCCCTGGGAGACATTCATAGGGTTTTTACGTAGATCTAACTGGACTAGAACACTTGCTGTCCACTATATAAAAATGGAACAATTTCAAGGATTGCAAATGTTTTGTTATGTTTATCACCACACATTTCTGTACTTACTGCATTTGGCTTCATGATTTTTAAGATAGTTAAGACATAGCACACTGTCGTGAATTATATATTCAGTATTTATTTGTTTGTGGCTCCAATATTTAATTACGAACATCCACTAGTGGAAAAAAAGATTGTTATATTTTCTTTTAGGTGGTTCATGTGTAAATTTGGTTGGCATCTGTCAACAAGCAATTAAATATGTAGCTATATTGCAAACCATGAAATTAATTTATTTTTTATACCGCTGCCAGCTTTAAACCTCTTTTTGAGAAGATTTTTATTTAAGACTAATGCTTTCTTAAAGTCATATAAATCTATTTTGACAGAAATTGCCATCTTTGGATTTAAAAGCTCTTCTTGGGGGGCACCTGGGTGGCTTAGTGGGTTATAAAAGCCTCTGCCTTTGGCTCAGGTCATGATTCCGGAATCCTGGGATCACGTCCCGCATTGGGCTCTCTGCTCTGTGGGGAGCCTGTTTCCCCCTCTCTCTGCCTGCCTGTCTGCCTACTTGTGATCTCTGTCAAATAAATAAAATCTTAAAAAAAAAAAAATAAAGCTCTTCTTGGGAAATTTTAAATTGTTTGATTTTCATGGTACTGAAATTATTAAAAATAATTCAGAGAGACCTAAGACTTTAGAGCTCTCTCTCTCTCTTTCTCTCTTTTTTTTTTTTTGAAGACTAGTTACTCTGATATCCTTAACCCCGTCTCGAAAAAGAAGTATTAATTAATTAATTAATTAATTTTGATGTGATATGCCTTTTCATTCCTTTAGAGAGGATTCAAGTTTATATACCTGACACTAGCTAAAGAGACTTGTGTGTGGGGGGGGGGGGGTTGGTGATAGAGTAAATTTATGACTGATTGTGGCCTATTGCCTCATTTAGGACCATATTCCTGAGTGAGCGAACTGCTCAGTAGTGGAATATTTAATGCAGGGCTGGGGATGAGCTATAAATGTTAGTGCCATGAATACAGTGGTTCCATTTCACAACAACAAAATCCAACTCATGCTACACTCAGGTGAGTGCTTTCAAGTCCTGTCCTTCTGGTTGGTGCTTTTATGCTTCTCAGGTTTCAGATCAGGAGGCTGGGAGGAGAGAGCTTCATGTTCCTACAGCCGAGAAGTGGAGGAGCCAGGATTCAGACCCCACCGCAGGCAGGGAGCCTGCAGGCTCCCCTCCCCAAGCATTATGTTGTCCTGCCTAGAGCAACTGAATGGTGAGGCGGAGCCGGGTAAGAACCGAGGCCCCACTGGAATAGTTTCTTGATCCCGTAGTGACCATGACTGTCTGTTGTGACTTTTATTATAGAACATAGCATTTGTCTTATGTCGGGTTTCTTTTTTTCTGAAAATGTAACCCACATGCCATACCGCCTTGTTAAAATGGCCTGTTGCTTGCTTGTGTAAATCCTGTTGGCTCTCCCCCTGCAAAGGACGAAGGTGTAAAGAGGTCATTTGCTATTAACAGACAAAGCAGATGTCGATATTACTCATTTTCCCCTCTGAGATGACAAAGGCGAATAATAATATATTTCATTGGGGATTGTGATTAAACACTGATGTAAAATACAAGGAATACGTATTCTCAGGAGAGCTGAGCTTCGGGTTGTTTCGGCTTTATGATGAGACGGTGGTGCGTCCTTCCCGACGTGCTCTCGCCCCTTCCTCCTGGAGTGATGAGCTTGGGAAGCCTGTGTGACAGCACGTGTGAGGGGTTGTTAGTAATTTCAAAAGCTGCGTCTCCTGTATCTCTTAGAGAAATCAGAATTTCAGTTTGTTCGCAGTACAGCTGTTGGTAACCAGCATCATTCATTTTCCTCGAATTTTATCTTAGGGAAGTAGCTTATTTTAAAAATGACGCTTAAGCGTTTTGTCTAATTAAATTCTATATGATCAGTGTGTAGGATTTGTGAAAAACAGTGCTATGCTTGTACAGACCTCTTTTCAATTGGTTTCTATCTATATCTATTTTGATAACATCTTGGTTTTTCCCCCTAAATGCGCCCGTGCCAGTGGAGGCGAGGCCTCCAGTAGATGAGGGAGTCTTTCTGTGCGTTCTCAGCCTGTACGTTCTTGACTGCGCAGCTCATCGTCTACTTCTCGCGAAGTCAGAGTTGGTACCAGGTTCTAGAACACAACCGTGCCGTACAAATGCATGAATGCGTGAATCAAATCCTCAGCACTATTCACTTATGGGGGTACAGGCTGGGTCATTTCTGAGGATCTTTTCTCCACGTGTCTGTCTGAGCAAATCCAGGCCCGTCCCAGTTATTCGAGATATAAGACCATTGGAATGTTTTCACCAATCTGTGCTCAGTCCTTAGACGTACATTTGCACCTTTTCAAAGTGGAAGTCATCAAAAGTGCCGAGGCAGGAGCTGGAAGCGTGATTCTCAGCGAAGTATCCGTGAAATACTCTGCAGCAGGGGAGGATTATCGAATACAAATGGAATTCGAAATTAGGTGAATGGTAGGAAATGAGCACTGTCAGCTTCCAGGGGATAACCCTGAGTTGAATGCTTATCGCTAATAATGATGATCCACTGGAATACGCCGTCAAAATATTTAGGTGCAAAGTGAGGGTGAATTTAAACTTGTACCATCTCCCATCTGAGGTTGTCATTAAAGATTAAGCCTGAGATCCTAAATCTTATTTGTACTCAGCTGGGGAAATCAAGAATGTTCTCTGTGGCCAACATCCACTCAAAAACACTGAGGTTTTTTATTTAGTTGTTTGAAGAGCTTACAGAAAATAAATTATCAAGTAAAGTAAGAAAGTTGGCAAAAGTCCAGAATCTGAAGTCATTAAAACCAAGTGAAACTGTGACCTCTAGTAAACAGCCTCTTGTAACCCCACATTTGACAAATAGGATTCTGTCCTGTTGATTAAGAGTGAGATGGAATTTTTCCTTTGTGTTTGTAAGGTATTAGCTAAGTGTCTCTATACCACTGATGCCAAGAACTTAATCAATAAGGTTTTGTTTTGTTTTCTTTTCTTTTTGGTTCTGTAAACAAGCCTTCGGTTAGAGTGCTAAGGAACCGCATGAAGTTTTCTAGGGCTGCCGTAACAAATTCCAGCAAATTGGGTGGTTCGCAACAAAAGACAGTGACAGAGTCTCTCGGGATTCTGGACACCGGAAGTTAGAGCCAGGGTCAGACGCCCTCCGGAGGCTTCAGAGGAGAATCTGTTCTTTGCCTTCCCAGCTCCTGGTGTCCGCAGGTGTGGGCCGGCCGGTGGTGCTGCCCTGGTCCCGTGGCCGCCTCTTCTCGGTGTGTCCCAGCCCCCCAGCCTCACGCGTTCGGGGGTGTGAGAGGATAGATCGTCCAGGATAAGCCCCTCTTGTCAAAATCCTTCACTTCATCACTCCTTTGGCCATCTTAGGTACTCCCAGGTCCCAGGGATTGGGGTGGGTACATAATCTTTTGACGGGGTCACCATTCAGCTCACTACAGAAGCCAAAATATCGGGCTTCCTGTTGGGAAATAACGCTGTTTCCAGTATCAAAGCGCAGGTACTTCAGAAACGCATCAAGCCTGCAGCCAAGGAGCGTGAGCCAGAATGGACAGCGTCCTTCATGAAGGCAGGTGGAAAGCGGGGAAGAGACGGTGCTGGAAACCCCGTCCACGTGTGGCTGAGGCCCTCGCTGCAGGCTTATTCTGATACACGTAGAAATGTTGAATCGGTGCCCCACAAATGCAGCTGCTTTTTTAAACAAGACTTTTGCCCTGTTACGACAAACCGCTTCTTAAATTAGTTGAAACCTATGGGCTATAAATACCAAAGTATGGTACAGCTTGGTTTTAATACAGCTTGTGTATATTTAGGTGTAAATGCTATGTTTAAAGTACAGGATGCGATTGACTTTTAGCAGTCTCTCTCAAAAGGATGGGTGGCAGAGAGGGCACCTTTGTTCCGAGCACTTAGCCCCATAAAAGCATGGACTTTTTGGCCATATTTTTGGAATGGCCTGAGAACATGTTTCTCATCTAGACGCTCTCTGCCTCAGCCACTGAGTCAGTGAGGAGACTGTTGGGGTCCTTTGTCATGACCCGCTGGACAAGGTCCCCGAGGCAGCAGGAACAATTGTGCTTTGCCATCAGTGTGCCCGGAGGCCTGCCGTGGTATCCTGGAAAGCTCTGACTTTTTCTACTCTTTGGAGCTAGGAATCATCTTCTTTTGCTCTGGGCCTAGTAGGTGGCAGTAAAGCTTGCTTTTTTGCTTTATTCCCTACCTTGTGAATTTGTGTCCTTGGGAAGGCCCGGTTCTTTGGCAGAAAAAGAATCCCTTCTCAGTTCCACTTTTGGAACTAGAAAATAAATATTTAATTAGGCCAGCACATTATGCTATTATATGAGCTTGACTTGAGAATGTTCCTGGGAACCTATAAAAAAAGAATCTGCTTTCAGGAAGTATTCTGAAGCCTTCTCTGAATTTTAGGAGGCGCCTGAAACCTGGTGTCATACTGGAATAGGAAGTCCAAGAGTTCGAATTCTTGTGTTTTTCATTTTTCCGTCCAATACTGTGTCTTTGGGACCCAGAGCAAAGAAATAAGTAGATGTGCTCTGAACTTCTTCTTGGGAAGTCCATTTGTATTATAAACAATAAAAAATCGAGAGTCTTGAGAAAGTCGGGGATCCACTGTTAGCTTTCTGTGACAGTCCGATTGTTGACTGATTTAACTGAGTCAACTCAAAATTATTAATCAAAATTTGTAAGAAATAATAATTTTTATTTTTACCAACAATGTAGATTTTGACTTTCCAATTTTCTTCCTGATTGTGAATGACTCCTGCATTGTCTTGGTATAACGTATTATATGTCAGGGATACATAAAAATTTATTTTTAGAAGACCTTTTTGGCAACCAGAAGCCTTGCTATAGACCACATAAAATATTCTAAATTTCCTAAGATCTGTTTTACAAAAAAGATAGAAGATTCACGTGATGATACTTCATGTCTTTCAACTGAGCATGACAACATTAGAGGCTGACAGGAAGTTATTCTTAGAAATGAAAATTTGATGTTTATTTCTTTTAATTTCATATTTCTTGAATATATGTTTTCAGTACTTTCATAAAATAAGAAACAGTGCTATCCTATTTTTCTTCTTTTAAATTTTTAGATGAATTTCTTTTATTTTATCTTTCTTAAACTTAATAAACTAGTACTTATTTTTTTGCTCGATAGACTTGGAGCATCTTACGCTGGTATGAATCTTCTGTTGTTTGCAGGAGCGTTTGGAATCTAAATACGATATTACTAATTGGAGATTTGATACCTAGTGATTTTAAATTTTATATAGGAGTCCATAAGTAAAAATGGGAAAATAAAATAAGTACAATCAAGGAACTTGCTTCATCTTTGAGATGGAAACTGTGAATTTAACATTGTGGTTTTACAAATTTGGCGTGTGTTTATTAATATCAAGACCATATATTTTCAGTAAAGTGAAGTGAGGAGGGGAGTCAGGTTTCCTTTTTCTTTCCCTGTAAGTGCCTCTTCCGTGCTGGGATGAAACGCATCTCTTTCATGTGTTCCGTCACTTGGTAGATGACTACTCAGCATCTATCCAGTGGTAAGCACTGGGGTGGGCCCTTGGAGTGCATCATCGCAAGGAAAAAGAAGTGACAGAACTTAGGACCAATGGGGAAAATCAAGTTTTGAAACAAAAATTAGAACCTGTCTGCCATTTTGAGCTTCGTGGCTTCCCAGTGCTTACTTTTCTGATGATACTTGACCAGAGAAATGTATCAAGACTTGGAAGATCAGTATGACTCAGTGGAGCGGTGTTTCCTAAAGCACCCATGTGTGATGTTGCACAATCATGCACAGCGTCTAAACGATTCATGCAGTGTGTAATAGAGACCAGCGGCTCTTCACGTAACAGCAGGTTCCTTGACATGCTTTCAAATTGCACACTGCAGTTAACCTTTCAGAAAACGTCAAAGAAAGAATCATAACTGTCTGAATACCCCTGCCCTTTCCGGCTGCGCACCTGTTGAGCTAGCTCTCTTTCCTGTATTTTAAACCAAAACAACCCACCAAGGTAGACTGAATACAGAAGCAGGTATGAGAACCTGGCTATCTTCTGTGAAGCCAAACATCAAAGAGATTTTTTTTAAATGGAAAGAAGTTGTGCTCTCTTGCTGAGTTTTTGTTTATTTTAGAAAATATAATTATTTTCATAAAAATATGTTAGTTATGTTACATGTAATGAGTTTATTGTTATTTTTAAAAGAAGTAATAAAGGCATTTAAGTTCTCTTTTCCGTTCCTAAAGCAGTAAACATAGATGTAATCTACCTAAATAGATCGTTGGAGTTGGCCGTGGTGGCTAAGAGTGTAAGGAGGTGTGGGAAGTAAGGAACTTAAGAATGGCAGATCCAGAGGTGCTCCCCACATCTGAAATGTATGTTGGGGTGAGATTTTGATACGGAGGAGCTTATGTTTTATGTTAAAAGACTTGAATGGGAGGGAGTCAATATATTTGAGCAGAAAAGCACTGGAAATCAAAAGTGGTACACACAGAGGGTTAATCTGGAGGGGATGGACGCGTGAGGAAGGAATGGGGGCAGAGCAGGACGGGGGCATGAACAGCACAACAGCAGGCCAGGTGTGAGGGCCCCGTTTGGGTTGGGCTAAATGAGAGATTGTGAAGGCAGTGCTGGCCTAGCTGAAGGAGAGGGAACCGGCCCCGTGTTAGCTTGAGTTGGGTAACTGAGGTCCAGGGAAGAAGCTGGCTTATTGGAAAGTGGAACTGGATTCAGTTTCTTGAGGGACTGTGATTCGGCATTTGAGTTCGAAGAACCAGGTAGAAATACCCAGTAGAGAACTGACGATTACGAAACCATAGAGCCTTCCGTACCTTACGGTGTCATGGGGCACCTCTCTTTCTTAAAATTCGGATGAGTCCCTTCTTAGGTACGCAACTTGTGATTTGGTTGCTAAAAACATCTGGTAGCTAGATGATGGCTTTTATCAAAATGTGATACATACACATTTATTGGCTGTTACGTGCTTGGCCTTGTACCGTGTGTTCTTACAGTTATTCCTGTTGGTGTGAGTGTGTGTGTGGTTTTTAAGCTCTGTTAACTCATGTTCTTTCATTTCCTTGACTTATTTACAGCATTGTACAGAAGATAATTTCCCTATTCAGAACAATAAAATGTTGTTTAAACAAGTTATGATCAAGATTTAACAATGAAAACAGACTTTACCCCTTTTCTTCTTAAAAAATGACACAATTAGTCAGTAGTACTTGGAAGATAAACATCTATTTCATGTTCCTCCTTATGATAAGTGTTTTTCATCGAAATTCCTTGATACTGTGTGTGGATGATTTACCAAGGCTTTTTAAAATGGTTGAAATATGCTCTAACAACCATCTGATAAAATGAAAAACTGAACAAAATGTGTACTCAGATGAATGATTCTCTGAAGAAATAATGGTGCAAATGAATTATCAAAGTGTGAAATCATTAAAAACAAAACATGTTTGAGTTTTTATTGAATCTTAATTGCAGGCTTATGTATTTTCTTTTGTAAGCTAAGTTAAAAGAAAATTGCCTAACTAAATTTTTGGAGGCCAGTGTTGTGGGACATATATTGTACCATAATTTATTTTTCACATAAAAGCTGCTGTTCATTTTTTTCCCCCAGCATTAACATGCATGCTTTCCTCATGTAGGAGAATATATAAAAAACTGGAGGCCAAGATATTTCCTTTTGAAGACAGATGGCTCATTCATAGGATATAAAGAGAAACCTCAAGATGTGGATTTACCTTATCCCCTCAACAACTTTTCAGTGGCAAGTAAGTTCCTTATAATTGTTGATTCACCTTGTATTTATCTATATGTATGACGTCATGTGCCAACTATCTTATGATATAGGAGAAGCCTATGAAAAAATTTAGGTTTGTATTTAAGTTCAGGGAAATTTTCAGCTTTGATACAATTTCAGTTCCTTAGCATAGCGATTATTGATGATATATGGTCTTATATAAGACAGTATGGTTGAATATAGAACTTAAATGTGATAAATACAATTCCCCAAATATGTACCTCAAGTTTTTCATTATAAAATGTAAACAGGAACCTTTGAACTCTGTTGCTAAGTGAACTTGGTTGTTAAGATTGTTGCAGGACCTGGTACATTTCTAACTGGTTTCCTGTCAGGATCTTAGCTCTTTTCAGTTGCTCATAGGATGAGAAACAAGTGATTTACTCGAGAAATTGTCTTCTGGGAGATTTTATGTTCGAAGTTCAAGTTTTCTTCCTTACAAGTATCTAAGAAAAATGTTTGTAGTGAAAATTTTTTTAGGAATTGTATATTTTTTGGACCATAAGCCCAGAATAAACTAAAAGATGCTGCTGCTGGTGATTTTGGCAACAGTTCCCCTTGCCCTGTGATGACCAGGCTCTCCGGGCTAGCTGTATTACTGATTACTCAACGGAAGTGTTGTTGACTATTAATTCGGAAATAAAGCATTTGAAAAAGTTACATTAGGTTAAAATAAACTTGCATAAGAGCTGAAGTCTGTACCATTGAGATGAAATCTTTAGCCAGACATCATTCTCAATTTTGATTTTGGTTGTATGTTGTTTTCTGTCCAGTGACATCTGAAACAGAGAGGAAGGTAAAGAATGAAGCAAAAAAATAAAAAATCAAAAAGTAGCAACAAAGAAATGCAAGATAGCAAAAGTCCTTGAATGTTATAAAAGTCATTTTGAAATTGGATAGAGCCCCAGCTTTTTTATGGATACCATCTTTTAATTTTTTTTTAAAGAATAAAATAAAGCAATAAATCAAAGGGTTTGTGAAATCAGTTGAGTGGCAAGAACACTAACAAAAAACAAACAAACAAACCCAGACACCTCTCTCTTTCTATAAATGGAATCTTATGTAGGGATTTCATTTTTTAAGAAGTGAGAACACTTGATACGTACGTATCAGTTGAAGGGATCCATTCCCCTCTCCCTCCCCCCAGAATACTCATAAGTTATTATGACTTTCTTTTAGTAGAAAATGATTTTTAAAACTCTGTTGTCAATTGAAATAATGTCTTGTATTTTGTATTGACTTAAGAGCACATTTTCATTCTAGAGATCTCGTGGGTGAGCATTTGCTTTAAAGTGATAGAAATTGGCTTTTAAAACACAGCACACATTATTTCCGACATAAAGCCACTGCAGTTTCTTAGTTTCTCTATTTTCCTAGCAAATGGTATTGGTTGTCTGAAATAATTTATAAAAGTACAGAACTCCTGTATCTGCTGATCAAAATGCAGCATTTTTTGACCTTATGAAATTTCACACCCCAACAAGTTTTAAAGACATACTGTATGTCACAGTCTGCCAACATCTGCTCCCACACTTCCACTGGCAGAGGCTGGAATAAATGCTGCACTCTTGGGGAGAGATCCTGCTTAGTGACTGACAGTCAGCCTAGCCACGAAATAAATATTAGTCGACATCTGTAATCTTTGCTTCTATCGTCAAGTAATTGTAGGTAATTGACTCAAACGAACAAGTGGAAGTTGTAGACCAGCTTCTTCGTTTTCAGAAGTGTGTTAACACGGGTCTTACACCAGATAAACTGTTTTAAGATTAATGGTTCTTAAGACTTGACCTACTGCGGTCTTAAACTGACGTGCAGAAATGACAAGTAGTGAATGGACGCTGGTTGAAGAAGTCGTGCCAAGTTCAGCTTTGCCACAAGGCATGAGTATGACCGTGGACGGGTCATTCTCTGAAGCACTCAGCATCATGGGAACACTCGGATCTAATGAACTTCAAGGCTCTTTTATCTCCTACGTGCTGTGGTTCTGGGAGGGGCAGTTTGAGCGGGCCCCTGAGAGCGAATGGGGGTTAAGCGGGAAGAAGGATATTCCAGGCTGACGGGGACAAAGAATGTTTTCATGAGACATTAAGAGAAGGAAGAGTTGGAGCAAGGAAGGGTTACTTGGCCAGCAGGTTCCCCTCTGGCCCTAGTCCCCTTGAGTAAGTGAAAAAAGAGATGATTTTACTGCATATTTCTAAGGGATGTTGGGAAATGTTATATACATATATTCCACTGAGAGTTACAGGAGTTCCCTATTTTTCCTTATAATTAAAAATGTTACTTCAAATTTAATGTATGTAGGTTTTACTGTAATTTGACCAAAATAGGCTTTTTTATCCATCTGAAGAAATGAAGTAGGAGAACCAGCAGGGACTTGGGATCCCTCTTTCCAGTCTTCACTGAATTTCAGATTCCTTCCTTCCTTTCTGATCTAAAGTTCTCCAAAAGATGGTATACACTCCTTGTTTCTGGAATCCACTGCCGTCTCGCTTTCTCTCTCAGTCACTTGATCGAAACCAGTCTCCGTAGTTCTCCAGTGACCACCTAGCTGCTCAGACGAGCAGGCACTTTTCAGTTGTTCTTTTCCTGGGTCAGCACCGTGGGCTGCGTTTCATACTGTTAGTCCCCACTTCTCTCTTGGCATGACCTCTCCTGTTGTGTTCTGGGAGGTCTCTCTCTCCTGCTGTTCTTCCTTTGTCTGTTGGGTGGATTGTGGTATCTCCGTGGGTTCTGGCCAAGGATGCTTCTCATTTTGTTCCCTCTCCCTGGGGTGGGGGCGGGGGTGTTACATGGCCTTGGAAGGTTTCATACGAGACGTGACTTCAGGGCACCAGGGTATATATTCAGCCGGCTGCTGGACATCTCGCCCCAGGTATTACTGGGCCTCAACCTATCCTAAGTGGAATTCAAGATAATCTCACCAGTTCTCTCTATATGGGCACGCTAGTTCTGTCTTGAGCAGAAGCCTGGACCCTTCCATGCCTGCCGCCCCCATTGTCACCCTACTCTCAGTTCATTGGTCTCTACTGATTTAGCTTCTCAGTTTTTGAACTTCTGTGCATCCTTTCTCATAATCACCCTGGAGCAGGCACTCACCGTCTCCATCAGAGATACGTAGCCCGATACACTACCTCTAGGTTCTACCGCGTGCACCACTACCTCTCATGACTGTCACAGTGACCCTTGTACAGGTCCGTTTGACTCTGCATTCGCCCGGATCTCCACTGCCTGCTGGAGGAAGTCCAGCTTCCTCCGTGTGTCCTGCGGGCGTCCCCTCAGTCTGACCTGTGCTTTCAACACTTGCCTCTTGTGTCCTCTGCTGACAGGTCGCACTTCTACTCTGAGACTTTGTTTATGCTGTTCCCTCTCACTGGACTGTTCTTCTGTCCTCTGTTTGTCTGGATGATTTGTTTGCATCCTTTAGGAGTTAATTCAGGTTTAAATTCCCAGCCTCATTCCTTGCTACATCAGTCCTCCCTGCCCTTCACAACCCTGTTCTCTTTTGTTGTTACCACATTGTTTTCAGGTTATTTGTTCATGTGTTGTATCTCATCTACCAATTTTGGGGTAAAGAGCCTACTGTTATTTACTTTATATCTCCTAGTACCTGCGTATTAGGGCTTAATAGCCATTTTTGAATGAATGTCTGAAAACATGAAGCCCAGATTTTTCCTGTTTTAGATGAGAAAAAGGAGGCTGTTAGAAATTTAGTGATTTGGTTAAGGTTGCTTTACTAGGTAGTGGTAGCCAGGTATCAAGGTTGGAATTCCAATTTCTCTCCTGTCATTTACATTTTATTTCCCTCCCCCACCCCCATTCTGGACTGTTTTCTCTGGATTAAAGATCTGATTTGGGTCAGAGTTCCAATACTTTAAATTGCTAGATATCCGTTGGCCTGCAGAACGTAAACTCTCCAGGCCCTGTGAAATGTGGATAAAAATCTTTGATCTTCGGGCGCCTGGGTGGCTCAGTGGGTTAAGCCGCTGCCTTCGGCTCAGGTCATGATCTCAGGGTCCTGGGATCGAGTCCCGCATCGGGCTCTCTGCTCAGCAGGGAGCCTGCTTCCTTCTCTCTCTCTCTCTGCCTGCCTCTCAGTATACTTGTAATTTCTCTCTGTCAAATAAATAAATAAAATCTTTAAAAAAAAAATCTTTGATCTTCATCCTTCTTTGGGTGGATCAAATACGAATGTACGGGCAGGTAACTTCTAAAGGGAGTGCTGAGGAATGTCAGTAGTAGTAATCGTTTTCCAGCAGAGTGCTTCTCTAATCAGAATTATGATCTGGCCAGGTACTCACTATAGACTGAGATGACCAGGACTCCTGGTCTACTCAGGAGTCGGTGGTCTCAAACATTTTGACAGTGACCCCCCCAACTCCAAAGTAAAACAGTTTCTCAGCCAAGAACTTGAAGATCTGTCCATATGTCTTGGGGCTCATCCTACTTTTGATCTACTTCCTTTTACTATCTGCGGGGGCAGGGGAGGCGCCAGCCAGCGTGGGTCCTGAGCAGCACGAATCCCTCGAATCCCACCTTTTCAGTGCTGCAAATTTTGTCCCACTCTGAGGATATCTCTTTCCTCTCTGATACCTTTCTGTAGTCCTTTTCCAAAAAATAGGTCGGTCTACATTTCTTCAGCCAGTTTTTAAAAGTGAAATGAAATGTTTACGCACTAGCCCATTTTTCTTCTTCTCTTTGTAAGAAAGTAAGGAAATTTGGGGATTTAAACCTACCAAAAAAACCGTTTTTTACCTCTGAATAAATATTGGATGCAGATTTTTAAATATGTAGAAAAATCGCTTGGTTTCAACTAATGCTTTCACTCATGCTTGTGGCATAGAGTTCTTGTGGCTTGATTCTTAGTCTTATATAAAGTATAATACAACCTAGAATAACAACCTTATAAATCTAGGATAACTCTACAGTATATAAATGTAGAAGGATTACAAGAAAAAAAAAGGATTACAAGAGATCAGAATTGGTCACTTTTAAGGGGTTTACAGACCATTAGAACCACACTAGACACTAAAAGGAGCATTTGTCATTGACTCTGGAAGACGTACACAGAGAACACACGGCAGCGGGAGGAGAGATGAGCTCTGTTGCCAGAATGAATTTTGTAGAAAATAAATGGCTGTAGAAGTTGAGGGAATAGATCAAGGGAAGCTAGGGTGACTAGGGGAGTTTAACAGGAGCACTGAAGGATGGATGGTATTTAAGATTTTGGAAGAAGGTGGACATTCACAGTAAGGTTAACATAAGCAAGCATATGAAGTCTGGAATTAGTGACTAGCTTATGTTGTGAATAGAATAGACAATATCCTGGGAAGATAGAGAATTTATGTTGGAGAAAAAACAAGATTAGATATCTTGTGATCAGATTGTAAAAGGTCTTGAATACCACTCTGATGTTTTTAGTGGAAACCAGTTGGGAACTATTGGAGGCTCTTAAGCATGAGGTGTCCAAATTAGTATTTGATAAAAACAAAAAAGGAACCTACCTGCTTGTAATAGAAGGGATACATCGGCAGGCACACCGTGCCTTTCCCTCCATGAGTCTGCCGGCCAGCAAAGTGTTTGTCTTGTTTTCCTTCCTGTGCGGTCTCACTCCCTAGCACCATCTTGGTTCAGTTCTTCATCAGTTCCTACCTGGGCTATTTTGACGGTCATGAGACTAACTGACTCATGTAGACTTGCCTCTACATATTCTCCTCTCTGGAGTATTTGAAAGCAATGCATAGGATAGATTCATCTTCCAAAGAAAAGTTCTTCTGCAGGTATCATCTCCTTACTCAGAAAAATCCCAAATTTCTCCCTTGTTTTGTTTTGTTTTTTTTTTAAGATTTTACACACAGTTGTGTGCACTTGTGAGCAGAGGGAGGGAAAGAGAATCTTAAGCAGACTCCTCGCTGAATATGGAGTCCTACTAGAGGCTCAGTCCTATGACCCTGAGATCATGTTCTGAGCCAGAGTCGGAGTCTTAACTGACTGAGTCACCCAGATGCCACTGTATTTTTTTACTATTATTGTGTACCAGCAATTCAGCACTTGCCCAAATCATAACTTTGTTTCTATTCTATATGTTTTCAGTATTCCTTGTTTTTTCTCTTACTCTGTAATGTTCCATACCTTTCCTTTTTGACATACATTGCTACATTCTGTTAGGTTGAATTATATATGAAATTCTTAACCTCGTTTTTGTTTTCTGTGATTTTTAAACAATTTCATGTACTTGACTGCTTGAAGATGTGGTGCTCTCCCCACCCCACTCCACCCCACCCCAAAATGAGATCAGATTTTTAGGCAGACAGAAGGTTGTGTCTGATAATAGCAGCATCTCACTGTGTGGAATTGATGCCTTACTTAAAAATTGATCAGACAGTGAATTACTGTAACTGCAGTCAGATTTTCCTCCTATCTTTCATTTTTATGGGTGGTACTGTATTCATTTATTTGCAAATTTTAACCCATAAACCAAATTTAGAGTCGGGAATGGAGAAAAAACCTTTTTAAAAATCACTTTAAAGGGAGATCGTTTTTAGACAATTACGAAGAATAAGAAAGCCATGATTAGTCACATATTTTCTTCCTCTCATTCAAACCACACCTAATACGACAAGGAAAAAATTTCCATAGAATTTCTCTTCTTCCCTCCCTTTTTTTGGTATTATACAGCAAGTGTGCAAAAAAAAACAACAAAAAAACACCCCCGTAGAATCCTGTTTTCATGGATCAGGCTGCGGAGTCCAGGGTTTCAAATCCAGCTGCTAGGTGTGAGAGCGACCCTCTGCATCTCTGAACGATTTCATCAGTTCTGTGTCCTTTAGAAACATAAATTTACATGTGTTTCATGTGAGTTTCCTATTAGATAATCTTACTGCCGTAGTACTTCCTTCATCAGAACATTGTCAGTGACCTGGTCAGACATCTGTTAGAGCCCCTGGCTTCCCTGGCAGCATCCCTGAGCTCTCTCTCACCCCCTTCCCTGACTGACGGGAAGCTAATCTATGGTTGGGGCTTTACCTTCGAAGCCTCATTTGTCAGAATATAAATTAGTTGCAGGGATGGGGAGCTTATGTAGAAAACGGGAGTGATAAATTTCTAGAGCACAGTGTGTATACTCATTTAAAACATTTTCTATAAGTTTAGCTTTGAGAGCTATATGCCAGAAGTTCATCTGACTTGGAGCCAAAAGACCGGAGTTTGAGTCTTGGTTCTGCTCCTTTACAAGTGTGTGACCCTGGGCAAATCACGTAACTTCTCTGAAATTCATTTTTGTCATCTTTGAACATGAAGGTTAATAATGCCTACTTCTTGGGATTATGGTGAGGATTAACTGAGATGCTGTTAAAAAAAATTAATGAGATGCTGTATGTGAGCACACTCTGAATTATGAAACACTGTGCAAATAAAACTATTTATGGAGGTTGGGAGATGCTTAGTACTTTTGCTCTGTTGAATTAAATGGCAGCCATTCTTCTCTCTCCAGCTAAATTCCACTGGAATGGGAAGGAAGCTTCCTTGGTTGGGTTTTCTTTAAAGATCATTAGAAGTCTGAGGTAGAAGCCGTTTGCAGCCCTCTCTAGCAGTTGAGGATAGCCACTATTGTTGGCTGGGGGGAAAAACCCCAGTTTCATTTAATGTCAATGACTTTGATCTGTAAAGCCTAGCTCTTGTGACTAAGCCCCATGAGCGGGACCCCAAACCATGCCCGTGGCTGCCCCTGGCCAAGAAAGGAAGGATCACTGCAGCTGTGGGGGCAGCTCCGTTGCTCTGGCCTCTGAGGAGATGGATGCAGACCGAATTCTTCAAAGCTTCCACAGGGGGATGGTCCCTGTGACTGTTATTACCCCTTATTCTAGTCAGGAGTCGTTTTTGCTTTTTGGTAGAAGTAATAAAATCCTCTAGTATCTTCTTGACTGTCCTGAGAGGACCTCTTGGTTACCACCCATTGGGGGAAAATTTTAAATTAATTTGGCTCTTCCGTTAGAGGAAGACTTTTTTGTAAGATGGGGGATGCCGTGGGGCTTGTTCCTAGAGGAAGGCAGGCGGGCGGTGATCGGCTTCAGGAGCTTACGATAAAAGATGTGAGGAGAAAACGGGGACCCTGGCGGAGCCAGCCTTCCTCCCTCCTCCTCCTCCTCCTCTTCCTCCTCCTCCCTTCCACCGTTTTCTGTTCCCCTCCCTCTCTCTCTCAACTTGTCCTAAAGTCAACATTTAACTCCCGTTTATCCACAGATACCTACATAAAAGAACACCCTACATGTAATTATTTTCACTGACTTGTTCTTGAACACGTTGCCTCTGACTCCTCCCTTGACTCTCTTTCCCAGGCAGCTGGCCTCCCACCGACAGCCTCACGCGCTGAATTGTTTTTGAAATTTCCTACCTTGGGTGCATAGGATTTCAAGGAACACAACTTGGAAACATGGGAGTTACCCAGTGACTATTTAAACCCATTTTTAGGAAACCTAAGTTCTAATAGATATTTAGAAAGTTTTCATTGAGGGTCTGTTGTGTTCTCAACATTGTACCAGGTACTGAGGGAAAAAAGAACAAAATAAGGAAGGAAACCAACCTTCCTCGGAGTGCTGCCGTGTGCCAGGCCCTTTCACACACATTCTCTCATTTAATCCTCCCAGCGCTCTGAGGTGAGTATCACGTTCTCTGCTTCAGAGACTGAGGGAGGTTGTGGCTTGGTTGAGGTGGCTTCTCCTGCAAACAGCAGGGCCAGGACTGTAGCCCGTGTCTCCCAGAGTGCTAACCCCAAAGCCTGTGTTCACTTCCTAATCCACAGGTCTGGGTTAGCTCCCAGCTTCGGAGAGTTGATCACACAGGAGCAAAAATCTGCTCCAAACTCTCGGAACTGGTATTTTGAGCTCTCTCGTGGTTCAGGCCTGAAGTAAGTTTTACAATGAACACACCGAGAAGAGCTTGGGAAAGGGAGGGTCATCAAGAAGACCTTCTTGGAAACTGAGATTTGTTTAGAGAAATAGTAAGATTTCGAAAGAGGAAGTACATTCCAGGTAACAGGAATAGCGTTAATTTGAAATGTTATTTCTCAGAAACTTCGGCTGAATCTCTTATTGTTGATTTAAATGAGTATGAAATCCTCAGATATGAATGAAAGCTCCAGATGGTATGTTATTTTTTTATCCCTGTATAGAGTGAAAAATATCAAAGGAGGAAGAAGGATAAATGATAGGAAGAAATATGGCACTTGAATCTGTAGCAGAATGCCGGGATCGTGCCAGACACTGTGTCTTCTCAGGGTCAGAGGCAGGCACTAGCCCCCCCGCTAGCTTACCTGGCCTTGCGCGAGCCCCTCTTGCTGCTCATCGTCTTTCTACCAGAGTAGAGAAGAATTTTACTGTTGCAGAGAAATACTCCATTTTAAAATCCCATGCTGGTGGCAGTGTTTCTTCTTCAGCTAGAAAGGTTTTAAACAAGAGCTTTAAAAAAAAGGGTACCTTTTTATCTGTTTATTGAAAAAAACATAAACCCTTGACTTCTATAAAGGAGAGGTGAGAGGTAAGGTGACGTGGAGGGGAGGAGAGGACGCTCGCTGTGGCAGGGGGAGGCTCTGCGCCTGCAGACTGTGTGCCCGAAGCAGCTGTGGGCTGTATCCACACCCTGGTGCGCGCCTTTCCCATGGAGTTAATCATTGGTGGGTCCGTCTAGCTCAGCCTTCCAGGTGAAGATTTCCTGAGCCTGCAGCAGCTCACACCCGCCAGTCAGCCTGGGGTGCTCGGGATCCCTGCACTGCAGTTTTTCCTTATTACTGATGCCAGCGCTTTCCTCCGTGACACCCTTCCATCTCTGAAGGGTAAAAATCATTTTTCGCGCTCACTGCTCTGACCGCACTCACTGACGACCCGATTACGTTTATCGATCATTTTTGGTGAAGTTCAGTGTGGCTGTCTACCTGATTTCTGTGTTTAATATTTAGGTTTCAGCTTAATTTTTTATTTTCTAGAAAAGAGCTTTTTAAGTTGTTTTTAAATTGTTGAGTAGAAACTGAGGATATGCCCATTGTATTTGGTGCTTTATGCCATTCTGTAATTAACACATAGGAAATTAAGAGAGACTTAAGGAAGCAAGGAAAGAGAATTGACAGTTAAGAGCCTGCTGTGTACGCGGTGCTTTATTTGTGATCAAGTTTTGCCGTCACAAGAAGACATGAAATAAAAACACCTTAAAAACCCCAAACAAACGGGCGCCTGGGTGGCTCAGTGGGTTGAGCCGCTGCCTTCGGCTCGGGTCGTGATCTCAGGATCCTGGGATCGAGCCCCGCATCGGGCTCTCTGCTCAGCGGGGAGCCTGCTTCTCTCTCTCTCTCTCTGCCTGCCTCTCTGTCTACTTGTGATCTCTGTCAAATAAATAAATAAAATCTTAAAAAAAATGTGTTATTAAAAACAAACAAACAAACAAACAAACGAGATCATGAAACCAAGACCTAGGGCGAGGAAGAGACTTGCCCAGAACCTCGGAGCGGACAGGGCGGAGCTGCGATCTGGGCGCTGGGCCGGGCCAGCCCCGGCCGGACTGCGCAGCCGTCTGTGGGCTCGGAGACCACCGCTGTGTTCGGGGGTGTCTAGTCCGCGCCCCCGAAACTCGGTGCTGTCCAGGGGTGTGTTTAAGTCACAGCGGTTCTTACTTCTGCTGTGGCGAGGGCAGAGGCTCGCAGGGGAGGCGAGGTGGCCGGTCGCCTGATAGGAGCTGATCGTGGAACTCGGCCGGTCCCGCAGCCCCCCTCACCCCCGGGTCCCCGACTTCCGGCCGGTGGTGCCGGGGGCGTGCGAGCCCCTCAGCGGCTCTCGGCGGCGCCCAGTGGTTCCCCGGGACAGTCCCCTGAGAAGTGACCGGACTGGTCACTACCTCTTGCGGTGCACCTGTGCGCCCTGCCCTCCTGTGTGCGAACGGCTGTTCGGGGTGCGGAGCGGCAGCGGGGGACCTGCGCTCGGGGGGTTTGCCAGGGTCGCGCATCCGCGAGGCCGTAGAGCCGGAGACCGACCGCCCACGGCTTCGGGGCGTCCAGCCGGGATTCTCCGCCCGCGGCCCCGCTGACACGTCCGGCCGCCGCGGGGGCGTCATTCCCGGCGCGGGCCCTGGGGAAGGCGGGGTCTCCGCGCGTCTAGAGGTTCCGGCTCGGTATCGGGGATCCCGCCCGGCGATGGCCGCCTCGCGTGGGAAGCCGAGCTCCAGAGCGTGCGGCTCCGCTCCGTAAGGCCGCGAAGCGCGAGGAGGACGACGACGGCTGCGGGAGGCAGCCTTGCCCTTGTCGCTGCGTCAGAGGTCGGAGGAGAAGCCCTGATTTTCAGAGGCAGAATCATCTGGTCGTTTAGTATGACTCATGCGATCGTCGCGTTTTCAACAAATTGGACTTGAAGGACACGTGTTTTGTTGACCTCTGGGCAGTTCTGTGCTAAATCACTGCCTTTCTGGGTCCCCCAGCCCCGCCCTATCTTTATGTTAATTTAAACTCATTTATTTATTTATTTGAGCAACGTTAAATGAGGCTCAGGGCCAGGGGCCGGGGTGCGGGGAAGGACCTGGAAGCCTTGGAATTTAGGACCGCTGTGGAGGCGTTCTTTTGGGTTGGGAATAATACACAATCGAGCAGATGCTAATGGAAAAATGAAATGCAGGGAGAGAGAAAAGAGGCTAGGGCGGCTGTGTGAGAGTGTCATGGAGGAGAGGACATTGCCCCTTTATTACAATAATGTTTCTGCCCTATAATAAGGTCTTTCATTGCTGGTTCAGCTTTTTTCATTCACTTGTTTTGTGCTCTGCTTCCTGTTACTAATTGTCAGCACAATAGTCTTCCAACTATGAAGTCTCAGTGTCCTTTTGGACCAATTTGTCATTGTCTTTCTCCCTCACCCCCCAACCCATGCTCTCAGAATCTATTACTATGGTTGCATTTTTAGACATTTTTTATGTTTTAAAATGGCAATGCTTTTGAAACATGCCAGAATAGTTTATGATAATTGAATCATCCAACCAGCAACAGTTATTGCTTCCAAAGCTCACTGATGAAGTTTAAAGTTTCTGTCTCTATAGGATATTCTTATAGAGTAATTGAAATTTAACTCGCAGTGCTCTCTTTGTAGCATTATTTCGTGCTATGAAATGGTGTCCTCACCCTGCTATGCCTGGTGTCCTTTGGGCTTCACCATTGTCCTGTGGATGTAGAGCATTTTGTTAAACCGTATAATTGATGGAATTCATGGATTCTTTGCAGTTTCTCTGCTCGTAGGAACTTAGGTTTTTCTCATTTTCCCACCAATGGCTCTTGGTTCTTACAGATAGATTATTTTAAGAAATCCACAGGGTTGGCTTAGGTTGACAAGCCTGGGCAAATCCTGATACCAAACTCCAGGCACATGTTACATGTTAATTCCTGTTTGGTTTTTAACATTTTGGCCAATAAATATTCCAAATGTGCTCTCAGTGGGGTACCAATAATTTAATACTGACAGGGACATTTTTCAAGTGTAATTTCTATAAAAAAATTCTGAAACGGTGTTAGTTCCTGACCAGTTGATCTACCACCTAGAGCGGCCCCTGTCGTAGATCATGTGATCAAAGTGGATTGGTGCTTGTCACTGTAATTTTCTCACAATTGATCGCAGTTACTCCGACGGCATATACTAACCAGGAAGTTTTGGTCAGCTTTCTTTGAGGAAAAATGGTATTGGTACTCTCTGTATGTCACCTGTTTCTGTCAATTTAATTGCAGAAAACCAGTGAGTGTAGTATACAAAGCTTGTTATTAAGAAATAAAACTTTACTTCCTCTCTTGTAAGTAGCTAATGGTCCTAAAACAGTGTGTGACATACTACAACGAGCCAGGGATTTAGAGCTAGAAAATATGGATTAGATACTCCTGTTTTACAGTTGTCGTGACTTGATGGTTTTGAACAAGCAACTTTAAAACGAGACAGATTTCATTTTCTTATTTGTGGAATGGAAATGATGAAAATATTCTGAAACGTTATTGGGAGAATTAAGTGAGAAAATAATGCATGTAAAATCTTAATGTAGTGAAGCAGTGGATAATAGACCACAATAATGACTTAGTACTTAGTCCTTTAAAAAGAACAAAATTTGGAGAAATTTGTAGTGGAAAGGAACGTGTCCTGGCTGACCTGAAGTGGGAAGAGAGTGAAGATGAGATTTTTTTTTTTCCTTAAATTTTGCAGGAGACGGATGAACTGATTATTCCAAAGTATGCTCTTCATTTGCCCTGCGAGGCCCCCACCACTTACACCCGAGTTTGAAATGGTTTTGTGTTACAGTAAGACCCAGAGGCCGAGATCTTTATGGTAGCTATTGAAACCTTTTAAAGTCAGGGTAACTTAATTTGGAGTCAGAATTCCTGAATGGAAACAGAGAGATACTCTGTCTCTTTCTTAAAGTTACAAGAAGTTAGAGGGTTTTCCAGATAGGTCAGATGTAATAATGACCCTTTGGTTATCTCTTTATGTGTTTTTAATGAAGTCAGTAGGATTGTTGGTTTATAATCTTCCAAAATTCATTGTTGTTGTTGTTGTTTTGGACAGTTCTGTGCTTTACTCTGAAATAGATAGGCCTATCTTTTCATTTTTCTCCAAGGGAAAAGTCCTTTTTAACTATTCTATAATCTAAATCGAATCCTTCCTACTTAGGAAGAAAGCTGTCTCTTACATGTTAGAGCTATAGCTATACAATCAAGGATTTGATTAGGCTTAAAATACTTTTTTTCAAATGAAGTTATCGGGACTTGTTTATACATACATGTAAAGTAAACTGTACATTAGATTTTGAAGAAATAAGTAAGATTGGGTCAGGGGAGGGATCAGAAAGTAAATTCGTGTTTCTAAAGGCTTGTGAACTTGAAAATATTAAGATTCTTTTACAAGAAAAAGAGGATTAGTTGTGATAAACTATGTTGCATCAGAAATGTTTTCAAAAGTTTTGTTTGTTTGTTTGAATTCTGGCCGTGATGAATAAAACAGAACAGTCAGAAGTCCCCTACCCGCTGAAGCTTACCGTCTAGTTGAGGAGATGTGGACAGCTGTGTGATCAGGTACCAGCATGTGGAATAGAGATGTTCAGTGCACTAGATCTTCAGGTCAGAGAGGAAGGACTGGGTCCTTAGAGATTTACAGGGGCCAGAATCGAGGTAGAAGGGAAGGAGAATGTTTCATTCGAGGAAAGCAGTGTGAATTAAATCCTGAAGTCAAGAATGCTCAGGGAGATTTTTAAAAAATCAAACAAGCAAAAGCAAAAGCAGAAGCAGACCCATAAATACAGAGCACAAACTGATGGTTGCCAGAGGGGAGGGTGGGGGAAGTGGGCAAAATGGGAGAAGGGGAGTGGGAGGTCGGTACCTGGCTTCTAGCTCTAGAATGAGTAAGTCACAGACCGAAGGGTGCACCATCAGGAATCTAGTCAATGGTATTGTAACAGCGTTGTATGTGATGGTAGCCACGCTTGCGGGGAGCCCAGCATAACGTACAGACCTGTTGAATCACTGTGTTGTACCCTGAAAAAAAGAAGAATCAAGGAATGTTTAAGGGGCAATGAAGTAGGTAGATTGGTAGGATAGAAAGAGAGAGAGAGAGAGAAAGAATGAATCAGGAGAAGGTACACAAACTGTTGTTTTAAACGCTACACGTGATTCCATACAGGATTTGTCTCTCTTTCTCTCTGGTTTATTTCACTCAGTGTAATGCCCTCAAATGTCATCCATGAAATCATGGGTGGCTTTTTTTTTTTTTTTTTTTTTTTAAACACACCACATTTTCATTATCCATTCATCCATCATGGGGAGGTTGGGTTGTTTCCATAAGTTGGCTGCTGTAAGTCATGCTGTAATGAACAGATGTAAATTTTTTGGATACATAACCAGGAATGGGATTGCTGATTCATATGGTAGTTCAATTTTTAATTTTTTTAGGAACCATCATACAGTTGTCTGTAATAGCTATACCAGTTTCTCTTCCCTACAGTAATGTATAAAAGTTCACTTTTCTCCACAACCTCAGCAACATTTATTTCTTGTCTTTTTGATTCTGGCAGGTGTGAGGTGGTCTCTCATTGTAGTTTTGGTTTGCGTTTCCCTGATGATGAGTGATGTTGAGCATCTTCTCATGTCTCTGTTGGCCGTCTGGATGTCTTCAGAAAAATATTTATTCACCTCTTTCACCCATTTAAAGAAATCAGATTATTTGTTTTTATGGTGTTGAGTTGTGTAAGGTCTTTATATATTCTGGATTCATCATTTGCAAATATCTCCTCCCGTTCAGTAGGTTGCCTTTTTGTTTTGTGGATGATTTGCTGTGCTGTGCAGAAGCTTTTAATTTTGGTCTAGTCCCAGTAGGTTAATTGTGCTTTTGTTTCCCTTGCCTCAGGAGACCTATCTAGAAAAATGTTTCTACAGCTGATGTCAGGGAAATTACTGCCTGTGTTCTCTTGTAGGATTTTTTGCTTTTGGGTCTCACATTTAGGTCTTTCATCCATTTTATTTTTGTGTGTGGTATAAGAAAGTGGTCCAATTTAATCCTTTTCCATGTAGCTTTCTAGTTTTCCCAGCACCATTGTTGAAGAGACTGTCTTTTCCCCCACTGGATAGTCTAGCATCCTTTGTTACAGATAAAATGATGAAATAAGTGTGGCTTTATTTCTGGGGTCTCTGTTCCATTGATACATGTGTCTGTTTTTGTGCTGGTACTATACTGTTTGGATGACTACAGCTTTGTTCTTTCTCAAGGTTGCTTTGTCTACTTGGAGTCTTTTGTGGGTCCATGCAAATTTTAGGATTATTTGTTCTAGTTCTGTGAAAACTGCTATTGATATTTTGATAGGGGTTGTGTTAAATCTCTAGATTGCTTTGGGTAGTATGCACATTTCAACAATATTTGTTTTTCCAATCCATGAGCATGGAATCTTTTTTCATTTATTTGTGTTGCCTCGAACTTCTTTCTTCAGTGTTTTGTAGTTCTTGGAGTATAGGTCTTTCATTTCCTTGGTTAGTTAAGTTGACTCCTCAATATTTCATAATTTTTGGTGCAGTTACAAAGGGGATTTTTTGTTGATTTCTCTCTCTGCTACTTCATTAAAAAAAAAAAAAAAGATTTATTTATTTATTTTAGAGAGGGATAGAGCATAAGTGGGAAGGGCAGAGGGAGAGAGAATCTGAAGCAGACTTCACACAGCATGGAGTCCGATGTGGGGCTCGATCTCATGACCCTGAGATGAGACCTGAGACAAAAGCAAGAGTCAGACACTTAACCTACTGAGCCACCCAGGTGCAGGTGCACCTGCTACTTCATTATTAGTGTTCAGAAATGCACCAGATTTCTGCGTATTAATTTTATATCCTGTGACTTTATTGAATTCATTTTTCAATTCTACTAGGTTTTTTTTAATTTGTTTTTTGTTTTTGTTTGTTTGTTTTGTTTTTGGTAGTATACTCGTTTTTAATGGTAAGGAATAACGTTTTAAAAAGATGCTGGCTTGCTTATGAATAGCTTTAAAAGTCAGATTAATGGGGTTGAGCTTTTTTTCTCTTGCAGAGACTAGTAGATTTTTGAGAAGGAGAATGACCTATGGAATAAGAGTTGAGTAAGGCTAATCAGGCCAGTAATACATGGGACACCCTGGTCAGAGTGGAGGGTGGGCAAAGGGAGACCCCCGGGAGGCCATTTCAGGGATCCAGATTTTGGTAATAAGTGTCTGGTTGGCTGTGACCAGTGGAAGGAGACATTTATGAAAGAATCGTTAAGATCAATGTTGCTGGCTTACAGTGAGTTGGAAGAGAGTCAAGGATGACTGATGATGTGTTTCTTGGGTGATTAGGAAAGTGATACAGAAGTAAATTGAATAGAAACACTATCGGTGTGGTGGTTTTCAGTTTGAAGGACAAAAAACAAAAACAAAAAAACGAAACCCATTTAGGTGTGTTGAGAATGAGGTAATAATGGGAACTCAGGAGAGAGACACCAGCTTTGCCATATGGAAGGTTCAGGTTTGAGAATCCTCAGACATCGGGCGACATTTGAGGCAAAGCCCCAAGAGAACCTCCCCAGGATTATATCCGCAGCCCTTACCAAGTCATTAAAGATCTTCCTAACCTCATTTCCTACCGTGTCCTGAACTTACCTTCTCTTCCAGCCACCCTGGGACTCCTTGTTTCTCGAACAGATCTGTGGGCTCCTTCCAGCTGTGGGTCTCTGCACTTCTGTTCTTCCGGCCGGATGACTCTTCCCACAGTTGGCTGCCTTGGTGCCTCCTTTTACCAAGAGAAGCCCTTTCTAAGCCTTCTAAAGTAGAACCTTCTAAAGTAGTAAAGTAGAACCTCGCTGTCATTTTAACTTTGCCTCATTTCTCTTTGTAATCCTTATAAGCACTGCTCTGGTATAAATTAATTGGTTTGCTTGGTTCTTGCTTGACCACGCCTCCACTCAGTGAAATCCAAGTGTTACGAAAAATAGGGACTTCCTTTTGTTCACTGCTCTACCCCCCGTGCCTAGCTTGTTGCCTGATGTGCTGTGGGCACACAATAAATATCTACTTAATGAATGTCTGAATTTCCCAAGACAAAATTATCAGAAAAGAAAAGTTTAACACAAAGCACCGAGCCTAAGGGAGCAGCTCGGTTGGAAGAAGGGATCCTAAGAAAGTATACTCCGGAGTGGTCAGAGAGATGGGTGCACTAGGTGTGTCAGTGTCCTGGGGGACGCAGGGGCAGGGGGAGACCTGAAGGAAGGGTGCCAAGGACATCAGGTGCAGCAGAGAAATGAAAACAAGAAAAAGGAAAAGATGATCTGATGAGGGGATTTTAGGAGAGAACCCGGCCACAGCCTTGCTGTTGGTTAGGGAGAGGTGACAGAGGCCAGGACTGTAGCTCATGGTTTAGAGTAGCAAGGGCAGTTAGGGGAGGGAAAGAAGCACATGGTGCACAAGGCATTTAAATTGTAAACAAGAGTCAATACTAAAGAAGTTGATTATTCCGGCAGTGAGTCCTATAAACTTAAGCCCCCAGCAAAATATTCTGAACTTTCAAGTGCATTAAATGAGTTTTAATTAACCAGAAGTGGCTTGATTTTAGATATTCTCCTGTATATTTTATATTTTAAAAATAGTTTCCTTTTCCACTGTCAACCATTTAAGCTTTTGGTAGTTTATTTTGGTACATATTTGCAGAAAGAATCTAATATTATCCTGCAGGGGGTTTCTATTTTTGACTTTTTATGATGGGAAATGTCAACATACAGATAAATAGAAGAGCTGCTGGGACTCTCCTATATCCATTACCTATACTTACGTTGTCATTTTGTTAAAATACTTAATGTCAATTAGGATATTAAGACATTCATCCCTGAATCCTTGAGTACAGATCTCTGTAAACAATAAGGAGTTTTCCCCACACAATTACAGTGTCACTGTCCACCTAATAAAACTTAGAAATCCTTGGGGCGCCTGGGTGGCTCAGTGGTTAAAGCCTCTGCCTTCGGCTCAGGTCATGATCTCAGGGTCCTGGGATCGAGCCCTGCATCGGGCTCTCTGCTCAGCGGGGAGTCTGCCCCCCCCGTCCCCCACCTACTTGTGATCTTTGTCAAATAAATAAAAAAAATCTTTTTAAAATAAATTTTTAAAAAAACCTTAGAAATCTTTAATATTATCTAATAAAAAATTTGTAATCAGGTTTTCCCATTTGTCACCTGAAATATCTTTAACAGATGTCTTGTTTAAAGCAGAGCACATGAAGGACCACATGGAGTATTCGATGGGCGCGTCTCTTAAGCCTCAGCTGGTCTGGAAGAGTTCTGTGTCCTCTGCCAACACCCCACTTTGGGTATATTCACTTAGTGAAGAGACAGGGCTGTTTGACTTGTGGAAAGTCCCCTTTTCTGGAAACCTCTACTGATTGCTTCAGTGAAGTGTCATTTCACTAGTTACATGACTAAATTTGTCCTACATTCTATAGTTATGTTTATTCATTTGAGATCAGCGGTGTTAGGCACAGGACTAGGTAATCAAAGAGCATGGACTTTGTCCTTAGATAAGTTGGAATCTGATATATGTTCTTGTCAGATTCTTGTAAAATTTTGCTATCCAATCCCACTTTCATCATATTTCAAATATAAATTAGTTTTTCTTGTTTAGTTAAAACAAAACTGGGGCTTACGGTTGTTTTTCAGATTTTAACTCAGTACCCAATGGCAAACTATGTTATAATGGTTAGGTGTCATCCTGTTTACATCTGATAATTCACTTCTGTGTGTTTTGTGGAACTGTCTACTGGTTCAAATGAGCAGAGAACACTTACCTAATATGTCCCATATGTTATGGTTTCGTGTTGTTGTTGTTGTTGTTGTTTTTAAGATTTATTTATTTATTTTGGAAAGAGAGAGAGACAGTAGGAGTGGAAGGGGCAGAGGGGAAGAGAGAGAGAATTTGAAGCAGACTCCCCACTGAGCACAGAGCTTGACACAGGGCTTGCAACCCAAGATCATGACCTGAACAGAAACCAGGAGTCAGACAGTAAACTACCTGAGCCACCCAGGCACCCCTGGTTTCACAGTTATTTTTTTTTTTAAATGCTTAGAAAAGATCTGAAAGAGTATACATTAAAACATTAACAGTGGTTATACCTGTCTGGTAGGGTGATGGTTAATTTTCTTTTCATTTTAGCTACACCTGCTTAGGACTCATTCTACAGTGAGCATAGATGACTTAAACAGTGAGGATAAATAAAGCAGTGAGTTCAGAACCAGCTTGACTGCAGAACATTGTGAAAGTGTGTAATGCCGTAGAACTGTACATTTGAAAAGGGTTAAAGTGGTAAATCTCATATTTTGTTGGCTTGTTGTTGTTGTTTACCACAATTAAAAAAAAAAAAAAAAGAGTCTGTGGCTTTCATACTGCAGAAAACAAAACCAAAAAGCGACTTGCCTAGTCCTACGTTTTGAGTCCCCTAGATGTTTGCATGCCTCTTGTAACTCTTGTTAGTAAATGCCTTGTCATTGCGAATCTTAATTATTGCCCCACAATGACCATAGTATCTATATATTTTTTAAAGATTTTATTCATTTATTTGACAGGCAGAGATCACAAGTAGGCAGAGAGGCAGGCAGAGAGAGAGAGGAGGAAGCAGGTTCCCCGTGGAGCAGAGAGCCCGATGTGGGGCCCGATCCCAGGACCCTGGGATCATGACCTGAGCCGAAGGCAGAGGCTTTAACCCACTGAGCCACCCAGGCGCCCCGACCATAGTATATTTTTACTTGAAATTTCAAGTATGCAGAATAGGGGCAGAAAGCATTTGTTCCAGAGGACCCTGGAGGTGTTTCCTTTGTTTGTTTAATTAGAGGCAGGATTCCGGGGACAAGACAAGATGGAGAAATGCTGATGGGAAGCATGTTGGCTCTGAAAGTCTACTTCCTGTTCATGGTGGTAACTGTGGTGACTATGTTCATTAAAGAAAAATGTGTCAGGAGAGGTTCACTTTATAACATGTCGTGATTTCAGTCCACAAATAGTATCCCATGTTAGAATCAGAGTAATGAAGTTTATGGTAATTTAATGTCAGAATTTGAAATGTGTATCATAAAGAGAAAAACATCTAGAGACCAATCTGGTGTTAATGGGCCAATCTTACTCCCCTCGCTTACAGAGTTTGTTGTGTTATGAGACACAGTGCGAGAACGTCTTAGATTTCTCCTATCTCCTCAGACGGAGAAGACTATGTTGAACTCTAGGTAACAGGGAGATGTTTCAGGCAGAAACTGCTGGAAACATGGAGCTAGATCAGTGCAAGTTTGGCAATTACTTTTCCATCATCAATAATCAAAAAATCTTAGTAGCTTTATTGGTGCTGCAGGGTGTGAGCCCCAGCAGCGAGATCACCCAGAGGTTCTGCTGCCTTTTTAACTACCCACTTCTTTCCCTTCTGCGCCTCATTCTCGGTCACCTTCCCTCTGCATGCCTACTTGGAGAAACAGAAAGTGCCCGGGTCCGGATCCTGCTAGGGGATAACCCTCAGACGTGTCCATCCCCAGGCTGTGTTCAGAGCCAGGAGCAAACACATTGGGGCCCTCTCAGGTGAAAAAATGTCCTGGGTTTCTTTGTAGGAGAAGAGGTGTTCTAGAAGGGAGGAGCACCACACTCTGGGAAGGCATGGGGAGGCAGAGAAGATGGAGGGGACTGCCCCATCCCTTGGACAGATGACTGCTGAGCCTTTAAGACACTTTCCTAGCAGTTTATTCTCTCCAGAAGAGCATGGAATTTGGATTCAGATAGACCTGAGGGTAGATCCCTATACAGTTGCTCTCAAACTGTGTGTTTTGGAGCGAATTATTTAGTCACTCTCAGTTCATTCATTTATGGAACAGAAGACAAGACAGCCTCGTAGACTTGTCCTCTGGATGAAATGGGGGACGCTGAGGACCCATCCATGTCTGCAGTGCTGTGCACATAGTGATCACAGAACAGACACGCTCCCCGGGACCTGCTCTGCACCAGCGCACCTGTCACACTCCTCTCTGTCTCTGGACTGAATGAGTCTCTTTAGGACTGATGTGTTAAGTCTTAATTACACACTATGCGTTTTTGTTCCCAAATAGTAAAAACTTTAAACCAAAGGAAGAAATGCTTTCTGTCCTTTTTAAAGAATATCCACAATAGTATTATATCTGGGGTTTCAAAAATACACTCTCGTTATGATGATAACTGACAGCATTATTTCATTATGTGATTTAATTATAAATAGAGTCTATTATTGTGCCTTTGTTTTTCACATTGAATATTAGTAGAACTTATTTTTATAACAAAAATATGAGCAGTTAAGGAGTTATAGAGGTTGGAATAAAATCTAATATTTTTAATAAATTCTAAACAGGTGATATAAAATAAATTCTTTTCTGCATATATTTTTTGATCTGGTGCATTACCGTTCCTCTAACTGGCCTCCAGGTTTATAGAGTAGTTACAGCTTCAAATAAACTTGGTTGTCTGTGGTTCAGAATGTGTAAAAATAAGCAGAACACTTGAAATTTAGCTTGTAGTTTAAATTGTTCAGGTGAGCTTAGTATGACTACCTCAAGTATCAGTAACAAATACTTTGCTAGGAAGTATTATGGGCTATGATATAATAAAAGTTAGCTACCTGGCATTTTATAAAAGAATATGTGTTTTTTTCTTGTATGTTAAATAGTTCCAGAAATCATAGCTAATTATTTGGGTAATAGTGTTTTAGAATCATTATTGGAAGGTTCTGCTTTGGGATTTAAAATTTTAATGCAGCCCAGCTTGAATTGGGAACCTTTACATAATTAAAAGGAAAATACTCTTCTAAGGAGGTATTGGCTCATCTGTTTATTAACCACCATTCTCTTTAAGAATTAGAGTGGGTGGAACTGGAGGGTTATTAATACTGAGCGAAACAGGTCAGTCAGAGAAAGACAAGTATCGTACGGTTTCATTCGTATCCGGAGTATACGAAACAGTGCAGAGGATCATAGGGGAAGGGAGGGAAAATGAAATGGCAAGAAATCAGAGAGGGAGAAAAACCAGGAGAGACTCTTAACTCTAGAAAACAGAGGGTTGCTGGAGGGGGGGGTAGAAGGGAAGATGGGGTGCTTGGGGGTGGGCATTCAGGAAGACACCTGATGTGATGAGCGCTGGGTGTTTTAGGTAGCTGGTGAATTACTGAACTCCACATCTAAAACTAATGATGCCCTGTATGTTGGCTAATTGAGTTTAAATTAAAAAATTGCAATATTTTAAAAAAAGACTAAGAGTCCCCTTTAAGAATGAGAGTTCAGGCATGAACCATGTTCTGAAAACTTCCCTATTTTTCTTCATTTTCTTCATTGTAGGATATGTCCATGATTTTGTATTATGGCTGGCAAAAAAGAACCCAGAGCTTTTCTGTTTCCTGGCCCACTTGTTCAAACATGGTGACGTAAAGGGTCAAGTGTTCTGAGTTCAGATTTCAGCTCTCACCTGCATGTGCTGTACGGCAGGAAACCCTGGGCTTTGGTGGTGGAGTGTCCTCTTCCCTTGGTACTGACCCAAGTGCCACTTGAATATCTTGAGCCGTTTTTGGTAGCTGCTTCTCTCTTTTATTGTTTCAGTTTAGGATTATTTAGGAATAGGGTTCATTTATAGAGCATTTCGAAACATAAAATGTAGGCTTATTTCTATTTTACGGCTTGCTCATAGTAACACTTTGTTCAACTAGGCTTCAGAAGGACCTGATTGAATCACGTGTGAAATGTTGCCTTATAATTACAGGTGTTAGAATGAGTAATAACACAGTTTGGTGTGTGCTGTAAGTACGTAGAGTTTCTTACTCATTTTTCTTACTATGCCCAGAATCTTCCATAGTGCTTGACCCTTAATTGGCACATGTCATTGAGGCCATGGATATTTAGCATATTTCATCAAAATAGCCAAGTTGCGTGTAGCTACTTAGATCGCTGTATTACTATTCTGATATTTTTCCAAAGCCATCCTTTTTCATAAATACAAACATTTAATTCATTTTCTAAACAGTTCCCTTTCAGTAGTCTGCTTGAGAATGGCAATTAATCACTTCTATTGTCATTTTTGTAAATTACAGTCATTGATAATCACTTAGAGTCCCATATGTAATTTTTTAAATAGCTTGTTGGATTATAGCAAGGAGAAATTCTTAAAATTTTATCACTGAAACTTCTTTTAGGTATAATTTTGAAAATATGCTTCCTTCAAAATCTTACTTTGATTCCCGATAGCTCTTTTAAAGCTGAAAAACCTGGGGGCTTGGAGGTGCCCTCTGCCTAGGATCACCGCCCGCTGCCGGTGTGGGAGATGCTGGACTTGGGTCTGGAGCTCCGATTTTAGGTTCTTGTCTTAGTCACCTTGACATCATCAGCACAGCAGGCATACAGCTGAGGTGTAGGTGGACTGCATAGGGCCTTCTTTCCTTTTTTGTTCTTCCTGTTTCTGCTTCATTGAGTTCATTCGTGAGTATTTCTGTTGGGCCCACTCATCTTTGGAGTGTCTGTCCTCTGTTCTTTACGTTAAAAACCACTCAGTCACTTCAGTCCTGAGGTATTTACAGTGTCCCCTTACGTGCTCTCACGTCACAGGCACTGGAGGGGAGAGTGGGGCATGGAATTTCTAATTTCTCGGTGGCTTCTCTGCTAGGACATCGCGTTCACCTGCATTAAATAAACCCTGGCCAGACACTTAATAGGAGTTTTGTGGAGAAGGAAATACACTAGAAGAACAGGGGTCTGCGAAGAGAATCGGACTGGGTCTGTGCTCTGGGGATACGTGTAAACTACGCCTATTTATGGTGTTGGTGTTTGAAAACTTTCGTATTTCAAACAAGAATATAAATTGGCATTCTGTAGTTGGTGTTTTTTAACATTCGTATATCAAAAGGTACGTAACATTGCTGTACAATATCTAACTGTGAAACAATAGATTTTATGATGTGTTGAATCTGCCAACTTTTTGTTGTCTACAGACCGCCGGGTCCTCGCTTTCCTCCTTACCCAGCTTAAACTCGTCCCTCGATTCTCTCAACCCACGTGTCTTGCATCCTCTGTTCTCTTTCTTGCTTTGCCAAACCGACTCGGTTCAAGTACAGCTTTGCTGCAGTCCAGTCGTCCGTGCTCCGCCTGCGCCCGCGTCACTGAATGTATCTGGTGGAAGTGCACAACCATGACCCTGGCACCGGCTTGAATTCTTGATCGTTAAATTCCAGTGGGCAGGGGGCGCCTGGTTGGCTCAGTGGGTTAAGCGTCTCCCTTCAGCTCAAGTCATGATCTCGGGGTCCTGGGATCGAGCCCTGCGTCGGGCTCCCTGCTCAATGGGGAGCCTGCGTCCCCTTATCTCTCTGTCTACCCCTCTGCCTACTTGTGCTCTCTCTGTCTCTCTTTGTCAAATAAATAAATAAAATCTTTTTAAAAAACAGACACTGTTTAGGCGCAGGTGGGCACAGTTCTTGGTGCTAAGATCGGTGGAGCTTATGTTCTTGTTGAGACAGTAAGCAAAAAAGACACTAAGTTAGTCATTTCATATGTTTGAAGATAACATGGAATGAAATAAAAACTAGAACAGGTCAGAGGGCTGGGGGAGTCCTGGCTGAGGGGTGCAGGTCACAGTGTTCAGGATGGTCAAGGTAGGCGTCCGTGAGAAGGTGAGATCTGATCTGAGATCGAAGGTGGGGAGGGGTTCGCTGCGGGCTGTGCGAGAGGACGGAACGCTGGCACAGAGGGTGCAGTCCACGTTCGAGGGGGGCCTGGCACAGGGGCCTGAGAGAGAGTACTGACTAGGTGAGGAGGTCAGAAACTTAAGTAGGGTGGGTGAGAGGCCCAGATTGTGTAGGACCCCTGCTGTTCACTGAGAGGCCTTTGTTTTCTATTCTTAGTGAACTGGAAACACTGCAGGATTTTTTTTTTTTTTCTGGCAGCTCATCATGTGAAGGTTCCTGCCACATGTGTTAGGTAACGGCGGATCTAGCCCTTTCAAGTTTCTGAGTAGGAAGAACTTCATGGCACCTGGGCAGGTTGAGGCACTCGGCTGTGAGAGTCGGAAGCAGAATTGCGTCCTCGGTGAAAGCCGGGGGAAGGCAGATAACCGCCAGTATCAAACAGGAGCAGCCCAGGTTTCTGGTATGGCTGGTAGGGAAGTGAGGAAAGCTGGAGGAGGGACAGAATCCAGAGAAAAGACAGCGGCTGTAGGACCCAGCAAGTCAGCCAGGTAGATACCGCCCCTGTAGAGTTCATCACGGGTATCACAAAATGCAGATCCAGAATGGGAAGAGGTCTGAATTTTTCTGTTGGCCCACCAAGAGATGATGGCTGAAGCCATGAAACCTTGTTAGAAAAGAGAAGAAAACGAAGCAGAGATCCTTGGGTGAATATCTTTTCTGGTGAAAGGAGTCCATGAACTAGTCCAATGTGGCCAACAACAGGATCTTATAGAGACTTCGAGATGGTAGTTAATGGTTGCTAATAGAGGTAGGACAGAACACGCAGACTCTCAGTAAAAACACAGTTGACTTTGTCAGCTGGAGGGAAATTGTTTCTTCCAAAAAGCAGTGTCAGTAAACAACTCTACCCTATTCTGTGTTGTCATCTAATACTACATATCCTTAAAAATCCACGCAGGTGTACACCTGATGATAATAGCTAACATCTACTGAAAGCTTATTATGTGTCATACATTATGCTGAGTATTTTACTGATTTATTACTAATTCCCACACCAGTTTTATGATGTAGGTACTTGTTTCCCCTTTAATTCTTGAAGACTGGAGAGATTAATTTAACTTGTCCAAGGTTACATGGTAGGAAAAGTAATTGAATCCAGGAATGCGGTGTTAGAGTCCACACTCTTAGCCACTATGGGATGCTACTTTTCTTTGAAGTCTTCTGAGATATTCCCTGACATAATTTATCCCTTTTGACTCACTGGCTCCACAGGCTGTGATGACTGAGAATTTAGGTGGTATATATCGTCAAAGGGTGTACAGTTTGGCAAGGGATCAGGATTCCTTCTTAAGTGAAAAATAATAATACAAGATAATGAAAAATGAGGGATACAATAATGAGAATATGGAGAGGGGAATGTAGGTTTGGATCTGGGCCTTAAAGGGTAGGTATTCTTTTGAGTGTAGGTGATTACTTAGGGGTAGGGGTGAACTCAGCGGATGCCAGTCCAGGTACTAAGAGCAGCTGGAGTGAAGGTGTAGATACAGGACAGAGCAAGATGTATCTGGGGAAACTTCAGTCATCCGGTTTGGTTGGTTGATAGAGCATGTGGCCGGAATGGGTGTTGGATTGGAAAGGAAGACAGGCCAAGTTGTGAACACCCCGAGGGGAGGCCCGTGACAAGCTGTGAGAGGGCAGGCAGTGGTTTTGCCTTGAACAGAACTCTGTCGTTCTCGACTATTTACTTCGTGGTTTGAATGTAAGTATATTCAAAGAGACATTTTATGTTATTTCTAGAATGCCAGTTAATGAAAACAGAACGACCAAAGCCAAACACATTTATTATCAGATGTCTTCAGTGGACCACTGTTATAGAGAGAACATTTCATGTAGATACTCCAGAGGAAAGGTAAGAACCCTGTTTTTCCTATTTCATGAAAAAGCAACAGTCGGTGTAAAGATATATGTGTATCTGACGTCCTCATTTGTGAATCTGTGCGAACACATTTGTCAAATCCTGTAGTCCCTTAATTGTTTCTGGTATGATAACAGGGGCTTGCAACAACCTCAGGAACTGCTGTAAGATATTCTTCTCAACAAAACCCAAGATGTTTAAAAACTGAAATATAAACTGGGACGTTTTTATAACTAAACTACCTTAAAAAATGGTCAAATTGATTGTGTTCATATTTGGAATCTCGAGGCTGGTCCTGGCACAGGTTTCAAGCAGCGCTGCTGTTATGCAGGGGCTGCCCGAGTGTTAGGCAGGGAAGGATCCTGAGACCGGAACTAAGCTCCCTGAAAAACCAGGACCAGGATTCACTGGCCTCCACTGGCCTCACTGCTAAAGAGGGGAGTGGCCACTTCCCTGAGCCTATATTGTCATGCTCCAGATTGGTGCATTCCTGCAACCTCTGCCCCCCCAACCCCCTAGTTCTGTTTTCATACCCTTTTATCTGGTGCTAACTGAGTTAAGTCCAACAAGCCCAACCACAAAACCATTTTCTTGCACGGATGTTGTCATGGTTGATCCAAATCAGCAACTTCATGAAGTCAAATATTACTAGTTTATGTTCCAAATGAGTAAATCAGGTCTTAGGAGGCTTGTCTAAGATTTTTGAAAAAAAGCCAGAAATAACCTCCCATAAGGCCTAGTAAATAGTAAAGTATTATTTTAATAATGCTTTTGATCAGTAAACATAATTTTATAACCGGAGTTAAGGATAGATCCAATTTTCTTTTGTACACTCCCGGTCTTACTCTGTGCAGACATATTTAGGTCTTGAGCGTACATACAATTCCGTACGTCTTTCTCCCTGTCCGCTCCTGTCTTCCCGGGGCATTTCTATCTGCTAAGTCTTCAGTGTGTTTAGACTTCCACCCGTAACCATGATTGGGCCAGTTCCCATTCATCTGTCAGATCTGAGCTTCAAACACCACATTTCCTACAAACCCTTCTCTGACTCGCTAGAGACCGAGCCTGTCCCTGTACCTTTTATATCCAGGCTGTCAGCCCTGTAATCTTTGTTTGCCTTTCTCGCTAGACCGTGAGGTTCTTGACTAGCAGGGATCGTATTTTCCTTGCTCAATATTCTATCTTTACAGCCTAGTCCAGGATCCAGCGTAGTATTTGTTGACTGGCTGAATGAATGGAAATATTATTCTTAGTGGATTTACAACATCTCATTGAAGCATGATTAATTTTGCCATTTACGTTTGCAAAGCTGGATTTACGCCATGTCTTAAGACTTCAGAATAGTTCCTGCATTTATAGATCACGCTACTTTTCTGAACAATCAGTTTTTATTTGCATTTATGACTAGAAGAAAGCAGTTTTAGTAAAAAATGAAAAAACAGCATCTTTATATTTACCATGGGGTGTGTTTTTCTACATTCATCTAGAATCTGGTGCTTGGAGGTTTTATATGACTTTAATGTTAATGAAGACTTAGAAAAAATGTAGTGAGAACTAGAAAAGCTGTGTATTTTCTATGTTCTGTCTGCCAGTCTAAAATCCGTTCTTGTTGTAAATGAAATATGTATCTCTAATCTTAATCTAAAAAAAACCTTCTATTTGTTTTATTGCATGATAGACATTTAGAATCTGCATTTTCCAAGGCATGAGACTATTGTACCAGCTCAGTTCTTCATTTTTTTTTTTTTTAAAGATTTTATTTATTTATTTGACAGAGAGAGATCACAAGTAGGCAGAGAGGCAGGCAGAGAGGGAGGGAGGAAGCAGGCTCCCTGCTGAGCAGAGAGCCTGATGCGGGGCTTGATCCCAGGACCCTGGGATCATGACCTGAGTAGAAGGCAGAGGCTTTAACCCACTGAGCCACCCAGGCGCCCCTGGTTCTTCATTTCTTTTCATTGAATAACCCATTCTGTCTTCAGTGATTACGGATGGCACATATACATAAATATTTGTATTTTTAGGTTTTTTTCTTTTTTTTTTCTCTTTGATTTCTCTGTCATTCTAGCACTAAGACCACATGGTTTTTGTTAGAGAAGGCTAATAAAGCTTTTAACTTCTAAGGGAAGGAAAAGGCCTTAACTAGAAGTAAGAAAATTAAGAAAGGAAAAAATTTCAGGTAAAAGCAAACATTAGAGTAAAGCAAAACTTCAGTTGCTACTTTTTTTTCCCCCCAAATCTTCTTAGCTTTTGCAGGCATAGTATCTGCAGATATTAGTAATTTTGTCTCTTCCTTTCAGGTAGGATGGCCTATTATTTTTTTGTTTTAAACTAATACATGATTTTTGTGATAGCATACTCGTTTTGTTTTTGCTCTGGTTTTACTGAACGCACTTCAAATTACTCACCATCATATATGAAATATGTTTCATGTACAGTTTATTTTGTTACACTGGGACATCCACTTTACATCCGAGAGTATTTTTCTTTCTTAGAGCTAATCACTCTCATTGTTACAACGATGGCCCCACTACACTCGCCCACACACGTTCACGTGCACGCCTGTACCCACTTCTGTCACAGCTGCAGGGAGCTGTTTGTCGTTTCCCAAGTCCCAGTTCTGCAGTGACTCTCACATCGCTTGTGGGCTTCCGGGCTTTTTGCCCTTACACCAGACATGCCTTCCCTTGCTTGTTTCTTCCTGTACCAGCTCACCGTGTACATCCCCATTTACAAATCATTTCGCTCCTTTGGTCCCCACTCCAGCATTGTTTTTCTTCTCAGTGCAAACGTGTTATCATTTTACCTAGAACACTTCATTGTACATGTTTACAGTATCAGGGTTTCCCTTCTGGCTATAAGTTCGTACTACACTATGGCTTACTGAGATTTACTAGCATACATATATTAGGCATTTTAATTAAATGCATATTTTTAAATGAATGATCAGCTTATGAAAATTGATTCATTTTCATTTAAGTAGTATGTATACTTTAAATAGATAAATTTATTTGCTTCATGGGAGGCGTCTCCATTCTGTTTTCCAAATTGAGTACATTTTCTAACATTATGTGGGAACTAGAAGATTGCTTGCTTTCTTTGATTAGTGAGATATTTGGGCCCAATACTCCTCTGCAGAGCATCCAGATATATTTTAATTTTGGTGAGTGAGGTAATTTAGGTCAATAGTCAACCTGAGAACTCTCTGAAAAGATGGACAAAATTTAAAAAGAAAAAAAGGCATACACGGGACAATTTACCTGTGAAGAATGATGGGAACAAAACTTTATGGAAGGGTGAAACCCAGAGAGATGAGCCCACTCTTTTACTAGGGTTTGCCTGCCGATTCTAGAAGTATCTGAGACGCTGACATTTGGAATAACTGTCAGATGTAGGAATCATGTCCTGGAATCCAGGGCCTACCAAAAAGGGATCATGGTATGTCAGTACATTTTAGGTTGGCACTAGAAGAAAGGATAAACTGGATTTAGACTTACCTTTTAAGGATTGAAGTGTAGCTTTCAATTATTTGAGGTCTTAAGTTTGGTTAATGTGATCTACTTTTGCTAAGTCTCCTTGGGACTGTTAAAATTAAATATAAACAATCTCAAACTCTCTTTACATTTTAATGTACATCGTTTGATAGGATTAAAAAATAAATAAGTACACCAAGGTTCAAAGATTCTGAAATCACAGAGACAAAACAGACAGCTGAATAGGCTCTCCAGATAATGGAGTTATCGGACAGAGATGAAAAGAACTCTGTGTGAGTATATTCAAGGAAATAACATTTAAGACAGGAAATTCATCAGAGAGCTAGAAATTATAAAAAAGAATAAAATGGGAATTCTAAAATTGAAAAAAAATTTTTTTTTTTTTAAAGATTTTATTTATTTATTTGTCAGGCATAGAGGGAGAGGGAGCGAGTGAGCACAGGCAGACAGAGAGGCAGGCAGAAGCAGAGGGAGAAGCAGGCTCCCTGCCGAGCAAGGAGCCCGATGCGGGACTCAATCCCAGGACGCTGGGATCATGACCTGAGCCGAAGGCAGCCGCTTAACCAACTGAGCCACCCAGGCGTCCCGAAAAAAAAAAATTTTAAATCACGAGTACTGGTGGATAGTTTTAACAGTAAATTAGTCCTAACAATGGGGAAAATTAGGAGCTCAAACATAGTTTATAACAGAATATGCAGAATGAAACATGGACGTAAGGACGGAAAATAAAAGTAAATAAGAAGCCAATGTAAGATGAATGCAGCGAGAAGGTCTTACATATACATAATTGGAATTTCAAAATGGAGGAGAGAAAGAATGGGTCAGAAAATATTTGAAGTGATAATGGCTGAAAATTTTCTAAAATGGCTAAAGATAGCAAACCATGTATTTGGGAAGTCCTGAAAATCTCATGCCGGAAAAATACAAAGAAAACCCACTTAGTGTCCTTAGACTTTTGAAAACAGAGACAATGGGAAAATCCTCAAAGCCAATAGAGATAAGTTACCTTCAAAAGAGCATCAATTAGACCAAAAGGTGTTATCAATAGAAATAACTGACATGGAATTTATGGGATGGAATGATAATTGGAGATAATGGAATGATGTTCTTAAAGTGCTGAAAGAAAATAAGTGTTGATGAGCAAAACCACTTTCCAAGGGAACTAAGATGAAAATATTTCAGTCAAATATTTCAATAACTTCAGTTAAGAAATGATAGAATTTCTCACCAGCAGACTTGCAGGAAAGAAATACTAACAGCATTATTCAGACAGACTAAAAATAATCCCAGATGGGAGAAGAGATGTAGGAAGGAATGAAAAACAAAATGGTAAATAAGTTGATAAAACCAAAGGAGTATTGATCTTATGAATAATAATAACATTTTGTGCTTTAATTATATGAATAATGAAAAATTAAAATAATAATATATAAACTGAGGTTGAGGGAAAATGAAAGCTAATGTCTTATGATATCGCTGCTTCCTAGAAAACTTAAAAGTATGGACATTGGGGAGGGTATGTGCTTTGGTGAGTGCTGTGAAGTGTGTAAACCTGGCGATTCACAGACCTGTACCCCTGGGGATAAAAATATGTGTTTATAAAAAATAAAAAATTATAAAAAAAAAAGTATGGACATATAATATTAGATTTTGTTAAATTGAGGATGAATGTTATGATTTCATTGCTAAAAGGAAGGCAAGCACATGATGGCCACAATGCTGATATGAGGAGAAATAGAATCATAAAAAATTTATTAATCTGGAGTACATTATGTAGGTTGACTGTATGAAGTTAATGTTATATATAAAAGTATGCCAAAAACAAGGCAGGGAAGCCACAGGAAAAATGAAATGGAATTCTGAAAATTTTTAAAACAATGAAACAAAAACAGGGAGGAAAAAAAGAAGAGGAAGAAAGTAGGAAAAAGTGAAATGGTAGACTTATGTGTAACCATATATATAGTTCAATTAAGTATTAATGGGTTAAACACTGCTGTTAAAAGGCAGAGAGTTTCAGAATTAAAAATACGAGGCCGACTTATGTGCTGTTTATAAGAAATGCACTTTAAGCATTATAAAGACATAGCTAAGTTGAAAATAAATGGATTAGTAAAAATATATTATGCCAACAATAACCATGGGGAGAGATTTGCTATATCAGATTTCAAAATAAGGTAATATTCTAGAGAATTCCAGGACACTTTATAATGACAAAAGGGTCAATTAATATGGATGCTGTAACAATCATAAATATTTATACATGCAATAACAGAATTGGACAGAGAAAAGTTGACAGAGAAAATATCCCACAACCATATTTGTAGATTTTTAAATTCTTTCCAGCAAGTGATAGAGCAGCTAGAGAAAAACATTAAGCAAAGTCATAGAATAACACTGTCATCCACCTTGATGTAGTTGATATTTACAGAATACTAAACCCAAAAGTGAGAGTATACACATTGTTTTCAAACGCACATGGTATATTCACCAGGACAGCTTATATTCTGGATCATAAGCAATTCTTAATATATTTAGCATGTTTGAAATTATATAAAATATGGTTTTTGCTTCAATAGAATTGCTTCGAAATCAGTAAGAAGAAGAACCTGAAAAGCTCCTAAGTATTTGGAAATTAAACAGCATACCTCTTAAAAATCACTGGGTCGGGGTGCCTGGGTGGCTCAATGGGTTAAGCCTCTCCCTTCGGCTCAGGTCATGGTCCCAGGGTCCTGGGATCGAGCCCCGCATCAGGCTCTCTGCTCGGCAGGGGGCCTGCTTCCTCCTCTCTCTCTGCCTGCCTCTCTGCTTACTTGTGATCTCTGTCAAATAAATAAATAAAATCTTAAAAAAAAAAAAATCATTGGGTCAAAAACAAAATTCACAGGGGCCATTAGAAAGTCATTTTTAAATGAGTGATAATGAAAATAAAGCATATAAAAATTAGTGAGTGCTTCGAGGGAAATTTTGTAACAATAAATGCCTATACACTAAAAGAAGAAAGTTAAGTCAGTGACCTAAGCTTTCTTTTTAAGAAACTAGGAAAGTATGGGGCGCCTGGGTGGCTCAGTGGTTTAAGCCGCTGCCTTCAGCTCAGGTCATGATCTCAGGGTCCTGGGATCGAGTCCCGCATCGGGCTCTCTGCTCGGCAGGGAGCCTGCTTCCCTCTCTCTCTCTCTGCCTGCCTCTCCATCTACTTGTGATTTCTCTCTGTCAAATAAATAAATAAAATCTTTAAAAAAAAAAAAAAAGAAAGAAACTAGGAAAGTAGAGTAAACCCAAGTAAACATCCAGAGGAGACATTAGAGCTCAAAAATCAGTGAAATAGAAAACAAAATGATCAATAAACCAAAACGAATTCTTCGAAAAAAACCCAAAAAGAATGGAAAGCATCTTGGAAGATTGTTAAAGAAAAGGAAGAAAAGAGGGAAGACACAGATTACAAATATGCCAACCCAAGAAAACATTAGAAAACTTGAACAGCCAATGTCAATGAATAGAATTGAGTTAATAATTTAAAAACCTTTTCTCAAAGAAAACTCCCAAGTCCAGATGGCTTCAGTGATGAGTTCTGTCAAATATTTAAAGAAATATTACCAGTCCTACACCATCTAGTTCAGAAAATAATGGAGAAGGGAACACTTTCCAACTTATTTAAAAGGGCACTCCTGTTTCAAAACCAGGCAAAGCTATCATAAGAAGATAGAACTATAATCTAATATACTTGCAAACATCAGTGCAAAGTTTCTTAACAAAATTTTAACAAATTCCAAAAATATGGAAAAAATAATAAATCATGACCAAATGGAGTGTATCCAAAGAGTTCAGTTGCATTATCTGAAATCATTAAACTAAATTCACTATATTCAGAGGATAAAGTAGAAAAACCACATGGTCATCGCAACAGATGCAGGAAAAGCATTTGCCAGAATTCAGTACCCTTTCATCACTAAAACACTCAGCTGACAAGGGATAGAGGGGAACTTACTCAACTTCTGTCTATAAAAAAAACCTATGGCTTATGTGATCATCAAAGGTAAAACCTTCCGTGCTTTCTCCCTAAGATCTGGAACAGAGTAGCAATGTCTTCTCTCACCAGTGTTATTTAACATTCTACTAATCGTCTGATATAGGTCATTTAAGGCAAGAAAAACAAGTAGAAGGCAAATAGATTGGAAAGAAAGATGTAAAACTGCTCTTATTTTTAGACATTTGCCAACTTAATAAGGCTTCAGGGTACAAGGTAAACATACAAAACCAACTTTATTTGTAAGTACTACCAAAACATTAGAAAATTTAAAAAAATTTTAAAAGCCTCCACAGCAGCATAAATAGTTAGGAATAGATAACTCAGGAAGGGGTCTCTAAGAAAGTGAAGAATGCTGCCAAAGAAAGAAACATTCTAAGAAAACAGTCAATTGATGTTGTTCAAGGGAGACTGGCAGAGTAGGAAGATTTTGAGATCACGTCCTCTCACAGTCACACCATTGCCATAACTATATATGGAGTAACTCACTTTGAGAAGACTACTGAACAGCTCTTCCATGACTAAAGATATATTTTAAAAACCACATCAAGAAGAGTAGGAGGTACAGAGACAAACTTGGGAACCAAACCTCAGATATGCTAACCCACAAACAGGAGGGCTATCAGTTGCAGAAGTCCTGTGTGAGGACCTCTATTGGGCACCTCAGCCCTGGATTTGCACTGGGAAGGCAAGCCTCCATAGCCTCTGGCTTTGAAAATTAGTGGGTCTTAACTCCAGGAAAGCTATATGTAACAGCACTCTCAAAGAGTGCGTACACAGTATCACTCACTCTGAGACCCAGTGTAGAGGCAGTAGTTTGAAAGCTTTTGTGCTATATGTAAAGATTGCAAGGTTGTGCTGGAGGGTCAGGAATCTGTAGGAACTTTCTCCGGTAATGGAAGAACTGGCAGGTGCTATTTTTCTTGATCTCCTTCAGCGTAGTTGGCCCTGTGCTGGAAGCACCAGTTCTGACACTCTCCTTCTGCCTTGCTAGCACTGCAGACACCTGTCGTATGGACCTGCCCTGGTGGGTATCCCTCCAAAGCTGCTCCTGCCCCTCCACACCCAGCAGGCATCACTTAGAGGGAATAACAGAAGACTAAAGTATGCAGAAGAACAGATCAGCAATCCGAAAGACAAAACCTAAAAGTACTGGAAGACACTCAAGCTGAACCACAGAGAGTAAAAGAATCTAAAAATACGAAGATATGTAAGGGACAACATCAAACTTAGTAATATTTGCATTATAGGGTTCTCAAAGGAGAAGAGAGAGAAAAGGGGGAAGAAAACTTCTTTGAAGAACTAAGAATTGAAAACTTCCTAACCTGGAGAAGGAAACAGACAGCCAGGTCCAGGAAGCATAAAGAGTCCTAAATAAGATAAACCCAAAGAGATCCGCATCAAGACACACAATAATTAAAATATCAAAAATTAAAGATGAAAATTAATCTTAGAGGTAGCAAGTTATATAAAAGGGAAATGTGGTAAGGCTGGTCTTTCAGCAGAAACTTTGCGAGCCAGAAGCGAGTGGCATGATACAATCTAAGTGATGAAAGGAAGAAAACTAGAACCAAGAATACTCTATTCAGCAAGGTTGTCATTCACCGTAGAAGGAAGGAGAAAAGAGTTTCCCAGACAAATGAAAGTTAAGCTCATCACAACTCAACTGGCCTTATAAGAAATGTTAAAGGGACTTTTTTAAGACGAAAAGACAGGCCATAATGAGAACGAAGAAAATTACTAGTGAAAAATTTCAGTGGTAAAAGCAAACATATGATAAAGGTAGTCAGTCAGTCATTTATAAAACTAGTATGAAGATCAAGAGATGAAAGTAGTAAAATCAGTTCTATCTAGAATAATTAATTAATGTATATACAAATTAAAATGTAAACTGTGAAGTCAAATACATAAAATGTGGAGAGCAGTAGTAAAAATATGGTGCTTTTAGAATGTGTTAAAGTTAATTGAACATTAGCTTTAATAGACTTATATACATAGAGTGTTTTATGTGAACCTTATATGAACCATATACTGAAAACCTTTAATAGATACAAAACCTCTAAAGAGAAAAGAACCCAAACTTAGCACTCAAGAAAATCATAAAATCACAAGGGAGGAGAGTAGGAGAAGAAGAAAGGAACCAAGAGGAACTATAAACAACCAGAAAATGGTTACATGCCAGTTGTTACATGCCAACAAATGGCAATAAGTGCATCCCTATCAGTAATTACTTTTAATGTAAATGGACTTTAAGTTCCACTCAAAAGATAAAGGGTGACTGAATGAGGGGGAAAAACACAAGACCCAGCTAGATGCTGTCTACCAGAGACTCACTTCAGACCTTAAGACACAGACAGAGTGAAAGCGAAGGGCTGACAACACATATACTGTATGAATGGAAGTGAAGAAAAAAAAAAGACGACGACGAAGCTGGGGTAACAGTACTCCTATCAGGCAAAATAAACTTTCAAAGAAAGACTGTAACAGGAGACATAGATGGGCATTGCATAATGATGAAGGGATCAAGTCAAGAATATAATGGTTATAAATTTCCATGCACAGGAGCACCTAAATATGTAAAGCAAATTAACAAACATAAAAGTAGAAATTAACATAATAGGGGATTTTAGCACCCCATTTACATCAGTGGAGAAATTATGCAGAAAAAAATTAATAAAGAAGAAAACAGTGGCTTGAATGACACATTAGACCAGACAGACCTAACAGATATATACACAGAGAAAATTAAAAGATTGATGCAGAGAAATGAAAATGGAAATACAACAGTTCAAAATCTTTGCTACCCAGCAAAGGCAGTTGTAAGAAGCAAATTTCCAATGATACAGGCCTGCCAAAAAAGAAAAAAACAAAAATTTCCAACAATCTAACCTTAGTCCTAAGGAACAAGAAAAAGGAGGAGCAAGCCCAGTGTTAGTAGAGGGAAAGAAATAATCACACCAGAGTGGAAATAAATAAAATGGAGACTTAAAAAAATAGTAGAAAAGATCAGTGAAACTAAGAACTAGTTTGTTGAAAAGCAGAACAAAATTGATAGACCTTTATTTAGCCAGACTCTTAACAAAAAAAGACAGGACTCTAAATTAGAAATGAAACAAAAGTTATAGCTGACACCACAGAAATGCAAAGGGTTTAAAGTGATTCTTATGAAAAATTATATGCCAATAAATTGGGCAACCTAGAAGAGATGGATAAATTAGTAGAAACCTAGAATCTTCCAAGATGAAAGAGGGAGAAATAGAAAATGTCAACAGACCAGTTAGTAGTAATAGATTTGAGTCAGTAATCAAATAACTCCCAGTAAGTAAAAAAGTCCAGGACCAGATGGCTTCATAGGTTAATTTATGAAATATTTAATACCTATTACTTAATAGGTATTCAATTTAAGATTTAATTGATTAACTCAAATTAAATGAAATATTTAATGAGATTAATTTAAACCTAAAATAGATTTAATAATAGAAGATTTAATACCTATTCTTCTCAAACTGTTCCTAGAAAATTAAAGAGTAAGGATTGTTTCTAAATTCATTCTGTGAGACCAGCATGAGTGTAATTCCAAAACCAGACAAATACACTATAGAAAGAAAATTATAGGCCAATATCTCTGATGAACACAGATGCAAAATTGGAACAAAATGTTAACAAACCAGATTCAAAGTACATTAAAAGGATCATTCCCACGATCAAATAGGATTTATTCCATGGGTGCAAGGATGGTTTTATATCCACAGATCAGTCAGTGAGTGTGATATAGCACATTAACAAAATGAGGATAGAAATCATATGATCATCTCCATAGATTCAGAAAAAGCATTTAACGAAGTACAATGTCCATTCATTCTCAACAGAATGGGTATAGAGGAATTGTACCTCCACACAGTAAAGTCCATAAACGCATAGCTAGCTTCATACTTAATGATGAAAATTTGCGAGCTTTTCCTCTACGATCAGGAGCAAGACTAGGATGTTCACTCTTACCCTTTTTAATCAACTCAGTACTGGAAGTGTTAACCCTAGCAGTCAGAAAAGAAAAATAAAAGGCATCCAAATTGGCAAGGAAGAAGTAAAGCTGTCACTTTTTGTAGGTGAGTGATACTATATATAGAAAACCCTAGAACTTAACCAAGAAAATTAGTAGCACTAATAAATGAATTCAGTAAATTTGCAGGATACAAAAGTAACAGACAGAAATGTCTTGCTTTTCTAGGCACTTATAGGGACTATCAGAAAGAGAAATTAAGATTTGCAATTGATTCAAAAAGAATAAATCAATTCAAAAAGAATAAATTTAACTAGGAGTTGAAAACCTGCACTCTGAAAACTCTAAGACACTGCGGAAAGAAATCGTAGGTGATACAAATAATTGGAAAGATATAACATGTTCTTGGGTTAGAAGAATTAATGTTAAAATGTCCAGACTACCCAAAGCAATCTCCAGATTCATTGCAAACCCTATCAAAATGTCAGTAATTTTTTCATAAAACTGAAATTTGTGTGGAACCACAGAAGACCCTGAATAGCAAAAGCAACCTTGAGAAAGAAAAACAAAGCAGGTAGTATCACAATTCCAGATTTCAAGATACAGTGGAAAGCTATAGTCATCAAAACAGTCTGGTGCTGGCACAAAAATAGACAAACAGATCAGTGGAACAGAACAGGTAGCCCAGAAGTAAACCAATGCTTATTTTGTCATTTCTTCTACAATAGAGTATGCTAGAATATACAATAGGGAAAGAGAGTTTCTTCAGTCAATTGTGTTGGGAAAACTGTGCAACTAATGCAAAAGAATGAAACTGGCCCCCTTTTTTTTTTAAACATCATACACAAAAATAAACTTGAACTGAAATAAATATCTAAATATAAGACCTGAAATGATAAAACCCCTCAAAGAATTAGGACAGTGGTTTCAGCAGTACTTTTTGGATCTCTCTTTGAGTCAAGGGCAACAAAAGCAAAAACAAACAACTGAAACTGCATCAAACTAAAATGCTTTTACAGAGGAAACAATCAACAAAACAAAAAGGCATACTGAATGAGAGAAGATATTTGCAAATGACATATCTGATAAAGGATTAATACCCAAAATATACAAAGAACTCCTATAACTTAATGCCACCCCCCCAATAATATGATTTTTAAAAAGGCAGAGGGCTTGAATAGACATTTTACCAAAGACCTACAGAAAGTAAGTCACAGGGGTGTAAAATACAGCATAGCAGATATAATCAATAATATTGTAATAAATTTGTATCATAACAGGGTAATTACATTTATGTGGTGAACATTTCATAGTGCATGTAAGTGTTGAGTAACTATGTTGTACACCTGAAATTAGTGTAATACTGTATGTCAACTATGCTTCAATAAAAAAACAAATATTCTTAAAAATAAAATACTTCTGAATAAATTTAAAATGTCCAAGATGTTTTCACAGAAAGTCACAAAAGATTGCATTGAGAAATTAAAGGCTTAAATAAATGGAGACTATACCATGTTCATGGAGTGGAAAATTTAATTTCAGATAGTAATCTATCCCAAATTGACAATTCCACTCAAAATTCGAACAGACTTTAAGAAGCACACACTAATTTAAAAATTTATATGGAAATGAAGGATTCTTGATCTGATAATACAAATTTCACCCAGTACTCCTGAGATTTACTGTTTTACCTATAAACTATGACTTTTTTTTTTTTTTTTTTAACTTATCTGTGATTGGGTTCTGGAACACTGAAAAGAAAAAAAAAAATAGAAAGAATAGTAAAAGGCTTTGACTTTGAAAACCTTTTCTTGGAACTGCCGTTGGACCACAGTAGATCTTGACCATACCAATGATAAACGTAACAATGGCTAAACAAAAAAGTCTTTTAAGGGCAGTAAGCTCTAGGAAGTCAATTTACTTTATAGGTAAGATGTGGATAGGCAATAAAATTTAACTGTACTTTTAAAGGGTTTTAACCTTTATAGGGTTTCTTATAATCTTATAAGGGTTTCTTATAATCCTTTCCTTCTTTTTTCTTCTATACTTAAATGCTCCTACAATTGTAAGGTCTATAATGTTAAATGCTTTTGGGAATAATTTCACCTTTGAGTAAGTGTGGGAGGAGGATATGTTTACCATGTATGGGTGTGTGTGATCCTGGAATAGATTTTATTTGTGTTGATGTCATATTTTACGAAAGGGAAATATTTGAATCATTTACCATTCTTTATTAATGGCAAACTGTACTTGTTTTTATAGGGAAGAGTGGACAGAAGCCATTCAGGCTGTAGCAGACAGACTTCAGAGACAAGAAGAGGAGAGAATGAATTGTAGTCCAACTTCACAAATTGATAATATAGGGGAGGAAGAGATGGATGCTTCCACAACCCATCATAAAAGAAAGGTAGAGAATAGTAATGTCTTCCCTCCTCAGCACAGTATATGTATCTGGAAGAAATACACGAAAATTGCCATTTGCAAGAAGCGTTGGCGGATGATCTTATGTTATGCAAATATGTAGATGTGGGTGGTGTTTATCCTGGTAAATCTGAAATACCTGTCATTGTTTAAGACCAAGTAATTTAGATGTCACCTCATTTTCATGGGTTGGCACTTAACATTGACTGCTGATAGGGCTTTGGGCGAACTTGTTGAGTGAAGCGCCATTGTGCTGATTTATAATTTGCATTTTTCTCTTACTGTTTTTCATACCATTTTAGAACTTGGAAATAACGTTTTCCCTAATGATCTGGTCATTTTCCATTTGGTATTTTGTATGCTCAAAGCAGAAGGAGACATGGTTCTGGTGTGCTTCCTGCCTGACGCCCCAGCCTCACTAATAGCTTTTTATTTTAACGGCTGCTCCTGAGCCAGTGTGGGAAAGGAGTTTTCCTTCCCTGAGTCTTCCAGATTAATAAATGCCAGTTTATAGATTGATGGAGTTATTAATTGTGATTTTCGTTGTTATAGAAAATTAAAAAGCTGGGTGCCTGTGTGGCTCAGTCGCTTGAGCATCTGATTTTGGCTCAGGTCATGATCTCAGGGTCCTGGGGTCAAGCCCCAAATTGAGCTCTGTGCTCAGTGGGGAGTCTGTTTTAGAGTCTCTCTCCCTTTGCCACTCCCCCCGCTCACTCTCTCTCTAAAATAAATAAATAAATCTTAAAAAAAAAAAAAAAAGAAAGAAAGAAAATTAGGGGTGCCTGGTGGCTCAGTCATTAAGGGTCTGCCTTTGGCTTAAATCATGATCCTGGGGTCCTGGGATCGATCCCTGCATCAGGCTCCCTGCTTGGCGGGGAGCCTGTTTCTCCCTCTCCAACCCCCCTGCTTGTGTTCCTCCTCTCACCGTCTTCCTATCAAATAATAAATAAAGTCTTCGAAAAAAAATAAAAAACAACTTCCTTGTATGAAAATGATATTTTAAGATTAGGGGCACCTGGGTGGCTCAGTGGGTTAAAGCCTGTACATTCGGCTCAAGTCATGATCTCAGGGTCCTGGGATCGAGCCCTATATCGGGCTCTCTGCTCAGCGGGGAGCCTGCTTCTCCCCCACCTCTCTGCCTGCCTTTCTGCCTATTTGTGATCTCTGTCTATAAATAAATAAATAAAATCTTTAAAAAAAAATTAAAAAACAACTTCCTTGCATGAAAATGATATTTTAAGATTAAAGATCTAAGTGTTCAAATTAAATGAACATGCCATTTATCATGTTAGAATATATTTGTTATAGTGAATTGTAAATTTAATCTCCATGTAGGAAAACGCTAATTTCTAATGTAATTACCCATGTGATTTGGTCTTAGCACAATGAATAAGAACTCTTCAGAGTTAGACTGCTTGAGTTCAAATCCTCCTTTTTCCACATCTAAACGTATGAACTTGATGAAGTTAATTTCTCTCTCATCTGAAATTTCTGTTCTACTTATAATAGTCTGTCTTGATCATAGTCAAATGTCTGAGAACTCTTTGTGTCTTCATTGAAGACTTACCTCTGTTAGTTGAAATGAATCCCTCTTTTAAGTCAGCTTAATGCCCCCTTGTTCTTTAGTCATTGCAAAGAAGTAAAAATAAAGAAACAGTCTAGATTTACTCACCTACTCAGAGATAAGAAAGCTTCTTTTGGATGTCTATGTGCACTTGTAGATTGTAGCTCTGCTCATAAATTAAAAATCAGGTACCAATTAATCTTGTCCTTTGAATTTCATATTACCCCATCCAGTAACAATCTGTAGCACTATACCTCCATTAGCTGAAATTCCTAAAACTCTGCTTAATAACTGTTACATTGCTGTTGAGGCAGTTACAGGTTGGAAGTGGGGAGTTTATAATACCCTAACTAGAAATACTCTTGCTGATCGATGAGAGAATTTAGAAATGAATATGGGAATTTTTTACCAAAAATTTTGAATGAAAAGAGACATTTTCAAAGATGTAAAAATGCAAAAGCATGGTGGATTTTATTTTATCTTTTTCTCTGTTAAGGCGGGGTATAAATCATGTTAAAAAGCACAGTGCAATTTCCTCCTTTCACAGTTACCAGTGTGGAGTATCTTCGAATTCATCACCTTCACTAATTATCACTTGTAAATGTTTATTTTAAGTTTATTTGCTGCTGTGCTCTTGACAGCACTGTTAGATAGATTATCTCATTTAATCCTCTCAAAAATCAGGTGAGCCTGATTATCCCATTTTGTAGGTGATTCATCTGACGTTCAGAAAAGTTAAAATCTTGTTCAAACATGTAAGGACTTTTAATTTTATACTGTCTAACTTCAATGTGCACCTTATTTCTTATTATTGATTGATATCTCATGAGCCTTTATAATCAGTATAATTATTAGACTCATTGCATGACCAAGTTATATTAGAGAACAAAATTATACAGACATTCTCTCTTAACGATTGTACTTGGTTTCTCAAAATATTTATGTCAAGCTGTTGTGCTTACTGTTTCAGTTAATTTCATTATATATTGATGTACTCTTGGGAAAATCAGTAGAATTTTAATATTACAGAGTAATGATAGAAAGTAGGGTTTTTAAAGCAGATTCTCTAAGAAATCTCACTGAAACTGGGTCTCAGAAATTAAAAATTGATATGAATGGTATTTTGAAAATAGGGCAATTCGTTGTCTTATTTGACCTATATCTGATTTCTATTGTTTGTTATTATTTCATTTCATTTTTAAAAAATTTTTTTAAAGATTTCATTAATTATTTAATTAATTTATTTATTGAGAGAGAGGGCAGGGGGAGCACGTAAGCAGGAGAAAGAGGGAGAGGGAGAATCCCAGGCAGACTCCCTGCTGAGCCTGGAGCCTGACTCGGGGCTCGATCTCAGGACCCTGAGAGCGTGACCTGACCTGGAATCCAGAGTCGGACACTCAACCAACTGGGCCTCCCAGGCAGCCCTGTTTCATTTCATTTTAAATGAGATTGTATAAAAACTGTTTTAAATGACAAAGAATGTAGAAAAAGTTCGAACCTCTGTACCACTCTTTTGTGATGGCCCTAACAGCTTCCTTAAACAGGGTAAAAGAGTGCTATCGCCTCCCTAGTGCCCTAGTACTACATCCTCTGTGTGTATCAGGTTTCATAAAAAGAATGACTGAAGTCCAGATTATTTTTCATCTCAGACACTGTAAACAGATATTCTGAAATAAGAATGCCTTTCTCATAGTTTACAGCGTACATTTTCTTCTTTGTTCACTTTTTGAAAAATGAGCGATGGGAAGAGGGAAGGGCTACTGCTCGTGTTAACTCCGCTGAGAACTGTCGGAGCCGTTTTCTCTCGCCTCCAACACAGCGCTGGCGACCACTGTTAGTGGGAGCGGGTCACCCAGTATCCGCAGCACCCGTGAAACATCTCTTAAGGAAACACACCAAGTGGTGGAAAAGGGGCAGAGGCCTCATAACGAGATTTATGCTCTGTTCTGTGTTTCAACCAAAAGACGATCTTTAAAGGAATTTGATGAGAGGACTCAGAGGGCCTAATCTTGGTCTGCCGAGCGGCCATTCTCTGTAGGGTCAGGTATGTGAAGGGCACAGCGTTCAAGGATCAACAGCCAAGTGCGAGTCAGCGTTTGGCCTGATTTTTAAGTGCCCAGCACGGGCCTCTCTGAGAGCAGCTCTTTGTGGTCTCCTGACTTGGCGTCAAGTCTGAGCAGTACATGCCACCTTCCCATTGTGTCTGCCTCTGGTCCTTGGAGTTGTGTTACTTAGTGGCTGGCACGTGGAGAAAAGGTGAAGAAGGTTCACAGGCACCTGCAGAACACTCCGTCTCCTCGCCTAGCCAGGGAAGGAGCCGCAGATCCGTGGCGGGGAGGTTGGCTGGACAAAGGTGAATTTCTTGAAAGCCTCCCTTTTCAGCTCTTGGTTTAGCTCTTAGCGTTGTAAATTGTACGTGGGTTTATCTTCTTTGACTAAACGTGCTGAGAGATTTCTTGTGTTCACCTTCAATTATATATTCATATTCTTTAACCTACATTTTGGACTACATAATTAGCCTTCTTCTTATACTCTAGTGTGTATTCAAATACATTTACTAAGCATTTGTTGTGTATGTCCGTGCGTCTCTTAACCAAAAAGAGCTACATCAACACGCTGGAGATAATGTGAAGGAAAGACTAGAACTGTGTTAAATATTTACATAATAAATTTGGGGGGTTGGGTTTTAGAGGATTGATTTTTTTGCAGAGGATCTATGCTGCCATCTTTTATTAAAGTCTTACCGTTATTTTTTCTCCTTAACACCATCTAAAAGAGGGAAACATTTTGTAATGGGTTATATTTCATTTGTAAAGACTAGATAATTACTGTGTGTACCGTGCCGAACGTGAGCATTTGGTATCAAAGATACTTTTAAAATTTTCTTAAGTTTTGTCAAAATAGGTATGAAATCTGTTTCTGATTTTTTTCACATAGGTTGCTTTTACTAATATTAATTTCCATACAAATTCTCTTTTTTTAAGGTTGGCAGTCAAACTAATAGAAGCTGTGAAATTTAGGGACAAGGCTATAATACTTTTATAAAACCATCTTTTCTCTAAGAATTGCAATCCTTAAGGAATCTAGTAATATTTTATAATTACATATTGCTTTTCATCTGAAAATGTCATAAAGCAATTTATAAATTCCTTTCTGATTTTTATCTCTAAGAATTTGGTTTCCAATTATATGATATTTAATAATAGGACACAGCAAGTATCATTTTTAGTGCATTTAGATACAAATTGAGGAGGGTACTGTTCAAATGAAGCTTTGAGCCAAAAATAATTTCAGAGCCTCGTTACAAGAATAAGGTCTCTTCGTTCACTATTGCCATGGAACAAACTACCAAGTTTAAAGTCTTAGAACAGTAATGGTACCTTACTTCTCATGATTTTTTGGTTTGTGTGGCCCCTTGTACTGGTCTCACATGGGTCTCTTAAGCGGTTGCATTCAGTTAGCAAACAGGCTGGCCTGGAAGAGCCAAGAAATCCTTTCTCTTGCTTCTGGATTCTTAGTTCTCCTCCATGTGATCTCTTGGCTTATGGTGTCTCATCACCCAGGCCCTTTGTACATGGTATCTATCTTTACAGCATGAAGGCTGCCTTTCAATTATGACTTCTCCAAGGTGTGAAAGCATAAGCTTCCACATTTAAAGGCTGGACCTGGAACTGGCATAGTATTACTTTGGTCATATTCTCTGTTCAAAGCAGGACAGAAGACTAGCCAAGGGAGAGGAAGAGCCTGCCTCTTCAGGGGAAGAATGGCATGTGCGTAGGAGTCAAAGGACTAGTGGCCGCCATCGTTGGAGACTACCTCGCACAGATAGCTTTGTGGTTATTTAGTATCCCTTGGTTTTTAGAAATCTATTAATGCAAACAAAATTTCTTAATACTATCAACTATTCAAATGACACTAACCTTGTTAACTCTATTCTGAATATTTAGTGCCATGTTTGATTTTGAGTTGAATATAAATGTACTTTTTTATTTTCCCTGATACCTTTTGCTACTTTTGAACTGAAGATATTATTGAATGGTTAAGATATTGTAACTTGACATTTGGAAAAATTTTCAAAATTATAGGCAGCACATAATGTTGAAAATAAATATAAGCATTTGTAAATTTTAAAAAATTTTTACAAATATGTATATGAAGAATATTGGTCTGTAGTTTTCTTGTAATGTTTTTGTCTGATTTTGATTACCAGGGTAAAATGGCCTCATAGGGTATATTGGAATGTGTTCTCTTTTTCTCAACTTTCTGTAGGAATTTATATGGAATTGGTATCGTTTCTTCTTTAAATGTTTATAAAATTCAGCAGTGAAAGCACCTGGCTTTAGAGTTTTCCTTGTTGAGTTTTTTGACCACAGATTCAATTTTCTTAGTAGACATAGGGCATTCAAGTTACCTATTTCTGTTTGAGTGAGCTTTGATAGTGTGAGGTTTTCAGGAAACTTATTCATTTCATGTATCTTGTTGATTTCATGGGCATAAAGCTGTTTATAATATTCCCATGTGATCCTCTTAATGTCTGTAGAGTTTGGAATGATGTCAGCTCTTTTATTCGTAACATTGGTCATTTGTGTCTTCCGTCTTTATTTTCCTGAGCAATCTGGCTAGAGGTTTATCAATTCTATTGATCTTCTAATATGATATCCTCTACTTTTTTTCCTTTAAAATTTTTAAAAATTGATTTCTGCTCTGATCTTTATTATTTCCTTTCTTCTCTTCAGCTTATTGTGCTCTCATTCAGTTTCTTAATGTGGAAGTGAGATCATTGATTTGAGACATTCTTGATTCAGATGGGTGGTAAACAGGAAAAAAATACAGTTGTAAAATGGCACAAAAGTCTTTAATAACTACTGATCATCTATAGGATAAAACCCAGGTTCTTAACTTGTTATTCATGAAGATCTCTGAACTGAATTTAAATTTAAGATGATAAACTGAGCATACCCAGTTATCTTCCCTTCCACTTAAAAGCCCATTAAAATGGTAGTAAAAGCACAAAAAAAGAGACAAGCCCACACAAATAAAAAGCTGGGTGGGGGAAAGGCATTAGTGGACAACCAATATCAAAATTATGGAAATTTTTGGAAGAACCTTCATAAAACAGCAAAAGCATGCATAAAGGGGGCTGTAGAGAGCAAGTAGCAGGTCTGCTTGGCAAAATCCTGGGAATCAGCTCACTTAAGAGTGAGAAATGAAACTGAACAAGCTGATTAATTAAAGGCATTCTTAGATGTCTGTGACTTTCTATTTTGAATTGCACCAACTTGTTTCTCAGATGTTGTACTGCTTCTTCTTAGACTTCTTCTTACTGGGCTCCAGGGTTATTTCCAGCATTTCTTACACACCTGTCTTTCACTTCCTAGGAGCTTATCCTAATTTTGTTAAAGAACATTCTCAAAAGGCTTCCCTGAAGGGTACTGCTCCCTTAGATGTATTTAGAAATGTTTGTGGGGGACATTTTTGATGGCCATGTTGTTTGGGGATAGTGGCCATGCTAAACCCTGAGAAACTTGGGTTCTTGGAAAACAGTGTGGCAGTTCCTCAAAACATGCAAAATAGAATTACCATATGATCCAGTAATTCCACTATTGGGTACTTACCTAAAGACACAAAAACACCAATTTGAAAATGTATGTGCATACTCCTATGTTTATTGCAGCGTGATTTATAAGAGGCAGGATTTGAAGGTAGCCCAAGTGTTCACTGACAGATGAATGGGTGAGGAGAGGTGATACATACACACACGCACAGCGGAATATTACTCAACCCAAAAAAAGAACAAACCATTGCCATTTGCAATGACATGGATGGAGCTAGAGAGTATAATAATAATAATATAATAAGAGTATAATAATAATAGAGAGTATAAAAAAAAGGTTGAAATATCAGTTAGAGAAAGACAAATACCATATGATTTCACTTATATGTGAAATTTAAGTAACAAAACAAATGAACAAAGGAAAAAGGAGACCCAAGAAGCCAGACTCTTAAATACAGAGAACAAATTGATAGATGTCAGATGGGGCGCCTGGGTGGCTCAGTGGGTTAAGCCTCTGCCTTCGGCTCAGGTCATGATCCCAGGGTCCTGGGATTGAGCCCCGCATTGGGCTCTCTGCTCAGCAGGGAGCCTGCTTCCTCCCTCTCTCTCTGCCTGCCTCTCTGCCTACTTCTGATCTCTGTCTGTCAAATAAATAAATAAAATCTTTAAAAAAAGAAAAATTGATAGACGTCAGAGAGAAGCCAGGTGGGATGGGTGGGTTAAAGAGATCAAGGTGATTAAGAGTACACTTATCTTGGTGAACACAGAAATATATAGAACTGTTGTATCATTATATTGTACACCTGAAACTAAAATTGTATATTAATTATACTTCTATAAAAGAGAGTCCTTGAAAGTGAATTAAAATGATTCTTTTTTTCCTTTTGCCCCTACACTTGACTGATAGCTTGGTAGCTGAGGAATTTGAGGTTCAAAATTATTGTCTCCCATATCTGAAAACTGCTTAAAAGTATCCACGATTGCTGGTGAGGCAGCCATTGCCAGTCGGATTCTTATTCATTTAAGTGTGTTTAGAAATCGGTAAAATTTGCTTTTGAGTAGATACTGCAAACATATACCTATAATGTTTATAAATAAATTGCATCTGATATTTCATACCATATTTTTTAATTTGTATTTTTCAGACAATGAATGATTTTGACTATTTGAAACTACTAGGTAAAGGCACTTTTGGGAAAGTTATTTTGGTTCGAGAGAAGGCAAGTGGCAAATACTATGCTATGAAGATTCTGAAGAAGGAAGTTATTATTGCAAAGGTAATTGATTACTAGAGTTGATTACTGAATTTTTCCTTATGGTATGCACTCGTGTGTGTTCTTGCATACACAACTAAACTGTAGAAATTCCATTAAATATCCAAAATGTGGGTGGGCTACTATTGCAGTAGTATCTATGTATCAATATTTATTTATAGTGTTAAAAATTTCACAAGTTTATTAATATTATCTGAATGTTGTATACCGAAGCTATTTTTTTTCCTTGAAGAGATAAAAATATTTATTCCATGCTTGTGTATTTGGGGGAATGTTTTGACTGTTTTTGTGACCTATGTCACAATTATACTAGTATTGCTTTTTGCTATTTTCCCCCAACATTCTGAATTCTTTATTATTAAGTAAAATCATTCAAATAGCATAGATGATTTGCACCCATAAATCATACAGCTTATGTAATGATGAGTGGGAAAGCACCATTAATGGATTTGAAAACACAAGAATCATGAAACTAAAAGAAATAGCCTTTGAAATTCTTTCAGGAGCTCCATAACTTTGTTCAGCTTAGACATACACAGATAACTAACATGTTAATGATGCCAGTTCTCACTCTGAATTCTGAACTGAATCCTGATTCCCTCAATAGACAAATTCAATATACTTTACAAATTGGTCCTTGCTTGATGTTTCATTTAATTCAATAAATGATACATAATATTATTGGTATACTTAATGGATGACTTTAACTTTCAAACCACAGTTGACCCTTGAACACCATGGGGGTTAAGGGTGACTCCCTGCTCAGTTGAAAGTCCACATGTAATTTTTGACTTCCTGCAGTCTGCTATTGACTGAAAGCCTTCACAATGTCATGAACGGTCAGTTAACACATACTTTGTATGTCCCATGTCTTACATACTGTATTCTTACAATGAAGTAAGTTAGAGAAAAGAAAATATAATTAAAAAATCATAAGGAACAGAAAATACATTCCTAGGACTGTACCATATTTATCAAAAAAAAAAAATGCACGTGTAAGTGGACCTGCACAGTTCAAACACATTCACGGGTCTACTGTGTAGTCTTCTCATCTGAGAGCGCCGAATCCTAACCACTAGACCACCAGGGAGCGTCTAGTCTTCTCATCTGGAGTGTATTCCTTCTCACACTCTGTGAGGCTTTGCTCTCCCCGTCTTTGTACATTTGTTTTCCTTTCAACTCTTACACAAGTCTGGGTCTGGTATGGGAAAGAATATTGACCTGGGAGTCACACGGGCCTGGATTCGCATCCCAGGGTTGCATCTTACCATCTAATGACCTTTAACAACCAGTTTTGGGGGAGTGCTACTCCCTTGCAGTGTTTGGGGGAGCATATGTGCTTATCAAAGTAAATCGGGGAGGAGAAGCAGGTGACCGGCACCAGGTGGAGGCCACGCATGCTTGGTGTCCTGTAGCGTGTCGAGCCACCCAATGGAGCCTTGCGTTTTTCATCTGCAAAATTTCACTTGTTAAAAGAAAAACAGTCACTTGAAGTAATGAACCCTAGGTGTTCAATGCAACTGATGAATCACTGAATTCTACCTCTGAAACTGTTAATACAGCATATGTTACTTAAATTGTATTTAAATAAAAATTTTTTAAAGAACGTATTTCTGAACAGGAATATTGAGGATTGGGATATGTAAAGTATTTAGCATAGTACCTGACACTATTCATTAAACTGATATTTTCTGGGAGGTAGTATAGTGCCTCTTACTAAATGATCCCAAACTGATTACTCAACTTTTTATGCATTAATTTCTTTATTTGCAAAATGGAGATCATACAGTACCTATTTCATAGAGTTGTCATTAGAATTAAATAAATGAATAAGTATAATAGCATTTGCTATAAATAAAACTGAATTAAGATTAAATGAAAATAAATATGTTATCACTGTAAGTATTTGCTGTGATTATTATTAATTTTACCAGCTACCATGTGTCAAGCGTCAGTAAATAGCATTTCTGTTCTGTTTTTTCTTTTATGCATTAGCCTCCCTTGGAACCTGTCTTCCCTTACTAATTAATTATACTTTTCTGAGTAACTGCAGAACTGGGTATGTTTTACCAGTGATCGCATATCCAGCTTGGTGTACTATTCTTGATATTTTCATCAACAAGTCCAGAAAAAATATGTCTGTTTATAGTAAAACGATGAACAGTATAATGTTTTAGAGTCTAACAAGACCTGGGGTTTGAATCCTGATGCGCCCATCACAGAGCCTCATCCCGGGGACTAAATGGTGTCCACATGCCTTGCTGCTGTTGACGTTCACACTGATCGCTGGACTAAAGCACTGTCCACCAGGTTCCTCTGCGGTAGAGTTACCGTCTTCCCCATTGTAATAAATAACTATCTTAGGGTGATGCTCTGACACTGTGCAGGTCGGTTTTTGTTTTTTTTAACGTTTGCCCGCTCATTTTAACTTCCATCAGTGGATCTTGTCTACAGCAGTTACAGCTGTGCTGTACGAATGGTATTTTCTAGTTCCCTCACTCTTTTTTGCCTTTATTCTATTCAGTCTAACTAAAGGTTTGTCAATTTTATCTTTTCAAAGAATCAACTTCTACTTTCCTTGATTTTTCTCTACTTTACCTGTGTCCTAATCATTATTATTTCCTTTCTTCTGCTGGCTTTAGCTTTAGTTTATTCTTTTCTTACTTCCTGAAGTTGTAAACTTGGGCTGTAGATTTGATATCTATCTTCGTCGTCTTCTTTTTTGTCCCTTTTTTTTTGTGAGAGAAGAGAGAGTGCGTGTGTGAGTTGGGGCTAAAGAGCAGAGGGGAGAGAAATAATCTTAAGCAGACTCCGCTCTCAGTGTGAGCCCAACACAAGGCCCAGTCCCAGCACCCTGAGATGACCTGAACTGAAGTCAAGAGTCGGTCACTTAACCAACTGACTGAATCACCTAAGCACTCAGAGATCTTTTTAAATATAAGTGTCTAAGGCTATAATTTCCCACTTAGCACTGCTTTTGATGTGTCCCACAAATTCTGATATATTAGAGTTTTCTTTTCATTCATCTCTCAGTATTTTCAAATTTAATTCCCCTTGTGATTTCTACTTTGATCCATTAAGACTGTATTTTCATTTCTTTAAGTCTCTAAGTTTTCCAGTTTTCTTTCTGTTTCGGATTTCCAACTTCATCTCATTTCTGGTAGAGAAGATACTTAGTATCTATCTTTTTAAATCTATTAAGGTTTAATTTGTGGCCTAATGTATGGTATATCCTAGAGAATTTGCCACATGCACTTGAAATAATGTGTAATCTGTTGTTGGGTACGATGTTCTCTGTGTGTCTGTTAGATCTAGTTGGTTTATTGTGTTAAGTCCTCTATTTCCTTATTCCTGTCTGGCTCTTCTATATCATTATTTTGAGTAGGTTATTGAAGTCTCCCAACTATTAGTGTAGAACTATTTCTTATTTTAATTCTTATTTTTTCTTCATGTATTTTGATGGTTTTTAAAATTAGGTACATAAACATTAATAATTGTTATTTGTTGCTGGATTGAGCCTTTTATTATAAATAATGTCATTTTTTTGTATTTTGTAACTTTATTTTTTTAATTTTTATTTATTTATTTATTTTGTCTGATAATGAAATAGCCACCCCTGCTCTCTTTTGGTTATGTTTGGCTGAAATAGTCCATCCTTTCAGTTTCAACATATTTGTGTCTTTGGCTCTCAAGTAAGCCTCGTGTAGACTATGCATGTTTTGATCATTTTATAGTTAAATCCATTTGACCCTCTTCTCTCTTCCGATTAGAGTGATTAATCCATTTACGTTAAAGTAAACACTTACAAGGAGATTGTTCTGTCACTTTGCTATTTTTTTCAATATACTTTATACTTTCTTTGTCTCTTGTCTGTATTACCATCTTATGTTTAGTTTGTTTTTTTCTCTTTTTTTTAGTGAATCATTTTAATTCCCTTCTCATTTCCTTCTCTATATATTCTATAGCTATTTTCTGTGTGGTTACCATGGGGATTACATTTAACATCCTAAAATTATAACACTCTAATTTGAATTTATACCACCTTAACTTCAGTAAGATACAGAAACTGCTTCTCTGCTGCTTTGCTACTCTACTCAACCCTTTTAAGTTATTGATGTTATAAATTACATTTTTTTTTTTTGGTACAATTGTAAATGGGATTGTTTTCTTAATTTTACTTTTTTATTAGTGTATAGAAATCCAAGAGATTTCTGTATATTAATTTTGTATCTTGCAACTTCACTGAATTAATTTATCAGTTCTGGTGGTTTTTTGGTGGAGTTTTTAGGGTTTTCTATATATAGTACCATGTCACTGCCAGTAGTGACAGTTTTACTTCTTTCTTACCAATCTGGATGCCTTTTATTTCCTTTTCTTGTTTTTTGACTATGCCCAGACTTCCAGTACTATGTTGATTAAAAGTGGTGAGGGTCAGACACCCTTGACTTTTTCCTGATCTTAGAAGAAAGGCTGTCAGTCTTTCACCATTTTTCAAATATGGCCTTTATTATGTTGGGGTATGTTCCCTCTAAACCTACTTTGTTAAGAGTTTCTGTCATGAATGGATGTTGTATTTTGTGAAATGATTTTTCTGCATTTGTTGATATGATCATGTAGTTTTTATCCTCTTATAAATGTTATATATCATACTAATTGATTTGTGAATATCGAACCACCCTTGCATCCCTGGAATAAATCTTACTTGATCGTGGTGAATGATTTTTTTAATGTGTTGTTGAGTTTGGTTTGCTGGTATTTTATTTTATTTTATTTTATTTTGTTTAGTTCTTTTTTACTTTTTTTTTTTTTTTTTTTTTAATTTCAGTGTTTCAGAATTCATTGTTTATGCATCACACCCAGTGCTCCATGCAATACCTGCCCTCCTTAATACCCACCACCAGGCTTACCCAACCTTCCACTCCTGCTCCCCTCCAAAACCCTCAGTTTGTTTCTCAGAGTCCACAGTCTCTCATGGTTCTTCTCCCCCTCCAAGTTCCCCCAACTCACTTCTCCTCTTCATCTCCCCATGTACTCCGTGTTAATACTTATGCTCCACAAATAAGCGAAACCATGTGATAATTGACTCTCTCTGCTTGACTTCCTTCACTCCGCATGATCTCCTCTAGTCTCGTCCACGTTGATACAAAAGTTGGGTATTCATCCTTTCTGATGGAGGCATCATACTCCATAGTGTATATGGACCATATATTATTATTTTGGTGTTCCAAGATTCATTGTTTATGCACCGCACCCAGTGCTCCATACAATACTTGCCCTCCTTAATCCCCACCACCACGCTCACGCATTCCCCCGCCCCCCTCCCCTCCAAAACACTCAATTTGTTTCCTGGAGTTCACAATCTCTCATGCTTCGTCTCCCCCTCCGATTTCCCCCAATTCACTTTTCCTTTCCTTCTCCTAATGTCCTCCATGCTATTCCTTATGTTCCACAAGTAAGTGAAACCATATGATAATTGACTTTCTCTGCTTGATTTATTTCACTCAGCATAATCTCCAGTCCTGTCCATGTTGATACAAAAGTTGGGTATTCATCCTTTCTGATGGAGGCGTAATACTCCATTGTATATATGGACCACATCTTCTTTATCCATTCGTCTGTTGAAGGGCATCTTGGCTCTTTCCACAGTTAGCAATTGTGGCCATTGCTGCTATGAACACTGGGGGTACAGATGGCCCTTCTTTTCACTACATCTATATGTTTCGGGTAAATACCCTGTAGGGTTTGCTGATATTTTGTTAAGGATTTTTGTATCCAGAGATGCTGGTCTGTAATTTTTTTTTTTTTTTGTCTTTATCTGCTTTTGTTATCAGGGTGATACTGGCCTTATGGAATGAATTTGGAAGTTTTCCTTCCTCTTCTATTTTTTGGAATTGCTTAGAATAATAGGTATTAATTCTTCTTAAACGTTTGGTAGGAATCATCTGTGCAGTAACCTGTGAAATCCAGCCAAAAGTCCTGGACTTTTGTTTGTTGGGAGTTTTCGATTACTGATTCAATTTCATTTCTAGTAATGACTCTCTGTTTCTTCCAGATTCAGCTGGAAGATTGTGTTTCTAGGAATTTGTCCATTTGTTTTAGGTCATCCAGTTTGTTGGCATATAATTTTTTATATAATTCTTTTATAATACTTTGTATTTCTGTGGTATTGATTGCATTTTTCCTCTTATTTCTGATTTTATTTCTTCAAAGCCTGACAAATCTAGATAAATATTTATCATTTTTGTTGATATTTTCAGAGAACCAGCTCCTGTCCTAATTAATATTTTCTATTTTTTTAATCTCTATTTCATTTATTTCTGCTATGATAATTATTACTTAATTCCTTCTACTAGCTTTGGGGTTAGTTTGTTTTTCTTTTTCTAGCTCATTTAGGTATAAGGTTAAATTGTTAATTTGAGACTTCCCTTGTTTCTTTTTTTTTCTTTTAGGATTTTTTTTTTTTTTTAATTTATTTGAGTGAGTGAGAAAGCCATGGATGTGGGTGAGCTGGCGGGGGTGCATGGGGGGAGGGACAAAAGGAGAGGGAGAAGCAGACTCCTGTTGAACAGAGAGCCCAAAGCGGGGCTCAATTCCAAAACCCTGGGATCATGACCAGAGCAGGCGTCTAACTGACTGAGTCACCCAGGTGTCCCGAGATTTTTCTTGTTTCTTGCGGTAGGCCTGTATTATTATAAAGTTCCCTCTTAGAAGTGCTTTTGCTATGTCCCCAAATTCTGGACCATGTGTTTGCATTTGTCTCCATGTATTTTTTAAGTTGCTGTTGGATTTCTTGGCTTACCCAGTCATGGTTTAGTAGTATGTTGTTTTTAGCCTCTGCCTGTTTGTGTTGTTTACAGATTTTTTCCTGTGGTTGATTTCTATTTTTATATCACTATGGTCAGAAAAGATGTGTGATATGATTTGTCTTCATATGTTTATTGAGACTTGTTTTATGGCCCAACACGTGATCTCCCCTGGAGAATGTTCCATGTGCACATGAATAGAATGTGTAGTCTGTTGCTTTTGGCTGAAATGTTCTATATATGTCTGTTCGGTCCGTCTGGTCTATTGTGTCATTGAAAGGCACTGTTTCCTAGTTGATTTTCTATCTACATGATCTATCCATTGATGTAACTGGGGTGTTAAAGTCCCCTCCTGTTGTATTACTCTCAATTTCTGCCTTTATATCTGTAATTGCTTTATGTAATTTACACTTAAAATTTCTGTGTTTTTTAATTATGATATCCTCTTGTTGGATTAATCCCTTTATCATTGTGTAATGCCCTTTTTGGTCTCTTGCTACAGACTGTTTTAAAGTCTTTTTGTCTGATACACGTATTCCTAACCTGACTTTTTACTTCCATTTGCATGGTATATGTTTTTTCAGCCCCTTACTTTCAGTCTGTATGTCTTTAGGTCTGAAGTGTGTTTCTTACTGGCAGCGTATTGATGGGTCTTGCTCTTTATCCATTCACTTATGCTATGTCTTTTGCTTGGAGCATTTAATTCATTTACATTTAAAGTAATTATTGATTGGTATATATGTATTACCATTTTTAAAATTTGGTTATTGGTTGTTTTTGTAGTTCTTCTCTATTCCTTTCTTTTTCTCTTGATCTTGTCCCTTGTGGTTTGATGTTTTTCTTTAGTGTTATACTTGGATTCCTTGGTCTTTATGTTTTGTGTATATCTTCTAGGTTTTTGATTTGTGGTTACCATTAGGTTTGTGTATAACATGTTTATAGCAGTGTATATTAAATTGTTAGTTGAGTTCAAACACATTTTAAAAGCACTAAATTTTTATCCCTCTTCCATGTTTCATGTATGTGATACCATATTTTACCTCTGTTTATTTTGTGTATCCCTTGACTGTTTCAATTTTTTTTAGATGTAATCGATTTTACTACTTTCGTGTTTTAACCTCCATTCTGGCTTTCTAAGTGATTGATCTATTACTTTTATTATATGTTTGTTTGTAACTGTGAAAATTTTTTCCTTTTATAATTTTCTTACTCCTGATTATGGCCTTTTCTTTTCACTCAATTCCTTTTAACATTCCTTGTAATACTTGCTTAGTGGTGATGAACTCCTTTAACTTTTGTATGGGAAACTCTTTGATTTCTCATTTTATTCTGAATGATAACCTTGCTGGGTAGAGTATTTTTGGTTGCAGATTTTTACCTCTGAACACTGAAGATACCATGCCACTTTCTTCTGGCCTACATAGTTTCTGGTGAATAATCAGTTGATAACCAATGGGGTTTCCCTTGTATATAACTTTTTCTTTTTCTTGCAGCTTTTAAAATTCTCTCTTTGTCATTACTTTTGACATTTTAATTACTAATGTGTCCTGATGTGGATCTCTTTGGGTTGATTTTGTTAGAGGTTATCTGTGCTTTAGAGGTCTATATGTCTCTTTCCTTCCCCAGAATAGGGAGCTTTTCAGCACTTATTTCTTCAAATAAGTTTCCTGCCCCCTTTTCTCCCTTTTCTCTTTCTGGGACCCCTATAATGTTACTATGCCTGATGGAGTTGCTGAGTTCCCTTAGCTTGTTCTCATTTTTCCTTATTATTTTTTCTTCTTACTCTCTGGCTTGTTGCTTTCCATTACCATCTTCAAGATTGCTGATCTATTCTGCATTTTCTAATCTGTTATTGATGCCCTCTACTGTATTTTTTTATTTCAGTTATTGAATTTTTCATCTCTGACTGGTTCTTCTGTTTCCTCTCTGTTGAAGTTCTCACTGAGGTCCTCTGCTCTTCCCTGAAGTCAAGTGAATATCTTTATGACTACTTTGAGTTCTGTATTGGGTGTATTGCTTATATCCATTTTATTTATCCCCTTTGTTGTGATTTTTGTCTTGTTCTTTCATGTGGAACAAACTCCTCTGTCTCCTTATTTTGTCTAACTGTCTGTGTTTGTTTCTGTGTATTAGGGAGGTCAGCTACATCTCCTGGTTTTGAAAATAGTGGCCTCATGTAACAGTGATCCTGGGGAGCTCTGTAGCACAGTGCCCCTGGTCACTAGAACAAGGTGCTCCAGGGGTGTCTCCTGTGTGGGCTATGCGTGCCCTACTATTTTGGCTGAGCCGTGTTTGCCTTCCATCCAGTCAGCTGCAGTGACTTGCTTTGCCTACTGTAGGAACACCGGGCAGGATTTGGTCCCTGCATGGTTGCAGTGCCTGCCAGAGGCCAGTGGGATCTCACCGGTGGGAGGGGTCAGCAGTGAGGGCAGGTGTCCCCACTTAGTCTCTCTGCACAGCCAGCTGAAAGCTCTGCTGCTCAAACTGTGGGCATACTAGGGTGTGGGATGTCTCCTCCTTCTCTCTACAACAGGACTCACTTTGGAGTGGCGCTGGTCCCTGTTGGGGCTGCTTGTGGGGTGGGGTAGGGCAGGAGTCACTTTGGAGGGTTGAATGGGGTTGGTCTTCACAGGAGTGCCAACGCTGGGCACCGTGGCTTGCAAGGTAGGTAGAGAGTGCTCGTGCTGGCTCCCCCAAGTGTCCAGCTATGTCGGCTGGGGGAAGGGGGAAGAGAAATGGTGCCCATAGCACTTTTCGTTCTTGGAGAGGCATCCCGAAGAGCCCTGCCCCTCCAGCACGTGTTCTGAGCTTAGTAATGAAATCGACATGTCCGCCCCAGCTGCTTTTCAAACTGCTGCGTCTGTGCTGTCTCCACTGAGTTATTTATTAGGCTGGGTCTCGAAGGATGGGTGCCCCCGCTGATTTTTAAAGTACCTAGAGTTCAGCTCCACTGACTTTAAAAGCTGCTAAAGTGAAATCCCGTTGGTTTTCAAAGCCAGATGCTCTCGGGATTCATCTTCCCGGGGCAGGTACCCCGTGTCCCATCCCTCATTTCTCTGTGCTCGTGCTGGTCCTCCCGTTTGCCATAAGTCTTGCCAGGAGTTTGGTTCCCAACTGCATCTCTACCCCTATCCTTTTCCATGGCTTTCTCTCTACAGTTAACTATGGAACATCTGTCCTAGCGGTCTGCAGGTTGTTTTCAGCTAGTTGCACAAACGTAGCTGTTGTCGAGTTATGTCTGTGGACCAGGTGAGCTCAGGATCCTCCTGCTCGGCCATCTTCCTGACCACCCCCTGAAACGTACTTTTGACTAAAATGTACTTTTGACTAATGTCAAAATTACCCCCTTGATCTATGGGCTACAGAATGGATGTTGTATTAGCGGTCATGAAAACAACACTAATCTCTTTGTCCATCTCCATCAGAGCTTTTATGGAGACGACTGCTTTACTGAAACCTTGCGAACCAACCTCTGCCAGCTTCAGAACTTTCTTCTGTGGCTCCCTCACCTCTCTGAGCCTTCCCAGAGTTGAAGACAGTCAGGGCTTTGCTCTGGGTTAGGCTTTGGGTTAAGGGAATGTCGTGGCTGATGGCTCTTCTGTCCAGATCACTGAAACGTCCTCCGTATGAGCTGTAAGGCTGTTTTGCTCTCTTACCATTCATGCATTCCCTGGAGTCACACTTGTTTCCTTCATGAACTTTCCCTTTGTGTTCATAGCTCGGCTCATGCTTGGTCCAAGAGGCCTAGCTTCCGTCCCATCTCAGCTTCAACGCGCCTTCTCCACTCAGCTTAATTACATGTAGATTTTGATTTAAAGTGAGAGATTACACATCTTCTCTTGGACACTTAGAGACCATTACAGCGTTATTAATTGGTTTAAATACTAGTTTCAGTATTGTGTGTCCCAAGGAATAGGGAGGCCGAGAGGGAGGGAGACTGGAGACTGGACAGTGAGAAAAGGATTCTGAAAACATACAACGTACATTGATTAAGTTCGCTTTCTTACATGGGCATGGTTCGTGGCACTGCAAAGTAATTATAATAATAACATCAAAGATCACTCATCAGAGATCACCATAAAAAAATCTAATTGTAATAAAAAAGTTTGAAATACTGTCAGAATTACCAAAAAGTGACACAGAGACACAGTGAGCAGCAAATGCTGTTGGGAAAATGGTGCTGATAGACTTGCTTGATTGCAAGCTTTGCCGCCTTCAGTTTGTAAAAAAAAAAAATGTATTATCTGCAAAGTGCAGTGAAGCAAAGCAAAAAAAGAATGAGGTATACCTGTACAGCATTTTTAACTCCCTTTGATTAGATCGGCTGAGTCCAACTAATCCCGCTCATGTCCTCAGCCATACGGAGGGATTGGTTATAGTGTTTATGTCATCTGGATAAAAATAGAACTGCCTCCTTACAATGTTACTGAGTCGTCTGACCTAGGTAGGCTAGGTTCCCAGTTGTGGCAACTGACACCCTCTTTTCTTGGACGTTTCTGGGGTCAGAATGGAGTGGTCAAATTGCTTTTCCGTTCTCCCTCAGACTCTTACAGCGTGCCAGCCTGTTTCCTAATTCACATAGTGGAATCTATTTTCAGCTTTCCCATTCAACAAGAGAACCCATGTTCTATTAATCTACCTCGTTAGTCATTTAGGAATATGAACAGAGTACTGAGGATCACCACGCAGATGAGAAAAACCTAAAGACAGAATAAAAGCAAACGAAGACCAAAGAATAGTTGATCCTAGTGAAAGCAGGCAAAACAGAGAACTGAAGATACATTCACAATCTCTAAGTGGTATTTGTAGAGAAGTAGGAAAAAATGTTATGTTACAAAACAAAAAATAGGCTAAAAGAAATAAAGCACACAAAAAAGTAACTGTAAATTTAATGTATGATTGCTAAAATAAAACATTTCATATAAGGAATTTAAGCAAATTTTGGGGACTATCTGAGAATGAAGAGCCAAAAATACAGCAGTGGAAAATACTAGAAGAATAGTTAGGACAGGAAGGCTTAATCCAGGGCACTAGGCATGTATAATAATTTAAGGGAGAAATGATCAGAACTGATCAAAGAAAATAAAATTTATCAGAGCTGAAGAAGTCTTCAGATTCAAAGTGTCTACTGGGCACTGAGCCAAAGAAAAGAAAACTGGGGCCCCTGGCTGGCTTAGTCTGTGGAGTGTTTGACTCTTGATCTCAGGGTTGTGAGTTCAAGCCCAACATTTGATGTAGAGATTACTTAGAAATAAAATCTGGGGGGGAAGAAAAAGGGGGGAGAGAGAGAGAGACAAAAAGAAAATGGAGCCTAGATACCCCTTCACACCTTCAGGAAAGTTTTGAACTGTAAGGCTGAGAAAATCATCTTAAAAGCTTTCAGAAAGCAAGGAACGACTACCTCCAAATAAAGGAATGAAGATAAAATTGTGTTGTACTTATTTTAGGAAAACTTAGAAGGAAATCTAATAAGGATGGAGTCCATGAAGCAACAGAATTAACAGTCTGTGTGAGTGATAAGAACTCTCAAGATGACATATGTAGAAATAGGCAGTCAGTCCCAGTAGATTGTTTGATTAAGGTTGAGTCTAATGGTAGAATAAAGAAGGAGGAAGACAAAAGATATAGGACCTTCAAGGAAAAAAAATTTTTGCTCAAGAAAGGCCTAGTCCAAATGCGAAACAGCGTGAAGTATGGAACGAAATATGGACTCGTCATGAGCAGTGGGTGTAGTGTTGGAAAGTACCAGAAAGTTGGCCCAGACACGTGAAACATTGTCCCTGGAGGGGCTCAGGATTATTGATGAAGACTGACCTTTCCATTTTCACTGATTAACCATGCTGTTTGATTTTACCCTAAATGATATTTCCGTACTTTCATAATACTGCAAACATTACAGTGGTGGTCAGTTTTCAGAATTAATCAATAGACAAAGCACACGGCTTAATTACAGTGACGGGATGGACTGAAAATGTCCTAAGCCCGGGGAGAATAAAAGAAATGGTACAGTTGATGAACATTTCCAGATGAAAACACGCAACTCTTTAGCAAGAAACGTGGTTCTGAGGCCCAGAGCCACAGAGGGGCACAGAGGCAGAGGCCGCAGGGGCCGCCATGGGTCTGGAGAGCAGAAACGCAAATACAGGGGATTTCTCCAACCTTGGGATCCAAAAGAATCTCTGGTGCTGAACTTGTTTGAGATGCGTTTGTATTTTGGAAGCAGATCATCGCGTTTCCTGTTTTAAGAGAACCACAGATATAGATGAATTTTGCCCCAGGATGGACCAACCCTACCATCTCACCCATATATGACTTCACCATTGAGATGAGAGTCAAGACTTTAGAGCTAATGTTGTTGGAATGAGATTTTAGCCTGAAAAGTTGGTCAAGACTTTTGGAGATGTTGGGATGTTTGAATGTGTTTTGCCTGTGAGACAAAAGTGAATTTGGGGCAACAAAGATTGAACTATACTGGGTTGAATACTGAACCCTGAAATAGTATTTCCACATCTTAATTCCTGGAACCTCTTAATGTGACCATGTTTGGAAAAGGGGTGTTTGCAGATAAATGAAGAATCTGAAGATAAGGAGATGGTCCTCAGTTATCTGAATGGGTCCTACATCCAGTGACAATTGTCATTAAAGTAAGCAGAGGGAGGTTTGAGCCACACGGTGAGCAGAGACTGGAATCCTGGAGCTCCAAGACCAGCAGCTCCCAGAAGCTGGAAAAGCATCATGGAATGGATTCTTCCCCAGAGCGTCCGAAGCGAACTTAGCTCCCTGTCTTGATTTTGGACTTCCGGTCTCCAGCACTGTGAGAGGATACATTTTTGTTGGTTAAGCCACGACATTTGTGATCATTTGTCACAGCAGTCCCATGAAACGAGCATAGACAAGTACCCAGAGGTGCGAACTTTCCCAGTTGGGGTTAGTATGTGCCGAACCAGCTTGCCTGCGATCCCAGAAGTCACACACCTGTCCCTCGGCCCAGCCCCGCTCAGAGGGCGAGGCCCACAGTCACAGAACCCCTGATCTCTCTTGACCATTCGGCAGCACAGCAGCGTCACTGTCACCCCGCTTTTCTTAGTGAAGACACAGTCCATCCCGTCAAGCACTTGGGAATTCTGGCATGACAGGTAAAGGTCTGGTTACGGTTTCTTGCTGAGGGATGAGCCCCGCTTCTCACACCATAGTGGTAGCCCTGGCCCCCGGATCACCATATCAGGTAGGAAGAAAGAAAGTTATGGTGACGTGGGCACGAATATCAGAGTCCTAACACCATCCCCGCCTACCCCCTGTTCCCCACGTCCTCCAGAGAAATGGAGGCCTCTGTCGAGCGGGGACCCCTCCCTCCAGCCTTCCTCATGTTCAGAGTGAGCCCACTCGTGAAGGCCTGGACTCCAGGAAGCGCTCTTCGTGTCTTTTTCTTCTCCCATTTTAGAGAACATGTTCGCATTTCCATTCCCGTTCTCAATCAGATTCTTTCCTGCCCTGTCCATCTGATGTGATACCTTTTGGCCCGTCTTTGGTTGCTGTGGACTGTAAAGTATGTTTCTGGGTGTGATGACATGTAACTCGGGGTCCAGATTGCCATGGTATCTTCTGTGCTAGTCTTTTTTATAATGGTTTGAATTTTTCTCTACCAGTGAGTATGCAAATCCCAGTCCTGAGTAATTTTTTGTCCCTGTCAGGTCCCACTGTAGTGTATTTGCCATCCGTGGGGTCTCTATTTCACTCACTTCTCTAACCTTAATTATTTCCTTCTTCCTACTAACTTACAGTGTTCCTTTTTTGGTTCCTTAAGGTGTAAATTTAGGTTATTTGAGATCTTTATTCTTAATGTAAAAAACTTAGGACTATAAACTTTTCTCTTTGAACTCCTTTTGCTGTGTTCTGTTCTGTAAATTTCAGTATGTTGTGTTTCCATTTTATTTGTCTTCAGTTTAAAAAATTTTTCTTTTGATTTCTTCTTTGACGCATTACTTATTCTGCAGTATTTTAATTTCTGTATATTTGTGAAATTTCCAGCTTTCTTCCTGTAATTCATTTTTCATTTCATACTGTATTGTTTGGAAAAGATACTTGATATGGATAAATCTTAAGTTTGTTAAGAGTTGTGACCTAATATATTATCTGTCAGGGAGAATGTTCCATGTGTGCTTGAAAAAAATGTGTATTATCATGCTGTTCGATGGAGTGTTCTGTATCTGTTTGTTAGCTCCATTTGGCTAATGTGTAGTTCAAGTCCATTATTTCCTTATTGACTTTCTATCAGGGTGATCTGTCCATTGTTGAAAGTGGGTTATTTGAGTTCCCTACTACTATCGTATTGCTGTCTATTTCAGTCTTCAGATTTGTTAATAATTATATGTATTTACTATTGTTATAGCCTCTTAGTGAGCCTCTCATAGCATTATATAGTGACCTTCTTAGTTTCTCATTACAGCCTTTGACTTACAGTCTATTTCGTCTGAGATAAATCTAGGTACCCCTGCTTTTTTTTACCTGGAACATTTTTTTCATCCCTTCACTTTCAGCCTGTGAGCTAAAAGCTTAAGTTAGTCTCTTTTAGGGAGCATAGAGTTGGATCTCGCTTTTTTTTTTTTTTTTTAATTTACTTAGCCACTCTGTGTCTTTTAATTGGAGAAAGTAATCCATTTGCATTTAAAGTAATTAAAATTAATAAAGATTTGCCATCACCATTTTATTACTTTTTGTTTTGTTTTTGCAGCTCTTTTGTTTTTCTACTTTTCTTACTTTTTTGTAGATTGATGATTTTTTTGTAGTGATATAACTTTGATTCTTATTTATTTTTATTTGTGAATCTATTATAATCTTTTGCTTTGTGATTACCGTGATGTTCATGATACATCTTACTGTAATAAGTCTGCTTCAAGCTGATATCTTCAATTGATTGAAAAAGTTCTACACATTTATTCCTCCCCCAATCTTGTATATTATTGATATCCAAATTTACTTGTTATGTTGTAGCAAAATATTCTAGCTGTAGTTATTTTTAACACATTTGTCTTTAAACCTGTATGCTGGAGGTCAGAGTGATTTACACACTACTTTTGCAGCATTACAGTGTTTTGACTTTTACTATATATTTACCTTTTTCCAGTGAATTTGATACTTTTATATGTTTTCATGTTACTAATTAGCATCTTTCATTTCAGCTTGAAGAACTTCACTTACCATTTTATGTAAGGCAGGTCTAGATGTGATAAATTCCCTCAGTTTTTGTTTTTCTGGGAAAGTCTTTATTCCTCCTTCATTTTTGAAGGACCACTTTGCTGGGCAAAATATTCCTGCTTGGCAGTTTTGGGTTTTGTTTTTGTTTTTCTTTCATCACTTTGAATATATCATCCTACTCTCTCCTGGCCTGCAAAGATTCTGCTGAAAAATTCACTAACAACCTTACTGGGGTTCCCTTGGTGGATTTTGTTTTTTTTTCTTGCTGCTTTCAAAATTCTCTTTGATTTTTGAGAGTTTGGTTAAAATATATCTTAATAAAGATCTCTTTAGGTAGAATCTCCTTGGGTATCTTTGAGTTTTGTGTACCTGAGTGGCCGTATCTCTCCCCAGATTTGGGGACATTTCCAACTGTTATTTCTTTAAATAAGTTTTCTGTCCTTTCCTTTCTCTCTTCTGCTGAGACTCCCACGGGTGAGTATTGTTTCACCTGGCAATAACTCCTAAGCCACATAGGTTTCTTCCCTCTTTTTCATTCTTTTTTTCCCCTCTCTGCTAACTGGGTAATGTCAAGAGGGCTGTCTTCAAGTTTGTACATCCTTTCTTCTGCTTGATTGAGCCTGATTCGAAACTCTCTATTGCTTTTTTTCATTTATTCTTTGTATTCTTCAGCTCTAGAATTTCTGTTTCGTTTATATGACTTCTATATCTTTGTTGAACTGCCACTTTTGTTCATGTATTATCTTTCTGACTTCATTGAATTATTTCTCTGTGTTTCCTTGAAGCTCGCCGAACTTCTTTATTTTGAATTCTTGGTCAGATAACTCTCAAGTCCATTTCTTTGATGTCAGTTACTGGAAAGTTATGGTGTACCTTTAGAGATGTCATGTATCCTCCCCTTTTGTGTGTTTCTAATGTCTTCACACTGCTATCTGAGCATTTGAAGGAGTGGTCATCTCTTCTAGCCTTTCTGGACTGGCTAGACTGGCTTCTTCAGGGAAAGACTTGAACCTGAAGGTGACTGTAAGCATGCCAGCTGGGTGCGGCCCAGTGTCTGGTTCCTGGGAGGGTCCAATGAAGTGGTCCTCATGTAGCTTGTCAGCTGAGACCGACATCAGTGAAGTCTGGGGAGGTCTTCTGTGGCTAAGCATGTAGAGATCCTAGGGGTAGCGGTGGTGGCTGGGGCCCCTGGGATCCCGAGAAGGGAGTCCCTTTGGGTACCAGGTGTGATGTACTGGCGGTAAGTGCCAACAGAGCTGCTGTCCTGGGACCCAGTAGCAGCAAGCAGAGCAGTCACAACGCCATTCCGGTTATGTTCGGTCAAAGCCCCAGCTTGTGCCCCCGGGGGCAGGGTGCAGAGCGACAGCAGTGTGGCTCCGACAAGTGCGGGTCAGAACCCCAACTTAGGCTCAGGGCGGCTCAGCCCCACAGCACAGCATCATTCCTGGCAAATTCGAGCCGCAGCTGGGTGCTGGGCACAGAGCGGGGCGGGCTTCACAGCAGCAGCACAGCCCTGCTTAGAGCGGGTCAGAGTCCCAGCCTGGCACGTGGGAGGATGCAGAGCAGTGGTGGCCGCAGTGCGACCCCTGGTCTGGCAGGTCAGGGCCCTGACCCGGGACTCGGGCCGCGGGAGCGGGTGGGGATGCGCAGAGCCGCTGCCGCTCGGCCCCGTGGACGGCAGAGTTCCGTGGCGTCCAGAGAGCGGGCACAGCAGCACCTGCGGCCTCGGGGGCACGGCTCACCGCAGCGCCATTCCAGTCCCGGGGCGGAGGCGTGCGCACTCGGGGCAGCTCTGTCGGCTGAGTTCAGTGTTTGCGGAGACGGTGGGCCGTGTGGTAGCCAAGGCTGCAGACAGACGTGGCAGTGGTGGGGCTCTCTGGGGTGCTCTTGCTCTCATTTTCCTCATGCGGCAAAGCCGTGCCGGGCAGATCCCTCCCGGTTCCTGGGCGCTCTGGACAGTGGGGTGGGGGGTGGCAGGAGGCTTCCTGCGCTTTCTCATCGGCTGAGTGTGTCTGTTTGTCTTTAACTCTCCAGGGTTTCTGCTGCTTTATCGCTTTCGCTGATTTCGTGGTAGTCCGGAGCTTTCCCAAAGCTGTCTGGCCCTCTGTCTTGCTGACGTCACCCTGGTAATCCCGGTGCAGACGCCAACTGTTCAGTGGTCCCTAAGAGCAGTGTCAGGCCCGGTATTCCGTTAGGACCACAGGATTCAGAAGAGCTGATGTACCTACATTATGGTTATGGTTCATTAGAGCCCAAAGACATAGATTAAGATCAGCAAAGGGAAAGGCACACGGGGCGGTGAGGAGAAACCAGATGTCAGCTTCCTCGTGGTCTCACCTGGCCAGGCTTCATCCTCCCAGCACCAGGGAGGGACAGTGCGTACCAGGTGCTGTCAACCGAGGAAGCTCACGGAAGCCTTCACATCCGGGATTTGGGTGGGTCAGTCACGTAGCTCTGCATCACGGCTCGACTTCCCTCGCTGCTCAGACTCTAGCCGTCCTGAGTCAGCTCAGGTGCACAGCACTCACCATCCTTACAGCTGTTTGTGTAAACTGTCCGGTCAAACCGGTACCACGTGGCCCCAGGTCGCTGGCATACAAAAACTCCTTATCAACCAGAGTATTCAGGGGATCCAAGTTTATTTCCCAGGAGCTGGCCAAGGGCCGGTCCTGAGGAGCGGCTGTTCTGGTAAATGCACCGAGTTTAAGCAGTCCACACCTGCTCCGTCAACCCTCGCCTACACACGGACCCTCCGAAACACCAAGCCAGGGCTTCGGCTTGACCATGACATCGCTGTCTCCTTGGCTCTTCAGTTACTGCTGGTAGACCTTACCCAGAACTTCTGAGCATCATCTGCCAGTTGCTGGGGTCCCTTCTTCCAGATTCTCTGGAGCGTCTGCGTTAAACATTGTGCCAGTGACTGTGGTTTGCTTGGGAAACAGACCGTGGGTGGATTCGCTTTGATTCGTCGTACCTTCATCTGCTCATTGTGATCTTAGGGGTCTGAGTTCCTTTGTGTTCTGGTTTGCTTCTTGCAATTTATGAAGCTTGTCATTCTTTAGCAACATATGCTAAAGGTTCACCATTTCTTGTTTCATTCGGTCATTCTTTTAATAAATATAAATTGAACACCTAATTATGTGAGATGCCCGCTCTGGGCACTGAAACTACTGAGTGAATCAACCTGATCCAACCCCACCCCCCATCAGAAATTACACTCTAGTCGGGACACAGACAATATGCAACACACGGAATAAATGAGTCAGTCACAGTGAATGTAAGACGCTAATGCGTACTAATGGAGAACAATGAAGTAGGGTAGGGAATGAAGGAAGACTGGCAGGAGCAATGTTTGTGGGTTTTGCAGTTTTAAATAGATCACAGAAGGGCTCACCATGAAGGTGAACTTTCAGTGAACACTTGAAGGGGACAAGGAAGCAAGCCCTTGAGGTGTTTTGGAGACAAGGATGTTGCTGATGGACAGTGTCACAGTCGGGAAGGCCGCGAGCAGGCAGCCAGTGGAGCGCACCGTCAGAGCAGCCAGGAGTGTGGAATGGCTTGCGTGGAGCTGAGGCTTGTGTGGCTACTTGTAGGTGTCATAAGAATATTAGTTTTTACTCTAGGTGACACGGGAAGCCATGGGAAATTTTTAAGCCGTGTAACGACATCATCTGGTTTTCATTTGAGGAGCATCTCTTTGGCTGCACCGTTGAGAGCAGGGCGTGGGGAGGAAGCAGGGAACTCTTAGGAGTTCGTGGCGGTAATCCAGGTCTTGGGTGACCGTGGCTTACGTCAGGGTGGCAGCAGTGGCGGTGGAAAGACACAGTCAGATCCTGGTTGTATGTTGATGCTGAGCCAACACGATTCCTGACAGCCCGAATGTAGGGCGTGAAAGAAAGAAAGGGGCTGAGGATCACTGCCCGGTCTTCAGCCTGAGCGATGGCAAGGATGGGGTTGCCGTTCTCTGCAGTGGGGACTTTTGTCCTTGTGTGTGTGTGTGTGTGTGTGTGTGTGTGTGTGTGTGAAACAAACTTTTTGATGGCAGACGAGAAACTAGGTTTTTTTGTTTTTGTTTTTTAAGATTTTATTTATTTATTTTGAGAGGGAGAGAGAGAGAAAGATTGAGAATGTGAGGAGGAGAGGGGAGAGGGAGAAGCAGTCTCCCTTGCTCTCAAAATGGGGCTTGAACTCATGACCCCAGGATCATGACCTGAGCTGAAGGCAGGCAATTAACCAAATGAGCCACTCACGTGCCCCTAGAAACTAGGTTTTGGATACGCCAAATATGGTGTTTCTGTTACACATCCAAGTTTAAGTCACCTGCTAGACATCCATGTCAAGTAGGGGTTTCTAGAGCTGAGGGACCTATTTGGAAGTCTGTCACCAGAGAGGCTATTTGGAGCCATCGTGAGGACAAGAGGTCTGAGGACTGAGTCCTGGGGGCACTCCTAGAATAAGGGTTCAGAGATAAGAAACCAGCAGAAAATTGAGAAAATGGAAGTACTGATGAGGAAGGGATTAAGAGATTCTGATATTCTAGAAACCAAGAGAAGAAGTCTTTAGGAGAAGAGTGTCATCAAATGTGTTAAGTATCACTCATGACTTCTTTTCCATGAAGGAAGTAGATTACATTTTGAAAAGATGAAGGAGCAACGTTGAGATAAAGAGAGAAACTTCATGAGAGGCTCCTGGACTTGAAATTGACAGACCTGGGCCCCAGTCCCAGCTCAGTAGCTTGGCAGGTGTAAGGTAGCACATGTCCCAGGCATGGGAGGAAGCCTGGAAAGTTCGAGGACAGCCGTAACGAGGACTGGGAGAGTGACCTCCGTAGAGGGGGTGAAAGAAGCCTCGAAGATTGAGCTGAGGTTGGAGAGGGAACTGTTACGGGTCCAGTCAGTGTTTATGTGACTTTTTTGTCCTTCAGATGTGGTGAGAAGGTCGAGACCGGTTTATTCCAATGTTGGGAGTGAGAAGGGGCAGGAGGAAAGAAGGCAGAGCAGTGAAGGGCAGGATAAACCAACAACATCGTCTACAATTTAGGAAAGACTAGGTTCCAAAGTGACTGCATCGTGATCAAAGTCAAAGGAGCCCACTCAACCCTCCTTCCAAGCACCGCTTAGCACCGGAGGATCCAGACCAGAGTATGAAATGACAGCGCTTGAGAAAGGCGATGCGGTGTTCATAGGCAGCAGTGAACGACTGTGCTTTCGTTTTCTGCTTCAAGGCGAAAAAATGGTGAAGAAGGAGAAGAGAAGTAGCAGTCGGCACAGCGCGAAGCCAGTCTGGTGCCCGGAGAGTGTGAGAGCAGGACAGGGCTGATCCGGGCAGTGCCCATGTGCTCAAAAAGGGGAAGTTAGGAGCCCACATTTAGAGCATGAAAAGTGTGACGTCTTTCCTGTGGGGTAAAAACGTGTATACATTGCTAACCTGTGGCGTCAAGACAGAGGAACCTAACCATCCCTGGGACGCTGTGGTTTAATTGAGAGTAAGTGAGCTGGGCCACAGACCGCTCTGCCCTGCCCGCGCTATTCCGTGCCCTCGCCCTCTCCTCTCCTGGGGCTTTGTTACTGCTCTGACAGAGGAGGGAAGTGCTTCGCACTTCGCAGAGTGGAAAGCGCTCAAGTAGGGGGATACTAAGCCTTTGAATTGGGGGCGGTGGAGTGGAGCCCAACCGACCTTAACGTGAGCCTTAGACGGGGCACCAGTACCGCCCATTTCACCTGCGGCTTGAGCAGGTTAATTTCTGGGAGCCTCAGTTTCTTCATGCAAAATGGGAATAATAAAGCCTACCTTTGTTGAGTTACTGTAGGGATTAAAGGACATGAAACCCTTGTTGACCCTGATAGTGGGTTAGAGATCACTTCCTCCCCTTCCCTGCCATGTCCTGCCCCTCACCACCCATGAAATACCTACTGACCGCTCGACAGTAGGGGGATGCGGGCGGCAAATGAAGGCAGAATTTTCGACCACGTGTAGTAGAAGGGAGTGATTAATTGGAAAAGATGGGGAAAATAAATGTGAGGAGGACACTTCCGCCTCTTAGCCTCAAGAAATAAAATTCCATTCCTAGGAGAGAAACTAGATTTAAAAATTCATTAGTTAGTATGTTGCCATGGATGAATATACATGAAACTGAATTTCAGAAGCTTTGTCAGGAAAACGTTACCCTCCTATTGCACACCCAAGCATTTTTAGAGCTCTTCATTTGTAGTCCTCATCAACGAGTGGATTTTTTAAAAAAGCATCACATTGTTTTAGCCACGAAGTTTTATCGCTGTTATTTTTAAATTTTTGTTTTGACATGTTGCTTTTAACTGTAATTAAAAATTATTGGCATCTGTGTTTACTTTTTAGCTTGTGCATACCTTATCTTCATTGCAGAAACTAATTAGTATGTGAAGTAGAGTCCCATTAAATCTGCATTAAGGGGGAAGAATTCTAATCTGATCATATGTAAAATATGGTAGAAAATGCATTTTAATATTTGAAAGATACGTACACAGTATTAATTCCGTTCCCATTCTTACAATAAAGAAATACTGTCTTAGCATTTGTTTCCATACATCTTGCCTTGGCTCCTTCCCTGTGGTTAGGCAGATTGTACAACTCAGGGAGTGGGGGAACTAATCTTCACTCCTGAAACTTACGAAGTGGTTTAGGAAAATAACTGTTGTATGTGGTGGGACTATTTTAAAAAGTAGAATGGGGGTGCCGATGTGGCTTAGTCGATTGAGCGTCGGACTCTTGCTTTTAGCTCAGATCCTGATTGCAGGGTTGTGGGAGTGAGCCTCGCTTTGGGCTCCGCGCTCAGCCAGGAGTCTGCTTGTCTCCCTCTCTCTCTCCTCCCTACTCACAGTCTCTCTCTCTGACTCAAATAAATAAGTAAATAAATCCTTATGAATAAAAAAAGGGGGCACCTGGGTGGCTCAGTTGGTTGAGCATCTGCCTTCAGCTCAGGTCATGATCCCAGGGTTGTGGGATCGAGCCCCTTGTCTGGCTCTCTGCTCAGCCAGGAGCCTGCTTCTCCCTCTCCCATTGCCTGACACCCCTCCTGCTTGTTCTCTCTCTCTCTCTCTCTCTGTCAAATAAATAAAATCCATAAAAAATAAAAAAAATTAAAAAGGCAGCATGAACTACCCTCTGGAAATACTTTCTGAAGCACTAGAATATCTTTTCTGGTTTCAAATGGGTTTCACATCTGGCCTCCAGTGGCTTAGCATCTGCAAGCACAAGCTGCAGAAATGGTGGCTCTTCTGTGACGCTCCTTCTGACTGCTTGCGAAGAGATATTGCTTTTGAGACACCCTCATGTTGGAGGCAGGTAACCTTTGGATATGGCTGTTAACTTTGTATCTCAAGAAGATCTCAAGACAACCCCCTTTTCTTCTGCTCCTGCTGCTACCACGGTCGTGGGGCCATCCTCATTTCTCTCTCGGACTCCTTGTTGTCTCCTGCTTGATCCTTGCTACTTTTGCTGTCCTGCTACTCAGAGGAGCCTGAGTAAACTTCTAAAAGTAGAAGTCAGACGGTGTCACCCCCGGCCTCTCCCATCACCTCAGCACCCACCATACACTTCTCCAGTAATGTTAGTTTTTCTTCATTACCCACGGAGGCTGGAAGGGAGGAAGGCTGGAAGTGGCAGGAAGACACTGCCACTCAGCAGCATTAGTAATTACTTATTAAGTTGGTTATTTACCCATCCATTCTGTCTTCTGCACTAGCTGGTGACTCCTTGACCAGAGGGATCGTGATGTTGTTTTTTAAACCGCTTCATACCTGCACTGTAAGCAGCCTTCCGTCGAGGGCACATCAAGGGTTTTGGTTTTTAATGGTTGGATTTGGTTGTGTTTGTCACAGAGTAGCCTGCATCATGCTTCCCGATGAGTTCGTGTGCATCACGTGATCCCCTGAACTGTGGGAGGGCCTCTGCTTTTTCCCCTTGAACCCTGACCACCATCTGTGTGGGGAGACACAAAGTTCCCCAAGGGCAGGGATCCTTGTCTTTGTTGTTTGGGGCCGTGTTTGCAGAGTGTAGAGCAAGCCCAGAATAGGTTTGGTGTGTATTTGTGGAAGGGATGAGTGTTGGAATTAATGAAGTTCCACACCCCTGACATCTGGAATTGATTCCTATGATAAGCAAGAGTTCAGTTCAGCAAACCTTTACTAAGTCTCTCCTGTGAGCTTCTCATCACGCTGGGCACTGTGAGTGCAGAATCCGTAAGTGAAGCTGTCATTTCTGTTTGTGATTTGGTTTGCACCAAGACGCGTGCTCTTTTTCTGATTCGTTTAGAAACTATAGTATGATGTGACAGAGGCTTTCGAATCGTTTGAGCACTTAAGCCTGATTCTTATTAAACAGATAATTCGGGCGTGGTTTCATACCCATGCTTTGTTTCACTACCAGTTTTAGACATCATGTTAGTTTTAGACATCATGTTGTTAATTTCACTTGCCTTGTTCAGACGTGGCTGGTCCTGCCCTCTTGGAATGGCTTCCAGGGCTTAGCATCTTTGATCAGTCTATTTCTCATTTATCTTCAAGGTCTGACTGAGGTCAGATGATAAATATAATGCAGTGACCCAGTGTTCTGCTCTCCACATCTTACTTACGATCTAATTGTGATTTGCTGACAGTGAGGAGACATTAATCCAGCAAGAGCTTCGTTTCGAGTCTTGCTAGAGGCAAACACCAGAGATGCTGTGTTAGTTTCAGCGGCGTCTTCCTTTCCTTTCTTCTGGAAGATGGTGTTATTTTTGAAATACGAAACATTTTTCCCGTTCTCCATATGTTGAAGAAAATATCTCCTAGTTCATTTTTGATGTCAAGATGGGATTTATGTACAAGATTGGGGAAATATACTTATTTTTGGTTTGAGATACACCCAGATTTTTAAAATTTTCACCTAAAGTAGGTTGTGACTTTTCTTTCTCTCTCTTTTTTTAAAGAGGCACGTTAAAAAGCCACAAGCAAAAAGATACAATTTTTATATTCTGTTTCTATTTCTAAAGTTGTACAGTTGACAATTAAATCTTATCTGTATATTCTGTGTTCCTATTTTCAGGAACTGATTTTTCTCTTAAGTAGGAAACTTACAAATTCTATGGTCTTTACTGAAATACATCCTTTATATCCTCCTGAATAACATATATTACAAACATGGAAATATTAACTATTCCATGCCTAAATATTAGCCACTAAGGCATTGCCTTCAAGGGGGGAGGTTAACTATTGAATCATCTGTGTCCCTGGTAACTTTTTGGTGATTTTTGTATCATTAGCAATATAATCTGATTAAGTAAGACTGAATGTGTACAAGTTTATTATATCTTACAACCATCTGATTTAAATGATTAATTTGATCTTTTTTTGAAGGAGTTTAGGAGGAATAGCATAGCAATAAAGGAAACACGTCATTGTCTCTTCACATCTTTTTCTGTCTCTGGGTTTAAACTCTTCTGGTCTTAGAGAAATAGTGAAAATTGGATATTACTAGTGCTTAGTACATATATTAAAGGTTTGCCTTTTTCTTTTGTAGGACGAAGTGGCACATACTCTAACTGAAAGCAGAGTATTAAAGAACACTAGACATCCCTTTTTAACAGTAAGTGACTAAAGGGCAGATGTGATCATCATAACATTTTAAACTTAAAGGGTGTTTTACTGCAACAACTAAGCCATGAAAAATAACATTTATTTAGGCATACCATTTTCTTTGTGGAATGACTGTAAGTCCGATTTCTTTGACATTATTGCAGTGTATGGTCTAAGTTTACAATATGTATGCCTTTGTCTTCCCTGCTCTTAAACATCCACCCTTTTTTTGAGACTTATTTTTTCCCTCATGAATTTGACTGCCTTCAAAAACAAAAACAAAAAACCGTAGAGCAAATATGTGGAGACCACTGAGAAAATGGTAGACTTACAAGATATTCTTAGTATTAAATGTGAGGGTTTTGTGTTTCCTTTGTTTATTGGCTTCTGATAAATATTTAAATGATCAGGCAGCTTTGCTTGTCTCCAGATATGAAAGGCAGAAAATCTTGACTGAAAATTTTCTATAGAAATTGAGACTTCCCTTAAGTATAGAGTACTTTAAGAGACCCAGGAATACTGAATACATTAAATTAAAGGTAGGATAAGTCATGATATGTTTTCTTGATTTACATGCATATTACTTGTTTAGAAAGAAACTGATTTTTGTAGTCTTATACTTAGGTCACTTGTAGTAGAGACAAAATTTCTTCCTGGTTCTATTGAAGTGTATTAAGATTAACAATAACAAGATGGGATCGGGAGGGAGACAAACCATAAGTGACTCTTAATCTCACAAAACAAACTGAGGGTTGCTGGGGGGAGGGGGGTTGGGAGAAGGGGGTGGGATTATGGACATTGGGGAGGGTATGTGCTTTGGTGAGTGCTGTGAAGTGTGTAAACCTGGTGATTCACAGACCTGTACCCCTGGGGATAAAAATATATGTTTATAAAAAATAAAAAATTAAAAAAAAAATAAATAACAGGTAGAAAAGAAAGAGAAAAAAAGTAGTAACAGGTAGACTTTCCAAAAGGGGAACCTTTTAAAGATTTAGGATTATATAAAATAGGAATGTTTCCAGAGGCATGATCCGACCCCTAGACTGATTTTGTTACGCTGCTGTGTTTATATTGTCCAGTATAGAAAGTTAACCCCAAAGTTCTGATATCGTTAACTTACACAATTATATGAGCCAACTCTGTTGAATTCAGGCATGTTATGCACCTACCGGGTATGCAAAACACAGTGTTGAAGTGAGAAGCCTGAGCATAACTGCTCGAGCTGTGTTCCTAAGACTTCCCCACGTGAAGGCCATGCAGCTGGGAATTTCAGGGACTAATACCCTTTCAGAGAGACAGCACAATAGACCGAGAGGTGCTCATCATAATTACTAAGTGCATTTTTACTTAAAATTTTAATTTTAACCTTTCCCCTAACAGTAGCCAATGCTGATCTAAACAAAATTTGTTTTGTCCTTCAAAACTCTTCAGCTCTCTTAAGGAGTAAGTAGACTCTTCAGGACAAGAACAATTCGTTCCATCCCTCAAGCTTACTGTTTCTAAGTATTCTATTTTGGTATTGTTATAAGAATACTGGATTATAATGTAACATTTTTTCTTTTTCATTTCAAGTCCTTGAAATATTCCTTCCAGACAAAAGACCGTTTGTGTTTTGTGATGGAATATGTAAATGGAGGAGAGGTGAGTCAAGAAGTAAACCCAGCACTTGCACGCGCATGGTAGTATTGTCGTCAGTTTTCTTAATTACTGAAAATATAAGTTATAATGTAACAGGTTTCTACTTCCTGGCAAGGTTTTGTGTAGCTCCCGGGGAGATGGGAGCTGAATCATTTCTAATGGTCGCTTATATTTTTCATGACTGCCTTTACGTATTGGAAAGTGTAATCCTATTCTTTTTCTCTCTGTATTTCTTTAATGTAAAATGTTTTAGCACAAATATGCTTAATGGAAATCATATGATTTAATTTGGAAAGCTGGAAATATAGGATTTATGATGCTTTGCAAAGTTCTTTCCAAGTATTTGTGAAACTGGTAAAAGATTATTTAGCCGATCTTCAACTCACTTGAGCCATAGTCTATAGGAACATCGTGGCAGAGTTCCCTCTTCTTTTACCTAGTAGTTAGATAACCTTGACTACATTTGAGAGACTTGAAAGGATCTTGTAGCTTTGAAGAGAAATGCAGTTAACGTCCTATTCCTTTGTTCCCTGTCCTTTGTCCTCCCTGTTTTGTATCGTGTGAGGGAAATTTTTATTTACTGGAATAGTTGATTGGAAATATTTTACACTGTGGGTTTTCTGAAATCAATTTAATTATTAAATAGGGGATTTTATTTCACAGACCTGAAAATATTTTCCAAAGTAAATGGATTAAATATCCTCTACAGAATATGCTCTTGTATAGAAGTATCTGACTTGTAGGAATTACTTCATTTGCAAGCATTCATCCACTCATTAGGTAATCACATTTGAAATGCCAAGGCAGTGTGGGCTTGCCAGAAGGTGCTAAGACGTCATCCTTTCTATGAAGACGTTTATAATTTACCTTATAAATAGGAACACACAGTGAAAGACCTAAGTGCTTATCCGTTCATATTAGAAAATGCTTTATGAAAAAAAAAAAAGGAAAATGCTCTCTGGGTGATCCAGCATTAAGGGTAGATGTTCCGGGCTTCCTGGGATTTCAGCTGGAGACTCCCTAGGCAGAGGGAATCGCGTGAACAGAAGCACCAGGTGAGCACAAGGCAAGGAGAACCCGAGTGGCTGGATGAGAATAGCCCCGAGGTGGTCTGAAAAAGTACAAAGACAATGAACTTTGTGGAATTGCGCAGGACCGGTCCGCCCTAACAACCAGGGAATATGGTATGGGTGAAGGGTCGAAGGTGGCTTTGAGTTGGAATCAAGGAGAACTAACGGAGTAAACTTACAGAGAATGCGTTGAGGGTAAGGCTGTAAATTTGGTTTCAAAAAGGGTTTTCCTAAGGATCCAAGGAAATGTGTATGTCGAAAGATCATGGAAATATCACAGAGATACCACAGAAAATAAGTAAGGGGTCAGAACTCTGGGTACAGATTTGTGAGCCATTTCTATAAAGGTTAATAATTTATGTTATGAAAGTGGGTATTTCCTGTTTTGTGGGAAATTAAACCAGTGAATCCTCTATGTTAGCACCAATCAAAGCAAAAAGTGCTCGTATTCTCGAGCCCAGTTTCACTTCCAGGAATACATCCTACAGACATATTCAAAGATACACCACGGGGTGATACACGGATAAACACGTTCACGGCAGCATTTGCAGAGCCTCAGATGAGCATTCGTTTAGGAGATGCTTAAATAAACTGTGTGGGATCCATGCCGCAGAATACTTGACATCCATTAAAAAGAATGAAGGCGGCCCACGTGGGCTGATGGAGAACGATTTCTGTGAAGTGAAAGAAACAAGGTGGAGAGGCGGAAGCTGCCCTTGTCATGGGTAACAGAGGGCACGACCACGTGCCCAGGATCCGTGTCTCTGCGCGTGCGCTGACCGCCTCTGTGGTTGTGCACTGGGCTGGGAAGATAAACGAGTGACTGGGGACAATGTGGGAGGAAGACTTCTTTCTCGCTGATGCATTCTGGAGCAGTTTTTGTATTTTGTACTACAGGTATATATTATGTCTTTAAGAAATGAAGGAAGGATTAGGCTGAGGGACAGATGGTCGGATAGATAGATGACCAAGGAGATCCTAAGATCAGGAAAATGAGAAACTACAAAGAGAAACTGGAAGCACTCTTAAATTGGAGAACTACTCTTACCGAGTATCATGTCTTTACATTTGTTATAACAATTATCACCTCGTTTTATAATTACTTATTGACCTGTAGGTCTTTCCTACTAGACTCTGAGCTCCCTAAGGCTTTTTTGCTGATGTAACCCCAGCACCTTTCACACTACCTAGCAAAGTAGGAGCTCGACAAGTATTTGTTGGGTGGTTTGAATGAATAGGTTAAATGAATTGGACGAATAAATTCTCTCTGGGAGCATGGATTAACAGGGATTTTTAAACTGGAAACTGCTGGGAAATAGGGAAAAAAAAACAAAGTAATGTACTACATAGTTTATTTTGGGGGAAAAGACTTGAATTTTTTTTTCAGGAGGGAGTGTCTGTGAGTGTATTTATAAGCTATGTATTTTTTGAGGCTTTGTGCAAGGCACCCGGGTAGGTATGGTGAGGCGTAAACTCTGAATCAACATAGATCTTACCCTCAAAGAGTTTACAGTCAAGTGGGGAAGGCAAGGTACAGTACGCACACTGGGTGTGAGGTGGTAATTACCGCTTTATCAGAACTACAGACGAAGAACCATGGGACGTCACAGGAGGGAGAGGGCTCTTGTGGTGCGAGGGAAGCTTTGGAGCCTCCTGGGGGCCGCTGCACCCACACTCTCATTCTAAACCTGGCATACTTCTGGGATTAATTAACTGATGATTGTTGAAACAATTTTACACACAAAAGCAGATTTTCAGACTAGCCAGATGGTTTTCTTTAGCACTGAAACTCCTACATTATTTCTCTCTTTTTTCGGACTTTCTGTTTCGAGAACGTGTTATAGATAAAGACCAAATTATTTCACGGATTGCGGCAGGTGAACCGATTCTGTATGTGGTGTGTAATTTTCAAGTGCGTGGATAGTAATTACAGCATTGCTGTGTATATATATATTAAAGGAAATTTTGATTATATTTAGAAGATTTTAGGAAAAATGAAAGTTCTGTATATATAATTTCCCAATTTTTCTCTCTTTAAAGTTATTAGGCATTTCTAAATACAATTTAGATGTACTTTTGAATGTACTTTATAAATGCGAATAGTTATTTAGTTCTTGGAACGTGATGTGATTATTTCTATTCTTAAATTTATCACTTCTGCAAAGGAAATCTATGTTCAGTGTATCTTTAGGGTGACTTACTTAATTTTGGTTTTGCTTTAGGTTCACTGTGACATTTATTCTGCCCAAGGATGCTTACTAGAAATGTAGAAAATTCCATTGCTGTAGAAAAAATACTAAACATGGTACTTATGTTTGGAAATAAGGTTGAAATAGAGGTAAAGTAAGGGAAGCTATAAACTCACCCAGGCAGTCCACGCCAGCATTCACCGAGGCACGGGGCGGGGGGGGGGGGCCGGTTACCCTGTGGGGAACCTCTGGGTGGCATCTAAGAGACGGGTCTGTTGGATAGGAAGCTCTGTGGGCACCTGGGTGGCTCAGTCAGTTAAGCCTCCCACTCTTGGTTTTGGCTCAGGTGACGAGCTCAGGGTTGTGGGATCGAGCCCCGTGTCAGGCTCAGCGTTCCGTGGGCTCTCCTTACCCTCCTCCTCTGCTCCTCTCTCTCGCTCTCAAATAAATAAGTAAAATGTTTTTAAAAGAAAGAAAGGAAGGGAGCTCTGGTGAACAGAGCTCACGCAAAGGGCAGCATCTTCAAGTCTCTTTATACCCAACCTGTGCCCTGAGGTGGGCTTCTTTCATGGACCTCTTGAAGTAATTATATCTAGCCCAGTTTTTCCTTAAATCATACTTGTTGTCTTGATTTCTAATTAGCAACAGCATCCTTTTCACCTGTGTTTTGGGATATTTTATCATGAAATAGAAATACAACAGTTGAGACATTTTTTTTTTTCTGACATTCACATTTTTTTGTGAATATATGGATTTCTTTCAGCCTGATTGCACGGGAATTTAGCATGCTCGCAGCCAGGCCTGTTACCATCCCTGTGTTTGTTGGTATTGTTTAAAGCACTAAATACATCTTGATGGAAGTGGATTTGAGAGGCTATTGGTGTAGGAAATCAACAGTGCCTGCTTATAGGCATGTCGGTACAGTGGGGATCCCATCATAATTGCTGTTAGCTTACTTGAATTCAAGAAATGGGGTCAGCAAGGGGCACCTGGGTGGCTCAGTCGTTAAGCGCCTGCCTTCATCTCGGGTCATGATCCCAGGGTCCTGGGATGAAGTCCCTTGTCAGGCTCCCGGCTCAGAGGGAGGCCTGTTCCTCCCTCTCCCACTCCTTCTCCTTGTGTTCCCTCTCTTGCTGTCTTCCTCTGTGTCAAATAAATAAATTAAATCTTTTAAAAAATGGGGTCAGCAAGAGACCACATAGAGGTAGAGAGATAGGAAGGATATGGCGACTCTGCCATTTTTGTTGATCAGTGTGTTCACAGAGTCATCGTAAGATAAGAAATCAATTTGCTACTCTTTTACGCCATGTCAGTTTCTACTTGGCATCCAGAGTTTCATGAGATATAAGCTCCGATGCTTAAAAACACATGGTTTCCCTAAATCGGTGTCAGTAAGTGCGTTGTAACCACAGGCGTTCGTCTGAAGAAACCGCAGGGTTTCAGTGCTGGAGGCAGAACTGCTGGGCTTGACCATATTGAGACAGTGTGTTAGGTCTGCAGTGTAGTACCTTCCTCAAGAGTTCTCAGCAACGATTTTGATTATACCTGAGAACTTAAGTATGCACTTTAGAACCTATTCCATTATAGTCCGTTTGCCTATGAAATATTGAGTGAGCCGCTGCTGGGGAGTGGGCCTCAGCAGATAGAGAAATAAGGAAAACATGGTGCTTTCTTTTAAAAGATGACTATGTGGTTGGGTTCTAGACACGAGAATATGCATCTACTTTCTAGTGTCATTATCGCTAGGATAACGCTGGTTGCCGTGGGATACAGAGAATGGGCCCTTGAATCAATCCAGAAGGAGGAGAGGAGAGAAGGGGGCAGAATGCCAGGGTAGGAAATGAGACTCTTCCTCACTTTGTTTCTAAGCTAGGACTTTCACTATACCTTTGATCTCTAAGAACGAGAAGGCGAACAGTCATACGGAGGAAATATAACCTGTCGATCCTACAGGAATATGTCCTTCCCCCCCACCTGCCCAGATGTGAGACGGTGTATGGGGTGTCTGAACAAGTAGCGTCATATTAGGACAGATCTTCTCTCCCAACCAGTTTAGATTTTATCCTGAAGATAGTGGAGCATCATGGAAGACTTTCTGTAAGAAAATGTTTCAGAAGGAACACTTTGTAGCAGTATGAAGCTTGGATTGAAGAACACAGAACTGGAAACGGGAACTCTTTGAGAGGACACTGCATTTAGGTTTTTACTAATTTAGTCATAAATTGATAGGGTCATTAATTGAGGCAATATTAGAAGGAATAAAATTCTAATCATGTTTAGGTACCAGGATTGATTGATTGATTGATTGATTGATTTTTAAAGGTTTATGTATTTATTTTCATGAGAAAAGACAGCAGGTGCAGGGGGAGGGTCACAGGAAGAGGGAAAGCAGACTCCGTGCTGAGTGCAGAGCCTGCCATGGGGCTTGATTTCATAGCCCGTGAGGTCATGACGAGCTAAAACCAAGAGTCAGATGCTTAAATCAACTGAGCCATCCAGGTGCCCCTAGTATTTCCAGGATTTAATGACTAATGGAAAGAGAAAAACATCACACGGTTTCCTGTTTGCTGCTTGAGGGGGAATTGCACGGACACCGGGCTGTTCAAAAGATCAGGAAACAGGATGAGGAATGAGTTGTGGCGATCATCTTACATTTGAGGTACCTAGTGGGACTTACAGGGAGGGAGAGTTAGGTCAGAGACACAAACAGGCCTCATCACCAGTGCTAAAACCAAAGAAGGGAAGAAGTGTCCAGGGTGAGAAAAATATGTAGAGTTGGAACATTAGTGGCCAAGAATGGTGCCTGGAGAGACCAACATTAGACATGTTGGTGATGAGAGAAGCCTCAGGAGCGTCCTGGGCAGGAGAGGCAGGCAGGAGAAGCCTGCGAAGCCAAGCACAGTGTATTAAGTGGAACAGAGTGTAGTGAATCCTGCAAGATAACAACTGGAAAATGTGCACTGGATTTGACAAAGACTAGTTCCCAAGCAGATGCATGAGTTCTTCCTTTTTCTTGGGTTGATGCAAGGCATGAACGTTGGTGATAGATTGGAATTTACAGGAGTGCGTTTGGAGCTCAAGGCTGTGAAAGTGAATTCAGGGCAACCTTGGGTAAATAGTCTTTAGGCATCTGGAGAACAAATTATGAAAGCACTCTAGTAATGTGCCCAGGGACACTGCAGCTAACATATCCAAATCAAGTCTCTTTTTGTGGCTTCGGTATTACCAAGTTTTCATAAGAAGGAGAAAAATATTCTGAGGAAAATAGAAAAGTAAAGTGAAAACTAAGATGGTGACGGTTGGTTTAGAATGCCTCTACTCGCGGGATGCCCGGCTGGCGCAATTGGGGGAGCATGCAACTCTTATCTTGGGGTTGCGAGTTCAAGCCCCACATTGGAGGTAGAAATTACTTAAAAATAAAATTCTTAAAATATAATAAAAAAAATAAAACTAGAATGCCTCTACTTAGGATTCTTCCCCCAAATCTTACTCAGCCATATTTCTTTCTGGAACTCTCAAAACATCTCTTCAGGCTGAAATTGAAAGTTAAGGTATCCATCAGGGGATAAAGGAAAATCACTGGGTAGAAATGTTTATTCATCTGATAAATTCTTCACATTCCTCTCTTTGTGTGGATATAGGTGAAACTAACACTTTCATTTATTCACTATTCTTGTCCATACTTAGCTCATTGTATACTATATAATTACTTTGATAAAATTCACTCTATTTTTTGGATATGACTTTCAGTTGCATGCCAGTCTTAAGATCCTCTCATACTTATTTCAGATTTTCATTATTTGGCTGGCATTTTTGTCTTCAGTGAACCAGAATCATCTCATTTTAAATTCACATGAGGCAGAAGTCCCAGCAGTCAGCACTCTACTTCTACTTACTAATTTATGGAGGTGTGATTTGGGTGATTTTTAAATTAAAAGTATCATTTTATATTCATAGTGATAATTTTGAGAATTTTACTAAATTTATATGCCTATAAATATCTTTATTGTCAGGAGTCTGACAAGTTAATTTCTTTGCTAACTATTTTAGTTATTAATATACTATGTAGGTTAGATCAGAATTCTATTGCTTTCATCCAAAGCTTTTTCAAAAATTCCCAAGCCAAGAAAGATGCACTTAAGCACATAAAGTTGAAGGCAAAATACGTTTGGGAATATTTTTAGTATATACTTTAGTATATACTGCATTTTAGTGTACTTTCATAATAGTTCAAGGCTAGTTTTTGAGATAAATTATTAAGCCAGTATATCATGCATCTAAGGTAATAATTCAAAGCCTTGACTAGCTTTAATATCTAAGAGGCTTATTTTCATATCTAGAATCTCAGATGAGGAAATGTAGGAGCTGGCCAGGCTTTGCCTCTTCCCATGATTCTTCTTCTCTGTGTGGTTATGGCACAGCACCACATTTTTTGGGTTATTTAACTTCTCAGACAAAGGTTGGATTACTCAGAGTGAGCATATCAGAAGACTGAAAACCAAAGACACAATATATGTGCAGTTGGAGACCTTGAAAAAAGCACGAGGCATTGCAACACGATACCTAACTATTAAAAAGTATAATCCCCCCAAGTATAATCTCCAAACAGTATCTAGCCATTTGTGTCCTGCATCTTTCACTTAGCGTATTACTTTAAAAACTCATCAAAATTGTTGCATCTATCAGTAGCTTGTTTCTTTTTATGGACTTGCTCCATTACGTGGTGGTATCATAATAGGCTTATACAGTCACTAGGAGATAGGCATTTGGGTTCTTTGCAGTTTGGGCTATTATGAAAAAAACTTGTGAATATTCCAGTACAAAACTTTGAATGGACATACGTTTTTAGTTATCTTGGGTAGATATCTAGGAATGTGATTTCTGGGTCATTTGGTATGTTCAGCTTCCTTAGAAACTGCTAAATTACATTTTGCATTTCTAGGATGTTATTTACCATCATCACCATGCTTGTCATGGTTAGTCTTTATGCTTTACCCATTTTGGTGGGCATGTAGTGTTACCTTGTAGTTTTAATTTGAACTTCCTGAACAACTAATTATATTAAGCATCTTTCTGTGTTGATTTGCTGTTTGGATATCTTCTTTTGTTAGGTTTTCTTAAAAGTGTCCTTTGAAGGACAACTCTTTTAAAGTAGATGAAATATTTCATCAAGTTTTATGTGTGTGTGTGTGTGTGTGTGTGTGTGTGTGTGTGCGCGCGCGTTTTGTGTTTAATTTAAAACCTCTTTTCCTCACCCAAGTTTCAGATTTTTCTCCCATGTTTTCTTCTAAAAGGGTGAATAGTTTCAGCACTTACATTTAGGTCTATGATCCATTTCAAGTTAATCTTTGTATATGGTGCTATATGAGTCAAAATTCTTCTTCCTCTTTTTTTTTTTTATTGCTTTTGGATGTCTAGTTGTTCCAGCATATTTGTTGAAAATACAGTCTGTTTCCCACTAAATTACCCTGACACTTCCGTCAAAAATCAGTTGACCATATACATGTGGGTGGATATCTGAACCCTCTCTTTTGTTGCATTAATCTGCTTCTATCCATTATTATGCCTGCCACACTGTCTTCAACATTTACATTAGAGTAAGTGTTAAAATTGGGCATTTGGGTCTTCCACTTTTGCTCTTCTTTTAAAAAAATTGCTTCCACAACCTTATTTCCTTAATATTTCCATATAAATTATAGAATAAGCTTATTGATTTTTACATAAAGATCACCTTCATTTCAGCTGGGCTTGTCTTAAATCTGTTGATCAATTTAGAGAGAATTGACATATTAACAGTAATGTGTTCTGATCCATGAGCATGGTATATCTTTCTAATTATTTAGATTTTCTTTAATTTTTTAACAATATTATGTAGTTTTTAGGGTACAGGTCTTGAACAGTTTTTGCTAAATTTATCCTGAACTATTTTGTTTTTGATGTTATTCTAAGTGTTTGGTCTTTCCAGTTTGAATTGTTGGTTGATAATATATAGAAATGCAATTAATACTTATTACCCTTGAATCTTACATTCTTGTTAAAAATTATTTTTGTAAATGTTTGAGAGTCTCTGTATAGATGATCATATTGGTGAGGATAGACACAATTTTACTTCTTTCTAATCTCGTGCATTTTTGTTTCTTCTTTATTCTGCTAATACCTTGAGTTTTGTTGTTTGATTTTTTTTAATGTTAAACCAATTTTGCCTTTCTTAAATCAACTTATTGAGATATTACCCTCTCAATGTGTTCTTGAATCCAGTTTGCTAAAATTTTATTAAGAATTTTAAATATTTGTTTCTTTGTAATAGTCTTTAGGTCTCTCCTCTTCCCTACCCCAAGTAATGTCTCTGGGTTTGAACTCAGGGTAATGTTTGCCTCTTGAAATGAGTTGGGAAGCACTGCGTCCTCTTCTGTTTTCTGGTAGGTTTCACCAGTGAAATTTTTGGACCAAGAGTTTTCTTTGTAGGAAGGTTTTTACAATGAACTGGGAAAAAATTAATTAATTAATTAATTAAAGAAAAAAATATATATATATATACACACCCATGCCTTTTTTTTTTTTCCCTTGAGTAAGCTTTGGTAGTTTATGTGTTTCCAAGAATTTGTTCATTTCATCTAAAATTTTCAGTGTATTTGCTTAATATTGTTAATAATCTCTTGTTATTGCATTAGTGTCTGTAGGGAGCAGTGGTTAACATCTCTCTTTTACTATTGCAATTTGTGTATTCTCTTTATTTCTGATCATTCTTCCTAAAGGTTAATAGTTTTTATGGATATTCTCAGTGTTAGGTTCTATTGTATTTTGGAGTTGCCTATTTCATTGGTTTTTACTCTTACCTTTATTATTTCCTTTCTTTGGATTTAATTTGCTTTTCTTACCCTTGCTTCATAATCTGGAAACTCGAAGCATTTACTTAAACCTCTTTTTCTTTTCTAATACAATTATTTAATGTATAAACTTCCCTATAGGAACCAATTTTTTGTTGTATTTACATATGAATATAGCATATTTTAATGTTATGTATGTTTTTGCTTTTTTTTTTTATATCTGTTGTATCTATTCTTTTCCCAAATTTACTGATTTCTCATTCCTGTTTTTTTGACCAATGGACTATTTAAAGATGTGTGTTTTCCAAATAAGTTTTGTTTATCATTCAGAAATGTCTACTCAGTGCTTATTGGGTTCTAGTCTTAGGGTTCACTGGGGTGAATAAACAGTCATATTAGAAAATAAACCCAATAAATATCATAATCGTGAACAGAATAGTATGAGAGAGAAAAAAATGGAGAACCTACTTACGCTAAATTGAGTTACCTGTTTGAGGACGTAGTGCTTAGTCTGAGACTTGGTAGCAAAAAGTATGGGGAAGCAGCTAGAGGCTCAGAGGCCCTGGAGAGAAACCATTTGTAGCTCCCAGCTCTCGGTGCACTGATCTTCTCCAGAGATGGGCTGCATTCCTATTTTCGTCTACGCTAATAAGTTCTTTCTCTTACGCAGTTCATATTATGCTATTAAGCAGAATTAGAGCCATTTCTTCTATTTATTTATTTATTTGTTTGTTTATTTTTATTATTTCTTATGTTCAGTTCTTCTTAATGGAATAATTTATACATTTATCATCTCAAATTAATAGAAATTGTAGTTTTAGTATGATAAATAGATGATATGCCTTAGAGACAGACAACCTCTGTTTGAGTCTCAGCTTTACCACTGAATAGCTATGTGATGGTGGGCAAATTTTTAACACCTCCAAGCCTTAGTTTTCTCGTTTCTGTGATGCAGATAGTAACTCTATTTTATAAGGATGTTTTGCAGGTTATGCCCGTAAGTCACTTGGTACAGTGCCCAGCAAGTAGCAGTACAAAAAAATGGTGCCTGTTGTGGGGCTCCTGGGGGGCTCAGTCAGTTAAGCATTGACTTTTGGTTTCCACTGAGGTCATGATCTCAGGGTCCTGGGGTGGAGCCCCATTGGGACTCTCCGTTCAGCGGGGCATCTGTTTAGGGTTCTCTCCCTCTACCCATCCTCCCCCAGACTCTCTCTCTCTCTCTCTCTCTTTCTTTCAAATAAATAAATAAATAAATCTAAAACAATAGTGCCTATTCTGATAGTAATGGGAATAATCACTTATGTTTAATCGCTTATTATATTTAGTCAACTGTAATATGGAGATAACATTATGTAGCTTTTAGGATTGTTGTTAGAATGTACTGTTCTTAATGCTCCAGAATGACAGTGTGTATTATTTTTCTTGTATTGGTATTGAATATAGCCCAAATATATCACATATATCCTAATAAATGTAAATATTTTAAAAGAATTACCTTGAGAAATTTTACCTTTTTAAAAGTATGTTTTATTTTCCAAATGAATTATTTTAATTATAATAATGGATTGGAAATTTAAAATGATTAAAGGAAGGTATTTTTTGTCTTTTCACATCCTTAAGTATTTCCAGACTTTTAATCCCAGAAAATTTTAACTTGCATTACTTTTTTAAAAAATTGCCTGTGTACAGGCTATGCTTTCACAGAAATACCGGTCACCTAGTTGGTGATCTAGAATTTTTTTTACATTTTCAGACTTGTAGGAAGGGGCCAAGAAGCAGACGAATAGGGCTTGAGGCATTTAGCTGATAATTTATAGCTAACATAGTTTCAGCTTCCAGCAACTCTGACCTTATATCTCTGTCAGTTCTTCTGTGGTATTCTAAAGGATTAATTTGTAGTTCAGGAAATATATATTGAACTATATTGTTAAATAAGGCATTTTTGTACTTACATCTGTATCATAATCATTTTCGAAAGAACCTTACTTAAAAATTAAGTGCAAACATTGATTACTTCGCATTAATTTTCTGGTGTGAAATAAATGCAAACTGTGAGCTTAGCTTGTAAAAAGGATAAACATTATCTGGGAGATAATTCAGTGAAGACTTGCCTGTTAAATGTAAGAATACTTTCATTCGAGCCTATAAAATTAAGTATTCAAGTGTTTATTTCATGATGTATTTAATACTGTTCCAGTTGGGTAGTATTTGCTATGGACTGAGTATTTGTGCCCCCCTCACCAGAAGACTCCAGTGTTGAAGCCTGACCCCCAGTGTGATGGTACCAGGAGGGCAGGGTCTTTGGGAGGTGATGAGTCATGAGGATGGAGCCCTTGTGGGAGGGATCAGTCCCCTTAAAAGAGTGACCCCAAAGAGTTTACTCGCCCTTCCACCACATGGAGATACAGCAAAAAGACAGCCATTGGTGATCTAGGAGGGAAGCTCTCACCTGACACCCAGTCTGCCAGTGCCTTGATCTTGGACTTCCCAGAACTGTGAGGAGTAAAGTTCTATTGTGTAAAAGCCACCCCCAATCTTGGGTGTTTGTTATAGAGCAGCCTGAACAGACTAAGACACTATCATTGATTTGTTTCTCTGTGGATGAGCCAGAGCCATTCTTTTAATCTTAAGTCTTTTTACAAACCCAGGGGATGTGTTGATCCACCCATGGTGCAGACATGTCTTGCTTTAACTAATTAGTTGTCTTCAGAATATTCAAGTTTTAAGCTCAGTAGATGTTGTGATAATAAATGTCATCATTGAGTATATTTTGTTACTCTCTAGTTAACCATTTTTGTTTTCTACCATTACCAAGGAATGACTGAAAGTTGTACAAGTGGTATATACAAGAAGAAAAATGAGTTTAAAATCTTAGATTGCAGTGAAATTCTTAGGAAATTTTTTATTTCCAGATTTTTTTGTTTTTTGAAAAGTTACTTGCATTAAATACTAAACTTTTGCACAGTGAAGAAAGCCATCAATTAAATGAAAAGGCACCTTACTGAATGGAAGAAGATATTTGTAAATAATACATACGATCAGGCATTAATATCCAAAATATATTAAAAACTTATACAATTTAATATAAAAATACCCAACTCCATTAAAAAATGGGCAGAGGACTTGAATAGATATTTTTCCAAAGAAGACATGCAAGTGGCCATCAGACACATGAAAAAATGCTCAACATGACTCATCATCAGAAAATGCAACTCACAGTGACTATGGGATATCACTTCACACCCATTGGATTGGCTGTTAACAAAAACACAAAAAAATCATAAGTGTTGGCGACAATGTAGAGAGAAGGGAACCCTTGTACAGTATTGTTGGGAATTCAAACTGGTGCAGCCACCATGGGGAACAGTATGGAAGTTTCTCAAAAAATAAAAATAGAACTATCAAATGATCTAGCAAATTCCACTTCTGGATATTTACTCAGAGAATGAAAACACTAATTTGAAAAGAGAAACACATCTCTCCTTTCATTGCAGCATTGTTTATAATAACCAGGATATTTAAGTGTCTATTGATAGATGAATGGGTAAAGAAGATGTGATATATATTATATATTATATATATAATGTTTAATATTATATATTATATTACATTTATATCATTTAGGATATATGTTACTTTTACTTTTATAACTTTGTATATATGTGCATATCTACACAAACACTTGCATATACAATGGAATAGTACTCAGCCATAAAAAAGAACAAACTCTTGCCATTCACAACAACATGGTTGGACCAGGAGGGCACTGTGCTAAATGAAATGATTCAGGCAGATAAAGATAGATAAGCTATAGATTCTACTTCGATGTGGAATCTAAAAAACAAAGCAAGTGAACAAACAGAGCAGAAACAGATTTATAAATACAGGAAATAAACTGTTGGTTACCAGAGGGAGGAGGGCAGGAAAAATAGATGAAGAGGACTAAGATACAAACTTTGTTATAAAACAGATAAATCATGGGGATGTGATGTAGAACAAAGGCATATATGGCATGTGGTGACCAGATCATAGCTAGAATTATTGTGAGGATCATTTTACTATATATAAAAATATCGAGTCACTATCACTATGACGTACTCCTGAAACTAGTAGGACTTTGTATGTCATTTACTCTTCGGTTAAAATAAAGAATATAACTTTTTCAAAATAGATCAGTCTGTATTCAAAATAAACATGGGTTTCGTGATGAAATACAGACTTGTTTATTTAGTAGGTTAAGATAATCTATTCACATTAGTGTCTTCCTACAGTAGGACTAAGTACAACCAACCAAAAAACATGGAGTCTTTCCTTAAAGGAACTTAAATTTCTAAACATGCTTTTTGCTTGAGTAGCAAATAACTCATTACTGTTTTTGAACAAAATAATATTCAGGTATTTTATATGATTTTATTTTGCTTCTAATGAAAATACTTTATCTTCAAAACTATAAGCCTTATTTTCCCTATAAATAATTACTTGAGAAATATTTTTGAATTTCCCTTCATTCTTGACATACTTAGAAAGCACATAACACGGAATACGAGGTCTGGTGGTGAGGATGCCAAGCTCTAGGTACTTGTGTAGTCTTTCTCTTTTCCTTGTGCCTCTGCCAAGAAAACCAAATTAATAGAGCATTAAATTTGTCACAAGGGTTAACAGTACATGTATGTGACAGCTTTGTAAGGTTTTCTCCTATTATAAATGTAACAACTGCACATGCATTGCAAAACATCAAAAAGCCAAAAAGTTATTTCAATTCAGTTGAAAAATTTATTGACTGCTTGTTGCTACAGGCTCGTTACTGTACTGCGTACTTGGTCTAAATGTGAATAAGACAGATGGTCTCTGTATTTAAGGAAATCTTAGTGTTTTGGGGAATTAATATTAAACAAATAATTACAAGTAATTTTCAAGGTATAAAACAGAAGATGAAAACCACTCTAAATCTCACCATCTAGCAATAATTGCTATTACCACATTAATATATTTTCCTGTTTGTATACTGTACACAGTTTCCATTTTATTCAGTGTTATAAAATACTCATTGTCTGGTAATTAATTATGTAGATGCATGCTAATTTATTAAATCCTGACCAAATTTTTGAACATTTAGATTGTTTCCATTACTTAATCAACTTTGCTTAGGTATAATCTACATACAATAAAATGTGCCCACTTTATAAATAGAGGTGAATTTTTAAAAATCTAAAAATTCATAATTTTTAAAAATTATGAAATATACGTGAATTTTGACAAACGTATATGTGCATGGAGTTCCCATTATAATAAAGATGTGGACCATTTCCATAACCACAAAAAGTTCTGCCATGTCATCTGACACCCAGTCCCCCAACCCACATCTGGCCCAAGGCAACCACTGACCTGCCTTCTGACTTAAAGATTTGATTTACCATTTCTGAAATTTCTTTGAAATGGAATCATACAATATATGTTGTTCTGTGTCTTTTTCTCAGCCCAGTATTTTTGTTGCATTTTTGAGTAGGTGAGGCACGTATGGCCATAGGAAGGCCTGTTAATCTACCCTGCTCTTCGTGTACATTTGGATTAATTCCAGTTACTGCCTAATAATGAAGGGGATATGCACATTCATGAGCCAGTTTTCTTTTCTCTTGGTTATATACTGGGCAGTATCATTGCTGAGTTTCTAATAAGCATGTGTTTATGTTTTTAAAAAATTCCAGCACTGTTTTCTAAAATAGTGGTATCATTTGACTTTTCCAGTATTGATGTCGTAGGAATTCTGTTGGTTCCACATTCTCACCAACACTTGGTGGAGTCAGTCTTTTTTTTTTTTTTTTTTTTTTAAAGATTTTATTTATTTATTTGATAGACAGAGATGACAAGTAGGCAGAAAGACAGGCAGAGAGACAGGCAGAGAGACAGGAGGAAGCAGGCTCTCCGAGGAGCAGAGAGCCCGATGCGGGGCTCGATTCCAGGACCCTGGGATCATGACCTGAGCCGAAGGCAGAGGCTTTAACCCACTGAGCCACCCAGGCGCCCCAGGAGTCAGTCTTTTTAATTTAGTTATTCTAGTTCATATACAGAAATGTAGTAGTATAGTTTTAAGTTCCATTTCTGATGATTAATGATACTAAATATCTTTTCACACACTTCTTGGCTGTTCAAATACAGTTTTTGTGACCTGTCCCAATATTTTGCCTATTTATTAATTGGTTTGTTTTCTTATTGTATTCTAAGAGTTATAAGTAGTTTGCCAAATATATCACAAATAATTTCTCCTTTACTGTACCCTGTCTGTTTTCTTGATATTTTTTGACAACAGTAGTTTTTAATTTTAAAGCCCTAGTTTATCAATTCTTCTGTTTTCTGGCTTTTATATTTTTGATCTACTACCTAAGAAGTCTTTATCTACCCTAAGTTACAAATATTTTCTTTTAGAAATTTCTATAGTTGTACAACATTTAGGTCTATGACCCATTTTAATTTGATTTTTATGTATACAGTAAGATAAGGATTGAGGTTCATTTTTTCCCCTTATGAATATCCTGTTTCTCCGCATCTTTTGTTGGAGAGGCTGTACTCTGACTTTGATACCTTTGTCAAAAATCAATGCCATATATTTGTTTCTGGACTCCCTGTTACATTCCATCAATTGATGTGTCTCTCCTTACACCAGTACCATACTGACTTGATTATTACAGCTTTAAAGTATATCTTATCATCAGGAAGTGCACTATTGTCTCTCAGAATTGTTGTGGCCCTCCAAGATCCTATGCATTTCCATATCAGTTTAGTATCAGCTTCTTAATCTCTTCTTAATCTTTTCTGAAAAGTCTGCTGGGACTGTGATGGGATTGTTTTGAGCTTATAGATTAGTTTGAGGAGAACGGACCTGTCAGTAATATTAGTGTTCTGATCCCTGCACTCAGTGTATCTGTTTACTTATGTCTTCTCTAAGTTCTAGTAAAAGGTTTTGTGAGGGGCCCCTGGGTGGCTCAGTGGGTTAAGCCTCTGCCTTCCGCTCAGGTCATGATCTCAGGATCCTGGGATCGAGCCCCACTTTGGGCTCTCTGCTCAGCGGGGAGCCTGCTTCCCCATCTCTCTCTGCCTGCCTCTCTGCCTACTTGTGATCTCTGTCTGTCAAATAAATAAATAAAATCTTAAAAAAAAAAGTTTTGTGATTTTTCATATATAGGTCTTGCATAACTTTTTTCAGTTTCTCCTTACATGTTTCTATTGTGTTTTCATTGCCAGTTGTTTGTTGCTAGCATATAAAACTACTGATTTTTTGTGTACTCCCGTTGTATCCAATGGCCTTTTGAATCTCATAAGTTTTATAATTTCTTTTTGTAAATTTCTTTGGAATTTCTATGTAGACAGGCTTGCTGTCTGTGAATAAAGGCAGTTAACTTCTATTCCAGTCAGTATGGCATTTATGTATTTGTCTGTCTGTCTACGCCATAGTTCACTTGACTAGGAACCCCTGCACACACCAAATGAAAGAAGTGAGCATTCTTGTTCCCAGTCTCGGGGAAAAGATTCAGTTCATCATTCTTAAATGTGATGTTAGCAGTACATTTTTAGATGCCTTTTATCAGCTTGAGGAAGTTCTCTCTTGTTCCTGGTTTGTTAGGAGATTTTAGTATCAATGGCCACTGAGTTGTTTTAAAAGTTCCTTTTGCGGGGCGCCTGGGTGGCTCAGTGGGTTAAGCCGCTGCCTTCGGCTCAGGTCATGATCTCAGGGTCCTGGGATCGAGCCCCGCATCGGGCTCTCTGCTCAGCAGGGAGCCTGCTTCCCTCTCTCTCTCTCTCTCTGCCTGCCTCTCCATCTACTTGTGATTTCTCTCTGTAAAATAAATAAATAAAATCTTTAAAAAAAAAAAAAGTTCCTTTTGCATCATTTGAGGTGATCATATGGTCTTCCCTTTTTTTAGTCTGTTAATATGGCAGATTACGTTGGTTTCAAATGTTAATCCGGTGTTTCATTCTTGGGAGTAACCATCACGAGTCATGACGTATTATCATCTTTTGTTGCATATGATTTGCTCAAGTTTTGTTAAGTCTTCTTACATCTATGATTATGAGGGAATATCGATACCATTTCATTGTAATGCCCTTGTCTAGTTTTGTATTAAGGTAATACTAGCCTTATGTTTAAGAGGTATTTCCTCCTGTTTTCTGCAAGCATGAAATTGTTATTCCCTCTTTTTTAAGAGTTTGGTAGAATTCACTATCAAACTAGGGGGAAGAATTTTTTGAGTTGGTTCTTTTATTTTTTTTACATTTTTTTAAAGATTTTATTTATTTATTTGACAGACAGAGATCAGAAGTAGGCTGAGAGGCAGGCAGAGAGAGAGAGGAGGAAGCAGGCTCCCCACTGAGAAGAGAGCCTGATGTGGGGCTCAATCCAGGACCCTGGGATCATGACCTGAGCCGAAGGCAGGGGCTTATCCCACTGAGCCACCAAGCGCCACGAATTGGTTTTTAAATACAAACTCATATTTAACTTACCACATTTTTGGAAGATTTTAAAGGTTTATTTATTTAGAGACAGGGAGATAGTGGCGTGAGTGTGGAAAGGGGAGGAGGGAGAGAGAGAATTTCAAGCAGACCCCGCGCTGAGTGTGGTGGTGGACGCAGGGTTCCATCTCATGACCCTGAGGTTGTGACCTGAGCCGACAGCAGGAGTCAGACACTCACCCATTGGAGCCACCCTGGCACTCCTAACTGGTCTCATTTTATATTCAGGGTAGGCTATGCTGTCTTACATATCCTAGGACCCTTCCACCAGCACACCTTCATTTTCCCCCTTCACGGTTTTGTGCTGTTGTTAATACATTTTTACTTTTACTTGTACTATGAATGCCACAATGCGTTGTTTTTTTGGTTTTAGACCAGCCCTATCTTTTAAAGAGATTAAAAACATATGAAAAGTCAATATATATTAGCCCACAAAGTTACGATTTGCAGTCTCTTTTTTACCTTGTGTACACTCAGCTTTTCATCTGGTACCATTTTGCACCAGCCTGAAGCATTACCTTGAACATTTATAGTGCAGTATTTCTGATGATTTCCCTAACCTTTTGCATGTCCCCGAAAGGCTTTATTTTGCTGTCATTTTTGGAAAGTTATTTTAGCTGTGTATAAAATTGTCGTTTGCCAGTTCTATATTTAATTACTACAAAGATGCCTCTCCTCTTTCTCTGGTTTGCACAGTTTCTGACAAGTCGTCTGCTCCCATTCTTTGTCCCATGTGCTTACCGAGCTCCCCCGTCCTGTTACGCTTTCCTTTCAGCACTTGCTCTCAGCTATTTAATTATGATGTGCCTTGTAGGATTTTCTTCACATTTCTTTCTGTTGGGTTTTTTTAAGCCTTTGTGAATTTGTAGGCTTTTAGTTTTCATCAAATTTGAAAACTTTTTGGTTAAGTATTTTTTTTCTGTTCTTTCATTTCTCGTGTCCTATCCCAAGAGTGCACTTACGCATCTTTTAGCCTGCAGGATACTGTCCTACAGTTTATTAATGTTCTGTTCATCGTTTCCATTATTGTTTTCCTGTCTTTAATTTTAGATTTGTTTCCTGCGTCTTCAAGTCTGTTATCATCCACCCCCCCTCCAGGGTCTAGCAAGGTGATAATTCAATCCAGTTTTTCATTTTTCATCTAGGACATCTCAGACTTTATCTCTTAGGGTTTTATTTGGGACTTTTTCTTATACCTCTCATTTATTTCCCTGTATGCTTCCCTCTCTACCTTTTGAACCTCGAAACTGTATCTTAATAGCTGCTTTATCATGGTATTCTTCTATTGTGTTGTCTGTGTCACTTTCTGAGTCTGTTTCTATTCATTGACTTTTCTCCAGTAATGGGTTATAATTTCCTTGTTCTTCTCAGGTTGGTCTGACTCATAAGCAGTGATCTTTTCCAGGCTAGCTTTTAAGCCAAGCCTGGCCACCCTGGCCTTTGTGCTACAGAGGCAGTAACCTCCCAGACACTCCTGGCCACCACCACGTCTCTTAGGAAGCCTTTCCGTCCTGCCACCTGAGGAGGCAAAGTACTTTGAGCTCGTGCGAGTCTGCGATCACTTCATCTGACCTCTTCCATTGTCTCTTTCCTGGCCTCAGCATTTTCCTCACATACATGTGCTTCCTCTTTGATGGATTTTCCCACTGGATGCAGAATTTTAAGATACGTTTTTGTTTTTCATTTAGCCATTGGGATGTATAGTTCCATTGCCTTTTTGCCCCTGTAGTCTCTTAGAAGGCGAGGATTATTCTCCTGTTTGTTCCTCTGTATGTAATGTTTCTGCACCCTCAGTATTTTTAAAGGGTTTTCTGTCACTGGTTTTTCTGTGGTTTGAATGTGATCTGCCTTCTGTTACGATTATTCATGCATGTTTATGAGTTTTCATCATATCGGGATTTATAGAGACACACAGATTTATGCATTTATTATTATTTTTTGTCTCTAGAAGTCCCATTCATTTCTACTTATATTTTCCTTTCTCTTTCTTTTCATGAACCACTTTAAAGTCAGTCCTATTAATTCCATCATCTGCTGTTCTTAAGGTCTAAAGACTGATTTTTCTCTTGGTTATGGGTCGTATTTCCTACATCTCCTTGTGTCTAGTAATTGTTGACGGATACCAGATCACTAGAATTACACGAATGCCTGGATTTTGTTGTCTTCTCCGTATTTGCTAGCTTTTGTGGGTTTACCTTTGACTGTTTTTGAAATGTCTCCTGAATGCCTGCCTATTCCGTGATGACGTGGTTATGACTGGTCAGAAATTGGATGTGTCTCAGCTCTGAGTGAGCTCCAGGAATCACGGAGCACGAAGACCTCCATTTGTTCTCTGCTTGTTCTCGCAGACTTTTTAACCTTACCCGCGCATTGCTTGTACTCCGCAGCAGACTGGACTATGGATTTTGTGTAGCTTCCTTCTCACTGGGCCTCATCCTGTCCTGCACATGCCATTTACCTCATCCTCCGCGAAATCTGCTTTTCACTCTCCGACAGTGAGACCTGGGTTATGCTTGGGATCAGTCCTTTCCTGCCGGTATGTTCCATAAAGTGCCCTCGGACAGAAGGCAGCTGGTTTTAGGGCTCACTCATTAGTTTCTCTCTTCACAAAGATCTTGGTCCTGGACTGCCCATTGTCCAGTAGTTAAAGAGAATTCTGTTAGATACTTTTCCCAGTTGTCATTTTGTTGTTGTTGTTTTACGTGTTTTTGCCCAGTTGTGTAGAGCAAGAGGGTAAGTCTGGTCCCATGAACTTTTTAAGCCTTGTTTTCTAGTTAAAATTTTAATTAGTTTAATATTTTATATTTAACTATGACTACATCAGGGATTTATTTTATACAATATTAGATGAAAATCTAATTTTTCAGTATAGTATAAAGACTGTTCTTGCATTTTTTTTCATATATACTGCTACACAGGATATCCTTATGTCAAAGACTTCTGCATTTCCCATTTTAAAAGGAAATTTCTAAAGAAGGAACTATGGTACTTTAAAAATTATCTTAGTATCTATTGCCAGTTGCCCTGTGAAGAGTTGCTCTCTGCTTACACCCCAGCTACCAGTGTATGAAGATGCTCATCTCCGAACCCTTTCGGTGACAGTGCTCTTTCTGGATATGCTAAATTGTCTCTTTATGTTTTTTATCTTGCTCTCATTGATTATTGTAAGATGGCATGTTTTCATGAACTGTATTCATTTGTATTCCTCTCATTTTAATTCTCTGTGTCCTTTTCCCCTTTCCCCTTGTGTTTTAGTCTTTTTTTACTTTATTTGATTTCTCTACATCTGTATGCCATCTTTTTCTCTAACTAGTGCCCAACACAGTGACTTTAAAATAATTAATACTCACTAAATGGAAAGTTGATTCAAAGCCAACGTAGAAACTGAGACGGAATACCAGAGATTTAGGTAGAAAATCAGGAGAGAGATGTATCACCAAAGCCAAGGAACATGTTCAAGGAGGAAGCCAACAGCCAACGTCCTCAGGTCCAGACCAGGAAGAAGGGCAGACTATACATAGATCATTGGATCTGGCAATTAAGAGGTAGATCCTTGGCTAATCTTAGCAAGAATTAGTTCCATAAGGTAACAAGGGTAGACATGAGAGGACAGCAGATTGAGAAATAAGGTCCTTCTCCTTAAGCATCATTTTTTTAAGCTGTTATTTATATAGAAATTTGGCTGGGAGACAAATTGAAGAATATGGTCCAAATAAAGATCTAGAAGCCTGCATGTATTATATTGATTTAGGGAGGATCTATATCTTTTATACTGTAGATAAGTAAGTAGTAAGATTGACATTATTTTTGAAATATTTAGAAATCTAAACAATATTTTCATCCCATTAGAGGATTGCCATAAATCCTACATAGAGATCACAGAGGTTCCTTCATCCAAGTTAGCGGTATTTTGAATAAAGCATGGCAGAAGTTATTTTGACCCAGACATTTTTCAGAATGGCTTTACTGATGATACATGCTTCTTTCTACTTCTCATCCTCATTTGGATGGTAATACATTAAGAAAATATATCTGCCGGGGCGCCTGGGTAGCTCAGTGGGTAAAGCCTCTGCCTTCGGCTCAGGTCGTGATCTCAGGGTCCTGGGATCGAGCCCCACATCGAGCTCTCTGCTCAGTGGGGAGTCTGCTTCCCCCTCTCTCTGCCTGCCTCTCTGCCTACTTGTGATCTTTGTCTGTCAAATAAATAAATAAAATCTTTAAAAAAAAAAAGAAAAGAAAATATATCTGCCTATATAAAATGAATAAATTTTGAGATATCCCTGAGTAATTGTACATATTGGTTTGATACTTGGCATACTATCTTGGATCATTTGTAAGACATATTTACCATTTCTGCAGTCAGAATTCCTTTGATAGTTGATGGTTTATTATAGCTTGAATTGACAACTTTTTTTGTTTCTTAGTATTAACTTAAAATGATGGAGTTCCAATCAGGAACATTTTAGATTTGATAAAATATGGTAAGATAGAAGAGGCATTAGAGTTTAGAGACTGTCTGCCAAGTATTTTAGTTTTACTATAATTAATGTTAAGCCAGTCTTTTTTTTTTTTTAATTCAATTGTTAAGTCATATTCCCTCCTGATCTTTATTGTGACAGTGGGTTATGGATAAAATAGATCTTAAAATAATGATAGACTCTTCAGTGGAGGTGGAAAAAAGGAAGAAATCTGTCAGAAGAAATCTGTTTTTATGTTGCTTAAATTATGATTTGGTGTGTGAGGAACAAGTCTTCATTAATCATCATTCTTAGACATTTGTTGGAGTACCAAGAGTCCATAATCCATGTGAAGGTGTAGTTAGTTTTTGATTTTATAGTCCAGGATACACTGATGGCTTCTTTTCTTTAATCACAGACGTGTACTGAGTACCTACAGTGATATCTAGCCATGTGCCCCGCACCATCAAGATCTTTCATTGTTCTTGGCAGATTTCTTAATACAATGAAACAGTACATTGAAAATCAATTCATAGTGCCGGGAACCTGCTCCTTCCCCATAAGCGGTGTTGAACCGAGATGAGATGGGAGTTTCGTAATAAGGAGCTCGTCTAAAAGCAGAGCTGCGCGTGTGGCCGCACTGAGCTCCCAGGAGATGCCTGTTGAGCAAGGAGTGGTCTGTCCTGTAGGTGATGAAGAGAAGTGAATGAGCGTGTGGTTTAAATGATTATATGAGGGGAGGTTGGTGATATGGTTATTACTGAAGTAAGGAGAGGTAACAGCAGCTTCTCAGTCCTTTTGGCCATTACGAAAGTGAAAACTTGAAGCCTTATGGTTTGTCATTGTAGAAAAACCTTGATTCAAACTTTGAAAACATTTCTAGAGATCCGAAGAAGTCAAGATGCTTGTAGAATGTAACAAGCTCCCATCTATCGGTTTTGGCAAATCAGCAGTCTTTTCTTTGAAATCAAATGTAAATCAAATAATTAAGTAGAAATATTACATCTCTGTTGTGTACATTTATTTTAATCATGTCTCAGTGCCTCATCCTTGAAAGAGTGAAGCAACAGTATAGCGAGGGGAAAATGCAGTCTGATGATGCATACTTTTTTCCTCGAGTAACTGAAGGTTAAATGGGTAGCAAGCAGAATGCCTTAAACAAGATTGGTATATTGATTAAAACGCTGATTTAACAGCTCGCAGTCTCCCCTTGGAAACCTGGAGAAGATAAGCCAGCTGCTGTGTAAGAGTGCTCCGTGTCCGCTGAGAGTACACTATCTATCATCACAATATGGTGATGAGAGGTGTTTTATGTTTGTGTTAATTTCCCCCACTAAATCAGTAATTATTACAATCCTGTCCCTGCTGTTTACCCTGCAGCTGTTTTTCCATTTGTCGAGAGAGCGGGTGTTCTCCGAGGACCGCACACGTTTCTATGGTGCAGAAATTGTCTCTGCTTTGGACTATCTACATTCCGGAAAGATTGTGTACCGTGATCTCAAGGTAAAAAAAAAAAAAAAAGTAATCAAAATTTGTTTTTGCAGAGACTATAGGGACAAACACAAAGTAATTACAAAGTTACACAGTTTGGAGAAAAGCAGATTTAGTTGGGAAAAAAAAGCTGTCTGTTTAAGAACGTAGTTCATTGCATTTGACAGGAATTCCATTCACTGATACGGACATAGGTCCTTCATGTCTGAGTTTTTGACATGCGCCGTAATGTCTGCTAGACGGCTCTGACCTGCCCATGACAGTCTCATTTTTCTGGAAATTTACGAGCAATGGTAAACATCCAATTAGGAGTCAAGTGACTTTGCCAGGGACATTCTAAAATAACTTTCATTATTACGTTCTACCGTCCTGTGATGTGTTATGGAGAAACTTTTATCATAGGTAAGATATTTCTTGTGGGGGGAAGTATTTAATTTGATTTTGGTCTTCACTTTGTGGTGGGTTTAAATACCGGGAGCGTTTTAATACAGCCTTTTTGATTCGTTCATTTTCCATTTCAAAAAGCACCATGTTGTTTTTTGGACTGTAGTGACTTGACTTCTCTGAGTTTCTTCCTAATGAGACCCTCGTAATAGCTCAGGGGTTGGCATACTTTCTTTAAGTTCCAGAAAGGCTTGGGTGCCCGTAGTCGCTTCTGTAATTCCTCTGCTCCGCTCCTGTAGGGCAGTAGATGCCTGAGCTAGAACTTTATTTACCAAAAGAAGCAGTCGGCTAGCTTTGCTCACGGGCCATAGTTTGCTGAGCCCTGGAGTAGCTCATAGAAGGTCGTAGTGAAGTTCATGACACTGTTTTGACTTAGATCGGCCACGTTAAGGAAATGTGCACCATGACACGTTTTGAACATATTCCAAATGTGACTCTCGTACTTTTGTGAAAAGTAAAGCATACAGTAATCTTGACTTATTAAGATTTGATACAGAGTTGCTTAATTTAGTAAATATTAGTTCACTTAAAGTATGATTTGGAGAAATAGAAATCTTTTATGAAATCCCATCTGTACAAAATATATCTCCATACCCTAAAAGAAATCACAGTTACCCCTTGCTCCTGCCTCACTCCTTTTAAACACCTGTGGTTCCTAAGTTAACTAAGCACTTGTCTGGTTCTCTCAGGGTTTTGTTGTCATGTACCTTTAGGCTGTGAATGACCCTAAGGTGTAACCCTCTCACAAAATACTATCACAGTGAGATTTACAGTATGTATGTTTGTATGACATATTATGTGTTCAAGTTTAAAAGAAGCTATAAATACTCTATTTAGGAAAATGAACTATGCAGCTCTGAACCACCAGATCGGGGATGAGCTGATGTCCAAACGCCAAAGTGCACCTGAAGTCTTTATAACCAGGAATGTGACAGAATTAAGCTCCTGTAGTTTAGGTCTGTGTGGCCAAGTAATCCGATGATTTACATGTCTTAAATCTAGATGTTTTTTCAAGAAAGTAGTTCCATGGCATGATGAAACTTACAAGTTATGTTGCGTTTCCAGACTTACTTAGAAATAGTTAGCTCTTCTCTGAGGCTGCTCTCCCCTTGCCTGAAGTGTTATCTTTTATGGATTCTAGTTGTAGCGAAAAGGGGGGTGTTTTCTCGATTTAAGGAAGTGAGAATCATTTGGAGGGACTCAGTGACTTTCAAAATGCTTGAAGCAGGAACTGTTAACCTAAAGAAACAAGGGAAGGAATGCCTATTTGATCACCAGGATCGATTAAGGAATGATATAATGGGGATGGTCTTGGTCAGTAGTCTTTGTCAGTCATTCCTTCTGAGATGAATGGACATGTTGGTATATCAAAGTTCATTTAATAAGAGTTTCATTGCTGTGTCCTTTCTGATTCTTAAACAGAATTTTGGTATGTATGAATACCAGACCATGTAGTTACCATATGCATATCCACTGACTTCACTAGACAGTGAGGTGGCCTCTGCTCTCTTAAGTTTACTTTTTTAAAATATCGTATTTAACTTCATTATTAAAATATAGTATTAAATATAGTATTAACTTCAGGTCTAAGTAATTATATAACAGAGGACAGAAGCCACAAAACACACACCGGGAAGAATACACGTAATGTTAAAAGCCAAGCCTTCAGATTTATACACGTATTACTGGTATCCGTAGCACACAGGCGTATGCGTAATAGAGTGAGATCCTGTAGGTGGGCGGAGATTTCCGGTTGTTCCTACTCGGCAGGTGAGGTCACGGAAACCCGGAAGGCTAGCAGGTGTCCTACCTGAAGTCCAGGACTAGGTTGGTGACCTGGGCAAGATTATGGGACCACGGATCCTTGCTCCAGGCCCGGCGTCCTGCTCCTTACACACCCTCTGCCTTTGTAGAGCTGAAATCTTCATGGAGAAAGAACGCATTAGATGAACTCTGGGAGATCTTTGTAAATCTAAAAGTCGAATGAAGCTGCTAAAGATACGAGATTGGATGTTTTCAATACATTTACACCAGATACATCAAAAACCGCATCATCAGAACTGATTTAGGAACCAGTTTAATTTATCAGGCTCAGATTTGTCTTGATCCTCTCCTTACTAATGAGCTCATGTTTATTCAAATGCAAACCCATCCGAAGCCCGTCATAGCTGTGCCTCCCAAGAAAATCCGTACCTGTTTGCTGACACCCCATGTATCATGGGAGGGCAAGACTTACTTCATTTGCAAGTTAATTTAAGATATTTTATCAGTTCAGAGTTCCTAATAAGTTGGTGTTCATGGCAGCAGATAAATTACTACGATCTTTGTGACACTTCTAAAAGTAAGTTTGCTTAGTTCATCAATATTTGCCATAACACGAAATTCTCTCTTAGGACTCAGATCCCTTGTGATTACTTAGGGAAAACTAGTATATGTTCATGAGAGCATCAAAATTTGAAGAAATCCCTATTAAGATTCTGTCAGCAATGCAAAATATTTCGAAATCTTCCTTTCTGCTTAGTTCTTACTTTGCAGGTGAAAGATTTCTTTTCAAAGGCCACGCCATCCAAGTACAGAACAGGCTGAATGGGGGGTGTTTGCAAAGGATACCGGAGTTCTTGAAGATTCAGTTTCTCCGGGAGTTTGTAACAGGGCAAGAAAGGGCAGAAACTCGCATATAAATCACTACAGCATTCTATTGGTGATTCGTCTAATCTTATTTTCTACCTACTTAGAGAGTTTAGTGGTTAATGTAACCATTTACATTATTAACATGAGAAAACAACAAATAGATTTAGGTAATTTCTTGGTCTCCACGTGGGCCCGGAATGATGGGCCGCGAGTCTTCCCCGGCTTCATCCGCTGGCCCGCTGCCCCACACGCACCACAGATAAGCCCGCAGTCTAACCAAAAGCCAATTTATTTTTGCTTTACCTACGGAGTCTCGGGACTCCTCGCCCAGCTCCCACTTCTCACCTGTCACTCTGGATTCTCTCTTCTATAAAAATCTTAAGCCAGTGCTATTAAGAACCCCTTCACCCTCTAAAATTACACTGTACTACTGGGCTGCGTTCTTATGTGTAGTCTAGTTCTTAAGCAGCCTGGCCCCCTAAGTGGGGTCCCCCCACTGTGCAGTAGCAGCCATTTCCAGCCTAGGCGGCATCATAAGTGGAGACATGTTTTCCTTCAGTATTTCCACACACTCTCTAAAGTTCAGGGTTGTTAAGGTCCTGCAGGTCAACTTGTATGACATGTTGGCACTTTGATGGCCCTAAACCCGAGAAGGCGGTGAGCAGAGGACAGATTCCTGACTGCATTCTCGGGCCGGAGGCAGTCTGGGTACCACACAACAGGTTTGGTGTAACTGTGCCAGAATGGGGCGCAAGACGGAGTGGAGGAGATGGTTCATACCCGCGCCAACAGCCATCAGAGCCCTTAGGAACTGCAGTTTTTATTCCTCTGTTTAATCACAGTGCCAGCCAATTAAATAAAATGAAACCTAAGAGATGCCTATGGTAGCTAGACAGTAGCATACACGTCTACATTAGAATATTAGGGAGGGTGCAGAACTTGGCCAGCCTGGCGTACATCCGAGCAAAACTTCCCAGCCTGTGTACCACAGATGGGTTACAGGGGACCCCAAGCCTTGGAGCTCCTGGGCCGGCCAGGTGTGGCCTCAAGCAGCTCGTCCGCCGATGCTGCTCACGTCCGACAAATTTCATTTTTCATTGTACTGGGAAGTGTTGAGAAGCACTGTATTAAAGACAGCAAGGATTTTTAGAGTTTAGTTTTATGCTACACACCAGCAAGAACAAGAAGGAGCAGAGTACTTTCTTGCTATGATTTCTCGTCCACAAAGCACAGAGGGAAAAAAGATGTCCAAATCTACTACATTTTTTTTTTGTATATGCACTGAATTAAGACTTTCTATCAGATAATGGCTGTCTGCTTCTGCGGGGGAAAACATTGCCTTTTTTGAATGGGAACTCTGTGAGCTACAGGTAAATAGTTTCTCTCTCCTCAGAGAATGAACTGTTAGAACGCAGCCCTCTCTAACTGGACAAACAGCAAAAGCATCACTTGGGTTTTTCATGTATAATCTTTTTCTCTCAAACCTCCTATTTGATGTTGTCATTGCTTTTGCTTGTGGATGCATCCGTGGAGCGTAGACATAGTGCCTGCCCTCAGTCTTGGAAACGAAGACTGATTGGAGGTAAAAGCAGATGGATTTGGAATTTATAAACAGAGGGGACCCGAGCAGTCAGCACCACAGGGCATCCTGGGCTTCGCAGCCCACGCAAGCTAGGAGAGCCGCGAGATTGCGGGAAGAGAACCGAGGAGAGATCGCTTGTAATTATTTCATTTCTCCTCGGCACAGAATGTTCGACTAAATCCCCTTTAGAGTTTAATGCATGGAGGAAGTGATTTCCAGGTGATTCTGATCCGCTCTAAGCCATTGATCTTCTTTGAAAAGACTTCCAGGTGATTCCGTACCAGCTCCACATTTATTAATCACGAACCTGGTGGTTCTTCACATTCTGCAGAAACTTGGTTATGCATCTGTGTCAGATTATTGTTTATTTTTTAACAAGACTGCATGTTTGGTTGCCCCGATGTGTCCTTATCCAAGACCAGGTTTGGGGAAATCCTTTCTGTAAAGTGATACGTCTCTGACGACTGTTGATACTTTTTAATGGATAAGTTGTATTTGTCAGTCATGCTTGGTAAGATGACATTTCAGGATGTCCAGAGAGCAAAGTAATTGATGGGAGAAGGTGGACACCATTTAAAACTGGCTCAAAAATACGAAGTATTTATGTTTTGTTGTTTTATTCAGTAGAAATTATTGCATATTGACAGTGTCACTGAGCAGATCAAAGTGTTCTTTTTCTGAACTTTCCCGTGTTGTCTTGAGGAGCACACACCATTGTGATAACTCGTAATTCAAACATTAAACTCTTCACGTTGACTAAATGATCGATACACTTATTGAATGTGTACAGTGTGTCAAGTTCCGCATTCAGTATCTCTAATTCTCAAAGCAACCACATCAGATGCTACTGTTATTTAGCGCTGTTTCATAGACGAGCTTGAGACACACGGAAATCAACAGCGTGCCCAAGGTCTCCCAGGGAGTAAGGGCGAAGCTGGAATTGTCGTATGCGTTCTCTGACTTACTCTCATTATGTGACCTTTTTGCTCTCAGGCAGTGTGCTAGCTCAGCCCACCTCTCACAGTCATCCCTTTGTCTGACCTCATTGCTTCCTTTATTATTGTAATGTTTTTTTTTAAAAGCTGATTTATAAAACAAACAGGATGACAACCTGTTCTGGTTTGCCCCGGACTTCCCAGTTATAGAACTTTGAAGTCCTGCGTCCTGGGAAACCGCCTCGTTCTGGGCAGACTGGGACTCATGGTCCTGCCTCCTGGGAAACCACCTCGTTCTGGGCAGACTGGGACTCATGGTCCTGCGTCCTGGGAAACCGCGGGAAACCGCCTCGTTCTGGGCAGACTGGGACTCATGGTCCTGCGTCCTGGGAAACCGCCTCGTTCTGGGCCGACTGGGACTCATGGTCACGTTCATTGTATTTCCTCCTCCAACCCTACCCTGAGTCTTGGCTCATTCCTTGTCCCTCCACCCCTGGCATCTGAGAATTGATACAGGAGGCTAGAGAACAAGGTGCAACTCGGGATTTTTAAAAAAACACACACACTTTTTGGTATTAAAAAACAATGTTTTTTAAAAACTTCTGTCTCCATTCGCTTCCAAATAGCCTTGTCAAAATGTAGAGAAATGGTAATGCTCTCATGTTTCCATGAATACTCTCCGATGCACGTAATGCATGTAGAGAGGAGTAAGAGAATATACTCCCAACACGGACGGGAGTCGGAGGAGAGGAACCGACTACAGACACACTTTCGTATTCTCTTCAATACTACTATGTTTTATTTGAAGTTTTTATAAGAATTTATGTATTGTGTTAATAAAAGAGGTTTACTAAATACTTTTTAAAAAGACCTTTCAGCATTTTAAGAATTGAATTTGGTTCTGTTTTTATATATGATAATATTCATATATTAAAAGAGTGTGCATATTTTTAACAATGAAGAGAGCAGGACATTGATATTTTCATTCGGCCAAAGCAGCAGACTCTCTGGTATATACTTCTCAGTGTGGCAAGATGGGAGAGGGAAGAGGAGGGTGTTTTTGAGAGAGAAGGAAAAAGGCTGGAAAGCCAGAAGCCTGAAGAAAAAAAAGACCAAAGCAGGGAGTGGTGAACAGAAGAATGGGAAGTAGACAGACTCTTTCTCGATGTTTCTGACTGGTTTCAGTACTCAGGACCTGTTGCCATCTGTGCAAATTAGGCTCGAGTTTTAAGTTCCAGTTAGCAGAGGAGCATAAGGAAGATGCACAATAATCTGAATTTAGGTAAAATAAAAGAACTTCTATTTTTGAAAGTTTCAAAATATATTTAGGGTTCTTTCACCTTCCTGAAGACCTGTGAAGGACAGACTTGCTTCACTGAAGTTTCTACAGTACATGAGACGTGTTCTGAGCATTTAGGTCAGCCAGTGCTGTCCCCACGGACTTAGGTCTGTTCTCCTGTTTCCTTCCGTGACCGTGACTTCCTTAATTATATTTGGTTTCTCATGTATAAGACTTTGGATAATGTGACAAAATATACTATCACATTTTGTATGATTGATATGTTTATATCCTTATATGGAGTTCTGTTTCGAAATTGATAGTGACTTCAGAGTTCAGGTAAGCGCTGTCATATGTCATCACATGAAGGAGAACAAGTCCCCACTCCTTAAATAAGCGAATTGTCATTTCTCCTGCTGATACATTTTTCACATGTTTCTTGTCTATGTGTTTCTTGTGTGAACCTTTAGGTTATACCTAGATGACCAAACAAGCTTAGGAGCCTTGTCTGTATAAGACTATAAGGTCACAATTTAGACCTCATGTGTGTCTCCGTGTGATGATAACCATAAGTTTGGGTTCAGATTGGGAGGAGAAGATCAGTTATTGTTGCTATTTTAAGTTGCACTGATTTTGCACAAACTGCTTCCCCCCCTCATACATTTTTATAATTTTCACTTGAGGCAAATAATCTTGCCACTCAGTTAAATCTTTAAAATTCTCTTTGGTGTTTTTGAATTAGTGGGTTCAAAGAGATTCCAGTTTTATATTATTTGTGCTATATATTTTCATTAACTGTTGAATGTTTGACTTTGATATTCTTTTTCTTTTTATGTTTAAAAGGGTTGGTATTTCTTTATTACAAAGATCTTCAAAAGAGGATATCGCCTTACCTTACAAAATAAGATTTAGGTTTGATTTACAACAACCACCAAAAAACATTTCTGTAAGTGAATATTTTATAATAGCAATAGATTCCCAAGAGCAATTGTTGAAAACCATCTGTATATATCTAGAAGAAGATGCTCGTCTCTTTGGGATTGTTTTGATCACAATGTATTAAGCAAAAAAAAAAAAAAAAAGGATTGCTGTTTGCTTTGAAGTTATTTAGGTTTTAGTTCTCAGAGCTTACACAATAATGGCTCTTACTCCCATTGGTTTAAAAATCAATAATTTTATCATCGTGAAGTATTTGATACAACATATTTCTTTTTACACATGAGTTAGGAAGCTATAGGGTTTGTAAGTGCTGCAAGTTCTATTAACTACAGCTACGTCCTCTTTCCAAAATATCTTACTCAGCATTCCATAATTTTTCAAAACAGTATTTTCCTATTTTTGAAAACTATAAAACAAATTATGTCATTTTTCTTACTACACAGTTGGAGAATTTGATGCTGGATAAAGATGGCCACATAAAAATTACAGATTTTGGACTTTGCAAAGAAGGGATCACAGATGCAGCCACCATGAAGACATTCTGTGGCACACCAGAGTATCTGGCACCAGAGGTAGGCTATGCTTGCATGTGTAGGAGAAAACTAATATGGCCATATGGTTTGCAAAGCAAACCATTTAGCATTAAAAAACGTTGTGCTATCTACTACTTTTTCTTAATTTTAATTCCTGTACAGTTAACATACAGTGTTACAGCAATTTCAGGTGTATAATAGAATGATTCAACATCTCCGTACATTACTCAGTGCTCATTCTGATAAGTGGATTTTTACAAATTCCCATCACCTGTTTCTCCCACGGCGCCCCCCCACCCCGCCACCTACCCACCTCCCCTCTGGTGACCATCAGTGTGTTTCTAGAGTTAAGAGTCTGTTTCTTGGTTTCTCTCTTTTTTCCCCTTCGCTCCTTGTTTTGTTGCTTCAGTTCTACCAACATGAACCACATCTACCTTGCTCTCACTTCTTTAGCGTGGGATTATAGAGCAAGAATATGTAGCAATTAAATTTTTATGAGCACAAAGTGCTAACTTCAGTAGAGTAAGTTACTTTTTGGCCACATGTATTTTATTTCTTGATGATGCCCATTTTGATTCATTTATTAAAATCAAATAATTGGGCAGCGTCTGCAGGAGTGTTTGCAGTTTTTAAGGCATCTTGAATTTTCCTTTGAAATAAAGAAACAATGACAATTGACATTCACAGTGTCCGTGAGTGTCCACACTTTATTACTGGGAAGTATTTTATAAGGAAGGTTACTGAAAGAACAGGAGCTACATCTTGGAATTCACGCCAAGATGACGTGGACCCCCCCATGCTGAGGGTTCCATAATCATTCGTTAATTTGTGTTCAACGAATATTATTATGTGTCTGCTGCACGTCAGGCCTTTGTGCGGGTGATGGGGCTACAGGACCACGACACAAAAGACCCCGCTCTCTGGAGCAAAACAAGGTGAAGAAATCAATGCCCTAATGTCATCTAATGGATATAAGGGCTGGGGAGAAAAATAAAGCTGGATAAAGGGAAGGATGTGGTGTGGTGGCTATTTTAGATAGAGATCAGATTACTCTGGCCTTGTAACAAAGGGCTCCAAATCCTAGTGGTAACAACAGGGCTTTTGTGTGCTCTTTGGTTCAGAGTCGGGGCGATAGCAGGGATGGCTAATCGCTGCCTCGCAGCACGTGGGGCCTCAGCCAGACGGACTTCACAGCGGCGGGGTGCTGTGGCCGGAGGCTGCGGGGTGCTGTGGCCGGAGGCTGCGGGGTGCTGTGGCCGGAGGCTGCGGGGTGACTGTGGCCGGAGGCTGCGGGGTGACTGTGGCCGGAGGCTGCGGGGAGGGCATCCTCACTCATCCTCTGACAGTCAGTGCCCCGCCTGCTGCTCCCCTGACAGGCACCTGGAGCCTTGACCTAGAGCCTCAGCCTCGCCCTGTGGTCCAGACTTCCCCGGCCTCAGGTTCCACCGGGAATGTCTTAGGGAGTGAATCAAAAGGTGCTTCCTCTTGTTTTGTTTTGTTTTGTTAGGTTTTTGTTGTTGTTGTTCACCTAGTAAACCATTAAGAAATGTTTCATTAGTTTTTTGCAAATCCCTTTTCATAGTATATTTTTAATAATTTTATCAGAGTACAGGCCACCCACCCTGACCTTCAGCAGTGGTTTGTATTATGTTCACAGTGGCTGTGACTGTCACCACTGTCTAATTCCAGAGTACTGTCATCACTCTGACAACAAAACCCACCATTATCTCCTCTTCCTCCCCAGGCAGCCACGATCCACTTTCCGTCTCTATAGATGTACTCTTCTGGACATTTCATGTCAGTGGAGTCCTATAATAGGGAGCCAGTTGTGTCTGGCTTCTTTCACGTAGTAGGTTTTCAAGATTCATCGATGTTTTTAGCATTTTCTTGGTACTGCATTCCTTTTAATGGCCAAATAATATTCAGTTGAATGGATATGCCACAATTTGTGTGTCCATTCAGCCATCAACGGACATTTGCTTTGCTTCCAGTTTGGGGCTATGATGCTGCTGCGAACACTCGTGCATGCGTCTCCTCTTATGGCCTGGTTCCAGAAACCACCCATCGTCTCGGTCATAGGCTTCCTATGACTTCCTGTCATAGCCGACACCAGTTGAAGGCGTAGTCACACCGATCCCTGCTTCCCCATTGTAGAAGACCCTGGGAGACAGGAGATAACTGCTGCACCTGTCTTTAGGAGATACTGTCTTCTCCGAGCAGGATGTGTGGGGAAGTGATGGTCAAGCAGACAGCTGAATGCTAAGGAGGAGGCAGCTATTGCGGAAGTGGAGAGGACCAACTTTCCAGACGCAGAGAGCAGATAGTTGAAAACCCTGAGGCAAGAATGCGCCCAGTTCCTCCCTCAAACTCTAAGAAAGTTGGTGTGGCTGGATCCAAGTTGGGAGGCATTGATCTTTGATGGGTGGATAGTAGCTTCTCGAACATCTGCTAGGCATGCGTGCTGCATGTTTGCAGTGACCTTTTGCAATAGCATCCCTGATGGTTCTTTTAAAGGTGAGGGGACGGAGGATCAGAACTTCTTTGTAGTGGAGTCTGTACACCGCAGGGAGTTGTCCGAGAGAGGATCCACCTTATAAAGGCCACTCTTCCTTTTTTAACTACAGATATTACAGCCTCCAAAAGCCACAATTTCAAGACCGCTTATAGGTGTAAATAATTGTCATTTTTAAGGTGAATGCTTTACAAATGCTCAAAAGGAAAAGGTAATTAAAAGAAATTAAGGAGTAGGAATACACCGAGAACCCTAGCATGCCCCGTACCTGTAGTAACTCATATCAGTTTGTTAATATAATGGTTTTTTCAATTAGATAGTAAATATACATTTCAAGAATATTGTGTTATTATAAAGAAGAGCTAATAATTTGAAATACAGTACGTTTCTAAATATTATTTTCTTGAGGGCTGCCAACAATATTATTTTCTGTTGTAAAATCTAGAAGTTTAAGATCCTCCCATTTTTGTGGTGATTTGAGTAAAATTTTCAGAACCCTGTTCCTTATTTATTCAAATATGAGATCATATTTTCTAGAATAGGGTTGTTTTTGTGAATGTTATGAAAAACAAATCCTTTGTTTCTCTGGAGTTCAAGTAACCCCTACGATCCCTGGGCCACAGATGCTGCCATCCTGTATTGAGAATAACAGAATTAGTTGTGTCACAATTAGTGGAAATTATTTCTGAAGAAGATAAACACATCTCATTTCATTGAGAAGCAGATGATCTAACAGACAAAGATCCTGTTTTACATGCTTAATGTCATCCGCTGAAGAACAAAACCAAGAGTTTCACAAAGAAAAATACAGTTGTTTCTAAAGTGAAATTTTACAATCCCAAGAAATTATCAATTCTTTCTAAAAACAAGTAAGAAACATTTTTGTGTACCTTTTTTTTTTTTTTTTTAAATATCGCAGACGTCTGGTCTGTAACAGCAATTTCTGTACCCATGGCTGATGTGTGTTGATCCATAATTACAGTCTCAACCCGTCTTTTTTCCGTCACTGTTGTTACCATTTGGGGATGACAATTCCTGAAACAGCTAACTTCTCATGCAATTTAAATTCTTCCATTTTAAGTATTTGTGTCAATCATGGCATTTTTGTTAAATAGGGTAATTTTGAATGTGTTTACTCTTACTTTGAAGACAAAAAATTTTAAGCCCTTTCCTCCGGTCTCCAATACGGACCGTTTCACTGGAGAACACTCTTGTTCACTCAAGAGATACTTACAGAGTATTTATTTTAGGGGTCATGCATTGTGTTCGGGGCTGGGAATACAAAGATAGTAAGAAATGGTTTTTGTCCTCAAGCAGCTTGCTGTTTGCTAGGGTGATAAGAGACAGAAAACAATCATTACTGTGCAAGAAAATAATTGCTTTCCTGGAGTTGTGCCCAGGCTCGTGCCCAGGAGAAGGAAGGGTGTGTCAGCCTGCAGGAAGGGTCCAGTGGCCTTGAACGGGGAGCAGGAAGACAGGAGGCTGGACCCAGGGATGGGGACTAAAATGCAAAGAAGTTTAGCTTTGATCTCTTGCATAAAGGAAAGTCACTTTGGAATTGAGAACAAGGCAATAATGTGATCAGACAAACATGATCAGAGTCAGAGGGGTGGGCAAAAGCCTTTCGGATGGTGTCTCTCACTTTTCTTGAACCTTGAAATTTCTAGCACATTCCATCATCAGTGCCAGACTTTTGTCCATGGTATGTAAGTCATAATTGCTTATCAGACCTGGAGTCCATTCCTGATTACTGCTTCTCTTGTGAGTGGCTCCTTGTCAGTGTTGTCTTTTTCTATACGACACTTGTTTACACCTTGTGGAGAGAGCTCAGGGCCTCCTTGGAGATCAGGTCAAAAACTGATTGTTAACTATCGGACATGTCAGACTCATAGCTGGTGTTAAAGACAAATTTTAAGTAAACTTAAGTTTCTTTTTGTGGCAGAGAACCCCGGAAAAGATGACTCTTACAGTATAAAAATGCCATTTATTGGAAAAAGAGTATTTACAAGTATTTGTTCTCTTACCTCTTTTGGTGAAGAATTAGGGATATTTATTGGTAAAGGAAAAAAAAGTCTTGTCTTTTTTTTTTTAAGAGGTTGGAGAAACACAGTGCCAGCAGGCATATAAAGTATGCATTTAGTGTCCCTCCATCTCTAAAAACACATTCGTATCCGTGGTTTTAAATGAACATGTTTCTGCTCTTTCTTACATTAGAAAGAAAGAAACCTTTACCTGCCATACATTATGGACATTAAGATATTTTGAGGGGATTTTTGTTTTTGAAATCTCTACTGTCTTTTCTACCTAGAAATTATAAAAGAAATTGGAAATCACATATAAAATCTTACTGTTAAATTTTATTATTTGATTTGGCTCTCATTGGATCCAAACCATTTTATGCAGTGCTAATTATTTAGTCTCAGCTTTGCTCTTGAGTTAGCAGTACCTGATCAACTTTCCAACTGTAAAACAGTTTGAAAATCAAATGTAGCTTACATGCAAGACCCAACAAAATTAAAAGTGTTAAGTACGTTTTGGCAGTTCACTTTTATTATGCCCAGTCCTCAAATGTACCAGCAGATAATCATCTGAATGTTAGTTATTTTTCACATGCTTATGTGATCACACAAAAAGTACATGCTAAAAAGAAGCAGATGGTGACAGATGGGGAAGGTTGAATAAGGTGGTTTTGGAAACCTAGAGAAATGCACTTCTGTAATAGTGTAAAAATAAAAATTATTTGATAATCAAGTTAGAACTAACAAAAAGATTGCAGAAAAATGGCTTGACTATTGGAAAATGCATGGTACTGAGTTGTGGTTGCTGTTCAGAAAAAAAAAATATATATATATATACAGAATTTGATTTCACGTAAGTGTAAAATTTTTTTTCCATTGCCTAAAGATGCATTGTTTGATGTGTTCTTCATTTTCAGATCCTCTTTCTTAGAAAACAGTCACTCGCTGTCATTTTATTCAGCTGGCTTTTGAAGCCTATTACCTTTACTACTTCCTTAGAACATGTAATTTGAAAATATCTGAAATTTTTGCTGATAACTTTGAGAAAAAGATTTGCTCGAAGTTCTCTTGATGCTGTAGAGGGTGTAGCACAAATGGACATTAAATTTCATACAAATTTAAAGCCAGAGACGTACAATTCCTTCTTTAGAATGAGCTGGGAGCATCCACAAATTCAGGGTAATGGTAGTTGCTGGCACCCAGTAGTATAAATGGGGTGGGGAGAGCATTTAGAACCCAACTTGATTAAAATGTATGACATGGAATTGTATGTATTTATCTTAAATACAACAAAGAAGAGATACTGTAAAAGACATAATTTCCTGGGCTCTGTCAGTATTTTCTTTAAAGATTTTTATTTATTTGCCAAGTAGAGAGAGAGATCACAAGTAGGCAATGAGACAGGCAGAGGCAGAGAGAGAAACGGGCTCCCCGCTAAGAAAGGAGCCCGATGTGGAACTCGATCCCAGGACCCTGGGTTCATGACCTGAGCCGTAGGCAGCCGCTTAACGGACTGAGCCACCCAGGCGTCCCTGTCGATATTTTCTTTAGATCTTAAGAGAAATGAATGAGTCCAAGGGTAACATGTATTTGCACATGTATCTGTAACATGTATCTGTAGGTAAAAATAGGAGCACGCCGTCACAGTTCACTTAGCCCTCGGACAAAACTCTCCCGCTGTCTAACAGATTGTGAAACTAAGTCTTCAAATGCCTAAGCATTTTGTAAAAACAAAAAGTTTTAGTAACCCTTTTAAAACTATGTACCTCCCTCATATTTTATTTGTTAATAATTCCTATAACACATGACCTCTTAAGGGCTTTTTGAAAACCTTTATCCTCCTGCATGGCTCTGAGAAGGACCCATCAATAGTAAGAGGGAAGTTACGTGAAGGAACCCGGTGATTAGTTCAGGTAGAGGTTGTCCGCTCACATATAAGGAGGTTGAAGGGCCTTTAACTGCCATGAGTTGGCTTACTATTTACACTTATTTGGGGGTAATAGTAAAAATCATCCCACTTTCTCCCCAAATTGGATATTACTTAAATATGAGTGAAAATAATATTTCTAGTTCAGCCTTGACCATCTCTCAGTATCACTCAGTTGTGGCTCCTCCTTCCTTAGAGGTCCGTCCGCTCCTGCAGCCGCTAGTTTTCACCGAAAGTTCTTTTCAGTGTTGTTTGGTCTTCTGGCTTTAACAGTAGGAATATTCGCATTCAGTGCTTTGGAATGATTCTAGGTTAAGCACAAAATTTAATTTGAAATTCTCTGGAGCATGAGAACAGAGACAGAACTCACCGTAGCTGGGCTCACACGAGTGACGATAACCTGTAGTATTTCACAGTAGCTGTTTTGACGCAGGTGACAAAGGCCCAGTTTCTGGAAACCCCTTGACTGCTGCTGCTCCAGGGCAAAAGGGAAGTCGAGAACTCTGGGAAAATGTGCTCCTTCAGTGCAAACAGCGTTTACACGCTCAGTCTCTTAAGAGTTAATGAGCACTTGAGAACCGGGTATAAAAGAAGTGTCTAGGAAGAAAATACCAAGAAACCGTGGAATTCATGATTGTCATGAAATACAGACTTCTAAAGCTGCAGTACATTTTAGAATCTGGATTGGAAGACTTAACAGATCTTTTTTTTTTTTTTTTTAAGCAGATTCCTAGGATATGAAGAATAAGGATTTCCATAAATGATAAAGTATAGAAACGTATGTTTATATAGAAAACACACACATATCCGTTACCTGAAATACAAGGTTACCAGGAAAAAAATTCTTTTTTGAATTAGTGGTAAATTGGTTCATCCAAGTTCGCAGTTTACTTTCACAACATAGGTGTGCAGACAGTTTGTTTGGATGTTTAATTTTTTCCCCCATCTGTTCTGTCTGGATTATTGATTGAGCAGCAAGCCACTCCGGGGCAGACATCCCCTCTGAATAATTGCTTGCCTTGGGTGCATCGCGTGGCCGGGCAGCCAAGCCGAGGGAGGTGTTCCTTCAACCTTCCAGCAAATTCTAGCTGGTAAAAGAACACTGGAGTAAAGATGGTTTTTGAAAGTGCCCGTGCACCAACTAAATATTTACACTGGGAATTTTAACTGATGGTATCATTTTAAAATTCATAGTTTATTATTTAACATCATCCTTGAAATTAGTAACCATTCAAGAGCCACTCATGCCGATTTTTGTTCAACTGCCCTGGCTGTTTTGTACAGCGCCTACATCGGCTATTACCAAATATTAACCAGATGTTACCAGAATATTTAATGGTAATGGATACCTGCTGTGACCTCCTTGAAACCGCTTTTATTACATCAGAAAGTGAAGCAGTCTCGGGCTTCTGGTAGAAAAATGGAAACTAAGCCTTGTTTCCCAGCATTTGGGTGCCGTTTGGATATCGACTTCATGTGACCTCTTCTCATTGTTGAATATTTACATTACCTCTGGTGTTCCAAATCACCTCTTGTCCTTGCTGTCTGTCTTTTGCGTTAGATGTAGTCACAAAGTAGATCTACATCTGTGATGACCGAGACAGTAGGGCACAAAGGAAATCCCAAATGTCCACATTAGCTTTGAAACCTTGAGTTCAGTTGAAAACATGAGTAACAGTGATTTTGTGGAAAAGAGACACTTTCTTTAGGCTAATCCTTCAGGAGAAGTCTTTCAGTGGATTATATTTCTCTAGGAGCAGGTTTTGATCTGCATTTATATCTAAATTATATGATAAGGCAGGTGGTAATGGAGTTGAAACGCACTTTGCCATCATTGTGCCTCTGTGGGACCAATAATCCCACCTTTTGGATCTGCCCTCCTGTGACCAGGAAGTAAATTAGGCTTTTTTCGGGGGGGGCGGGGAAGAAAAAATCATCAGAGGTAGGCAAAAGGGATTGCAGCTCTTAGTTTAAGGAATGTAAATTTTATATGTTACTGTAATTTGGGGAAAAATACGTGCTTTGAGTAAGGGAGGAAAATTATCTTTAGAAAATAATATAAAAGAAGCTGTGGATTTTAATTTCACTCTGGAGTTTCTAGAGTCTTTGGACGTATTGTGTTTCAAGATAATTTAGATTTAGGGGGAGAGGAGGGATGTCTGAACAATGGTAACATGTTTTATATTCTGTATCTTCATGTAGAATATTATAATCACGTTTCTTTTTATTTCTTATATATTTCATCTTCCAGCTGTTTAGAGGTGGGAGTTGAACAGAAATCTTTCTTTTTAATTGAGAACAAAGACCTCTTAGATTAAGAGGGCTGGCTGTGTTTTTAGGTTTTTTTCCTCCTCAACATTGCTGGACTTCACATGTCAATAAGATATAATATATCACATCAGATTTGTTCAGTTCAAAGTAATACAGCAAACAGTCCTAATTGTAGCATGATGTATCTATATATTCATTAAAACGCGTATGTTCAGAAGCAAAACCACTTATTTTGAGAATCAGTGTTCATTTTATAAAACGAAATGAAAAATTTATTTTATCAAACAGATTTTTTTACAATGCAGTTTTATTTTTCAGTTGCTTATTTCTCTTCAAAAATAAAACCCTTTTTTTATGTACTCACTTTCCTTTCTGGCAGCAAACCAGGTATTTAAACAAAAATAAAGGATTGCCAGTTTTGCCAGCTGGGGATGAGAACCCGGCTGGTGAAATGTGGGTTCGGGAAGCAGTTAATCCAGCTTTTATGCTTTTTATGGTTTTATGAAAAAAGAGGTTAAAAACCACATTTGGCTCTTTTTCGCGTGTGCCACTGTTTTGTTGGTGTTGTAGGAATTGAGTAAAAGGTTACTTAGATTTTAAAATTGTTTGTCATTAGGTGAAATCCTGGATCTATTAGATTCAGGCCCACAAACAGTACGTTCTACTAATTGGACTGGAGATAGATTCTCGAATAATCCATAGTCCCTGGTATTTAAAAATCATACATACAGCATTTCCTTTCACTGAAGTAATAAGTACACAAGCCGAATTCTTTCTGCTGTTTTAGGTTATTTCTTGTTTCTGTTTGTTTTTATGTTACTCATTTTGAACAAGTAGAAATTTGAAATATTTTTAGCCAAGGATGAAAACTAGAATTTGTTGTTCTTCCCCAAAATATTTTGCTTAGTTTGTTACTCTACAAAAGATTTTTTGGAAGAACATAGGAACTGGACTTGTGTTCATATCTTGCTAAGACAGATCCTGTGTCGCCTTGGAACTGGGATCAACTGAATTAAAAATCTTCTCATAACATTTGAAAGACACTGAAATAACTGCTAAGTAACGTAGTTTTTCTCAAACTTACATTCTCCATGCATATAAATACCCTGTCTATCAAGTGCCTTTCATAGTATTGCTAGGTAATCGAAATTTAACTTTCAAACATGCCATGTGCAATTCTATGACATTATTGGTCAATTTTAAATAAAAGTACATGTGCATCATCTCCAATAACTGATTTACTTAACTCTAAGAAAGTTTGGAACATGTGCACCACTTTGTTCTGCGTGAAATTCTTACGTAATCAGTTACAAGATTTTTTATTTGGTAAATTTCATGGGTGTGGTTTTCTTGCTCTATCTATCCCAAAGCTAGGAGAATCAGATCAAGTAGGCTTTAAGATTATTCAGATATAGTAATTTAAAATAAAATACTGAAAGATTCTGGGGCACCTGGGTGGCTCATTCGGTTAAGCATCTGCCTTCGGCTCAGGTCCTGATCTCAGGAAAGTGGGGTCAAGTCCTGCGTAGGGCTCCATGCTCAGCGGGGAGCCTGCTTGAGAGTCTCTCTCTCCTTCTGCTTCTGCCCCAATCCCCACTTGTGCTCTCTTTCTCTGTCTCTCAAATAAATAAATAAAATATTAAAAATATAGGAAGATCTAAATAAATGAAAAAAATTGCATTGGCTGAGGAACATACCTAATATAAAGGGAAAAATCGACATTTTCCTGGGACAAATGATGAAATATTATGCCCCGATTTGAATAGGTCGCTCTAACATAGTCTGACTGATACCACCGTATCCTTTCTTTCTAAATTTGTTTTGCATGAGATGTATTTTGTGAAATAAATTTAAGGGCACATGCCAGAGAGATATTACACCGTGATTTTTGTTGTTTATGTTTAACAGAAATTTTATCGTGAGGTACTAATAAAGCTTTGGACACACCCCAAACAGTAAATCTTTATATTTGCTTTGTGGAGTATTTCTTTAAAGAGTATAAACACGCAGGGCCCTCCAGAAGTTTTCAGCTCACCTGTCCTGCTCGCTGCGCCCTGAACCTGTCTATGTGACTCTGCGTACATGACTCCTGTCCTTACAGTTGGACTCAAGTTCCTTAGTGCTTCTCCACGGCTCCTCATACACTCGATCAGCAGGACTTAACCTCCCAAGTTACTTGAAGTCCATGTAGTGGACCCGAGTGAAAAACTAAGTAGGCCTATGAGAAAACATGCGAATACGCAAACCATTTTCGCTTGAGCCTTCGTCGTCATTCGCTTGGAATATTCTGCGTGGCCTGACCCTTTTCTCCTACACTGGCCACTTCAAGACGTGGATTGAACAGATACTTCCCATATCCGGTGTGATTCATATCTTTTGTGGGATGCTTTCTAGTTTGAATGTCCAGGTGTCAGGATAGCCCATCCAGACTTTGCAAGTTAGGATTCACGTTGATGTAAGAAGAGAACGTTAGAGGCAGGCTGCTCTAAAAGCTCGTGTGTAATAATGCATTTGTTCACTGCTTTCCCTCTTAGGTGTTAGAAGACAACGACTATGGCCGAGCCGTGGATTGGTGGGGCCTGGGGGTTGTCATGTATGAGATGATGTGTGGGAGGCTACCTTTCTACAACCAGGATCATGAGAAACTTTTTGAACTAATACTAATGGAAGACATTAAATTTCCTCGAACCCTCTCTTCAGATGCAAAATCACTGCTTTCAGGGCTTTTGATAAAGGATCCAAATAAACGGTAAGCCACAAGTAACACTTGATGGGTTATGGATGGATGTGGGTAGAGGCTGTGATACGGAGACTAATTCAAATATAACTAACTCCAAGAACAGTGTATTTGGTGTAGACATCGTCCCACTGAAATACTGACTTATTTTTAACTGCATAATACAGAACATTGTAAAAATTTCTTCAACTCTTTCTTAACTTGGAAATTTTATGCAGACTTTACCAAATAAGGATTGTGAGAGGTTTTCTTAACCATATTGTGAGTGAACAATTTCTTAATTGCCCTGGTACTTGTTATTGTGGGGATTGAAGTATCCCTTTTTTTTTTTTTTCCCTTTCAGTCTCTGGGCCTTTTTATTTATGCTAATTTACAGAATAAAAAAGATAGAACCAGCTCTTTACTCTCCTCCCATGCCAACCTGTATTAACAATCAGACTACTTTTTGTGTGTTGGCCATTCGAAGATACACTTCTCTGTGTACTGCCGGAGAGGGTTAAGTGCAAAATACCTTTACATAGTTTGTATTTCTTTTGTAGCTACAGCTGTGACCTGAAATATCCTACAGCCCTTTGCTTAATTAATCAGTGAGCTCAGTGTTCTCTGTTCACGTTTCTATATTCATTTACACATAGAATTTGTAAGTCATGTATGGAATGACTATTATTGTAAAAACGTCCCTTAATCTCTTTTATACGTATGGCCGTCCTTTCCCGTAGATGAGTAGACGTCCCAGCGTTGCTCTAAAAATCACTTTGATATTAAACATCTTGAGGATAGATTTCAAGATTTTATTGTCAAATCTTCCCTCCCATAATGTGTTTTTGCACAGTTCTGGGTTTTTTTTTTTTTTTTTCTGCTCATTATGTATTTGTTGACAGACTGAATTAATGAAAGAAGGAATAAAGGAATCCTAACATGTGGGTTTTGTTTACATTAGCGATGGTTTCCATCACACACTTGTAGCCTCTAAACTTTATGAGGGGCATGATTTTACCCTTCAGCAGAAATAAGCAAACGTAGTAAAAGAGACACCATCCTTTTGCCTCTTGAAGACCCTTTCAAAAATGTGTTTTATGATCCTAGTAATGGGAAGCTTACTTCGTGTTTGTAGAGTGGCTTTAAGTGTTCTTTTTTAGGGCATTTGCGTATCTGTGGTCCTCTTTGCTGTTTCTCTCGCCTTCTAGAGTTGATAGGTAGGTTTCTCATTGACATTTGACTGAGGGCAAAACTGAGGCCTGGAGAGGGTTAAGTAATTTATGCTCCAGAAAATTCCTGTAGAACAGGAGTAATCAACTTTCTTGATGCCCACTTGGTATTTCTGTTGTATCTTATTTGCAATGCAGCCGCTTCTCAGTGGGTTCAGGTTTTGAAATGTGTTCTACTGAGTGTGATTATTTCACAATTCATGTAGCAGACAGCACTTGGTAATAGATGATCTTTAAGCAGAGCTAGGATTTCCATTATATCTGCTTGATTTGGGGTTCTAATATTTGGCTTGGATTTCAAGGGCAATGAATTTTTAGCCTATCCTTTTGTGACTTCTCCAGGTAACTCTGACAGCCCTTGCCTTTTTGGCCCCCCCTCTATAAGTAGCTGGTGGAACAACCTTGCATTTGTGGTTCTCATGCCTGTGTCTCATTCATTTTCCTGTTTGCCGCCCCTGCCCCCCACCGTGGGATAGCACATAGTGGATACTTAGTAATTGTTGAATAAGTAGGTAAATTTCTAGATTGTTAGTGGGCTGTATGTAGGACAACTGAAGGTTTGTCCATCCAGAGGTTGGTATTATCTAAACGGATGACAGGGGGTTTGCAATGATTGGCTGTTTTCATTTAAGGTAGATAAGCGCCTCCACTATTGCATTAAAGTATCTGGAATGGGGCGCGCCTGGGTGGCTCAGTGGGTTAAGGACTCTGCCTTCAGCTCGGGTCATGATCTTCGGGTCCTGGGATGGAGCCCCACATCGGGCTTTCTGCCTGGCAGGGAGCCTGCTTCCTTCTCTCTGCCTGCCTCTCTGCCTACTTGTGATCTCTGTCTGTCAAATGGAATAAATAAAATCTTTTTTAAAAATAAATAAAGTATCGGGAATGCGAGGGTAAGTGAGATGAAGTTCTGCTGTCACTGTTCATAGAATAATGCAGGACAGGGAACGCGTACTTACAGCTCAGCTCCACCTACATTTGCATGTTGGAATTACTAGCTCTTTCTAGGGGGCTAGGTGGGTTGGGGTCCACGGGGGTTGTTCATGCAGAGAAATTGCCATGAAAAGGAATCTAGAATTGTGAATGAACATAGTATTTGATAAGTCCAGCGGCTAGCGTGTAGAGTATGAGTTGGGTAATGTTGGGAGATAATGCTGAAATGGTAGACTGCAAAGACCTTCTGCTTCTTAGAGAATATTTACCCTTTATTTGGAAGGAGATGAAAAACCACCGAATTATGAAGTAAGAGATGGTGTAATCTGATTTGTGCTGTGAAAGATAACACCAGCAGCTTCGTCATGGATGGATTAGAACAGGGAAGGGGCAGGGGCAGGTAGGCAGAGCCGTTGAAAACGCATGTGGAATTGTCCAGGGAAGAGATGGGGTCCTTCCAGAGGCAGTGGTCGAGGAGCAATCAATCGGAATTTGTGGATAATTGAATAGAAATAATGAGGAAGTGGAAGGAGTTGGGGGTTCCTCTGCGTTTCCAGCTCAGGTGACTCTTCCGGAGATTGGGGTGTTAATTAGCAGACAGGGAGCACAGGCAAAGGAGCCTGTGGGAAGGATGCTGATACTCACTTCGGCTGTACCGAGTCAGATCTGTGAGAAAACCTAGATGGAAATGTGAAGACAGCAGCTCAGAACTGTACCAGTCTTAACAGATACACAGTGGCTGGATATATGGTTTGGGGCCCCATCGATGGCCAGAGGCAGCTGGAGCCCTGAGAATAGTGGGGGAGTCTAGGCCAAAGGGAAGAAGGCCTAGGACAGTATCCTGGGAAACATCAGAATTCAAGAGGTAGAAAGAAGGGAAAGAGGCACTAAAGGACCCTGAAAAGTCTTTGGAAAGATAGTAAGATGACATGACGATGCACCTCATTATTTTTCCTCTTCAACAGTTTTAAATACTGATGAATTGGGGTACCTGGGTGGCTCAGAGGGTTAAAGCCTCTGCCTTCGGCTCAGGTCATGATCCCGGAGTCCTGGGATCAAGCCCTACATCGGGCTCTCTGCTCAGTGGGGAGCCTGCTTCCTCCTCTCTCTCTCTCTGTCTCTCTGCCTACTTGTGATATCTGTCTGTCAAATAAATAAATAAATAAATAAATAAATAAAATACTGATGAATTTTCCTGATATTCTTTACCGTCAGTTCTACCAAAGGGTCAACTACCATTTTGCCTTTACTTTGTATTCTCCATCATTTTGCTCATTCTCTTGGTATCTCCTTTATCCTCCTATGCACAGTTGAGAGAAAAGGCATGACCTTGTGCTGCATTCGGTAACACCAGGAAAATACGCATTCCACGATGTTGCTAATAACGAAGAATCCAGAGTAGCTGAGGATTTAGCTTGGCATTCTGGTATTGGAGTTTACTATTCTTAGACATAAATATCTTAGTGCAAATCGTATTTTGATATTATTTTGAAGTCTTAAATTGTATATTAGGGAGTCATTGACATTGAAATTTTTGACAGTTTCACACTTGGAGAAAGCGCGTGTTAAAGAATCTCTCCCAGCTTCTAAAATGGCAGTCTAAGATTATATTCTTAGACTTCGCGTAGTACTCATGGCTGATACTTTAGTTTTTTATGTATTTGATAAATATAGATTAAATGCTGGCAATGTCCAAAGCCAAGCTATTGCAAGAGAACAGAGGGGTGACATAAAATGAGTAACTGAAGCTGGATAAAAACCTTCTATTTACAAAATGATGAAGGTTCTCTACTCCCAACTCCCACCTCCCCCACCATCTCCTGTGTCATTCAAAAGAAAAACAATAGCGGAAGGGTAAGAAAGTACAGCGAGCTTCTGGGTTTCCTCATGCGGACTACTTTGATACATACTTCTGAGATGTTAAATTCTCTTCAGAAACACTTATTTTGGTGTGTCTGCTTTTCCGGCTCCCTAAGTACAAGCTTGAAATGCTTTTTGGATCATCCAGTCCTGATCTCTACCCTCAAAAGAATTTGCAGCCCAGACGGGGAGGGACATACACCCCTTGGAGTAGACGGAGAAAGAGCGAGGCCAGGGGGCGGAGCGCTGGCGTTCGCGGAATACAGACCCGCCAGTGCCTACGAACACCACTCGTACCATCTGGTCCAGCCTGGAAGTTCGCGGTCAGCCTTGTAGTTCATCCCCTGCAAGCTAGGTCAGGAGACCTAGACTGTGGGAACCATGGTTCATCATCACAGATACTCAGATAGCGGCTCATGGTTGTATTTTCCATTCTGACCATTGTCAGGCAATCCTGGATTCTTCCTGTCCTGTGTTCCTTATGCCTAATAATAACCAGCACCATTAAATTGTATTATCGTTTGTTTATGATGACCTGTATTTGTTTCTTCCTACCCAGAGGTGTATGGGAGTTGGCCTGAACCAACTCATAAGAGCCCGTTGTTATGTTCCAAGGATTTTGTGGGCTGGTTGTTTAATAGGGTCATTATTAAAAATCAAATTATATGAGCTTACAAACCAAAACAAGGACATTAAAAACAAAGGTAATAAATACTCAAAATTCAGCACTCCTTAATAATTTTGTTACGTTTTACCCTTCTTGGTGCTTTCGAGGTTGCTTTTAACTGTTGTGTCTGTATAGAAATACCAAACAAGGGTTTGTTTCTGTGCCCGTCTTTCTACTTCTGTGTTGCGTGACATCAGGTTCCTGACTTGAAATTGGCCGTGGGGAGAGTATTTACATCAGCAAAACTGGCAAACTTTGTTCAGGGCTTGCTTTATTATTTTATTGTTTGTTTAGATTTAAGAAAATAATAGAAAAGATATTAATAATGAAGATTACATTTTATTTTTATTTTATTTTTTTAGAGAGAGAGAGCAGGAAGGAGGGACAGAGAGAGAATTTTAAGCAGGCTGCATGCCCAGCACAGAGCCAGACACAGGCTTAGTCTCACAGCTCTGAGCTCATGACCTGAGCTGAAATTAAGAGTCAGACACTTAACTGACTGACTGAGCCACCCAGGCACTCCATACAGATTATATCTTCAAGTTTGTTCTGTCTGTATCCATTCTGTTTTGAATAGCACACAAAAATGAGGGAATAGTCTTCCACCATTCATCAAAGAAGTCACTCATGTAACTGACAAGCAAGGGAAGGTCTGATGTGTATCTTTGTTTTATCACTTTCAAATTAGTCTTCACCATAAACAAAAAGATCAGCCAGTATTCACCTTGGAGCTACTCCTAAGCCAGTTAGTGGCCTTTGAGTTTGGCAAAATTAACAAATGTTATCTGTGAGCATCACTTGGCTGATTTAGAGTAAAGGGCATTCTGTATTTTACCATTCTTTATCAATTTTATGCCTCACATCCTTTATGTCTGTAAAATTCATAACAAACATGTATATATAATCTGCATATGTAATATTACACATGCATCGTTTTCTGCAGAGAACTGGCTGTTATGCCTTTACGGGCACACACAGTTCCTAGCTGCTAACAAGACCAGAGAAAGCTTGCTTTTGTCAATCCAGATTTAAACAGATTGCCTTTCCTTTCTTTTCCTTGTTCTTTCCCCATTCTTTTTTCTTCCCTTTCTCTCTTTCACTCCCTCCTTGCTTTCCATCTGTTGTTTTTTTTTTTTAATTTTGTTTTGTTTTGTTTTTTTCTTTTCTCATTCCTTCTTCATAGTAACTAGTATGCACTATGTGTTTGAAACCGAGGAAGCCAGAAAGTACCTGAATTTCGTACATGCCAGCTTTTCATTAAGTAAGAGAACCTGGAAAGATGGGGGAATCATCTTTAAATTCGTAACACGTATTGCAGCTAGCAGAATAAATCACGTTGCAGTGGTATTTTCATAGATTAGCAATGTCATTTCTGTGGAAATCCACTTGAGGTATGAAAATAGCCCCTGAGTTTCTATCTGTTAGCAATACTATACAAGTTGCTTTTTCTAATTATTTAGTCATTTCAGAATTTATGGTGACAAGGATTCAGTTTGATCTGAGTGTTAACCAAAATAAATTTGGCTTATAGAATTGACTGTGGTAATTGCTACCATTTGTTGAGCTAGCTGCTTACTTCTGTTATTCCTAACCCTCGCGGGGATCCACAGGGCTGGCATCATTGTCCCTCCTCTACAGAGGGGACACTGGGACTAAGGGGCTTGTTCCTTGTCACAAATATTAGAAGTTCCAGAGCTGGTTGCCTATTTCAGTTTTGACTCCAAACCTGACACACTTTTCAGGTATGACATCGTCCTGAGGCGGCTTCTTCTTCTTCTTCTTCTTCTTCTTCTTCTTCTTCTTCTTCTTTTTTTTTTCCTTTTTCAAGATTTATTTATTTGAGAGACAGAGTGCAAGGGTGGTGGAGGGCAAGGCGGAGGGAGAGCGAGAATTTCAAGCACACTCCCAACACGAAGCTTTGTCCCTAGACCCTGAGATTGTGACGTAACGTACCTGAGCCAAAAATCAAGAGTTGGTGCTTAACTGACTTCTTATTAATAGCACGTTAGAGAAATCAGATCTGACAGCAAAAGTTTTTTATTGGTACAGCTCTTGATATCAGAACTATGTATGCCACAGAGAATTACATTTTGCGAACACTTTTTTGTTTCCTGTTGGGCTTATGTAAATGTCTTAATGCTCTCTCACTCTGGTGTCTGTCTTTTAGCCTTGGCGGGGGCCCAGATGATGCAAAAGAAATTATGAGGCACAGTTTCTTCTCTGGAGTCAACTGGCAAGATGTATACGATAAAAAGGTACGTTATTTTCATGGAACAATCTTTATATATTTTGGCTAAAGTGAATTTATGGCCAGAAAAAATTTTTAAGTGAATAAAATTCAGTTTAGTAATGTAATGATAGTTTTCATTTTTACTCTACATATAATTGAATATAATATTGAAATTCTTTGGCCAAAAATGTATTGATAATTCTGACTCCCAAAATGCATCTTGAAATGTTATTCAGTATGGTCGGTTGATTTTTCTTTTATCACATCACAGTAATTAACGTTAGTTTGCTTCTCATTGTTTCCTTAACATTAGGAGAAAAATAAAAGATCCCAATGTTACGTTATTCTTTAAGAAAACTAGCAAACAAATCAGAATGTTTTTCCTTGTCTTTATGTCTTTAATTTTAAAGTGAGCTCTACAAATTTATTCATACGAATCTTATTTGAAAAGGAATTAAAAAGCCCTTTAGTTTTCAATATTTAACAAAGAAATGGATATTTTTCTTATTTGGGGCTTTTCTGTTATTTGAAACTGAATCTTAATGCCCACAAAATGGATGCTACTAATTTTGTAACTTTATTGTAATCTGCTTATTGCTTGTTTTTAATACTGTAATTTTTGCTTAGGACAGGAAATTATTGTGTTTAGTCCTTCTGTTTAATCTTTGTCTATTTTATTTCTTCTATTTCAGTTATTGTCCATATAGGCACTGATTTTGATTTTTTGGTTTTCAAATGCTCATATAAAATTTTTACCAAAATTTTACTATGAAATTTTTATGTAATGCCATATTTGCTTAGAATCTTTATCTAGTTCATTGTGTCGTTAGTCCTTCTATTTCAATTTATTCCAGTTTTCCCTATTTTTCTCTGAAACATATACAGCCAACATTTAGGAAATAGCTATTTTGTGCCAAATATTCTCTTCTATTAATCCCTAAGGTAAAGATAGAGTGATACCATATGACTTATGAGGAAGAAGACAAGTACTGAATTTCTGCATTATGTTATGGGAATGTGGAGTATGGTGATTTTCTAAGCATTTCTTGTAAAATAGTTGCGTGGTAATAAATACCTCTACTCGAACTCTAGACTCCCACCGGGTACAAAGCACAGGGGTAGATATTAGATCCTTCTCGACCCTTCTGAGAAGCACATGACCATTCTTAAACGTTTATTTTCTTCATGTAGATGACTAGACATCCACTTTATAACACTGGTGATGTTCTTTGTGGGTTGTTTCCCTCTTTAGACCCTACTGGTGGGTATGTACTGTTTTTATCAAGTCAGTTCACTACAAAAGACCCTCATCAAAGAGAAGGCTCAAAGTCTTCTTATGTCTCCCAGAAATAATACAGGGTCAGAGGTTTTCTTCGGTGTACAAAGCTATAGGCTGCAAACAATCCCTTTGCTGGATCCTCACCAGGCAAAATTCAAAAAAAAAAAAGGAGAGAGAGAAAACCTTTCTTGAGGAAATAATTGTGAGGCACCAGTGTGTCACTGCTAACTTAAAGAAGAGGCAAAACATGGACTTTCTTCCGTCCTGTCAGGAGACTAAGATATGCCACAAAGATTTCCTCAGCAGGGTTCAGCTCTCTGTGTTAAGTGGGATCACCTGGGGAAAGTTCTGAGAGACACACATCCTGTCTCTGCTCCTTGGGGATGGACATGCCTAGAGCCGAGGTGAAAGCAAGACACCCGCCAGCTCCTTTGAGGTGAATGGGATTGGAGGGGGCCAGCCAGCAGGGAGAAGGAGCCGCCACATCATAGCTTTAGATGATGTATTGTGGAGACATTAGTTCAAATTGTTATAATTGATAAACATAGGTGCTACTTAATCTGAGAAGAGGTCTTAAGTGTCTTCCATAAAGAAACATAACCACGAAAGTTACAGTGTCCATAAATAGAATTCATCAGGAACCGAGCTCTACTGCAAGTTTACCTGGGTGGATATCAGACGAGGCATGGATGTTTCCAGCCATCTTCCCTGCTTGAGGGACAGTATAGCAGCATGACAGCAGCAGCCACACATTTTGAGTCTGTCTCTGGAAGGCTGTGAAAATGTGATTGGGTTTGTCTGGGTTTGTATCACTAAGAAACAGGGGATTAATTATGGGAATGCTGTAATACTCTGTGGGAGTTTTGCTGTTTCTTAGGTTTATCATTGCATAATCATTGGCCAATTTTCTATATATTGTGGCAAAGCTAAAGATGACATATAGAGAAGCTTGTATCTTGAAGGGAAATCTAAATCTCTTCCTAGATTAAGTAAGAAAAGAAAAAGAATTAATCTTAATTGCGAATATCATGAAGAGTACAGGATTGAAGTGTGGAGATCCATGCCCTAGATTTGCTTCTTCCTTCCTGTGGGGAAATGGACAAGCCATTTTGCTCACATAAAATTATCTCTAAAATGCCTTCAGGCTTTAAGATTCTCTAGAGGATGTTTTAGGAGATGAATTTATCTGGATAAGTTTCTATATAAACTTCACACTCAGTGTGTTATCTTCTGCAAAAAGTCTGCTGGTATTTTGTGTGATACCATGTTGAATCTGGATAAATTTGTGGCAGAATTGACATTCGAACAGGATTAAGGCTTCAGATCCATGAACATCGTATACCTTTCCATTTAATTAGGTTTTCTTTAATGTCTGTCTGTAATGTTTCATAATTTTCCATGTTCAAGTCTTATCTGTATTTTGTTAGTTTTGTCCTTAAGTATTTCATGTCTTCTGATAAAAATGGTATTTTAAAATTTTATTTTCATAGTGTTTGTTATCAGTATATAGAAATACAATTGATTTTGTTATATTACCTTATGTCCTGCAAACTTGCAAAGCTCACTTAGTAGCTTGTGTGTGTGTGTGTGTGTGTGTGTGTGTGTATTAGTCAATATTCTCTGCATAGGTGATTATATCCTAATGTAAATAAGAAGTTTTACTTCATTTTCAATTGGTATGTTTTGTTTTCATTTTTTGGTTTTTTTTTTTTTTTTCATTTTGCCTCAGTATATTGGCTAGGACCTCAATGTAATGTTGAATAGAAATGATGGAGTTAACATCCTGGTTTTGTTCTTGATCTCATGCAGAAAACATCTTTTATCATTAAATATGTTAGTTATCACAGATAGTGCTGAAATCTTTGTTTTTAAATATCATTCTTCCAAGCAAAGAACCAAGGTTACTTGGAAAAGTAGTTGATTTCAGAGCTTGGATAGGGAAAATAAAAGATAAGCCCATGGAATTTTGTGGTGCCAAAAAGTAAAAAACAAAAATAGGTTGATAGGTAGGTAGGTAGATAGATAGATAGAGGTGCATTAATAGGATGCAGGAGTGAACCTTGAATAAGTCCCAGTGATGAAAGCTGGAAAAATTTAAGTAACAAATAGTTTATTGTTTATTACTATTATTTATTAGTCTATTATGACCCAAGGAATAAAACTTCCACGCTACAAAAATAAATGATTGAACAAATAAAATGTTAAGAAGAAGAGATATGTCTTCCTTATAGATGAATTCCAGTTAATAAATGTAGTTTCATAATGGAAAAAATGTGTCTGTATATACTTCTTATGCATTATACAGCTGGAAACATGTTAAGATACTGGTAACACTGGTTGCCTCAGGAGAGGGAACTAAGGGAATGAGACCCATGGTGTGTGTTCAGCTTTTCATTACATGTGGTTTTGGAACTTTTGAATTTTTATTTTTTATTTTTTTTGGAACTTTTGGAATTTTTAATTAGATAGATATGTAGTCATAAGTAGCATTAAAACTTTAAGAAGACAATAAAATGAAAAATATATAAATATTTAAATAAAGAATCTTGTATCAGAATAAAATGAAACAAAACAAATAAAATAATTGTAGAAGGAATGAGGGAACTAGAAAATCACCATCAGACCCTCAGAGGGGAACTTACTGCATGTGGGATCTACCAATGAATGTTAAAATCAGTGGGCAGAAGTTTAAGAAATAATTACATAGTCTCAATGTATCCGTCCTCAAACATTTATTATATACAAAGCGTGAAAGAGTAACTTTTTGGTAGAAAAGCCTGGTAGACTATGTCTTAAGGCCACTGAATGAGATTAGCATCACCAGTGATAAGACAGACTTGCTATCCTGTAGCCCGTGATACAGACTGTGGGAAGGCTTGATCACTTTTGTGGTATTCTATGCATAGCCTCAACATAATGATGAGAAAACCTGAAACACCCACATGGAAGGGACATTCCTCTGGCCAGGTAAACCCAAAAGTGTCAACTTCATGCAAGGAGAGGATTGACTACAGAACCAGGCCGGCGGAAGAAGACGGACGGCACACTGACCAAATGCAGTGTGGGGTCCCGGACCGGATCCCAGACAGGGTCCTGGGACAGCAGAGGGCCATAGTGGGAAGGTGTTGAAGTCCAGATAAGGTTGCTGATAACAGTTTTTTTTTTTTTTTTAAAGATTTTTATTTATTTATTTGATAGAGATCACAAGCAGGCAGAGAGGCAGGCAGAGAGAGAAGAGGAAGCAGGCTCCCTGCTGAGCAGAGAGCCCGATGCGGGACTCGATCCCAGAACCCTGAGATCATGACCTGAGCCGAAGGCAGAGGCTTAAACCACTGAGCCACCCAGGCGCCCCGCTGATAACAGTTTTGTACCAGTGTTAATTTCTTAGTTTTGAGCATTGTGCTTGACTGTATGAGATAGTATCCTTAGGGCAGGTCAGTAAATGGGATAGGGGAGCTTTTTGTACTATTTTTGTAAGCTTCTCTAAGCCTAAAATTATTTCAGTATAATAAGTTATAAAAATGCAATGTTAGTGTAAGCTTTCTATTCCTCCTTTATTAGTTGAGGAAGTTCCCGTCTCTTCCTAGTGTGCTAATAGTTTTTATCCTGAAGAGGTGTAGAATTTCATTAAAAGTTTTTCTGCATTTGTTGTAATGACCCTATGGTTTTTCTCTTTTACATTCTATTAAGATGGCGAATTACACTGATAGGCTTTCTAATGTTCAGTGAACCTGCATTCCTGGAAAACCCACCTATTCCTGATGTCCTTATTATATATTGCTAGATTTGATACAATGGATTTTTTAAGGATTTTTGCATCCTTAAATCCTGAGTGGTACTGGGGCGTCATCTTTTCCTGAAATGTTTTTGTATGATTTTCATTTTGGGATCATGTTTGATTTTTTAAAATGAAGAGAGAAGTATTTCTTCTTCTTTAATTATATGGGATTGTTCATATAGAATTTGTATTATCTGTTCCTAAAATCTTTGCTAGCATATACCAGTGAAGTCACTTGGGCCTGGAGTTTTGTATTTGTTTGGGAGGTGTTTAGCTCTGAGCTCATTTTCTTTCATAGTTGTGGGTCTGTTCTGCTTAATGTTTTGGGATCTTTTGTCTTCTAAGCTTTCTAATTTAATGGCTTAAAGATATTTTTAATATTCCCTTATTGTCTTTACAGTGTTTGTTGTAATGTATGTAATGCTGATCTCTCTTTTAATCCTGATTATTGGTAATTTGTGTGTTTTCGCTTCTTTTTCTTGATCAGTCTAGTGAGAGGTCCATATCAGTGCTATTGAATTTTGTCAGAGAACCAGCTTTTGGTTTCATTGATTTTCTGTATTCTTTTTCTGCTCATTATTCATTGATTAATTAATTCTGTTCCTTGCTATTTCTTTATTCCATTTCTTTTGAGTTTACTTAGCTTCCCCCCAAATAAAATAGGGAAAGAAGAGCAAAGATTATTGTTGGGGGACTGTTCTCTTTTTGTAGCATAGCACTTAGTGAATGCTGTGAGTTTCCATAGAAGGACTGTTACCTTTGTTTTGCAAATAATTTTTTTTTTCATTTCAGAATAGTTTTAATTCCTCTTGTGATTCCTTCTTGGAGATTATTTAGAAATATATCGTTTGATTTCCAAATATACAGATTTTTCAGATTTTTCTGTTACAGATTCCTAACTAAACTCTTGTGTTTGGAAAACATACTTTATATGATACTAATCTTTTTAAATTTATTCAGATTTGCTTTATGGCCCAGAAAACGGTCTCTCTGATGTATATTCTATGTACACTTGAAAAGACTGTATATTCTGCTTTTAAAGCACAAAGTGTTCTGTCCATGGCCATTTGTGAAGATGGTTGGTGGTCTTCTCTTTCCTGTATTCTTACTGATTTTCTATTCTTTCAGTCCCTGGAAAAGGGTTTTTGAAATCTGGAGCCATAATTGTGCATTTGTTTCTCTTTTGTTTCATGTATTTTGAAGCTTCATTGATAGTTGTGTACACATTTAGGTTTGTGATAGCTTCTTCGTGAATTTACCCCTTTATCTTCATGAAGTGTTCCTTTATATTCATAGCAATAATCATTGTTTTGAAATCTACTTTTCCTGGTATTAATATAAGTACTTCAGCTTTCTTTTGATTTTATCATTTCCATCATGTTACTTTTGCAAGTGGGTTTTCTTTTAGGCATCATGTAGTTGATTCCTGTGTGTTTGTGTCTATTTTCATGTATATTATGGTCTTTATTTACAACCTTATGGCAAAAAAGAAGAGGGAAAATTTAAAACAGGGCATTCAAGCTGATATTGTCAGATTAGAGAAGTTCCATTTTAAATGTCCATCTCATTGCCCAAAGGTAAACAATAGTGAATCTACATATGCAGTTTCCTTTATGAAGGATAGTGTTCATATTTTAGGCATCTTTTAAACATAAAAATTCAAAGAAAGCGAAATCACTCCTTAAAAACTGCATAAATTAAGGGTGTTTTAAATATATCTTGTCCTCGTAATAAAACATTAAAAGCTGGAAAAGCAGTTGCACTTCCTCTGTGAGTGGACAGTTGCAACAGTTAGTCATTCTTTGTAGTGACGATTGTATTTTCAATTCACCATTAACTACTCTGAACTTACCATGAGATGTAGTCAAAGTCAGAAGACAAGACTTAGGGAGAGTTCCCCTTTTTCGAGGGAGGTTAAGCCTTTTGGAACCAGCATGGGAAAGAGACACCCTGTTGAAGAATTCTGGTGTGGAAAAAAAAATGACTGTAGTCAGTTTCAACTCCTGCTGAACTGGCATACTGTTTTCATTGACATGTTTTGTATTGTTTTTCTGGCTCCGCTGTGTTTAATTCTTCTAGTTTATCTGAGTCTTCAGCAGTATAGAGATTTTCATCAATGGGACCAGCATCCCTGGCTCCGTTTTCCTGTCTCTTCCCTTCGTTGTGCTGTTTCCACATTGCCTCCTTCACCACTTCAGCCCTACCTCCGGAATCTCGGCATCATTGTTTTGTGAAGTACATGAGTTTTCAGAACTAGCTACGGTACTGCCTTTCTCATCCACACCTCTTGGGATATACGGGCTTAAGTCCACTCCGTTTGTGTGCACTGAATCATCCCCTTCACCTGTTGTCTGTGTATCACAGATGCTGTCTGCTTCCTCATGCTCATCAGCCCAAGCAGGACAAAATTCCAACACCCCATGGCCACGATCACCAGTGCTTTCTCTGCTTCGAAGCCTGCTTTCTTTCCTTCTCTTGTGCAAGTTCATCCTTATTTTCCTTTCCTCTCATGCACGAAAATGTTAGGGTGATGTTGGTAACAGTGGAACCTAGGGCACAGAACGTCTCTTTCAATTGTATCTTAAGAAATTTCATTTTCTTTCTCTTCCTTCTTATATCTTTCTTCACCACAAATCCAGGAAGAAATGCATGATGACGTGAACAAGTATCATCCCCTCCAGGGCATACCCAAAGTCAGCCATATTTGTTGTCTTCCAAAGCTTCAAGAAAATGTTTGCACACTCTTTGAGGGTTTTTGGTTTTTTTTTTCTCTTTTCCACTTTGCTGTACTTTTTGTTCACTCTCTGCAGTTTTCTCTCACCTCAATTATCCATACTGTCTTTTTAAAGTTTTTTACCTCTTGCATTACATTTTCTCACCAGTCACATCATGAGCCAACTTATGCTTACCTCCCTTAGTTCACTGCCCTTGCTTGAAGGGCACACATACCACAGATTAGGATCTGCACCTTTAATTATTTTTTGAGCAAAAGTACAGGTTTGAATAGTTCATTTAGCTCTTGCATTTCTTTCTTCTTTTCATCTTTCTTCAATTTCTTTTCAGCTTCACTTTATGCTATGTGATGTAGATTTTGTTGACTAAATTGAACTTGATGACTGACAGCTTTGATAAACTTGTTTTGCCCATATATTATTTAGATCAAAAATTTTAGGGGCACATGGGTGGCTCAGTAGGTTAAGTGTCAGATTCTTAATTTCAACTCAGGTCACGCTCTCAGGGTCATGAGATCGAGCTCCATCTTGGGGCTCAGCATGGAGCCTACCTGAGATTCTTGATCCCTCTCTTTCTGTCCTTCTCCCACGGCACACACACACGCGTGCGCGCGCTCTCTCTCTCTCTCTCTCTCTTTGAAAAAAATAATTTTTTTTTTTAAAGATTTTATTTATTTATTTGACAGAGAGATCACAAGCAGGCAGAGAGGCAGGCAGAGAGGAGGAAGCAGGCTCCCTGCTGAGCAGAGAGCCCGATGTGGGACTCGATCCCAGGACTCTGAGATCATGACCTGAGCTGAAGGCAGCGGCTTAACCCACTGAGCCACCCAGGCGCCCCTGAAAAAAATAATTTTATGTTCAATAATTTTCTCTTTATTTTTCTGCTCCATCTTTTTGCTACCCACACCCTAACTCTTGTTTCTTGGAGGGCATTATAGAGACAGGTGGCACCAGCCAGACTTAAACCCAGCTGGATATTGTCAGGGGATCTGGCCTCACAGCAAGGAGGGGCCAGATCCTATGTTACCTAGTGAATAGGTAACATAGGATTTTTAAATGGACTCTGAAGCCCATTTTCATTTATGGATTTAAATCTATCATCTTGGGATTTTTTTTCTTTCCATTTTTTTTTATCTGTTCCTTTCTTTATCTTCATCTGCCTGCTTTGAGATTTATTGAATATTTTATGATTCTGTTTTATCTTGGCTCTTGTCTTATTAGCTATACAGCTTCTCTTTATTGTTTTGAGGTTGTTTCCAGAGTTTGCCATACACAAGCTTATCTTTTCACAGATTGCCTTTAATTAATATTAGAACCACATCACATTCACAGCACATTTGTTTCCTCTTCCGTTCTTTATGCTATCATTTTACTTTCACATGTCATCAGCGTTATAGCACATGAGAACTGTATTTTGCTCTCGACAAGTTATATTTTGATGTGACTAAAACTGTGTATTTACACTTTTAGCATTCTCCATTCCTTTATGTAGATCCTTGCTTCCATCTGGTATCTGGTTTTTGGTTCATTGCTTCTCTTCAGCCTTTATTCTAAGGCTCGTTCACTTCTCAGATGACTCCCTGGGCTTGGAAAGATTCGTGGAAAAAGAACATGTTTGAAGGAAATATAAGGTAAGGAAACGATGGGAATGTGACATTTCAGAAGCGGAGGCCAGTGTGAGAATGAACCAAGTAGCGATGAACGAAGGCAGATCTGCTGACTGGGAAGAACCTGCGCGCAGTTCAGGGTAGACTGAAACTGGATGCAAAAAGTGGAGCAGGGCGCCTTCTGATTTGCTGTAGTTTCCTGCAAGCTCAGTTCCTGTTTGCTTGATGCACCTACCTACCTACTGAACTAGGACACTGACAGAACACGACTGGACCCTTTCAGCTTTTGTTAGGATAAACTTTTAGGTGGTAGAGTTCGGAAAAGAGAACCTCATTGAGAAATTGCGCAGGGATGGTAAGATTTCATTCCACATGCAGTTATCTAGTGGCTAGAGATACAGGACTAGCACTGGAAGTGAGGACAGCATTGGACATGGCTATCTGGAAACCTGCTTTAAAAAGGGCTGTGGGAGTGGTTTTCCTCTGTGAGCAAGGAAGGGATGAGCAAAATTGATGGGAAAGAAAAAGGGAGCCTGGGATGGGGCTCCTGGGTGGCTCAGTGTCTGCCTTTGGCTCAGGTCATGATCCCAGGTGTGGGGATCGAGTCCCACCTCAGGTTCCCTGCTCAGTGGGGAGTCTGCTTCTCCTTCTGCCCCTCCCCCTACTTGTGCTCTCTCTTTCTCACTCTCTTTCTGTCCAAAAAAAAAAAAAAAAACCCGGTCCAGAGGGTGGTGTGAGGACAGTGAGAGCCAGGATTGAGTGTTGGAAAATATCCACAGTCAGGAATGGAAGTTGGTTTGAGGACGCATTTTTATAAAGTATATCAGAATCCCTTGTGAAGAATCATGCAAAAGTTGCAGGGACACTCTTTTGACTGAAAAATTCATCTTGATGAGATTGATGATTGTGGCAGTTAACGCAGGTGTTAGCGATCACTGTGGTGTTCGTCCATGAAGCAAAGTCAAGTACAACGTGGGCACTAACAGAAGATGGATCGTCAGCTACATTATGCCTCTAGGAGCTCCACAATGATATGCTCCTTCCCTGCTCGAACAGTGGCCCATTTTTAAACTTTGGATCAAAGAAAGATGGGCTCCAAATATCTACCAAACACTCCTGCAGTTTAACATTAAAATTACTGTCTTCCATTGATCATGAGGCATTGTACTGAGGATATAAAAGAAGACAGACAGCTGTCCAGATGTTAGTTATGGCATGAAATGCAAATGGCCACAGTTTTAAGATCCCTCAGATTGGGTTAAAACAAAATACCAGTAGGTTTCCATAAAAGAATCTCACCTGAAACAAAATTACCCAGAAAGGTGAGAAAAATAAGAGGATGAACAGAGATTAAGCAGTCAGATGTTCTCAAAAGCAAATAGATAACTACAATAATTTGGGGCAAAGTTGATTGCAATACATAAATAGGAAATGTGAAAGATCATTTTTGCCAAAATGAAAAAATATGCACCAAATAGCAGCATATCCGCAAGCACAGAACACTGTCAGAAATGCCAGGGGACTTCGCAGAAATACAGTTTCTTGCTCAGTGTGGCAGAGTTGGACTGGCAAGAGGCAGCTTGTGGTTTTGTTGGTTTTCTTCATCAATTTCGTTTTCAGTTTCATTGATTTCTGCTCTGAAATTTCTTTCTTTCCCTTACCACAGGTTTTATTTGCTCTTCTATTTCCAGTTTCCTGAGCTGTAAGCTTAGACTATTACTTCAGATATTTCCTTTCTAATGAATGGATTCAGTGCAATAAATTTTCCTCTAAGTTCTGTTTTCACTGCATCCCACAAATTTTTGATAAATTGTATTTTCATTTTCATTTAGTTCAATATATTTCAATTTTTTTTCCTGAGACTTCCTGTTTGACTCGCGTGTTGTTTCAGTATATTATGATTTAAACTCTTAACTGTTTGGGGGTTTTGGAGCTGTCATTCTCTCTTTTTTTTTTTTTTTTTAATTTTTTATTTTTTATAAACATATATTTTTATCCCCAGGGGTACAGGTCTGTGAATCGCCAGGTTTACACACTTCACAGCACTCACCAAAGCACATATCCTCCCCAATGTCCATAACCCCACCCCCTTCTCCCAACCTCCCTCCCCCCAGCAACCCTCAGTTTGTTTTGTTGTCATTCTCTTTTTTGATTTCCAGTTTAATTCCACTGTGGCCTGAGAACGTTCCCTTGAATGTCTGTTCTTTTAAGTCTCTGTTAAGGTGTGTTTTATGGCCTAGAATGTGGTCTTTCTTGGTGAATGGTCTGTGAGCTTAAGAAGAGTGTGTGTTCTGCTGTCTTGGGATGAAGTAGTCAATAAATGTCAATTGGGTCTAACTGACTGACGGTGCTTTTCAGTTCAGTGATGTCCTTACTAAATTTCTGCCTACCAGATGTGTCAGGTACTGATAGAGCGATCTTGATGTCTCCAAGTGTAATACGGAGTTAATCTGCTTTTCCTTGTTCCTCTATCAGTTTTCGTCTGTTGTACTTTGAATCTCTGTTGTTAGATGCATACACATGAAGGATTCTTAGGTCATATTGGAGAATTTGCCACCTTATCATGATGTAATGTCCCTCTTTGTCTCTGATAATTTTCCTTACTTGGAAGTCTGCTCTGCTTGAAATTAGTGTAGCTATTCCAGCTTTCCTTTGGTAAGTGTCAGCATGGTATGTCTGCCTCCATCCCTTTACTTTTAATCTCTCAGTGTCTTTACGTTGAAAGTGTATTTCTTGTAAATAATACGTAGTTGGTTCTTGTTTTTTTATATACTCTGGCAGTCATTGTCTTTTCGTTGGTGTTTTTAGGCCATTGAAATTTAAAGTGATTATTGCCATAGTTGGATTATTATCTACCATATCTGTTACTGCTTCCTATTCATTGTCCCATTCTTTGGTTCTTTTTGTGTGTTCCATTCTTTTTGTGATTTTTCTGGTTTTAACTGAACATTTCCTAAGAATGCATCTTTTTCCCCTCTCTTAGCATATCATTTATACTTCTTTTTAAACTGTCTTGGTGCTTTCCTTTAAGGTTGCAGTATATATTTATAACTAATTGAAGTCCTTTTTCAAATAATACTACACCATTTCACGATGGTACAAGTACATTAAAGCAGTATTCCTAATTCCTCCTTCCTGTCCCAAGTAACATCGCTCATTAATATCACTCATCCATAAACTATAGTTATCGTACACATTGTTGCATTATTATTGTGAACAAACTGTTTTCTGTTAAATCAATTAAGGGTGAGAAAAAAAATTATTTTACCTCCGTTGGTTCCTTTAGAACTAAGTTTCTACCATTTTCTTTCTTTCTGATGAACTTTTTTTTAAAGACTCTATTTATTTGAGAGAGCGAGCGAGCATGAGCAGGGGGAGGGGCAAAGGGAGAGGGTGAGAGAGAGTCTCCCTGCTGAGCATGGAGTGGATGCGGGGCTCTGTTCCCAGGACCCGGAGATCGTGACCTGAGCTGAAGTCAGACGCTTAACTGACTGAGCCACCCAGGCGCCTCTGAACTCTTTTTTTTCTTTAACATTTCTTGCAAGGTCGGTTTACTGGTGACAGATTGCCTCAATTTCTGTTTGTCTAGGAAAGTATTATTTCTTATTTTTGAAAGATGATCTTTCTGGATACAGAATTCTAGGTCAATGTTTTCTTCTTTCAAAAGTAAGTATTTTACTCCATTTATTTTTTCTTACTTGCATGGTTACTGAAGAGAAATCTAATGTAATTCTTGTTTGAACCTCTATAGATGGGGTTTTTGGGGTGTGTTGGGGGGGCTTCTTAAGATTTTATCCTTGTCTTTGATTTTCTGCAATTTGAATATAATATGGCTAGATGTAGATTTTGGACTCTATTCTGAGTCATATTCTCTGAAATTAGGAGATACTGTTTTGTTGGCTAGTGCTAATTTTGGAAAATGCTCAGTCATTATTTTAGATATTCTGCTTTCTCTCTTTAACCTCCTTCTTATATTTCCATTACATACACCTTTTATTACTATTTCACAATTCTTATTTCTCTTTCCATTTCCAGTTTGAAAGTTCCCATTACCATTTCTTCAAGCTCACTGATTCTGTCCTTGGCCATGCCCTAATTGTTAATGAGCTCATCAAAGGCATTCTTAATTTCTGTGATGATGTATTTTTTATTTCTACAATTTCCTTTTGGTTCTTTGTCAGAGAATACATTTCTTCACTTATATTACCCATATGTTCTTGTATGTAGTGCAATTTTTCCATTAAAACACTTACTATATTTTCTTAGATGAATTAAATTCCTAGTCTGGTAATTCCAGCATCTTTGCCTATCTTTGCCATATCTGAGGCTGGTCCTGGTGCTTGCTCTTTATTGTGAAACTGTTGTTTTTTTGTTTTTTGTTTGTTTTATTTTTTTACTATGCCTTGTAGTTTTGTCTTGAAAGTCAAACATTATATACTGGGTAAAAGAAACTGAAGAAATGGAGGTAAATAGATTTCTAGCAGAGATTTTATGTGTTTATCAGGCTAGTTTATGAGGCTAAAACTTATTTGCTAGTGCTAATACCTTTTTTAGGAGATAGTTCAATTTGTATGCCTTTTTTGTATTTCTTTTTTCTTACATAATTGCACTGATTAGGATCACCAGAACAACGTCATATAGAAATGGTGAGAACAGACATTTAATTATGATAGCATGAACATATCCCCCAGCTGTGATACTAGCTGTAGGTATTTTTTTTATGTGCACCATCTCTCAGATTGACAAAATTTTCCACTCTTCTATTTTCTGAACATTTTTATTATGAATGGATGCTGGATTTTGTCAAAATGCTGCTTTCTGCATTCACTGACAAAGTTGTGGTGTTTCTGTTTTGGTTTGTTAATATGGTGAATCACATTGATTTTTTTTAATATTATGTCTATGCGTACACACCTCAAATTAACCCCAATTATGGTATGTATTTTTTATGCATTGCTGAATTTTTTTTGTTAACATTTTGTCAAAGATTTTGCATATAATGGAAAATAGTAGGCTATACTTTTTTTAAATGTATTAACCATCTGGTTTTAGAATCAGGATAATGCTAGAGACCAAAAGTGAGTGGTATTTCCTTCTCTTCTCTTTTATGAAAGATTTTGCATAGAACTGGTATATTTCGTCTTTAAATGTAGAATGTCCTGTGAATCTGTCTAAGCCCAGACTAAAGAAATTCAGTCTCTAATGGATATAGGACACTTCTAGTTACAAATTTTAAAATTTTGTCTGATTGTTGAATTAATTGACATTGAGTTGATCATTTATTGTCTAGATTCCTTTTTTCTATTTCTTTTAGCTTGTTTTTTAAATTAGTTCTTTTTCTGATTTATTAAGTTTAAACTTAGATTTGAATCTTTTCTTCTTTTCTAATACCAGCATTGTAGTGCTATATATTTACTTCTGAGCAACTCTAGCTCTGAGCATAGCCTATAAGTTTTGTTATGTCATACTGTGACTATTTGTTTCAAAATGTTTTCTGATTTCCCTTATGGTTTCTTCTTTTGACCATATGAGTTATTGAAGTGTATTGATGGATTTATAATATTTGGACATTTTTGAGCTGTCCTTCTGTTTTAATCTCAAGTTTAATTCTGTTCTTAAAGAACATACTTTGTATATTTTAAATATTCTAAATTTTTGAGATTTGTTTTATGAAATATGGTGTATATTGATGAATGTTTCACGTGCATTTGGAAAGAATATGTATTCTCTTGTCATTTACAGTGTTCTGTAAATGTCAGTTGTTAAGTCAGGTGAATGAATAGTGTTAAGTCTTCTACATCTTTACTGAATGATTAACTGTTTACTTATTATCAGTTACTAAGAAAGGAAGAAGAAAACCCTCAATGGTAATTATGGCTTTGACTATTTCTCTTTTAGTTCTGTCAGCTTTGCTTTATTTTAATCTTCAAGTTCTACTTGTACATGCTCCCAAATTTAAGATTGTTACATCTTCTTGATAAATTTACCTCCTCATTTCATCTAGCTTAGCCAATTTTTGGCATAAAGATTAGAGACAAATGAAAAAGAGAATAGTAAAACAATAAAAATTTTTTAAAAAGTTGATTGCAAATATCTATAAAATTAACAAACTTTTAGTTAGATATACTAAGGAAAAAAATCAGATGCTAAAATCACAAATGAAATAGGGACATTACTACTGACTTTATAGAAATAAAAAAAGGACTATAAGAGAATGCTCTGAACAGATGTACATGTAAAAATGGATAACCTATATGAGATGGAAAAATTCCTAGAAATATACAAACTACCGAAATGACTCAAGAAGAAATCGGAAATCTGAGTAAAGCTGTAACTAATAAGGCAATTAAATCAGTAATCAAAAAATCCCAACAAGGAAAAGCCCAAGACCAGATGGCTTCACTGGAGAATTCTATCAAATATTTAGAGAAGAAATACCACGACTTCTCAAACTCTTGCAAGAAATTGTAGGAGTAAATACTTTTTAACTCTGTGAGGCCAGCTTTATCCTGATTCCAAAGCCACACAAAGACATTACAAGAAGAGAAGACTACAGACCAATATTCCTAACTAATATAGATACAAAATTCCTCAGTAAGATTTTAGCAGACCAATTAGTACACCACGATCAAGGGAGTTTTATCCCAGAAATGCAAAGACAGTTCAACAGACTAAAATTAATCAATGAAATACCCCACATTAATACAGGAAAAAACCCACATGATCATCTCAGTTGGTGCAGAAAAAGCATTCATAAAATGCTGATTCATAAAAACAAACAAATAAGAAAAAAACTGAGAAAACTAGAAATAGAAGGAAACTTGTTCAACAGGATAAAGGCCAGAGATGAACCTACAGCTGACATCATACTTGGTGTTGAAAGACTGAAAGCTTTTCACCTGAGATAAGGAAGAGAACAAGGATGCTCACTTGTGACACTTCTGTTCACCATTAATACTGGAAGTTGAAGTCAGAGCAATTAGAACAGAACATAAAAAGCAATCAGATTGGAAGGAAGTAGTAAAACTACCTCTCTTTACAGATGTAGAAAACCCCAAGGAGAACACACACACACACACACACACACACACACACACACACCCTCTAAAGCCAATAAACAGATCAGCAACATTTCAGGATATGAAATCAACACCAAAAAAATACTTTATATTTGTATATATTAAGCTATGAACAATCTGGGAAGCAAATTAAAACAATTCCATTTACAGTACCATCAAAAAGAATAAAATACTTTGGAATAAGTAGAATCACAATGGTGCAAGTTACACGCTGCCGACTATAAAATACTGCTGAAGTAGGTGAAAGAAGACTGGGGTAAAGGGAGAGACACCCTATGTTTGTAGATTGTTACGATGACAGTAACAATCAGTGGTATTACAGAATCTGTGCAATCCTTATGAACATGGTTGTGCGCAACCTGTGTAATATGCTCCTGGATTCACCGTGCTTCTATTTTGTTAAGGATTTTTGCATCAGTGCTTGTGGGTATATTGGTCTGTAGCTTAGAACATTTAGGTCTTTTAAAGCATCAGATCAAGCCTCAATAGAAAACAAAGGAGCTATGTCGCTCACTGTTTTCTGTGATCAATAAAATTGCAATAAAACTAGGAGTAATCAACAAAGAAATACTTCTCTAAACCACAAATGTTTGAAATCTTTAAGATAATCTTGAATATAAGTCACGGATTATGAAGTAGCTGCATTGGAAATCGGGAAATACTAGAGTTGAATGGCAGTGAAATTTATGAAACGCAGTAAGACAGTTCCTAAATACTTGCACAGGGGTGGGGATGGGCAAACAAAGCAGAGAGATCCAAAATTAGCCAGCTCCCAAATCAAATTAGGGGAGGAAATTCAACAGTAGAATAATCACATTGAGCGTGAGTAGAAGCACCGAGTGAATGTAAATGTACAAATGAATGAAACAGAAAGCAAACATTTGAAACGATCAAGAAAATGCAGTTGTATAAGAGACTAGTAAAGTAGACAAATCTCAGAATTATTCAAGAAAAATATTAGGAATTAAAATGAGATACAGAGGGGCGCCTGGGTGGCTCAGTGGATTGAGCCGCTGCCTTTGGCTCAGGTCATGATCTCAGGGTCCTGGGATCGGGCCCCGCATCGGCTCTCTGCTCAGCGGGGAGCCTGCTTCCTCCTCTCTCTCTGCCTGCCACTCTGCCTACTTGTGATCTCTATCTGTCAAATAAATAAATAAAATCTTTTAAAATAAAATGAGATACAGAAATATAGAAATGAAAATGTAATTCAACTACCACAGATAGTTGAATTACATTTTCATTTCTATAATTCAACTACCACAGATAGTTGAATTACATTTTCATTTCTATATTTCTGTATCTCATTTTATTTTAAAAGATTTTATTTTTATACTGTTTATTAAAAAAGTTAATGGATAATTTTAAGCAAACTGTAAATTATCCGCTGACTCAAGAAAAATGTGAAAACATTTCATTGTTAAATTAGTATAAAATCTGTCTTCTCTCCAGCTCCGGTGTTTTTACCCAACACAAAAACACCAGTACAAGCCCAGATGAGTCTTTCAGGTAATCTCCATTAAACATCCAAAGAGAAGATAATCCCTATCATTAGAAAGATTTTATACAAGCTGCTCCTAAGAAAGAAAGAGGGTTATATGCTTCTTAAACTTATTTTATAAACCTTCGGTAACCCTGATAAGACTCCTACAAGAAAAAAAAAAAAATTGTAGGCCATTTGTGAACAGAACTTAAGTATTCTAAGTAAAATATTGAAGTTATTTCTAATATTGCATCACAATATTTATGTTCTTATATCCATGTTAGATTTGTTCTTGAAATACGATTAGATTAGAAAAATTTTATGTTATTCATCACATTTAGAGATTAAGGAAGAAACCCACAGCACCATCTCAATCTGTATAGAAAATCTTTTCATGAAAATGAAAGTAGAAACCATTCATGAGTTTTACAGATATATTTAAAACACTGTTAGTAACCTCAAAGTGAATCTTCTTTAAGTAAGTTTTTATCAACATTTTTTCTACAAACATTATACTTAATGGTTGGATATTACAAAATTTTCTTTAAAGGTAAGGAAGATGATATCTATCAATATCACATTCATGGTGGTTTTTTTATATTATTTTTTAAAAGATTTTATTTTATTTGAGAAAGAGAAGGGCAGAAGGAGAGGGAGAATCTCAATTGGACCCCCAGCTGAGCAGGGGTCCCAATGTGGGGCTTGATCCCATGACCCTGAGCCAAAACCAAGAGTCAGATGCTTAGCCAGCTGAGCCACACAGACACCCCTAGGCAATGTTATTCATAGAGTCTAATAAAAATAAGATAATAAAAATAAGAAATAAGGGGTATGTAATTTAAAAAAAACAAACTTAATAGATCTCTGATAGTGGAATATGTAATAATTAACATTTGTCTTATTTTTACAGTGCAGTACTATACTGAATAAAAAATGAGTTGGATTCATAAATATCATTTGGTTGATTGGTTTATAAGTATTTATTCGCAAATCCCAAAAATACATAAACAGGGCCACCTGGGTGGCTCAGTGGGTTAAAGCCTCTGCCTTTGGCTCAGGTCATCATCCCAGGGTCCTGGGATCGAACCCCACATGGGGCTCTCTGCTCAGCAGGGAGCCTGCTTCCTCCCCTCTCTCTCTCTGCCTGCCTCTCTGCCTACTTGTGATCTCTGTCAAATAAAATCTTTAAAAAAAAATACATGAACATAAAAAATCAAGTTACTTAAGATACTTTAGGGAATGGTACATTGTAAAACTGAAAATGAACTAAAGAAAATTATGTCTGTGATGGCCTATATATGGGTGAAAATGGTAAGAACTTGCATGCAAATGATACAAAGAAATAGCACCACAGTATTTGCTTGAGCCATATATAATTGTGATTTGGGGATTAAAAATGGGTGAATAAGGGTGCCTGGGTGGTTTAGCCATTAAGCTGCTACCTTCGGCTGGGGTCATGGGCCCGGGGTCCTGGGATCAGGCTCCCTCTTGGCAGGAGGCCTGCTTCTCCCTCTCCGCCTGCTTGTGTTTCTACTCTTGCTGTATCTCTGTCAAATAAATAAACAACAACAACAAGAAATCTTAAAAAAAAAAAAGGGGGGGTGAATATTAGTGAGGGGAAAGCAATAGGTTTTTAGCTGCATCTCCATGTTTTATATCTTAAAAAAAGTTTCAAAGTACATATGACAAAATGTTAACATCTGTTACTTAGATCTGGTTGTCATTTTATATTATTTTCTATTCTTTCCTTTATGCTCAAAATAGTTCTTTTGAAGTTTTGTAAGTGAAGCGGGAGGTAAAAGAAGTGGAAGCACCAAGCATAGGCTTTTCAAGTAAATGGAAGGATAAAGGAGGGAGCAGGAGCAAAATGGGAAACAGCCCACGGAATGGATTAGATGTGTGTTTGCTTTCGTATTGCTCATGTACTGGGGGGAAAGCCAATCAGGGCTCTGGATGTGGAGATATATAGGAAAAAAGTAAGGTTATATACAGATAGTAAGATGTACAATCCAGATATTGTAAGACGTGAGATGATGATAAATATGGGGGAAAAGTAAGACATAAGGAAAAAGCAAGACCTGTGAAGGCTAGCCAAAGGGATTAGTCTTTGTGGAAGAGGTGGGGCACTGTCATCGTGTCCTTGATGGGAAAGAAATGGGAATGCCCACTGAACCAAATGTTTTTATAAATATTTGGTCTGGAAGCCGGAGTAGTTCCTGCCTGAAGGCCTACTTTTACCGCAGGAGTCCTGCCTCCGTAGAGTGAGAAGAATGTGTGAGGTCTACATGAGCCACGTGAGGAGGGGCTGCCTCACAAGCACTGGAGAAAACCCTCACTGGGGACAGGGCAGGGGTGCCAGCCAGTAGGTGTGGGTGCAGCTGATGCAGAAGATTCCAGAAGTTTATGCAGACTGCTGAAGCTTTATTCTTCATAAGCAAAAAATAATACTACAAAACAGTGAAGACCAAGAAAGAGGCTTTTAGGGAAGATTGATTTTGAATCTTTGGCTTATTCTGATCTTATTAAAATTTTACCTCATTTTGATCTGCCTTCCGCTTATCACATTTGTACATATTTTCCAGAGGTTTCCTTCAGAAGAGAAGAGAAAACTTGATTTTAGAGAGTGATTTAGGTACTTCATAGTTTACTTTGGTCACTTGTTTGATAACTCATTTCAGCAAAATGGCAACTGTTTAAATGAGTAATTTTATTATAGTCTGCAGTGGGAATTGCAGAGAGAGACCTAATGAAATAATGTCTCATGGCAAAGGGGCCGATGGGGATCTTCCACACTTTGCTGTCTTAATTTTAAGTCTTTGGTCCCTTCCTTAAACTACTGTGTTTTATTTGAACATCAGCCTTCACCTCTGTCCAGATGCCAAGTTAGAATTTCTGGTATTATTTTTTTCCATGTACCCTTTCAAATAGCTTCGGTTCACCCTGTCAAGTGTCCATGGGAGTGGGTGTTTTTGTAAGGTCACCGGTCACTGTTGCCGCTGTCCGAAGCAGAGTGAACGAGCGCTCCCATCTTTTCATTCCTTGGAGACCAGGTTCCTTTCTGGTACATTCCCCCTCAGCCCCAGGAACTTCCCTCAAATGGTATAGTGCACATTGCCAGGCAGGGAGCTTATATTCTTTTATCTGATGGCGTCTTTATTTTGCCTTCATTCTTTTTTTTTTTTTTTTTTATAAACATATTTTTATCCCCAGGGGTACAGGTCTGTGAATCACCAGGTTAACACACTTCACAGCACTCACCAAAGCACATACCCTCCCCAATGTCCATAATCCCACCCCCTTCTCCCAAACCCCCTCCCCCCATCAACCCTCAGTTTGTTTTGTGAGATTAAGAGTCACTTATGGTTTGTCTCCCTCCCAATTCCATCTTGTTTCATTGATTCTTCTTCTACCCACTTAAGCCCCCCTGTTGCATCACCACGTCCTCATATCAGGGAGATCATATGATAGTTGTCTTTCTCTGCTTGACTTATTTCACTAAGCATGATACGCTCTAGTTCCATCCATGTTGTCACAAATGGCAAGATTTCATTTCTTTTGATGGCTGCATAGTATTCCATTGTGTATATATACCACATCTTCTTGATCCATTCATCTGTTGATGGACATCTAGGTTCTTTCCATAGTTTGCCTTCATTCTTGAAGGAGATTTTCACCGAGTGTAAAATCGTGAGTGTAGGGAGTGCGTTCTCAGTTATGTGTTCCCTTGTAAATTACAAGGCCTGTTTCACTGGCTGCTTCCAAGATCCTTAGGTTTCTGTGATGGCTTTAGAATAAATCCCTCTGACTAGGCCTAGCTACATTTTCCAGAATTCTCCTGCGGCATTGTCTCAGGATAGCTCAAGAGCATGAGGCAGTGGTCGGGCCTGTCTGCTTCCGGCCCCCCGCCCACCTGGGGAGCTCTCCCCTCTGCCAGCCGGCCTGTGTATTTAGCCACATGATGCATGTTCCCAGCTTGTGAGGCAGAGCCACACCATCGAGGTCTGAGGCAGTAAGAAATGACGTGGGCTTAGGTCTGTCCTGTGGGCTCCAGTTCATGCTTCTGGGTTTCACGTTTTTCTCCCTGCTTTACAAACATCCTGCCCACCTCCCGCCCAATGGACACCAAATTCCACATGTCCCTACCTGTGAAATTCTTTTCATTGTTAAAAATGAATTGAAAAGAAGAGGTACTCAATTCTACTCTAGAACTCAGGGCCTCTGAATTCTATTAGATTACAACAAACAATATTGGTGTTTTTTGGTGTGGGTTTTTTGTTTTTTGTTTTTTTGTATTGGTGGGCAGTTTATCATGGCCGAACTCAAACAGCAACTTCTGTGCCCTCCCCAGTGAGCATAATTTAAAATTTTAGATCGGTTTATTTAGACTTCCCTAGGGAGCTTGGAATCTGCCCTGTGCAAGCATGTCAGGAATCAGCCAGAGATTTGGGCAAACTGTATTCAGAATATGGGGTTCCGCCTCTTCTTACTTTAAGCTGCTGTGCTTATCCCAAAGCCTCTGGTTCTTCACGATGTAAGACTGTGGATCTCTCATCCAAAAAAAATTTTTTTTAAATTTTTATTTATTTATTTAACAGAGAGAGAGATCACAAGCAGAGAGAAAGGCAGAGAGAGAGGAGGAAGCAGGCTCCCCACTGAGCAGAGAACCCAATTCGGGGCTGGATCCCAGGACCCTGAAATCATGACCTGAGCTGAAGGCGGAGGCTTAACCCACTGAGCCATCCAGGCGCCTCTCATCCAAATTTTAACTCTGCATGGAGTTAGGAGCCCCAAATGTGGGGAATTCATCCAGTTCCGGTCTCTTCTTCCTAGTGTCCAACTCCCTTCTGGTACAAAGCTGTTCCTAGTTGCTTCACAGAACCTTTGGATTTTCTTTTCCAGTGTTTATTTATAATTATCTACAGGAGGGTTGATCCAAAAGGAGCTTCTTGGCCATTAACAGTAGCAAAACTTAGTATCTATTTTTAATTATTCATTATTGCATGTCAAACACAGCCTTGCTTCTAGTGACACTGGAACATTTTTTATTCCTGCAAAGAAGTATCCCGCAAATCCCATTTGTGCAGCATTCCAAAGAGTCTGTGTGGATAGAAGAGCTTATTTGAATTCTGCAAATTAGAAGTGAATGTATGGTTAGTTCTGTGCACCTCCAGGAGATGACTCCAGGCTCTTCCCTTCCCTGCTTGGCCCAGCTCTTACTAAAAAACTGAGACTCCTAGAAAATGTGTAATTTGCATTGCCATTTGAGTAGACCTCAGCAAGACCAAAGGACCTCATATGAATATTTTACAGTGTTTACCTACCATTTGCTGTTCATCTACTTTGTACCAAGCGTTAGGAGCCTGCTGAACATCTCAAGGGAAGATCCGTGTCCTCAAGTTGCTAACAGTTGGCAGACGAGACACAAATAAGCAGACTACTTGCATTTCTATGCAACCTCATGGTTGAATTATCCCCTTGGGGACAGAATGAGTCTTCAGACCACACAGCTACTTGCCTAGGTCTCCAGGACACATTTCTTCTTTCTGGAACTCTTTTCCTAGCCTCGGGCTTCATGGGTGGACACAGATGCAAGTCTGTGAGTGTATAGTAGATGCCTTTTATCAAAAATCATATGTTTTAATAGAAAATACACGCAGCGTATGTTATACCACTCAGTGATGGCACCACCACTCAGACTAGATGCTGGGAGCCCGATTCTGTTACCAACAGGAACAATCCGCTGTTATTGACAGTTCTGTGGTTACCATTGAGATGGGCTACAAGAATGATGACTCTGAATTAAAAAAAAAAAAAAAATTAGGTTGAAATCTGAGCAGGATCCGAGGCAAATTCTTCTAAGCTTGTTTCATTTCCAGTATTCTACTACCTCCCAGGACTATTTGGAGAATTAGAGACAATGTGTAAAGTGCCTGGCACTTAGTAGATTCTCAGTAAGTGAAAATATGGTTATTACTAATATTTTCAATAAAGTGTTTCAGAGTGTATGCAAGGTGCTTCCACATACATGTGCTTACCTAGCTCTGAAAACAGCCCTGAATATAGGAAGTGTTTCTTCCACCAAATGAATGAAGATTCAATAATAAAATAGCATTGGGACACCTAGGTGGTTCAGTGGGTTAAGAGTCTGCTTTTGGGTCATGTCTTGATCACAGGGCCCTGAGATCAAGCCCCAGCAGGGCTCCCTGCTTACCAGGAAGCCTGCTTCTCAAACCTCTGCCTTTGCCCCTCCCCCATCTTGTGCTGTCTCTCTCTCTCACTCAAATAAAAATCTTTTGTAAAAAAGTAATTAGAATTTTATTTGTATTTTGCTTTTGGTTAACTGACTAGTATGAAAACTTGGGGCCTCCATTTTTTTCATTTTAAAATAAGGGGATTGGATTAGATCTACAAGATTCTTTTCAATGCAAATATTTTATAATTCAGTTAAAAATGCAATGAAAAGAAGAGGTACTCAAACACCTACTTCTTTGTTCTTCATAAGGAGTTGAGTATGTTGGATCACTTAAGCCCTCTTGAACTGAGAGGTGCCCAGCTAACAGGCAGTGCTGCTTGTTCTAGCTTCCCATCTTCCGATTCTCTGGTGGGCTGGCCCATGTATGCACAGAGGGGTCCCTGGATGCATAGTCCATTTAGGAAAAATGCTTGTGCATTTAGAACCTCTTGTGCCTCTTCACCCTGCTTTTACCCTTGTTGGGGGCCTGCACAACTGAGCTCCCGCCTTTGGGATTCTTCACCTGATTCTGGTTACTTTCTGTAGATCCATGAACTAACACAGTGTATTCTGTAGATCCATGAACAACCCAGATTCTGTCAGTAGCTCCCTCTCCTCTCACAGAAATTTCTCTCTGCCTCTCTGCCCTCAAATTGAACCTCCACATTCTCCTGCTCTGCTTTTAAAATCCTCTACTTTCCTTCTTCTCTTTCCATCAAAATCTTACCCCAAACCCAGAGGCTCTTGGATCACTGGATCCTCTGTAAGGGTTGGTCTGGTATGATAATGAGAGAGTGGCTGTCTTGGTGGGAAGGTGGGTACGGAGATAAGATCTTGGTCATCTTCATGGAAATATAATATGGATTTCCCTGTAAAAATATAAATCTTGGTTGGGAGCATTATTATTAATACACATCTTTTTCTGTATTGGAGGTTTAATAGACTTTAATGTGACTCCCTGGGATCCTACCCACATTTTATAAGGTTGATTTGGTTTTTATCTGTTGAAATAGGTCCCAAGTTTTCTTCATCTTACACCATTTCTCCCCGATTTACATACTCCTTTAACTTTTGCCCATGTTCATGAACATTTGTAAACAGAGATAGTGATTAGTGGCTGCCACGTTGCTGATGGGGGCCTGGGCCAATGCGGTCAGCTGGAGGGGGATGAAGAGTGGACTGTTCCAGCAAGTTCTTGGTGAAATCCTGGGGTCTATAATGGATGCAGCTTGCCCATCCTCACCTCCATAGTGGCAAAGTCTTTTTACTACCATCTCGTGCCTTTCAGAGAGGGCTCTGTTTCACTAACAAAAGTTGTTTTACTTACCTCCGTAAGCAACTGTTCTCCAAGTATAACTGAGTACTCCAGTGATGTAACGTGCTTGTGAATGTTTGTGACCAGCATCACCTGTCCACAGACCCACAGCCAGCGGAATGTTTGTGAAGCTCTTTTTTTAAATGAGGAAATTGCTCAAGGAAAAGAAAATATGAGTTCACATTTCTGGGGATCACTTTCTGAGCAGTGCAGACCATGCATACTGTATGTTAAAAAGCCCTTCTAAGTTCCAGCAGGGAAAACAGATGTATTAATTAAACAGTTAATGTTTGTTATAGCTGAAATACTCACTTTGCTGCACTCAAGTTATGATACAATATTTGTATATTAGTGTGATATATACCTTGGGAACCTTGGTGCATTTTTTTAATAGGGTCAAGTTCAACATTATGAACATGAATTACTGTTGTGTGGTTTTGTGAAAATGAAGGATAGGTATTTGAGTTTCTGGTCACTTGTCAAGAAATCTTAATTGGTATTATAAATCTTAACAGATAATATAAGTAAGCAGTGTTTGCTATAGGTTTATTAGTTTTGCTAGAAATAATCTTCTTTCCATATTCCCACTTCTCATGTGTGTGTGTGTGTATATATAGTATATATACCCACAAAGCGTAAAACGAGTTTTTCAGGAGGGGCACCTGGTGGCTTAGTCAGTTGAGCATCTGACTCTTGATTTCAGCCCAGGTCATGGTTTTGGGATCATGAGATCGAGTCCCACTTGCCAGGCTCTGTGCTGGCTGTGGAGCCTGCTTGAGGTTCTCTCTCTCTCTCTTCTGCTGTAACCCCACCTCCCACTTGTGTGGTCTCTCTCTCTCTCTCTCTCAAAACCCACAAAAAACAAAAAGTTTTTCAGGAGAACAGAGATTAAATAAACTAGAGTCCCTACCTAAGCTTAGTTACTCTCTTGAATGGTTTTAAAGATGTAGAATTACAGCATTAGTTTATCGTCTGTGGTAAATCTAAGCCTTGATTAGTGGTGGCAGTTTTTATTGCCAGTGTCTGTGTTCCCAGGCTTTTTGATCCCTATCAGAGTGGTGGACATAGTATTCAAATAGGGTAATGGTTGAGGTTCTATAGTCACTGTATGTATGAGCTTTCCCTGCAGTTTTCAAGCCCTGCTGTCTATTTCTAGAGCACCAACACTGAAAACAGAAGAAAGAACAGAGAGACCGGGAGGTAGGAATTGATTTGTTGCTGAGGAAGGTCGGGGAGACTGACACTCAGCGGCCTTGGCGTCCATACTCCCCTGCTGTCCCTCCAGCCGCATACCAGGAGTAGGGACTGCAACTTACTCTAACAAGTTCAGGGGCTTGTTTTCTGTTCTTTCACTTACAGGAAAGAAACATAGTGCTTTAGAAAGATAGCAAATGATACAGTGACTTGGTACCATGTAAAATCTGGGAGAGGGTCAGTATGGAAGGATTTCGGGGGCTGCCGTATTGCCACCACCCTGTGGTCTTGAGGCCGCACAAGGAAACACAGCTCTGATAATGCCTTGTCGGTAAACTGGAAGCACAGCCCTCAAGCCAGCACTGTGATCTTCCTGTTTACATCGTCCGGAGCTACATTTCCTGAAAACCAGTGAGCTTTCAAAGACAGATACTTTGGAGGTTTAAAGCATCTGTTGGGAAAATATTTCAGATTTGCAGTTAATGACATTCTTTGAGTTAACATCTAAAGGTAGCTGAGATTTATACTTGGGTGCTTCTGCCTCAGCCAGTATGTCGGCATTCCTCAACAAGAGTCTGCAGTGTGTCAGTGGATACAGGAGTGTTTTGAGATATGTGTCCAGAGCAGGGGAGGGAAAATTAAGATGATACTGGTTTAAAGGCAAAATAGAAAATTAATGTGTTAGTCTGTGTTAACTGAGTACCACAGCCTGGGTGACTTAACAGAAATTTGTTTTCCCATGGTTCTGGGAGCTGGATGTTCAAGGTCAAGATACTGGCAGGGTTGGTTTTTTCTGAAGCCTCTTTCCTTGGCTTGTAGATGGCTGCCTTCTCTGTTCCTCCTCACACGATCTTTCCTCCATGTGTGTGCGTCTGGAGTCCCTCTGTGTCCACATTTCCTCTTCTTACAAGGACATCTGTTAGGTTGGACTAAGGCCCACACTAACACTTCATTCTAATGTAATCACCTCTTTGAAGACCCTGTCTCCCAGCACAGTCCCTGGGGGCTCGGACTCCCAACATATGGATGGGGAGGAGGGGGCACAATGCAGCCCATAAGAATGAAATATTTGAATGTGACCAGTTGTTTAAAGTGAATATATACTCTGGGAGTCAGAGGAAACCCGCAGCTGGGCATACCTAGGATGTGTGTGGTAGCACCTCTGTTGGGGTCTGTGGCCGTTCTTTGCACATTCTCTCTCACACCTTTCCCCATATACAGAAATTGGTTTCTTGCTTCCCTGTGTGGATGTTCATACTTGACTGTGTCGTGTTCTGCTTCCGTGTGTGAACTGAAGGGAGGAAATGTGCCCCCAGCGTGCATGGCTTGACTATGACTAATATCAGGAGAAGCAGTCAAAAGCAAAAAGCATTTTCATGTCTTTGCAGGCACCACAGTAGGGAGAGCTTGGGATCCAGAGACAGAGGGTTTGCTGCTTCCGTTGCTACTTGTATCATCTTCAGCAAGTCATTTTACTTACTTTAGCTTCAGTCTTCTCATTTCTAAATGCTCTATGACATCTCACTTGAGCACCAAGATTGAATAATGATTCATTTATTCATGCCGCTAAGTGGCAGGCACTGTTTTAGGAATCAGGGGTATAATGTTGTGCAAAATAAAGTCCCAGCTGAGATAAATGTTAAGCTTGTTTCATCTCAACCATATCAGTAATCACATTGAGAGCAAGTGATCTAAATAATCACCCTTAAAATAGATTGTCAGATCAGAGGTGCCTGGGTGGCTCAGTTGGTTGGGCCTCTGACTCTTGATTTCATCTTAGGTCATAATCCCTGGGTCACAGGATCAAGCCCTGCATTAAGCTCCATGCTTGCTTGAGATTCTCTCTTTCTGCCCTTCTCCTTGCTCACACTATCACTTTCTCAATAAATAAATAAAATCTTTAAAAAAATAAAACAAAAGATTGTCAGATTGAAAAAAAGCAAGAATCACCTATATGCTGCCTATAAGAAACCCACCTTAAATGCAAATTATAAGTAGATAAAAATAAAAGGATGGAAAAATGATATACCATGCTCATGTTATCTCAAAAGAACACTAGAGTGACTGGCTGTATTATTATTATTATATGAAGATTTCAAAGCAAGTAATAAATAGCACCAGGGTTAGTAAGGCAGATCATTTCATAATAGTAAAGGGATCAATTCATCAAGAGGATGTAAAAATCTTAATTATTTTTGCATCTAATAACAAATCTTAAAGTACATAAAACAAAAACTAATAGGACCACAAGAAAAAAGACAAATACACATTATAGTTTGACATAGTAATATCTCTCTCTAAATAATTGATAGAAGAACCAGAGAGAAAGTCAGCAAGTTTATAGAAGACACTAGCAATACCATCAACCAGTTTAATCTAACTGACATTTATAGAACATCACCCGACAACAGAAGAACATTTCTTCTTCTCAAGATCACACAGAACATTTGCCCTGATATACCATATTTTGAGCAAAACAACTCTATAGATTTTAAAGGATTCAAATAATTTGAGGCATGGTCTCTTTGAATGAAACAGGAATAAAATTGGAAATCAAAATAAAGATATATGGAAAATCCTCAAGTATTTGGAAACTAAGTGCAATTTTAAATAATCGATGGGTCAAAAAAAGGGAAAGTAGTATTCTGAACTGACTAAAAATGAAAACAAAACATGTTTTGCTGTGGGCTACAGCTAATACCTCAAGGAGTAGTACTAAAGGACGATATTCAGAAAGAAGAAAGGTCTGAGATCAATGACCTTATGTTCCATTTTGAGAAACTAGAAAAAGAAGAATGAATTAAATTCAAATGTAATCAGAAGAAAGGAATTAATAAAGATGGGGGCAGCAGTCGGTGAAATAAAAAACAAACAAACAAAATTGATGAAAGGAAAGGTGGTTCTTTGAGAAGATTAACAAATTGATAAATTTCTAACCAAAGTGAATAGAAAAGAAGATAAGTTATTAATACCACGAATGAGAGGGGTGGATTTGCTACAGATTTTATGGGTATTAAATGGATAATAGGAAATAGCATGATAATCTTCATGTCCATAAAATCAACAATTTTACTGAAATGGACAAATCCCTTGAAAGATGTAAATTACCATGAAGAAATAGATATCATGGATAGCCTGGTATGTGTTAAAGAAATTATATTTGTAGTTAAAAAAATACTTCTCACAAAGAACACTTCCAACCCACATGCCTTCACCAATAAATTCCCAAACATTTAAGTGAGGAGTAGTATCAGTTCTACACAGATTCCTCCAGAGAACCAAAGAAAAAGGCAGTATTTCCCAGTTCATTCTATGAGGCTAGCTTAACCTGTACCAAAAGCAGGCAAAGATAATACAAGAAAAGAAAACTATAGACCAATTTCTTTAATTAATATATGTGTAAAAATACCTCACATAATTTTATCAAATCAAATCTAACAATAAATAAAAGAATAGCACATCATTACCAAGTGGGGTTTATTCTAGAAATACAAAGTTGGTTTAATATTTAAAATCAATCTTTATAATTTACCATATTGATAATAACTAAGAAAGAAATACACATGGTTATTTCATTGGATGCAGAAAAAAAAGGCATTCAAGAAAATTCAACATCCATCTGATTTAAATAAAGAGCAGACAAAAATACTCCCAGTAATCTATGAATGAGAAACTTCTCCACTCTGATAAAGGACATCTAGGGAAAACTTATCGCTAATATCCTACTGGAGACAGTCGGAGTGATTTTACAAGGTGAAGATGTTCACTCTGTTCAACATTGTACTGGAGGTTCTGGCCAGTGCAGTAAGGCAAGGAAAAGAAATTAAATACATTCAGATTATAAAGAAAGAAGTAAATCTGTCTTATTCATGGACAATATGATTACCTATATAGAAAATCAGCTGGAATCTACAAAAAAAAAACACCTATAAATGTTTAACCCATTATTTATTTGATACAAAGTAAATATACAAAAGATTGCATGATATAAAAATAAATGGAGACTAAGAAGAATATTGCTTATCATAGCAACAGAAGTATGAAGTACTTAGGGATACTTTTTTTTTTTTTTAAAGATTTTTTATTTATTTACTTGACAGATGGAGATCACAAGTAGGCAGAGAAGCAGGCAGAGAGAGAGGAGGAAGTGGGCTCCCCACTGAGCGGAGAGCCCTACTAGGGGCTTGATCCCAGGATACTGGGATCATGACCTGAGCTGAAGGCAGAGGCTTTAGCCCACTGAACCACCCAGTGGGTTAACGGTGTGGGTTAACCCCCCTAAGGGATACTTTTGACAAAAGATGTGAAAGCCCTTCATGCTGTAAACTAAAAAATAGAGAAATTAAAGACTACCTCAAGCAATGGAGAGGTCTAATATGTTCATGGTTTAGAAGACTCAATATTTTTAGGATGATATTTCTCTCAAAATGGATACATAAATTCAACACAATCCTATCAAGATTAGCCTAGCTGGCTATTTTGTAGAAATTGTTAGGTTGATTCTAGAATTCATATGGAAAGCTAAGGACTTGGGGTAGCCAAAAACACCTTTGGCAGGAAAACAAGTTGGAGAGCCTACATTACCTACAACTTCAAGACTTAGTAAGTTACAGTAATCAGGACAGTTTGTTATAGACAGATAATATCTTTTTTTTTAAAGATTTAGTTAATTTAGAGAGTATGTGTCGGTGGGGGAGGGGCAAAGGCAGAATGAGAATCTCAAGCAGACTCCCTGCTGAGTGCAGCCCTTATGTAAGGCTCAATCCCAGGACCCGGAGATCATGAGCTGAGCCAAAATCAAGAACTGGACACGTAACAGACTGAGTCGGTCTCCCAGGTGCCCCTGCACAAGTAACATTTTTTATTTGCCCATAGAGAACCTAGAAATCTAGACCCACACGTATATGGTTAAATGACTTAAAATAGACGTGCAAAGATAGTTCAGTTCAAATTCTGATGAAACAATTGGACATCCGTATTTTTTTTTTAATTTGCAGCACATACAAAATTAACTCAAAACATAGTCCGAAGTGTAGAGCTTTCTAGAAAAGGACATAGGAGAAAATCTTTGCGGTGTTAGGTTATGCAGATTCCATAGATGAGGGCAGTGCATGATCCATAAAGAAAAATTGATAAATCAGATGATAGCGTAATTAGGTATGTGTGTTCTTTAGAAGGCCCTGTTAAGAAATGAAAGGAAACCAGGTGGTGGGTATTGGAGAGGGCACTTACTCATGGAGCACTGGGTGTGGTGCAAAAACAGTGAATACTGTTACGCTGAAAATAAATAAAAAGAAAAAAAAAAAACAAATGAAAGGAAACGTCACTAACGGGAAGAACAGTTACACATCACAGATCTGATTAAAGACCTGCACGCAGATTATGGAAAGAACTCTCCAAACTCGTGGACCAGAAGGGGGCGGAGCAACGATCTGAACGGACCCTTCCCCAAAGAGCACGTAAACTCACCAGAAATATAAATTAAACCCACAGCGAAACACCACCACACACTGGAATGTCTGCTGTTGGAAAGACCCACCAAACCCGTGCGGGCGAGAACCGGGAGCGCCTGGAACTGTCGTACCTGGGGGTAGACACGTAAAACGAAGCGGCTGCTTTGGGACAGTCTGGCAGGTTCCTGAACAGTTCAGTGTACGTCTAGCGTGCGACCCAGTCATTCAGGTCTTCGGTATTTTCCGAAATAAATAAAATCTCCTCTCTCTACAGACTCGGACCCCCAGGAGTCTGAGCAGATTTGCCATAGCCGCAAACCAAAGCAGCCCCCGGTGTCCGAGGACAGGTCGCGGACAGATGGGTGCGGGCACACCTGTGCCGAGTGTTACCCAGCGGCAGGGGGGCGAGGGGGGCTGGTGACGCGGGAAGGGACAGGGATGGTCGTCAAAATAATCATGCTAAATGCCAAAATGTCAGACAAAGGATACGTGCTGTGGGGCTCTGTTTACATCAAAGCCCGGAAAATACAAAGGCATCGTGGCAGAAAGCACGCCGGGGGTTGCCTGCCAGGGCCGAGGAGGGAGCACGGCTCCCAACAGGCTCATGAGGAGACAGACCCTTCGCCATCTTGATTTGGGTGGCGGTTTCACGGTCCTGTATGTAAGTCAAAGCCCGTCAAACTGTAACACGGACGACTTATTGCCTGTCAGTCGTACCTCAATAAAATTGTTCTTAAACACCCTCGCCGTCACGGAGCTGACGTGTCGTTAGAAGAAGGTGTCATGGCGGCGGTCGGAGAGGGACGCGCGTCTGTCTTGCGCTCATGCGCGCGCATGCGGCTGCGTAGCGTCCGCTGTTGAGAGGCGTGTCGAGGCACGTGTTGAAGCTCGTGTTGAAGCGCGAGAAAGCCGTGTGAGGAGAGGAGGCGGCCAGGAGCACGGCCAGAAGCCTTCTGAGCGGAGGCTGGCTCAGGCACCTTCGGAGGCTCTTTTAAGATCTGTCCATTTCGGTGGAGTTTCAGGGGGCCGCGCCGGCGCTCCCCTGAGAGGAGAGCAGCTTTCCCGGACCGCGCAGGCAGGTGGCCGTCCTCGCCTCAGGAGGCAGCAGCTGGGAGGGTGGGCAGAGGTGAGCGCGCCCCGAAGCGCATTTCTGCCAAAAAGCCTTTCTTTGTGGTGAAGTTCTGATGGGAAGGATGAGGAAGAACCGTTCTGGGGGGCATTTGTGGACTGGTGACCCCAACCCGAGTCGCAGCCTCCAGTCTCCTGCGGGCAGAGGCCGTCACCGCTCGGTTTCCAAAAAGTTTGGAAAGGGCCGGTTGTCTGGTCCCGGTGACCGTTGTTGTTGGGGTGTGCGGTGCCCCGGAAAGGCCGGCCCTCGCGTCTGCGTGGGGGAGGGGAGCTCTCCGGCCGCGGAGCGCGGGTCGGCGTGGCCAGCGCAGCGTCCCAGAGCAGGGCCCGCCCCCTCCCCGACCGAGGAGATCGGCCCCGCGGAGGTTGGGGGTGCGGGAGGAGAGCCACCCGCCACCCCGTCCGCAGGGGCGCCTGCGGGGTCCTCCCCCAAAAAGTGGCCGCTCATAACGGAGACTTTAGACTAGCTGCGTCCTGAGACTGAAGAAAGAATGGTAGGAAGCAAAGGGATTAAAAATGCTGTTATGGGGCACCTGGGTGGTTAAGCGGCTGCCTTCGGCTCCGGTCGTGATCTCGGGATCGTGGGATCGTGGGATCGTGGGATCGTGGGATCGAGACCCGGGTGGGTCTTCCTGCTCAGCGGGGAGTCTGCTGCTCTCTCCGGCTCCGCCTGCCTGTGCGCACGCCCGCACGCTCAGTCACTGTCAAATAACATTTTTTCAAATGCTGTTGGTTACATGTGGCATAAACAGAAGTGTGGGGTTTTTTATTCAAAAAACATGCTTTTCATTTTGCTCCCTCCCTGGTTTTTTTTGAAAACTTTGCTTAGAGAGCAATGTAAAGATTTTTGCCTTATGATTTAACATGAATTTGGTGACAAGAGTGGAAAAACGCATTGAGCTAAAGCCAGTTTTGTGTTTCTGTTTTGTTTCTGTGAAATTTTTATAAAACATACTTGATTTCTGTCACTCGTCTCTCTGTATTTCTGTCCACTTGGGAATTTTCTCCTAAAAGCAGCATCTCCTGTTGGGCGGGGTACCCATGAGAGTGGGTGCTGAGACTCCAGGCCCTGGGACTGGCTCCTCGTGTTCTCCTGTGACGCTGGAGCCATAGGAGCAGGAGTCCCACCCCGCTCCTGCTCATCCTTGCCAGCAGAGGTCCCAGAGGCTTGGGCTTCTGCCACCTTCAGCAGCCCCAGACTTGCCCTGCACCATGCCTGCTGCATCTGTGAGGCGTTCAGCCCCGTCAGTCCTAGAGCAGTCCCTCTCTCTTTTGGGTCCCGGTCCCCTCTTGGGATAGGAAGCAAACAAGGGGCGAAATATTCGCATTTAACTTCAGGGGCTCCCTAGACCCCTGACCCCGAGCAGGGGCAGGCGTTCATGCCCATCTCAAGTAAGCGGATGTATTTCTTTGCCAAGGATAGGGGCAGCACTCTGTGACCTGGGGAGTAACGGTATCATTAAGTTGTGTTCTTACTAATAAGCTCTTGGACCAGGTACAAGGAAGAGACTAGGACGCAAGTTGTGTTTTCCTGGCTCCGGGGAGGGCCTGCATTTTGTCACCAGGGTTTGCATCCATATGGTTTGTGTATATGTTTGTGATTGGTGGGGAAATTAGGACTTTTCAGTATCCTCTTTGCACCCTACTGTGTGGTTCTCATTTGTTCTGTTTCATATAATCGGTAAATTTTACACAGAACAACCAAGTACCTCCTGTTCTGCGCTCAGACTGTTGACTGGGAAGCCAAACGCCATTATCTCCCATATGCAGTGACTCAGTGGTCTGGGTTTTTGGCACTGTTTCGTTAATTATTTGCTCTTTAATTTTATCCTAGAAATGAATTTTCCTAAACTGGAATCTGTTAACAGTACGCTTTTTCTTTCTTCTTGTAGCTTGTACCTCCTTTTAAGCCTCAAGTAACATCTGAGACAGATACCAGATATTTTGATGAAGAATTTACAGCTCAGACTATTACAATAACGCCACCTGAAAAATGTAAGTACATCTGACATGCACATGATGACATTGTAATATAATGGAAAACAGCAGCCACTCTGTTGATTGGATATTTTCAAGATCGAATTCCACAGTGACTTATTTCATTTCATCCCACTTAAGAATATGAAGCTCCATGTGGAAGTATCAAAGACAGGTAGCTGAGAGAAAAGTTTTGGGGAGTTGGAAAAATTTTATAAAGAAAAAACTGTAGCCTGAGAATTATAGACTAACCTGTAGACAACCTCGCCTTTCCTTACTATTCTAATACTTTCTTTCACCGTCGGCTGGAAGGACTCTGAAAGTGACCCTTCCCTGTTTGCCTGACCACTGACTCACATGCCCCCTGCAGAATCATGCTCATTCTGGTCTCCTTCAGACTTAATAGTTTTTAATTCACTTTAAATTGAATCACCTTTTTTTTTGTAATTTAGCTTTGTCTTAATAGTATTTGTGAAGACATAATTTAGTGTGCTAGTAATTTTTTGATACATAAAATTAAATTACATGTCTATTAACACAGTACATTCAAGTACCCCTTAACTCTGTTCCACGTATGCTAGTATGTGTGCACAGTTCAATAAATATCCTAAATAACTGGGCTTTAAAGGAAGGAAAGGTATCAGATGTGACTTACAAACATTCTTGTGCCAACAGAGGGCTCTGTACCTGTCATTATGAGCTTAGCGATGAGGATAGAATTGAGTCTCAGGGACATGGAAAGCCAAAGATTTCTTCAGGTCACACATCTTTTGGCTCCTGATCCTGTTGTGTTCTTTTTTTTTTTTTTTTCTCGTTTTCTTTCCTTTAGATCCCTTCTACTTCTCCCCTCACTTGTTTGTGAAAGGCAGAGTAGCTGGAGGTGCTATTACAAAACCAGTATCGATGAGAGGGAAGGCTCTAATCACGGGTGCGGTCGGTCACCTGATCATCCGTTGAAAGGCAAACTAGGAGCCATCCCGGTCTAGAGTTTTCAACCCATAGCCTGACAACAAGGGACCATGAACACACCCTGAAATGAAAAATATGATCACATATTTATAGTGCACTTGGCTTTCTTTAGACTGGCCAGAAGTTAAGAACCTCTTAACTATCATCATCTAAGGGAAGAGATTGAAACCCAGGGAGACAATGAGCTTCCCAGGTCCCCCAGTTAGTGTCAGCAATAGCCAGGGGCAGGACGCCATAGCTTGGCCAAGCTGTGAGCTGGGAATATGTGGGACTGCTGTCCCCAGTGGGACAGTGGGCTTCCATTCTCTCTTGTGTGTCATGCTAACGTCTTAAAATCTGTAAGAGGAGAAGACTGTGTTGGAAATGCCACAGATGCTTGGGCAAGTAGCTTAGGACTTGTGTGAGCAAAACAATGGGCTAGGGCCTTGCCACTGTGTCCACTAGCCCCAGAGTGGATAGTGGTGACCCACATGTCTGAAAGGCAGGCAGTACCAGTGAGGTGTTGGAAGGGCCCAGGAGCCCTTTCCACTCCAGAGCATTTGCCAGACCTCGTCACTGTAATAACCTTTACTGCAGTCAGATCACATCATTTCCCTGCCCACGGCCCTCTCATGGCTCCCGAACTCTGCTCTCAAAACCACAATGGCTCATGCTGACTTCCATAGCCCTGTCTGTCCAGTCCCTGCTCCTGCTCCATCTTGCCCCACCATGCCTGGATTCAGCCTCACCTTGAACATGCCACGCCTCACTGTGCCTGGGATTTGGGTGTTAACAGCTGTCTCTGCCTACCATGCTCTTTCTTCCGACATTTGCATCAACAGCTCTTAACTCCCTCAGATCTCAGCTTAAATGTCACTTCCCCAGAGAGCTTGCTTTCACCTCCCAATCCAAAGAACAGTGCAGCCCATTGGGCACCACCTCCCCCACCCCTTGATTCTGTACATTGACAACTTGTTGATACTCTTCTGGTTAATTTGTCGTTTCTCTGTTTACTGTTTGTCCGAGGAGAATGCAGTAACCCTGAGAAAAAAGGCTTGGTTTCCTATTCACAGCTAGCCCCAGCTCCTTGCTGGGTATCTGGCCCGACATTGGTATTCAGTAAATATGTACGATGTGAAGGAATAAACACGTTATGGTGAGGGCCTGGTAGTTTCCTGGCCAGAAGGAGGCCCAGCTCTTTACAGATGGTGCTGTTGGCCATCCATACCCAGGACTTTGTGCTTTGGCCTCCCTCCCCACGTGACGTCCACAGCAAGCACTAAGAGGGCAAGCTCCCAATGTGTCTCTGTGTCGGCCTCAGCCTCTTCAATACTGTTTTCTTTGGTAAATCGAGCTTTGGCATTTGTGGACTCTTTTAAGATCACTCAGTACGTGGTGGTGACATCACAGAAATAGGCTCTGCAAATGCAAAGCCATGAGCACTCTTTCCCGGGGAAGGGGCAGGTCACTTTGCCCTCTAGGAAAGGGGACACAAGGCCGGATGGTGTCCCCAAGCCTTGGCTTTCCCCCGTAGTGCCTGAGAAGCTGTCCAGGTGGGAAAGGCACCTGGAGTTGGATAGCTTTGAAGAGCCCTAATTTTGCTTCTGTTTGAGTCCTTAGTGTTCTTTGTCCTGTGACACTGCCTGAAGCTTGAGGCTGGGTCCAGTACAATGGACACCCCACAGAGGAGAGTGGGCGTGAATCTGGGGTGGGGGGCAACCTAAGGAGGCTGCCAGGGAGCAGGAACCTGGAAGGACACAGCAGAGCAGCTCCCACAACCATGACCTTGAATCCGTGAAATCTAAAGTTCTGAGGTAGGTGTTGCCCTGGCAGTAGGTCCTTCTTCACCACAGACTTGATTTCAAAGCCCAGGGGTACCTGGGTGGCTCAGTAGGTTAAGCATCTGCATTTGGCTCTCGTCATGATCCCTGGGTCCTGGGTTGGAGCCCAGTATCAGGTTCCCTGCTCAGCTGGGAGCCTGCTTCTTCCTCTGCCTGCCACTCCCTCTGCTTGTGCTCTCTTTTAAAACAAAAACAAAGCCCTGGCTGATGAGGCCCAAATCTCTTCAAGACTCACCTCGCCTGCCTTACCACTAAATCCACACTCACTAGGTACTTATCATGCTGAGAATATGTCATTAACAGGCACACTGTGGCTTTATTTCTAGAACTTTATAAAATCACATGGAAATGTTAAAAGATGTTTTAAATCACTCAGCATGGTTTCTAGAATATCATGTGAACCTGGTGTCCCAGCTTCTCGATCAGTAATATAAAATGTTTGATCACTCAAAGCAATCCCGTTCTTGAAAGAATATGTCATTTTAGATGTGGGAGTGCTGTCCACGCCCACTGACCCCGTGTCTTGAAGGGATAAGGAGTCTGTTTAGAGCAGGAGGCTCACACACTGTAGTCCCTTCCAAGGTGGGTCCCAGAATCCACCTACCATGGAGGCCTAGGAACATGTGGCTGTGCAGATATCTGAATCCAGAAACCTGAGTCCAGCAGCAGCAGCCTGTCTCTGTCGGGGCTGTCTGTCTGACTTCCCAAGTTGGCCCCTGCATAGGGGGCAGACGACAGCACTCAGCAGGCTGGGCTGAGGCCAGTGGCCCCTCCCTGCTGGAGGGAGAGCTGGGGAGCATGGGGCCAGGTCTTTAAAGGGATGGTCCCTGGAAGCATCCTAGATCCCCTTAAGAGACGGATCAAGGGAGATTCAGTGAAACCTCGGACTATGATTACATGGAACGTAATCTCGCAGCTTCAAGGGGTGTTGCTGGTGAGCAGGCCTGCAGCCACTAAAGCATGGTTTTATTCACTGAAGCCCTTCACAGTACCCTCAGTTAGCGACGGCCTCCTTCCCACTCGCCACCTGGCTTTTAGGACACAGAATGGAGTTACTTTTTAGAACAAATCAGCAGTTCGACAGGCAAAGTGTTCCTTGCCGACAAACAGCTGCGGTCACATGCCAGATTGTGCTCACTGGTGTTAATTAATTGAACAGATTTTGGAATGTGTCGTCTTGCATTCTATCCGTTAATGGTCCTCTGCTTTCCTCTTACAGGAAAAGAGGATTTCTTGGAGATCGAGTAGCTTTTAATGCCATGTAATTACCTTTGTTGAACGCTATAAGGAAATGAGCCTCCTTGGGTCACAGATTCTAATGTGGGGTGGGGAGTGGATCCCTGCTTGCTTGTTTCAGATGAGTCTCGTGTTCGCAGCATGGTTCTTGGGTGCTGTCAGCAACAGTCCTTACGATCCTCCGTTGAGAGCAGGAATACGTTTCCAGACATTAGTTGGTGTGATGGGCTCTGGCTGGGGCTGACTGCCGTCCCCTCGCAGTCGGGCCCTAGCCTCCCACACAGGCAGTCCGGGCCTCTCTGCACATTCACTGTGCAGAAATGTGCAGCCAAGCAACGCTGCTAGTAGGGGATACTATTTCCTTGAGATGTGATTGGCACATGTCTGAATCTGAATGCTAAGCTTGCAGCTGCCTTTTCTCTAGTTGTACACTTTGTGACTCCACAACAGCTAGGCCATCTCCAGTACCTTTTCTGCAGCCAAAAATACTGTGAAAGGTATTTCATCTGAACGATGTGGTTTGCTCGGTGCCTAACCAGCATTTGATAAAGAGGCAGAGCTTTCCTTAAGTCACAGTCCTCTCTTGAAAAGCTTATATAGTTAGGCTTGTCTGCAGAAGAACAGAAACCCTTGGAGTTCTGTGGTCTACACGGAACAGGGAGCCCCACATCCTCTTCATGGATTGATTGCCATCTAATCAGTGATTTTTTTTTTCTGATATGTTCAAGGTCACAAATTTTGGTTAGCAGCTTGCTCCCATTTCTACAGTCTTCTCAATTTAGAATAGTATAGCCAATAGAAGCATCGTGAGAAAAGAAATGTTTGCTCTCCAGAGGGTTGTGTGTCATTGAGGGGCACAGAGTGTTGTCTTTGTTGTGTGACAGGGTCAGGGCCCGCCATACAGAGGCCTGTGTGCTTTCTCTTGTTACATGACCTCCATGCTCCTGGAGAGGCTGGAAAATTTAAAGAATTGGCACTGTGTTCCTTATTGGTATTGGAGGAAGTGGAATTATTTTGCTTGAAGAAAAAAGGGTTAGATGTTTGAAATCTTTTTCTGGCTCTTCCCCTATGGGACAGCATCTGACCCCTCACACTTGGGGAGAGCAGGCGAGGCTTTGTGGGCACCTCCTGAATAGACAGGACTCCCCAAGGACAGATGGTCTTATCTCAGAGCCTGGAGCAGGTGCACAGGGGATGGTGTGGCAGGGTGATCGAATGTGTGACCACATAGAAGGAAGAGCTTCCTTGCCGTGCAGACTTCAGGACGTTAGGAGAAGGGCTTGGGGGGATCATTTGAGATCTTTCAAATACAGGAAGGCAGGGAAGGTGAAAGGGGGCAGCCCAAGTGAAAGCAGCTTGCTTCCATGCCTACATGTCTGCTTGCTGCTGGTTTCCTGTGGAGCTAGTATTGGCTGCTGATATCTGGCCCTCTTCCTTTGTCTTCCTCTCTTTACTCTGGTTCAAAGGTACATCTTAGGGAAACCAAAGGTGGATACAAGATGGAGAGTAAATAACGTAAACAATGTCAAATCAAGGACTCAATTGAAGCTTTATTTCGCAGTCATACCTAAAGTACCAAGAAGGAAAAATGCACGCATCTGAAGGCGCCGGTCCCGGATTCTAGCCAGACACTTCTTTTTTTTTTTTTTTAATTCTCTTATTTATTTTTTTTAATTAATTTCAGTATTCATTATTTTTTCACCACACCCAGTGCTCCATGCAATCCGTGCCCTCTATAATACCCACCACCTGGTACCCCAACCTTCTACCCCCCCACCACTTCAAACCCCTCAGATTGTTTTACAGAGTCCATAGTCTCTCATGATTCACCTCCCCTTCCAATTTACCCCAACTCCGTTCTCCTCTCTAACACCCCTTGTCCTCCATGATATTTGTTATGCTCCACAAATAAGTGAAACCATATGATAATTGACTCTCTCTGCTTGACTTATTTCACTCAGCATAATCTCTTCCAGTCCCGTCCATGTTGCTACAAAAGTTGGGTATTCATCCTTTCTGATGGAGGCATAATACTCCATAGTGTATATGGACCACATCTTCCTTATCTATTTGTCCGTTGAAGGGCATCTTGGTTCTTTCCATAGTTTGGCGACCGTTAGCCAGACACTTCTGGTGCCTTAGGCCCGACTGCCCACTGCAATTTTGACAGGTGTAGTTTTGTAAAATTGAAAGCTACTGAAGATCATTCGCTTCTTCTTGTTTAAAAAAAAAACCTGGTTTTCTTGAATACTAATTTTTCACAGTGTGTTGGGTCTTAAGATGTTCGCGGCTTGAAGGAGACGTCGTGAGGGTGTTACTTTCATAGATCATGTTTGTGAAAGGGAGTATTCGGGGAGTTAGTGTCGTTACTTTGTGTTGTGTTGATGGCCACAAGTGTCTCAGAGCTCATTGTCCGTGGTTGACCTTCCCTGTGCTAGATGTTAGAACCTCGTAGACTAGAGATACTGTTGCAGAGAGTAACTATGACGTTAAGTGGCCGCTTTGTGCCCGCAGATGACGAGGACGGCATGGACTGCGTTGACAACGAGCGGCGGCCGCATTTCCCTCAGTTCTCCTATTCTGCCAGCGGCCGCGAGTAAGGTCCCTGTCCTGCTCCTTCACTGTCATCCCAGATTTCCTCCTCAAGATGATTCCCGGACATCACACCAGTCGTAGCTCTTACAAAGCAGGAGCGCCTCCAGACACCCCAGCCCACTCTCACCCCCACGAGAACACACATGGACGCAAACACACTTGTTTGTTTTTGCATGAAATTGTATCTCCGTCTACGGTCTCATGCTGCTGCTGCTACTGTCTTACTATTCTAGCAACTTTAAGAGGTAATTTTACAATCTTTGGAAGTCATGAGCCCACCATTGTTCATTTGTGCACCAGTTGTCATCTTTCGATCTTTTAGTTTTTGTTTATCCCTAACAGTGAAGGCTAAATGAGATACACTGATTCTAGGTACATTTTTTAACTTTCTAGAAGATACATCGAAAACTAATTAGACTAAGAAGATTTAGTTTCTAATTCAGAACAAGCAATTGTGGCAGGGTGGTGATGTGCATATGCAGAACTATAGGAAGGGGTTAAGAAATCGGTGCATACGGCGGGGATCGTGCACTCAGACCTGGCCGGAATCCCTAGGGAAGCATCTGAGAGAAGGAGCGAACGACCGTTGAGATAGAGCGCTAGATGCACACGTAGTCCCTGTTGGACGCTGCAGAGGAAGCCTGCTGTTCACCCGGATGTCCAGATCTCACGGGTGGTCGTTGGCAAGATGGACACTGCTCTTCCAGGGAAGGAGGCATATGCACAGCAGAGGCAAGGTCGCTTACAGGCTCGATGACACGATTTGCACCAGAGAGCATTTTTTTCCCCTGTGCTTGGAAACCTTTTTCCCTTCTTGATATTTATCACCTCTGATGGCTGAAGAATGTAGACAGGTATAATGATCCTGCTTTTCACCAAAATTTGTACACCAAGGTAAACAGGTGTTTGCCTTATTTGTTTTTAAGTTTTGACTTTCAGTTCTACGTGAATTAGCTTTTTCTCGGATGTTAAAACTTTGAATGTCCTTTTATCGTTTTGTTTATATTGCAGTAGTATTTATTTCTTAGTGAAGACAATTGTGTGTCATGTTAGCAAATGCAGCTCCAACTTAACATGAACTAGACTCACTGCAGTTTATTTTGACCCATGTGCGAGGAATGTACACGCCAATGAGAATCATGCACTTTTTCTCCTTTGTAACAAAATTTGATGAGGCTCTGAAATTGTACATATTGGTTAGAATTGGACTTTGGGAGAAGAGATGATGACACTAAACCCCTTGGTGCTCAAAAGGAGAAAATCCCCAGCTCTCCGTGCCGAGGGGTTAAGGAGATGGAAGGCTGTTGCTGTTGACCGTTGGAGAACGGAAGTGCTCTGACAACCCGGCGACGTCTCGCCGTGAAGGAACCGCGACCGGCATGACCGTGACAGATGCACCATACTTGGCAAAATGCACACATCTCGAGTATTCACCAAGTAGGCAGTAAGGGGTAAGAACCTGGTGTGTTTATTCCAATCATGGTACATTTAGCACTGAATTAAGCCATCAGGGAGAAAACAAAACAACACACACAAAAAGAACACCTCCAACTTTTCTTTTTCTGTATATATTCATGTCCCCAAATTCCAACATTTCTCACTGAAAGGGGACATGTATGCAAACCTCATCTTTCTCCTTCATTAATGATGATCTTCAGATTAAACCCTTTGGTGCTAGGAGCTGACATTTTCCAAAGCAGCCTATGAAGTCCAGGGGCTGGGGGTCCTTGCTGCGGCCGCAGGAGGCCGGCCGGCCCCATGGAGCGATTGTGGAGATGTCTGTAGTCACATGTTCTGACAGCTCCCCGTGGAACACTGCGGCATGACATGGTATGACGACTCAGATGCATTGTGTGGAAGAGCAAGTGACTTTCTAAGTAGGATGAATCATATTCATACGCAGATGTCTTAGCCTCGTGGCACTGGAAGTGTGGATCTGTAGATGAGACACCACTGCTGGCGGTGGGCAGGCCACTGGGACTGATGGGGGTCAAAGGGCATTTTACTAAGGCAGCTAAGACATATTCAGACATAGGTTTTATCCTAATTTTTCATATTCCTATCTGAGTGAAATTCATCCTTAGCATTGAGTAGGAAGTTACAGGAAATGGTAGTTCATTCTTACTTACACATGTCGCTTCACTTTTTCTCCACCCTTGGAATTCTGTTGAATGTTTCACTTTGACCAGAAAGTAGACTAGAAGGTATGTCCTATAAGTTGTCTCGCATCCATTTTATCCAGAAGGAACAGGTAGAGGCAGAGAAGGTGGCTGAGGCTGGTTGGTGTTCGTGCGGAGCGGCCATTCCTCTGGCAGAGGAGGGCGACCCTGTTTACTGAGCACTTCGATAGCTTCCCCCCGCAAACCTTAAGGTGATTTCCTGTGACCTTGGCCAAGGACACTTCCTGAAGATGAATGACCGTGCTGACAGTGCCCTGGGCCGGCCACGCCTCACGGCTGGCTCTCCATCTCCAGCCTGCATGCAGGGCTCACTTGCACTGGACCTTGAGATGCGCCAGGGCCAGCAGGGCCTTTCCTTGGCTTCCACGCCCAGCCCCCTCGCTCTCGCTCCCAGGTACCCATCCGCTGGCGCGGAGGAATGACAGGATAACAGATGTGCGTGCGTGCGTGCGTGCGAGCGAGCAAGCATGTAGAGGAAGGTTTCCGCACCTGCCCTTGGGGCTGCCTGTGGCCACGGCGGGGGCTGCTGGCAGAAGGGGAGGCCCAGAACCCGGCATTGCTCCATCAGAACACGGGTCAGACACAGCGGACTCCATCCCGCACTAACTTCCGTGAAGTCTGCCCTCTTGTCTTAATGCAGCCATCTGGGAGGAAATTGGCCATTTCTGCTTGGATTTTTTGGCAGGTTGCTCACAGCTTTGCTTTCTACACTAATAACATAGCATTATTCCAGTATTGTTTTCCATTTCCCGTACCTGATTTCCGGCTTCTTAAAGCTGACTGTTCTTGCAGGGGCCCCTTGCTTCTCCTAGAGGACAAAAGTAAGGGCCTTCCTTACTAACTGCAGGGGCTCTGTCTTACACCTCAACGTACACACTTTGCTGCTACTGTTCGTACTGTCTACAGTAGAATTTCCTTATCTTGCTCCTGGTAGTGCATTACAGGCAAGCATGAAATGTAAAGTATTTATTTAAATAAAAAGAAAAACCTCTAAATTGGTAATTGAATTACCTCCCTGTAGCTTTATAGTTTGTGACATTTCTTGACCTTGCTAGTTCTTTCATTAGATCCGCGCAAGATCTAGTCATCTGGTTAAGGATTTTAAGCAGACGCAACTATGAACCCAAGAAAAACTGTATTACTATTACTGTCGGTCATACTAAAACTGTTCATTTCCTTAAGTATATGACCCACAAGGATGTGAAATAACTACAAGAAACTGTTTTTGTACACTGTACATCCTTAGTATTTTTACACGTATATGATAGGGATGCACATTATTTTCCTTCGTACAGACGGCTTAAATAAAGCACTATGTCAATCTGCTACTTCTCTGTTTATTGTTGTTGGACGTGGTTCTGTAGTCTCAGAAAATATGCTTTTCTGGAAAAAAAAAAGATTTTTAATAGCTCCAGCTGGTATGAACTTAGCCTATATAAAATGTGAGAGGAGAACGTCCGTCTCTTGTCGCCCCACACACACAGGACTGCTTTGTTATTTACTTGAGGAAAATGGCAATAGTGCAGTTGTGCAGACTTGGACGAGGGGCCACTTGTGAAGGGGAGGTGCTGACCCCTCAGTTACGGGTCTCCGGTGCGTCTCCTGTAAGTCAGGGATGAAGGGAGTTCCCTGGAGACGTGTTAGGGACCTAACAAGCTTCACACCAGATGGTTTGGGCCCAGAACTCTTCAGGAGTTTCGTTCCTCAGTGATGTCTTCCTGATAATCTTACACGTGTTGCTCTGCATACTTCCTTTCTTAGAATGTACATTGGCAAGTTAACAAACTTAGTCGTGGGGGAGAAATGGGTAGGGTGGTTGTACTCCAGTCTGATTTATCTAGACTTATTTTGGTTGGGGCCTTTTTCTGATTTTACCTCATAAACCTACTATTGTACAAACTTGGCTTTGCTCCTGTGACTAAGCTGAGTGGAGGAATGGCTTTGGGACCAGAGTCAGGCATGTGTGTGTCACACAGGCAGATCTGAGGGTGTTCTTATGTGTGCTCTTCTCTCAAAACCACTGGGATGGACAGATCAGGAGGCTAAAATAAAGTGACCTCTACAATTCTTTAAGGGTGCTATTTGTAGAATATTGTAATTTATTTACTGTAGTCCTCAAACAGAATTAGGGACAGTTAACATATCTTAGGTGACAACCTTGATGTCTAGCACATTGGATTAAATCAAAAACTGAATCCATATAGTAGAAGTTCTACTCTTTCAGGCTTGAACCTTTTACATGCTCGAGAGACTTCTGAAAGGTCTTTGCGTATGTATCATCCCATCGCCTCCGAAGCCTAATCCCCGTGTCTGTCCCAAGAGGCCACGGGAGGGCCGGTGAGGGCGAGGATTCGGGAACGCTAGCCAGGAGAAGGGCCTGAGGTCAGGGCCTCCTCCGGCCTGCTGGCAGCCTTGCCTTTAGCACTTCATTGTCCTCCTCAAATACAACACAACACTTTCAGTGCCCAGTGTTTATTACTTTCAAGCATCTGAGGGCTTAACTGTGTAGTAGAAATACTCTCTTAAAATAAAATAACGATCCATGTACAGATATGTGATAGACCTCGAAGTCAACTTTGTAATTCCACGAAGTACATTCGTAGGCTCCTCTCAAATACTGCACATTCGAGAAGAAACCTGACACCACCAAGCCAAAGACGCTTTCTTGTCTGTTTTCCTTGTGAACAGAGTGGACAGGATAAACAGTGCTTCCTGGTGTCTCCCGACTGTGCCCAGAGTAGCAGGATGATAAGTAATGGAGTCTTACGAGATGTTGATTAAAAGCATCAGAAGTTAAAGGATGCTCTCTAGCTCACGAAGAGGGAAGGAAACGTGAATGACAGGAAGAAAGTCTGGTCCTTAATACCCTCTGGCCTAGTTAAAATATGTGCCTTTTTGGTGTGTTTCGTTCATCACTACAAGGTAAAAAGGAAACATTACAATTCAGGTCTTTAAAAAGTTCATTTATTGCAAGTCGTGTGTAACAGCATACAAATGAGCAGATCTAAAAACATCATCACTTCAAGCCATTTCTGGAGACATAGCAGGAGGGCTCATCATCTGGTGCCAGAGCTGAGCCGCAGGCCGCCCGCACGCAGGTGCCGCCGAGCAGCGGACAGGGCGCCGAGCGAGTGGCTCGCTGCCGTCTCAGGCACTGGCTGCTGTTCTGGAAGGTCGTGGCGCGCTGTGGCATCTCACGAACAAATCAGATGAATGTAAATATCTCTTTGTAAACCATTTATTTCACTCTGTTTCGTCCAGGTCAGCAATCAGATTGTCGCATGCTGGGTAACTGGAAAAAATGATAATAAAAAGTAAGTTTAAATAGATCTTGTTCTTCCCTGTGATTTGTCTTCTCACTGGCTGAGGTGCCCTTTCTACGTTTATGGAGAAAAACCACTCTTTTGGCTAAAAATGCAGGGACTGTTTGTAACCAGACAGATGAAAAGTCTGCACTCCCACTTGACCATGGAACATGAGGTGCACGACGTTAAGGCTTTAACTCTGAAAATGACCCGCACCCCAGACATGTGTCCGTCTCTTGAGGAAGGGTGCGCCGATGACAGGGTGTTGCTAGAGAGCCGCCACCTCCCTGTCCAGGGAAGGAGACCCCGATCCTTGCCAAGACCTCTTTACTGAAAACCGCTGAGACATTACAGCTGGGGAACTTAGAACAAAAACAGGATGTAGGCCAAGTGTCCCTGAGATACTCCTACTGAAATCAAAACGAATGAAAACTTCCCAAGTTTTTAGTGGCAGACGCTATTGTAACATATATAAGGGCATTTGTTCTTTCACATAGAAACCACCTCCCACATGCTGGAAGAGGGAATTTGGTGTATTTGGCCTCTTGGCTCTAAACAGGAATAAAGGTTTCAAAACCAGCTCATGAAAACTGGGTTGAGGGAGTGGAGTTTGAGTACAGCGTTGATGGGTCTGGCCCATGGGGCTGCTCAGATGAGCTTAACCCACAGCTGGAAGTGGTGCCAGAAACCACTGCACACAGTTCCATTCTACAAAACAGGGCAGCTCCTGGGTACCCAGCCGGTACCACGTGCGAAGATGAGTAAGACATTGACCTCAAGGAGCAGGAGGTCCTAAGGACTGTGGGCAGTCTGGTCGGCAGCCACCTTCCAGAAAGACACGTGGACCTCTCTGCCCTGCCCAATGCAGATTTCCTGACTAGAATGGGCAGGGGGAGGGAGGCTTCTGTGAGAACCCAGTTCCAGCCACGATTACTTGAGGATTTCCAAGACAGGACAGTGAGTGACCGTTCAGAATTCATGCAAGAGAAATATGAAAATCAGTCTGTTGCCTCTTTTGAAAGATGCAAAAAGGGAATGTTTCTATCTCAGGTGGGTCTCGGCGTGTGGACACTGACTATGTGTCTTCAGTGCACAGGTCTGTAAGTAGAAGGGTCATTGGAATGGCACGTGTACAGCTGTCCCGCTTGGAACACAGGTGGGGGCTGTGCACTGAGTAAGCAAGTGGGATATGTCTCTCTGAGCACAAGGATATGTGCACAGGCGTATTGCAAAAGAAAAATGTAACCGAACTTTGGGTAGAAGACAAACACACCCCCCACGTCTGTACAGAATAACGGTAAAGACCTGCACTAGAAAGAAAATGTTGCAGGAATTCTTTTAAACCGAGCTCAGGGAAACTGGCATCTCTCACTGCAATGAGTTCACAGTGCCCATGGGCTCCAGGCCCATTTGGTAACTGATCATCACCTGACTGGTCCCCTTGCGGCCTCTGGTGGCCCCTGGAACCTGCGACCTCCGGTGCCTTTGGGATCCCTTGGGAACAGCGCAGATGTGAGGTCCCAGGTGTGAGCAAACCGACGGAGCCGCAGTCTCTCCACTGCAGCAAATCCCTGTCACTATCTCTTCGCGGGTTTGGTATTTTACTTGGTTTTGATGCAAAACCCGTCCTGGTTTTAGTATTAGAGCCCCACTATTACCATTCACTGGTCTGGGATCCCCGGTGCCTGCACTGCCCACCCCATCCCATGAACATCTGAGTAAGTCAGTCACCCGTGCCCACATCCCTGTTTGGTCTACAAATGCAGCACCCAGTGTTGCCCTCCATTCGCTGGAGCTTTGGTAGAGAACATTCCTGAGTGCTCCCCCCATCCCACAGCACGTCCAGAGACAGAGAACCTTTCGCTACTGCCCAACTCCCACTCATCTGCCATCACTTCTTAGGGCTATTTAGTCATGCTTATTTCCAGAAAGTTGGGTCCATCGCCCACACCAGTGATCATGGCTGATTGGGGGGAGGGGTGGTGACGCCGCATGTGCCAGTGGGACACTAGCTGGTTTGAACTGGGGCCGGAGCCCTTGGCCACCACCTCCCCATCCTCTGCCTTCCAACCTGTCACCACGGCCCCTTGCCGCGGCCTGCCTGGGTGGTGTGGCCACATCTGCCGCGGTCTGTGGCTGCCCTCCAGAAGAGGGGCGGGCCAGCACAGCACTCTGGCAGCTGCTCCCCTGAAATACTTTCCACAGATGACAGAAATGCCCCCCATCTACACACCTGCTGCTGCGACCCCATCTTCTTTGTTCTCGTTGTAAGACCTAATAGAGCCTTCTCTCCACAAACCCTAACTTTTGTGTTTATTTCTGAAGTCTGACTTGAAATTCAGAGTTTAAAAAATGAGTCTCTGGGTGACCTGAATTGTTCCCCAGGCAACCATGCTGTGGGGTCCAGCAGAGCCTTTTCTGCGGCTTTGTTTCCAGGCTCCCCGGGCCCCCTGCCCCACACACCCCACCCTAGGGAATGCCCGCCCCCCGCCTCGCCCCTGCTCACAGACTGCACTGGCTCAGCCTCACCCTGACCCAACTTCCCATGCGCAAACCTCCACCCATCCCTACATGCAACACCCCACCCGCCTCATTTGCACATTTTCTGTTTCTGTTGGCCCCGTCAAAAAATGGCCCCGTTCCTTGTGCCTCTAACAAGAAAGCATCTATTTTTAACCAGAAGCGCCTCACCCCCCCTACCTTGAGGTGGGGCGTTCTCAAGCTTGCCCCCAGTGAACAGAGCTCCAGGGAAGCCACCAGTAGTTACCGCTTGGGGGTTCAGAGCCAGCTGCAGGCCCCACCCCGGGAGAGAAGCAGATGGACGCCCACCTGTACATGGGGCCCGTGGCCCAGAGACTGAACACCACCTTCTCGACAAGTCCAGGTCCCTGCCGGTCACTTCCCAGTTATGTCTACTTCATCTCTGGGCCTTCTTTGTCCTGCTGGTATAGGAAGGACTAGGAATGACTTATCCAGAGGCCCCTTTGTGCCTCCAACCAGGTCGGCCTCACAGTCACCCCTGCTGGAGTCGGGGTCATGCAGGGGCTCCCTCTTAAGGGGAAGCTGGTTCTCTTCTTAAGGGCTTTTGTGTTTTGGTTTTGACCAGGACCTGAGTGGTAGGAAAGCTAAACCACTTCCCGGGAGTGGTACAGAGCTGAGATCTGAGCCCTGGCAGTGTGACCTTGAAGTCCCAGCTCTCTCGTGCTCTTCTGACGTGCTCGGCGAGAGCACAGAAGCCACGGAGTGTGACTTTGTGGCGCCGAGCAAGAGTCAGATGTGGAAGGCCGGCCGGCACACACAGGCCACGTGGACTCCGGGTGGTCACCAGTCTGCTAGGAGGAAGGTGCCCTCACTAGTCCTCTGCAGAATTTTGTGGATCATGGCCTGAGGGGGCAGATGGTGGGGGGGGAACTACATTTCAGAAGTCACAGGGCACACGGCGGGCTACCTCCAGGTCAACAGTCTTGCCTTGTGCCCAGCAAAGTGGTCCACACGCTTGCTGACCTTCTCGGGCATCCAGCTGTTGGCAGGTGCAAAGCAAGCCCAGAGTTCACGGCGAGGTCACCAGCACACCCGTCTGTCCATTCTCCCCTCGGCTGCCCAGCTGGGCCTCTGACCACCACAGGTCTGTGCAGGCAGAGGTCAAAGCCCTGGGTTCCCTAGACCACGGGGACCACAGGCCCGACTCCCTGCTTCTGGGCTCCCAGAGTGGGAGGAGTCCAAAGGAGTCAGAGAGAGGAAAAGGCAGAGGCGAGAAAGCCTTCCTTGCAGAACGAAGGCAGGCCCCGTGCTTCCTTGGCTTCCTGGAGAACAGCAGCTGGAGTTGGACTTGGGACCAGCAGCCCCCGGGGGAGGCGGGGAGCCCTGGGAGTACAGGGCCGGGGTCGGAGTGCAGGGGCGCCCCGCTCCTCCCGGCAGCTCTGCCGGCACCAGGGTGCCACACCTCGTGCGGTTCCACACCTCGTGCGGTTCCACGATGTCGTCTTCCTGCTCCCTGGAATCCTGCGAGTCCCGCGAACTTCCCCTGCACGCGGGCAGGTGTCTGTGTTTTAGAGGGACCATGTTTCCATGGTAAATAGATTTTTAAGAATTCCCAAAGGACAGACAGTGTCACCAACAGCAGAGAGAGGAGCCTCTGGCTGCTCATGTTTGAAAGCGTTAAGAATAAAGACAACACTGACATTTGGGGTTGTAATGTGACGGAATCACAGGCTTTTAAAGGCAAGAACCACTTCTCCACACTCCATGCAATATTCAGTGTTTTGTTCACTTGTCTAATTGGATTAAAATATTTAGCTCCCTTTAAAATCTTGATTGTGAATTTATATTGCAAAATGTAATGTCTGACTCAGGAAGCAGTAACTGGGGCAAGTGTGTCTGAGGCAACAGAAAATTTGATTTATTTTTCTTCCATGAGTCTCATTCTGAAATTATTCACTCTTGGACAAAGTGAACTGTTAAACGGAAGAGCGAGTTTGGCTTCGATGAAGCCGTATGTGCTTTTCAGTATTAATTACACACGGGGTCTTCCGTGAAACAACCACCACCACAACAACCCACAAAAGTTAAACTGTGCTATTTGAGTTGCTCGGGGAAGTTTCTCTTGAGGGTCGCAAGACCCTTATGTTGGAGACACAGCACCAGGGGTCTCGTGTCACTCTTTAGAAACACTCAGGCAGCAGGGAGTTAATGACATTTTAGCTGCATATGTTCAAGTGTATTTAAAAAAATATGCAAGTCACTTTGGTTGACAGTGTCTTGTACACAGTTTTGAAAGAATCAGGGCAAACTTTAACAGAGTCAGTTTTTATTTGAAAAATATTTTCTGGGAATGTATCAGTGTTTATTTTTGAGACTGACAATTCGGGTGAAAATCAGGATAAAAACAAAAAAACAACAATTTGGTTGAAATCAAATTGTTTGTTTTCATCTATTTAGAATTCTTTCCAAAAAATCTTGGTTCAGGAGGAGGCTTTCTAATTTATTTTATTCAGTGTATTTGCTGTTCTATTCAAGCGCCATCTGTCCTGCAGGTAGCTGACTTCGGGGAAGCACCCACGTGAGGCGGGCGAGGCCCCCAGGGCTCCGGAAGGACCCCCGCAAAGCTGCATGCACCTCCAGGTCCCATTCGGGGTGAGCAGCGGGCACACCCTCCTCAGCGGGACCCCCCCGCCCGGTGACCCTCCCTTGAGCAGCCATTTCGAAGGTGCCCTGCCCCTGGCTTCAGGTCACAAGTGGGCCATGCCTCCCCTTCGCCTCTGTGCCGGGTTCTTTGCTTGGTTCAACTCTTTGCCTGCTCCTTCGGTGTAATGAGATCATGTCCATGATTTTGAATATAATCACATGTGGCTGCTGGATCCAAGCACAAGTTTGAATCACATTAGAAAGTCAGTTCACTGCCAAGAATGCTCAGAAGTCACAGGACCTCCTGATTAATCCCTGATAAGTCAGTCTTATCCCGACTGTAGAGATGCTTCATCTGCAGACTGAGCACTGAGGATGGAGCCATAGGGCCCACGGGGCCAGCTATCAGAGAACGAGATCTGAACCCTGAGTCATTGCCCAGTCGTTATACCCCAAACTCTCTGGGGTAGAAAACCATCCTCCGAAGGGACACCCCGTCTCTCAGCCGCCGCTCTCCCCAACAAGAGACTGATTTCCTTAGCAGCTGGCATCAGCCTCCCTAGCCAGAGGTTAGAGCCCCAGGCACCAGGTCCCAGAACGCTGACCCTGCTCCCAGCTACTAGGCCCCACCACCACTCCCCTGAGACCCAGCCAGAGTCTCTGTCCCCCCAAAAAGAGGCAATAGGGCCTGTGCCCAGAGAGGGGCTGTGGGGCCATGTCTGCAGGCAGGCTGGGTGGGGGGCTTTAGGGCTCCATTTCTCCACAATGACCAGCATCACCATTTTAGGACATTTTAAAAGCCATTTTCTAGAGGCAGGAGAGTAACAAAGCCACTACAATTAGTCACACGAAGAACAAGGTGGACCAGAAGCCCTGAGCCAGGCCCACTTGGCCGGCCCAAGTCCTGCACACCAGCGGTGTTGGAGCGGAAGGCGGGAATTCTCACGGTAAAAAACATCATGTGGCCTAGTTAGGACCATGACCAGCTCGCTCGGCCAGACTGCTGTGCGGGTTTTAGAATGTAAGCAGAAACGACTCAAAATAATAAAACCTTCTGAACAGACGTCACTGTTTTCCTATCATGGGCTGCAGGCCAACCCCGGGCCAGTCATCTGCTCCAGGACCCAGGGCTCAGGACCCGGGAGCAAACCAGAGTCCTGGGACTCAGCATCGGGTAGACAAAAAGTTTGAGAGTTTGACCTGCCCCATTAAGTCCTTAGGCTTACTCCAACCAGGCTGAGAACACAGAAGCCTTTAGCTAAACATTTCATCCTTAAATGAAAAGATGAACCAGCGTCTCTCCAGGAAAACAGGGAGTCAGGTCAGTCACTTGGGAGCTCGCAGCAGGAAGCTGTCCTCCTATATCCCTGCTGGGGGCACACAGTGGCCTCATTTACTTAAAGGGCTGGAAGCTAAACTCACAATTCCAGTTTATTCCATGGCCGAAGTAGGTCTAATGCCACACTTGGGTAGAAAGAGCAGGCCTTTGGTTTAGATATTCGGCAGAGAGCTTGCAAAACTGGATCCTTGCCTCTTCTTTGAACACTAGTATTTGCTACTGAAAGCCAACAGTCCCTCTATGAAATGTCTTTTGTCGTGTTCATATTAAAATAACTCCAAATGTACTATTTGAATCAAAGATCCCTTTAGAGATGAGCCAGAGGGGCTGGGATCAGATAACTCAGGATGGTCGAATCATCTCTGTGGCTTCAGGCAAGAGAAGAAAGACCTGCTCCTTTTTTTTGAGGATTTTTTGAGGTTTGGGTTTTGTTTGTGTTTTAAATGCATTTTATGAAAATTTTGCAATCCATTTGGCAATTATCAGGTTTTTAAAGCCCTGGAAGAGGTTTCTAAGCATTGATGGTCCATGTTCAGATCTGAGTGGCTGTGAGGTAGGCAGATGGGGAGTTAAAAGGGAAATCCTACATGATAATGATCTGGTCCAGAATCAACAGGAAATTGCCATGCGCTCAGAGCTTGGACAGAAGACTCCCCACAAGTCTTATTCTGAAGTGGTTCTTGGCTCCTAGAGTCAAGGGATTCACTCATGCTAAGAGCCCCTGTCCTTCCACCACATGTGACAGGAGCCTGGTCCCCCACCTGGAGAGCCGGTGGCCCCAACCTTTGGCTAGCTCCATGCACAGCCTCCTGCAGGACCTGCCCAGACAGTTAGGTTGTGGCCGGGGTCAAGCCTGAGCCTCTCAGGGCCTCCAAAGCTCCGCGTCCCTCAGAGTTACCCAACCAGCTTGTTAAAATGCCGATTCCTGGCGTGTGTGACCGGAGTCTGTGAATCGGTGTCCCTCACAGTTACCCATTTGCAAGCCCCCCAGACGCCTGTGATGAGCAGTGCGAGAGGGTCAGTGGCGCCAGGACCACGGGGTACAGGCGGGTCCGCAACCCCAGGCCACAGGTCAGCGCCTGGCACTGGGGTTTTCTCTTACTCTCCGCGGAGAAATGAGTAGTACCGGCGACGGTTTCGGTACACGGAGTGGGAAAATTTCCTCAAAGGAGGGCAGTTCCCTAGTACCCATCGGGCGCATTTTGAAAGAAGAAAGAGAGACAGCTTCTCACTCTTCTCACGGCCAGAGGCACTCTTCCATTCATCATTCCAAGCACTCCCCGTGCGGGCACCTGGGGGCTCTCCTAATACAGCATCCTAGGACCAGACAGAGACTGGGGCCAGGCCCTGGACCACCTCATTATCCTAACATGCCGCTTGATGGGACAAAAAGTACAGCTTCTCCGACAGGAAGAGAAGCCATTTAGGGGAAAAGGCCTCCCACCATACCGCTGACTCACCCGGATACGCTCCTCCCTCCCTGATCCCTTTCAGTGGCCCCAGATCTACCCCAACAGGGAAAGCCCGGACTGTGGCGTCAGCCTTAGATGCCATTTCTAGTGTCCCGACTCGCTAGCTGTGCAGGCTGTTGCAGCCTCGGTTTCCTAGCTGTGAAGCGGAGACAAGCATCAATCCTGCAGGCTCGTTCAAGGGCAACGAGAGTTCGCGCGCACGGTACAGGCAGCGCTGCCAGGCGCAGTCACCGGTCGCTAACGTCGGACAAGACACCTGCAGCCACTCACCGTGGCTCCTCCAACCGGCAGCCCCTCTTTGCTCGGCCACTTTCAACTGTACACACCCCCACCCCCCAGCCCGGGCCCTTCCGAGTCTGCTTCCTGCACAAAGCCCGCTCGCCGCTATAGCCCTCTGCATCGTTCCGCGGGCCACAGTTCCACACTCGGTGCGGCCTGCTGAGTCGAGGGTTGTTCTTGTGCATGAACTCCAGCTCCCTAAAGAGGGCAGGCCCGAGGGCTACACATCCATGTCCCCCACCATGCCCAGCATGGTCTTCAGGGTCCTCCTATGGGCTGCCCAACGGGAGTACTGGGGTTTGCACCTGTCACGGTGCAGCTCTGAAACAAGGAACAAGAAAAGGCCCCACACGCAGACACCACTGTGTCCTCTGGTGGGTGAGCCAGCCCAGAGGACCCCCTGCCCCCACACACATACCCCTGCGCTGGATCTGACCGGTACCTGGGATCTCAGACGTCCCACCTCTTCCGCTAGGCTCTGTCTCTCCAGAAGAAGCTCGTTCTGCTTTTTGAGAAGCTGCACCAGCTGCTGGGCCGTGGCCTGGCTGTGCTTGTCCAGCTGCTTTAGCCTGCGGAGAAATCCACTGCAGAGTTAGGGATGGGTCCTGAGGCGTGAGGGCATCAAGCTGCAGAGTGGGTGGCAGGGGGGCGGTAGTGGCCAACTTCAGTGCGTCCCACTGTTGTGTCCGAGAGAGGCCCTGGTTAGTGAACCAGGAGCTGCCAATCCAGGTGACCCTGAGAGGCAAGGCCAGCTGCAGACCCTTGGAACGCAGCATTGATTAAGATGAATGGAATCACATCAAATGTGGAAGGAAATCAGGAGCCTTCTCCCGGAGATGTCAATGAGTAAACACACAGATAAGTTGGATAAGGAGAAGAAAAATCGAAACCTTAAACTCACAGAGGTCAAGGATGAGGGGCCTAAACGCTTCCATTGTTCAGGGGAAACGTCTCTGGCAGGCTGCAGCAGACAGCCCGCCCTGGCTGGGGAAGTGGGCGAGGGACAGCAGAAACACTGAACTAAGGGTTTTCCATTATTAATCACTCAGTCAATCATGAGCTCCGGCATCGCTGACCAGATGTCTTTAAAGATCCTAAATTTGTCATTCTGCTGATGGGCCCTCCTCTCCAGACTTGCTAATTCACTCAAACTATTATCCTCATTTGTCCACAGACGGCTTCCTACAGCACACTCACCCCTGGAAATGTAGGCTTTGGATTAAATTTAGAGTTGCACAACCACCCAGCCCTGTTCTGGAAAGCGCCTGGCTGTGTCCTGCACCCTTCCTCCCGGACCAACAGCACCAACGGTGAAATTAACTTGTATTTTCACAGGGAAAGGATTTTAAAAGCTCAAGGTGCAATTCAAACTCCAGGCTACACGTCCAACACTCACCGAGTCAAAGGCCACGACGTCATGCGCAGAGACTGGAGTCAGGCTGCCCCAGGTTAAGCCTCCCTGTGTCCTGGCGCGTTCCCAGCACAAGGAAGCACTGACAAGGGCAGAGACTAGGGCCTTGGGGTGGGCGGACGCCTTTCCCAACCTGCCGGCGGGGAAAACTGCACCCCGAGGGAACCTGACCACAGTCTAGTATTGCTCACGCTCTCCGAGACTCTTGTGCCACCTGCAAGTCGGCCCCTTTCCCAGACGGCACCGACTGCGGGGCCTGTCTGCCCGTCTCCACCTTGGAAGGATTTTTGTGGGTATCTTTGTTTAGGCTGTCCCTGAAGGCACACTCGGGTCCCCACCCCAGTCTCCTCCTCCTCCTCACGCGCTGCGAGCTCCCCCTTTTCAAGCTCTCCGGGCCTTTTGCTACTTCCTAACGCGGCAAGCACGAGGAGCTGGAAACCAAGAACAGGTGGTGGTCGCTGGGGCAGCAGGGCGCATGCTCGCAAAGCCCGCCCCGCCCACCGCCCGCACGAGGCCGCCGTCTGGCCCCGCCCCCAGGCCCAGGCCCCGCCCCCTGGCCTCAAGCGTCCTGCGGGTCCTGGAGAAAGCCCAAGGAAGGAGCCAGGGAAGGACTTAGTTCTTCTCTCTTGTGTGTGTGGCTATTCAGGGCCAGGCTCAGGTGCCCTGGCCCTGACTGGCCTCTCAGCGTCCCAGATCAGGCTGGGGCAGACCCGAAGCGCCTTGCCGCTTCGACGCGGTATACACGAGGGTCGTGCCCCTTGCCCCTGTGGTCCTGCCTCCGATCCTGGTGAAGCCAGGGCACTGCAGCTTTGGGAAGCTCCCTCTGCCCCCACGGCCACCCATCACACTGTCACACGGGGATAATTCTTCCTGAGAGTAGTCCCCAAACCCCACGGGCGTCAGACCAAATTGGAGCTTCCCTGCACCGTCCCCTGCACAGAGCGGCTGGGAGGGGCGAGGACACCCCAGGGCGGCAGAGAAGCCGTCCGTCGGCTTGCGGCAGGGCAGGGGCGCTCTCCCCGGACTGACCCACCGACAGATGCCGGCAGCCACCGCCCATCTGAGCAGCTACTCCGCTGTCCTGCACTGGGGTGGGTCCCCTAGAGGAGAGAAGAGCCTTTTTCCTTGAGAAGCAGACAACCTACCGCTTGGGTATTTCAATCAGACAGGTGGGAAGCACCGTCATTAGCAGCGGAGCTGTCTAAACCCTCGAGTGGCTTTCTCCCTCCCATCAAGCCCTGGGTGTGGAGACAGCCACAGGCTAAGCTCTGGCCGGGCGGTAGGCCACTGGCTTCAGGCTTGCTGGAAACAAATGTAACAGAAACATGGAATAAATAGATGACACCATTAAGGCTTAAAGACAACAAGGCGCCAGGAGTGGCCTTTCCCCATGTGGTCCCTTGCCCTGTGCTTTGATCAAATGGGATAACAGTCCTGTGGACTGATGGCTTCAGTGTGTGTTTCTGGGCCCTGGAAAGAGGTGGCTGCCTGATGCAGAGCTAAGGGCTGAGCCAAACGCTGCTCTCACAGCACAGAACGCTGGCCACAGGCTGGCCACGCTGGCTTACAGCCAGAAATGGGGCCAGTCCCTGCCTAGACCCTTCTGCCTTGGAGGCCCCAGGACCTAGGCCAGGCTCTGTTGGCACCGTTTTGCAAACCGTAAACTTCAGCTCCCTGCGGCAATCACCTGAGAGCACCTGGGCCCCACCTGGAGCCGCTGAATCAAGTCCCTGGGTCTCGCCGAGGGACCTCGGGAGAGCCTTCCTCCACGAGGCTGAAGCTCCTCCTGCCCTCGGCTCACAGTGGGAGCCAATGTGAATGTTCCAGGCGGTCAGTCCAGGTGGTCAGTCTTGGGGGGCCTTAAAGAGACATGCCCCTTCTTGTTCGAGGTCAGCTTCCATTAGGTCACTCCACGTGCAGCAGCGAAGTCCATCACAAGGTCAGAAAAGGTAAAAATCACCACCAAACCAAACCCACATTGGTTAAAAGACAGAAACAAACCCAGATTTTAGATAAAAGGGACTCAGTCAAGGAAATAAATTTCAATAGCAGCTCTCTTGAGGTGTTTTATGAATAGTGGGAAGTTGGTTTTTTTTTTTTTTTTTAAATTAACAAGTTATTTCTTGGAACGGCCTGCCCCAAACGCTGCACAGCCCTGCCTGTACTCTGTCCTTGTCTCCCTGCACAGATTAGCGAATTAAAAGGTAGGTGCTAGACCCCATCTTACAGTTGAGAGACCGAAGCTGAGAGGTCTGGGAAGCTTGCACAAAGCCATAGAGGAAGCACGGGAGCTCGGGGTCCTCTTAACTGTTGCTAAGGAATGGTTCATTCATTGAGTTAATTCAACAAACCAAGCAGTTAACCCTTTGGGAAACCCCTCTCGTGGGTCAAGTACTACAGGGCAGATACAGGGTCCAGGAGGCCCCAGCCTCTGCTCACGCCCATCCCACGAGGCAGGAACTAGTCTTACCCCATTTTAAGGACAAGGGTCCCCATGCACAAGGAGGAAGAGTGGCTGGTTCTGGCCACTCAGCCAGCAAGTCAGGATGCGAAAGGGGAACGGGTATTGTCCTGGGCAGGGGCTCCCCACAGGAGAAGGGGCACTGCAAAGGCCATGCTGTCTGCGAACCGAGAGCACACGGCGTGGCAGGACCAGAATCCCCAGGCTGTTCACACGGCCAGTGATGCTGGTCCCAGTCCAGCCCTGCAGCCAGACCAACAGCTGTGGACCTTGTCCAGGCAGTGCCGGTCCCTGCCCCAGGAAAGAGAGGCTGGGAGGAGGGCCAGGCCTGGGATAGACGTTCAGGGGCCAGAGGGAGGTACCCAAGAGCTGTGCACCTACCGAGCAGGCATGCAGCCTGGGGCCTGGGGCCTGGGACAGGTCTGGCTGGATGTCCAGCCGCGGGCTACACCTGCTGAGGGGAGTGGCCATGAATGCGGGGCAAGATTCACCCAGGAGAGCCGGGTGGAGGTTTTCAAGTTTGCTAAAAATACAGGTGTCCTTGGGGCATCTGGGTGGCTCAGTCGGTTGAGTGTCCGATTCTTGGTTTCCATTTGTGTCATGATGTCGGGGTCCTGGGATCGAGCCCCAAGTCCGGCTCCATGCTCAGCGTGGAGTCTGCCTGTCCCTCTCCATCTGCTTTTTCCCCTGCTTGGGTGCAGCGTGCTCTTTCTCAAATAAATTAATATTGAAAAATCTTTATATAGGCATCCAAGCCACGACGCACGTCTGCTGCAGTGAGAGGGAAGAGGGCCAGGACAGGGCCTCGGGGACTGGCCACATTTACAGGGTAGCAGGGGACAGGGAGCCACCGAGCCACGGAGACAGACGACCTGGAGAGAGAACCTGGAGCTTAAGAGGAGAGGCTTTCCGGGAGGAAGGGGGCGCTCTGTGCGACGCGCCACTCGGTGCTGGCCACAGCTGCTCGCCCTGTCCGGAGGGAGGTGTGGCGGAAGAGGGGACACCGCTCTGGAGAGGGGAAGAGGGGCCTGGCACAGGGCAAAGGAGCAAGAGGGGTGCAGAGGGTGGAAGGGGCTGGAGCCGGTGGGCAGGAGAGAGGGGGATTCCTCGAGGCACAGGGTGCCAGGCTTCCCCAGGCAGGAAGGCACCCACCGCAAAGGCCGGGCCCTCCTCACCAGCGGGGTGAGTAAGGAGAAGCCCCTGACCCACAGCCATCCTGTTCTGCCCCGGTTCGAGGGCACAGGTGTTTGTCGAGAAAGAAGCAAGGTGACGTGCCGTGGTCCTCGAGCTGCTGTGAAGGGTGAGCGCACCGGCCGGGGGCAGGGGCCGGGGCAGGGGCACCAGGGCGGAGCCGAGGCAGAGCCTTCTCCTGGGGACACGGACGCCCTGACTGACCCTTCGGACAATCTCACCCCACCCCGGCCCTGCAAGGACTCCCGCTCTCCAGCCACCCAGAAGCCTCCTGCTCCGCAGCGGACGTTCTCGGGGGGTCCCGGAGCAGGACCCCTGCTATTTTCGAGGCTCAGCTCTCAGCTTAAGTGTCATTCTGAGAGCTTGCAATTTCTTGTTCTGTTCGGGTTCCCTGTTTGGAGCCATTTCTTCCCCGTGGCACAGAGGAATTCGAGGAGAGAGTGGGGCCGCCCTCCCAGGCCTGCCTCGGAGTCTGCAGGGACAGCAGCCGCTCCTGCGGGAAGGAGCCCTCGGCAGCCTGCAAGCCACGCACGGGCTCCGCAGGGCAGGACAGAGTCTTCCGTCCCTCCCGGATGCCCCCGGGATGTACTTGGCATCTGCCCTGGTGGTCACGGCACCCAGCGGAGCAGCGGCCCAGGGCAGGAGGCCAACCCTCCCCAGGAGGCAGTGGGGGTGCCCCTGCCCTTCAGGGCACTGAGGACTCAGCCAGTCTGTGACCAAGAGCCCCTCTGGGCCACTCTCTACCCGGGGCTGGGCTCGCCACCCTGACTGCAGGGGCAGGAAGGAGCAGGGCCCGTTGCCTTAAGGATCTGCAGGTGTGTACCTGCCACCACAGGTCATAAGTGGGGGGCTCGGGTGGGGGCAGAGAAGAGCAGAGCAATCAGAGTGGGCTGGGCTGGGGGGCTCGGCTCCCAGGGGTTACTGGCAGGTGGGGCCGCGGTTACCATGGGAACACGGAACAAGCTCTACCCATCCCACAGCGAACTCCCCGCCACACCCCACCAGGCAGGAGCCCAACCAACGTTCTTTTTTTTTTTTTTTTTTTAAATATGCAAGACTTCAGGATAAGAGGGAGCAAGCGCGCAATAGAGAACAACTTTCTAGAGCTGAGCGGGCTGGGTAAGATTTCTCATGCAAAACAGAAGCGGCGCGAGCTGCCAGCTCCGGTCCTGTGCTTCAGACACTCATTTGCTATGAATACTGTGAAAGCAAGTGAATACATATATTTAAATTTTTTTATGTTGTATGTGATACATACAAAATATATGCAGTGTATAAATAAGTTATGAGGTATAATAATCAAATGAACACTCGTGAAGCTGGTACCAGCCCCCAGGGGCCACCGCCCATGGAGCCCGTCCCCAGGCCCGCCGCCTTCTCCAGAGGTGGCCCGTCTCCCCAGAAATACAGGTTTTGTAGAGGAGACGCTTTCGTTTCCCTCAGCCTCCTCACCCTGCAGCTTTCTACAGATGACTGTGGGGGTCTTTCTTTCTTTCTCTCTTCCTTCCTGCATTTGTGTTGTTTTGGTGTGGGGTCTGCTGGGGCTCAAACTTCCTTTATCCTGAAATGTTTTCGGGCCGGAGTCCCTCCTATGGTCGCTCTGGCTATAGGAAAGGTTCGCCCTCCCCTTCGTAGATAAGGGTTCTCAAATGCCGCCACCGCGGATGTCACTGGGACGGGGTGGCGGGGGCGGGGGGCTCCTCATGGAAATGAAGAACAGTTTTGAACCAACACGTGGACTTAAAAGGTGCGAACATCAGACTATGAAGCGCGCACTCACCTCTCTACTAATTCCCAGGGAACAGGAAGCTTTTCCCATTCGCTAATTTAAAGCTCCTGACAATACCGAAGGGGAGCTAGGACTGTCATCCGCACCATTTCTGGCTTAAGAAAAGCCAGGCACAGCCCTTTAGCCCTCTGTCCAAGCTCAGACAACCAGCAGGCGGAGAGCCACGGGGACCAGGGCGTGAAGGACAGGCCTGTCTCTCGGCCATGGGTGGCCACCTCCAGTTGCCTGGCTCCGAGCCCTCCGACCCACCTCCTCCCTCGCCCTTCCAGTCCACGTGACTCAGACTCCTGGCTCTCAAGACTGGCCCCTTGACTCTCCCGATCTTTCTACAGCCCGCCACCCGGCCACCTCACTGTGATCCCAGCCATTCCTGTCGCCCTGGCTTGCCTGCCCGTCCCAACGGACTCTGCTGGGTTCCCTATGGACAGGAAGGGGGTCTAGTCCAGCTCGCCATCTCCGGCACGTAGCCAGGTGCCTACCACAGAGGTTGTGCTGCATAAAAACATCAGAGTGAACAAACTCCTTACCAGTGGACACTATTCATACCAAAGATGAGACCCGTGATTTCATCTGCAGCATCTGTTTGCTTTCACATGTGCTAACTTCGAAACAGCATAACATACACGTTAAATGACTTGAAATGTGCTACCGAAATTCACCACTAACTTAAAAGATGATGCAGAGACATGACTTCAAAATCCCACCACGAACTACCTATTTTCTTCGGGCAGGGAGGCTTGATCTCTGTCAACCTCACATTCTCCATTTCTGGAACTGAGAAGAGAAAATCTCAGGAGCTCCCGAATCAGCAGCTCTGGGGGGAGGCCCAGCAGGACAGGTTTTCGTGGGCCCCCCGGGGTCATTCTGGTAACTTCTCAAGTGCAGGCACCACTGGCACGTGGTAATTCCAGTATTATTCCTGATACAAAATGAGTTCTCATGGAGGATAATTTCTCCCCCCCTGGCTCCAGCTTTGATCCCTGAACAGCCAACTGTCCATATGAAAACTGTGCCGGTCTACTCCCAAGCCTGGATGTCAGTCACGAGAAGTTAAGCAAAGCACGTGCTCACGGCGAGCTTCCTCCCACATGGAATGAGGGAATAAGCTAGAACAGGCGTCAGCAAACATCACCCCCCAGGGTCCTGTTTTCGTACAGTCTGCAAGTTAAGGGTGGTTTTTACATCTTCCAATGATGAATTAAAAAAAAAAAAATCACAAGAAAAACAATGTTTTGCGACACAAACATTCCGCACAATGTTGACGACTTGACTCTTCAGAGAGAGTTTGCTGGTCGCCGGGCTCAGGGATGACTGAGTCATGTTCCCACAGTACCCTGACTCTACACAGCCTCCCTCGCTGTGTCCCATCTTCGAACCCCGCAAACAGCTATAGTCCTAACAATACCTGCGGCCCAAGTGCAAGTTTGAAAGCCCAATCACCCTCCTAAATGCTCCAGGTAACGAACTGTGGTGAAGAAGCCGGATTGCTGTAAAGTTGTACACTTGGTTCTAATACTTGCAAATCGCTTGCCACAATTTCCAAAATCCCGTCTCATTCGTGTGGCTGCACAGAGTTGGCAAGAAGGAGCCTCATGGTGAGGAGTATGGGACACACTCTAGCCCATCACCCTCACTTAGAACACGAAGGCGGTTTCAGTGGCCGCTGTGCCAGCCAAACTTCCTTTGCTCAAATCTACCCTGTTCTGCAGTGAGTAACCGAGTCATTCATTCTTAAAAATCCTGCTGTTCTGGGGACAGTTTTCATTCCCAGCAAAGGGAACTTATTTCCCACAGCGCCCCTTTGGTTTTCCACTCCCTCAAGTCAGCCTTGGCTACTTGTGGAAGTGGAGCAGGGGGTGGAGGGGGCCTCCTTAGGGGCGCGAGTCGGGGAAAGCCCCCTGCTCTTCTCTTCAGAAGGATGAGATCACTTACGGCTCATCTAATTCAGCCCCTGAAGCTGGACACAAGGCCCATGGTCATACGGCCCATGTACAGGAGATCTAGGACCGAAACCCCTGTGCCTTGACTCCAAATACAGTGCTCTTGGAAGCATTTCTTAATCCTTTTGAAAAAGGCCTGACCTCTCTTCCATACTACAAAAAAGTAAGGATTTTAGGTAAGGACCTTGAGAAAGGTGACCCACTGGGTGACATATTCTCCGAGGCCTGGGGGTCGGGGAGCCCCGCGGCCAGCACTCTGCCGCTGGGCTCGAGGGAGGGAGCCAGTTTGGGCTTTGCTTTTTGTTCCTTTTTATACTTCCACTCTATTTCAGACTTATTGGGGACCACACAACGCTGCTGCACTGACGGCAAGAATTTCTAAACACGCGGACGCCCGGGTGGCTCAGTGGGTTAAGCGTCTGCCTTGCGCTCAGGGTCCTGGGATTGAGCCCCGTGTTGGGCTTCCTGCTCAGCAAAGAGTCTGCTTCTCCCTCTCCCTCTGCCTCTCTGCCTGCTTGGGCTCAAGCTCTCTAATAAATAAACAAAATCTTAAAAAATAAATTCTAAACACCGTTTCTGTTCTTATCTTGTCACCACCCAGTTTGTGGACTCCTCGGCCCAGACGCCGCACTGACCAGTCCGGACTGGTGTGGGCATGAAGGACGCACACATGGGGCCCCAGAGCTCCGGACACCCACCTGGGGAGCTGGCTGTCGGCCGGCCCCCCACATCCCTGTGGCCTCGGACACTGTCAGACCCGGCTCTGTCACAGACCAACTGCTGGGAACAGAGCTTCCCCTGGAAATGAGCGCCAGCTTCCCCACAGAGCGCCAAGAACATCCGCTGTACCACTGCCTCGTCATCCTAACGAGCAAGTGCCACGCGACCCGGGCTGAGCCTGTGGTCCCCTGGGCAGGCCTGGCAGGAAGAAGCGATTCTGCCCCACGAAGCAGCGGGGACCAGAGCTGACCCGTCAGGAATCTGAGACTCTGAAGAACCTAGGGGACTGCCTCGGGCCTCAGTTACCTTTCGGCAGCTCTTTTTAAAGCAGAAGTGGTCAGGGAGAGCCCAGCTCTGTGGGGCGAAATGAGGCGGGACAGAGGAATGAAAATCCAAATGCTTGCAAAGTATAACCCAGGCCACATCCGGCTCGTGGCCAGTTAGAAGCCGTAGCAGCAAAACCCAGACGGCCTCTCGTGGCATTCCTTACACACACACACACACACACACACACACACACACACGTGTATTTCTCATTGCTTTTGGAGCCATCTGACTGCAAATCCCATGAACCCAGACCTCCGAGTACGTCCTAATGATAAAGACTCCCACAGACCGTAGCACGTTATCAATGGCAATAACCACACAGGGATATAATACCTTGATCTAACCTACTGATTTCCAATTTTGTCAACGGATTCCAAACTGTGCCTTTTCCTCTTTTACCGAAAAGATCCTCTGCACTCAGATATCATGCCTGTTTAGTACCCTTGATCTGGCACAATTAAAAGACCAGTTTTACTTTGATGAATGTAATTTGTAATGCAATCAAAGTATCTCAAAAGCAGACGGAACTATCGGAACGCATGAGGCTCCTGCCCAGTTGCTCTATTGAGTTATTTTTTTAAATATTTTATTTATTTATTTATTTGGGGTGGGGGAGGGGGGAAGGGGGAATGAGAATCCCAAGCAGATGCTGCGCTGAGCGTGGAGCCCAACACGGGGCTCAATCCCATGACCATGACACCACGACCTGAGCCAAAACCAAGAGTCGGACACTTAACTGACTGAGCCACCCATTCGCCCCCAACCCTCTGGAGTCTTCGCCGCAGTGTGGTATTTGCACGAGGATTTTTTCCCAGAGAGGCCCCCCTGGAGCTCCCGGATGCCCAAACCCTCTGGGAACGGTCCTGCACTTAGCAGGTGCACACTGTCCCGAGCCCGCTCTCTATTTCCTGCACGGCTGACCACCCTTGAGATAGGCGAACTGGTCACAGAGGTGTGATCAAGTAGGAACGAGCCCAAGGCCGCTGAGTAACCAGATCCAATCACTCCCGTACGTTGATTGGCACACATCTTAATTAGGTTTTAATGCAAGTAATTTGATAAGTACTCCTGGCCATCCACTACGGAACTGTCAGCGCTGAAAGCTTTTTATTTAGCTCCTCTTCAGTCTAGAGTCTATACCCAGGCAGCCTCCCCGCTGACCCTTGTCAAAGAACCCCATCTGCTGGTTGCCACGGTAACTGAAGGCGACCAATTGAGCTGAACAGAGTGACTCAGAAATAAAATCTGCAGCCAGAGGAATTCTGCTAAGAGTAATAAATCATTTAGTAAAAGGGGGTCCTCCACTCAGCGATGAGTGTTGGGATAATGTGGTGGCAGCAGCCTTCCAGCTCGAAGGGCCGGCGGCACGGAGCACGGAGGCCCTGCCGGAGGGGGGGCTCCAGCAGCAGAAGGAAGGGGCCCATCCCGCCCGGCTGGCTGCCCTCATGGGGGACAAGGAACCAATTCCACCCAGGGTTTCATGTTTGGGCTATGAAATGTTGAATTATAAAAGTGGCAAGAGAAGCAGTCTAGGCTTCCAACACTCCTTCCTCTCTCTCTCTCTCTCTCTTTAAGAGCACCAGTAGAGAAAATGCCCCAAGTTGCTCGGGAGGCCACTGTGGCCCTCAGGAAAGAGGCAGGGAGAATGGATACTAAGATTGCTCTGGAATAAGGAAGGCTGCCGCCACCTCCTGTCATCAGCCAAGTCTTAGGCGCTCGGAGCAGAAGCCGGCTGTGTCCCACACGCACAGTCCTGGAGGCAGCTGGAGAGACAGGGCTCCGGTCAGAGTGCTGGGAGCGACCCTACCCTACCGTTTGCGGAGAGGGTCGGGGCTCTCTCTCTGGGTCCGTGCTCCACACCAGCAAAGTAGGTAGCCTTCCTAAGTTAAGATTTCCTGAATGAGAGGGAAGAAAAGAAGGGGAAGGAGGAGACTTGGGGGCTCAGGCCCTCACCCCACAGCCAGGGCTGGGTCATATCCGCCCCCCCATCCCTGGAGGAGCTCCTGCCGGCTGGACTAGCAATCCCCTGTGGGCAGCAGGGCCCGGGCTTCAAGAAGTGGAAGCCGCAGGCAGGCTGACTCTTCCACAGGCCACTGAAGCTCTCTAGGCCAGTCCCTCAGTGGTGGTGATGGGACAACCGCGGGCACCGTCAACTGAGGCAGGAGGGGAGGGGCTGGAGGTGGGGCCTGTGGTGGGGGACGGTGGTGGGAGGCTGGGGACAGCCTCATCCTGCCCGTGCCTCTCCCCAAGGGCTGCAAACCGGCATTTTAAGGGGTGTAGGTAGCACTGCGGACCTCCTCCCAACGCCTGACCCCCAGGGCAATGGCAGGACCCTGCACTAGATCCTCCCCAGGGATTAAGTTCCTGCTTTAGAAAAGAGCAACTGCCAAACAGAAGGTAGTAGTTGTCATATGTACACCCCCCGCCCCGCACCCCCATCCTAGAGGCTGCCAAAGACAGGCTTCATCCGAGAGCTGTAGCGAAATCCCGCGCCCCGAGCCGGGAGCGCCCGGGAGCTCGCCGCCCGCCTCCCGCCGCGCGCTGGCCACTTCCTCGCGCGCCCGCCGCGCACCTGCACCTGCTCTCAGGCCGCCCGCGAGCGCGCCCCGGGCCGGGGGCCGCCCCTGCTGCAGGAGGGCGGGGAGGGGGTCCGCCCGGCCCCCCGCGCCCCGCCGGCTCCCCGCCCGCCTCCGCTCCGGGCGGCGCCCGCACCTGCTGCGCGGCCGGGGCGGCTCCGCGGGGCGCGCGAGGCTCTGCGCTTCGGCGGAAGCAGAGGATTAAGCGGACGCGGCGGTCGAGGGAGGGGACGGGCGACAGCCTCCTTAACTCCAAGCTCGCGTCCCCATCCCTTCCCTGCGCAGCGGGGCGGGGTGGAAAGTTTGGTTTCCTCGGGCTGGGGAAGGTGCTGCCTGACCGTCTTGGCTTTTCTTAGCTTTTAGGTCCTTATCCGTGAACCACACACGAATCGTTTGAGGACGACCCTGGAGGCTCGGACTGGAACAGGGGAAGCATCTGACTAATAGGCCGGAGAATATACCGCGGCCCGTGTAGCTTCTGTTAGTGATTAAGCTGCTCGGGTCACTTACGGGAAGTGCCACACATCCCAAGAGCCCGAGGAAAGGAAAGTTACAGGGGTTGGGGTACGACCTCGCCTCATCCGCCCTCCCATCACGGTCCCGCGCCCCAACTGTTGTTTTAGGATCTGTCCTAAAGTGTGCCCCGAGAGACGGACTCCGATCCGTACACACAGCCGGGCGGGTGCTGCTCTCTGACGTTCCCTCCGCCTCCTCGCGAGGTCCCCGAGTTGCGCTTCCAGATAATAAGTCGCATCGCTTTGTCTCCACTCACTGACTCTCTCCAGTTCGCGGCCCTATTTCAATTCCCAGATACTCTTGAACTTTCGCACACGCTGCCAGTTTGAGCCCGCACAGAATAATCAGTGTATTAATTCCACTCGGAGAGAGTGGGGTTTTTCTAACACAATCTGCGCAACCTGAACTCTTTCCTTCAGAAACACTTTGCCTTTAAAAAGAAACTCCCAGCATGAACCTCATAAGAAGCGACATGTAACAGACAGTGCATGTGGCGCTGGGCATGCCGCTCAGAATTAAAAGAGAATTTTTTACTTTGTTTCTTCGGTGCCATGTGCATAATGTACATGTGGACGAAACTGACATCAGACATTTAAAGCAAAAAGGGATGGGGGAGGGGGATGTGATGGTGGCGGGAAAGAAAATGTGTTGATAAAAACAGTAACTTCTGTTAATCTACATTTTTCAGTTACTGTCTTAATTAAGAATGTTAGGAAATATGTTGCAGTTTAATTGCATTGTTTCAAGAAATTCTAATGCTGACAAATTTGGGCCCATGTACACTTGGATGGTGAAAGGGATTAAAGTGGTAATTTCTTCCAACTGGGAGATAACAATTAAAATTATACTTCCTCCTCTGCGCCCCTCCTTCCTCCCTCCAGATCCTACATTCAGAAGACAAAGTAAGAATAGCCTAACACTTAAGGTGTTCAACACGAAAAGAGCCCTGGATCGGGGTGACACAAAGGCAGGTGTTTTTAACCTGTGTATATGCGATAAGAATGATTTTTTTTTTTAAATACAAAGAAGTCACAAAAATGAAATAGCACTCTATCCGAAATTTCTGGATGTCAATCAGTATCCTTGCAGCAAATCGTTATTTATGAAAGAAATCAGTAACGATCTCCAAGTGATTCCCAGATGACCCCGTGTCAGACAGTAAAAATCGTTTGCCTCAGCCGTGAGTATACAAAAATGATGACAGTGTGAAGACACGTTCAGATTTCTAGATGCCGGGCCCTTTCCTCCCACTGGACCAGTCGTACATGCTCGAGGCTGCCTTTCTTTTGTGTGTGTGGGGTGGGGACCCTTTGCACCATTACCCAGCAAAATAAACTACAATGTATTTTCACTGCTCAAAGCATCTTTGATAGAAATTGTAGTAGACAAGATAGCTTCCTATTTCCCAAGCTTACAGTTTTGTAACCTCTTACTTGCTCCCATTCTCTGGGGCCTGTCCAGTTGGGCTCCCCATCTGTCATCAGGGAGGTGATGACTCAAACCATGAAGGAGGGGTTCGGGTCCCCTGCTCTCCAATCCCACAGTGTGCAGCGCAAACCAGGCACTGACCAGAGACTCCCACTGAACCGTCCAGCTAGGTCATCAAACTGGCTCGATCATTTGGCCAGATAAATCGACCAGTTTTTTTTACTGAATCAGCTACTCATCCCACTTTCCGGGGACCACAATGTAGGGACACCATGGCGTTCCACTGAGGAGGCCGACCCAACTCTCCAGCAGCTAGAGATGCTGCATTGTACATGGAGGCTCTGAAATGACAATAAAAGAAGATCTGTTGGCCCTAGAGTGCAGCTGAAATGCCCAAAGAGCTTGGCCAAGACAACAACTCCAAAGATTTGCTCTCGCTGGGAGGTCTCCCGGCTCCTCCTGCTTCCATCTCTCAAAATAAGGGACAGAGAATTTGACCACAGACAAAATACTGCCAGTGCGCCCCCAGAATCACAGTGTGTCGACTCTTAAACTTATATTTACGTTTTGTATCAGTGAGTAGAGTCCGGAGGTCACTGAAGTACTGAGTAAATGGCATGTGTGACCGAAAAGTCCAAAGAATCCACTGCTATGGAATTAAGGCAATTTTTTTTTAATGCCACACGTGAGATCCAAAAGAGCAAAGGGACAATCTCTTATGTGCTCCCTGGGACCACATAAAACTCTGAGCTGACCCACTAAGGAATGGAAAGTTTCATCTCCTGGGGTTTCTGGAAATTCTGGTGGGAGGACACAAGCCCTATGAGCCTGGCAACCTCCTGGGGGAGAGGGGGAAGGTGGGCAGAACTTTGTCAGGAGGTGCGGCGGAGGGGGGGCGGTGCTGGGGGCGCTGCTCTGGGACGCCCCCCACACACACAGAGGGCCGAGGGGCAGGGGGGTTGCGGAGACCACCCGGAGCAGGACCAGAGCCTTATTAATTCTCAGGTCGGAGAGAGAGGAGCGGTCAGGCAGACGTCCAGGCGGGGAGAGCCGGGAGCATAATTCGGAGTTGCAAAGTTCTGAGTCAATTCTGGGAGTTCGAAGAACACTAAAAGAAGAATACAGAACACTGGGGGAGAAAAAAGGGAAGCAGTACCCGCCCGAGGGCCGATTGCCTCTCCAGCAGCGGCAAGGCTGTTCCTGGGCTCGCAGGACCATTTGTTCCATTACACAATCTCCTGAAGCCATTTAGAGAGAGCTCCAACAACTGCGTGCACCAACACGACACATGGCTTCCCAGCCCGCCTCCTTGCTGATCCAGACGCTCCAGCCATCTTTCTTGAAGATGCCATATGGTTGGCAGAAGCCTGTGGATCTCGCGGCACATCTGCTTGTACGTTTCTTCTTCCCCTCCATCCCCCTAACAAAAGAGGGGCAGGGAGACGGAGCGAGAGGAGGGCATGCGTGCGCACCCCTGCCCACAGAGAGTTATTTCTTTGGAGGCTGCCTCAGGAAACAAAACTATGAAAGGGACGATCGCGAATTATTCAGGACTCGCTCGGTTTTTTAACGTGACAACATGGCGATTTGTTTGCTTGTCATGATTTTAAAACCAGATTAGAAAAACAAAGGATGGCCCGGCTCCCTTTCTCCAAATGCCCCATGACTTGCAAACCACTTCAGAGCTCTCCCTCCGGGAATCCTCGGGATGCTGTCTTGCCCCCCGGAGAGGGACAGCACCCTTGCCTGAAGCTATTTGTCCGCTCCTTTTCGGTCAAGGAAGACAGACAAGCTGAGAAACTAGCAGATACCCAGAGCCCGCTTTGTTAGCAAGCACGGCGCGGCTGTATGCTAATGAGCCGGCACCGACACACGGCTTTTCGGTATGATGAGCAAAGATTGTTGACACTGTTGAAATCCTGGCTCTCCTGGCCTGTGAGCGCCCGGGCTGCCTCCTTGGAATCCGGCCCCCAGAAAGACAGGCTGCAAAAAAATAATACATTCTACTCTCCTGATGACTGAAATCTGGCCATTTGTAACTCGGAGCAGTTGGGAGTGGGGGAAGGGAGCGGGGACTGGGCGAATATTCGAAAATATTTGATCAGGCCTGGGATCAGAAAGACACAGGTGAAAAGGATGGGTTTCTTCCAACCTAAAACGTTAAACCTGGTGGACGCATGTGAGCAAGTGGGGCCAGGACGCTGGAGAGCAGGGGCGAGGGTCAGTCAGGACAGCCCCTGTGACATGCGGACAGCTGGGACCTTCCCTCTGCAGATGGGACTGCCCGACTGGGGGCACCCCTCTGCTCCAGGGGAAAAGCTAAGTTTCCAACCTTCTTGTTAATGTGTCTGAACCATGTTACTGGTTGACCACGTGTGGTTTCCCAAGTCCGTGGAAATGAGACACGGGAAAACAGCGCCTAAGTATTCCGCTGTCTCGACAGCTGCCCTTTTTTTCCTTTGTAAGTCAAAGAAGGGTAGCAAAGGAACTCCACAGTTGAAGCGCCCAGCACGTGAAATGAGATACCCCTTTACCTGCTCAGAAACTCTAAGGGACGCGCATTAGTCTTTGGATTTCATAAACTGAGGCTTAGGGAAGATTAAAAAAAAACAGCAGAAGTTCAGCAAGGCTGTGTAGCTAGGACTGCCAAACCCCAAGCCACGCCGATGTCCTGAAGTCCAGTAGGTTCCAGGTGTGAAAGGACGCTGTCCAGACACGCTACCCCCCCTCCGCCCCCCCAGGGATCTGCCCCCGCTTCAGGGTGCCCACCTGAGCAGACCACTGTCAGCCTCGAGCAATAAAGTAGTTCAAACTCGTAGGCAGGCGGGGAGGGAGGGGGGCACCAAGCTGTAAATTCCGTTTACTTGTAATCTACACTATGAATGAAAATTCATGTAAGTGAAATGTAAAAACATGAGGAGCGACTAAAAAAGCATTGAATGTTATGATGAAAGTTTCAGAACGCAGCCATTCAAAAAGTGTGCCCTTCAGATCATACCCCTTGGGGACGGCGCAAGTCTTCCGACCACACAACCACTGCCCAGGTCCCTGGGACGCGTTCCTTCCGGAACTCTCTTCCCTGCCCCCGGCTTCATGATTGGACACAGACACAAGTCTGTGAGTGTGTAACAGATGCCTTTCATCAAAATCGTTCTTTTCAATAGAAAATACACGCAGCGCATGTTATACCACTCAGCGATGGCACCGCCACTCAGACTAGATGCTGGAAGCTTGATTCTCTTTTTCTGTTTCTTTTCATTTTATTTTTTGGGGGGAGCCCGATTCTGTTACCAACAGGAACAATCCGCTGTTATTGACAGTTCCGTTGTTACCATTGAGATGGGCTACGAGAATGAGGACTCTGAATTAAAAAAAAAAAAAAAAAAATCTAGGTTGAAATCTGAGCCGGGTCCCAGGCAAATTCTTCTAAGCTTGTTTCATTTCCAGTATTCTACTACCTCCCAGGACTATTTGGAGAATTAGAGATGGTGTGTAAAGTGCCTGGCACTTAGTAGATTCTCAATAAGTGAAAATACGGTTATTACTAATATTTTCAATAAAGTGTTTCAGAGCGTATGCAAGGTGCTTCCACATACATGTGCTTACCTAGCTCTGAAAACAGCCCTGGAATATAGGAAGTGTTTCTTCCACCAAATGAATGAAGATTCAGTAATAAAATAGCACTGGGGCCCCTGGGTGGCTCAGTCGGTTAAGTGTCTGCCTTCAGCTCAGGTCATGAACTTGGGGTCCTGAGATCCAGTCCCACTTTGGGTTCCCTGCTCAGCAGAGAACCTGCTTCTCCCTCTGCCTGCTGCCCCCCCTCCCCCTGACCCTGCTCACTCTCAAATAAATAAATAAAATCCTGTTAAAAAGTAATAACTAAAGCAATCAAGAATATGAGCTTTTATTATTGTATTGGAGCCTGTTCTCTGTGCAATTACTGTGCTAAGTGCTCTTCCGGCTATTTTTAAATCGTCAACAGCAACCTTTTAAAGAAGCGATTATTGCTACTATCGTGAACCTCATTTTATCAGAGATGCCACCAATACCCTGCCTAACTCACACAGGAAGTGGAGAGCTAGAAGGCAATCCCAGGTCTGTCTTCTGAACCCAGGATCCAGATCCCAGCAGTTAGTGCAGGCACGACTAAAGGCCAGATTTGCTTAAAATTTGGTGCTCCTTTGTCTACCACGTTGTCCTTGGGTGGAACTTACTACTGGACATCTGACAAGGAAGTTTCCTAGCATAATACTGCTTGTCTCCACCAAATGTCCGCGTCTGCTAGGAAGTTCTCCAGGGTCCGTAGTTCCAGGCTCCCGTGTGTTCATGTACATTCCCACAGAGCCGGAGTGCTGGGTGCTCCCGACGGCACAGGGAAAAAGCAGAGCAGGACACGACAGGTGCATTTGAATGCACTACACGCAGAAACACACACCGACAGAGCTGTCGTTAGCTGTTTGGAATCACTGAGACTGTCAGAAATTCCTTATCAAGAGAACCCTCTTCAAATACTGATTAACTATCAGTAGAACACTTCTAAATCCAAATTCTCTGCTAGGGCTGCTCGAACATTTGGAGGCTGCTGATCGGATGCTGCTGTCGAGCCTGGGGAGCTGGGGAGCACATATGTGCCCCAGCAGACCGCCCTCCCCACGCAAAGCCCCGAGCTCTTCCTGAGAACCTCTCCTCTGGGGCAGCGGGACCCCCGGGGCTGTCCTCCCAGGTGAGCTGTGCCCCACGACCTCTGCTCTGCTCTCTCCCTCCCCTGACCGGACCTGGACTGATTCTGAAGGCGCTGCTGCATGGCTGACTTCAACCCGGTTCAAAACGGAACAGGATTTTAACCAACCAACCATCCACCTTTGCTTTCACTGTGATGCTTCCAAATTCATAAATCTTTGGTCACGTTTCTAGTCAACAGTCAACAACAGCTTCCGGGAGGGTCTGAGCAGAGGAGATTGTGAACAGAGATGTGGTACTTGGGATTGAGTGCAGGAGAAACACAACGTGCCCCACGGGTTTCAAACATAAAGGATCTAAGTCTTTCACGAGTATTCTGGAATGCATTCTTTGTGAGGGAGCACTCTGGATCTGGGGGGGGGGGCGGCGGCATATTCACGGTCCCCCTGAGAGCGAGACCAGGTTCCCCAGAGGCAGACCTTGTGAATTCTTTGTCCTTCGTTCATTTCAGCAGCCGGCGGAGGCCTGGATTGCAGCCCGAGAACAACACCGCTTTGTCCTGACTTAGCTGAAGGTCGGCAGAGACCTCCTCAACACCCACCTCCCGGGGCACCGTGTGAGCTCTGACTACGTGGTTCTCTGAGCAACTCACACGGAGACCGTTGGTTGAGAACCTTCTATGCCCAGGCTCTGTTCGGTACATTTCTGGGTAAGAACTCAATGCAGTCCTCTTAAGAACACGGGGAGATACAGAACGCCATTGTCCTAAGTATAGATGACACGTTGAGGCCCCGTTAAGCAGCCTGCCCCAAATCACACAGCCCAGAAGCCAGTGGAGCCGGTATTTGAAGCCAAGACCTCTGGGTTCGGAACACACACCCCTAACGACCCTTCCCTCCCACGACCCTCACAGATTGAGCAGCAAAGGGTACGCTTCTCAGCCTACCAGCTGTGGGAACCTGGCACTACTTCTGTGCCCAAAGCTCTTCAGGGTAAAGTGTAACTGTTACCACACTTGTCCCACCTGTCTGTCGCACAGGACGCTGGGAGACTTTACCCACTACTCGTAATCTCCCGCGCGGGCTTCTCCGCTTCCTTTTCCCCACGGGCAGAAGTCTCGGGTGGGCCCGAATGGGCCGCGCTCTTTGAGGAGAGGACCAGCGCCTGCTGCATTTGGGCAGCCCCCGCGGCCAGAGCTCACAGTTGGCTGTGACTACCTAGGGGACCGCAGACAGAAAGCCAGGGAGCTCGGGCTTTGGTGGCTGAGGAAGAGGCATCAGACGCGTTCACCCTGCACGCGTCTCCGATGAAAGGGGCGGGCAGTGGGACCAGCCAGCCCCACTGAGCACACAGGGACGGTCTGGCCTGCAACACGCGAGGAGAAAGCAAGGGCCATCTCCTCTTCTCGAAGCCCCAGGGTCAGCTTTGTTGTCTGCCCGTGGTGCTTGGGGGTCCGAAAACCCCTATCAAACCCGGCAAGGGAATGAACGCAGCTAACGTGACAGGAGACGAGATTAGATCTAAAACAGAGACACTGCTTCTCCAGAGAGAGAAAATTGTTAATACAAATGAACAGCTGTTTGGGAAGAAAACATTATTTCCCAAACCCAGACAAAGCTCTATTTATTACATTTCAGAGACACTTAAATTATAGTGTCTGAAAGCTATCTCGTCATGGGTATCTGTGACACCTAAATTATCCCCCAAATCTGAGAGGTTAAGCCACAATAAGGGCAGTTGCTGTGAGAAAGACTTACAGGGAGAAAGTTCCTCTTTTTCCTCAAAGGAGCAGGTGAATAAATTCAGTGTGGAGCATAAGCAAATGAGTAGTAAATTCCAGCACCAAACTTTCTGGAAATCCATTAGAATCTCAGACTCACAATCCATTCCAAGATGCTAATGTACGCTGTTTAACCATCTGAATGTGTCGTTCCCTATTCCCACTGGCCCCTTTATACCCTGTGTTCACGCGGGCTCTCCTGGTGCTCGACCGCACCGAGCTCCAGGCCTGCCTCAGGTGCCCCACGGAAGTCCTGGAATGTTCTCTGTGCTCACTGTGCCGGGCCAGTCCTGCTACAGGAGGTGCTGGACATGGCATCAGCCCTGACCCACCCACCCACTCTGACCCTGCCAGGGGAGACCTGGGCTCACCCCCACCCTTTCCACAGACTTAGCTGCATCTGACCACCTCAGGGGCATTTCTGGAGAGTGGGATATTCTGGGAAAAAATTCTGGCTAAGGGGGGAAATATTAGATTTAGTTGGGTCTAGGACAAGTTAGGCAATGGGTCATGCAGCCAGATGAGGAGGTGAAATCCATAATCTCCTGAGAGGCCTACAGGCCCTTCCATCTCTGCTCCCTTAACTGGGGGTGACTTGAACTCAAAGGCCAAGGGCTCGCCAGCAGTGTTTACCCCCTCTGCAAGCACACTTGCTTCTCTCCTTTCTTCAGCTCCTTGTTCTGTTCTACCTTACTCCCGACACACCTTGTGGGGTGTTGTTCAGCTTAGTAAGTTAGCAAAGGCTTGAGATTTCTCGAAGGAGAGGTGTTATGGTGTTATGTAAATACACAGTATTATTTTGTCTTTATTCCAGCATTACTGGTTTGAAATAGTTCAGTGTGTGTAAATATGTTTAATAATGTGTACTAATTAGATTTTTTTAGTAATTCCCTGGCATCCCAGTTAGCCAAGGGGTAGCAGGCTTACTTGTATAGTGAACTGGTAAGGATAGTCTCAGACAACTATCCACTGGTCTTTGTCTCATGCAAATCGACTAGCAGAATCCACTCAGTGCTTGTGGTCATGTGCTTGGAGACAAGACAGAATCACCAAGTAGTGACCTCTCGTGAAAACAAAGAGGCAGGTTCACCACCTATCAACCAGCCCAACCCAGAGAAGGGGAATGCGTGTGCAAGCTCCCTGCAAACGATTAGTAGGACCGAAGAGCCCAAGTCTGCAATATTCAGGAAGAAAAAATAGTTTAAGTACCACTGACACCAGCATGTGCTTTAAATGGAAATTTCCAAAAACAAATATTACTCTGAAGGTCAAGTGCCCATCAGGGTCATGTTAACTCTTGCTAGTGACTTTTGTTCCCCTCTATGAATAACATTTTGTCCAACCCTGTCAGCAAGGTCAGGTCAAGAAGATCTGACCGTGGCAACCCAATTATCTTTTTTTTTCTTAAGATTTTATTAATTTATTTGAGACAGAAGGAAAGAGAGAGAGAGAGCACCAGCAGGGCCAGGGGCAAAAGGAGAAGCAGACTCCTTGCTAAGCAGGGAGCCCAGTGCAGGGGTCGATCCCAGGACCCTGGGATCATGACCTGAGTTGAAGGCAGACGCTTAACCGCTGAGCCACCCGGGGGCTCCAACTGCCTTGACAAGGTTCTGAATAAAGGGTTATTTCCAGCCTTCTCTCTAGACAAGAGTCACCTACACCTGCTGGCTCTCCTAGGAACACTGAGAGTTCACACTGGTTCCACGGACAGGTATTTCCAGTAGATACGGCTTTTTAAATATCCTGTGTGGGCATGTGCCCATGTGGCAGAACGGTCTCGTTACCCTCCCCATCACAGATGGCAGAGAGCACCTCCCATGCAAATGGAGTCAAAAGCACAGGCTCTCGAATTACCATAAAGACGGGGAGAAGGTGTCAATGAATTACTGAAAAACTCACAAAACTCATCATCTGCTGGGTTAAATGAGTAATGTTACCATAGAGAACATTTTTTGTTATGTATATTATTTTCTCCCTCCCAAGTTAAAAATCTGCTCAGAGACCCACACTGTGATTGGGTTGTGCTCTACAGGCATCGGAAGGAGTGTGTGAGTCAGGATGGTGTTGGCTAGACCGCCGCAGGGACACTCCAGGCTGGCGGCCAGAGCCACTGGGAGGTCCAGTGAGGCACAGAACCGTGCCTGGGTACAGCGAATATAAGGGAGTTCAGGCAGAAGTCTCGTGCTGCTTCTCATCGTGGGTCTTAAGTCTAAAACGATTTTCCAAAGTGTGGAATCCATAGAATCTTATTAGAAAAAGTGCCTTTTTTTTTTTTTTTTTAAACTCTGCATACACCCTGCTCTCTTAGGAGACAAGAATCACTCCTCTGCAAAGCCGGATCCGATCCCCGTCCCTGTTCCTTCTTCCGTGTGCCACATCACGGCTCAGACAGCATCAGAACCGCGTCCAGCAAGAAAGCTCCTTCCCTTGTGAGCAGCGGCTGGTTCTCACTGGTTCCCACGATGTCCAGTCCAGAGCCTGCACCATGGGTAGGGGTTGAATCGAAGAAGGAACTGTCATGTCAGCCCTCACACGGCACTCATAAAGCACCTACTGGCCTGAAATCGGATGGCATCACAGTGTAAATTTAAAGATCTGTTCACCCTCTCTACGTAGGGAGCTTTTAAAGAACCACTGGCCGGAGCTGCCATTTCCACCTTCAGCCAAAGCAGAGAGCTAGTGGCATTTGGAGAAGTCATGCTATTTCTCCCTTCCGAAGAACGTGGGCTTTTTTTTCCCCCTAAAAGAAAACCTGATGAAAGAAAGGGCAGTGCCTCAGTGCAGAGAAGGCCTTGGGGACTTTCTAGGAAAACCATCTCATTGGCAGCCGCTGGAGGAGACCCAGCTAAAGCTCTTTAAATACCATACGCGCTAGAGATGCTCGCATGTTCTAGCTGACCGAGAGGCGGGGACTTGAGCGCTGTGGGAAGAAAAGAGCACAACTTCCAGGGGCTCCACAAACATTCGCCCGGCACCTGCAACGTCCTCCTCCCCGGGTACTGAGAAACGGGGGAGAACACCCCGATAGGATTTCACTCCAAGGAGGTCATGCTGTTGTTGGACTTGCGGGAATTATGCCAAGATGTTTCTGGGAAAGTGCGAGGAGCAAAACCCGGCTGGTGGAAAGGAGGCAAAGTCAAATCCAACCTCCTCGGACTGAGATGGAGGGAACCACTTAGTGGCGTCGTCGAGATGACTTGACTCAGCTTTGTGTAAACAACATTCTGAACGCGTTTTCTTTGAGCTCCGGCCACAGCGACTACCCAAATACATTAGATACCGGCCCCTCCCGTCCCAGAGGTCACAGGGCTTCTGGAAAGACCCCTGCACATGGGAAAGGAAGGGAGCAAACAGGTGTGTGAGGGGCGGGCCTGGGTGCAGGTGCGCAGTCTTCGACTTCAGATGAATTCATTCAAGAAAGCTACTCCGTTGACTCCACAGCATCGTGTACTACTGATGAACAAAAAAAGGCACAACGGTCCATTTATATGCCCCAATAACCCTGAAATAGAGGAACTAAAATGGACCGTCTCACTGGTAACAAAGGTTTCAGTGCAATCAGTTTCAAAACACAGCAGATTGGTAACATACTTCCAATCCGGCTCGATGTGCCAAGAAAGAGAAAGTGTTTCCCATCGAAGCACATTCTTTGAAGACTAAGAAAATGGACTTTTAAACCCTCTCAAGGACTCCGCTAGTCATGCCACAGACAGTCAGCAGGAACGGATGGCTCCTGGAGCCACACTGCGGGACTGCAACAGAGACAGCAGAGCCGCCGCCTTCCCCAAACAGCGCGCGAGGGATCCCGAGGCCCGGGACACCTTGCCCACCACAGCCAGGAACAGTCAGGCTGACCCACTGCACTTCCTCTTTGATCAACCTTATATCTGACTGTATTTTAGTAAATTATCCATGTAGTTGTATTTTGACAGCTCTCTTTACAGCAGTAAAACAAAATGTGTGCATCGCAAATGGCAAAGATTCAAATTTCAGCTATGTTTATCCAAAATAGCACTGAACTGCTTCTGTACTTATGCTATACTGCCTACAGCTTCACGGAAGGGAAGACAGATGGGATGAATTTAGCAGGGAAACAGCTGTGGCTTGAAGAAGAGACAAGCGAAAGTTTTGCTATCAGGCTTCATTATGTATCAAGGTACCAGTAAAATGTGTATCCGTAAGGCAGCCAAAAAAGTGTTTTTCATTTGACTAGTGATAATTACCCTTTCTCAACAGCTGACAATGTTCTAAGTGGCATTAAATAGGTATAATAATTAGGCAATAAGCTACAACAGGCACCGCCTCGCTGGGAATCGCGGTTCCCCTCAGGTGAGCTGGAAGGTGCGGGCCGGGGGCTGCGGACTTCAGCCCCTGGAGGGACGCAGCGGGCCCGCCGAGTGGGCTGGGGGCAGCGCACACAGATAGGACACGGGAGAAAGAACCCCCCAGGTGAGACCAGACAGTGGGAGCTTCTTGGCGTGACTGTGACGTCACCGAAAGAAAGTCACTCACCCACCCTCCATCCAGCCTTATTATCGGACTCTTCATGATTAACATGCCCCCTTGGCCCATTAGCCCCTCCCCTCACGGCCCCCCCCCCCAAATACAATTCCTCCAGCTCCTGGAAATGGAGCTTTGGGCTGCTAATCCTCCAAAACATCCTTGTCTATGTTAAAATGTCCAATGAGATGTTCCCCAAGACCGGGCCCATGTCAACTTTCAGAGGAGAGGAAGTTTCTGGGCTTCACGGCGTTGAGGTGGTGATCAGTCACTTTACCAGTTTAAGACGGCTTGGATGAACCAGCCCTGGCTGGCGCGGGTTCCATCCCAACCTGCGGCCTCAGGGAACGCTGACAGTCGTGCGCGAGACCCTCCAGTACATGGAATGCTCATGGCACAAACTCTGTGTTTAAGAAACCGTGCATTTTGTGGGGTGTATATATATACATACATACACTGATATATAATATATGCATATTATTAACACCTGATAAATAGCTCTGTGAAATACATTTTTTATAAATCTAATTTGTGCCACGCTGATGAATAGCAGCCTCGAGCCCCTCCAGATCCGCAACGTGGATACTGCCACGGTGACAGGAAGGAGACAGACAGAGCCTAAAAAAGGAACATACTGTGACATCCAGGCAATAGAGCTGGTGTGACAGTGACACTTGGTGGCACAAGGTTTACCCCACCACCTCTGAGCGGTAACACGTGGGAAGCATTAGCCTGCTCAACAGCCCGTGCAAACAGACGAGAACACTGCCTTCCTGAAGGTAACACCATCACCCCCTCTTCACGCTTGTGCAAGGATATGTACTTTTTTTTTTCTTTCACGTACACCCATTGTCCCCCAGTAGCCTTTTTGTAAGGCTCCTCCATATTTCCAGTGACTTTTGTTCCTGGCAGCACCTCTCGGGACTCTCCCTGACTACGACCGGACAAGCCCCCTCTTGGCCACTGGGTCCACTAGGACCATCAACTCTGCTGGAGACAGGAAGGTGTTGTGCAGAGCGAGTGCACAGGCTCTGGAGTGAGGCACCAAGTGTGACATCACAGTAAACTGTCAATACTTAGCAACGGCATTTTTTACTATGGGGAGAAAGGATTTTATTGTCCTTCCTGCCATTCCCTTATTTCAAATTACCGCTACTTCCTGTCCTTCTCCTTATTCATCAACCTGCCTTGAATTTAAGGTAACAGAAACATATCTGAGAGTGTGATTACTTTAGGCTCTCCACCACATTTTATCCCGTCGATTAGCCCGTGAGGTTTTCACAGAGACACCGTGAGGCGTAAGAAACACACTCGACGCTGACGTCACGTACGTTGGGACTCAGTTCAGAAACTGACGGGATGCTCCTGGCGGGACCACAGTTGTGGTTTAGGGGTAGGACAGCAGCTCAGGGGACACAGAGAATGAGAACATAGAGTGATCCTGTGTCTCATTGGTACCACAGCAGGCACTTTTCAAAAACCAGCATCATGCGGGGCGCCTGGGTAGCTCAGTCAGTCAGGCGTCTGACTCTTCATTTATGCTCAGATCATGATTTCAGGGTCCGGAGATGGAGCTCTGTGCTCAGCGGGGAGTCTGCCTGAGATTCTCTCTCCCCCTCTGCCCACCCCCCGCCCCCTGCTTGCTTGTTCACGCTCTCTAAAATAAATAAATACGTAAATAAATAGCGATTGGCATTGTGAGAGCTAAAATATTCCTAAGGTTCTTCATATCAGTATCCCTTCTTCACAGACGTGGGTTTTGGGTTCTGCCTCTGTCATGTGGTACCTGTGTGACCTCACTGTGCCTCAGTTTCCAGAGTAGTACTTGCCTCATAGGATGGATATAAGAATTAAATGTGTTAATAACGTGCTTAGAACAAGGACAATGGCCGGTGCATAGTAAGTACTATCTAAGGTTAGCTACTGCTATAATAATGAGAATTCTAATAATAACTTATTACATATGTACGATGTGTTGCATAATTAGGTAGACTGTAATCATCATTATTGTAAGGGGTGTCAGCAAATTTGTACACAGCAGCAAGAACTTTAGTACAATGTGTAATGCTGTCAAACCATGGGAACTGGAGGTCACCTAGTGTGGAACCAGGATCGCTGAAGCCACGAAATGAGAGTAGAGACAGGGCCCTGGGTGCACCAGGCTGAAGGTGGGGATGAATTTCTCTTGCAGCAAAAATCTTAAGATCCTCATCTGAAACAGCCAGACTTCTTCCCGAGAAGTCTGCGCCCAAAATTAGTGACTTGGTCAGACCCACACGAAAGTCAAGCTCACATCGAGCCGTGTCCTGTCCTCTCGAGACATACTGGATGTCTCCCAGGACGGGATGCATGGCTCTCTGTCCCTACCAGGAGACCTGATGCTATTCCTGACAGAGAGAGATCCGTTGGGTATTGCAGCCAGAAAGAGAAGAAACACACGCAGTCCAGCGGCAATGCGGGCTCAGTACAAGCCAACAAAGCCTCTGTCTCTTGCTTTCCTCACGGTGTAAGTGATGGTAACCACCTCTGATAAGCACTTCACCAAGGGGATGGAGCGTGCCGAGCGAAATTCATACAGCATGAGGTTGCAATTCCACAAACACAGAAATTATCTCTCTTTTAAGAATCAATTTCGAGGGGCACCTGGGTGGCTCAGTGGATTGCGCCGCTGCCTTCGGCTCGGGTCATGATCTCAGGGTCCTGGGATCGAGTTCCGCATCGGGCTCTCTGCTCAGCAGGGAGCCTGCTTCCTCCCCTCTCTCTGCCTGCCTCTCTGTCTACTTGTGATCTCTCTCTGTCAAATAAATAAATAAAATCTTAAAAAAAAAAAAAAAAGAATCAATTACGAGGGGCACCTGGGTGGCTCAGTGGGTTAAAGCCTCTGCGTTCAGCTCAGGTCATGATCTCAGGGTCCTGGGATCAAGCCCGGCATATGCTTCCTCCTCTATCTCTGGCTGCCTCTCTGCCTGCTTGTGATCTCTGTCTGTCAAATAAATAAAATCTTAAAAAAAAAAAAAAAGAATCAATTTCGACTGCCTTCAATCGATATGTTAAGGACAAAAGCTTTTTAAGACGAATGCGACAGTGAACGTAGAGACGGACTTTGACATCAACCACCAACATTACAAATGTCCTATTTGCACAAAGACTGCCACCAGCAGAAAGTTCAGAAGTAAATACACTGCATTTAAAAAACCGTTTCTCAGGCGCCTGGGTGGCTCAGTGGGTTAAGCCGCTGCCTTCGGCTCAGGTCATGATCTCAGGATCCTGGGATCAAGTCCCGCATCGGGAACTCTGCTCAGCAGGGAGCCTGCTTCCCTCTCTCTCTCTCTGCCTGCCTCTCTGTCTACTGTGAACTCTCTCTGTCAAATAAATAATAAATAAAATCTTTAAAAAAAATAAAAAAATAAAAAACCGTTTCTCAATGCGGATGAAACCGTTATAAATATGGAGACGCGTGAGGCAAGCAAAGCCAAAGCGTTTTTCCTTAAAGAGTGGAATCTCTCCACATCTCTTCTGCAGGGCTCTTGCGTTACATTTAAGAAGAAAGAACACTGCCTTGGATGCAAAACCCACTATGAAACAACGAAGACCTTTACATGACTTATCTCTAGTTTGCAATAATTTCCACTGTTGACTGGACATGGAGAATGAAACTTCTTTTGTGTCTCCAGGATCAACAAAGGAGACTCAGGCCGAACTTGACCATTTGTAGGATTCTTTCCATAAAGAAAAATTAGGAAATAATTGATAAGCTAATTGTGATAAAGCAAGATACCCATTCATTACTCCCAAGCACTAATGTTTCCAGCATGTGTGATGAATACCTATGATTTCTCCATCCGTTTTCATTTTTGGAAGTTCATCTCCATATATTCTGCGACAATCTGCTCCCCTAGAATTGGGAATTTGAATAGAGCAGATTTGGTTGCTTTTTTTTCCCCCCAGATGAATGCACAAAGACCCTTAAAAAACAAACGTTCTTTAGAAGACAGCACGATGAGTGTATTTCACATTAAATAAAAATATAGCATCTACACCAAAAGACTTTCAGGCTGAACTCTGGCCATTCCCCTCCCTCAAGCCCAGTTCTACAATAGGAAGTTAAATAAAAGCATAATAAAAGGTCCAGGAAAAGCATAATGAGAAAGAGGGGATAAAGGGAAGACGGCCCCTCAGAATAAAAAGAAAAGGAAGAAAAAAACCTCCCTCTCATCAAAAACAAAAAGTAAACTACTTTCCCTGGCCCCACACCCCTTTCTTAATGCTGGGAATGACCCACTTTGACCTAGGTATATTAGAATAAAAATAAAGGTGAAAAGACTGGTTTTCCTTATGTCCATGCGTGAAAAGAACCACAGACACAGCCAGCAGCTCACTCTAATGTCTTCTAAGAAATCATTTTCTGAAGCAGATTCTCCCACACTAGCTTCATTATAACCGACGCACCCATTTTTTAAAAAAATACTACTTATTTTGCCCATCTCTGTCCAAATCTGTCATCTGACTCTGTTCCAGAAATGCCCCCCACAGCTTTTATCTCTCAGTACACCCAAAGGCCCAGTGGACTGGGATCAGCCGCGCGACCCACACCAGCTACAGAACGGTAAGGGAATGTCGCGGCGGCCGGGCAGGATCAAGGGTGGACAGAACCTGCGCACTCTTCTCAGACCTAATGACGTCGGGCTCTCCCTTTCAGTTAATCCACGAGAGAGGAGATGGAGAGGACTTTCCGTCAAGACAAACTCGACGGATCAGCAGTTGAGGACACACAAAACTTGGATGGTGAGACCAAGGAAGGGGGCCAGTGATCCAAGCTCCCCCTGCCCACCACCCCTTCTCCCCCTGACCCCGCCCCCCAGAGTAGTCACTGGACTCCCTGCGACCTCGGTCCTCGCTCCCTGAATACACCTGCCTTGGGTGCAGAGTCCATTCTGAGCCCTTTTTCATCTCCTTAGGGCCCAGGATCGTGCCCAACCAAATCCTGGGAGAGATCTGAAACTGCTGGTTTGTTGGGTTTAATATTTTCAAATGCACTCTGCCCTTGAAGTGTGGCACAGGGGGTTCTAACATACGGAATTGTGCTTTACAAGCACTCCGAGGGAAATTTACTACAGCGATTATGTTGCTAAGTGAAGAATGACCACTTAGCTAATCCATTTTGGAAATTTGGATTTAATATATCAGGTTTGCCTAAAGGAAGATATAGTGACACCAGCTTGGCTTTCTATCAAGCTGAATTTGGAGTAAGATATTTTGATTTAGGGTCATTTATTAAATTTCAGAACCTCCAGTTTCTTAGCACAAATTAGTGTGAGCAAGATAGATGGAAGTAACGCAATTAAGTGTTTAGCAGTTGGCCTACTTTTCCATATTAGGAGAGAAAGAGACCTCAAATTTGCCTAGAAATTTTTTTGTTATAGCTTTTTTTTTTTTTTTTTAAGATTTTATTTATTTGAGAGAGAGAGTAGGAGAGAGAGAGCCCGCATGACCATGAGTTGGGGAACAGGGGGCAGGGGGAAGAGCAGAGGGAGAGGGAAAGGCAGATTCCCCACTGCGCAGGAAACCTCACCCAGGGCTGGATCCTGGGACTCTGGGATCATGACCCGAAGTGAAGGCAGATGCTTAACTGCCTGAGCCACCCAGGCACCCCCCGTTATGGCTTTTAAAACTTTTTATTCCTGGGACACCTGGGTGGCTCAGTGGGTTAAAGCCACTGCCTTCGGCTCAGGTCATGATCTCAGGGTCCTGGGATCGAGCCCCGTGTTGGGCTCTCTGCTCAGTGGGGACCCTGCTTGCCTTCCTCTCTCTCTACCTGCCTCTCTGCCTAATTATGATCTCTGTCTGTCAAATAAATAAGTAAAATCTTTTAAAAAAAAAAACACCTTATCTTTAAAAAAAATGAACATTTATTATCTTTTTTTAACATTTTTTTTAAATTAAATTTATTTATTTTCAGCATAACAGTATTCATTATTTTTGTACCACACCCAGTGCTCCATGCAATCCGTGCCCTCTGTAATACCCACCACCTGGTACCCCGACCTCCCACCCCCCCACCACTTCAAACCCCTCAGATTGTTTTACAGAGTCCACAGTCTCTCATGATTCACCTCCCCTTCCAATTTACCCCAACTCCCTTCTCTAACACCCCTTGTCCTCCATGTTACTTGTTATGCTCCACAAATAAGTGAAACCATATGATAACTGACTCTCTCTGCTTGACTTATTTCACTCAGCATAATCTCCTCCAGTCCCGTCCATGTTGCTACAAAAGTTGGGGATTCATCCTTTCTGATGGAGACATAATACTCCATAGTGTATATGGACCACATCTTCCTTATCCATTCGTCCGTTGAAGGGCAGAAAGATTCCCTTCTTTTAATATAGTTGTACTTTTCTTTAAAATCGTGCCCTACATTTTTCTTGTCTTATACATCATGGCATTTTTATTATAAGCAGTATATATCACTTTAAAATTAATACTGATTTAGGTTACTGAAACTCATACGAACCCTGCTACAAAGGTATTCCGTTCTACCTCCCCCAGGAAGTTTTCTGACCACTGGACACCCACACTATGAATGGCACATCTGGGGGGTTTATCGAAATCCTGACCACATAAATGGCCCCATAGGGCTGCGAGGCGCTAAGCCGCTCACTATCCGAGATGCAGGAGCCAGGAAAGAGGTCTCTGCAGCTGCGCCCACCAGCCAGTGGGGGACACAGGCCTATGTACCTGGGAGACCAGGTTCCAGATGGAGCATGAGTTTAGAAATCTCAATCATCTCATAATGTAACCTCTGGCGAAGGTTTCCCCCAGTGCTCTTCGCAACTCTGCTTTGGTCTCGGGCTTCAGTGTCCTCCCTGGTCAGGCCTGCGTTGCCCAGAATCTTGTCCATCAAGCCCCACCCTCCATATCTGATCAACCTTGATATCTGATCAGTATTCCTTCTGCTTTCACTGCTCCCCAGGTGGTGTGTGAGGCCCACCTGCCCACCTTCCAGAAGAACCCTGTTAGGCTGGTTTGGCCAGAATGCACTTTCTGTCACTTTCCATCCCCTGATACCCACCCCCCACCCCCCCACGCCCACTCTGTCCCACTCCCCGCCTGCAAACCCCCACTTTCCCTTGCTGAATTTGAAATCCAGGCCAGTTCTAGACTGAGGTCTTTCTCCCCTATTTGCAAGACTCCCTGAATACAATTGTTTTTACTGCCTTAACTCTTCTCAGGTTCCGACTTTTCCTTGACACCTCCCCAGGCCTCACTCTGTTCCTCTGGAGAATGAGCTCATGACTATGAATAATAATAAATGACATAAGAACATATTAAGCTTCGGGGCATCTGGGTGGCTCAGTCAGTTAAGCGTCTGCCTTCCGCTCAGGTCCTAGGATCAAGTCCCACATGGGGCTCCCAGCTCAGCGGGGAGCCTGCTTCTCCCTCTGCCTGCAGCTCCCCCTCCTTGTGCTCTCTTTGACAAATAAATAAATAAAAATTCTTTAAAAAAAATAAAAAAGAACCTATTAAGCTTATCTAGAGCCAAATCCTTATTAGCCACCCCAAAACGCTACTTTTCTTATTCCTACTTCAGCTACGCCACCTAACACCCCAAAGGGGCCCGGTGCCAGACCGTAGTGCCCCGGACTGCAGGGCAGGGAGAAATGCATTCAGAGCGGATGCATCACCTGCGCGACCCAAGACGACCCCGTGTGAAGGACCCCCCTTTGCCCTGGTGACAGCGTGAGCCCACCCACAGGAAGTGGAATTTCCGCCCGGCAACCATAGTTCTCAGGTGCTCTGCTCCGCCTCGGGGTCTCACACTCATCGTCTCAAAGGGAAGACAATACTAATAATCCATCTTGCACAGCGTATCCGAAGAGAAGGATCTATTTCATGTTTTAAAGGTCATTGAATATATAACAGCTAGATAGTTGAAGCAAAATACCATATTCATCAGTGAAATAGGAAAGTTTAGCAGCACTCATCTGTTCTCATTTTAAATTTACCACAGTATGTAAATGAGAGGATTTAAAAAAGCACCAAGCAAAAATCTGAGCTAGGTGCGAATGAAAAGCACAATCAGAAGCAAATTTGTGAGCCTGAAGTGCAGGAGTTTGCCAAATGGGCTGGTGCTTAGATTTTACTACTAATCTGAGTGTATGTAAAGCCAATAGAAAGATCCCAATTATTGTTAAATACCCAGAGTAGAAATTTGCTGCTAAACTGCTGTATAGTATCGGTCTCAGGTTGGCTTTTGTAAACATCTTATTGTACGTGCCGCCACGATCAGAGGAGCACCGCACACGAAGCTGAACTTTAAACACACAGTCCCAGTCACACAAAAAGAGTCGGAAGAAAACGAACGAAATACAATTGGGATTAGAGACAGAATGACCTGATTTTAGAAAGATTTTGCAGTAGTTGGGAGAATCTGCTTCCCCGGAAATAGCAGTTTTTCTACCCACTTAACATCTCAAAATACAATTGATGGCAAAATGAGACAACCTGACCGTTCTTCATGGGAGTTTTTGGGCTCAGAACACGTTCGCCATATCAGACATTCACACCCCAACAGGGCACAGAGGTGGGGTTGTGACTCATGCTCTGGTAGGTCTTGGTGGGTCAACGGGTCACCTTGAGACATCAGCCCTCTGTCGAAACAACACCCTGTCCACTTTCTATGGAACAGACTATCTTCAAAACCCAAAATGATCCATATGACACGAAGCCAAAGGGAAGGAGTGTTGAGTTCTCTAACCCAAGGGTGAGGAGTCGGGACGCCTGGGTGTTCATGCTAAGCTAAACCTGCAGACTTGGCCTGGGTCCCTGAGTCCGCCACACATGTGGAATTTCGAGACGGAAAGGGCCGAGGCAACCACGGGGCCCAGGCTGAGGGACAAGGAGACAGAGCTCACACGGGTCGGGATCAAATGCTGCGCCACAGCCAATTCTGCGAGAAGACTGAGCAGAGAGCCTAGGCTAACTTCCCAGAGTCTAACGATGCCTGAGGTTCCTTCCTTCTCCCTCAACTTACATCAGGACCTTTATTCAACTCTGAAAAATGGGGATAGTGAAATAAATGTCTTCTCTACCTCCTAATGCTTCATCATTGGCCACGTCTCATGCCTGCCGTTCTAGGAGGTAGGACTCTGGTGGTGAGCGAGAAAGACAAGTCCTCACCTCGTGGCCCCTCTGTTCCAGGCAAGCAAAGGAAACAGGGTGAGTATGGAGAACGGTGGGTTAGGAATTCTCCAGCATTTTGAGGGTCTGACCAAGGATGGGACCTAGAACTTGGCCCGGCACAATGCAGGCACTCAACAACTAATGGGCTCTGCTTCCCAGAAAAAGAAATGAATAAACATTAAATTTTGCATCCATTTTTGGAAGATTCACAGCCCATCTCAAGATTCAGCTTGAGAATTTCATTGCAGGGATGCCTGGGTGACCCAGTCAGTTGGGTGTTGGGTGGCTGGCTGCCTTTAGCTCAGGTCAGGGTCATGGGGTCCTAGGATCAAGCCCACATCGGGCTCCCTGCTCAGTGGGGAGTCTGCTTCTCCCTCTCCCTCTGGCCCTCCCCACCCCATTCATGCTCACTCTCTCAATAAATAAATAAAATCTTAAAAAAAAAAAAAAAAGGAATTTCATTGCAGAGGGAAAGGAGAGGTCTATTAGAGGGATAAAGCCGGGGGAGGAGAAGGGCCTGAGAACCAGGAGGAAAACATGATGAAAACAGATCATTATAAGGCAAAGAAGTAAGTGCTGGGACAAGAAGTCAAAAGGGCAAAATGGACAAATGGACGGAGGGAGCTAACCCCTCTTGGGAGGGTTTGGTCAGGGAGGGTTTCTGAGAAGAGGGAGAACCTGAGCAGAGCCTTTTCTTCAATTTTTTTTTTTTTTACTGTTTACATTTCCTTTTACAAAAATAACATGTGCTCAGTGCAGAAAACTTAAAAATTCTTAGACAATGGGAAGAAAATACACCAATGACCCCACTGCTTGGAAACAGCTAAACTATGACCTGTGTAACAGGATGGAAAACAATTTATTCACTAGGTGTTTGGAAGAGATAACTTGATAATCTGAGAAGATTCCAGAGGGACTGCTGAAGTTTTGTGCTCATCAGCTGGCCTCCTAGGGACCTTTCTCAAATGCTGGGTCATGGCCCACTAGAAGGTCATAAAATGAAAAATATGGATTGCAGTCTTAAGAACTGTTTTTACTAAACTTCCTTTTGCTCTGTGCGTGTGTGTGTGTGTGTACAAGGCTGTAATGTTAACTTTCTCTTTTACTCGGGATCCAGGCTAGTTTGAATGTACGTGCATTTGAGGCAGTATTCTCCGTAAGAGAAAGGTAAGGAATTAGTGTCCCCACAATGTGACAAAGCAAAGACACTGAAAGTGATAGGAAGAGGGTAAGCCAAAGAGAAGACAAAGGTTCCTGAGTGGAAATACAGCCTAGAAGGGACTTCGAAAGCAAGAAAAGTATCAACGGAGACTGTGGTCACGTTGTTTCTAAGGAAGTGTGGTGTAAATGCTCACCATCTTCTTTCTTATAATATCCTCCACAGCAGCGTCCATGCCGACCAGTGCTTTGTGCATATGAAGTCTTCTGGAGAACTCAGAGAGATGCCGAGTTCCATATACGAGTTGGCAGAGAGCAGAAATTGAGTCCACATGTGTGGGATATAAAAGCTAGAGTGTGAAGAAGATATTTTGGGTATATATCTGTATCTATTTTTTTGGCAAAAATGGAATCATATAAGATATACTACTTTTATCCTATTTCCCCTTGGAGATATGGAGATATTTTGAACATCTGTCATGTCAATAAATGCTTTTCTGCGAACAAACGATGTTCTTGGCATTTTAGAATTCCATTGTGGGGAATTTACGTAAGCTGTTTATGTAACCAGTGTTCTAATGTTGGACATTTTGACTATTTGATTTAATATTTTGATTTGGTGATTTTCAATGCCCTTCTCTTAGAAACAAGACTATTCCTTAGAGTAGGACTGGCCAAGAAGAGGTATTTATACTTTTTCGCTATACTGTATTATCTACTTAGTGTCTGTTCTATAAAGGAGGGCCCTTTTACCAGCACCAAGGCCAGGGGCAGGCGTATGGTGGGTGTACTGTAGAGAGCAGGAAGCAGCCCGGCTGGGAGATGAAGGAAGCCCATACGCTGGCCATGCTGGGAATCAGTAAATCAGCTACAATCTCTCTTCTGATACAATTCTTGAAACCCAATACCTGGGATTTAAAGTTCTTCTTGTTAAATCTACAAATCTAGTTTGAATAGTCATAGAAATATATGTAAATCTGAAAACAAAAATTAGACTTGCTTTAGGGAAAATGTAAGCCAAATGGAAATATGACTAATATTTGTCATTTTAAGCCATTGGCCTAAGTCATAAGGCATCCCGCAGGCTCATTCCCAGGGATATAGAAATGTCACTGGAGGGGTACCCAGGAGGCTCAGTCAGTAAGCGCCTGACTCTTGATTTCAGCTCAGGTCATGATCTCAGGGTCATGAAATCGAGTCCCACGTCAGGCTTCACACTGTGTATGGAACCGGCTTAGGAGTCTCTCTCTCTTCCTCTGTACCTCACCCACTTGTGCACACCTTCGCTCTTTAATAAAAATTAATTAATTTTTTTAAAAAGTCCCTGGGATTTAGACCAAAGAAACAGGTACTAATAGTCATAGTTAGGAGGAAAAGTACCTGATTCCTTTCTTCCCATCACTTCTCACATCAACTACTGGCCAACTTTACCTCCTAAATACTTCCCCAACCCACTGGCTCCCCTTCATCTCTACCGCAGGCACCAATCATTTCCTGTCTGCTTTCCCAGCCCTGTTTCACACTCTTCATTGGTTCCCCAATACCGACAGGACAGAGACAGGTAGGTCCCTGGCACGGACCTGCAGTGTATTCCTGCTTCCCACATTCCAACACTGCCCTGTGTGTCCTTTTCGTGTGACGTCACTTCTCTTCCAGGTTTCCTCTCTGCCTGGCATGAGCCTTGCCTCTAAAGTTAAATTTTGGGGGCGCCTGAGCGGTGCAGTCCATTAAGCACCCAACTCTTGGTTTTGGCTCAGGTTGTGATCTCAGGGTGGTGAGATCGAGCCCCACATGAGGCTCTGTGCTCAGTGTAGAGTCTGCTTAGGGCCTCTCTCTCTCCCCCTCTGTTGACACCCCGCCCCAAGCTCTCTAATAAATAAATTTATTTTAAAATAAATAAATACAGTTTTGGTGTTCCTTCTTCCAGAAAGTCCTCCAACATCTCCCAGGCCTGGTTTGTGCCTCTCCTCAGTGGCCCTTTGTGGATACATACACCTCTTTGCTAAAGTCTTTACCACTTGGGGCCTGTGGGACTAGGGTGAGGGCTTTATATCTCTTTCTCCAGAGAACAGAGGTCAGCGATTGTTTAATTTTGTAGCTCTCCATGGCCTGTGGTTCCTATCATGTAAACAGGTATTCAGTTTCCTGTGTCTGGTTTTTGTTGTTGTTGTTGCTTTAGATGGACCAAACCATATTATAGCTGAAAGGGTCAAAAAACGGTAAATAAAGCCAGGTGAGTTCAAATCCCAACGGACTGGTGGAAAGAAACAAGGGCACACGTGCAATCAGTATGTCAGAATACTAACCATTAGCTAACAGCATTTAAATGAAAACAACTTCAGTTCCTAGAGAATTATTTATTAATTCTATACACTGGGACCTCGGAGATTGGGAACACGAGGTCACACTGAAGACTTCACAATCTGACAACAAGAAAGAATGTACAATGCCATGAGTGGGGCGCCCCAAAAGCTGGAAAACAGAGCATTGGGAACAAGAGTGACTAAGTACCAAGGATTAAGCAGGGACAGTCTCTGGGGAGAGCTCAGATTTTTGGTGAGCCCACCCTTTTGAACCCTGCAAATCCTACCCCAAAAGCAGTTATCATGTGACATATCTGGAGACAGGCCCAAGCACATCTTACAGCCTTTCCTTGGGGTCATCTGCTCTCTATGTTCAAGAGGGGGAGATCTGGAACCAAGAAGGGAGCGTGGACCCCAGGGGGAAGGGCCCTGCCTGCACTGCTCACCTGCACTGGCTCAGGCCTTCCTGTTCTGGCAAAAAGCCTGAGGAGTCCAGGAACCTCTGACCCTGCCAGGCCCAGCAGCTGAACACGGTGGCATCATTCAAAAGAAGAAATATAAACGCAACGCTAACGGCTTATGTTTTAAGGGACATGTGGAAAAACGGGAGCACTTTCAGACACAGGTCACAGAAATGATTATTTTAAAGTGGGAGACATAACAGAAGTTAAGTCTATTTGGTTGGAGCAAGAAATGATGCTCTCTTTCCAAGGATCATCTTCCAAGGGCTGTTCTGCCTGGCCACGGAAGACAAGAAAAATGTTCCCCTGCCTCGATTCTATGTCATCTCCTTGGCCTGTGATACAGAACATGGGCATTATGTAAAATGTCAAATTTGGCTGATTTAAAAAAAAAAAAACTCTCACCAGATTTGCAAGTTAACAGTCAGTCTTTAATATATTAGGCCACTGGGGAAACCAAAAGCTTGTAAAAATATAGAACTCATTCCAAATGACTGCCATAAAATTTGTAAAGTCGAAGGCGTTTTCCGTAACTGCGAACAGCACTAACAAGCAGGTCCATTAACCATGACCTTCAAAGCTTAAGGACCAACTAATAACACAACGAGTAGTCCAATGGCCTGAACAGGATGAGAAGCTGTTCTAGTTTCAGTGAGATCAAAGCATATTTCATGGCTGTGATTAATATTTATCGTGTGCTCACTGGATATACATCATTACATAATAAAAATTTAGATTTGCGTTATGTGATGACAGTAATTAGACATACACATATTGAAGATTTTTTCCAAACATGAGGATATAGATAAGAGGTCATAAAATATTTTTTTAAAAACTGAGTGGGCTCAGTGGGTTAAAGCCTGTCTTTGGCTCAGGTCATGATCTCAGGGTCCTGGGATCGAGCCCCACATCGGGCTCTCTGCTCTGCGGGGAGCCTGCTTCCTCCTCTCTCTCTGGCTGCCTCCCTGCCTACTTGCGATCGCCTCTGTCAAATAAATAAATAAAATCTTTAAAAAAAAAAAAAAGTTGCACATACACATCAAACTCTGTTTTGGCTCATGATTGCTCCCCCTCCTTCAGTTGTGGCAGCTGAAAAAGGCGAGCTTGAAAATGCAAACCGTTGCAGATTCACGGAGTGAGTGTCGCCTCAGTGCCTGGTATGGGGCTACACGCTTGAGACACAAAAATGACCGGCATATGGGTCCTGCTCTCCATTGGTCATTCAAAGAATAATTAGGACGTCCTGGGCCCTTGATCAAAGTGCAGTTTGAACAAAGCACTGAGGAATGCAGAGGGTGGTTGAGGAAGGCTTCCCTGAAAAGATGACAGCTGACCTGACTCTTGAGAAACAAGAGGTCTTGAGGCCGAGAAGGAAAAGTTCCCAGATTTCAGGCAACATAGGCCAGAACATCCAGCCTGTGTGTTCTGGAAGCCCAGGGCTCATTCCGAAGCCTGCTGCAGGTCCCTGCCACCACAGTCGGCATCGCCACAGTCCAGACTCACCTCAGGAGCATATGTATAAACACCGAATGAACAAATTAACGACCCGCACACACGCCTTCTTTCTGTAGATACTCAGAAATGATTCTAGAGCCCCGAGAAGAAGGAAGAACATAAACCAAAAATCCCTCTGGGGAGCCTGTGAACGGAGAGGAAAACATGTTTCTTCTCCTTGCCCATCTACAGTACCCCCCCCACCCCGGTGGTCATGGAGAGGCCCCGCCCGCCTGTCATTCCACGACACAGTCTCAGGTGCCTGGAGTCCCCACAGCTTGGGGCTCAAGGCCAGCGGGCAGACCTGGTACTGGGCAGGGCCTGCCTGTGCGCCCGCGGAGAGCAGCTCGTCCTGCCTGTGAGGTAGAGCACGGGGCTGGCCATGACATCGCGCTGTAGGGTCTAAACCAACTGCAGTGATGATAAAGACCAGGGCTGGCTCCGCGTGAGGTAGGGATGAAAGATGATCACAGAACTGCGAGAAACCACGCGGTCCTCAGGGAGGTGCCACGGCGTCACTTCCAGGCCTAGACGGGTGACCCGTCTCTCAACTCAGGCCCCTGGGGCGGCTTGGAACCCTTCGAGCCACGTCCTTACCTCTTAGCTGTAAAATCTTCGAGGTTTACTGATGTTCTTCTTTATATTATTATTTCAAGAAAGCCCACTTCAACTTTACAAAGAATCAATCATTGCTAAGACATATCAAGGCTTTCATATGCTAATGCATGTCCCCCCCTCCCACAAAGAAAAGGTGTAGTTGATGCACTATGTCCCAAAGTAAATCCTGTATTGCTTTCTTCAAAGAACATTTTTTGGAACTGATTGTTTATGAAATCCATATGGAAAGATGCTGCCCCATCCCTCTGGCCACAACAGATGTAGCAAGGGGGTGAGGAGGCAGCTATAATGCATTATTGTGTGGGTGTATGTGTGTGTGTGTGTGTGAAGCAGTTGTGTACTCTAATCATCTTGGCAAATACTATGACCTAATTAAGAAAGGAAAACGAATGGATGCTTGGATCACAAAAAAATGATAAAAAGTAGAAAGATTTCACTCTCCTGATGGAGACAGAGGTTAGTTGTTCATTACTTGTTGATTTCTCCATTCATTAGCATTCTAGGAACGGGACTTAATGCATTTATAGCGCCCTTTAAAAAGCAGGCATGCTACCTTTCTGCCTACTTGTGATCTCTGTCTGTCAAATAAATAAATAAAAATAAATAAAAATAAAAAGCAGGCGTGGGTTCTCAATTCAAGAATTTATTTTAACCTGTTTGGAAACCATTTGCATTTTCAGCAGCCCGACCTAAGAAACCACTCCTTCTAGGATTTCATGCAAGGAAGAGATCGGCTCCCTAAAGAAAGCAGGGCTGCAGCACCCCCTGCCCACCGCTGCCCCCATCCCGAACTGAGTAGCAGGTCACTCGCAAATCTGTGGGCCAGCGGTGAATCTCTAGGCTGAACAGTGGCCACTGCTTTGAAGTTGGCTTCGTATAAGAATGTTCCACTGGCCCAGCTTCTGGGTGGTGTGACGCTGCTCTTCTTAACCCAGAGGAAGAGAAAGCAAAAAGGGGACAGAGAAAGCTCCCTTTCTTCTGCCTCCAAGTTGGCTGCCTCCTTCCCGGTGCAAAGGGAAGAAAAAGTGTGCATGGGGAGTGCACTGCGGAGTCGTCTTCTGGAACGAGTGAGTTCCTATTTTGCACATTTTCATTTGTCTGACTCCAGTGGTTCCCTCCAAAGTAGAGCAGCAGCTCTCTCAAGGACAGCCACTTAGCCTGATCATCTAGTGAGCCAACACTTTGCTTTGGTCTCTAGTAAAGGTACTGAATGAAGAACAGGGTACACTCAGCGCTTTTGGCCACCAACCGCTAATCCCTGGTACCCCCGAGCCTAGTTCTGCTGCTTACATGAGCATGACTTAACGTTTGGTGAACTCAGAGATATGATTGTTAAAAAAAAGAGTTTGCTGATTCAGTGAAAACAAAGTAGAATGATTTAGAAAGAATCAACAAAGCAGAGGTGTTTTTTTGTTTGTTTGTTTTTAAGTCTGTCAAGTTAATCGTGCATGAGATAATCATAAAAAGGACCTGGCGGGGGGTGGGTGGCCCTGGGTGGCTCAGCTGGTTAAGTGGCTGCCTTTGGCTCGGGTCATAATCCTAGGGTCCTGGGATTAAGCCCCACATTGGGCTCCCTGCTCAGCAGAGAGCCTGCTTCCCCCTCTCCCTCTGCCTCTGCCTGCGGCTCTGCCTACTTGTGCTGTCTATCTGTCAAATAAATAAAATCTTAAAAAAAAAAAAAAAAAGACTTGGCGGGAGAGGGTCATTGAAACAGCAAATTCTGCAGGGAGCCTGCCTTATGTCCTTGGCTGGTTTAGAGAAACCAAAATTGGATGCATCAAAAGATGAATTTGGGTGGGGTGTACCCAGAAAAAAATGATGTGGCACAGAAAATCGGGTGGTCCGTACATAAAGAAAATGTCTCAGCCCAACACAGAGATCATGAGTTCCTGACCTCTGGATTAACCATCCAACTTCCGGTCTCGAGCTTTCTGGATTAGCTGGCTTTCCTAAACATCTGTTTACCTGCATGTACTATTTCGCTTTTGATGATCACTTCTAGCCCACCTCCCTCCTTCTGGAAACCGGTAAGTCAGTGAGTGAGTTCGGCAGAAAACACGAGAGCAGCAGTCAGAAATCACAGATTCCAGTCAATCCCCGAACCTTCTGTCTCCGGGCCTGTCTCCTTACCCAGAAAGCGTCTGCTGTGGGGAGGGACGGAGGGCGAAAGGCGGATGCGGAGACCAGGGGTCTCTACTTCTCTAAAATGCCGTGCGGTGCGGTTCAGCTCACAGAGGACACACAGCGTTCCTGAAGACATTCAGTCATCTTTATTTAGAATTTAAAATAAAAATAGTCGGAAAATAAATACAAATTTGTTGTGAATGTCAAGAGTAAGCAAATGCACTTGAGAAAGGTAATATTATTCCGAAATTTTTGCCACATAGAATAAGATGGGAAGCGATATATATTCTTTCAATATAAAAATACAAGCTTAGATGTATAAGCATACCATATGTGTGCACACGTGTGTGCATATTTATATAATGATTCAAATGCGATTTAAGTTACCCGCATAAAATTGATCACTTGTATCCTTATGATTTGCGAATGGGAAAAAAGTCTAAGATGCCACATCTCCAGTGTCCAGGCTTCCTGTGATAAACTTTTGGAAGGAGCTATATTTACTAATTTAGAGTTGCAAAGTGGACTGCAAAGCTTTCATTCTGGGAATAGCATGTGACAGAAAATTGTTGGAATATTTTCCAGCATCAATTTTAATTTTACAAGTACGAAACTACAAACAACTCCTGACTGGAGAAGATCAACCGCTCCGAGACACAAGCGCTGCCTTCGTTACTGTCCGAGTTCTGCGACAGAGCTACAACGAAAAATTACGCTCAAGATTCAAGTTAAGTCACCACTGACTTTTTTTGACAGCAACGAGGCTTGTCAAAAATTCATGCTTGCAGGTAAGATAGGAATGATCAGAGAGCCCTAATATTGTTTTGATATTTCTTTCATTTTCATCGGGATGGTACCTGAGTTACTCTTGGCGCCACAAAAATTAGACACAAAAAGCAGACTACGCTGTACAAAGCCAGGAGATGTAAGGGAACACCCACCCTCTTTTGAAATGACCATTTGCCACTTGTGAGTGGGAAAAGCAACTGTAATATTCCGTTTATAAGCTGCCTGAGCGTAGAGTCTATATCAATTTCAAGTTTTCTTTTATGATTCAGCTATTCCAAGAGTCTGAAAATATTTCATTAAAAATTAATGTGTTATCCACACAAATGGCAAATATTGAAAAATGGGAATATAAATACAAACTAATAAAAATAGTAAGTCTACTAATACTGAAGAGGAAGGAAGACAGGAGGGGGAGGCGGGCATGTGAAAGGGAGAGAGATTTTAAACATCCGGTTTCTGTTCTGGACCGTTTATAGAAACAGACAGACACAGCACGCGGAAGCCAAATATATTCTCGGGCTCTGACAGGATTTGTTTTCTATCTTGTCATTATTGTACTCTATGCTTCCTAATACTGCTTCTCCAGGGCTCTGGATCTCCCGACCGGCCTGACCAGTCTTACTCCAGCTTGCACGCAGGGGAGCTGCCGAGGGCTGGGCGCGTTCCCGGAGCCTGGCTGCCCGGTGGGCTGACTCCCTGCAGTCGGCGGCTCTCCCAGGAGCCCCTCCGGCACGGAGGCTCAGGGCCCCCGCTAGCGCATCCCCGCCTCCCCCACCCCGGCCCCATGCATCCTTCCCAGACCCCTCTGGACGATTCTCTGAGGCTGGAGCGCAGGATCCCGGGTCTATCGTGCGGAGGTAGGGAAGGATCCCTGGTCCAAGAAGGCAGGCACGAAGGTAACACACCCACTCAACCTCCTTGTCTGCTCTTCCTGGAAGAGTGATTTCATGTCAAACAGCAGGCAAGGACCTACCTTATTCCATCTCAGCCCTCACAATTTAAATGCCATTGAGAGAAAGTCACATTGCTTACTAAACAGGCAGTCACGGACACACACTTGTCCCTACATCAAAATAACACACAATAGGGTTCTCCTATACCAAAGATAATGAGGGGACTATTTTGAAAATATGAAAGATTTGTTTATGCAGACTAGAAAAACATCCCTTTGCATCAAAATAAGTGTCCCTCTTTATTGCACACTCATTATTTTCTATAGAATTTAAATTGTACATGAAAGTATAATTGTGCCTTGTTTAATGTAAATTGATTGTCTCAATTATTGGGAAAGGATTTGAATTTTAATGGACTACTTTGCTGGAGATGTGCCAGGCAAATCAGCAAAAACTCTAATAGCTCTAACTGTGGAGGTACACAGCCAAACAGTCAGATAAATCAGGAAAGACGGTGGGTTCCAGAATCGATCCTAAAGTGGTCCGGAAGGGTTAGGAAGCTTTTCTCCACGCACAAGAAATCAGCCGTTAACTTTCCATCTTAAAAGACCCTGTGACCGTGAGCCTATGATTTGGTTTCTCACTTTGAAAAAATGGTAAGATCCACCTCTTAGAACAAAGGACTTTTGTAGTTATACTTTTTTTTCTTTCCCTTAACATTCTTCCTTGCTACAAATTAGGTTATCTGTGAAAATCAGGGCTTTTCTCCAGAGGGGGAACAGACATAAAATGCAGTTAGCCCCGTGTCACCCAGGCCCTGAGACACACTTGTAGATGACACTTCAGCCACCCTAGGAAGTTGGCTGCAGACGCATCCCCGCAGATGGCCACCATAGCTACGGCCTGACCTATCTCCTTTCTTCTAATAAATCCAGGATCTACGAAGTCCGGCAATCTCCCGCACACTTACGATCATGGCCCAGAGCAGACCTTAGCCGTTTGGCTACCCAGATGGTTGCAACGTTGCTACAGTTAAATTATAACCAGCGATGCCTGAGGTATACAGACACATCTGCCCGAAACTGCCAGTCTCCTACGATCTTTCCCTCAAAGCTGCAGCCTCCAGAAGCAGGTGGAAAAATCACCTCTGGTCAGAGGAGGATGAACTACACGGCCAAGTTTATACCTCAGCTATAAACCTTCAGGAATTTAACTGCTCTCTGAGATACCTGGGGCACTGAAAATATGACGTTTTAATCGGTTCACTCCTGAAAGAGCCTCTTTTTGCAACGGAAAACTGGCAGGGTTAATCTAGACACACGTACAGATGTTAATGTATGGGGTAGAGATTAAGATTTGGGCCAGTGAATACAAATTTCTTCTCCTATTCATTAATCTTTCCTGAATGAATGTCGACGATGCTCAAAAAGCAAGTTGAATACAAGGCATTTCTTTTTATAACTGAGTCTAGAAAGAGCCATAAATTATGGCCAACTGTAGTTTTGACTGAGTTCTCCCTAAACGCTGATCTGGCTTGCAAAAAGCAACCTCATTAAGATAGTTCACTGTTTACATGTCCTATAACTTTTCTTTCTTTCTTTTTTTTTTTTAATGAACATAGAGTTCCTAGCAACTAGATGTTTGATTAAAATTCTACATTTCAGGGGCGCCTGGGTGGCTCAGTGGGTTAAAGCCTCTGCCTTCGGCTCAGGTTGTGGTCCCAGGGTACTGGGATCGAGCCCCACATCAGGCTCTCTGCTCAACGGGGAGCCTGCTTCCTCCTCTCTCTCTGCCTATCTCCTCTGCCTACTTATAATCTCTATCTGTCAAATAAATAAATAAAAATCTTAAAAAAAAAAATTCTACATTTCAGGGGCATCTGGGTGGCTCAGAAGCATCTGACTCTTGATCTCAGCCTGAATCTTGATCTCAGGGTCCTGACTTCAAGCCCCACGCTGGGCTCCATGGTGGGTCGGAGCCTACTTCAAAAAAAAATTCCATGATTTGTAATTAGTAAGGCTTAGATTTTGGATAGTACACCCCAACAGGATGAGTTTTAATAAAATGCCACACCCAAGGCACACCGTTTCACTGTAGGAGCACAAAATCTGGCCCCAAGTGGGTATCTGGAAATCAAGAACCAAAACAAAGCAACAGAACCATCACAGGAGAGAGGGAAAAGTGTAAAGGTGAGAGGAGGGCCAGACAAAGATGGGAAAGGAGTGAAAGTGGCAGGTGAGCAGCCCTGGCTGGTGGGACAGCAGGGCAGGTCTGGCCTCTTTGGTACCCATCCTTCCCCCAGCCCCACACCTGCGGAGGCCTGACTGAGCCTCACTTAGCCAGAGTCCGAGTCAGAGTCCCTCAGCTAAATGGATGTCTCCCTTCTTCTTTGTCTAGCATATAAATGCATTCAAATTTGCATTTAGTGGGAAAGAGTGACTCTAAGGCTGCTTTTCTGTATTTCTATTTCTATTTCAAAATCCCTTTAAAATACCTGCTCTTTTGGGGCACTTGGGGGACTCAGTCAGTGAAGCGTCTGCCTTCAGCTCAGGTCATGATCCCAGGGTCCTGGGATCGAGCCCTGCATTGGGGCTCTCTGCTCAGCGGGGAGCCTGCTTCTCCCTCTGCATCTGCCCTACCCCCCCTTCCACACTCCCCTTGTGCTCTCTCTCTCTCAAGTAAATAAATTTAAAAAACAAAATCTTCAAAATACCTGCTCTTTAAACTGTTGCATGCTTTTCATGGATGATGAGAAGAAAATGGCTCTGCTCATGTTCACACACACACACACACACACACACACACACATGCACACGCATGCACACACACACACACATTGGAGGACTGTTGCAATTTTTTTAAACCAATTAGTTTCTAGAAAACGTAAGCCCAGAAAATATCACTGTATATCATCAGGATATCATCCCCAAACCGTTCTCTTTAATCTGTTAAATCGTCACGGCCAGCCGTCTGCATGTTACCTGTGGCGAGAACGTTGCATCAAACTGCTTCCCACCCCACCTCCACAATGTACAAATTCAACTAAACAGAGGAAAACACTTTAAAAGGTCCAAAGGCATTGTTCCTGGTGGAATCACCTCAGAAGTTATTTTGCCCAAAATTACCAAAGAAACACTAAAAACAACACGGAATTCTACAAAGGGGTCCACTCATTATGTTCCAGATTCAAGGTTTCAGGCTTTTGTGTCACGTTAGAGAGCACCAAAGTGCTGTGCCCAAAGGGTCGCCCGTGCACATGGCTTAGCTGTCCCACCTGCCAGGTTGAGAGCACCCCCCCCCCCGGGCTGCCCAGCAGGCTCCCCGACCCCTGAACTGAACTGCCCTCCCCAAGACAGAGGAAAAGTTCTGCCTGCGAACAAAACCCCACAAAAGCAGCCAAAAGCGGAGTATTTCCCAAGAAGAAGTGAGGTCTGGCAGATCCTATTCAGTTTCAAAGGGAGACCAGCTTTTTTGTGTTTTTCCTTTCCTTTGATTTATTTTTCATTGCATGATGATACACTGTTTCATTTGAATTGCAAAATAAGACCCAGGAATGAGTTATTTTATTTAATGAAAACATGGACCACAGCAGCGGACTCGAAGCTCCTTTTGGTCTCCCAACAACCCGAGGAGGTGGGGACCTTTCCTCCCTCCTGTTGTGGATGAGGAAGCTGAGTCACTGAGACAGGAGTGACTTGCCCGGGAGACGAGTGACAGCCTGTTCAGTGCTGGGGCTGGGATTAGAACCTGGGCAGAAGGCTTCAGAAACTGCATGTTCTTAACCACTAGGCACCATATGCTATATTGGTAATTAAAAAATCTTTTCAAAAGCTCATTTAGTCTGGCTGTAACAGGTGGGGGGTGGGAGGTCTCTAAGGCGCATTAGCCTGAAGAGCCCCTAGCAGAGAATCTGGGACTCTCAGATGGCACACTGTCACTCCCCGGTGCAGAATGGGAAAAATCTGCCGGGGAGCTTCGGAGCTCGGGACTTGGTGGGTCCTGGAGTCCAGGCCCAGCTCGGATGCGGCTGGCTGGGGCCACTCAGGGGGACGCTGCGGTGTACCGGGGGAAGGTGTGAGCGCTGAGGCCCTGCATTCCCCAGACTGGCCCTGCCACCAGCATCGGCTCAGTGAAAACGGTGACCACATATGTCACATAACCTATCAGAGCCTGTCTGCCCCTCTAAAAAACAGAAGACGAGAACACTATCTTAACTGTATTGATCTAATAGTCACATTCCATATGGCCGCTCTGCTGAAGATTCTTTAATTATAAAACCGAAGTCTTGTGCCAGAGACCAGCAAGTCCCGGCTCCCTCACAAACACCGATTCCATGACGCCATGATGGGTAAGATGGCTGACTGAATAACGCTATTCTAGATTGATACAGTGCATTTCCCCCCACCCCTGCCAATTTTTATACCTAAGATCTGATTTGATCCTCATATCTATTCCATGTGGTCTCTGATCCGCATTCCATGGATAAGGAAGTTGAGCCCCAAAGAGTTTATCTGGCCTGTCTCAAATCCTAGGTTGGCAGGGGACATCAGCCCCGCTCCCTAGCTAGTGCGCTCTCATAATTTGTTGTTCCCACAGAAGACGTGATGCCTTTTGGCAATAAGCTTACAAATTAATGGAGAAAGTGAAAGACTGGGAAAGATAGAAATCAACACTGATGACCCTCTCAGTCACACCCGAGTCACACTGCCCACACCTCAAGTCATGGGCCCCTCCTGTCACTTGGAGTTAAATGCCATGTCCAATCTTAGAATTCAGGATTTGGCTTCTGAAGCAGCTGCTGAAAGGACTGGCTAATTAAGTCTAAAGGGCAGGTAAATTCTCTCCCATGGGGAAAATTCTGGAACCTGGGCAGATAAAATCCCTTCTCTTTTCCTCCCTCCAGTGGACCATGTGGACGCAGTTTCTTTGTAACAGGCTTATCCAGAAACATCTCTGTGGCTGTGTCTCTGAGGCTTACTTATCATGAAACAGTCAGCAGTGCGATAACACATCGTGCTACACTGTTCTCCATTCTTCCTTGCCTCACCTTCCTCTCCCTCTCTCCTGCTGCCCTGGGACTGAAGCCAAAACAAACACTCATCTTAAGTCTTGCTCAGGTTCTACGACAAAGGAAATGAAGGGATTGGCCAAATCCTCACGGAGCTCACCCACTTGGGTAGTTAACATATCTAAAAATGGACAGAGAAAGATACATACCAGAGGAATAAGTCATAGACATGGAAGTAGTCTGGTAACACAAAGAAATAACCAGTGGAAGGAATCAATGAGCTCAGGATCTAGAAACAAGCGACCACAGGAAAGATGGGAAATGCCGAGCAGACAGTGATCAGGGGTCCACTCTGGCTGAGCAAGTAGGAGGTAGACATCACCCTGTTTACAAGGTAATCACAGAACTGTCTCTCCCTGCTGAAAAGTCTTCAGAAGCTTCCCTCTCCAGTGCTTAGAATAAACTCCAGGCTTAGTTTTACATGATTCAAGAGAAAGACTCTCCCAGACCTAACTGCTGAAGGTCTACCTCCTCTTTGGATGTAGGGAGCCACAAATGAACATAACTCTTACCTTAACAAGGAGAAAGAAGTTAGACAATCGATAAAAATCATAATTTTCCTTGAGCCAATCAGAGCCAATCAGGTTGCAAGATAACCCGATAACGGTCCTGGGGAAAAGTGAGAAGCAAAAGCTATCTTCCTCTGGAGGTGGGTGAAACTGTGTGCACCTGGCCCGAGGAATAGCTACATTTTTAATGAGGGAGGGACAGAAGCAAAATCCATCAGTGGTGTGATTGGCAGAAGTTTGAAATGCAGCTCTCATGGCGGCAAAGAGGTCCTGTTTCATGATGTCTGCCAGTTTCTCTGACGTGAATCCTTCTGCCATGGTCAGGTTAAAACTACCAGCATGATGTTGAATGCCGCATACGTTTCCAAAAATTTAGTACATCAGCTCTAGCATACAACTGCATTGGACCCTGAGGAAGCAGGACGAGGTCCTGTCCCCATCCCCACCATAAGCCATGATGACAGTCAAACAAACAAACAAACAAAAAAGCATCAGAATTAAAAAATACATTTGATGTATGAACTCAACAGAGGGGGGAAATCATGAAGTCCGAAGACTGGCCAATAGAGAGGATCCAAAGTGAACTACAAAGAAGAGAGAAAGGAGCTGGGGCGAGGGGTGAGTGCAAGAAACAGTGCCCCGAGAGCTGTGGGGCAAGCTCAGAAGGTCTAACCGACGTTGAAGTGGGGGCCTGGAAGGAGCAGAGACAGGGAGTGAATGGGAAGGTCTGACCCCTGCTTACCGCCCCATCTCATCTCCTCCTCAACCTCACATTCGATTTTAAAGCCCTGGTTCTTGAAGAGACCGTGTTCTCCTTGACCTCTGGCACCTTTAAACATGTACTTCGTTCTCTCTGTGAAGATTACTTCTACTTCTTGTCAGGATTCAGCTAGAAGTCATTTCTCTAAGGAACAGTACCCTGTCCCCCTCCGAACCTGGGTGAGGTGCCAGTCCGATGTGCCCCCGGAGCATCCTCAGTGACTCACACAAGAGCAGAGGATTTGACTGTGATCACCATGTGCTTCCCTCGTGGGTCTGGAAACTCCTTAAGGGTAGAGATCATGGCTTTTTGCTTTTCAATGCTCAATGCGTAAAAAATGTTAATAAATATTAGGATATATTAATAAGCTAGAAGATACCACACACAGCTCAAGCCAGGCAATCCAGTATAGCTTTTCACATTGACTGTGCCATGTTTTAAAATTACAGTTTGTGGCAGAGCAACAAACATGACTGCAGAAAGGAAAAACAAATCCTCTTCAACTTAAAAGTACTAAATTAAATTTTAAATCATAAGGGTTAAGATCATGAAAATGCTAATCAGAACTTCTCAATCTACCTAAACAATAAAACCAGAGAGAGAAATCTGGCTTTAAAGAGTGAAATCACTCACTATGGTTTATGTTGGATTTATGGAAGAAATGTTTAGGGATTTTAAGCATGGAAATATACTTTCTGTCCTCGAATGTAAGAACAGAAATTTGCCGGCCCCTTTTAGCAAAAGTTCTGTCCAAGGAGTGTCTGATGCTCATCACCTCTAAGTGGTTCCTGATATAATTTGAATATATGCTTAGTATTTATTTTTAATGGAATATTTTTCATTATCCAGACTTAATTATAGAAAAATAAAAAATAATAAACATTATAAGAATATTAAGACTAGCTGGTAATAGTTGGTTTCCTAAAATATCCGTCTCCAAAAACGCATTAGCTGTTTCCTCCTACTTTATGTTCTTAAGAGTATTTTTCTTTTTAAATTTTGAAATATTATAACACTCACTCCTAACTATGCTGAAAACATGATGTTTTTAACCAAGTAGGTGAATGCATCACTCTTTAAATTCAATCTGGGGCTTGTACTAAACTTTCACCACTGAACAGAGGACATATACACATAAACACACACAGTCATGTACTCGCAGACACTTAGATTACCTTAGGCCTCTCCCAAGTATGGTCCAAAATGTTGTTCTACAAATCAGCTGTAGGAAATTCAGAAAGGGTGTTCCCAAAGAAATAACGTTATGTAAACACGGTGTTCTGTTTCACAGACTAGCTCATGAGAGCCCGTTTAACCCACAATGTAAATAAACCAGCTTCTAGAATGTTAGCCTCTGAAGTTCCCATCATACCTCCAGTAATCTGGAACACAGCCTGGCGCGTGTTAAAGGGCTGATAAGTATGTTGAATGAAGGATATTGACTGAATAATAGTGTGAAACATTTGTCGAGCACGAAGTCTGTGCCAGGCACTGTTTTCTGAAGAGTTTCCACGGATTATCTTAGGCAATTATCACATCCCTCTAAGGTTGCATTTTTTAGACAGACAAAGGGAGGAAGTGAGGATGATGAAATGTAAGATTTAAGGAATTTGCTCACGACCTCATGGTTAGGATGTGGTAAAGTAGGAAAACCCAGAGAACCTTCTAGGGTGCATGTTCTTAACGACTATCCATGTTCTCTTTCCTGAAGTTTTGGGTCTTACGAGCAGAGAACTAGAACCTGAAGGCAGCTTAAAGCATAAGGGCAGGGATGTCTGTCTGCTCATCCAGCGGTTTATCCAAAGCACACGCCACATAACACTCAATAAATATTTGATGAATACGTGAGGGGCGTCTTCTTCCCTCTTGGACATCAGGGCTATTCCAGAAAGAAGTGTGAATTATATTAAAATGTCTTTGGCACTTTCCTTACTTTCTTTCATTGAGTATCTTTCCATTTAATCTACTCTCAGGTGATCAGCTATGACAGTGTTTGCCTTGTTCCGGCTGCGGTGTCTGGACAGGCTGCTTTCATATATCACCCATTTCCAGATCAAAATTCTAGTTCCTGCAGTTAGAACCTGCTCTGTCATCGGGAGGAAAGCAATCTGACTTCAGGTCTTCCCATTAAAGTGTAATCGAACCTGGCTTCTAGTCCTCTTAGGGACTTGTCAATAATACATGAAAAAATTGGATTTTAAAGAGATTGCTTGTTAACTCCAATTGGCTTATAATTTTGGTATAATTTGGGGGGAAAAGGTCAAACTTTCTAAGCTTTCCCTGGTTTTTGTAGCTTCCTCCTTTCCTGTACACAACACTCTCACAGGGGTTGTCCTTTGAGCCCTGAGGGGAGGGAGCCTACCCAATCCCCACACTTCTGTGGCCCGATAACATGAAAGCTAGAGATAACCAAGAAGCATTTCAAAACAAATTGCAATGAGCTTCTTTTCTAGTAACATATGGATTATTTATCATCTTCTATAGTTTTATATTACAAAATAATGGCACATAAATATAACATAACATAGCAATTGTGTGAATTTACTTTTAATAGTATGTTGCCGGTTATCCAAACATGCAGATTCCGAGTGTGTCTGGGTGGCTCAACTGGTTGAGCCCCCAACTTGATTTCAGATCAGGCCATGGTCTCAAGGTTGTGAGATGGGGCCCCACGTCCGGCTCTGTGCTGGGCGGATGTGGAGCCTGCTCAGGATTCTCTCTCTCCCTCTTCCCCACCCCTCCTTGGATCCCTCCCACGCATGTGTGTGTGTCCATATGCACTCCCTCTCTCTCTCAATAACTACCACGAAACACCAAATTCCCAGGCAACAGATCATTAAAGGAGTGCCTCTCTAAAGCATATTTGTGGGGGCAGGGGAAGACGGGAGGTAGGGATTATATATACATTTACTTTAGCAAAAGAGATTCAGATGACTCACTTGTGAATTACAATTCACATAGGACTTGAAACACAGTTACTGAGAAACCGATATGTTGCTGAAACAAGTATGCAATATTGCACTCCTAAAGAGGCTGACAAAACAAGGTAGGACACATGAAATTAATTACCAAGAAGCTAAAATGTAAGGGCATTTTATAATTAAAAGAATAGCAGCATTAAAAACCCAGATGGCCTCAGTACAACAGAGATGAGGCAGTAATAACTAAATGTCCTTCAGCCCCCAAATCATGGCAAGTCAAACCGCTGGAGCTCGGGCAGGATCAGGGGAGACTGGTGAGGGGAGGAAGCCAGTGGAATGCTGCGTTAGCATTCTCAGCAAATTACTGATTTACTGATTCTCCATAAATCACGACGCAGAGCACTTTGGTTTATACTTTGATTACTCTTCTAAATGAGGGAAGATCAACTCAAAACATTTCCTCAGGGACAGGGAAAGTTTTATGAATATACACCCAAATCTAACATCAACAGACGTTTGGTTTACATAAATTAGAGAGAGCAAGAGATCAAACACACACTCCAGGGCAACCAAGTCTTGCCCAGGCTGCCAGTGGAGGCCAGCCCCCAAGATACCTCTCTTTCTTGCATGTGGGGCTTCTGGAGGTACAAGAGCAACAGGAGGGACCTCCCAGGAGATGGTGGGTGATGTCACAGCTGCTCTGGAGCCCCATCAGCCCAAACAGAAAGGGAGCCTGCAACCAGGGGAGAGAGGTAGACCCTTTTCATCTTTGGGTCCCCCTCCCCTCCAGCCTAGAGCGGTGACTGCACCAAATGGATGTCTGATAAACAGAGAACAAACCAATTCTGGCCTTCGCTCCCTTTACCAGCTCTCCACTTAGAAAGCTCAATTTATTAGCTCATGTCCTCTCAAGCCACTGCTGAAAGCATGAAATGACCCTCTTCTAGTCCAGGATTCCACCTGGCTCAAGCTTGGTCTCTCCTCTACTCTGTCTGATTCATCTGATTCTCAAAGTCTTTCACAGAAATACATACCTTTATGAATCCCCTTATGGATCAGGTAAATTATTTCATAGTTTTTACAGGATATGATTAAGAGGATTTTTAAAGGAACAAATTTTATTTGAAGTAGGTATACCTTTAAATTTTTTAATATAAAGTTTATTTGTAAAGCAATTTTTCTGAACCTGAAATTATTCTAAAAGATAAAATCTATTTAAAAAAAATGATGAGAGGGGTGCATGGGTAGCATAGTCGGTTGAGTGTCTGACTCTTGGCTTCAGCTCAGGTTGTGATCTCAGGGTTGTGAGATGGAGACCCACGTCCGGCTCTGAGCTCAGCGTGGAGTCTGTGTGAGAGTCTCTCCTTCTCTCCCCACCCTCAAATAAATAAATAAATCTTTAAAAACTACATGATGAGAAACAGGGTATTCACATGGTCTCTATCTCCCCACGAGGCACTTGATAACTTCTCCTGAGCAGAGAGATCTGACGGACGCCACCTTGACCAAGCGATCAAACTCAACACCACCAGTGATAAGACACAATGACAGCTTGTCCCCCTCAATGAGGTGCACTGAGAGGGACACAACACTGTGGGATTTCTACCCAAAATGCCCAACCTCGGCCTAACCACCAGGAAGCCTCAGATAAAGCAACACAGAGCCACTCTACAAACAATGGAGCAGTTGTCATCAAAAGCGATGAACTATCACAGGTCAGGTTTCTCCCACTGAGAAAAATTGTCTAAAGACAACTAAAGAGTAACGGGAGCTAAACTGCAACACGGAATCTTGAACCAGAACTAGAATATTAAGGGAGAGCTAATGAAATCCTTATCAGGTCTAGAGATGGGCTCCTAGCATTGCATTGATGTTAATTTCCTAGGTCAGATCAGTGTATTGTGGTTATGTAAGCTAACTCACATTGTGTGTGGCTGGGCCAAGGGCATATGGGAACTCTCAGTTGTTTTTGTAACTTTTCTAGAAGTCAAATTATTTCAAGTTAAGAGCTAAATAAAAGTAATTTTCTGATGTAACCAATAATGCCAGCTATGTCACTTACATAAATTAAATCCTTAATGAATAAATTATATAAGAAAAAAGACACAATTGGCCAATAGCATAGTATGGTTTAGGAACAAAATGTGCTCTATAATGTCAATTTGAAGTTAAATTGATGTGTTAGAATTAAAAACGTATAAAAATAGCTTCATGATACTTTTTGGAATTCTTGGGTTTTTTTTTTTTTTAAGATTTTATTTATTTGTCAGAGAGATAGAGAGAGTACAGACAGGCAGAGTGACAGGTAAAGGAAGAGGGAGAAGCAGGCTCCCTGCAGAGCAAGGAGCCCGATGTGGGACTCGATCCCAAGAAGCTGGGATCATGACCTGAGCTGAAGGCAGCCGCTTAACCGACTGAGCCACCCAGGTGTCCCTTGGGGTTTTTTAATGTAAAATTTAACTTATTGCTTCATTTTTTTAAAAGATTTTATTTATTTATTTGACAGACAGAGATCACAAGTAGGCAGAGAGGCAGGCAGAGAGAGAGGAGGAAGCAGGCTCCCCGCTGAGCAGAGAGCCCGATGCGGGGCTCAATCCCAGAACCCTGGGATCATGACCTGAGCCGAAGGCAGAGGCTTTAACCCACTGAGCCACCCAGGCACCCCTATTGCTTCATTTTTTAATTGAATAAATAATTTAAGACTCAGAGCAAAACTGAAGGGAAGGCACAGAAACTTCTCATGTACCCCCTGTCCTCACATGTGCGTAGACCAAGCCCTAACATCAGCATCCCCTGCTGGAGCGGTACAGTTGTTACAAGTGATCAACCTACAGGAACACGTCACAATCACCGGGAAGTCCACGGCTTGGTGTCATTTATTTTATGGGTTTAGACAAATGTATAATGACTTGTAGACACTATTATGGTATCATACAGAGTATTTTCACTGCCCTAGGAATCCTCTGCTCTCCTCCCCTATACCCTTGGCAACCACTGACGCTTTCATTGCCTCCACTGTTTTGTCTTTTCCAAAATGTCATACAGTTGGAATCATAGTTTGTAGCCTTCTCTGACTGGATTCTTTCACTTCGTAATTAACATTTAAGGTTCCTCCATGTCTTTCCAAGGCCAGATAGCTCATTTCTTTTTAACCCTAGATACTACTCCACAGTCTGGTGGTACCACAGTTTATCCACTCACCTGCTGAAGGACATCTGGTTGTTTGCAAGTTTTGGCAATTATGAATAAGGTTGCTTTAAACATCTCTGCACAGGCTCTGAGGCGGATGTAGGTTTTCAGCTCCTTTGGGTAAATACCAAGGAACGTGATAGCTGGATCATAATCTGGTTTTGTAAGAAAATGCCAAACTGTCTTCCAAAGTGACTGTACTATTCTGCCTTCCCACCAGCAGTGAAAGAGAGTACCGATTGCTCCAAATCCTTGCTAGCACTTGATGGTGTCGGTGTTCTGGATTTTGACCACTCTAACAGGTGTGTAGCGGTTTCTCCTTGTAGTTCCAGTTTGTATGTCTTTCCCTGAAGACATACGATGTGGAACATTTTTTCAAATGCTCATTTGCCATCTCTTCTTCAGTGAGGTGTCTGTTAAGGTCTTTGACCCATTTTTTAATTGTTTTGTTTTCTTATTGTTGAGCTTTAAGAGTTCTTTTTGAGTAGTTTGGACAATAGTCCTGTATCATCTATGCAGTATTTTCTTCCAGTCTTCGCTTGTCTTCTTATTCTCTTGACAATGCCTTTCTCAAAGCAGAAGTTCTACACTTGAATAAAGTCTATCTTATCAATTACTTCTTTCCTGGATCTTATCTTTGGTGTTGGGTCTAAAAAGTTATCATCATTCCCAAGGTCCTCTAGGTTATCTTCTAGGAGTTTCAAAGTTTTGTATTTTAAATTTTGGTCTGTGGTCCGTTTTGAGTTCATTTTTGTGTCAAGTGTGAGATCTGTGCCTAGATCCATTCTTTCTTTCTTTTTGCATGTAGATGTCCAGTTATGCCAGCAGGATTTGTTGAAAAGACTGTCTTTGCTCCATTGTATTGCCTTTGGTCCTTCATCAAAGATCATTTAACTGTATTAATTTGGGCCAACTTCTGGCTTCTCTGCTCCATCTCAAAGGTCCCTTTGTCGATTCTCACTCAAATACTGCACTGTCTGGATCAGTTGGAAGTCAGGTAGTGCCAGTCCTTCCATTTCATTCTTCTCCTTCATTATATTGAAACTGTGTTGCCTATTCTGGGTCTTTTGCATTTCCATGTAAACTTCAGAAGCAGTTCATCACTACCTGCAAAATAACTTATTGGGATTTTAACTGGGATTCCATTAAATCTATAGGTCAAGCTGGGAAGAACTGACATCTTGACATCATTGAGTTTTCTTACTTATGAACATGGAATACCTCTCCTTTTATTAATTCTTTGGCTTCACTCAGCAGTTTTAGAGTTTTCCTCACATAAATCTTTTTTTTTTTTTCCCTCACATAAATCTTAAAAAGTTTTTTTTTGGTAGAGTTATACTTAGGTATTGAATTTCCAGGGTGCTAATGTAAATGGTAGTGTGTTTTTAATTTTAAATTCTAGTTCATTGCTGGTATAGAGGAAGGTGATTAATTGTCATCTATTAACCTTGTATCCTACAACCTTGCTGTAATTGCTTATTAGTTCCAAGAACTTTTGTCTGCATAGATGATCATGTCAACTACAAAGGCAGTTTTAGATTATCCTTCCCAATCCTTAGGGCCTTTATTTCCTTTTTGTCTTATTGCATTAGTTATACCTTCCAGTATAATGTTGAAAAGGAGGGGTGAGACAGAACATCCTCACCTTCTATCTGACCTTTGTGGGAAAGCCTTGAATTTCTCACCATCAAGTATGATATTAGCACTAGGTGTTTTGTAGATGTTCTGTATCAAATTGAAGTTCCCCTCTCCTTCTAGTTTACTGAAAGCTTTTACCATGAATAGATGTTGGATTTTGTCAAATGCTTTCTCTCTGCATCTATTGATATGATCATGTGATTTTTCTTGCTTGGCATATTGATGTGATGGGTTATATTAATGGATTTTTGAATGTTGAACCAGTCTTATAAACCTAGAATAAATCCTACTTGGTTGTAGTGTGTAATTCTTTTTAAATATTGTTGGATTCTCTCTGCCAATATTTTGTCTTATTTTGTTTTTGAATGATGAAATAAAGGTTAAGATTTCAGGCTGCTATTTTCAGGGACTTCTCTGAAAACAGTGAATAGTCTTACTTCCCCCAAAATGGAATGTCTACATTAGATAAAAATCAATACTCTATTTCCCTTTTCTTTTCCCCTCTAAGTAAGTTCAAGGCCCAATATGGGGCTTACACCCATGACCCCAAGATCAAGAGTTACATGCTCTATCGACTAAGCCAGCCCGGTGCTCATGTTTCCTATTCTTAACACTGGTTTTTAAGGAATCAATATTCTATTAGAAAAAATACAACTTTATAGATTTAGTAAAGATCATTCTGTGGTAGTTTATAGAAGAATTGCCAATTTTAAACTCATTATTCACCCATTACATTTCAATCAGCAGCTGCGTGTCTTCGTCAATGGTTTTTATGTGTGTAATTTAAGCCATATATTACCACAACAAGAAAACAAACTATGTGAGACCATGTAACTGACAAAGCAACACAGAATGCTGGGGCCAGTGACCCAATACTTGACCTCACGACAGCACGTGAGGGCACTGAGGCTTGTTCCCTCTGCAAACACTGCGGAGTTCTCACATGGTTCTATTTTCGAAGACAAAATGTATGAATCCATATCTGTCTCAAAACATTACTAGAGGGGCACCTGCTGGCTCAGTGGGTTAAGCCTCTGCCGTCAGCTCAGGTCATGATCCCAGAGTCCTGGGATCAAGCCCCGCATTGGGCTCTCTGCTCAGCGGGGAGCCTGCTTCCCTCTCTCTCTCTGTGTGCTGCTCTATTTGTGATCTCTCTCTGAGTGTCAGATAAATAAATAAAGTCTTTAAAAAAAAAATTACTAGAAAACACGTCATTGCTATCTTGAACAGGAATCCCCGGGACTGCCTTGGTGGACACCAGGGATTCTAAATCACCAGCTGGAAAATGGACCTTTCCCGACTCCACAGTTTAATGATCTGGACAATTAGAATATAATACGTTCACATCTACCCCTCCTGATACATTCCCCCACCCCTGGTTGCTTGGTCTTCCTCTCCGGCTTGCTAATGCTTCCCACTTTCCTTGGCTGCCAAATCTCATGAAAAAGTACTTTAAATTTGTTACGTCAGTTTTTCTATTCACACAACTTTTCAATCTACCCTAAAATAGTTGTTGTACTCTTCTACTAACAATATTTTTGTTACCATAACCAGTGCTGTCTCTGTCACTAAGTCCAGTGGACACTTTCGGTCTCTTAATCACTCAGTAGCATCTGGTTGGTCCCTCCTCTTTCTGAAGCACATACAACAACAAGCTCTTCTGGTTTCCATTTATTTCCCAGGTTACTTGTCTTAATGTCTGTTGCCAACCTCTACCTTATCTTTAAAAGGCTTGATGTCCTTGGGGTGCCTGCTTGGCATAGACGGTCAGGTGTCCAACTCTTGGTCTTGGCTCAGGTTACGATCTCAGGGTTGTGAGATCAAACCCTGTGTCGGGCTCCAAGCTGAGCATGGAGTCTGCTTCAGACTCCCTCTCTCTCCCTTTGCTGCCCACATATTCTATCTCTCTCTCAAATAAATATTTTCAAAAATGTTGACGTTCTTTAAATGTTGAAGCTCTTTTCCCTTCTTACTGTGCTTTTCCTCTAAGTGATCTACCTTACTTACTCACAAGGTTTCAAATATCCTCCTTAGGCCCCTGGAGATTTCTATCTCCAGCCCAGACCTGTCTCCCCAGCAGCGTCCCTATGTGTCCCCCCCCAACCCCCAGCTCCCGGCTTATTTGACATTTCCATTTGGTACAAAGCATTGGCATGTTAAATTCAATGGGGCGGAGCTGAATGCTTGGCCTCATCCCAAGCCCAAGACATTTCACCCACAAACCTGCTCCTTTGTGGACACTCTAGCTCTCTAAGTGGTATCACTCTGTCCCCATTTCTTGAGTCAGAAACATGGATTTTATCCTTGACATGCCCCCCTACCCAAGGAAGCCAATCAATTACTAAGTCCTACTGATTTTGCCTCCTACATATCTCCCCAATCTGTTTACTCTCATCGTTACCATCACGCCAAGTCCAAGCCGTCACCAGCCCTTGACTAACTCCTCCAGGAGCTCCCAGCGGAGCTGGTGCCAACACCGTGGCTCTGCTCTAATGCATGAGCTGCTCTGGAACTGGAATGCTACTTTTTTTTAAAGATTTATTTATTTATTTGAGTGAGAGAGAGAGCGAGAGCACAAGTGAGCTTGAGCAGGAGGGGTAAAGGGAGAGGGAGAAAGAATCTCTAGCAGGTGCTGTGCTGAGCGTGGAGCCCGACATGGGGCTCGATCCCACGACCATGAGATGACGACCTGAGCCGAAACCAAGAGTCAGAAGCCTAACCCGCTGTGCCACCCAGGAGCCCCTGCAATGCTATTTTCAAAATGCAAATTTGATCTCTCATTCTTCAAAAAATTATTGTTACTTCTTCCCTTTAGTAAAAGAATAAAGTAAAAGGTCTGTAATAAAAACTTTAAGGCGCTGCCCTTAGGTCTCGCCCTCACCTCCCTCTCCAGCCTCAGCATGTGCGATTCTTTCCCCTATTCTTTATGTTTCTCTCCTTCCTCAAAAGTCCTACTGCAGGATCTTCAATTTTACAGTCTTCTTTTCTCTAGAACAGGCCCTGGCAGACTCATATAGGAGTAGGCCAGACAGTAAATATTTCAGGCTTCAGGGGCCAACAGGTCACAGCCTCTGACTCAAGCACAAGAGAAGCCACAGACAGTATGTGGACAATGAGCACAACTGCCTTCCTGAGCCACGCGGTGTGGGCTGAGGGCTGGGGCACGTCCGCCAGCTCCGGCTCTAGAAGGCTGGCCATGCCTGTCCTGATGCTTACAGATTCATCTCAACCATCACTTCTGCCACCGAAACTTTTCCTGAGCAGGTAAGTCCCCCTATTAAAGGTGCTTTTACCACAAAGTATATGTCTCTTTCATAGAACCAATTGTTGCTGTAATTAACTAGAAATTAACGAAATTATTTCCTCTGTATTTATCTTCCCTATTAGGCTGTAAATTTCATGACGGGGGGGGGGGGGGGGGGACTGTATTTACTTTGTTATTTTATTCCCAGCATGTGGTGGAGAACACGGCACAAGGTAGCAATCGCAAGTATCTGCTGAATGAATGAATGATTAATTTGCTGCTTGGCCTTTAGTCAGCAACTTAGCTTTCTGAGCCTCAGTCATCCATCTGGAAATGGATGATAGTAACAGCTACTTTCCCATTTGTTTCAAGGTAAGACAACATGGCTGAGTACAGTTTATGAACTCTAATACAAATTTAAGAAAAAAAAAATTAGCAAAATGCCCTGGTTGCCCAATATGCGATAAACTGCAGCCCAAACCAGGCCAAATTCTCTGGCTTGTTTTGTTGGCCCTCTAGTCATGAATGGTTTTGTTTTCTTAAAAGACAGTAAAATTAAAAAAAAGAAAACAAAGAAGCCCTAGTGACAGAAACCACATGTGGCCCACAAAACCCAAAATATTTTAGTCTGACCTAGAACAGTGTCCAAGTACATATTTTAAAAAAAAAAGAGATTTTATGTATTTGACAGACAGAGATCACAAGTAGGCAGAGACACAGGCAGAGAGGGGGCGGGGGAGGCAGGTTCTCCGCTGAGCAAAGAGCCTGATGCAGAGCTTGACCCAGGACCCAGGAATCATGACCTGAGCCCAAGGCAGAGGTTTTAACCTACTGAGCCACCCAGGTGCCCCTCTAAGTAAATATTTTAACAAGTAAATAAATGAATGATTAATACCTCCCAAATCCACCCACATTTTAGTATTTTGGTGACTGAAAAGCAGTGCCATTTTCCAACTGCCTTTCTTCCCTTCCTTTCCCTTTGAGCAAGTGATCAAAGTTATAAGGTATTTACCCCCTCCCCAAGGAATCTATGTTGACTTTAAATACATTTTTTTAAAAAAGGAGTCTATAAAAATTTTCATTTTCCTCTCAATTATGTCAACAATTGCTTTTGAAACAGAGAAGCTGCAGCGTGTCTGGGGAACAGATAGGAACAGGGGGCTGGAGACCCAGAAAACCCCTTCAAGCTCGCCCACGGTGCTATGCACGTGATCACCATGTGGAGTCCAAACCTACAGCAATCCATTCACCGTATGGTGTAAATACTGATGTTTCTTTTTCCCTGGGGAATCCATCATTATATAGAAATTTTAAGTGACACATTTATAGGAAATGACAAGGGGTTGGGTTTATTACAAAGAACTGCACTGAAAAGGAAAGGAATTTGGAGTCAAAGCATCAAGATTCAAGTTTGAACTCTACCCCCTCCAAATCCATTAGTCTCTCTGAGCTTGCGTCTCCTCGTCTGGAAAAAGACAGCGAATATCATTGGTGCCATTTAGTAGGTGACTAGTAGAAGCCAGGTGCTTAACACACATTTGACCTTGTGTCAAACTGCAAAGTGGCCATTATTAGTCCCAGCACATAGATGAAGAAACTGATGCTCAGGGAGGTCACATGACTTGCTCCAAGAGAGAACCAAAAGGTTTCGGAGTCAAATTCTGTCTCAAGCAACACCATCAGTGCATATCTGATAAAGATATTAACCTTTGGGTGCCTGGGTGGCTCAGTCAGTTAAGCATTTGACTCTTGGTTTCGGTCAGGTCATGATCTCATGGGTCATGGAATCCAGTCCCACATCGGGCTCTGCGCTCAGCAGGGAGTCCCCTTAGGGATTCTCTCTCCCTGCCCTCATTCAAGCATGCACTCCCTCTCTCTCAAGTAAATGAATAAATATATTTTTTAAAAAAGATATTTAATCTTCTTAGACCTTTTTTATGTTTTATCTTACAAAAAACACATTAAAACTAATTTCTATGAAAGTCCTCCATATTACATTATCGACTTACACCTTAAAGGTAGACGGTTTTCCTACAACGCTCTCTAGAGAATAGTAAAGAGGGATATGTGTATTAGAAGAAGTGACGAAAGCACAAAACTCAAGCGCTCAAGAGTATCAGATTTTGAGCATATCCCTCATGTGCCACTGTGGCCATGAATTCCATTACCGTGCATCAGTTCCATTCTGCTTTTGAACCAAACCCCGCCAGTATACGGCATGGCAGTTGATTACTAAAGCTGAATTACCTTTCCTTCATTATCTCATGCAGTCTCCCGTGTTGGACACACTGTTCCTCCAGCTCATCGTTTCTCCTCTGTAACTTTTCCAGTTTGTTGTATGTATACATTTTCTCTTGATTGAGCTGAGTGATTTCAGATCTAGAGCAGTGAAAACACAGAAGTGACAGACGTTAAAGGTTCTTATCACCAGAGCACACTTTTACTATATAAACTTAGCATTATCTTAAACCCCATACTTAAAAATAACAGTGTAAATAAAAGTTATGTTATGTAAATTGAAATATTTCAGCCATTGCACAATGTCTAGAGGAGGGATATAAGCATTGCAGGGACTCACGAGGTAGACAGAGTCTACACAGAGAAAGGAAGAGTGACTTACTGAAAGAGATAACTTTTTCCAGGAACGACACAAAAATAATAAGGATTCATACTCATACCCCAAATTTATTGAGTGCCTATTACAAGCCAGCCACCACGCTGTTAAAGGAGCAACCCCAGGCCTAATCTCTATGACAGAGCGTTGTTTCTTTTAATTAATATAGCTAATGTAATGGCACATGATTTAAATCATATGGTTCCAAAAGGCATAATGAAAAATGGCATTCCTCTACCCGCCCTCCCACCCCACCTCCAGCTTGTCACGTGAATTACTACTATTCCGGTGTGTAGTTAAAGCAATAGGCATATGTACGTCATGTGACTACCTAAATATTGGTCCTTGCTGGCTCAGTAGCTCATCACGATCACATGCGCGCTGGTGTGATGAGGCCTTGGGTGCGGAGTGAAGGAACGCCAAGCCATCTTTTCCGGTGGGAGATTTCTAATATCCACGTCTGTCATTCTTCCCTCTGGGGCCATTCTGCTTCTCAAGAGAAGAATTCTCCAGCTGCCTTCTCGCTGGGTCTGATCCTAACCCCCAGTGGTTAAGGAGCCAGTGGGAAATAGACAGGTGGGGATCTCATCTTCCAGAACGCAGACTTCCTATTACTTTCCCTCTGCTACGCTCAGTGCCCCTATTCTAACCAGAGCCTGCTCGTTCGGTGTCTTCAGAGCGGAGGTCCCTGATCTGCTGAGAGGAAGAGGGACGGCCACTGGCTGTGTGGGGCAGGGGGCCGAACCAGCAACTGTGCTTTCAGTCCTATGCTCCACCACTTCTGTCTTCCACGTTCTTCTGGCATCCCAAGAGCAGATGAGCTTGCTTCCCATGCGAACGCCCCCTCTGGGGACACATACGGTTCACTTTCCCCCACTTTGCCACCACGGGTACTATTTACCCAATCTTCTTCCTGCCTTCACACATTGCATGTGGGATCACAGGTTTAGCTACTTTGGGGATGGCTTGTGTCCCTCAGGAAATATGCCACCTCTCCAGAATCTTGGAGGATCACCTCAAGTCTCGAGATCTGCAGATCAGAAACCTGAGGAAAGCCCTATCGCCATCCTCGCTTTTCGCTCAGCGTGGATCCTGCGGCCGTCATCTCCTCATGCGCCACTGCCCCACAGGCACCCAAAGTTTAAAGCTCTTGCGTAAGAAAATGCGAGCAGTTAAGGACCAGTTTGTCCCTTGAAGGTTAAGTGGGACCCCTGATGCAGAATTGTGTCCCTCCAAAGAAAGGATTTCTCCGTGAGGTGGGAGTGTCTTTTCTTCCCGGTCAAGGAGACACGTGGATTTGCTTGGTGAACTCATCCCCGGGGGCCAACTGGCGTCACTGTACGAAGCGACTTCTCGCTTTCCCTTCTCCTCATCCCTCATTTTGTTTTCATCCTGGTTCCAGTGTCACCTCAAAGGAAACTTGCCCTGATTAATACTTTGCAGTTCTCAATATGTCAGCGCATTTTTTGGAAAGTACCCCCAGCTTTTCTGCATATATTAGCTTATAATTTATTCCTCTGAACTGTGGCTCGATGCCTCATCTTTCTTACTAGATTATCCATGAGGGCAGGGATTATCTCGTTCAAGCTCAGATCAAGCACTCAGTCTACATTTGCTTCTCCTAATAAGAATTCACTTATATTTGAAATAGTCTAAATCAGTTAATAATGATTTATGTTTCTCTTTTCAAAATCACATACAATATCCAAGAACTTAAGGCAGTTATAAAAAATTGTTAATTGAGTGTTCTTCTAAGAATAGTATCTCCTATCACAACATGCAAAAAAATATTCCAAAAAGACAACAAAATATCCTTAAACCAGATTAGGAAAACATGCAGAAGAGTATTTATCTGTTCTGAGGTACTTCCCCAGAAAAAAAAAAAAAGTCGCTTTTTAAAAGAGCATTCACAGGGGAAACAGATTTTTAGAATATAAAAATGTGAAACCTTTGCACATAAAAAGTCGTAACGTTCGCAGTAGCATTCTTTCTAGAAGCAACCTTGCTCTGCAACCTGATATCTGGAAACTGAATCCAGAAATGTGTCAACAGGAGATTGGCTGCATTACTTACACAAAGGGATATCAAGAGGCTATTCTGACAGTGAGGGCTATTTGGTGGTGGTGGTAATTACTGATAAAATACGATATATTGGAAAGGAAAATATTTGAAAATCAGCATATATAAAGTGATACCATTTTATAATTTAAAAAATACTCTTTCCTCTTCCCCCTTAAAAATACTTGGAGGTATATATTACATATTAATATGTATTATCTCGAGGTGTTAGAATTAGGAATTTTTAAAAACTATATTTTCCTTTTCCATATTTTCTGAATTTTTACAATGGGTACATATCTAAGACAAAAAATAAAGTGACTTTAGCTGAATCCACTGTGGTCATCATGTCACAATACATGCAAATCACACCATCATGCTGTACTTAATAAACTCAGACGGTGATGTATGTCAATAACTTCTCAATACACCTGGAAAAAAATTTTGAAAGTTGTTTTGATCTTGAAAAACCTTCACGAAAAACAAAAGGCAATGGGAACACAATTTTCAAAATTAAAAAAAGAACTGGGAACACAGAAAAAAATGAGACACATGAAGATGAGAAGCATCATTTAATAAAGTGTTATCCCAGTCTCCATCAAAATTCCAATGAATTTCATGAGGAATATGAAAAATATTCAGAGAGGGAGAAATAGAAAAGGTCAATCAACATTTATAAAATTCTCAATTTCTACTATTGTTCAAAATGTGCATAACAAAGCCAGATTCCAGTTGAATATTTGTTCAGTGCATGCGTGCCTACTCGGTCAGACAGTGGAATCCATCCTTTATATTAATGATCAGAATTAATTCTTCAAGGTCAGTGTTTACTTCCTTTTCACTGTGAGGCAAATAGGTTCAATGACTTGCCTGAGGTCACCCAAAGGGTGATTAGCCCAGTCCAGATACAAACACTGTCCTGCCCAGCTCTAAAGGGGTTGTTCCAACCACTGTGCTATACTGCCTCTCACGTTTTCTTTCTAAATCTCACCTCTTTGTGTCACATACTGCATGGGTACATGTAAACCGAGAATCTAGTGTCGTACTTGAGCAAAATCATCCACATCAATAGCCTTGAAAGGGCTCATTATTATTGAAACAGAAAAAAGACAGGTCAGAGTCTCTGGACCCACAATCCCCTTTTAGGCATCTCAGCTAAGGGAATTATCAAAAATTAAGAGTAATGGACAAAATTATTATTGTATTATTCATAAATATTGTATTATTCAATATAATTATTATTGTATGGAAAAACTGGGAATATCTTAAATGTCTAATGAATTATTATGCATACAAATGATTCAATTAAAATGGTTTCCAGGGTAGTGAATGTAGATAAAGATTCACCAGATAACAATAAGTGGAAAGCAGGATACAGGCTTTATATGCAGTGGAGCTCACCCATCAGGTGCATGTACGTGTACATACATATGTCCACACTTACATCCGCATGCAAACTCAGTGCAAGGAGATACCTCACAGACAAAGAATATTTCGCTAGGTGGTAATGTCATAGGAAATTTTTTTTGTAATTTTTCTTTGTAAGTTATAGCCAAATGCCCTACAGTGGGGATGCCTTACATGACCACAAAAAGATAAATGTTGTCTTGTAAAGTGCACAGTATTATCAAGTATTTCATGGCTGATTTTTTTGTTTGTTTTGCAGATTTGGGGTTTTTATTTCCCTTTGTTTATAATGGTAATTTGCCTTCCAACTTGCAGTGTTGGATAAAAATTTGGCAAATGTCCATGGACATCATCATTTGTCTGTCTAGGGCCCGGCATATATTGAAAGAACTAGTAGTTTGCAAAGTTCAGAGAGTAAACTTCAGCACAAGCCTCTGTGTTGGTTCCAGATTACGTCTGTGGCATGATTATCCCAGTGTCATATAAAAGAATAATTGTCTCTAATCCATTTTTATAGAAAATGTAGGTAATTTCTGGCTTCACAGAAGCATAAACTTTCCCCTGCATTTTTATATACCCGTTACATTGTGTGATGGCACTTGCACCAAGTATAATATTTTACTACTACAATTAGGATTACAGAGATAATTGCTTTTTTTAAAGGGAAAACCTAACCCTTTACTTTTCTATTCTTTTAGATTCTCACTTGATTTTTTGTGACAATTAGCAGAGGCCAATGAGTCTCTCCTTGTAGAATATAATTTTTGTAGCATCCTAACCTAACATCATCCAAACATGCGGGGGGAAAAAAAATAGTTCAGCCGGGTGTGTGTTCTTTACTTCAATTAAACTCACACAGTTGGATACTCACTGTTGCCAAAACAGTAATATAATTTATACATTATAGTCCACACAGTAAAACTACACTAAAAGTCATTTAACAATATTTATAACACCATAAAATACAGTGTTAAAATATATGAACTGCAATATGTACCAAAATTATAAAATTTGTTTCTCATCATCAGTGATTAAAACCAGGATCATTGCTCTAGCCTCAATACCCACAACCCTGGTGACAGATTAGAATTCAAATCTTAATGATCAATTTACAATTAACAAGATAGAAGTGAACCAAATTAAACCAACCATTATATATAACGAGACCCAACGGACTCCCATTGTTCCTCTGAATTACAAAACGCGAATCACAGATACACAAGGGGCAGTGTTAGACATCGATCCGTAAGCCTAGCAACCCAGAAAGTGACAGTGACGGGAAAAGAAAGAAGAGACGCAAACCACCCCGTAGTCCGGGGTTCTGTCCTCCCTTGCTGGCCTGTCTCTCCAATATCGGAGTGCGAGGGGCTGCAACCGGGCCCAGGCGTGATCGCCCCCCCTGCAGCGGGCGGAGGCTCATTCTTCCTGCGCCCATCACTTCTCAGCTCTTCCCAGGCCGAGGTCTCAGCCCTGCAAACCGTACTGCAAACATTTTACTGCTGATTCATCCAAGCGCCTGTGGAGAAGGAACACTTCCCTCACTTTGATAAACAGGAATCACAGTTGCACCAAAGATATTTCAATAGCTCCACTTACCACCCTCAAAAACAACCCCAGGACTATAATAAGCTCCCGGGGTCCCGGGGAATAAAGACGAAAGGGTAGCTAAAGTTTATGAGAGCGTCAACTACAATCAGCCAGCGTGCCTGCCTGGTGCCAATTAAAAGCAAAATGGAATTAATTGTCCCGTCTTGTGGTCAGAAACCAGCTCTAGCAAATGCACGGAATCGGCAGTTCATTTTTAGTTCGAAATTGGGCCGTGCCATTCACGAACCCTGGAGTTACAGATACCACCCAAGCCGTGTGGAATGCGCCGGGCAGAGAGTACCAGGCTGATCACTGGGGAGGGCTTGCAGACAACGGGGGCTCAAGGCGCTGCCGTAATTCCACGCACATTACTTGGGGAGAAAACACGTATGACGGGCGCACTCCGAGGGACCGTTTCTAAACCCTTGCACAGGGCAGCCTGAGGCTGGGGGACCGAGTCAGAGCTTTTGCACAGTGAGCCCGGACTGTCAGCGTTCCTAGGGACAGCACGGGCTCTGGTCAAATGGCCAGATCTGCAAGTGAAAGAATAAAGCTCATTATAAACGGTGTGAGCCATTCAGTTAGTCGGGGACTTATAAATAATGTAGAAGTCCTCGAGAAACGTCCTGAGTGAGGAAAGGGGAGCCGCAAAAATTGTTCCTGATTGTTGAGTAATACAAAATAAATGCACTCACTTTGAAGAAAAATTTTACTGTAGTATTCTGAGGGAAAGCTGGCTCGAAATTACCATGAGGTTTCATTATTGTGGACACTGAACTCCCACAAGGATAACACTTCAGAAAACTCAAGAATCTCCAAGATTTTCCTCACCTCAAAGCACAGGAAAAAATCATTTATCCCCAAAGTTTAGTACAGGGTGTACAGAAGGCTTCTAGAGGGCTTCATAAATTTATACTCTTTATTTAAAAAGAAACATTCAGGGCCCTTCAAGTTATACAGGTGAATTCAAAGCAAAAGGTAATGTCAAAATCAAATGATACATTTTGTATGAAGTTTGAAAATATCATCCTTTTCGTAGAGGGAGCCAGAGGGAAAAGAGACTCCGTGGACAAGAAATTAAGAGTCAACAAATGACCAATCTTAAAATCAGTTTATCATATCTACCACAGTCTCGTGAGACACACAAAATGACTATTTTATAAACTTCGGGGACTCTTAAAAGTTTTAACCATAATAAGTAACAATTCTTTGAGTGTTTACAAGGGCTAGGCCTGCCCTTATTTTGGATAAACTTGCAAAAATACAGTAGATACCTATTTCAATTCTTCAGATTTACGAAACAGGCCATCCCAGAGCAGGACTCCAAACACAACTGGACGCACAGTTTCCCGATTCTGCTTTGCCTTTGAAAAGGTTTTCCTTGTGATATAGACTTTATGTCTGTCAGAATGGCATTCAGACCCCCCGTGGAAAAGACAATAATAGCTAGGTCAAAGTCAAATCCAAACTGGCCCGGTCAAGACCCTGAAAACGGTGCCATCTGCTGTGGTTCTACTCCTGTGTGTCAAGCCCCGTGCGAGGCTCCTTCCATTTGTGCGCATGCATATGTGTGTACCTGTGTATCTCTCGGTATTTCTCATCCCCACAACAATCCTGCAACATGGTTTTAGAAATGTCTTAGGGGCGCCTGGGTGGCTCAGTCAGTTAAGCACCTGACTCCTGGTTTCGGCTCGGGTCATGATCCCGGGGTTAGGCTCCGCACTGAGTGTGGAGCCTGCTTGAGATTCTCCTTCTCTCTCTGCCTCTCGTCCCCTCAACCTTCATGTTCTCTCTAAATAATAAATAAAAATAAATTTCAAAAATATACATATCTTAGGGATGGAGAAGCTGAGGTTTGGAGAGATTAGGCATGGTACCCAAGGTCATGCAGCCCGGTGGCAGAGTGAGATTTGAACCGAGTTCTTTCTGAATTCCAAAGTGGTTTTCACTGCACCCTGCCTGTCATCAACACAGGAACAGGTTGGGACCAGGTCAGGATACGAGGGATAAAACCATACTTGTTTCATTCACTTAGTAAGTACGTACCGCGTGCCAGGTACATATCAGACAGACAGAAGCATGCCCAGTCAGCAAAGCGTTGGTCAGGAACTGGGGGAATCTGAAGCAAGGGAAGGGGGCTCAGGGCTGAGGCTCAGTCTCACTAGATCAATTCAGGATAAATGGACAGATCTAGAGCAGAAGAAAGAGGACACAGGACACAGGGCATAGGCGGACCCAGGCTCCCAGGCTTACCCTCACACGACGAGCATGCCTACTTCCCCATGGGGATTTAAAGAATATCTTTTCTTTTCCAGACTTACTCATCATAGCTGCTTCGGCCTGGATTTTCTTTGGTAATAGACATAAAATTCTTACTTCTTACTCTTCTTATAAGAAAGATCATAGGCCTTGGAACTAGAAATATCTATAGTAGAACTCTAGCTCTCCCACTTCCCAGCCATTTAAACACTGTGAGTATTGGTTCCCTCACATGTAAAAGAAGATAATAATTCCTGTCTCAAGTTGTAAGAATTAAATAATATATATTGAGCATATAGTACACCTCCTTGTCCTTTACAAGCTGCCATTTCCGGAATTATGTCTCCTTAGAGAGTAAGATAATAGTCAATCACAAAGCGATCTTAAGATGACACTCTTTTAAGTACCAGATCAATGCAGTTTTTTCTTAAATTGTAATGATCTAGTTGTTTTTTTTTTTTTTTTGCTTGTTTGTTTCTAATGAATTACTTAGATTTGAGCTTATGTGAAGCAAATCAAATATTTCTAATTAGCAGCAACTACTGGTGATATATTATGAAGGTCTCTCCTATGACAAAATCATTTGGGTTTCCTTATCAAACTTCTTGAAGATATCTGGTATTTTGGCACCCTGAGCTCTTCTCTACCCAAATAAGATCTTTAATTAGTATTTGTTAAGAAGGGGCACATGTCAGAGCACATTCTGGAAGCTTTATAGGAACCTCTGCCTTCCGGTGAGCAAAAAGAACTGGATTCATCATCCCAATGATTCCCCAAAGGATTCAGGGATGGGGAGTCCAACAGCTAAGCCACTCATTGATGCAGGAACCCAAGACAGAGCTCAGGGTAACTGGATATGCTCTGATTCTCTAGGAAATTCCTTCTGAATGGGATACCTGAGGCAGAAGTTTGTTTGCTGAGCCCTACTGCTTGCTCTGTGTAGATCAAAGTGAACTTCAGAAAAATACAGAAGAGATCTATAGGTTAGTTTTCCATTGGGTTGTATTTTAATGGGACATCTGATACCTGGTTTGTTTACGTGAGTGACACCTTTTATAGTTCAATTTGAAGTGATTCTGTCCAATACCATTCATTTACAAGAGGAAATCACAGTTGAAGCAGGTCAAGTAAATTTGTCTGAGATTACACAGTCACTCTCTGAGATGAGAACTCGGGCTTTTTGTCATTTAGAAAATAAAATCAGTCATTCGTGGAAACAACCTGACTAGGAAATGTGCAGAAAGTAATTCACAAAGATCCCAATCGATGTATTTTAAAAAAGAGCAGTGTACCTACAAAACGAATGACAGCTGTTCTAATAAAACGAATCAATTTTAGGAGAATGAAAGGATGGTTTGGTTTTACTTCCTGTCTATATGGACACTTTAGAAATGTGTGTATTAAGAAATTGTCCATTCAGAGGAAATATTTTCATAGGAAATACATCAACACATATCTAATGTCGATATCAGCCTCAAATAGTGGAAATGCTGTTTTTATTTTAAGAAAAAAGTGACAGTATTCACACAAACAGTGCTCAGTATTGTATAAGTATTGTATAATATTACCCACCTGCTTTTTGTAGAGATTTGCTCCAGTTTCTTGGCTAATGTACAGCACTCTTCCTTTAACTTTATCAAAAATGTATTCTGGGAGGTCAGCAATGAATACTGTTCATTTTCTAGAAATAACAATAAAGCCCCCACCAATGTAAGATGTTTATGGTTGTAACTCTGGAAGGCTTCCTATGTAGACCAGTCAAAGTGCTAAGACCACTACCTATTTCCTATAAGCCACTAGGTCAATTTCAGTGTCCTCAAAGTCAAGGACCACTCACCTGGCAAGACACTAAATTTGGGAGGCATTAATTTTTCTAATAATTACACCCCGGAAACAGTTTGAATCATACCAGCTTGGGGGAACGTTTCAACGTGTCGATAAAGTGTCAGATTATGTCAAGTGGAGCCGTGGATGCTTATGTCTTTGTAATATGCACGATATTGTATTTTTATTTTGACAATTTCACTATAAACAGTGTCAAGAATGATCACAACTAGATAATTCGCAACTTTAAAATAACAGAGGAACTCTCTTCTATACTGTAATTCCTGCTTTATGTCTCGTATTTGCCCACATATATCTCACTATCCCCACCTCTAGTATATGCTTCTTTCATTATGAAGGTAAAATAACAAAATTTCCCCTAGAAGTTGGATTTCATTGTCAACAGTACGAGTATCACTGAAGATCTGGTCAGGGAATTGAAGAGAGCGTGGGATTTTTGTGCAAAATAAAAGGAGTGTTCTTAAGGTGGTCTTAGCCGTTAAATTCTCTCACGCAGCACTTAGAGATTCTGCCCAAGACTCCTTGATCACTACAATCCTGCAAGCAGGAGGGGCAAACACTAATTTTTCCTGGAATTTCCTCCTCTTACTTTTAGTGGAAAAACACCTCCTGAGCCTGGGAAAATGCAGGAGGGTATCATGTGGGTCAATATGACATTTGCCTCTTTATGAGCAAACGGATGACTTAACGGAGGTTATGTTACCATTTCTCACCTATAGGATGAGCACTCGCTTTTTTACCCTGTCATCAAATACAGCGTACACGAGATCATGTGAAAATTATCTTTATGTGTCAGGCTTTCTTTCTGATTTCAGCCACTGACTGGCAAAAAGCATAGAGCCTACAAAGCAAAATAAATCAAGGCACTAGAAATTAAGCAACACTTTTCTGGAAGAGGCAGGATCAATTAAACTTTTGTTTTAATAGGACAATCAGCTCAGAGTATGCGGTGTGGAATTATAATGACTGACGCAGTCTTGTTTTGACTCACACTGTCTGTGAACACACAACTCGAAAGTGAAAGGAGCTACAGAACACTCCAGCTGAACGCATCAAACTGCCTGCTTCGAACAAAAGTGCATTTTACTTTCAAATGAAAGGTGAAGAGTTACTGGCCAACTCCGTCTGCGAAACAGCACCGATGTGATGAAAGATGGCGATTTTTAGCCAAGCTGCCAGCTGTGGTCAATGCCTTGTATTAGTGAATTTTCACAGCAGTGTGAGAACTTGAAGAATGCAAAGGATTAAACATCACTCTAGATTGGGCTGGGGGAGGTGGGGAAATCATACAAATGCTAAAAATGTTCGAAGCTGCAAAGATTAAATAAAGGAACATATCAATTTGGAGCCACTGAATTACATCCAGCTGCGACAGTGAATTAAGAACCGATTAATGGCTAAAGCTTTTCTCCAGTTTGGATGCTGAAGCAAACTCATTAGGCTTTTAGAGGAGCTATAATGTGTGTACTGTGGGAACTGTTCAATGCTATTCAGGAGACTCTAACTGTAAGCTCAGAGCATTTCCCGCAGAGCTTCTGATGCTATTTTTTTATATAACATGTGTGCCTGAAAACCCAGCCAAAAACAAGCCCTTTGTTTTTCTACTTTGTTGTGGTCTCTCTCAGCTTTACGTTTCTTGAACACAGGTAAATAAACTCATAATCCAGATGGTGCAACAGATGTGAGAGCAGCACTCTGAAATCAACAGACAGTGGGCAATACTTTCCATTTTCTCTTTTAAACGCTAACTAATATGTAATTCGGAATCTCCGGTGTAGTTAGCATCTGCTCCCTTCGGCCAGCCAAAGGTTACAGGTGTTCCTGATGTCATTTCACAGTAAGGCGTGGGCCTGGCTTGTGAGCCAGTGCCCAGGCTCTAATCTCTCCTACCACCTACCAGTTCTGTCGTGCTGGGCCTCCATTTGCTGTATCTTCTGTGTCAGCTCCTGCTCTCTTTGCTGGGCCTGAAGGGCTTGGGCCTTTGCTTCGTTGCTGAAGCTCTGCTGAATGCTATCTTTTTCCAGTCTACAAAGCAGAGAGGAGACAGACAGAAATGTCATCTACACACGCACCGAGCCTCACCATTTCCCCTACAGACCACGGAGAGCTGAACGCAGTAAACTGTGAAGCAGAAGATAACAATCTTTGTCAGACCCCCTGTTCCCCTACTCTTCCACCTTCCCAGCTCCCTCTCCCCTCCCCCCATTCCCCCCACCCCCCATCCCCCCACCCACCCTGGCCCCCTGGGGGAGGAGAGCCAAAGGGCCTTTCATGCTGTGTTTAATACATGCCATACATCGAAACAGATTCCAGGATACAACTTCCAAAAATCAAGAAATCGTGATAACCGAATACTAGTATTTCGTAACCTGAAAACACAAACTTCCTTTTCAGTAAGACTGTCAACATTCTGGGCCACCATTCCGTGTTTTAACTTTTGAACGGTCCATATTTCCTACAGATCTTGCAGTCCTACGAACGGCACGGTTCAATACACCACAACTTAAATTTTTGAAACTCAGCTTTGTAGACCACCTCTGCTTTTCCTCCCCAACTTAAAACGGAATCTCAGATAGAGTCTAGGGAATCCTATCCAGGAGCAGGGAAATGGTTCTGCATTTTTCGTTAAACGTTTTCACATATTAGGCCACGTAATGGGAACAGAAATATGACCACGAGAACAAGTAACTTCCCCCAGCACTTCCTAATGAAGACCCCTTTTGGTTCACACTGAAGCAAGTTTGCAGGATGAGAATATTCCATAGTCCAAGACAATGTTGTACCCGTGGTGATCGGATTACTGACCCAGTGAGATGGGTTATTCCGCTTCTAAAGTGTTTCCTAAAGACAGAAATTGTCTGAACAATTAGAAGACAGGACCACACCTCTGACAGTGACACTGACCCCCCCCCCCCACACACACACACATTAGGTTGGTTCCTTATACTCTAAACACAGGTAAGTGAAATGAGGGTTTCCTTTAATTAACTGACTTAGTTATTTCTAACTCCTATCTCCTTGTGGGCATTTCTCATCCGTGCTGTTTTAGTTTACTAATTGAGATATTTACTGCCTTGCCTTTGCCAAACTAAAAATAAACAATTCCATAAAGCTATCACTAGTCGTCTACATACCGCTGTGGAGCGTCGATTCATTGGCTTCTAATTATAAAGCAACATAAGGAAAGTCTGTATTGAAACTGGTCAACGCATGCGGTAATGTTGTAGTATAAAAGTTCAGGAGGAATCTATACCCATACCTCACTCAACCGGAACATCAGGAGTCCACGCTAAATGTGAAATAAGGTCCCTTCTGGTGCATCTAATAACAGCCCCCCTTGGACCTGCTCCAAGGTCTTCCCTCACACTCAGTTCCAAACCGGTATACTGCAACAAACAGATACACTAGGCCACTTTTTGCCTTCCCAGTCGCACCATGCGTCTTCTGCCCATGGACCACTGCATATGTCTCTCTGCTTCCCCCCTGCGTCCTGTTCCTCCCCTGCACTCCTTACCCACCCCTGTCCCTCTGCTCAGTGAACACTACTCCTTTAAGGTCTGCTCAAAATTCTCCCCTCTCCATCCATTCTCTCCGAAATTAAGTATTCCTTCCTCGGTGACCTTAATATATGTTGTAAATGAATGCGTCCCACTACGATGGCGTTAGTCACACTTGACTTACTGCTTCTTGTCATCTTTGTCTCTCTAAATCTGGAGCCCGGCTCAGGACTGGCACACCAGCAGCGGGCAGTGAAGGCTTAATGAATGAAGAGATGTTCTTAGACCCTTGCCCTGGGGGAAGGGAAGATGCTGTCTTTACCGAGGCTGGGGAATCTGCTCAAGGCTGGAATGAGGAGGCAAAAACTTTTCAGACATGTCAAAGAGCAGAGTGCCTGGAAGAGAGTGGTTCTAGTGGCTTCGCCAGCTAGAGACCGTGCTGTGCCAGGAATCAGCCTAAAAAGAGCACTGTGGACTCTTCCACTGAGGGACCACCCCGAGGTCAGACCCCTGGTTACAGGCAGGGAGATGTGAGGCTCTGAGACCACTAATAACCAGGTAGCTGGACAGTGCACTGCTCAAAACCAGCATCCACTGGAGAGTGAAAAGGAGCGCTACTGATAATCACGCCAGGACAAGAGCCATAATTGGGGCCACCCTTTGCAAACCAGGGCTATGGTTCTCTTACATAAAGGGGTTGCCAGTCTCAACGTTAATTTTTAGCATGAGAAGTTGCCTCATAACTGATATTCTAAATTGACTATGGAAAAAAATAACTATCGTTATCGTAGTTTTCCTTATAAAATAAGACAATTTAAAAGAATGCATACTGAGAAGGCTAGGTGATCCATCATGATCCTGGGGTCCTGGGATGGAGCCCTACGTTGGGCTCCCTGCTCACCAGGAAGCCTGCTTCTCCCTCTCCCTCTGTTCCCCACCCCCCCACCCAACTTGTATACAAGCTTTCTCTCAAATACCTAAATAAAATCTTAAAAAAAACCAATACTATACCAACGAATGTTGTATCATACACCAAGTTTTGTTTCTTGAGTGCTTCTCCAATTTTTATTCTATTTAAGAAACATGTTGTTTCGTAATTTTTAATTGAGGTATAATTGACATATATTAGTTTCAGGTGTACAACACAATGGCTCGATATCTGTACAAAGTATGAATGATCACCAGTAGTCTAGTTAACATTTTTTTTCACTGCATAAAGACACGGCATAGCTTTACGTTCCTCTTTCCTCCCTCTAGCCCCCTTTCCTTCTGTGTCGCCTTCTCCTCTCGCAGGTTCCTTCTGACATAGTAGGCTTTTTATAAAACCTTAGAATGTTAGAACTGAAAGGGAATCTCAGATCTGTTTAATCAAATCCTCTCACATTACAGCTGAGAGAAGCCACAGGCTCGAAGGTTACATTGTAAGTGATGTGAAGGCAGAGGAGGGATTTGAAATATTCTGATTTAGGGAAACCTATTTTATGGTGCTCTAGAGGCAATGCAATGGTGGATTGAAAGAATTCATAAAAACCACTTATGTATCCAAGGGAGGGATTAGAGAAGAACCCAATTCAATTCGTTTAATATTTATCATAACTCTTATTATGTGAAAGGCACTCTGCTAGGCGCTGGGTCAAACAGAGATAAATATGGCAGAGCTCTTGTTCCCGACAGGGACTTCAAAATGGCTAAAACCGGAAGCAGACAGTGGAACACACAGAAAGAAATCTACAAGGGGGAAAGCTACCGAAGCAAAGAAAATGAGAGGCCAGTGCCAGCTGGGCAGGAGCGCGTCAGGAAGGGTGGCTGTCCAGTCTCCCCCAACTGGGTTTCTTTCAGCTCGCACTCAGAACACTGACGATCTCGCTTCATCAAACTTGTAGTTAGCCGTCTTTGATCAACTGGGATAAAAGCGATGGCACTAAGGAAGAACTTCTTGGTTGTGGTTAAAACAGGGCTGAAAGATTTAGCCATAATAGCTAAAAGCTGGAAACAATCTAAATGTCCACTAACCGCTAACTGGTTAAACTGGTGGTATCGCCTTGTGGGGCTACTGGGACTTGTAGGAATAAAAAGGAACAGCTACTGTAAGTAGCACACACGGGTGAGCCTCAAAGGCAGGACGCTTTGTTAAAGAAGCGGACCTGAAAACATATTGTATGATTTCATTTACATGACATTCTAGAAAAGTAAACACTAGAGCCGTAGGACCTAAGAACAGGGGGTGTGTGTGAGGGAACGAAGGGGCGTGAGGGACATTTGGGGTTGACAGAAGTGTTCTGTGTCAGGATTATGATGGTTTCACCCCTGTATATATTTGTCCAAATATTTTTTCTTGCACACCTACAACTGGTGATTTTTATTATATTTAAATTGACCTCCATAGAGCTGATTTTAAAAGGAGCAAAGGCAGTAGAATAGGAACATCCGCCGTCGTCTCCAAGTTACTCACCATCCCCAGTGGCCATATGTGGGCATGTCCACGTTTTCTTGATGACAGTCAATAGTTAAAGGAAGTACACAAGCACTGGACAGTCCTCGAACATGGACTAAGTACACAGAGAGGTGTTGTCACTCCTTTTTTCCAATGACAGTTTTGGCTCATTATATTCTCTAAAAATGTCTGCAATGATATTTACCATCCCATTAAAGAAATGGACTGAAGAATTCACTCTATGTTTTTGATCCTCAAATTTTTGTATCATTTATTATTTTAAATCCTGCTATTTCTAAAATGTTCATGTCACAGCAAAAATGACTTATTAGATTTTTTAAAGGACATTCTAAATTTTATAGCAACATTGAAGGATTAAAAGTTTTTAATGATCTGGGGCACCTGGGTGGCTCAGTGGGTTAAGCCTCTGCATTTGGCTCAGGTCATGATCTCAGGGTCCTGGGATCGAGCCCCGCATCGGGCTCTCTGCCCAGTGGGGAGCCTGCTTCCTCCTCTCTCTCTGCCTGCCTCTCTGCCTACTTGTGATCTCTGTCTGTCAAATAAATAAGTAAAATGTTTAAAAAAAAGTTTCTGATGATCCTAAAGTTCATCGATGAGTCTAGGACAGAAATGATGAAGGCTTCAAGTATAACATGAGCATGGGGCCTATAGCGGTGGTGATTTGAGGCACCAATCCCATATGCCATGATTCTAGTTACCTTTTCACTAGGGCTGCAGTTGGAGTATTAAACATACAACCTTTTTGGTGAAATGGTGTTTCCCTTCCAAAGTACAATACCCAGAGCTCCGTGACAGTAGAATACTGGTATGACAAAATTATGAGGCATAACACGCTTACCAGCTGAGAGCCATTCTTGATGGTATTATAGAGAAAAGCAGCAGGAAGGTAGGGGTGTCATTGTGAGTTAAGACACATGATGTCCATGTGTCCCAACAATGGCGATATTCTCTTTGATCACTTGGTTAATGTCATTGCTGTGCTATTAACATGTTTAATAACTGATCCCAGAGGGGGGAAACTGCTTATTTGCAGTGTTTACCAATTTTCAGTGTAAATGCTTCTATCACGGCCTGTTTCAAGCTACCAATGTAACATCAGAGAACAAGGAGTTAGGAAGAAATACACACAGTTGGCTTTCATAAGCCGGTGTGAGCCAATCCTGGCACAACACTGGTTAGGTGGCCTCTCCCAAGCTTCTCCACTATAAAGCTATTATTTCCCTCTTTGTAATTCAGAGGTAATTTGTTGGGAGATGCTAAGACCATGTAAATAATTACCCTATTCCTCATTAAATTCTCATCTATGAGTTTTATATCCAATGGTGACTCTTCTACTCTAACATTCTTTCTCACTTATTAGTTGACATTGTGCTGTAAGAACGGGCTTTCCTTTCTCTCCCATTATTAATTCATTGATATTAGCATGGAGTCATGGATTCTTTTTTCACTCAGCGGGCTATAATCTAGTGTGGTCTTTTTTTTTTTTTTGGTTCAACTCATCCTAGATTTGGCCAGTACGAACCCCTTCAAGCTATTTCCTATATCTCTATTATCCCTATGAACTTCTTGGCTTTCAACCCCCACCAAGATGTTTCAGGCTCCCAAGTCTTGGGATCAGCTTTTGTCCAAGGAACTCTTCTGCCTTTTAGTGGAGAATGGTATTTAGAAACCAAGATCTATCATCATGTGGTATACACTGCTACCAAGAAGTCTGCTCCTAGGTCACCTTAGTAGACAGGACCAGGATGGGAATATACATATAAATGTATAAATATATAAGTATTTTTCCAATTAGTATATGTTTATATACATATACAATTAGTGTATGTATATGGCCATATACAATTAGTATATGTTTATACTAATAGTACATGTACATTCACACCAATCTCTCCAATTCTGATCCAACAACATAGATAGAACCTAGTTCCCCTCTTTCCATCACTATAACTTTCCTCCTCAACAGTGAGAAACATGGCTCCCATGGTCTTCAACATGTTTACTCTTTTGTTCAATCTTACACAATATACACAGAAAGTACTTTCAGAATTGCTGATCTACTACAGAAAGCATATCTACTGTGAACTAGAATTAAATATTTGCTTACAGTTTTGGTTGCTTTGTGTTTTTTTTTTAATTTTTATTTTTACTTATTTATTCAGCTTTACAAAAATGCATACACACCAGTTTCAGTTGATTTCCTCTGTTCTGGGAAAATTACATCTTGAGGGGCAATAGAATACAGTAGAAAACACATAGCTACAGTGTCAAAAAATGGCATTCACTTTCTTATTACCTGTGTGGCCATGGACAAGTAACTTTATTTAATCTTGGGGTTCTTCATTCAAATAGGGCAGAAAAAAATCCTACCTTAAAGGATTAATAATTTTAGTAAGTTATTATTTATTAATGCTTACCACAAGCTAAGCTCTTCACAGTTATCCTTTCATTTAATCCTCATACCAACCCTCTGAGGTAGATTCTCTTATTGTCCTTACTTTATAAATGAAGAAACCAAGGCCAAGAAAGGTAATGTTACTTGTTCAGAATCTCTTAGTTATTAAGGGGCAGAACCAGGAAATCCAGGCCGACCTGACTCTCAAGTCCACAGCACAAATCCTTATGCTTCGATCTCCAGTTCATTAGGGGGTGCAGAGAAATGAGAGAAAGCTAAAAGGACAACAAGATCTTTGAAATAATTAGATTATCCCTAAGTGTGTGTCTTTTAATACCTATATATCCACCTGGACAGCCGAATCCCAAGATGGTTCCCTTCTCCTTCTCCATTTGTCCCATATGTTATTGGGTCACTTCCTCCTACAGTGACACTGTCAGTTAGTTGTATCCTCCTTAATGAAATTCATTGGCCTTAACAAAGCACTGAAAGGAGGGCACCTGGGTGGCTCAGTTATCTGCTTTGGGCTCGGGTCATGATCCCAGGGTCCTGGGATTGAGCCCCACATAGGGCTCCCAGCTCAGAGGGAAGCCTGCTTTTCTCTCTCCCACTCCCCTCTGCTAGTGTTCCCTCTCTCGCTGTGTCTCTCTGTCAAATAATAAATAAAATCTAAAAAAAAAAAAAAAAAAGCATTGAAAGGTGCACAACTATATCTCTGGCCTCAACCTGGCCACAAAATCCTAGAAGATAAGACACGTATATCTTATCTGGAAGGTAAGTACCTAAAAAAATAGAGACCTTGGTTTTGCTCACTAATGTATCCCAAGAGCCTGGAATGATGCCTGGGATATAGCTGTGTGGTCAACAGATATTTGATGAATGAATAAATGAATAAATCAACAAATGAATGAACGAATGAACAAATGAATGAATGACCAACTCTAGGAGATGGAAAGTACCAAGTCTCCACACAGGTTTAAGTTTCCTCCTGTCTACTGATCAGAAAATCCCTACTCTGGCCAACAATTCGATTCAGTTTTACACTGGTATGGACAATAACAAAATAAAAACAGTAAAATTAGTAGACAACATGATGTCTTCCATGTTTGACAAGAACACAAAATCCTGTACTTGTTCACTGCTAACAGGGGCTATGTTCTCCTGTCTGAGCAAACGTAGAAATACTAGAACAAAACAGGATAAAAAAAATACAAGAGGAGTAGTTTTCAGTAACCCCTACTTCCTCAAGTACGCAAAAATCCCCTAATGGCATCATACATATTTCCTAGAGTAAATTATTTCTATTTTCTTCACTGCAAAGTGTGTCAGAATTTTAAGTACAACGTTGAAAGATGAGTTATCAGATTAGAACATGAGTCACTTCTAGGAAAGGAAGCAGAAACAGAAAGGAGATCGTCTTTCAAAGGAATAAACACAAAAGAAAGGAAATAATTAACAAAAACAGCCCTAAAAATAATCTGCTCTCCAAAAGTGTTCTTTTACAGTATCTCCAAAATAACTTGAAAGCTCTAACCATCAAGCAAAGGAGGCCATGCTCGACGAGATACTGCCTGCTTCCACGAGCGCGACTCGCATTTACTTCAGACAAAACCACGGATTCTTACCAACTCAGGGTCCTCCCCGTATCTGTGATTTCTGTTTTGCAAAGAACATTCCAATGCATTGACCTCTCTACTCCTCATAACAATTCCGGAAGGCAGGGAGATGGAACAGTTAACCTTGCTTGACATTTCTGGACAACTCTCAAGCCCAGAGAATTCAGAGATGTGCTCAATGGCACACAGAGTGCAGAGCTAGAACTGACACCTGCCTTCTGGCTTCAAGTTCAGGGCACTTCCATTCCATGGCATTGTCTCACATGAGAGGTTCGGTCAGACTCCTACTGGTCATCCATTCAACAAACACTTAAACACCTCTTCTGAGCCACGCACAGACCGCCACCGTGCCTTCAGAATTCATGGTGAAGGAAACAGACAAGAAAGAAGAACTGAAATAGAATGGGAAATAAACAGGAAAATAGGGCGGAAGGCCTGCTACCGTACAGGAAGATAGACCAGGAGAGGCGAGGTACAGTCAGGGAGGATCTTAGGAAGCAGAAATATGAGAGGCTGAAAATGAGTTGTAATTAAGCCATCCAAAGAATGAGAAGAATTTTGCTAACAAGTGAAGTGGACAGCGTGTGCAAAGATTCGCGGAGGAGCGATAACCCAGGTGCCTCTGGAACATTGCGCACAGCCTTGGCACCACCAGAGAGTGGTACAGACACGTTCAGGGCAGCAGCGAGCTGCTGGTAGAGAGAGGCTGGAGAAAGAAGACACTGAAGATGTAGGCAGGAGCCAGAACACGGAGCTATTTTTAAGGACTTCATCCTGAGGGAAGTAGGGAGCCAACGTAGGGTTTTAAGCAGGGGAGTGTTGTGATCACACTCATGCTTCAGAAAGATCACTCTGGCTGCAGTGTGGGGAACAGATGGGGAAGGGACAACATTAGAAGCAGGGAGAGCACTTATTACTACAGCAATAGCAAGAGCAATTTCTGAAGTCGTTTCCTAGACGTGGTAGCTACCGTAGGTAGATGCTGACACTGTACCACCACCAAATGCACATTCCAGCGGTTTTCACCCTTAAAACATCTCAGAGCTCAGAGGTCTCTGATGCGTAAGTGATCTAAGTCTCTCCTCGTTCACGACACCATGGGCCCAGTTCACTAGACCAAAGAATAAAAACAAATATGCTACTGCAGAAAATAAATTAGATCATGAATGTGCCTTTGCATCTTCCTGTTGTCGAAACATCCACGTTTTCCATCTCTGACCCTTCGATGCAAACTGATCACTTTGGCCCATCCCTGCCTTTCCTCTCCAAAAAATGTCAGTGTATCTACATAGTCCCCATAATGCATCCTTCTGACGAGTAACTTCAGATGGGACATCAGTAGGATCCATGTATATGTTGTGACAACTTTTCCGTAACCTGTTCATGGACATGGCATCATTGTCAGGTTGTGATACCACTGACTAAAAAAAGTTTCTATTATTAAAATGTTTTTGAAACTTATTTCTCAGATCCATTATTAAATGGGCAATGTGTTGGCTGCTTCGTGGCTACTAAATTTATTAAGGAATAGGCTGTAATAGCAAGAAGTACAGTTATTAAATATACTTTATCACACCGTATTTCCCACGTCTGATAGAGTCATGCTTCATTTATCTGGGATGTTGGGAGGTTAGACGTTCCACCTGGAAGGATTTTTCCAGGCAGCAGACCCACAGAAATCTGACCACTTACAGTAGAAAGATGTCTAAAATATATACTAATTACGGCTCTGCTCCCTTGAGCAAACTATACCGAATATAATGGACTCCACTCGATAGTCAAGGTCATAATGTCCAATGAGGAAGGCTGCCTGCTGCTGCTGTTGCCCTTGCTGGGAAGCTCTTGGGCTCACTGCTCAGCCTTGTACCTTCAGGTGCCCAGCACCAGCGACTGGAAACAGAAGGCACTTTGTTGTTCCAAAGCTGCTGCATGAAAATCTCAGATGCTGTTCTAAAGATCCAGGGAGCAAATGGAATGATGATCTGCTCCTTCTAATTTTTCTAATTTCTAATTTCTGATTTTTTGCATCGGTCGTCTTGTAAGAGTTGCTGCCATGCTTTTTTGGTTTTGTTTTGTTTTGTTTCTTAGAAGTACTTTTTAATTTATATCTCCATTTATAGCTATGGGTCAAATGGTTGCATTTACCAGAAATCTGAGGAAGCTGAGAAACGCTGTAATAAAGATAGTGGAGTTTTCATTGTTACTGAAGTGCAGTGTTGTTGGTCAAACACCCAGTATGTTTGTACCTATGAATTAGGGTTGTGTTCGACTGACTAACCTTGGCTTAGTAACAAAAATATAGTTCATTCATTTTTTTAAACTTGATTGAGAGCTGCATAAACTTTCCATAATTCTGCATGGGATTCTGGAGCTGGAAAGCACAATTATATTTACAGAAGAGAAAACTGACTGGGGCCCAAGTGTTCGGATTCCCGTTCCAATGTTACCCCCCACCCCCTTTCAAATTAGGGAAGCATGTTTCTGCCACGGGACTGAGGTCATTTTCCTCATAAAGACATTTTCCCTTGGAGTCATTTTATGATTTAACGTGATTTCTATTTGGCTTGGAACATGGGCTTACAACTACTCTTACCTACCTTTGTCAGGTTCCTTCTCCTAAGAAGCCTGGGTGTGTGTTGGGTTTTCTTCTTTTGTGGCCACCGGGAGGCCACGGCGTTCGCCACCCCCGCGGCTGCAGAACTGCTGTTTCTGTTCCCGAAGACCTGCTTCTACCTCTATTCGAACTCTATATTCGGATGCATTTCTACAGGGTAGCCTGTTCTGAGTGTACCCAAAACAGGGGAATTCATGACCTGAGGAAAGGAATCAAAGCAACTAAAATCCTGACGGGCCCCTGAAAGCAGCATTGTGCCCGTGGCCTTGAGGCCTCAGCGCGGAAGCCCACTGCCAGCAGGGCCGGGTCACGTATCTGCACACAGGAGCCCAAGGTTAAGAGCTCAGACCTTGGTGTCAGCCGAATCTAGCCTCAGAGTCCCAGCCTGTTCACTGACTAGCCGTGCCCCCCAAGCAAGTCACTTACCCTATGACTCCGTTTTCTTAAATGTGCGATAGGGTTAATAATGTACCTCTCCTTCGGAATACCAGGACGTTGTATGTAAAATATACTTAATATAGCACGGGCATATCATGTGTTCAGAAATATTAATCGGTACCACTATGATTCTCATTATTATTTCCTAGAAGACAACTAATCAAAGGGTAACGATCCACACAATTATCTCAAAGACTCACAAGCTGGAAGAAAGAATAAAAAAATTTCCTCACCAAAAAAAATGTCCTTAATTGCCTGATAAAAGCCATATGGGAGGAGTGGTATTGTACAGCGGATATGAATTGGGGCTTTGAACACACACAGACTAGATCTGGGCCCTGACCCGCCAGCCACTTGCTGTGTGCCGTTGGAAGGGACCTCGGTCTAAGGTCATTTTCTCATTTAGTGAAACGATGTTGTCTGAATCCGTCAGACAATCTATATAAAGCAACCAGCAACATCCGGCCCAGAACACCATTTGACGAAGGTCTACATGCAACTAATGGCCTGGCATCTAGTTATTTCATTGTCAAGTTTATTTGCAACAGCTGTAAGGTGTAAAGGCACAGGTGGGTCCCTAAGACAAGGAGAACTGACGCCCGGGGCTGCTGGGCCAGCTCGGAGCTCAGCTGCTCTGCAAAGAATGACCAGTAAATGGCAGCTTCCTCTTTCCTCCTCCCCCGCCTGCTCCAAGTGGCAGTTCTGCAGAAAAGGACTAATCAAAGACGGGCCTGGCTACTGGCTCCAAAATTACTGGAAAAGTTGACATGATTTTCTTGTTTTTATAGAATGATTCCAGCTCTTGTAGAAATAGAATTCAGGGTTTATGCTCAGGAGAAACCAACTGCATCCAGACTGGCTGCTGAGGGGAAGCTGGGGGTAGTGAACACAAGAGCCTAGGGCTGCCACGGTTCTAATGCAGCCACTGACCACACGTGGCTGCCGCTACCTGACACGTGGCTGGGCTGAATTGAGAGGCGTTGTCGGTGTAAATAATACACACCAGGCTGGGGAGACTTAGGAAAAAAAAAAAAAAAAGGAAAAAAAACAAAACAAAACAAAACTCATTAATTTATACTGATTACATGTTGAAATGATACCACATTCTGTGTTGGGTTATAAACTATTGGAATTAACTTCACCTGTTTCTTTTCACCTTTTAAAATGCGGCTATTTGTAAGTTTTTCATTAAATACGTGGCTTGTGTGTTGTGGCTCTCCCTGTATTTCCATTGGACAGTGTGGGTTTGAGCATAACTCCTTTGTCTACTTCCTCAGAGCAGAGAGTCATTTTCAATCCTCATGGGCCACCAATCAATTAGGTTTTTGTTGCCAAAACCTGCTAACTTTAAGTGCTTCATGAAGATATCAAATCTCATAATTTTTTATAAAAAGCAAAAGCTATTAAAATAATATATACCTTTTTACGTTAACAAATTTCTCACTTAAGTCGGCCAGTCACCACTGCTTGAAAGGAGAAACAAAGGAGAATTCTGATACAAAATGAAGAACAGCCAATGCTGAAGCAGTTACCATATTACACAAATGTAAGCAAAATAAACGCTTTAAAAAAAAAAATCAGATCTGGTTTGAAGCACCTCCCCAAATACATATGCATAATGAAAATTAAATTATAAAGCCTGGTAAAAAGTATTCCACACAGCCAAGTTGGCAAATTACAGAAAAATATCATTATGAACATGCATTAGGTCTCCTAATAAGTAAATGTGCGTACACTTGGAAAATCTTCAGCATTTAATAGTCTTTCTGTAATTGTTAAATGGCAATAACAGATTCCCTAAGAGATTTTTCCTCCTGAAATCTGGAGGTAATCTCCTAAAATCTAAATTTTTTCCTAAAAAAAAATATGTTCCCAACAGATTTTTGAATCTCCAATAATCAACCTTGTATCATTCATTACTTGTTTCTCGTAAAAAAAAACAAAAACAAAAACAAAAAAAACAACTCAGCACTTTCCAAGTGGGTCAAGAGGACCGCGCAGTCATATTACTCAATGTGTCAGCCAGTTTGATCGACCACCCCACCGCCTGGTGAGCTATCTCTTGCCTCTGTAGCTCTCACTGACTGCAGAGCAGAAATCTGCACTTTGTGGAATTCAGATAAACCAATGAATGGTTTCAGCCCTCTACAAAAATTGCTGGAGTTTGTTGGAAGAAACAGCACTCACGAACCCGGTAAGGGGAGGGGTGGGTGGGAAGCCAGGACCACACACAGCAAGCCCTCGCGAGAGTCGCTGTTCCCGCCATCATTATCCCTGCCACATCATTATTTACAGAGAATCTTACCACAAGGAGCTGCTGGAAATAATGATAAATTATAGGCACCTCCAAATGTATTTACAGAAAAATTAACACATTAGGAGTGCTCGCCTTCTCGACTTCTAGAGCTTACTATCCGTGAGTAGCTCCATTTCTTCAGGATACTGGAAGGGATACACTGAGATGGAAGCAATACTGGGAGATCAGGAGTTGGAGGAGAGTAAGGTCTATTGCAGAGTCCGCCTTAGGGGCCCGGACTTTGAATCTGGGCCAGTAACTCCTGGCCGAAGGTTTTCTGAAACGATGTATATCCCAAAGCATCCATGGTATTTTACTCTATGAAATCTTATTCTAAGAGTCAAGCTTTGAGAGAGGTGCCTAAACCTGCCCAACTGACTGGTCTAGTTACTTGCCAAGTTTATTTTCAAGAACTATTACCATATAAAGTTCAAGTTGGAGTGGTGTAGCCGGAAGAACCCATTGTAACGTTACTCACACAGCTGACCACAAACATGTTCCCCCACGCTTTAGAGGACGGACTCAACCTAAGCTGAAAGGTACCAACCCACCTGCTCTCTGCACGAATGGAAGGGCCTGGGAGAGAAGTCCCAGAGGCGCAGATAAGAAAACAAAAAACTTCCCACACGGCGCAATTATCCTACCATGAATGAATTTAGAGTAATTTTTCCCAAAGTGTATTCCTGAACACCTGATTCCTGGGAGAGATGTGGAGATTTGATAGAAGAGTTTCCATAAGTTGTATAAATTTGGAAAATGCTGAAAATGAAATCCCTTTCCAAGAGAGTCACAATTGCACTAGTTAGCATTTCCAAGGCTCTGAGAAGTCCAACTGGAAAGAACCCTATTCAATTCAACTTTCCAAAAGGAATTGATCACAGAATCGATTTTCTCACGTCAACCCACTACCAGAGGCAACATACAAAGTGTAATAAATAAACTTATTCTGGAGCCTAATTCCTGAGGCTTGAATCCCAACTCCACCTCATTGCTAGTGCCGTGACCTTGGTCAAGGTAGTAACCTCCATACACCTTAGTTTTCTTATCTCTAAAATGGGCTCATGGCAGACTCTACCTGAAAGGGTCAAGTAGAGTCTAAGTGAGTTAATGTGAATAACGTGCTCATCACGGAGTAAGCAGTGTGTCCTGGGAGCTATCTTGACCACTGCCCCCAGGAGGAGTGTTCCAAGAAGTGGTCATTGTTTTTAAGTTACAGCTCTTCTGTTTGTTTCAAGAACTAGTAACCATGAGGAAAAGTCCAAAAAGAAAATTGTTTTTCCTTTCAGCAACAGGTTGTGCAAGACTCCTACAGAAAGATTTTAATAGGTTTCTTCCGACAAGTCATGTTATCACTGAATACCAGGGCTGTATAATGTAGAAAACCAGGAACAGCGCTAGACTAGGAGTGCAGAGATGGAGACTACACACTCAGCCTTCACTGAAGAACTCTTGACCTTGGGCAGGTCACTTAGTGTCCCTCACCTTAGTCCTCACATGCAAGAATGAGGGCTGGATTAAGCTTATTTCACTAATTCGTTCACTCACAAGGATCTGAGTTAAGGAATACTTTTAAATATAAATAATGTTTTCCAGATTTTACACACACACACACACACACACACACAGGTAAGTTACTATATCCACCTTATCCACTAGGATAACGGATCACCACCCCTGCACTGAAAAAACCTACAGTGCCTAGTACAGCTAATGCTGAACGAATGCCTATTTAATCATAATCAACATGGTATCCCTTCATTCAAAAAAAATTACAAAACCCCTAGACCTAAGACACACTGCTGAGTACAGCTAAGTTTACGTATTTCTGGAAAGCTACGAGTTCCACCTATAAAGAGCTTGCCGTTTAATTTGTGATGTAAACAAATGATGACTAATTGTTACGGTTTCTTTTCCCAACCTTTCAATTTGTATCCCATAATTCAGGTGAGTTTTGTGGTATTATTTTACACAACAGGACCACACTAGTGTTCTATATTATTATAAAAAGGCTCTGTATATGTTATAAAACAGATTTTATAAAGGTATTCAGGAACTAGGATGGAAGAGATGCCAAACTCACTACCTTACGATTATGGCAAGTATGCCCCAATCAACTTTATGTAGAATTTTAGGTTAATAAGAATTATCTATTAAGTGAAAACTTCTTAACAAGTGAGGGGAAAGAGGCACACTTTGGAGCTGGTTGTAAATACAGGTGATCAGTTTCCTTGTGTTCAAAGAAATCATTTACTCCTTTTCCCCCAAATAGACAGTTGTGTCCATTCCTTAAAGAGAAATGACCAAGAGCACACGGTTCTCCATGAAGCACACGGGCGTGAAGAAGTGTGTTCTATGACTGCTAATCAAACTGTAGTTCTCTCTTCTCACTGACAAAAGCAAGCCACGGATCATAGATGTGATCTCTAAAATCAGAATGTTCTCAACACCCGCCCTAATCCGATGTTAAGCTACCGATCCGGCTGCTTGGAGACGGGGGATGTATGTGAACACAGCGCTCACTGGGTACACCCCGGGTATCTAATCTTGGTGAAAAGTGTGCAGAAACTCTTGAAGATAAATCACTAGATCTTTAACATCTCAAAATAATTGTACATTTTCATCATTTCTCTTGGGGATGGCTTCATAGCAGCTACTCCTCACTTGGCAACTCTTTATCAGTAATGGAACGTTGGAAAATTTCAGGGGCGGCAGGGATAGAGGAGGGCCCACGTAAATGGCATGGGTGATGTGACCAGGCAGATGATTAGCACGGATGTCTTCGGTTTGCAGAAAGTTTAATTTTAGTAGGTCTAAGAAAACAAGAAAGTCCTCCCTTCCTTGCCCCCACTCTCCACTGTTCCTGTTGTAAATGCCTCTTGAGTTTGCAGGTGTCCGCCTGAGGGCAGGTCACGGAAAGTCAGTGAAAATCAGGGCACCCTCAACAACAGAAATTAACCTGCAGATCAGGCAGGCAAGTGTATACTTCAAAGAGCATTAATCTTTCCGGAACAATCAAACTGGACCTCACGAAATGAACAGGGACTCCAAACAACAAAAGCAACCAACAGCATCTATTCCAACATTGCAAATTTCTTAGATATTACAGATGTCACCCAACAGTGCGCGCATTTGCTTCCCATATGTGAACAAAACTGAGGCATCACAAGATAAATTTGAATGGAATGTTAACCTTCACTTAAATTTTTTTTTTCTTTGCCTAGCTGACGACACAATTTTAGTATTATCACAACGGAGCTTCTGGCTGGAAAAAAATTAAATTAATGGATGGATTTAAAAAAAGCTTAGAAACTTAAAAAAAAATAAACAACTTTCAAATATCTGTACTTGATGGTGTCAAGAGCCAAGATGAATGTATTTCAATTGCAACTTCCAAACTAAACTCACAAATTACTACCATTATGCTAAGTGTTAGCTACCCCACTGTGCAGTTTTGCTTTGTGAATTTTTACCTTCCTCTATGAACACTTTTAGCCACTGATCGCACAGCCTTTCAATGTTTTCTGCCTTTTCCTTTAAATAAACTGGCTCTGGCTCCTTCCATCTGGTTCCCCTTCCGTCAGCAACCCTGCACCTGTTCACACCTCCTCTCCTGTTGGATTCCACTGAACATTTCCTCCTCTGCCAGGGCTATTCTGGCACTCGCAACCTTTCTGTCATTCAATCCATCTGTCAGAAGTGAACTTTGTTTACCGCAAGCTTCTGCTTTCTTCTTCAAGAAGCAAAGCCCCTCAAGGTCATTGTCAAATGAACTGTCGGCATGGATTTAAATCCTCTCCTGCTAACCAGCAGAAGATGAAGCTCTGTTGTGTAATGCACTTGTGAAAATTACTTTTGGGTTCGGGAAGACAATAATTTGGAGTCAAAGTAGTAAGACATGGTATTTTAATGATCATTTGTAAAACCAGACAGCTGATATGTATTTCCTTCATGTGTGTCTGCACTTCTTATTATATCGAGTATGAACTATATGTATAAGAAGCAAAATAAAAGTTTTTAAGTGAAATCAAAATATCATAAACAAGTTTACACTATGTAAAAATTGCTCCGTACTATACAGCATTAACTTGAGGAATAAATATTTTCACTAATGAATTAGCCAAGGGAAGGAGTATTCCAATTAAGAAATTTTACACTGAAATGCTTAAAATGTACAAATATGTACCATTTCAATTATAAGCTATATATTAACACGCAGCTCCATTACTGCTTTGAAAGACTGAACCCATAATACACAAATTGAGTATATTTTAAATTTCATCATTTAAAAAATAAACAGTTCTGCTTCAATAATATTCAAATATATGTTGCCCAACAAGCACACCATCATCTAGTTAAAGAAATAGAAGTTGTACCAACAGGCTAGTTCTGGGGAGAAAATGAACTCATAAAAATTAGGTGAAAATTATACTCTCCAGTGAATTTCTTCTGTGCCATCCCCCGCTGTCAAGTAATCACCCTCCCTTCATAAATCGGACATGAAATCACTTTACGTTGCATTATTTCCCAGCATTTTAGGCAACTGTATTCTCTAGGAAAAAGGCAAAGCCATGCCTCGATTCAGTGTTCTTGCAAGAAAAAGGGAGATCACCTTTTTAGGAGAAAAGAGATGACACAAATTTGAACGAAAGCACTGTTACAAATAAATGTCAGCTAAATGTAAACCTAAGGGCCACTTCATTCCTAACACTGCTTTTAGATTTGGAGGAATTACCCCAAGATTTTGTCCTATTGCATATGCTTTTATTAAGCACAATTAATCAAGCCAGGAAAATTTTCTAAATCCTTTGTAGAAAAGGCAAACATTGAAGCTTTTTTCATGGACATAGAGTTGCAGGCAGGTTTTATTAATAAAAGCAGCCTAAAAACACGCAATCTAAAATTTGAATCTTTAGGGTTTGATTGATTAGATATTTGTAATTTACCCCCAAAAAAGGACTTTCTCAGAACAATTCTTCAGATGTGTTCAAGAAAATTATTGTGATGCTAAATATAAAAACAAAAACAAAACCCGACAAAGACAGCTTCAAATCCAAGTGTAGAGACATTCTTTTTTAGCTCGAATTTCAATTCTATTCTTCATCTCCAAAATTCCCTACGTCCCAGAAATCTTTCTTATGTAATATATACAATGTAATTGAAGGTGTGGCTTTTGAACACCAAATATGAATTCTAAGAGGTGCTTCCTCCTCTATCTTCCCAAACATGGTATCGAAATAAATTGTTTTTATGTGGAGAAAATTCCAGAGCTAGTATCTAATTTACCCAGCAAGTCTGTTTAATATTTTTCTGGGTATTTTTTTTTTCTCTCTTCAGTATAATCCGTGCCTGACAACAGTTTGATCACCTGGATGCCTGCTTCTGTAGCATGGAAAGGGTACTGGCAATGTGATCACTTCCGTGGTCTGGTTTGCTATCTAAAAGAAAGAAGTATTAGCAAAATGCTAGTTTCACAGGAGCTGCTTAAATCACCGTGAAGGAACGCTGCATTCTTAGCAAACTGCGTTTCAGAAACACACTAGTAGGCTTGTTTTAGAAAATGTATATGGCAAGAACGTAAACAAATGAAAAGCCGCTCAGCTGAACAGCACTTACACTCACACGCGGATGCGTGAGTGTGCACACACATCCACTTTTCCCCTCCATAAGTGCGGAAGAAAAAGAAAAGGGGAAATAGCATCACGGTGGCTCCGAGTGAAGGAATTCGGAGACTCCTGTTAACCGTTATCTGCCTCAGGTGTAAGATGCTTGTTTTATCTTTGAAACAGAAAAACGAGGAAGAAGTTTTAGATACTTTGATACCAGCACCCGAAAGACAAATTTCACAGCAAAAATAAAGTGGCGTTGAAGCCATGTTGCTAGGTTTACTAGAGAACAGGGAAGCCGTTTCTAAGGGCCCTGCTAGGTGAGGACGAAGAGCTGATGTCACTCACATGCGTTCATACCAGTTTTCCCGAAGCAGCATATGGACGTGGGCTGGAAGGTAAAAATACTTCAGCTCCTTAATGGAGAACTGACCTGCCTTAATTTATCTCCATTCTGAGTGAGACTAACGGTTCTGCTTTTCTAAGAACTGAAAATGATGAGCATACAATGATTCTTCTCTGGTGTGTGGGTTTTTCTGCCTCTCTGTCCACACAGCCTTTTAACAACAGAGAGGGTACTCCTCCTTCCGCCGCCTTCCTCGATTACCTAAAGACAAGACCTTCTTTCAGATGGGAAAAATATTTGCAGGACTGCAGGACAAAGAACTGAGACATTGTCACAGAGTTGAGCAAAGGGGGAGAAGACAAATTTGCAAGATTCTGTGAAGAGTAAGGAGAGACTAAATGACAACTTTAAATCTGCCACAATCATTTACTAATGTGCTGCTATATCAAATAAGTCTAATTTTTTGACAGCACCAAATTAGATTTATTGCAGAAACTGCTGCATAAATAGCATATGGCTATGTTATACCACCTATTTCAAATCCTGGTAATGTTTCCCCCTCCCCCTTCAAAATGAATAAATTGAGCCAAGCTACAAAGCTTCTGGAAAAAAAAGAGAGAGAGAGAGAGATACTAGTTCAAAAACAGATGTAGGAGATCTGGATTTCTTTGTTAAAGTAATAGTTTTAACATGAACGTCCCAATTCTATATTTAAAAAACATGATTCCTTAATGAGTTATTAAATTTAATAGATCATTTTCTCTCTCATTTCTTTCAGAATGACTTGATCTTATTTTTGTTTTAAGGTTTGGGGTTTCTGAATGATGCTTAGCTTTTTGAGGTTCCATCGCAGTTTCACCGGGGGGAAAAGGAGGTCAAGCGGCTCTAGTTAGGTTCTGAGAAATTATTAGGTGTAATCGCGTGTATCGTCTGTGGGTTTGGGTCTTCGTTTGTCAAAGACATACGTGGTGGAAATCGTATCAAAAAGTCTCTTCTAATTTTAACTCCAGCCTTGGTACCAGAAACTCTCTGATGCATAAAATACATAAAGTGATCACTCCACGTGCTGCACTGTACACATTAGGACGGCGGGAACCTCACCCCTCCCAGCCCCCCCCTCAACTCCAAATGGCACAAAAAAATCAAAGTTCCACCGTAGCCGGGACGGAACACTCACGCCACACGTTTCACGATGGACAATCCTTCCTTCCTGACTCTCTACCCCGATGGCCACCCCCCCCAGCCCCCAACAGTGCTACAGTTCAACTCAGTTTTTCTCTTGGAACAAAAGTTTCCGCTCTTCCGTTGATGGGAAAGACATTGCAAGGTCTTATCTCAGACCAATGGGCACACCACTGCAAACATCATGGCACTCGGCTACCCCGCAGACTCCCTCTCTGTGGTCAGTCTTCCCAGCTGCCCTATCTGTTACTGTCTGATTAGTTCTGCTAAGGAGCCCCTCCCCTGCCAGCTTTCGGTGCCATCTGTTCGACACAAGATGGCTGCTGCCCAGCAACCTCGCACTGCCCTCCTACCTGGCACCCGGCTACCATCCTTACCCCAAAGTGCTAACACAGGTTCTCGCTGCTGGCAGAGTCAGGATTTCATTACTACTACTTTGACAAGTGCAGGGTTGTTTGTAATTTCTCTTTTATCCTGATTTTGATTGTACAACCACCTCCCACTGATTCAGTTTGCTTCAGTTTTGTTGCTCACAGATTTTACTCTCCACATTAATCTCCCTCTGGCATGTTACTGCATCTGTTCCCTTTTTTATTATTAATTTTCAAATTCCCACCATTTTTGACAAAAAGGAGGTAATCTACACTCTGTTTCTGCCCATTTCATTTTCTTTAATTTGGAAGATAAGTATGAAAGCATGCCAAAGAAGTTAATTCTCCGTTAACAGTTGATTTTCTGGCATCCCTACGCCTTTGTATATGAAAAACAGATAGGAATAAATGTTGACTGAATCACAACAACATAGTCGCAACCGTTCCTGAATTTAATGAAAAGCAAACATATGAAACGGCATCTCAAAAGTTTATTAGTTACATGAGTTGTCTCATGCTGTCAACCTCTCTTCCACTTTGAACAGAAAGCCTTTGTGCAAATCAGCCCGAGCGCAGGATCTGAATTTGGGCTCCCTTTGCAGATCCGACAGGGGCTCTGTTTTCACCGTGGATGAATTTTATCTAATTCCTTAATACAATTATCATCCTTCCTCACCCTAACACTGTTGACTCATTCAGTAGTGCCTGATCCTGAATAAAGGCCTGATTTTAGAAAGGGGAAAAGGGTCCAGAACTGCCATCCGTGCAACAAGGCAGAGCACAGAGAGCCCGCAGAGCTGCTTTCATTATTTCTCGTTGGGCAAACGGGCTGTATGAGGAGAGGCAAGGTGGTTTTTCCTCCAAAGACAAAGAGGGCCACGTGAGAGTTAGAAAATGGGACGTTATATATTTAACGATACACTCTCTTCGTGTCCCTGATTCGTCACGGCCACCGCCTTGCCAAAAAGGACTTCAGTAACTTGATCTTGTCTTAACTGGCCTAAAGTTTTCTAGCCTGAGCAAAGCACTGGGATGGCTAGTGAATTGATTTTACACGAATTCATATTAGTAGCATCATCCCCGAACAGATGAGTAACACCTCAGACTTACAGAACCCTGAATGAGTTTCAGTGATTTTCATACTCACATACATCCTCACAAAATTACAGTTAAGCTCGGTAGGAAATAAAGTGTGGTAGGAGAATTCTCCCAAGGTGACAGAAGGTCCTCAGAAGAAGAACCAGGACTGGTGTCAAAATCAAGCTATGCCCAGCCTGGCAAACCACACTTCCGATCCGCTGCTGGAAAACCAGCAAAACTCAAACCTGCCGAAACCCACTTTGAATGGCTCAACGCGAACACCTCATCACCTCCAGCCCTCGCATATATTCCAATAGTGACTTCTTACTCGATTTCATGTACTTCTTTTGTTGGTATGGCTACATTTAGAATAATTATGCCCTCACCACGGGGTGGAGGGGAAAGAGAGCCCTTCGTACTCTGCCTGGCTCTCCCCCCAACCAGGCTGGCCGGGGCAGGAGACGCTCAGCCCTCCCTCAGGTGACCAGGCGCCTGCCGCGGACAGGTCATGCAGAGCCAAGGTCCCTCAGCTGGATGTCAGCAACACAGTCTGCTTCCAAATGTTCCCTGACCCGTTTGGTGCCCACTCTGAGTTCCTGAATTCAGGGAACTGTACTGGCCACTAAGCCAATCTCACAGAAGAGGAGCTTAATAATCTAGTTTTCCTTGCAGTGGGCCCTGGTCCCCCATGAGACCTGGCCCCGAGGAGGGCACCGAAGAAACTGGATATTCTCCAAACCTCCTCCTTTCTCAGGATCCTAAATATGAGCTTTGATTCCAACACCGAACATCAATGAGTCACTGTATAATCTACTTGTGGGTATCAGGGAAACATTAAATAACAAGTGAGTCATGCCCAATAATCGGTCTAGCCAACACTTCCAATTAGGAAGACGTGTTTAAAAAGAAATTAAACATCAAGTTGTTTTCATTTTTAATTTACCTTAATACTGCAGTTTGGAGCTTTCTTTCAGAAAAAGATTCTTACTTGGGGCTACTAAAGCCACAGCTCTAGGTTTTTGCTTTTTTTTCCTCCTTCTATTTGCATTGAACTTGAAGTTCATTGTTGTTGAGTCGGGCAAGTGCTGTGGGCAATCCTTTCTCCTTTCCTCTGGGCTTCTTCAGAAAATGAGTTGGCCGCTACCACCACCACGCTCCAGGCTGTGGGCCTGTGTGGCAGGGGAGAGAAGACATCCCCGGTGTCGATTTTCATTGCACACACATTTGGGCTTCACAGAACGGAGAGGAGCGAGCCAGGGAAAGTTAGGCAGAACCCACCCGTGGAGACACATTCTCTGGCAGCCTGCGACTCTAACCTCTCCCGCCCCGGGCCGCACCGGGACCAGGGTTCCTCGCCCATCAAACAGGTGGAGCCCAGGGCTCTCTGGCGGCCCAGCGTCCACCAAAACAAAATGAAACGCCTTTGCCTCCCTGGCTCTCCGACAGCCTGTTCTCTGGGGGGCCGGGTGGGGAGGAAAAGAGGACGTAATTTAAAACAGTACCAAGGCCATCTATTTCAAGACTTGAAGATGTTGGTTGCACATATATCCATTTAAAAGTATTTTTGACACGTTCTCTGCTTAATTTATTCATGAAAGGAGTACAAGGAAAAAAAAAACAAGCTTAACTTTTAAATGGAAACTTGAGGCTAAAAATTCTTCAATAAAACTCAGGAGGGGGAAAAAAAAAATAAAGTTCAAGGAATAGCAAGTTTCCATGTCAGGGCTACAGTCCCCTTTACAAACGAAGAGAGAGACTGGAAGTTTGAGCTTCTGACCTAAGCCACTTGTCACCTGAAAATCAGAGCAGGTCATTCATAATTTGCCCCGAAGAAGAAAGAGCAGAGGCAAAGTTATGCAGTGTTCACGGAGAATGTGCTAGACGTAGCCTGACGCCAGAGACCTGCTCCTGGCCTCTGAACTGAGATTCTGCAATCCAAAGGGTATTTCTGCTTAGCTTTGAGATACATTTTTGCGTTGATTTGTGAACAGGAGCTTCACAGCACAGGCTCTGGAGTCGGATGGACCTGGTTCAAAGTCTGCCTCTTCTGCTCGGCTCCCTCCCTCCTTCCCGGCTGCCTGATTTCATGCCTCAGCTTCCCCGGGGCTTGCTGTAAGGACCGAGAAGGCAGGGTGTTTGACCTTCTCGTGTACAAGTTTAACTTCTTAAAATTTTATTTGCAAAACATGAGTTTGTAAAATGAAATAAAAAACAAATGACTAGATTTTTTTTTTAAATTTTAAAAGATACAAGAAAAGGAAGGGAGGGAGGAAGGAAAAGGAAGAAAGAAAGAAAAAGGAAGAAGAAAGAAAGAAAGAAAGAAAGAAAGAAAGAAAGAAAGAAAGAAAGAAAAGAAAGAGAAGGAAGGAGTGGGAAAGAAAGAAAACCCACTGATCATGCACTTGGTTGGATATTGTGCAATTTAAAAGTTTCCAAACACTCCATTTTTGCATTTGTTGCAGACTCATCATTTACAGCCCATCCCAGGCCACATTTCCTGTCGCACTGCTGCTGGGAACCAGGCGTAGTGCTTGGCCAGTGCCAGGCTCATTTATGCATCCTTTCTCTACCTCTCTTTTTAAGTGCTCTGAGAGTTCTCTAAAGAAAACCACAAAGCGATCCTGTGACGAACCCTGCCTCCTTGGCCTTGTAACGTGCTGACAGTGGAGACTCTCACTCACACACCGACATGAACAGAGATGTACTCTTCTTTCCCGTCTTTGCACTTTGCTCCTCGAAGGAAAAATCAGGGATTATATATTTTTAAAAAGACAACAGAAGGGGACACCTGTTGTTTGACGTCTCCAGGGCCCCGGACCCATGTTCCCCTAGCGAGAGCTCTTCCCCTTGCTCAGTGTCCCTCCTCTCCCTCACTCCAGGGCCGCTGCTGAGGCTGCCAATGTGCGCATCCAAGGGCTGGCTGTGTGATCAGCAGTGGGGCGAGCCAGGAAGTCACATTCTTACAGTCTGGGATCAAGGGCATCTCCTTTACCTTCAGTTCGGATGGAAGAAGGTGACTCCATGGTGTGGGAGAACATGAAGGAATGAGCCAACCTTGAGGCAGGAGTCCAGCCCTGGGATGGACAGCAAACTGGGGTGGCCCCGAGTCCCTGCTCCAGAGCCTGACACCAGCTGCGGCTGGATTTTACACGGTCTGGTAACCGGAACTAATCAGTTCCCCCTTTCTGGGTTTCTGTTACCTCAACCCAAGTCCTGACTCCTGGTAACCGGAGAGGTCAAACAACCCCAGTCAAGAAAGCATTTGCAGTCATTACTGCACGGAAGCTCGACGCTCTGTGGTGCTCTGGGAAGACCGAGTTCATCACCTCTCCCCAACAAATGAGCAGTCCGAGCAGGATAAGCCGCTGCCCCCTCCAGTCCGCACTTTCTCACTGTCAGAAAGACACCAACACTGCCTTTCAATTATCCTCTGTCCGCGTCACAGGACACACCTTCCCGTTTGGGTCGGAAGAGCAGGAAGAGCAGGGGACCCCCCTTTCACGGGGCTCTCCGAGACTCCTGCTCTGAGGAATTCTCTGAAGCGCCGAGCACTGAAAACAGGGTTTAGGGGAGAGAGGAAGCACACATGTGAAAGGCAGCGCAGCCGAAGCCGAGCTCCAGCCTGCAAGCTGAAGGGCAGGTTGGCCTCCCTTCTGTGGCGCCCTGAGAGCGGCTCCGTTCTCAATTCACTGGAACGTAAACAGGAGGCTGCCTGCGCTAATCCCCCTCCAGGTCAGGCCTGAGAAAAAGATAAAGCCGTGGAAAGAATATGCTTCAGTACAGGTACAGCCGTAGGTCTGGAGAAGAATGCTTGCTTCAGTAACCGGTCGACGACCATCACATGACCGCTCCGAAACGGGCTGTTTTAATCCATTGCGCCAGAAAGTGATCTACCCACACGGATGGAAGTGGTAGTCCTGTGAGAGGGACTAAAATCCCGTAGCTCTTTAAAAATGTTCGGACACGTCAAAAACCACGTAGGTGAAGGAATTTCCACCTTATTGGAAAGGCCTCGCTTTCCAAGGAAAAAGGAAGCCAAGAAGGCAAAGGAGAAGACAGCTCTGTTACTGGTACGTCAAGGGACGAACGCGACCGACCCCCAAACCAGGATGAAGACACACTGACGTGTACTTCTCTCAGTGTCCTGGGGGCAGCTGTCACTTTATTACAAACGTAGGCTCCCCGTTCCTCCAGTTGTGTTCGCGCGAACAACTGCGTTAGTCATTTTCCTAGGAATTTACTCGACTTCCGGCAGGATGGTACCAGTAGAGGCGTGGGGGGCAAACCGCCGGGGCTGAACACCTGCTTCTGTAACATGGCAGCTTTGGGACCTGACACGGATCCTTTCACTTCTCTGTGCCTGGGTTCCCTCAGCTGTAAAACAGGGGACTGCACCTTCTAGAGCTCTAGGCAGGGACTGGAGGGGCCCTAAATGAAAAGCACTGAGCTCAGGTCCTGGAACACAGAAGGGGCTGGGTAAGTGATGGCCAGGGCCCTTAGCCATGACCTCTGTCCTCATCTTTTTAAAGAGTTACTGCATGTAGCATAGTACCAGGCAGATCTTAAGATGGATATATTCTTAATCTCAGAGACTGATGCTCTTAGAAAGTTCAAAGACAGACTGTGTGTGTTTAATGTTCTTCATGTCTACAGGTGTGCCCTGCCAATGCCACGGTCTCGCCTATGGAGAATGACCTTCGTTCCCCTTTACCTGTTTCCACATGCCCCTGAGATCAGCAAGAGGCTATCTGTTGCTCTGTCCCTGTAATACTTTATCTGGAATCTCTCTTCTAGATCTTTTCTTTGATTTTACCAGCTCTTTGTGTATCTTCTTTTCTTCCCTACAGGCCTGTAAGTTTCTATCAGAGGGGCCACCTTTAATCATAGAGAATGCTAATTTGGAACTCCGGGTGTGTGTGTGTATATGTGTGTGTGTGGTTTTTAAGGGAGCATATTTAAGTGAGAGCATGGTATATTTTACCAACTTTACTTTAATTGTTAGAATGAGTGTCATTTGATTCTCCTATACTTACATATGTATGGGCATACAAAGTTAAAAAAGAAAAAAGCTATTTCTGTCTTATCTCCATCTTATACTTTTTATCCTGATATATTTGGAAAAATATATATGTATATATATTAATGTTTATTGTTACTATACATATATGTATAGTAATGTGTATATGTATGAATATGTACTACAGAATAACATACATTGTTGTATGTATGTTTACATGTGTATTATATGTATATGTATGTCTATGTATGTATGTGTGTACAATAGCATACATTATTACTAATGTGTGTGTGTGTGTGTGTGTGTGTGCGTGTATAAATGTTTATTAATACTGGGCTTTGAGGGTGCCTGGTGGCTCAGTCGGTTAAGTGTCAGGTAATGATCCCAGAGTCTGGGATCAAGCCCTGTGTCAGGCTCCCTGCTCAGAGGGGAGCCTGCTCCTCCCTCTCCCTGTCCCTTGGTCATGCTCTCTCTTGCTATGTCTCTCTCTCTCTCTCTCTCAAATAAATAAATAAATAAATAAAACCTTTAAAAAAAATACTAGGCTTTGAAAGAACAGTCATGAACTTGCCATACATTGGCCATCCCTAAAATGACTTACTGAGCTCCAATTCTTTGCAACGGGCTGGGCCAGATGCTCTGAGATACAGAACATTAATAATACCTCTCATCCCTCATTTGAAGAGTAGCGCATTCCAGAAGGGAAGAAAAGCAAGTGCATAAAACCCTTCAGAGTAGTAACTCATTTTTCTCACATCTCCATTGTCTCTGTTTTGAGGAGTTCACTCTGGATGGAGAACCTTCTGCTCTGAGTGGGAGGGATTCAGAAGGAGACACGCTCCCCTGCGGCAAGGGGGCCATCCGGGAGGGCTACAGTGGTAAAATCAGGATTTCAGAGTGACCTGGAAAAAGGAGGTAATATTATCATAGGGCTAGAGAAGGTCAAAGGGGTATTCTAGTTATAGAGAATAACGAAGGGGAAAAAAGCCCCAAAGTGCAACTTGGCTTGTGACGGGAGCTCGTGACTACTACAATGAAACTAGAAGGCTGGGACCCTGTCCCGGAACGTTACCTGCGAGTGGTCTGGACTTTTTGTAATAGTGTGATGCCAGGGAAGGTTTCAGGAGCAGGTGACAGAGTCAAGACAGTGGTTAGGAATACTGAATTGGCAGTGCCAGGTGAAAAGGGCTAGAAGGGTCCAGGACCCTGTGAGAGGTCAGCAGAGGCCAAGTTATGATGAATGCAAATGGCACGTCTCCACGAAATCTCTCTGAAGTTCAAACTAAGAAAACATCTCTTTTTAAAAAAGATTTATTTATTTATTTTAGAGAGAGAAGGATGGGGCAGGGGTAGAGGGAGAAGGGGAAAGAAACTCAAGGAGACTCCCCGTTGAGTGCAGAGTCCGATACGGGGCTCAATCTCAGGACCCTGAGATCATGACCTGAGCCAAAATCAAGAGTCAGATGCTCAACCAAAAGAACCACCCTGAGCCCCCCCGAGAAAACATCTTAAACAAAGAATACTCCTGGCAAATTCAATGCCCAATATCATGAAATGGGAAATTCATCATGGAATGTCATCAATCACCATTAGGATCACTGACGATCAGAGCTAGATGGAAACTTAGTAATCAGGTTGTAGCCTCATTTTATATGTAAACAAGCAGGCTCAAAGAATTAAGTAACGTGTCAAATGTTGCAAAGATGGCGAATGCCCAGGAGAAGATTCTAAAACTCGGCTTCTTCAACACCCGGATGCCTGGGGAGTCCCCCTAAGAAAAGCATGTGGCTTTGATCCAACATTCCGTATTCCTTCTTAGGCACAGATGACTCCTTCGGTCTCCTTGGCTGGTGGCTCTCCACTCTCCCACTCTTACGGTCACGGCCCTCTCACGCTTTCACCCATTTCCTTGGCTACACCTAGTAGCTTTATGTAAAAGCATCCAAAGAAGAGAGAGACTCAGGTCCTGACCTTTTTCCTCAAATTGAACCTACACTGCACATCTCCACCCAAGTCCCAAAATACAGTGTATTATTTCCCCCTTTTACTCCTTTTAAGTCCCTACTGAAAATAATAATTCGTCTAGTTATCATAGGCTAAAAACATTGGAGTCATCTTTAATCCGGCCCCTCTCATTTGCTACCCTAAATTCCTCTCAAAGATGCTATTTCCCTTCTGTTTTACCAGCAAAGCCACGGCGCAGGACATCATTACTACCCCTTGGACGGGGACTTTTATTCTAATCAGGGGCCCTGTCAATCATCTCTTCCGCAGGTAATCTGTCTTCAATTACCCTTCATTTACCTTCTTTCAATACATATTTGGACCCCTTTAAAGTTCAAGCTCTCTTGACTTCTTACTTGAATTACACAGCCTCCTAACTGAGAGGTTAGTAAATTGCTAAAGGCCAGACAAGAAATACTCGAAGGCTTTGAGGGCCATACTCAATTCCGCCATGATAGCCCCAATACATAATACATAAAGGATAATCATGGCTGTGTCCAATAAAACTTTATGCATATGTAATTTTTATGTGTTCTAAAACATTATTTTTCTTTTGTTTTTTCCCCAGCTATTTAAAAAATACAAGAACCATTTTTAGCTCACAGACAGAAAGAGACAATGGGCCATATTTATAGGCTGTAGTTGCTGACTCTGCCCTAACTGGTCTTCCTGTTTCCTACATCAGCTCTCCAAGTTGACTCTCCACACTGCTGAGTCAAAATGCCGACCCAAAGACGTGATCATGTTGACAGCCTTGCTTAAAAATATATCAGGAGTGACCCATGACTCTCAGAATGGCCAAGACTCCAGAATATAGACAAGGCCCTTCCTCTAATCCCCGTTTGCCTTTTCCAGGCTTATCCCTGCCACACACCTAACCTGACTGTAGAGTTTGTGTCCCGCCCCATCTTTGCATCTCTGTATATATTGGTCCAGCCACCGGGGTACCCACCCCAGCTTCTTCCACTTTGAGAACTGCTATTCATGAGCTCATTACTCAAATAACTACCAAACATCCCTCCTCCAGAAAGCTTTCCCCATCATCTTCACCTCCAGTGTAGTGAGCGAATTCTCCTTATGTGGTCCTGTGGTAGCTGTATTTCTATTACTGCAGTATTCTCACACTTGATTATAACCGCATATATGCAGCTGGCTTGGTAGAGTGTGAGAAGCCTAAGGGTTAAAACTGAATCTGATTTTTTTTTCTCCCTAGAGAAAAAACCAAGACCAAGCAATGCACCTGAAAGATAGTAGGTGTTCAATAAGTATCTGCTGACTGGGTGAACGTTACACTTACTGGTTGGGTCTTTCAATAAATGTTGAATTTCTGTTTTCTGTTTTTAAAAGTAATCCCTATGCCCACATGTGGGGCTCGAACTCACAACCCAGATCAAGAATCACATGCTGTACCGACTGAGCCAGCCAGGCACGCCTCTATTTTCCATTTTTAAATCTAATTAGACAGTAAAGGGAAATAACAGACACGTGATAGCTTATTTTTCTTTCAGACGGATCTACATATCAATACTCCAGTTTTTAAATGTTCTTCGCCCTGGGAGATCTGCATTCTTCATCGTTACTTGTAACATGGCTTTCATATTTGATTTTAAACTTTGTGCAGACTACGTCATTTGAAATGTTTACATTAACACTAAGCTACCTGTGTGGGATTTATTTATTTCGGCTGGTCTACGCGAGGAAAGAAAGACATAATGTTTCTCAGTCACACACTTGACTATACTGAATCAATAAAGACTGTCGAGGAAAAGCAAACTCTAAAAAAACCCAAAAAAAGTCTATCAGAAATATTTAGCCCAACAACCAAGCCACATTTTCAGTGCAAAAGAGAGCTACACGCAGTTCTCTGCATTTTTAATTGTCATCTTTAAATTTATGAATGTGGATTTTATAAAACACGAACACAGACCAAATGTGAAATGCTTACAAAAGAGTACTGCACTTAGAAAATGGGTAATTAAGTTTTATTTTTCCCTAAAACTAGTTTTCAATTTTTGTGGACTTGCTGTAAATAAAGCTCAACAGAAAAAGCTTTCTATGGAACCAAGCAAAACCGTTTTTCTCAAGAACAAAAGAATTAGTTACCACTGGTCCATTTTCAGCAGTTGCTGTACCTTAAATATGCTCTATTTGCAAGAAACTGGTCTTGTCAGACAGTACAAATTGATACTGCACAGGAAAATTCCCTGGAGGACTCTGACTTCAGAAATTAACTCTCTGAATAAGACAGAATAGCGAAGGGGACAAAACCAGCATTAATATTTATTTACTGAAGCTTAGCCACACTGAGACTTTGAAAGCTGTCCTATTTCTGTGGGTTAGTAGTGCTTAGCACACAAATGCTTGTTTCCCAACAGAAGTCTGACAGGAGAAAAACTATTAACTATCATGATGAAGCTAAATTTCAAAACTTCTGGGATTAAATAATCCATAGGATCGGTTTTAACATTTTACGTTCTCAGTTCAACAAGATAATACGTCGAATGGGCACTTAAAGAACCGTTCTTATTCTAACGTATTAGGCAATTTCTTCTCATAAAAGTGTTTTATCTCTTGGGATTTTTCCAGATATCACATGTGTATAAAGGATTTCTTTTCTTTCTTGCTTGTTCCCTTTCCCGTCCTTTTCTCTTTTACTGTTTAAAAAGGGAAGTTGGCAAGCCATTTGGAATATTATCATAACAAAATGTTTTTAACAAAGTTTGATTTTAACAGAACTGGAGGCATCTTAACACTAACCCAAAACTTTGGGAGGTTCACCAACCTCTAGGATATTTTTTTCTCGAAACGCAGGCTGTTCAAGTGGTGCTTTTCTCCATCTGTTATCCTACCGTGCTCAGAATTACATTGTCATATTTAATGTAAAAGGGATCAGTCCCCTTTCATAGTTTAAATTCAACATATTACTATGATTAGAAGACCAGCGTTTTTCTAATTTGTGAACCAAACTGAAGCTCATAAACTTCCATGTGTATTTAGACAAAGTTCTCCATAAAAACTGAAAAACTCTTCAGAACTGAACAAACCCAAATGCTTGCTGTGAAACATGAAAAACTGTACTAAAACCCGAAGTGAGAAGAAACCACTTCTCTGGTAATGTGAAATTTCTGCTACCTCTATCTGAATTTCCTCTGTGTATGTGCATTTGTGTGTAGGCGTGCGTGCGTGTGTGCGTGCCTTTTCCATACAGCGGATTATATAGTGCTGCTACCTAAAATGTCTCCTTGTCACCTAGGGCTGAGCCACACGTTCCCTAAAGTTGTATGACATTGATAATCACGTCGCAGTATCGTGTGACAGAAACCACGTAACTCGAAACCACAAGAGCACGGTTATAATAACGGTTTGAATGCGAACACTGTCAATCAAGCTCATCTCTCACTTCTATACCTCCTTAGGACTCAAGCTCTGTATTTTCTCTCCCTTCCATCTCAGCCTGCACCCGAGGGTGTCTTTTACTTTGTCTCGTTCACCACTGACAGTATCTGATTCTTCTCCTAAATATATTCCTCAGATCTTTCACTTCGACATTTTTATTAGACACAGAATTAACAGGAGAGGTAGTGGCGGTGGTAGGAGAAATATGTCATGTTGCTCCTATTGGTAGAGAACCTCCTAAATATTTGAGCATTGTCGATGAAAGGTTTTGTAATATATCAGTAATTCCCTGCCACACTTATCATTCACATGTCTGGGTGTTTTGCTTACCACATCTCCACTTTTCTTAATATGCCTGAAAGCTGTGTGTGAATCGAATGACTAAGACTAACTCAAGCAACTGTTGGGAAGCCGGCGGCAGAAACCAGTGGGACGGAATGGGGGCTCTGGCGCGTGATGGGATTAGGGAGTACCTGGTGAGGTGCAGTTGGCGCTCGGATTCGCTCAGCAGCTCTGTCAGTTTCAGGCACTCCTCTCTGGCCCGGGCTGCCTTCTGCTGCTCCTGTTCCAAGTGCTGCCTGCTTTCACTCACTTCTGATCTCAATTTCTCTATTTCCTTAGGTGGAGGGGAGAGCGGGGGAAGCATCCGTATCAACTATATGCACTTGAGTTCAAAATTCTCTCATTTTTATGTTTGCTATGAATTTTAATGTGATGAAAAATTATTAGAAAACTGAGGCTAGCTTCCATTTTATGACAAAGGGAATTAACACAGCCAAAAATGCACATTAGTGAGGTTTTTTTGGATCGGAAGATGAAGTCTAATTTCAGGAATGAAATGATTAAATGAGAGGAGTCAAAATGGATAGTCTGCACTTTCACTCTTAAGTCTCGGTCCCTTTAAAAAATATGAACTTAAAAATGTCACTACTTTAAAAATATAACATTTTTGTTTGTGAGATTAGATCAGATCCATGCAGTGATTTACATCAAATACGTGATTACTCTGAAAGGTATATTTATGGTTTCATTTGGATGTTCTGAAAGCCTAATTAAAGGGTAAAATAATACATCTTTTCAAAAAATGTGAGGTGTAAAAGAAGGCATCATTATGATGCTCAATATCACTTGGGGAAAAAATATTTTAGGAAAAAATATGGCACAAGAACCTTAAGCCTTTAGAGCACATGAGATTTCTGAGATAAAATCATATTACACTAAAATGGTACTAAAAAAGGTAACAAAAGCACTCTAAGACTAATAAATATGAACATCTAAAATAAATGAAAATTTATGATAGTTTATTATTTGGTCTCAGGATGAAATTATCCTTATCTTACTGAAACTCAAATATTTCAAAGCAAAAATACCTTATATAGAACGCATGCTTTAAATAATTTATACACTAAAGCAGAAATACTTATCATGGAACATCTACAATTTAAAAAAAAATAAAAGAAATATTCAGAGTGCTTAAACCAGAAAATCAAATAAAAGGGAGTAAAAGGTAGAAACATTTTCACATTCAGCAGAAAGCAGGAAGCAATTTTAATTCACAAAAATGCAATCTCCTTTTGGAAAACAAAGTCATATCTAAGTAAAGTGTTTTAAACTTAGTATTTAAGTACATTTCAAATTTCCTCGCATCATTACACAACATGCTGAGCACTTTCCAACTGCATTTAATACATTAGGCAAGATAAAATAATGATTTGGGTTTTTCTGACATTTACTACACCATAAATATTCAGTTTATCCCCATCAAAACCATATATTACCCATAATTTAATAAAACAACTTATAACTAGTTCTCAAATATTTTTAGTTTCAAAAACCTACACAATAACGAGTCTATCACTTCCACTCAGAGTAGATTTCCTATATATTTCAGATCAGAATACTAACTGCCACTGATCTGTTTCTGTAAAATATTTCAAACTGATAAAGTTATACCAATTTATTTCTAATCCCATAATTTAATATAATTCAAGATATGAAAAAACATCAGTCAATTAAGTTTTATTCACCTAACATGCAATTAAAAAAAGCAAATGTGTATAGAATTGGAAATAATGTTGACTTTCAACTTCAAAAATTCACTCACTAATTTTGTACACAATGCTATATGCAAGAAACCACCCTGGGTATTATGGTGAGCTCAGAGGGCTTCTATCCCTATACTCAGGAGTTAACAATTCAGGTGGGTAAATGAGATGTACACACACACACACACAAAACTATCAAAATACAAAGCACATAAGAAACAAGTGAGTGATAAAGAAAATCTGTGCTTCAGTAGGTCAGATTAGGGATATATTAGCATGGTCAGGAAAAGTGGGCGGAAGGTAAGGGCACATTAACTCATCGAATGACAGATGAGACCGCATCATGAAAGGTCTTGACTTACTTCCAGATTAATAAAGCTGTATTTTTCTTATAGATAATGGAGAGATATTAATGGCTTAAACAATTCAATATGAGAGAAGTTCCTCTTTAAAACAACTGAAGCCTTGTTTATGAGTAATTTAAGATGGCAGAGGTGGGCGGAAGGGAGACCACGAAGAGAGTTGCAATATTCTAGACGTGAGAATAGAGACACTTCAAATGAATGTAAAGTTGGTGAATACACGGAAATAAAAGGAGAGGTATCAGGAGATATCAGAGGCGATTCCAGAGTTCTGAATTTAGAAGATACAAAAAATAACAGAAAATGTATAAAATCCCAAAGTTTCTTAAAGAGAAAAGATGTGACAGTTTTTATAAGCACTGTGTGGTAATTGCCTTTGGAGTACAAATCAGCTGCTTTCTTGTTCTCCTATAACAAAAAGTCAGAAGCTGCACTGAAAGCCAATCAAACACAGAAAGAAAACCATGGGCCTCCGCTTATTATCATGAGCACTGGATGTTACATGTAAGTGATGAATCACTAAATTCTACACCTGAAACCAATTTTACCATATATGTTAACTAACTAGAATTTAAATAAAAACTTGGAAAAAACAAAACACACATGGGCCCCAAAGTCAACACAAATCAGGGCTTGAGACACAGCTCTGGCACTTTCCAGTCCTGTGACCTTGGATAAGTCACTCGACTGTTAATCACATTCTACAGTTTAACACGGGAGTAATGGCAGTAGCAAGCTCCCAAAGCTATCAGGAAGATTAAATGAGATGCTGAGTACTTATAAGAGTGTCCAGCACATATGTAGAGATGAATAAAACACAGCTAGTATAATTATTGCTGCTTGTTTTCTCTATTGATCTTTCAAGGAGAGCAAGGTGGGGTAAGCAGAAAAATGGACAGGCCAAAGGATATATGGCTATCACCAGAGTTCTTGACTTAATTCAATAAAATTTCCCCCAGATTTCAGAGGAAAACGGAATAAAACTTTATTACAGTTGCAAAATGCAAAAAGCATTTTTCTTAGGAAGATGGAAAATTACTGCCTGCTTCTGATTGTCTGTGCCAGAAAAAGAGCTTATTGGTGCAGATCATCAAAATCAACAAATAGTCTAACCAGCTGGACCAGGGCTCAACACTTACTCCCTGAGTCAGGAAAATCTGCCATGGCACCAACTCCAACAGTCAGAGGAGGGATCTCTTGCCAGAAATGCCATGCTCCCCCTGGCAGGATAACCCTTCGCCTCACCCAACTAGGTCAACACTGCTAGCCTGGCTGTATATAGTGGTTCTAAGATAAAGGACCAACAGTCAGAGGCCAGTGGTACAGGACTCCCAAAGTACTCCATTAACCTGCAATGTCTACAGTGCAGTTTGGTGCACCCATCTTCTGGCTACCTAGGAAAACACAAGTCCAGAGAGCATTACACTTTACCAAAAGATATACTTCCAGTCCTGAATGTAACCACGAGAACTAAAAGTAGAATCTGTTAAAAGTGGCTTTCTCAGGAGCATTGTACCAAGGATCAGATATGGAGAAAGGCAGACTTTTTACTGTTTATAGTCTTCTATACCACAGGAAGTTGTTTTTTTTTTTTTTCTTCTTGATCATGGACATATGTAACTTTATTTTTATTATTCATGAGTTTTTCGTATCAGGGTAATTTGCCTGATTTAAGTCAAATAGTATTCAATGGCTCATAACAAAGAAGGCAGTACCCATGCTCTACCCTGTACCCATCTCCAAGCCTGATCCTCAATGGCGCACCCTGCCTTCTTTCCTGATATTTATCTTCATATTTTATATGACATACTTATAATGCTATTTCTTGATTTTGCAATATTAAACATTATCTACTAACTTCCTACAGTGAAAAAGTAACAATTTAGGTCACTCAACAGACTTATCTCATACTCCCATCTAACAATTCTGGTTAAATCATTAGTCACTAGTTCATTTATAATGATTATAGAAATATTGTTCACTCCTGAGACAAATATTATTTTGATTCAATTTTTATGCAAGATTTTATTATTTCTGGAATTAATTGCCTACTTTTGAATAGGTTTTTTTTTTTTAAGTACCTGACATTTCTTCCCCAATGTTCAAACAGATCTGTCAAATACCCGTCAATATTTTATTTTCAAATAATAAAGCACATCAGAAAAATAATCCGTTCCTTTTAAATTTTCCCTCTAGATATATTCTTCTTGGTGCCTATGTCTGGCCTCATTGATCTCTGTCTTGGGTTAAGCCTTAGTCATGATCCTATTAGAGTTTCCTGTTTTCTGGCTGGTAAGTCATCCCGTTTTTCAGTTTACTTCCTTTTTTAGTTAAAGTACATTCTCCAGGTAACTTTTATAAGAAAGAATATATGAATAATACATTTTTAAAGTATCTGCATGCCTGAAAATGTCATTTTTCTATGTATCCACTTGATAGTTTGGCTAGGTATAAAAAAAATCTATGTTGAAATTAATTTTTACTCAGAATTATTTTTGAGGTTAGTTTTATTTTTTATGTTTTAAATTTTATTTTGTTTTTCCAGTGTTCCGAGATTCATTGTTTATGCACCGCATCCAGTGCTCCATGCAATATGTGCCCTCCTTAAACCTACCACCAGGCTCATCATCCCCCAAAGCCCTCAGTTTGTTTCTCAGAGTTCACAATCTCATGCTTCATCTCCCTGTCCGATTTCCCTCAATTCACTTTTCCTTTCCTTCTCCTAATGTCCTCCATGTTATTCCTTATGTTCCACAAGTAAGTGAAACCATATGATAATTAAGTTTCTCTGCTTGGCTTATTCCACTCAGCATAATCTCCTCCAGTCCCATCCATATTGATATAAAAGTTGGGTATTCATCGTTTCTGATGGCTTGGTGATATGCCATTGCATACAAGGACCATATCTTCTTTATCCATTTGTCTGTTGAAGAGCATCTTGGCTCTTTCCACAGTTTACCAATTGTGGCCATTGCTGCTATGAACATTGGGGTACACATGACCCTTCTTTTCACTACATCTGTATCTTTGGGGTAAATACCCAGTAGTGTAATTGCAGGGTCATAGGGTAGCTCTATTTTTAATTTCTTCAGGGATCTGCACACTGTTTTCCAAAGTGGCTGCACTAACTTACATTGCCACCAACAGTGTAAGAGGGTTCCCCTTCCTCCACATCCTCTCCAACACTTGTTGTTTTCTGTCTTGTTAATTTTGGCCATTCTAACTCGTGTAAGGTGGTATCTCAATGTGGTTTTGATTTGATTCTCCCTGATGGCTAATGATGATGAACATTTCCTCATGTGTCTGTTAGCCACTTGTATGTGTTCTTTGGAGAAGTGTCTGTTCTAGTCTTCTGTCATTCCATCCACTGGGGATGGAATGCACTATCTCTTCCTAATGACTTTGGACTTGGCCATGTGATTTCACTTGGCCAATAGAATTTTGTGACTATAATTTAAGTGTAAGTCATAAACATGTTTATGTGGTTTGGCTTTGCTTTTGTATTCTGGTGATTCTCCATTAGAAAAGAATGCCCTGGACAGCTGCTACCCCTTTTGCCTGGACTGAAGAATAAATACCTGTGGAGCAGAACCAAACCCAAATCACGTTTTTCATGTGATTGTCTGTTTTTTGAGTGCTGAGTTTGAGGAGTTCTTCATAGATGTTGGATATCAGCTTTTTGTCTATAGTGTCTTTTGTGAATATCTTCTCCCATTCCGTGGGTTGCCTCTTTGTTATGTTGATTGTTTCCTTTGCTGTGCAGAAGCTTTTGATCTTGATGAAGTCCCAAAAGTTCACTGTCGCTTTTGTTTCCTGTGCCTTTGGAGACATGTCTTGAAAGAAGTTGCTGTGGCCGATGTCGAAGAGGTCACCGCCCATGTTCTCATCCAGGACCTTGACAGACTCCTGCCTCATGTTGAGGTCTTTTATCCATTTCTCTACTCAGGATTTTTAAGGGGCTACTCCACTGTCTTAAAGATTGTAATATTGCAATTGATAAGTGCTATGCTATTCTGATTCCTAGTACTTGGTCTCTGATTTGGTTTTTTGTTTCTGAAAGCTTTAATAGTCATTTCTACTTTCCCCTGGCATTTTGAAATTTTACAATGTTGGACCTTAGAATAGGCCTTTTTTCATGCTTTGTGCATGAAAGGTTTTCAGTGGGCCCTTTTCAATCTGGACGCTTATTTTCTTCAGTTTGGGGAATTTTTCTTGTATTATTATTTTAAAATATTTTGATGTCATACATTTTAATATTTCCTCTTCTTGGAACTCCTGGACATTGGTTTTTGTCTCCATTGGACTTATCATCTAACTTTTTTCTATTTTCTATTTCACTATCTTTTGATTCTAACTTCTAGAAGATTCTCTTGACATCATCTTTGAAAGCCTCCACTGAATTTAAGAAAAGATTTCTGCCACAATTTTCATTCCCAGGAGATCTTTCTTGTTTTCACTGTTTTATATAGCAGCTATTTTTATCTAAGGGATATATTTTATTTATTAGAATATTATAGTATTTTAAGTGTTTTCCTCTACTCTATTATATATTGCCTCAATTTCTTTTTTTCTGCTTGTCTATTTTTAGACAATCCCTTATATTAGAGGCTTTCTTCAAATGCATGGTGATACTTGGCTATCATTTCACATTTTGAATGAAGTAGTGAACAAAGAATGGTTTTGGGGTAATGTGATACTTTACATTATTGTTCAGAAAATTTTCACTCCTATCTCCCTGGGGATGGCATGGATTTACTTCTTTGGACAATCATGGGGATGGAATGCACTATCTCTTCCTAATGACTTTGGACTTGGCCATGTGATTTCACTTGGCCAATAGAATTTTGTGACTATAATTTAAGCGTAAGTCATAAATATGTTTATGTGGTTTGGCTTTGCTTTTGTATTCTGGTGATTCTCCATTAGAAAAGAATGCCCTGGACAGCTGCTACCCCTTTAGCCTGGACTGAAGAATAAATACCTGTGGAGCAGAACCAAACCCAAATCACAACCCAGACAACCTACAAACTATAACCCAAAGCAGAGCTACCTAGTCAAACGAAGCCTCGATCAGCCAAATCTCAGTTGATCTGAAGATTAATAAAATGAGCACAAATGATTGCTATCATAAGCCATGAGTGTGTTCAGTAGAAAATGATTGATAAGTCACTCTAAAGAAATGTGGTATGTGACAATTGTCTATTTCGTTAGACTTTTATTTGATCTTTAAAACAACTGCATGAAGCACATAGGGCAGGTGTTCATTTGTACAAGAAAGAAATTGAGGGTCAAAGATACTGAATGATTGTCCAAAGAAGTAAATCCATGCCTTGACCCAGATCTTCCGATATTACTGCCTCCACACCATATCATAAGTTAAACGTTGGCTTTCAATATTTTTGTTTTCTTATCTTTTCAAACAAAACCATGGTAAGAAATCCATTTTACATCACAATTCAGAAACATGCATGTTCTTGTGCACACACATTTGAATGTAACTAGGATTTCATAAAATATTATTAACCCTTACTTTGTGTGAAGTGCTCAGATATGTCCTATTGCTTCCTGTTCTATACACTTCTTTAAAAAAAAACTTCTGATTGCAAGCTATAATATTATTTTCACTGTCTTGCAATTTGAAAAGCATTGTGTATTTCTGATAAATAAGAAACACTTTTTACATAAATTAAGTAGAATCAAATAAAGAGTTTCATTAAGTGGCGCCTGGGTGGCTCAGTGGGTTAAAGCCTCTGCCTTTGGCTCGGATCATGATCCTAGAGTCTTGGGATCGAGCCCCACATCGGGCTCTCTATTCAGCGGGGAGCCTGCTTCCCTTCCTCTCTCTCTGTCTGCCTCACTGCCTACTTGTGATCTCTGTCTATCAAATAAATAAAATCTTCCTTAAAAAGTTTTATTAAGAGAAGCTCACACATTTCTCTTGATTTCTTAAGAAAAAATATCCAAAGAAATGAACATAAAACCCAAAAATTATGTCGTCATAATCCTAGAGGATAACTACCTGGGAAAACAAAGTAGCATACATGAGTGATTTTATTCCAGTGGTTGTGATTTATCCCCGCTACTAAATATTATGTGACTTAAAAATAATTTAATAATTCTTAATATAGGATAACCTAGTTGTATATATGAGGCAGAGAATGGGGAGAAAAGAGAAAAAAAAACGAGAACAGTAAACAGACAGGAACCCCAAATTCTTGCAAAGTAAGAAAGAAGAACTTGTGGTTTTGAAGCTGACAAAACTTGACAGTGTGAATTTATCACTCAGAAACCAATGGATGAATTCATACAATATATTTAGAAAATAGAGTAGTATCAGATACTGACAAATGAAACACAATAATGTATACCTTGGGAGAGAGATGATAGTTTCTGTCAAGTTCTATACGGGTAGAAAGAATAAACTCTCTGGAAATTTAGAACGTGCCCACTGACACTTCTATTAACTTACAGATGTTAAGGATGCTTCTACCAAATCACTAATAAGGTTTTTTCTGGAGATACACTAGCTACCTGTGGCTATTTAAATTTAAGTTAATTAAAATAAAAAGTTTAGATCCTCATTTGCATTATATGATAGCGCTCAATATGGATTGTTTCTGCCATAGTGGACAGTGCAGGTATAAAATATTTTCATCACCACAGAAAATTCTATTGGGCAGCACTGCTGTGGAATATAGCAATATGCATTTCTAAGATTCACTCTTCAAACTGCACTCTTAGAAAACCAGCCTATGTGAATAAAAGGGGCATTTGGGTGGCTTAGTACTTTAAAGGATCTGAATTTTTTTAAAGATTTTATTTATTTATTCAGAGAGAGAGCACAAGCAGGGGGAGAGGCAGGCAGAGAGAGAAGCAGATTGCCCACTGAGAAGTGAGCCCAATGCAGGTCTCGTTCCCAGGACCCTGGGATCGTGACTTGAGCTGAACATAGACGCTTAACCTACTGAGCCATCCAGGCGCCCCAAAACTTTCCAGTTTTCTAATTGTTTCCAATGTGACTACTAAATCGATCCTTATTCTAAGCAAATTTTTAAAAAAAGAATTTTAACAAAAGTTTTTTTCTTGTTTTCCTTTCCTGAATGTTAAGGGAGGTGGCATCAACCGATCCCTTACATTCAGAGGCATTTCCTCAGAGGGAAAGTAACTCTCAGCCAAAACAAGTATTCAAACCAGATGAGAAGGGACTAAGGCAGGAGAGAAGTGCCTTTCTGAAAGTATGTATCCAAAGAAAAGAAAAATTTAAGACATCTAAAATAAAACAGATTCTGTTACACTGCGACAATACAGCAGACTTCTTGGTGAAGCCAAGCTTAGACCACTTGTCCTTGAGGCCAAGAGATACAGAGACAAAAACAAGAATCATTTCAGCTGTGGAGTCAGTTTACCAAAAAGAGCCCCAGTGACAGCTCTACTCTTTTGGGCTGCCTTAGGAAATGCTTTCTGCTGGCTAGAAGTAGAGGAAGGGGTTGCTTTGTAATCTCATAATTCCAAATTTCTACTTATCACAGACAAAAAAAATATTAAGCCATTCATAAGTCTAAATTTTTTCTTTGAAATAGTGAGGTGCCTTGTTTTGCCCCGAATTTTCTCATGCTCTTTCGGTGCTCGTAAGGGGTAAATTATTCGGGTGCATGGGTGGCTCAGTTATTTAAGCACCCAACTCTTGATTTCAGCTCTGGTCGTGATCTCAGTGTTGTGAGATCAAGCCTTGTGTTGGGCTCGGTGCTCTGCGTGAGTGGAGCTTGAGACTCAACCTGCTTGAGACTCTTTCTCTCCCTCTGTCTCTGCCCCTCCCCTTGCTTGCTTGCTCGCTAAAAATAAATAAATAAAATCTTTAAAACAAATAAAAGGGTAAAATATTAACATAGTTCAAATATCCATATGCTTACACATTCACATTGTAAACACCATGGAGAGAGATCTCGACCTTTCACATCTGCTGATATTAAAGGGGCATTAAGATGACCCTGGGTGAGGCGAAATCTGAAAGAACATGCGATTGTTGGAAAGCCGTAAAAAAAAAAAAAAAAAAAAAAGAAGTGATCATTTTTTTCTAATGTTCCTCTGCAAAAGCGTTGTTAAGGTACAAGAACATGGGTAAGAATGCTGGGTGAGTTGGAGTTCTTTACCCACTGGGTGATTCCAATGGATAAATAAGACCCCACACTATGAGTAAAAAAGACGGAAAGAACACAATGTTAAAATCTATGTTGGATTCTTAAATTAATGAAGTAGTCAAATATATAAATCTGCTCACTGTTGACCATATCAGTTACTGGGAGATGTATCAGTGATGTGATTTGAAAATTATCTGAGAATAATAACTTTTGCATTCGGTTCAATACCAGAAAATGTATCAAGGGCTGTACTAAAAAATGACAGCCATCAATCGTGATGTTAAAAAAGAACCTACCACTTCTGAGACACACCTGCCTTCTGTGGGGGGCTGAATCCTTCATTTTCTACTTCGAAGGTCCCCTGTGTCTTCTAGTCTATAGTTTGATGCCAAGGGCCCTCGGTGTATATGATCCACATCACCCTGCTGGGGGCACATTTCATCCTTGCCTTCATTCATCATGATCACAGACTCAGATGACTCAACGTTAACGTTAACTGCAACAGGAATACATAGTAGAGTTGCAATGCAAAACAGCAAGAGAGAAATGGAAGAAGTGTACATAACTCTGTCCACCATTTAACTCAGTGAGTGGCGTCTTAGAATGAATACGAAGACTGAGACATGAACATATGGAGCCTTTGGTCAGTCACAGAGCACGGGTACCTCTTACAGTATGAGCATCCCACTACATTTAGTGCAATTTTATCTAAGAAAGAGATGTATTTTTCATACACATGGGCCCCCAAATACAAGCCTGTCTGGTCCCTGTCTGAATAAAAGGCAATCCATTCCAACAATGGAAGTAAAATAATATGAATTATTTCTGAGAAAGGGTACGAATGTCTCCAATGTGGTAGGGATATAATGCTCTAAACACATACAAAATTAATGCATACAAATCCATGTGGACTATGAAAATTATAAGCAACTTATGAGATTTTTCAGAAGTCATTTTGACCACATAGAATATTCCCCTTTCAAACTGAATTTAGACATAACCCTCTCCTGAAATATCATTTCACTATAATGAAATATACTGTTTATTTTAGTAGTAGAATTTATTAAAATAGCTTTGCAAATAATTTTAGTTCTATATTTATAAACATTCTGGAAGTTGAGGGGTCATTTACATTTTACTAGTTTTAATTGGAGGAATTAATTGCTTTTGCTATCATTGGTGAAGACTTTGGGATTTGTCCCTACATAATCAAGGATCTGCTATAATGTCATAGATTTGAAAACAGCTTCCTAATACTGACCCCTGTGGCTACCCTTCTCCCCTCAATGGTGAGTTGAGTGAATCACTAGGTTTAAATGTATCTATAAGTAAAAACCTCCTAGGAATGGTTGCTTGATCTCCTACAAATCCACCTCATTGAATTATCATCCAAGAGAGTATTTCTGTTTTGTTCATAGCTGTGTGATGAGAACTATGTTAATGGAGTTATTTTAATAAACTCAAAACACTCCAGATCTTTGGAAGTCCCCTGGTTTACAAAGATGGTAATCCTATGCCATCTTTTTCACTACACACACCATAAAATGAAATATTGGGACATTTAAATATGACAGGTATTGTAATGTTGTTTGTGGAGAGACTCTCACCAAACAGACCAGTGCAGGTCTACATTCCTCTGTACATAGAAAGGAAATCCTTTAGTATCTCGTAACCATTCCATATTATAACTTTTTTTTTTAAAAAGAAATCTTTTAAAAAGGTAACATTTGGCTTCTTATCTTCTAGAAGGGAATTTATGTCAGCAATGTCCTTAACTTCCCAACTTAATAAAAGGAGAAACCCTTTTACATTTAAAATGTGAATATATAAAATTAACTTCATAAGAAGGTAAATTGGTGCAACCACTATGGAAAACAGTATGGAAAGTCCTCAAAAAATTAAAAGTAGAACAAGCGGATGATCCAGCAGTTCCACTTCTTGGTATTTATCTGAAGAAAACAAAATCACTATCTCAAAAAGATGCCTGCACGCCCAGGTTCATCGCAGCTTTAGTCACAGTAGTTAAGACAGGGACACAATCCGAGTGTCCGTGGATGAATGACTGGATCAAGAAAACGTGATCTTAGATACTTAGCCATTAAAAAAAGATGGAAATTTGACGTTTGTGACAAAATGGGTAGACTTTGAGGGCATTGTGCTAAGTAAGACAGATCAGACAGAGAGACAGATACCCTATGATGTCACTTTGTATGTGGAATCCAAAAAAGAAAAACTGAACTCACAAATACAGAAAGCAGATAGGTGGTTCCCAGAGGTGGGGGGGGGGGGCAAATTGTTGAAGGGAGTGAAAAGGTACAAGCTTCCAGTTACAAGATATCTGGGGTTGCAGTAGATACTACCATGACTAACGATAACATTACTGTATTGTATATTTGAGGGTTACTAAGAGACTAGATCTTAGGAGTGCTCCTTACAGGAAAAAAAGCATATATCTATGCAAAGGGATGGATATTAACTAAACTTACTATGGTCATCATTTCACAATATATACATATATCAAATCATCATATTGTACACCTAAAACTAATATAATGTTAAATGTTAACTGAATCTCAATAAAGTAGGAAGAACATGCATGTGTTACATATATATTATTTACATATACTACATATATTTAAATATATACCCATATTTAAAATATGCATGTTTTATACACTATAATCTATTATATGTGCATGCATGTTTTAAATATATGTGATATATTCAAATTACTTGAAATGCTAATTTAATAAAATGACAGGGAAATTAGTAAAAAAAAAAAAATGGCCAAGAAGAAACTGTGGTCCTTCCATTCTTCCCTGAAACAGGGTCATGGGCCTTTGGCCAAAAGGCAGGAGAGAATGGCAAGTGAAGACAACCCCAGTTTCTGTGGTGCGAGTCACCAACACAAAGGAATCTTTGGCCTGTGCTTCCTAACAAATTAATGCAATTCTTTTTCATAGTAACTCCCTATATGATTCATATTAAAAAATGTTAGAGGAACTGTAAGCCAATTCTCTTTAAGGCACTTTATTTTTTTTTAAGAGACTTTATCTATTTATTTGTCAGAGAGAGAGACAGACAGCATTGGAGAGCAGAGCAGGGGGAGCAGCAGGCAGAGGGAGAAGCAGGTTCCCGGCTGAGCAAGTAGCCTGATGCTTCGATGTGGGGCTAGATCTCAGGATATCCTGGGATCATGACCTGAGCAGAAGGCAGACGCTTAACCCACAGACCACCCAGGCGTCCCTCTTTAAGGTACCTTAGAAAGTATTTTCCCTGCTACAGTTAATACATCCAAAATAAAAAATAAACCTGGAGTTGTTTCTCTCAAAATGAGCTGTAATAAAAACAGGAAGATCCTTTTTCTGAGGGGATATCTTTGCATTAAAAAAAAAAAAATAGGTCCTTTCTAAGGTCAAAAATTATTTCATATGTTTTTCTCTCTTATGAAAGAGGAAATATCCAACAAGTACAAATGCTGGGAGATAAAAGAATTACTCAAGAAAGCTTCTGTAAATGTCTATCCTAAACTCAAATGTTCATTACGATTGTTGACTTTATCACCCTTTGAAAACTATTTTATCACCAATTGAGAAAATCACCCAAAGCAAAAATAAAATACTCCCAATTTAGGAAAACAAACTGTTAGTTAATTCTTGTAAATAATTCCTTCCAATCCCTCAATTCAACACAATAAGTGCTATTGAGTGCCTACTATGTGCCGGGCTTTGTACAGTATGTATATTACATATTTTATATATGTATGTATATAAATCCAGATGGCCAGATAATTACACACACCTGTACATCTTCAATCTGTCCACTATTCGCCTCACTTTCTTGTCCTTTATACCTATTAAAACATAAACTAATTTCCTATCATTTTGATAAAAAAGAGCAAACCCAATGATATATCTTGTTTTTCATAGCATTACCTCCTCAAATTTACAAGCACCTGGCCTATAGTAAATAACAGAAATTACTGCAATACTCTTGTTTAGTTCTTGTAAAAATTTATAATAGAAAATCTTATAAGTATTAATATTAAGGCTCCAGGATTCATGTTAAATGAAGTCTAACCATAATTTTTACATTATGTTTCTATATTTTGAGATCCCTTCTTTTGTGTCTCTCTGAATATTATAGCTATTAATACTTTCTGATAAAATAATTCAATTGAAAATATACTGAAATATAATATTAAAATAAATTTAGTCATATTGCCCACTACTAATTACAATGTTGTTGCTACTGTAGCATTTCTCATGGCTAGCAATGGAACTAAACACAAATAAAAAATAAGACTAAATATAAAACCACACTAAAACAATTTAAATAAATGAGAATGAAAAGCATTTTCAAGTAAGATAAAGATGATTTCACTTTCTATATACAAATAAATAAACTGAAATGAACTAAAAGTACTGCTATTCTAAAAGTTTTAACTGATTTTGCTATAGGAAAAATTCTAACTAAATTTAAATGTGTGAAGTTTATTATCTATTTATGGTTTAGAAAACATCTTTTTATTACTAATGTATTGACCATGCCCTCAGGTTCTCATTATGAGATTAAAAATACTTAAAAGAACATCAAGGATATAATTTATCACCCTAAGTTAAATAATCTTTGAAATTTTTTCATGACTGACACTATTACATGAATTGCAGCATAAAGGGTTCTATTCTATTGGCTTCTAATGGCGTAAAGAAATACAGAATTCTAACCATTTTTTATATTTTCTATCTATGCTTCAAATGTAATTTTCCAACTATAATTATAGGAATACCAATATTCAAGTATGCTTTTCAAAGCCAAAATTTTTTTGAAAAGACATAAAAGTACAGACAACTACCAAGCTATAATTTCCAAAGAAAACAAGTTAATAAATTTGCTGCTATTCCAATAGTAAGCATGGTTTTTCACTTATTATGTCAGCTATTAAAAATTGTGTAAAAATAAACCGGCCCATTGATTCTTAGTAGAAAAGCAGGCAATTGTGGGAAAACGACTGTGTCTCTTAGATAAGGCACATGTTTTTATTACTGTCCAACAAGCACAAATTTAAACTCTTATACTCGATGTTACTTTTTTAGGAGTTGTCAGAAAAGCATCAGTTAAATATTCTGACTCCTAAAGGGAAAACACAAGAAAGCTTTAGGGTTATTTTGCACCCAACTTTCAGGACCTTGATGTGCATTCCTTAATTTATCAAATAAAATTTTCCTTCCTTAAATAATGCACTGATCATATTTCTTCTAAAATGTGCTCCTACCAAAGGACCCTAAAACATTTGGGTGTTAACTCCCCGGTTCACATCAAGAGTTTAATAAAAATATAGGCCTTAAAGAAAAAAGATACAGTGAGAGATAGAGATGCCCGGTTGTCATCTTTATCTATCCTGTCCCTTCACGAATGGGAACACTGGGGTCCACCTGGCTCAAATCAAACAGACCAGTTAAGTTCACTCAGCGGGACTAGAACCCAGGCTTCGGACCCTACACCAAACCCCATTTCCATTCAAATGTGGAATCATGCCAAACCACAATGCTAACTCAGTTAACAAGCATCAACAAGCTTTTATTGGCAATAATTAATTTTTTTAATGCAATAAAGAAAACACATCATCTGTTTCTTTTCTGACAACTGTTGTGCAACAAGAAGTTTTTCTCTGTGCTTTGTGTATTCTCCTATTAGTGAAATTCTGTCAATCTCTGACAGAACAAAATTAAGACTCAGATCCCCCTTTGTAAAACTAACTTCATAAGACCATATATGTCACTGCTTAATTTAAAAATATATGTTATTGGATTTTATTTTTATCATTATTACTGTTTCGTATAGGTGCTGGGGCAAAAGAACGTACTTCTTTTCTCTCGAACCAAGAAAAGCTCAAACATTTAGACCTATTCAAGATCTTCCAGCCTTTCACTTGAAACGGAATGATTTCGTTTCATAGGAAATCATTTTTTAATTTTTCATATCAGTTTGAGATGACTGAGGAAATAAAACCCCTACCTAAGGAGTCTAGACCACGTAATGGCACAGATGAGGGAATGCAGCCCCTCCTCCGCCCCAGACAAATATACTGGACCTGCAAGAGGTCAGCCCTGTTACCACCTCCCCACTTTGTTACTCCTTGGTCTACCTGATGACTGAGGACAGCCACATCAGAGCTCCGGCTGTAAGACTCTAAAGAGAGTAAGACAGGTAGAGTTTTCCTGAAAACACACCGAGAGCATCCAAACCAAAACACTCTGACCACTGAAACAGCATGTCTGTCTTCAACTCACCTCTCAGCTGCTACTCTGCTCGGGACACAAAATGGATTCTCCTCCACTGGAAAAATTGGACAATTTAACCTTATCTTGTTGGATGGTTTTCACCGAAATTAATGAGACGCTCTTATGTGAAGAGGAAACAGCAAATTTTAACAACAAAACTGGGTTTATTTTTAGAGACATAACTGATTGAAAAAAAAAAAACCCTTCTGTACTGAGACATGGCGTACGTGATCTCACCTTATGGGGAGTTTTTAGAAAATTCACTTTAGCTGTGAGTTATGGAAATATTTCTGTAAAATTCTATTTGGGGAACTTAAGAATTGATTGTACTTCACTTTAACTCAAAAATAACCTATATTTTCTAACTAATTTGGCAAGAAGCTTCCAGTGCAAAGTAGATGCTTTAGTTAATAAATATTTTGAGTATGATTCTTTTCATGAACAGCATCCACATACAAAGGAGTAAATTCATCCATTCATTTTGTTGACCATCTAGTCAATCACCACAGCTCTATGTATATACACAGCTTTTCATAGCTTAGAAGACAACTGCATACAAAGCACTGAATTTAGATGCTGTGACAATTAGAAAAGTAACATAATTTTTGCCTTCATTCATTTTTAGCGAAAAATGAAGTCATCATAGAAGAGATTAATACAGGGTAATGATTAGGATGGTGTTGAAAATCCACATATAACTTTTGATTCCCCCAAAACTTCACTATTAAAAGCCTACTACTGACCAGAGGTCTTACCAACAATATAAGCAGTTGACTTTGTAGGTTCTATGTATTATATACTGTTCTTACAATAAAGTAAGCTAGAGGAAAAAATGTTATTAAGAAAAACATAAGGAAGATAAAATGCATTTATATGGCTGTTCCATATTTATCGGAAAAAATCCATTTATAAGTGGCCCCTAGATGTTCAAACCCACGTTGTTTCAGGGTCACCGTGTAGCATAGGGATTTGACATATGTATACAAACATGCTTTTAAAAGGACAGTAGGTCAATAGACTGAACAGAAGAAATCTGAAAAAATGGTTTTACAGAGTCAGATTCCTCAAATTTCCGATTTAGTCTATCCAGATTGTTTAGATGAAGGAATGGGAATTTCAGGCAGGCCCACCCCCCTCCCACTGGAGTTTCCCAGCACAGACTGGAATCTGATCCCCATTCACAAGGTACCCTAGTTTCTTAGCAATCTGTGCCTAATTTCTTCAGGTTTGCCGTCAAGAGAACCTGTCATACGGTTCAGTGGTACCCGCGTGCACTACTTGCACGTAGTAGGTATGAAACTCAAATGTGCTTTGACTTGCTAAGAGTATTTTGAAGAAGGAAAACAGTCTGGTTCTCAAACAAGAAAAGAAACCATGAGTTTAAGCAAACACACGGAGGACAGAATGAAAATATCTAGCTACGGGGGGTCTCCGGCCACAGTCTACCGGGTTCTGTTCTGCTATGTGCGCTAAACTGTTTAAACCACTGACTTTACTAAGGACTCAAAGATGCGCTGTTCAAATCTGCCTGTGACACAGACCCGAGAGGACTAATCGGTGATGATGAGATGTCAAAACAGAATCCAAAGAGGTTCGGACCAGCTGACACAATAGGCCCAAACAAAATAACCAACTTTCAGAGAGGCAAATGCAAATACCTCTATTTATGGTCCATTGTGGGCAGCAGACCTATATCATTTGGGGTTTTAACTGAACCGACGCTCAGTAAGAGTTCATAGCGAAACACGTTACACAAAATGAGAAGGCAAACTAATCTAGCTCTGAGGCTCCATTACTGTACACTCAGATGACCGGCCAGGTCATACCCAAAATACCAGAGTCAGTTCTCATGACTCTGGAAAGCAACTAGATAAGATAGAACACAGTCAGGAGAAAGAGAAAAGGGTGGGGAATGGGAAGAGCAATCATCGAGACATTAATTAATTTATTAACATTATATGTCATGTGCTGAACCAGAGGATTAACACAGATTATCTCACACTTTACAAAATCCTGTAAAGTGATCATTTTATGGGCACCTGGGTGGTGCAGTTGGTGACTAACCAACTCTTTATGTCGACTCAGGTTATGATCTTGGGGTCATGGGATCGAGCCCTGTGTCAGGCTCTGCACTCATCAGGGAATCTGCTTAAGGTTCTCTCGCTCCCCCTCTCTCTGGCCCCCTCCTGCTCATGTGTACTCTATCTCTAAAATAAATAGATAAATCATAATTTATTTTATTTTATTATTTTTTTTACTTGACAGAGATCACAAGTAGGCAGAGAGGCAGAGAGAGAGGGAGAAGCAGGCTCTCTGTTGAGCAGAGAGCCCCATGCAGGGCTCGATCCCAGGACCGTGGGATCTTGACCTGAGCTGAAGGCAGATGCTTAACCCACTGAGCCATCCAGGCACCCCTTTAAAAATTTTTTTAAAAGTGGTAATTTTATCTATTCTCATTTTACAGATAAGAAAACTGAGGCTTGGATATCTGAAGTAATTTGCCCAAGTTCACCATGGAGTAGATAGCGAAGTTAGAATCTGACTTCAGGTCCAACCTCTCTACCCACCCACCCTCCAGTTACTGGGACCCTAACTGCCTGTGAGACCACTGAGGCCCCAGAGATATCAGAGCAGTGGCTTGAAGGCTGTGATGCACATGGCTCTCATGGGAAGAGCAAGAACACAGGCCCTAGTGTGGGAGTGTACCTGATGTGTTTATGGAACATCAAGGAAGCTAGGGTGGCTAGAGCAGAGTAATGAGGGGGAAGAGATCCACTAGACAGCTGTAATCAGAAGAGTAACAGGATTTGACACGGGTTTTAAGAGGGCCCCTCTGGCTGCAAAGGGACTAAGATGGGGAGACAGAGGAGAAGGGAAATCAGTTATGACATCCTTTCAACAACACCAGTGACGATGGTAGTATCTTGAATGACAGCGTGGGAGTGGATGTAACCGATGAAAGTAATGGATGGCAAGTAAGCACCCGAAAAGAAGTGTAATATCATTAATCATTAGGGAAATGCAAATTAAAACCATAATGAGATGCCATTTTACATATTAGAGTGGTAAAATACAAAAAGTCTGATTGAACATTTTAGACTAATTAACTGCTAAAAAAAGAAGTATTATTATAAAAGAAGTTTTTTTCTTTTCTTTTTCTTTCTTCCTTTCTTTCTTTCTTTTTCTTTTTTTTTTTTTTTTTTTAGAGAGAGAGTGTATGCGGAGGAAGGGGCAGAGGGAGAGAGAGAAACTTAAGAAGGCTCCATGCCCAGTGCAGAGCCTGACACAGGACTTGATCTCACCACCCTGAGATCGTGATCTGAGCTGAAATCAAGAGTCGGACACTTAACCGACGGAGCCACCCAGGCGCCCCAAAAGTACTCTCTCCTCGACTCTGACTCCAGCTTTCTGCCTGCACAACAAAGATGAACTAGGCGTTAGAGGGTGTGTCCTCTAGTTGACGTGTTATTACTTATTATTGAAAGTTCATTCTTCAGCTCACCCATGCATTCATTTACTTCATTCAACTGACAAATAACACTCGTGGTAATAAGCCTTCTCTGTGCCGGGTGCTGGGGAACACAAGGATGCGTAAGACAGAGATTGACTTCAAGTGGCTTCCTGCTATATCTGGCAAGTGATGTCAGTTTTCTGGGGCTCAGTCTTCTGTCCTCATGTCTTGAGCTTCCTTTTGTCCTCCAGGTATATATGGAAGAGGGTCTCTGCAAATTCTGTCCACGGCCTTCCCTTCCTATCTCTCTGCCCCACTCTAGACGAGGCTGAAATATGACTTTTATGATAGTATTTTTTTAAGCAACAGCTTTATTGACATAATTCACATACAATTCTCTCATTAAAGTGTACAGCTGAAGGTGTTTTAGTTTATTCAGAGTTGTGCAACCATGACAGTGGTCAATTTTAGAACACTTTATTACCCACAAAGAAACCCCATGCCCATTAGCGGTACCTCCCCCCCGCACCAAATGCTCCCAACCTCCTTAGCCGGAAGCGACCACTAATCTTTCTGTGTCTATAGATTTGCCTAATTTGGATACTTCCCACAAATGGGATCATACAATATGTTTGTCTTTTGTGACAGGCTTCTTTCACTCAGCATACTCTTTTCATGGTTCAACCATTTTATGGAATGTACTGGGACATCTTTTGTTTTAATTGTCAATATACAGATAGAGATAGAGATATAATCACATTTTATTAATCTATTAGTTGATGTCCATTTAAGTTGTTGCCATTTGGGGTTATTATGATGAATGCTGCTTTGGAACATTCCTGAACACAGTTTTGTAGGGATATGTTTCATTTCCCTTGGGTATATACATAGCAGTGGAATTACTGGGTTATAGTGTGACTCTATGTTCAAACCTTTGGAGAAACTGCCAGACTTTTTTCCAAAGCAGCTACACTACTTTACAATCCTACTAGCAATTTATGAGGCTCCAATTTCTCCATATCCTTGCCAATACTTGTTATTATCTGTCCTCTTGATTTTAGCCATTTTAGTAGGTATGAAGTAGTATCTCATTTTGATTTGGATTTGCATTTCTCTGATAGTTAACGATGATGAGCAACTTTTCACATGCTTTTTCTGCTATCTGCCCATCTTCTTTGAAGAAACATCTGTTAAGATTCTTTGCTTGGGGTGCCTGGGTAGTTTAGCTGGTTAAGAGTCTGTCTTCAGCTCAGGTCATGATCTTGGGGTGTTGGGATGGAGCCCCGCATTGGGTTCTCTGCTCAGTGGGGAGACTGTTTCTCCCTCTCCTTTTGCCCTTCCCTCCCACCTATGCACTCTTTCTCTCTCAAAAAATCTTCAAATAAAAAGATTCTTTGCCTGTTTTTAAATTGGGTTGTCTTTTTTTTTTTTTATTAAAATTTAAGCATGCTTTATAAGTCCCAGTTACAAATCTCTTAGAAGCTACATTATTTGTAAATATGATCTCTCATGGTGGGGTCTATCTTTCCACTTTCTTGCCGGTATCCTTCGAAGCACAAAAGTTTCCTATTTTGATGACATCCAATTTATTTATTTTTCATTCTTCTATTGCTTGTACTTTTGGTGTCAGATCTAAGAAACCACTATCTAGACCAAGCTCAAAGGGATTTATGCCTCTGTTGTCTCCCAAGAGTTTTAAAAATTTAGCTCTTCACTTGTATATGGTGCAAGGTAGCAGGCCAAGTTCATTCTTTCCTGTGTGGATATCCAGTTTGCCCAGCACCATTTGTTGAAAAACTATTCTTTCCCCTATTGAATTTTCTTATCCTTGTGGAAATTTGGCAGTTGAGTAGGGTCTTTTGTGAACTCTGTCCCACCACAGGAAGCCACTTATACTGAGGCCTCTCGTCACATTTTCACCTCCTTGCCAGACTACAAGAGTTGTTTGAGCAACACACATATTTCATTTTAAGCATATCTCATTGCAAAATCAGTACCTAATTGTGAGTGACATGTAATAGTTTACCAATAACTATTAATTAAGCAAATGAGTGCCTAAAAATGAGGTAATCATTCTCTCCTCACCTGCTGTCTAATCATCGACAACATGAAGGGGACAGACCGAATCATTACAAACTTTCTGGTTCTCAGTGCCCACCAAACCATTGCTCCTTATGACCCAAGGCCCTCCCTCTGATTCTGCATATGCGGCCAATGAGAGGAGAGAGACTAAAGAAAACAGCCACCTCCGTGAATTGTATTGCTCTGTGATCAGAAAGCATCTTCTGAAAAATGCCAAGCTCTATCAAATTACTCCTAATGACCCGTAACGGTTTGAGGCAGGGATGTGGGGAGGAGGAGGTTATAATCGCAATTACAGTTTTCAAAAAAAAAAAAAAAATTTTTATTTTCATGGATCCCTCCTGAAAATACTGATGGAACATAATGATGGATCTGTGGTCATATTTGCCTTCTCTGAGTTAGTCTAGTGGGAAGCAGAATATGTAGAGGCAAAAGCCTAGTTGTTTTCTGTGTAAATGTCTTTAGAATGGTTTCTAAAATCTTCCTCTTTTTCTCCTCCAGTTTTTTCTCCTCTTACCCTCCACTCCTGTTTTCTCTTCTTGTTTTTATGGCTGAGAAAACTCTAGGGTCCTCCCTTCTGTTCTGGATGATGAAGTTAGTCTAAGGTCTCCTAAATTCAGCATTTAGAGTCTTAAGACCTCAGACTCCGCTCAAGAAAAGTCATCAGCTAGTCATACCTCTTGTACAACATATTAGTAAGATACACACAAAGATAAATATGCACACATAGATTTTAAAATATAGGCATATGTAGGTATCTGATCCATCATCTTAATTCCCCCCTCAGATGAAACCATATCTGGTTCTTGTTATAAAAACCTCTATGGCTTCAATCATGTATACATAGTGGACCTTCAGTGAGTTAAGAAAGAAACGATGACCCAGTCCTATCATTCTAAAATAACCTTAAGTGTAGACACAACTTGAATACAACATCCTAACGTTTCTAACTCAAATTAGGATCTGACCATTACCTCTTGGTATGAGTGAATTCATATTGCTTTTTTAAAAAAATTTTTTTAAATTTATTTGAGAGAGGGAGAGCACAAGTGGAAAGGAGGGTGAGGGAGAGAGAGAATCCCAAGCAGACTCCCCACTGAGCACAGAGCCCAACATGGGGCTCAATCCCATGACCCATGAGATCATGACTTGAGCCAAAACCTAGTGTCAGATGCCCAACAGACTAAGCCGCCCAGATGCCCCTGAGTGAATTCAGAGGTCTGTGCATGAAATTCTAAGCAAGCGAAAGAGGATTCCAAGTGAAAAGGCAGTACTTGCAACGGTGAGACAATATTTCAAGTGGAACAATTCTTTCGAGTTCATGGAAGTGTTTACCTCCCCGTTTTCCTTAGCTGCCATTCTAAGTAGACAGGCACACTCCCTTGCACTTCCGTCGAACTTTCAACCACAACTTGACTTAGGATTTCCAAAGCCAGGCTAATGCTGTCGTTTGCATAAGTTATTGCCATGGAGAGAGAGAGAGACAGAGACAGAATGAACATCAGAACCTCAGTTGTAAGTAGAGAGATTTGACACAAAGAACAATTTTCCATTCCTCATTGGGAGAGCAGAAGGCAGGCCAGAAGTAGAGACACTGCTGCTTACTTGTTTTTTCCCTAAAAATGAAATGTAACTGCAGCTGATCTACTTAAAAACAGATGCCAACACCAAAAAGGGTTAAATTACTTTGACCAACCGTTAACGAGAACAATAGGAAAAAACCTAGACACCTGGCAATTCATTAACAGTCAGCTATATCTAGAATCTCTGTCTAGGGCAGTCTTTCACACCAGACTCCAATGAGGGCCAGGGAAATATTCCAGGGATATGTAAAGCCTCTAAGAGAATTTAAAAAAAAAAAAAAATGTTTTCATTTTGATGACTAAAAAAAAATCAAAACACAGAAACTGAACATGATCTTATTCTAACCACAGCATTTCCTTCCATCACTGCACTTACGAGAGCACCAAGTGCAAGTCTCAAGGGGAAGGATTAACTGTTAGAATCGCGGGTCTCTAACAGGAGAAGACCCTGTCATCCTGTGGATCATGCATTCACAGGGAAACTCTGGCTGGGGATATGTAATTCCACGGGTTTGGGGAAGGCTGGCTATTCCTCTAAAATACTTCCTTAAAACAGTTTGCTGTGGCCTAAAATGCTTCCAGTAGAATTTCATTCTTAATTCAGAGTCGGGCTTTAATCCTTATTGCAAATTAAAGCCTATCTTGTAATTAAATTCAGCCGTTTAAAAGGCTAGTCATTTTATTGTTCTATTATTAATCATAATGAAAATAATGTGATCTAAAATTGATGACAATAAAATTTCACCCTTATCAAATCAGGTGAACAACTGGAAAATCTGAAATGACACTTGAGACTCCATGCAATTTATATCGATTTTATTAATACTTAATTCATCATTAAGAGGGGCAGAGAAATATTTCCTATGTTTCCGGAAACACAGGAATTTTGAGCTAAAGAAAAATCTTAGCTATCATTTCTCCAAGGTTTCCGCTTCCTGGGAAAGAAGGTAAGGCTCTTGAGACGTTTGCTCAGGAAGATAGCCAAAAAGCCAAACCAAAAAGTCGAGTCTTTGGACTCACAGTCTATAGGTAAAGCAAAACCCTGTACCCTGAATTTTACCCTCCACCATTAGTCATGCAGAAATCTTCTACAAATCATTAAGGTAACTGTGAGTTCTTTATTCCTAAAAACTAATGCTACTCGATTCTAACATTATTTACAAAATGACATTTTATTGTTACTATCTGAAATTTGAACATCTTAAAATTATTCCCTCATGTAGAAAATACTACAGAGGAAATGAAAAACTTATGCAAACATTCCGCGGATACAGTATGATTTCGGTGCCTGACTGCAGGGTGTGCAGTATGTTACATAACAGGTGATTACCCTGGGATTCTGAACCTTACAGAAAGCAGCCTGTTTTCTATGGGAAATCTTTTATAATGGAGCCGTGGCATTGGAGGTATTGAGGTCCGTTACACGAGCATACTATGGAATCAAAAGACACATGTGTTCCTTGAATGCATCCGCCTTTCTTTCTTTTTTTTTTTTTTTTTATTTATTTATCTGACAGACAGAGATCACAAGTAGGCAGAGAGGCAGGCGGAGAGAGAGGAAGGGAAACAGGCTCCCTGCTGAGCAGAGAGCCTGACCCCAGGACCCTGGGATCATGACCCGAGGAGAAGGCAGAAGCTTTAACCCACTGAGTCACCCAGGTGTCCTGCATCCTCCTTTCTCACATCCCAACCCCAGCCCTGCCCCGTCCTTTGGTCAAGTTACCACATTAGACCTCCCAACCAGAATGTCTCCCTCTCATCCCTGCTGGCAACATCCTACCCACCCTCCAAAGATGCCAGCTCCCCCTCTTCTAAATCCTCGTACCCTTGTAAAGTTTGCTAATTACAGTTACTAGGATCTCTGGGACATGTATTTGTTTGCATACTTGTCTTATACCTTCCCTTCTTTAAGAACAGAAAACAGAAGCCCATTCTAGGCCAACATGGTGCATGGGATACATGATTGTTGAATTAAAGCAACAAGTGGGGCGCCTGGGTGTCTCAGTGGGTTAAGCCTCTGCGTTCGGCTCAGGTCATGATCTCAGGGTCCTGGGATCGAGTTCCGCATCGGGCTCTCTGCTCGGCAGGGAGCCTGCTTCCTCCTCTCTCTACATGCCTCTCTGCCTACTTGTGATCTCTCTGTCAAATCAATAAATAAAATCTTTAAAAAAAATAAATAAAGCAACAAGTGAAGTTTAGGGTAAAAAATTCTGAATTTGTAACAGTGTCTGTTCTATTCCAAATCTGACTTCTTATTCTTTCCTTTAAAATACATGTAAATGGGGATGCCTGGGTGGCTCAGTGGGTTAAGCCTCTGCCTTTGGCTTGGGTCATGATCCCAGGGTCCTGGGATCGAGCCCCGCATCGGGCTCTCTGCTTGGTGAGGAACCTACTTCCCCCACCCCCTCTCCTTGCCTGCCTCTCTGCCTCTTATGATCTGTCGAATAAATAAATAAAATCTAAAAAAAAATACATGTAAATGGCCCTATTAAAGTGATCACTATGAGGAATAGGCACAGCACATGAAAACGCTGGAGATAGAGTTATGTGAAACAAGCAAAAACCAAAATTATACCTAGGCTGTGTTTACTAATTGCAAATATCATATATGCATATGGACAAAATGTAGAAGGTAAAACAGAAAAATGAAAACAATTCGTTCTCTTGGGTGATGGAATTATTGGCTTCTGTGCATATACTTATGTTCATATAATAAATATTATTTTAAAGTGTATACATCTGTAGTAATTAGTAATATTTATGCTGGATATCACTACTAATATTTCTGGATTGTTTAAAAAAAAAAAAAAGCACATGGAGTTGTCCTCTGTCTACTGCCTTCTAGTTTGCTGCCCCGCATGGACACATGGGGAGCCACGGGCCACCTGGTCGCTACCACAGTCGTAGAGTCGGTTCCCAAGAAGGTGTTCTGTGAGAATGGCGGGTACGTCTGTGAGTCCAACATTCAATGTCAAAGGAAGCACACACACAAAAAATTTTAAGGACCAAAATCTAGATCACTCAGTGAAACTGAAAATATAGCAAAAACTCCTTGAGTTCAGTTTACAGCTTTATCGTCTTCTCCAAAAGCAAACATTTCTTTCTAAATGTTTACCCCATAAGGCATATGCTTTCTGAATGGGCTTGCTTTATGTCCTGCTTGCGCCCTTCTCTCTAAATCGCCCTAAATTGCTATCTTCAGATATATTGTTTCTGCTTACACATTTGATTTTTTAAAAATACATCATTATGGTGAACAACATTACCATGTTTCCTGGAGAACCGAATGACTCTTTTTTGAGTGTTTGAATTTCTACTGTGTTTTCGTGAATGACGATACATACTGCTACCTAAAACCTCGGCCCAAATCATTAACTAAGTCACCAAACGCTAAATGCCCCAACGATCTCCAACTTGGTATTATTCACTGGGGTGATTTGGAACTGCTCCTTTAAAAAAAAAAAAAGAAAGAAAAAGGGAACTTACTTTTTCACTGCTCATTTTGTGACTTTACTGACATAATTGTGGTTTAGAATGAAGACATTAACTTTGCCTGGCGTTGGAGAAAAATGAGAGGTTCACTAATCTTTTATTAAAAGAAGATATTTTTATTTACATAATCCCATTTGTCCCATTCAAGCATCGTGCAGGGCTGGGACAAAAGAGGCTGATTTATTAGACGCACGCTAGGCTGAAGAATTTGCTCAGAATTCTTGGTTAGGCTGTGATAAGAACACAAATTTATCTGAACAATGCTTTAGGGCGTACTTAGGGAAGATGCTATAAAAAAAAAAAACTTTATTGCATCACACACATGGAAGCAGATTCTGACTCTCATGGGCCAGAGCCAGCATGAACTTCACACTACATTAATTTGCACTTGTCGATATGCTGCTTTGCAAGTCTTTTGTAGGCATGTTCAAATGTGTACCCTGTCTCCTCCGCTAGAATATAAACTCCCTCAGGGCAGGACCCGGGTCTTCCAGCTAGCACCCCCACGGCGCCTCCGCCATCGGTCTGGGGAGGCCGGGCCCGCGCGCGTGCAGGGCCGCTGCCTGAGCAGGGAGCAGGGAGCGGGATGCGCTAAGCTTCCAGCAGCGGAAGAGGGTGTGAAGAACAGTGGCGAGCAACTCTGTCATCACCAGGACCGAGTGATTACATGTGCTAACGGCATGCCCAAGTGGCCCCTCTCCCAGTCAGTTTTTAGAGGCAGAAGTGCGACTGCAGGTGGTAGTTGAAAAGTCTCTCGAGTCTGGCTCTCCAGAAGCCATCCATTCTCTCAGTACATTCTCCCGAAGCCTTCTGACGAGAGCACAAGGCATTACAGACACGGAGCAGGGCAGAGCCGAGGAGGATTCTGCTTTAATGTGGAGGTGCGAAACTGCAAGTAGGAAAGACGGATGCCACGCCTGGCCGCTGGAACAGGGAGCCTGAGATATTCTGAAGGTGCTTCCACGGTCCAGTGGGAGACGGTGGACCTCGCAGGTCCCGAGCTGGGCCTTTGGCATCCTGCCATTTTTGTCTGAAACTAGCGATTTCAGGGAAGAAAGTTCCATGGCCTGTTGCTGCGGTCCCCTTCCGTCTCCCTGTCAGAAAGTTCTTCTTCGGGGCTACTGGGATTCCCAGGGGCTGTGGTTAAACTGCTTTGTTCTTATTCCTTCCGCCCACACGGAAGATCTAGAGCAGGTGTTTAACTTTCTCCTTCAAAGAATCTGTCAAGTGCTTGAAGACAGCACAGCGATGTGTTAGACTTCTCTAAGTAAAAAGGTACAATTCTTCACGGTTTCTTTATTGCTTTTGTTTCTCTGGCCTTCAGTGGGCCTCCCTTTAGGACGCAAGGCTTCTTCTCATCCTTTCACAAGACAGATGCGCTTCTTCCAACAATCTCATTCATTCTAGTGAACTTCAGAAATAATTCCCGTGTTGCTAGAGTCCGTGTGGGACTTCAGTACCAAAGTGCCGAATCCTACTGCCGTAGACGGGAGCTCCCATTCTTTCCCACCCTGATTGTTCCAGCCAAAACCTTCAGATCTACTTATTTGGTTTGCTCCAGGACGTCCGTACCTCAATGCTTCCTGCTCAATTGTAGCCACAACTCCAAAGTAATAACTCGTGCAATGCTGGGTTTAAAAAAAAAAAAGTCTTCCTGTCTCTTGAAAATTTTTTCCCCAACTTAAACTGTACCACAAAATACATTTTATATTTATATTTACACTCTCATCTAAACCATTATTTATTTTTAAATATTTATTTATGTATTTATTTGAGAGTGAGACAGAGAGGGTGAGGGAGCACGAGCGGCAGGGCAGGGGCGTGGAGAGCAGGCTTCCTGCTGAGCAGGGAGCCTGACACAGGGCTGGATCCCAGGACCATGCAGTCATGACCTGAGCCGAAGGCAGACACTTAGCCGACTGAGCCACCCAGGAGCCCCTTTCATCTAAGCCATTACTAAGCCATAGGCCACGACTACGGTAACGACACTCTAACCTGCCGCACACTCACGTGGCAATGCTACGGCTAAGAGACCAGGGGTGAGGCCGTGCCCCATACTGCAAAATACTCTGAAACCATTAAGTTACCACCTGAGACTGATGAGTCTCCAAACTCAAAGAGCCCCGCCTTCCAGTAAGGCACGAGAACCTCAAGCCATCTAGTTCTATTTCTGTACCCGGGGCAGGGGAGACAAACTTCTACAAAAGCTCAGACAGTAAATACTGCAGTCACTGGGCTACGGGGATGGGGTCACTACCACAGCTCGACTGTGCGGAGGGAAGCAGCCATCGACAGCTCATGCGTGAACAGAAGGGGCTGGGTTCTAACACAGCTTTATTCGTAAAAGCAGGCAGCGGGTCAGACCGGCCCCTGAGGTGCAGTTGGGCAGCCCCCTCTTATGGGTGTGGGGCATATGGGCGTGGTAAACACTCGTGCACAACCATATGTGTAAGTGGGTGTGTATCTACCTGCAGCGCCTGCCCATCCCCATGGCCTTGGCAGCATCGCGGGCGTGTGGCCGGGGCAGTCGTCCAGAGCTCCGTGTTTAGAAGGGTGCTGGGCTCTGCTGTCTACTGCTCTGTGGTCGACATCTTGACATCTGTAATGATTGATTATTGGCCTGTGTGCTTTGTCAGAGATGTCTGATGGGCCAGTGGGACACCCCCCCCCAACGCCTTCATAGCTGTGGTCTTCTCTCTTCACCACCTCCCAGCAGCCCCGAGACTCAGACACCGTCCCCTGCCGCTGCCTCTTCTGGCCCAGCCCTGGGGATCTGGCCGCCCTCTGCCTCGGGTAGAACCAGGTCTTGGCAGTGTGAGGGCGGGGAGGGACGGGTTCTGTTCTGCTGTTGCCCTCTGCCTCTGGGAGGAGCCCGGATGTGAGCCTGGGGAAGATTAGGTTGAGTGTGTCACCCCTGACAGACAGCCCAGGACACGGGGGTGACCATCCCTGCCTCCAGCTGCCATCACTGCTGCACGCTCGGGAGATCCAGCACGGAGTCTCTGCCCTTCCTGACCCGGGCCCCACCAGGCCCACCGGGCCCCACGAGCATGCCTGTGCGGGACGTGGTCTGAAGTCAAACAGCAAATACTGGGCAAGAGGGAGAGAGAAAAGGGAAGGGAGGGAGAGACAGAGAGAGACATTCTAGAAGAAAGGACAATGTTTTACATTGTAATACCTCTAGCAGCACGTTCTTCCTGCATTTTGGACACAGGCCCCTGCATTTTCCTTTTACAGGATGCCCTGCTCAACCCTTTGTGCTCTCAAGAATCACTTTCTGAGATTCATGTACTAGAAGGGAAGGTGACAAGGAAACTTCCACTTAGGCAGCGCTATGTAAGAGGGCTTCCCCAGCATTCCCCAACCTTAAACGTAAGGCTCGGAAGTTAATCATGAACTGTGGGTTTCCGACTCTAATGGGATCTGCTGACCGGGGCTGCCGCATGGGGCCCCTCCCTCACGCAGCTGCTGGAGGAGGAATTCTTATTTCTTCAGAACGACGACGGACGAGTCACCTTGTATAAGGCCCAGCCAACACGTATGTACGAAACTTAATAGGACACCAACAGATAATAAAGTTGAAATTTTGCTGGGATATCCTCTTATGCCCTATTCAAGAAGATCAACCCGTAACATTCTGACATACAAAACACACCCGCGTGTCGAGTTTGGATAAACCAGCTGTGAAAGGGGCACCACGGAGATGGTCAGCATAAGCCTGAGTACGGGCCGGGCAGGACGAGATTTTAAAGAAGTATTGTTAGTATTGTCAGGGGTGACAGCGACATAGCGATTACAAAAAAAAAAAAAAAATCCTCCAGAGACACAGGCTGAGGGGTTCACGGGTGAAATAACATCATGTCTGAGATCTGCCTCAAACGCTTCAGCAAAAGGAGCAACAGAAGAAGGAGACAGATGAACAGGCTGTGGAAGAGAAGACGGAGAAACAGACAGTGACAGAGAAGAGGAAGGAGGAGAGAAAGCATGTGAGCTAGAACAGGACTGGCAAAATGATGAACCTAGGTGACGGATGTGTGGGAACTCATTATGACATTTTTTTAATATGTTTTCAACTCCCATAATGGACTCCGTGTGTGTATGTGTGTGTGTACCTGTTGCCTACAGAAAAATTTCAAAGAAAAACTGGGGCACAGATTTTTCATTCTCCTCCATACCAAATGTCTTCTTTTTTTTTTTCTTTTTTCTTTTTCTTTTTCTTTTTTTTTTCTTTTCTTTTTTTTTTTTTTTTTGTGCGAGAAGCGTTCTCTCAGACGGGCAGGAGCGCTCTCCGCTGAAGAGATACAAAGGAGTTGACGGGAAGGATAATGTGCCCATGGGCTCCTGACACAATATAAGGAAGAAAAGGAGAAAGTGGGAGGAAGAGATCTCTATTGTTCCTCCCCTAACCCCTCCTTCTAATTATGCCGGAGTCAAGGCTCGGGTCACAAAGAAAATGATTTTGGTGGTCAACCATTTGCCCTGTTTTGTATACATCAAAAAAGCTCTTGTTCTTACCACATTCCAATCTCACAGTTTCCCACCTACTTTAGAGACGTATCGAGAAGCCAGATTAACAAAAATATGAACAAAATGACTATATTACGAGGAACGCTTTGTCTGTACACCAGGAGATGGCCTTCTTGTTAGGCTGAATTGCACGATGTGCAACACTTTAAAAGTTAAATACGCTGTCTATTACTATAAGTATTTCCGATAAATGCTCAACATGCACAGCTTTGAGAAGTTGAATGTAAATTTCTCTCTTGAGTGCAGATGGTGGCCAAGCAAAGCAGCTCTTTGGTCTTAGAGACAGAAGGTCAGGTCATGGCTGAAAGACCAAAGAACAATTGCTGCTTTGCTCCTCCAGATCATGCACGGAACGAGACACCACCACTTTCTTTTCTGAAGCTGCCTGTTCAGTACAAAATAGTTACAAAGAGCACCTCTAAGATTTCCCTACATTCTGTCCCAGAGAAAATGATAACAAGAACATCCCATCACAAACCCCTTATAACCATTCCAAGGTTTTATTCCTACCCACTGTGACCTCCTAAGAAGGCACATCTTTATCTAAAAGCAACACTAGAAATCATTATAAAACTGCTAATGTTTTACTAGGAAGCAGGAAATCTTTACAAATAAAAAAGCCTTCTTTAAAAATCCTGCTACTTTGGCCTCCGCATCATTGTTGGTTAATTGTTGCAACGAGTTAGAGCTCTGCAAGACAGATATTACAAATACTTCTACACATTATTCATTTACAAGTGATATGATAATCTTATTATTCTGACCTTGTTTTGTCTCCCTAGAACATTATCCTGTAATTTTAAATAACTCAGATAGTCTTATTTTTTTTTCCCAATTAGTTCAGGTTGTTATGTTGGGGAGACATTATAGAATAATACAAAAGCATATAAGAATGCCTGGTGAGCATACCAAGATAACCTTTAAAGAAAAAAAAAAAGTCATAATATGTCAGGAAAGGAAAGTTCTGTTTGGTTTGGTAGTGCTAGACCTTCCGCTGCTGATGGAGCATTTTCAATTCCACTATCAGGCACGCCCCCAACTGGATGCAACAAAACAGTTTCATCATCTGCATACATTAATAATGAAAATTTTCAAAATTAAAACCCATAACACTCTGAATATAGTGGTACAAAAGCAGAATCTGATTCTGGTTGTTCAGATGTTAATTTAGTGCCAGGGATTTCAGCTACGACTTGAAAAACTTTTTCAAGTACTAAATCTCATTATCACTTTCATTTTTAATACTTTCCCCAATCATCTTTACATCATCTGCATAGAGAGTTCACTGGGTTGAAAGGGAAAAGATGCTGGAAAGCATGGTAAAAGCTATGAACTAGAAATACATTAAAAAAAAATATTTTAAAGTTTACCTACTTTTAAATTGTGGTTTTTTTTTTAAAAAAATACTGACACCGAGAACTCATTTTACTGAACAGATTTATCAGTCTGCTTCCATTGAACATTAAGAATGAAAACCTTCAGGGGCGCCTGGGTGGCTCAGTGGGTTAAGCCGCTGCCTTCGGCTCAGGTCATGATCCCAGCGTCCTGGGATCGAGTCCCACATCGGGCTCCTTGCTCCGCAGGGAGCCTGCTTCTCCCTCTGACTCTGCCTTCCACTCTGTCTGCCTGTGCTTGATCTCGCTCGCTCTCTCTCTGACAAATAAATAAATAAAATCTTTAAAAAAAAAAAAAAAGAATGAAAACCTTCAATGTTCTACACTGTAATACAAAAGTAGCAAACCCAAAGTGGGTCTATTAGAACTGCCTCTCTCAAAACTTTATACATGTCATCAATTAAAATTGGAGTAGCTACACGATCTCAACAAAGATATAACATAAAACATCTGTTCAACTGAAATGGAAGTAAGCAGCATTTCCCCCTAACATTTCTAATTTCCCTGTATTTAAGGCTTCTTGAGCAAACGTATTCATGGTTATCTTAGTTAAAACTGGTTTCGCTCTGCCAACAATCAATTTGATTGACATATTTACATATCAACTCATCTCATCTTACAAATTTTAAACTTTTTCACTTAAAATTGGATTCAAGTTGGCATCTTTCAAGAACTTTATGTACGTATATTTTAGGTTCAAACTGTGCATTAGTACATTTTTTTTTTTACTTTTGTAAGTAATAGATACACATATCCAAATGTATATTTATGACCTGTCAGAATGGGATTTTATATGCAGGCAGTTGTATTCTCACCATTTCATGTGAAAGGTGATAATTTTAGGCAAGTATAAATGAAATTCTTTTAATAGTATAAACGGGATTGTTCCATTAGTTAGAAGCAATATAATAGAAATAAATAACTTACATCTTTAATTATGTCTTTAATCGTTGTAGTTACACTTGTCATCTCTTACCTCATCTTTAATTTCAAGATCCCTTTTAGTTTTTGTTCTGTACTCTCTGTGTTCCTTTTCCGCTTCATCCTTCTCCATTTTGGTTCTATTCAACTGATAGCGCATTTCCCCACACACCTGTTAGATTGTAAAAACTAGATCAATAGCTGCGGGAATCTACCAGGCCATGCCTGCAATCAGATCTTTTGGTGCCCCCTAGAGGTCATATACATAAAGTACAGTAAAACTTTCCTAAAAACGGCCTTTTCCGTTAGAATATTCAATGTATTCTGTTAAGATGTGAAGGCAATATCAGGTATTAATGAATTTAACAATTTCAAATTATGATAAAGAAATGTATAACTGGGAAGTTTAAGTAATGTGCCCAAGATTTTTTGTGTAAAATAATTTTCAATTGCATATTATCATTCAAAATGCATTATTGTCTCCATTTTATATAGATAAAATCATTAATTAAAATATTAAGCTATGTGACTATCCATTCAAATTGTTATGGTTTAAATATACAGTTTATATAGTAAAGTTTTCCTTTAAAGATTTGATCAGTTAGGCTTTTATTTAAGGAAATTTATAAAGGAATTTTTCTCTCTGCTAAGAGACTGTATGGTATTAAAGTGTATAGTAGAACGCAGTAGTTCCTGTAATTCTTGTAGACAATGTCAATCTTAAGCACTGTGTGATATATTTAAGTTAATAAACACTGTCTGATAAAAGGCACAGACAGGAACCATTTATAACTGTAGCATTCAACATAAAAGGAAAATACACATTTAAGTGAAATGATTTTAACATATAATTAAATAATGAATACACACAGCATCTTAAGAGTGTCATGTCTCATCCTTTATACAATTTTCTTTTTCAATCCAGGGCCTCTACAGACAGGTAAATATATTTGGAAAATCCAACCAGCAGATAAATCTAAACAAAGAAATTATGAGCCTTTGAGATAACTGAGAACCTGCAGAGAGATTAATTAACACACAAGTCTGCTAATTCAGTCTTTGATTTACAAATACAACTTTTTAAAAATCGTGTATCATCCAAAGGTTATAGTTGCTTGAAACTTTTCAATTTGGGGATTTCTCCAAAACTGATTAGAACTTCAGAAATTAGTTTTTATCATTACTGAGGTATTAGAATCTTACAAAACCTTTATCTCCCGTGTTCAAATAAAATATACTTTGAAAAATAAACAAATCTTTGTCTAAAGGTTATAGTGACAAGACAGAGAAAAGTAAGTTTTTCTCCCCAGTGCCCCTCAAAATGCTAGAAAAAGAATAAAATTACAAAAAAATTGATTTGAAATTCAGATACCTTGAATGTGTCAGAGCTGATGCTTCTCATTTCAGAAAAAAAAAAATAGTAATTTACAAAAAGTTATTAATTTTAAAGATAAATAAAGTTTAAAATTAAGAATGACAGAAAAAAATTAGGGCCCCAATTTGCTTGCTTTCTTATTCTTATTCCAATTTATTTGATTTAAACACATGAATGAAATGGAAAAAACCCAATTGATAGTACCAAAAAAATAGTAATTACCCAGGCATTGTGTTTCAAACCCAATACCAACACAAAATTATTGCTTATTATTATATGTCTAAGCATTCAGTTTTACTTAAAATTATTTCATCCCTTAATTTTATTTTTAAAGTTCCCTTGCCTTACTATTTTCACTTTAGCACCTGCTAAGTTAATCCATAACCCTTAAGTTTATCTAAAATAAACTGGCAAATTACATTGAAGTAGAATGATATCTCAGGGTTGGTGTCACACAGGAATGCTTCTAAAGCTTGAGTCTTTCTGGAAGGTTCTAAAGACAGAGGGAGCATCTTTACTGTACACGTTCCAACAGAAAGTTCTCTCCCTACAATGGACTGGACCCTCTCACCACCAGCTTTCTCCTATAAATCTGGATGAACCACGGCCAGCCCTCAATATCCATTCCCTTACTTCTACCCCTACCTTCACACAAACACATTTAGGGTATTGGAACATATGGTATTTTAAAACTTTTATGTTAGCTAGCTTGAATTTTAGAAAGCAAATGGAGAATTACAGAAATTCAAGGGAAAAATAAAAAAATATAGGATTTGTTTCTTCTGTATATAAATTAAAGGTAAGTTTAATGACTAAGTCATAAAGCAACAGTGGCATTACAAATATGTCAACATTTAAGAAGATATACTGACAAGTAAAATGCAGTATGAAAAGGTATGCATTTCAAACAAAATCATCTGTGTAAATTGGTAAAAAAAATCAATCAACTGAATTTATTACATCATGCATGCCTATATTTAGTTTCTTACTTTTAAGGCAACTTATTGCTGAAGTCTACATGAAATTTAGTGTTCCATAAATATGTACCTTAGAGTAACCAGCAAAGACTATTAAACATTTCAGTTTTTGGTTTACAAGCTTGTAATGCCCATAGCACAGACACCATGATATTTTATTTTAAGATTTTATTTGACACTGATATTTTAAAGTATTAAAATAAGACACTTGGTGTTGGAGCTTTGATTTTAGAGTCCAGGTTGAAAAGGAATGGGAGGTGGAGAATTTTTTATGTTAAGCACACTCTTCATGTGGTAAATAAATCTCTTTACTATCACTGTAGAGATCAAACCCATGCAATCCCTGGTGTTTAACATCTCTCCTGTCCAATTTAGAAACATAAGTTTTATCAAATATTTAATGATTAAAGTAATGAAACTTGCTTACTGACAAGTTTGTCTCAGCCATTTAGCCTTGAGTTCTTCCAGGACATTATCTGTGTCTAATTCATCTTCTGCATTTGCAGCACCCATCAGAGGGCCTGTCAATAAGTAAATGCTGGCTTCATGACCATTATGTGGATCTTTACTATCTTAAATAACAAAAGTTCTCCACTTCAAACTGCTTTCTGGGCTTTGTACATTAGGAAAAAATTAGAAACTAAAATCTCACTTTGTACCTTTGTGACATCCATTTCTTTGGAAGCAAGCTGGTTTTGAACTTCCTCAAGCTGATTAATAGCTGAAATCTTCTCTCTTGTAACCTTTTCAACCTGGGCCTCCAGTTGGGCAATGTTTTGAGACAGGGACAACATCTGTAAGAAGAAAGAGAAGTCCTAAACCATAACGCCATTTGACACAATAAATATATATATATATATATATATATATATATATACACACATATAAAGATTTTATTTATTTATTTGACAGAGAGAGAGAGATCACAAGTAGGCAGAGCAGCAGGCAGAGAGTGGGGGGCAGAGCAGGCTCCCTGCTGAGCAGAGCCCGATACAGGTCTCAATCCCAGGACCCTGGGATCATGACCTGAGCCGAAAGCAGAGAATTAACCCACTGAGCCACCCAGGCGCCCCTGACACAATAAATATTAAGAACATTGATTACTCAGCCATAAAAAAGAACGAGAATTTGCCATGCGCAACAACATGGACGGACTTAGTGTAATGCTAAGTGAAAGAAATCAGAGAAAGACAAAATATCATATGATTTCACTCATTTGGGGAATTTAAGAAACAAAACAAAGGAAAAAAAAAAAAAAGAGACAAAGAAACAAAGAAAAAACACAGACTCTTAAATACAGAGAACGAGCCTCCCCCCAGAGGGGAGGTTGACGGAGGACGGGTGAAACAGATGAAGGGGATTCAGAGCACACTTATCTTGATGAGCACTGAGCAATGTATAGATCCGTTGAATCAGGGGCACCTGGGAGGCTCAGTGGGTTAATTCTCTGCCTTCGGCTCAGGCCATGATCTCAGGGTCCTGGGACCCTGGGATTGAGGCCCACATTGGGCTCTCTGCTCTGCGGGGAGCCTAGTTCCCCCCTCTCTCTCTGCGTGCCTCTCTGCCTACTTGTGATCTGTCTTTCCCTCTGTCAAATAAATAAATAAAATCTTAAAAAAAAAAGAACTGTTTAATCATTATATTGTACACCTGAGACTAATATACTACTATATTAAAAAAATCTTGAATTAATGGGAGTCTCTGCATGGTCACTGGGTTCACTCTTAAGCCATTTCTCTGTGGACTGGGTATGCCCATTTCTCCACTTCCTCAACTCACCCATCCCCCATGACTTAAATATGTACTTCCTTCCCATTCATTCCCTGGTCTCTACCCTCATTTTGGGAATCACACGTAAGATGGTAAGACCAAAGTTTGGGTTGAAACTTTAAGGTGACAGACAATCTATACAAGTTGCGGAAGGGACAGATATGAATAAATTTCAGAGGCGATGTCAAGGAATCAGAGAAGTCTGGGGAGCCTGGGCAGCTCAGTTATTTGGGCATCAGGCTGTTGGTTTTGGCTCAGGTCATGATCTCAGGGTCCTGGTTCAAGCCCCACGTTGGGCTCCCGCTCAGTAGGGAACCTGCTTGAGATTCTCTCCTCTCCTTCTCCTTCTGCCCCTCCCCCAAAGCTCACACGTGTGCACACATTCTCTCTCTCAAATCAATAAATCTTAAAAATGATTAAATCTTACCAAAAAAAAAAAAAAAGAAAGAAAGAAAGAAAGAAAAGAAACCGGGGAAGTCTTAAACCCTTCAACCAAATGGAAGGAGAGAAGGAGCCGATGGGAGAGCCGGAGAGGCGGGGGGTATCTTTAGAGAGAGCGACTGGGGTTCTGTGCATCCTACTTCCCTCCTCCCAACACCAAGAGGCGGCTCCGGCACTTCCTGAAAAACCCCACCCACCCTCCTGTTCCCTAGCTACCCCCATTCCTCCTCTTAGCCATCATTCCCTCTCCTCGGGAAGGTTTCTTCGACCTCTCCCTCCCAGCACAAAACAGGAGCCCCTTCCCACACTCAGGGCTGCTATTCGCTACTCTGTACTGGGACAGCCATGCCTGCAGTCGGCGGCCGGCATCCATTCGCACGGATTGCTGCCCACGCGGTGCTGGTGGGTTAATATCTTGACTCTCTCTGGATGCGCTGCCCCCACCACCTCCGTATATCCCCATCACACCACAACGTGCCACGCCTGTGTACTTCCCGCCCCACACACTTGTCTCACTGTTTACTTGTTTCCTCCCTTAGACTACAAGTTCCTCAAGGGCATGTTCCTCTGGAGGCGCAAGTGTTTGACGAATGACTGGATCATTGGAATAAACAGGTTTTTGGAGGAGCTATCCATTCTATGAATGTCAGCTTCCTACTTTTTCTTCTCAGGGTGAGAAATGCTTTCTAGATCTTAGATTTAACCTTTACAGCCTTTTATTTGCAATGATATTTTACTCTGCTACAGGAAGTCAAAATTTTTTAGACTCTTAATTTCTTGTTTGTATTGGCAGCTTTAAAAGTGAAGAAGAAATGCTACCTTCCTAGAGAGGGAAACACAGACATATCGATCAGTTTTTAATCTGTTAAACAAAAGCACGTAACAAAACTCAGAGTATTTTAGGGGCGCCTAGGTGGCTCAGTTGGCTAAGCATCTCCCTTCAGCTGAGGTTGTGATCCCAGGGTCCAGGGATGAGCCCCACAATGGGCTCCTTGCTCAGCAGGGAGCCTGCTTTTCCCCCTCCCACTCCCCTTGATTGTGTTCCCTCTCCTGCTGTCAAATGAATAAATAAAATCTTTAAAAAACAAAACAAAACAAAACAAAATGGAAAGATTATTTTAAATTTACTGTAGTACACAGACATGGGTGTGAATTCAGTTTTACAACTGAAATCAGTAAGAACGCAATGTTTGTGATAAAAATCAAGATTGCCTTTGAATTATGTAACTAGTTCAAGTTGACACATATGAAAATAATGAGCCCTGGTAGTGATTTTCTAATTAAATGGTAGATATATTAATTAACTTTTCCGGGGACTGTGAAGAATTGTACCTTTGACTTATGGCTGTTTACATGTCCTTCTTATCCTCAAAAGACTGGCTGAAAATCTAATTTGCACATAAAATTACTTTTACTAATACCAGGCTACAAACTATTCTAATGCATATTGCAGTACAAACCCCAAAATGAAAGTCAAAAGAAGTTAAACGCAACCAATAAACAGACTAATTTATACCTCTAATTTAAAAAATTCAAGTTCTTAAGTATCCATATTATGAAGGTAATTATAGCTTTTCTGGAACCACACAACAGCAGCGAACTTTAATTACCAGCTACTAAAAATCATACTTACATGTGAAGATATATCTTATGGTAAACATATTAACATTGGTGGTTTCTGAAATAAATATGCAGACATTCACTTGCTAATTGTAAATTCCAAGTCAGTTTCTATTATAAGCATGTAACAAATCACACTCCCTCCATCTGATTCCCTCTCTCTGCCACCCATCACTTCTTTCCTCTGCCCACTACCTGTCTGCTCCCTCCTGTCACCCACTTCCTGAGGCCTCCGCTCCTGTTGTCACACCTTCCTTTCCCCCACGCCCACCATCTGGAAGTCAGCATTACACTGCAGGAGCTTCTTCATCCACATCTGTTGCGGAGACAGAAGGAACACAGACAGCTGCAACACTGCTGGATGTCCAGGGCGTCGACATCAGGTAAGTCCTTTAAACTTTGACAGGGGCAAGCAAGAGACAAGGACACCCAGGCTGGGAGAGCTTGATGGAAATCTTTAGGCTAAAGCAGTCCCTAGTGTCCTGAACATGGTATAAAGTGGTACTCGCTACAGAACAGGTGCGAGAATGAAGGATGCTAGCCATGGACTGTTATCAAGGGAACCAACTGAAAAAATGTGTAGACCATAGGGGGCGCTCACTAAGTATGATAAATGACAGATTGAACTAACAGACCCAGGGGCTCAGCGCAGCCAAGGACCATAACTGAAGACAACAAACAAACTCACAGCAAGTACTGTTCATGAGGGGAATGATTCAAAATCTGTCTAGGTAGAAGACATCTGCTCTCCTAGAGCTTCCCACACATGCGAAATTTAATGAGAACGAGTCAGGAGAAAGGAAAGAAAAATAATAAAAAGAGAGGAAGAAAGTCTAAAAGTCTCACAAGCCTTCCTGACTGCTCAGAAAGGGGGCGGGGGGTGCTTGCTTTAGCCCTCACTACAGAGCTCTCACAACATTAGGATGAATTGTTCAGTCTCCCGCTTCGATTAACGTCCTCTGCCAGGCCGAGTGAGATTCATTCTCTCTTTTCATCCCCTTGAAGGGCGAATTATATTGAATTAATTTTCAGTTGAAAAAGATGAGATTCAGAAAATTAAGGAATTTGCCGAAGTTCATTGAAGCTAATGAATCAAGAGTAAAGCCAGTCTTTATATTCAAATCTGTCAGCTTTACTAATACAGAGGCCCGAGAAATCCATCCCATCTGGCTGGCGGCTTCTCTTTCCCTGGAGTAAGAATAGTAATAGCCTCGAGCTAAAAGTTATTAAACGTCCACTCTAAACCAAGTATCTCAGGCCCTTTCGAAACATTCAGATTTAATCCTACCAATTCCTTGAGTAGATCAACTCGATGACTTACTCCTCTGAAATTTGGAGAAGTCAAATGAATTATTCAAGGTCACAGAAAGCTCAACCTGCATTCAACTCTAAATCCTTTGACCCCAAACCAAAGCCACCTGCTGCCATCTTCTGGTGATGGCCATGCCCAAGTGCAAGGACCACTCTGAGCTCTTCATTCAGACACTTTATTTAGGGCGGGACCTTGAGATTCAATGTCAGCCAAGGCTGGTCTTTGCTATGGATCCCATTCTCTGTCACACACACAACATGAAGTACACAGCTGCCGCCACACCACGCCTCACGCTCAGTTACAGCCAGCAGTCCTCTCCCCGTGCTCTGCATTTCTGAATCCCATCGACACTCTGAAACTCAGTGAGATCGCCATGCTCCTCACAAAATCTTCCATGATCTCTTGCAGACACAGACTGTTCTGACCCTCTGAACAAACATCTCAGTCGTACCTTTCCGACGGCACAGGGCCTTTTTCCTTCCCCTGTACTCTATTCATTCACTCATCTGACAAATACAGAGCACATTCTATGGGAGTGGAATATGCCAAGAAATGACGATATTAAAGAACCACTCAACCAGGGGACTCAGCGTAAACTGGGGGAGACAAACAATTCAGTAAGAATTTGCAGTTAGTTGAGTTACAGGAGCCCATAGGGAAGGCTCTCGATTCATCTCTGGGAGTAAGTGGTAACTAGAAGGACTCTGAAGGGTCGACTGGAGAGGGCAAGGGGCCAAGCGTGTGCAAAATCCTGAAATGAAAGCACAGCATGGCAGTCGGGCATGTTTGTGCTGCAGGGAGTGCGGTAGGTCAGTATGGGGGCAATGCAAGAAGAGAAGTGGAGGGAGATGACCCTGGAAAGCCAAAGAGAGAAAAAGAAATGTAGAATTCTCAATTGATTCTAAAGGATCCTAAATTTTATCCAAGGGGTTGCAGCGAGACACGAAAGGATTTTAAAGCAAAAGACTGACATATTGACATGTTCATTTGAGAAAGATCCTGGCTGTGGCTTAGATGAGAGGGAGGGTTGACTGCAAGGAGCGGGGCTCGGGGCCACAGAAATCACCCAGGGCGGAGGTCCAGATAGCAGTGGGGCGGACAGACAGGCCTAGGAGCAGGAGTCGCTAGCGTTTGGTGCCCTAATGATGAGTAGGGTGGCGGAGGGAAAGAGCACAGGAACGTCAGCAAGATTTGGGGGTTGGAAACGGGACGAACGGCAGCTCCCCGGGGAGAGGGAGGACGGGAAGTGAAGCTGGTTTGGGAGCTCACTGGGGAGCTGGGGATTTAGGAATCGAGTCCACATACATGAAACTGGGAGCAGCAGTAATGCCGAAGACCCCCAAATCTAAGGCTCTCTGCTACACTCTAGACCTTTCCATCAAGCTGCTTTCAGGATGTGTTTCCTTCCTTGCCTCAAAGGCACTTTACACTCCGAGAAAACTGAAAAGCACATACCATCATCCTCTCAAATCAAGAATATAGACCCAAAGAAATCAAGGAAAGAGAATCTTTTAAAGGGAAAAAGAACTAAAAAAATTCCCTAAAAGTAGCACAAGGAGGGCTTCCGTGAACACAAAGAGAGGTGAAACAATGGAGACGACACGTGCAGACCGACCTTTCGAGAAATGTGCCCATCACGGGGAAGAGCGTGGAGGGACATGGGCTCACCGTGGCGGCTTCCAGCCTCGGCTGCACACTGGGCTCCCCTGAACAACGTCAACAATGCGGACACCCGGATCCTACCACAGCTGCTTACACGTGTCGGTTTGGGATGCCGATGGACAGTAAGATTTCCGGAGCCTCCGTGGAGCCGAGATTGAGAATTACCGGATTGGAGGATTGCTTCTTTCAATGGATGAGAGAAACCTGAGCAGCTTCTCCTCATGAGGAAGACAATTCAGTGGGGGGGGAGGGGAATAGAAATGATATCCCTGAGGGGCACCGGGGTGGCTCAGTCGGTTGAGCACCCGACTCTTGCTTTCTGCTCAGGTCATGATCTCAGGGTCTTGGGATCGAGCCCTGCAACAGGCTCTGCGCTCAGCTCAGAGTCTGCTTGTCCCTCTCCCTCCTCCTCAGCCTTACACACCCCCTCAAATAAATAAATAAAATCTTTACATTAAAAAAAGAAGAAGAAGAAAAAGAAATGACCTCCCTGAGGTGCAGGAAGAGAATGGAATCCAGGGCAAAGGGAATGAGTGAGCGTGTGGCTTCTCCTGTTCTGATGGGGTTGGTGTCCTGGTAGAATTTTACTTGAAGGCACAAGTGAGAGGGAAGTGAAATAGGAGAAATGGTTGAAGTTTTCAGTTTTTTTGTTAGGTAAGTAAGGCTCTCTGCTGAGAGTGAGGGGAACGCTGGTATAGTAGAGATTCTGAGGAGAATAAAAGTGATTTAAAATGGTCCTTGAAAATGGGCCCAAGATACCATCACTGCCACCTGGACTAGGATAATTACCTCCCACCTGATCTCCAGGCATTTATTCTGATTTTCCTTCCAATCTCTTGACAGATGGTGCTTCTCAAATATAAATGGCATCATGACGCTGCCCAATTTAAAGTTGTTCAATGGCTTTACATTAGTTTTTGGATAAAATTAAAAATCATGTGCACTTTAAGGCCATCCGTGCTTTGGTCCCTACATGCTACCCCAGCCTCATCCCCCACTACTGTCCCCACTCCCATGCTCCAGTCACCCGGGCCTTCTTGAAATTCCAAAAAAGTCAGACGCTCTTTAGCTTCAGAGTCTGGGGCTGTCATTTCCCTGGGCATGAAACTCTTCCTCTCGACTCTTCAGCCGACCGCTCCCACTCAACCCTTTTGAGTTTGTAAAATCTCTTCCATAGGGCAGTTCCTCCTGACGGCCTGGACTCGGACGTGCCTGAATCACATTCCCTGGAACCCTCTATGGTACTTCCTGTGATACTGTACTGTACTGCGATACGATACTGTACTGTACATACGATACTTCCTGCGATACTATACTGAACTGCGATAAAGTAATCAGAGTTTGATTAAAAATCACATATGGGGGCACCTGGGTGGCTCAGTGGGTTAAGGCTCTGCCTCCGGCTCAGGTCATGATCTCAGGGTCCTGGGACCGAGTCCCGCATCGGGCTCTCTGCTCAGCAGGGAGGCTGCTTCCTCCTCTCTCTCTGCCTGCCTCTCTGCCTACTTGAGGTCTCTGTCTGTCAAATAAATCAGTAAAATCTTTAAGAAAAAAAATCACGTATGGAAGTGTTGAATGTCTTCCTCTCCCTCCTCCGGCAGCGGGTCTGCACGTTCCCGGGCCCTCCAGTCACCGTCCGCTGAGCGCGGCACAAACGGGGGAGAGGACCGCACGGCAGGACGGCTGCGAAGCGGCGGGAGCACCGCGGACACCGGGTCCGGACGCACAGTGGCGCCGTCTGCAAGGCTCAGATCGGCCGCCCCGGCCAGAGAAGGCAGATGGTCAGACTGACGTAGAGCGAGGTTCTGACAGGCGCCACTCTTCGAAAGGCTGAGACAAGGGAGTTTACAGTAAATGCCTCCGACACTCACGTGACTTAAAACCCCTGGACATAACTTGTGATCTTCCTCTTTATATAACCTCAGGAGCACACACTGGCCTCGCACAGTAACACTCAGGAGCCGTGGCTGAGCAACATGGACATGACTCACCGGAGTATCATAATACACAGCATTCGGGGTACACGCTGCGAGTCGCTTTAAAAACCAAACTAAACAAAACATGCAATGGCTGTTTTAGTGATTTTACAGACCCCACGTTGCTCAGTTTTTACTCTATAGTAGCAACTTTAAAGGTTTATTTATTTTAGAGAGAGAGTGTGATAGCGTGTAAGCTGGGCGAGGGGGGCAGACAGAGAAAGAATCCCAAGCAGACCCCACACTGAGCACGAAGCCCACCTGGGGGTCCCTCTCACGACCCTGAGATCATGACCTGATCGAAACCAAGAGGCGGACACTCAGCTGACTGAGCTACCCAGGCGCCCCCACTGCAGCAACTTTAAAGTTCGGTTTTAATTCCAAATCCCGGTTTATGACTTCCAAACGCTGCGCATTTCGAGTCAGCTGTTCCTTTTGCCTTTCTTCTCTTCCCTCCGGGTATTCACCTGGTTACGTTCATTACTCATCACGCAGTTTGTCAGAACCTACTTTGTACAGTGCATATAATTACTTTTTCTTGGTTACTTGGTTTCTTACATGTGTTTCATCTTCTACAAGTCTGAGAGTGGGGGAATTGAGTGGGGAGTCAACTTTCCTGGATGTAGCCCAGGTTGAAATAAAATCTGGGTATCTGCAGAGCATCTGCCTTTGGCTGACAAACATGAGAGAGGGAATCAAACAGAATGGTGGGATCAAAGTATAATCTTACAATTTCCTACCACGGAATCGAATTGACTATTTTACTTGGAGAGCTCTGAGAATATAACTTTCCTCGAGAAATTGGTGGGAGAATTGAAAATTTCTATGAACTCTAGATTACAAGTAACTACTTAGGGACCGTTCATTCAAGAAGGCCAGCCTACTGTATCACCGGTGACATCACCAAAAACATTTCTGCCGCAGCAGGTAACAAACTGAATCCACAAGTACCTTTGATCCCAGGTCCTCCCGTTCCTTTGTTATTTCTCTTCTCATTGTCTCCTTCTCAAAGGCCCTTTTCTCTTGCTGAGACACGAGTTCTTTTTCCAGTCGCTCTGTCTGCCTTTCCAGTTCATTCTTCAACTGCTCACACTGGATTAAAACCTGCCAGAGGAAGACGGGAGTGAAACAGGGCCTCTGACTTTGCAAAAAATGAGAGGAAAATGAGACAATTAAGCTTCAATTTTATTTAAAATCATTGCAACTCACTGTAAAGCCCATTAGAGTAATTTTATATTTATTTGTCAATACCACTCACAAAACTAAAACACTATTCAAATGTTACTTTTATTCACATGTTTCAATTTTCACAATTAAGGCTATATTAACTAAGCAACTAAGAAAATTCAGGTTAATGGACCCTGATGAACACCACAGGTGAAACCAAATTTTGAAAATAAGAAACAGAAAAATCAAGTGATCTAATATTTTTCAATTATATAGCATATTTATACTAAATGAAATATAGAGGTATCCAATATAACTAACTTTTCATTTACTTATGGTTAAAAATTAGTGAAATACTTCAAAACTTAAAATGAGAAGTACTTTTATTATATACTGGCATTTATTTTTAACATCATCAAGTAATCAAGTTTCCTTAAATATAACTAGGATAAGATTTAGTTCACTCTCTTTATAAACATAACAAAAGTAAAAATTATGTAATAATAAAAAATTAATAAAAGATAATAAAAAATTAAAATTTAGGTAATAAAAAAATTTAAAAATAGTAATAATAAAAAATTTAGATAAAGACTCGAAACAACATTTACCACCTAGTTCTATGAAATGAGAAGTGCCATCGTCACTGCTGGTAACTTCCAAGTCCACGGTTGTTCCTTAGTCCTAATTTCCCACTCTGAATTTCTAGAAGTAAAAACTTTCTAACTTCCTTTTAACTACATCTACTATCTTTATGCAAAATACCCAATAGGAAACTAATTTCAAAATTCCAATTTAAAAAACCCCAATAAATGTAAGGTGCTTGACACAGAACCTCTGAGTCATTCTTTGGTGTCTTAGTCTGATCCCAGTGGCTTCTTATCCAATATCCAACATCCACCTCATTCAAACGCTGTGTTCCCCTGAATTGGAAACCCAAGTAACCCAAGTCTCACATGACTTATAAACTGTGTAAGTTCGTATCCAGTTATATATTTGATAGTCATATCTGTTGTGGATGATGAGGGAAATGGTCTTAGTAACGTATGCATAGCGTTGCTTCCCTCTGGTGAAAGCTGTAATAAATACAGACAATAAATTATCTAGGGTATGTGAATTTCCTTCTCTTCATCTGGAAGCCATTAAACCCTAATTTACTTCAAATTCTTCTGGAAAGTTTCTACATTCCTAGGCATGAAATAGGTGGGTAAAACCCAATTGTCTCAGATTAATTAACAAGCACATCTAGTGACTGAGAAATGATTCTCCTATGGACTTGGTCCCAAGTTCAATTCTAGTTGAGAATGTCCATAAAATAAAATTCTCCATTAGATTTTAAAATAAGTGGAAAAGCAGAGTTTTCCTGTAATTTAAGCCCTCGGAGAGGGATATATTATGAATTTCAGATTTTTTTGCCTCAGAACACAATTGCTGTTGTGAAAAATACTTTATATAAACCTAATAAAAATGTTCATAACTTTCACAGATCTAATACCACTGGCACGAGAGAATGAAATGACTATTGACTACAAACCAATATTTCTAATCAGAAGCTTCTTTACTGAACAAAAACTCAGGAGTCAACAGTATTAAGCACAGAACAGCGGAAGGGACTGCAGAAGATCTAAGAGCGGGCTGACATGAAGAGCCAAAGAACCAATTCCAAGAAGTCAGTCAGTTTGGGAACCAGTAACAGTAAATGATCCTGACAGCGTAAGGGGCCTAATCTCAGGGTAAGAGGATATAAATGAAAAGTATAACGTACAAGGCAAGAAGCTGTAAATCACTTAAAACCATTGCTGAAGGCTTCTCCCTCTTAGGGCTCGCCACCATGAAGAGGTAAGGGCTTTTATTTGTCTTGATTTTTAATATATATGCCAGGTCCCAGTGAAGAAATTATGAAAGATCAGTAACACTTGGATTTATAGAAGCAATTTAATCTTTCTAAAGATAGCTCTCTTACCGTGGCTCTCACATACTAGAAGGTCAAGGAGAAATAAACAAATGTTTATACAGTCTTTCCATTATAACTTTACCTTAAAAAACAAAAAAAAAGAATTTATTTATTGGAGAGAGCATGCACACAAGAGGGCACAAGCAGGGGGACGGACGGAGGCAGAAGAAGGAGGCTCCCTGCTGAGCAGGGAGCCCAAGGAGGACTCAGGGCTCCATCTCAGGACCCCGGGATCACAACAGGAGCAGAAGGCAGCTGCTTAACTGACTGAGCCACCCGGTGTCCCAAAGCTTCACCTTTTCATTCCAGGGCTCCTGCTCCCAGTTTCCAGAAGCCCAGCTGATTCGGTGCTCCCTAATTCTGCTCATCTAACCATCCCACAAGGGCATAGCTGAATTCTCACAAGCGAGGTCAGTAAATGATCAGTTACAGCTAGCTGACAGACCTTCGGAGAGGCCCACATTGATGTGGGGCCTGCAGCTTCCATTTCTCCCAGAGGTTCCCCCAGGGGTGGCTTCCTTCTCTGCCTAAGCACAGCCCCTTTTTGATGGAAACGGCTGTAGCTCCAGGAGTTGAGGGAATTACACTATTGACCCGCCCAGCTGACTCAATCCTCAAGAGACCTTTTCTCTTCTGGGAAATTTCTTTATTTGTGGTTATTCTATGTTGGTCACATTAACATATTTTTCAAAACATAATTTATTGGACTTGATATTCCCAGCCCTAGTTTTATTAAACCAACAAGTATGGGTTACTGTCTTAACGGGGTCAAAACATTTTCTGAAACAAATTAATAGTCAACTCCATTTTTTAAAAACAGGAAGCCTATTTTAGGACATATGAAAATTCTTCCCAAGTGCTAGGGTTAGATTTCTAGAAATCCTTGTGACTGAAGAATTCACAATTCAGGAATTAAAGATCTTCTGAGAAATAACAAAATTCACACTTAAGAAAATTAAATTCAAGGGATGCCTGGACGTCTCAGTCGGTTAAGCGTCTGACTTCGGCTCAGTTCGTGATCCCAGGGTCCTGGAATCAAGCCCTGAATCAGGCTCCCTGCTCAACAGGGAGCCTGCTTCTCCCTCTCCCTCTGCCTGCTGCTCCCCCTGCTTGTGCTCTCTCTGTCTCTCAGATAAATAAAATCTTTTAAAAAATTAAATACAAAATTCACGTACAAATTTATGAAAATGTTTTTATTTTTATGAACTATATAGTGCGCAAAACTAAAAATGATGGTCAATATGTTTTAAGCACGTAACTTACAAATAATGACAACTATTGATTTTTTAATTTATAAACTCTTCCTTGCTAGAAACTTATCAGCCTGTCCCTATCTCCCATTTTCAAGATGTTAATAACTTGTTTCTGCTTCATGGCAGATACCGTGCACATCAAGAAGTGATGGGGCACCTGGGTAGCCCTAAGCATCTGGCTCTTGATTTTGCCTCAGGTCATGACATCAGTTCATGACCTCCCCACTCAGCGTGGAGCTTGCTTAAGATTCTTTCCTTCTCTTTCTGCCCTTTCCTGCCCCCAAACCCATTTGTGCAACCATTCTCTCTCTCTCTCAAAAAAAAAAAAAAAAAAAAAATTAAAAAAGAAAGAAAAAGAAAAAGAAAAGAAAGTGCATTATATTCTCTGCCTGGGCTTGCAATCAAATGACCAAATGTTTTGATCTTTTCACTTTAGGTTTCTAATTTTCGCCTTTCTGATTCTGTAATCTAAGCAAAGAATAATTTCGAAAGGAAAAAAAAAAGTTTTAGGGACATTTAGTCATGGGTTTCTGTCTTTTGTGTTGTTTTTTTGTTTTTGTTTTTTTGTTTTTTTCAAAATCTTGCCTTGGAGGTTATCTCATTATAGATACATTCATGATAACTTCATACCAAAGCCAACAATTTCCCTTTCAATAGAAGCAAGCAGGTGTGAGGCCTGGTTAACCGTTTCATGTTGTAGCTTTACCAAGGCATCACTGCAGAACCTCTGCTTCCCCCACCCCATTTATCCAGAGGATATTTTTTTTCTCTCTTTTGAAAAATGATCACCGGTTGTAATGGCTTGCAATTTTCACAGTAAACCCAAACCATTTATTGATCACTCACCATGTGCCAGATACTCTGCTAAGTGGCTTACATGGATTACTTTGTTTAACACTCTTACTAAATTTTAAGTAGATCTTATCACTCAGCAGAAGAAACAGCAGCTCTGAGACATTAAGTATCTGCCCGGGATCACAGACCTAAACAGTGGCAGAGCAGAGATTTGAGCCAGGGTGTTCCACAGCTGAATCGATGCATGGAATTACAGCTTTCTTGTGTTATAGATTTATTTCCTAATAAAATCCTCGGGTGTTTTCACTGCCATCGTCAATTTAAGTATAGAACTTAGTTAATTTCTCTGGTGCACTTACTTAGCCTGCAATGTGCAAATGGGAACACTAGGTGGCAACAAATATCAAGGAACCCATTTCATCAACTCAAGGATCAAGTAGTTGGTTTCAAAATTAAAATACGGATTCCATTTTACTTTTTTACTACTCTCACTATTATGTTTCAACATACCTAAGATAAATCCTAATAGATGTGCACTGTATTTTGTAAACTGCACAGAAATCCATTCTTGCATTATTACTAATTCAAGGAAAAATACTTCAGATTCGCAATACACAATAGCTTCTTTTGTTCTTAACTGTTAGATATTTAAAAGCACTAATTACAAAAAATCCATATTCATAATTAAAGCTAACAATCGACTTTGATTCAATTCAACATTGTGTAACTAATATGCAAATAGCCATCTGAGGAATACAATGATAATATTAGAGACCTGCCTTTTAAGGTCTTTTGGTAGTAAGAGCTACATAAGCAACGACCAAAATGATACCAGCTCCGGCAGAATATGGAGGAGAAAGAGATTAATTCAAACAAGAAAGGACTGGGGCAAACTCTGGAGAAGACTGCGGCCTGGGTTGAGCCCCAAGGTTGAACAGACAGATCAATGCACTGCTGTAAAGTATAGCGTCAGCAAATTCATGGTCACATTCAGGAAGGTCACATTCCTGACCCTGTAAGTCACATTCAGGAAACAACACAGGTCTTGTGAAAGACTGTCGTGAAAAATAAGGCTAGAAGAGTTGGGTTGGGGCTGTATTGTGAAAGATCTGGAAGGTCACGCTTTTATTTTACTGCAAGAGGGGAGCCGCTTGAACAGGGAGAGTTACTTCGGGGGGGTCTCTGGCAGCAGTGGGAATAGGGGAAAGATACAGCGGAACTGGAAGAGGCCCGAGCAAGACCAATAGAAGTCCACCGTAATCATCTCTGCAGGCTTAAACTGGAGTGGAAAAGGTGGGCACAGCTGACGAAGGGACCCCAAAGCCCGAAAGACAGAGTGATAACCTGGCAACTCATCGGATGGTGAGAGTGTAGGACGGGGAGGAGCCAAGATATTTTAAAGCCGTGAGCCAGGGCTGCTGCTAAGATGAGGAAAGAGAACACGGACAAGGGTAGGAGAAACGTGGGCGGGAGAATGGAGAGGAGCAGTAACTTGGTTGCGTAGATTTTCAGATGCTAACAGAATGTCATACATAAACAGAGGTCTAGTAGCAGCAAGAAATGGGGGTCTGATGCTCAGGAGAGCCATTAGAGCTAAAGCCACAAGGGGGGGGTATTCAAATGCAGGGAATGTGCTAGACAGGACAGGAGAGACCAACTCCTAGAAATGAGGACAACGCTAGTGGAAGGCTAGGGCTGCGGTTAAGGTTTCTGGAAAACAAGTGAGAAGAGATGAAAAGGAGCAGGTAAGAGCGGTACAAGGACCCAGGGCAGAAAATGTCAGATAAATCAAGGGGAAGAGGACATGTTATGATAAGACAGCCAATGGCTTCCACGACGCCAGAGTCAGGAGTCGCATGAAGACAGAGATGAGGTCCCTGGGGTTAGCGATCGGGAAGTGCCTGGTGACCAGCAAGTGAGCAACTCCGCAGCATGACGACGGGCTGCGATTTGGCGCAAGCCTGACTGCGGTGTGCTTGGAGGGGGACGGACTGCGGCGACGGCGGACGCTCCTTGTGAAAGGCCTGCTGGGGAACCGGTGGCGAGGAGTTAGTCGAAGAGGTGGAAGCTGATCAAGCAAAGGTCGCCTGTTGTTTGTTGGAACAAGAATGAAGGCTGGGGGTGGGGGAGGAGGGAGACAGGGCGGGAGGGATCGAAGACACTAGAAGCCGTTTGACAAATCCCTGAGACTTCAGTAGCGTAGAGAAAGAGCTTTCATCTTGGGAAGTAAGAGGGCCCGGCACGCGGGGGAAATGAGCAGAAGGCACGTCCGAGGGGTTAGAAGATGCTGAAGAGGCTGTTGCCGGTTGGCTGTGATGTCGGCGGCACAGGTCAGCTCCCGAGTGCAGGTCAGCTCCCGAGTGCAGGCGGACAGCGGAGATGGGGACACACAGAAAGTGCGATTCCTGCCTACCAGACGGAAGGTGGCCAACCGCAAAGAAAAGAGCTGCTAAATAGTACTTCTTCTTTTTTTTTTTTTTAAGATTTTATTTATTTATTTGACATAGAGAGAGGGAACACAAGCAGAGTGGGTAGGAGAGGGAGAAGCAGGCTCCCCTTGAGCAGGGAGCCCGACACGGGGCTCGATCCAGCCAAAGGCAGACGCTCAATGACTGAGCCACCCAGGCGCCCTATAAATACTACTTCCATCTGCGGAGGGTGACCCGTATCAGCCCCCTGTGGAATTCATTCTGTGGCTTTCCTCAGCAACACTTGCCAGGCTGAAAGTAGCGATAGGAAAAAAATGTATGGTTGAGCCTCTGCTGGGCACTGGCCCTGGGGGTAGACTAGAAAGATAAGAACAAGACTTCTAGAGTCTTATTGGAAACAGATGACAATTCCCTAGTTAGTGAACATTTCCTGAGAACCTATTACATGCCACGCAGTATGCGAGGTGCTAAAGACTGACCAGTGATCAAGACGGGTGAGTTCCTTCCTCTCCGAGATTCTAAAGTTTAATCAAAGGGGCGCCGGATGGCTCGGTTGGTTAAGCGTCTGAGTCTTGATTTCGGCTCAGGTCGTGATGGCAGGGTCATGAGATTGACTGAGCCCCACACGGGGCTCCGCAATGAGTGTGGCGCCTGCTTAGCGTTCTCTCTCTCTCTCCCTCTGCCCCTCCCCCTGCTCACACACGCACGTGCATGCACTCCTAAACAAATACATAATAAGTTTAATGGAAGATAAAGACAAATAAGGGAGACTAGTACACTGATGACTGACGTACATAATGGGGAACAGTTCTTACCGGGGGGCAATTCAGCATGCACATGTGCTGACACACACACACATGCACACATACATGCACACACGTGCACACACACACAGGCATACGTGCACACGCGTGCACAATACACATGCACACGCGCACACACGTGTACACACACATGCACACACGTGCACACATACACATACGCACATGTGCGCACACAGGCACACACATACGCACACGTGCACACATACATGCGCACGTATGCACAAGTGCACACATACAGGCACACACTCATGCGCACATCTCTGGTCACCAAAACCTGGGGAAGAGGAGGTACGCTCCCAGCATCCAGTGAAAAGAGGCCGGGGTGCCGCTAAAAATCCTGGGATGCGCAGGCAGGACAACCTCTCCAACAAAGAATGATGTAGTCCAAACGTCAGTAGTGCTGGGGCTGAGAAGCCCTGCTATGAAGGCACATAAGAGGTACATGGAATCTCCGCATCGGAGAGCAGAGATTTTCTAGAGAGAGCAGCAGACCTGAAAGATGGAGAAAATATCCAGGTGGGGGTGAAGAAGAATTTGCATGACGCGTGCAAACTCCCGGGGGCTACAATGGCAGCGCATAAACAAGGGACTGGAAGCCGTCACCATCAGAGGCGCTAGCTCTTGAGGAAATACTTTGCGCCAGAGTTTCCACAACTTAACAGATAACACATTTTAAAATGTGCCTGGGTAGCTCAGTCGGTGAAGGGTCTGCCTTAGGCTCAGGTCATGTGCCAGGATCGCTGGGCTCCCTGCTCAGTGGGGAGTCTGCTTCTCCCTCTCCCTCTGCTCCTCCCTCACCCAATTCCCCCCCTCCGCAGCTCTGCTCCCTTGCACTCTCTCTCTCTCTCAAATAAATAATTTTTTAAAAATATAAATAAAATAAAATGCAGTCCTCATTAGCAATCCTCTAAGTCCGATATTATTTCTATTTTTCAGATGAGGAAAAACTGCGGCCTGGGGAATTAAGTAAGCTGTCCGGGGTCAGGCAGCTGGGGAAATGATGCAGCTGAGTTGAATCTAGGTCTGCTAATGCTAATAAGACCACCCAACCTCTGACTGCTTTTCCAAGCTGACAGGGGCTGAGTCTGTTGGAGGAGAGTAATAAGGAAGCACATGACAGACCTCAGAAGTACAGCAAAGGGCTTAGAGACTGTCTTGAGACGTGGACACTCCCAGAAAGATTGGAAATCAAAGACTCACAGGATCAAACTGCCGTGAAGAAAGATCACTTCTGGGGTGCCTGGGTGGCTCAGTGGGTTAAGCCTCTGCCTTCAGCCCAGGTCATGGTCTCAGGGTTCTGGGATCGAGCCCCACATCAGACTCTCTGCTCAGTGGGGAGCCTGCTTCCCCTCCCCGCCCCTGCCTGCCTCTCTGCCTACTTGTGATTTCTCTCTGTCAAATAAATAAATAAAATCTTAAAAAAAAAAAAAAAAAAAGGTCACTTCTGGCTGCAGTGCGCGCAACGGAGGGAAGAGGATGTTAGCATTCATAATCCAGAGACTATGGTGTCCTGAACAAGAAAGGTGACAGTGAGGGGAGAACTCAACAGGAGTTCAGAAACTAAGATGTGCACTTAGAGATTGGTTGGACGTCAGGCGTGAAGGAGAGGATGGTGACCAGCTTTCCGGTCGAGGCACAGTAGCGGACAGAGGCGCCACTCCCTAGAGAACACAGCAGTGTTGGGGGAGCAAATGTAATGAGTTCAGTTGAGGATGTAAAATTCATGTTTAAATGGAAGGAGGGGTGACAGCTGGGTGATGCAGTCGGTTTAACGTCTGACTCTTGATTTCAGCTTGGGTTGTGATCTTGGGATCATGGGACTGAGCCCCGCGTTGGGCTCTGCACTCAGCAGGGAGTCTGCCTGAGATTCTCTCTCTCTCTGCCTCTTACCCTCCCCCTGCTTGTGTACATGCAGGCACTCTCACCAATGGATGGATGGATGGATGGACGGACAGACGGATGAATGGATGGATGGATGGACGGATGGACAGACGGACGGATGGATGGTTGGATGGATGAATGAATGGATGGATGAATGGATGGATAGATGGACGGACGGATGGATGAATGGATGGATGGATGGACGGATGGACAGACAGAGGGACGGATGAATGGATGGTTGGATGGATGAATGGATGGATGGATGGATGGATGGATGGACAGACAGACGGATGGACGGATGGATGAATAAATGGACAGATGGACGGATGGATGGTTGGATGGATGAATGGATGGATGGTTGGATGGATGGTTGGATGGATGGATGGATGGACAGACAGACAGACGGACGGATGGATGGATGAATAAATGGACAGATGGACAGATGAATGGATGGATGGACAGATGGATGGATGAACAGATGAATGGAAGGGGAAGAAGACCAGCCTGGACACGACAGGGGAGGAGACTGAAGAAGCAGAAGCTGGAATGAGGACACTGAGACGTTTAATGGCGATAGGGAGGCAGAGAGAAGTGCTGGTCAGAGGGAGCAGATGCAGAGTCTGACACGCCTTGGACATGACAGTTCAGGTGCAGTTAGCACAGAAGAGGGGACATGTTAGAGGTAAGCGAGCCAAAGGATATTGGGACTATGGTGTTGCATGATTTACAATATGAGGTAGAAACATTTCAGGGTGATCAAAGGAGGTAGGCAGAGGGCGGTATGGACTGAACGTACCCCTCCAAAATTCATGTGTTGAAACCTAAGCCCCAATGCGATGGTATGCAGGTATGTGGCCTCTGGGAGGTGATTAGATCCTTAGGATGGAGCCCTCATGAGTAGGATTAGTGCCTTTATGAAAGAGGTCCCAGAGAGCTCCCACACCCCCTCGGCCATGTGAGGCTGCACAGGAAGAAGATGGCCATCTGTGAACCAGAAAGCATGCCCTCACCAGACACCAGCTCTGCTGGTGCCTTCATCCTGGACTCCCCAGCCCCAGCACTGAGAGAAATAAATGTCTGCTGCTGAAGCCAGACAGCCTATGGCATTTTTGTTACAGCAGCCTGAGCAGACGACGAGGAGGGGGAAAGGGTCAGACACTAATGTTCTTAAAAAGTGTCAAGTTGCTAACAACTATTTCATAAACTCAAGTAATAACATGGATGAGTTTCTTTAAAAAAAAAAAGTGTCAAATAGTGACACTGTGACAAATAATGATTGAGAGTTTATATTGATTAAAATTAGTGAGAAGAGAGACCATGACGATTTCAAAGAGGCTTGGTCACCAACAGAGAGGATGGAAGGAAGGCCTGGAACTGGCAGCAGGGAGTGGAGGGAATGCTGGCTCCTCCATCGCAGCCATTTGAGATGACGTGAGCAGCTTCACTGGAGGGCTCGAGAGTCCCAGTGTCATCGAGGGACAAGAGTTCTGTACAAACGAACAACCAGGAGTGTCTGAGGAGACAAAGCCTATGAGGGAGTTTGGTCAGAATGGACCTAAGTTACAGATGCACCAGGACAACAGTCATGGAAGCCATGAAGGTCAGGGTCTGGGAAGAGTCAGGGAGGAACTGGGTAGGGACAAATGGACAAGAGAGTGACTGAGGAGCTGAATACAGGGGACAAGAGCCCGATACCTTAATAAATACTGATGCTACCAAACAGCGTAGACCAAAGCTATCCGATGGAATCTGTGACAACAGAACTGTTCTACAGCTGCACTGCCCAGTACAGCGATCAGCTACTTGGAGTGTGGCTGGTGTGTCTACGGGAAACATGCAGCAGCCTCAGTGGACTCTGATGCAGCCCCCAACACAGCAATGAATCAACAAGACCCTCCGACCATTCAGTGCTCGCCACACTGCCTGGTCACAAAGAGCTACTGACTGCCATCGTTATCGTTCAGCACGTGTGACTTAGCATCCACAGGGCCAGACCCATTCACAGCCAAGGATGCTGTCTGATACACACACATCATCCGTTATCTGTGGCGTGCCTGGAGGTTCTCAACACTCCCCAGGCTCAGGGGAGAAAACTTGTGTCGGCCGTCACACACGGACCCATACGCGTGGTGTTAGGTTTTCACAGCGTTCAAAATCATCAGCAAATGAGGAGATGAGGCATGTAAGCCTCTCCAAAGAAGACTTCTACCAGTAAATCTGTTTCATTTTGCAAAGTCAACATTAACAGATTGGTATTCACTCTGTGTGTTCGGAAGAAAGAGTTTAGTCATGGAAGAGGAACCATGGAAATACTGGGAAAAGAAAAGAGGGCCGCTTCAGCGCGCCTTCATTTTGGTCTTCTGAGACTTGCCTTGGTTTTCTCGAAGTTGGCCTCCTCGGTCATGTGCATGGCTTGTTTCACCTGCTCATAAGCCCCGGCTTCTCTCTGTTGCACATCTGTCAAGCTGCTCCTGACGGAGACCAGCGCAGACATTAAGTCATCCCTTTCCCTGTGGGCAAGAGAACATTTGAACAAGAAATGGTCAAGCGATCATGTATTCCTAAGTCATGAAGAGAAAGGCATTCACACACCCTGGAAGAAGAGCCAGGGTGGGCCGGCTCGGCGTGTCGCGAAGCATGCCGGGAGAAAGGCCCTCTGTCCTCCCTTGGTGAGGGGCAGGCAGGGCCGCCAGAAAGGCTGGGCATCGATGGCAGGGCTGCATCTGCCTGGGACAATGACCTATTGTGGTGAGGACGGCCCCACTGTGGGCCGCAGAGTAGAGCCCAGAAAACAGGAAGTTGGTTGAAAAATTAGAGGGGTGGGGGGCGGGGGGAAAAAGGAATAAGACAGAGAGGGTGGGAACTCAACTTCAAAGTGGAGGTTAACATCTCCAGGGGCCACTAAGACCTTGTCTACACTGCTGACTCTCCCCCACCCCATTTGTCTGAACAAATAGGTCCTTTCCTGTTTGTCTTCCTCCGCGGTCCCCTTTTCCTCCCTTCTCTTTCAATTAAGTTTTTTGCCTTCCTTATGAACACATTTCTTCTTTCAGTGGGTAGGACTGCCAAATCCCTCAACTACCCTGGTCACGCAGAGAACAGTCAGGATTTAACAAAATCTCTTCCCGCTGGCTTTGATCGCTGCTTGGCCCCACACCCTTGTCAGCAATTCTCAGAAGTCCTCGAAGCTAACCATTTCTTGGGGACAGATGCAACCAGATGCCAAAACACTCTGGCGTGCAAACTAGCAAAGATCCAACCTCCTGGGTTAAATAAATCCCGTAGAAGATTTTAGGATATTTGGAATTTATCCATTGGATAAAAATGGTCAGTAGACCAAAGAGAAAATGAGGTAAGGAAGTTTCTATGCACACAAAGCAAAAAAAAAAAAAAAAAAGAAAGAAAAAGAAAAGTAAGCTGGATGGTTCTGCTGCTATTCCACACTTTGTTAAAGAGTTCAAGTTCTAAACTGTGGTTTCAAATTCAGTTCAAGTAACTGCTTGCAGTTTCCTTTTTTTTGCCAAGTCCTAAACTACGAGGAAAGAGCCAACTCTGTTTTTTTTTTTAAGTTTAGCAAGCTTGAAGGAGGAATAATCTCAAAGGTTACAATCTCTGAGTTTGAGTTGCTTTCAGAATTAACCAGTGACTGGATTTTAAAAAATGAGAAAAAAAATTTTTTTTAGATTTTATTTATTTGACAGAGAGAGAGAGAGAGAGCACAAGCAGGGGAAGCAGCAGGCAGAGGCAGAGGGAGAAGCAGGCTTTCCTGCTGAGCAAGGAGCAGGATGCGGGGCTCCATCCTAGGACCCTGAGCCAAAGGCAGATGCTTAATTGACTGAGCCACCCAGGAGCCCCTAAAAAAAGCTCTTAAAGATAAAATGGTTTAAACTATTTGTGGTATTTGGAAAGCACTCATATTTTAAGAAATATGTAATACTGAACAAAGTTACAATTATTAGCAGTTTCATAAAAGCCCGTTTTGTTTAAAAAAAAAAAAAAGATTGCTTCAACTATCGTAAAATTCATGGGAGCATAGTGATCTTCATTCTAGAATTTCCTGCTGTGCTCTGATTTGAAAAAAAATAACTTACTCTTCAATTCCTTTGTTCTAAAGGAAATGAAAAAAAGGAGTTAATTATTTTGATCAAATACAATCACACAGAATGGTTATGTGAAAGAGGAGAAGAATCAAAGCTCGGTTAAATCATTCTAGTTAAGTCAAACACAGATTACTCGAAGGCAAAGTGAATTTATATTTATTTGCATTTCAAAAAAGCTCTAGCATAAAAGAAGACTCGCTTCATTGAGAATATGCAGTCCAACTAGAACCTAGGAGTCTAGAAGAAAATAAAAATTCACTCTTAAAGACAGCAAGTCAAAAAGGGCATCAGATTGCTGTAAGTTGGACCGAGAAAGGCTTCAGTTGATGATGGTCTTTGTGCTGCCGTGTGCTCACTGAAGTCAAAGTTCTGACTAAAGAGAATGAACTGAAAAGCTCAGGTAATTTTGACAGGATCAAAATCGATCAAATCTGCTCCTCACAGGAGACTTAACACTTAATATATTTAATCTCTTTTCAGTATGTCCTCTGGTGGAGAGGAGTCTGCCACATTTGCAGATACTCAGTGGAGTAAAGGACAAAAGACCAAATGAACGGGTAGTGACTCCGCTATAGCAGGGCACCAAAAAAGGTAAAGGAAAACTCCTCCCACTTCTAAAATCTCAGGATCTAGATTTAAAAAGTCATGAGGCTGTTTAGAATTGGAGACTCAAGAGTTTAGTTTTCTCGTTCAGAATCTTGCCAGACTATCAACTCCTCAAGTTCAGAGGACAGACAGTCATCAAAGATGAACACCCCAAACACTGATGTCCTGCTAAGCTCATCACCCAGCAGTGAGCCCGGGCATGGTGATACCGAACGGCCGCCGGAATGACACGTTTTCTGGAAGAGAAATGCACCACATGCTTGAAGGTGGCCCTCAGATCACCTGGAAAGCTCTGGAGAGATGCCCAAATTGCACACACACTTCCGGGCCCAGGAAGCCATCTTGATAATTTGGGATCAGCCACTCAGTCACTATATTTTTGGTTTTGCTTTGCTTCAGCTCGGTTGGCCCACCTCCAAAGGGCAAGCACCTGAAACAGACCCAGCTCTGGGCACATTAGGCCTGTCCTCAACACGAGGCTTTGCTTCCAGTCCCACTCCCAGGTCAACTTCTTGGTTTAGCCCCCGCTTTTATTCAGCCCCAGCCCCACGCCACTCCACATTATCTGGCCTTCGGGAGCAGCCCAGCCCGGCCGTCCAGGAGGGCGACCCAGGCAGCCGCAGGCCTGCTCCAGAGCTCCCAGTCCACAGGCCCAGCCCAGAGCCGGGCCCAAGTGTGCTGCTCCCGGTGGGAAGCTGTACAAATACACGTGACCGGCCAGTGTGAGTGTGAGGTGGCAGTGTGCTAGATTTCCATCTGCAACGGCGGAAGGTCTGCAGGTGCTGTGAGAACACCATCGAAGCGTCATCAAGGAGTTTTCCGAAGCAGAGCCAGCGGCACAGAGTCAGTCCCTGCTGCCATGTCCCCTGAAAGGATCCCCGTGAGGGCAGCTCACGCAGAAATCAAGGCAAGGAGCCCGGGGGGGGGGGGGGGGGGGGGGGGGGGCGGCGGGGGGGGCAGTGCTGGCATAAGCCAGCGATCAAGTGTGGAGTATTTAAGGAATTTAGTGCAACAATCAGAGCAACAAGGACGAGAAAGTCCCTGAATAATCTGGGTCAGATGTTTAAAAATAAGGTCTGATATATAGGCACGAGCTTCATCTTGAAAGATAAGGTGCCTAAGGAATGCCTGGAATTCCTCAGTTATTTCACAATGAGAACCAGTTTCAAGCATAACTAAGAATCATTAGTATTACTCCTGTCGTTCAGAAGCGAGTCTAGAAGGCTCACGATAACACTTCCTTGTTTCACATTACTGGCAAGTTCCTGCCATAGTCTTTCAGAGGCAACTACACACCACATTGCCAAGACCCACTCAAAATTCACGAGCCAGGGGCGCCTTGGTGGCTCAGTTGCTTAAGCCTTCGGCTCAGGTCATGATCCTGGAGTCCTGGGATCGAGCCCCACATCAGACTCCCAGGGAGTCTGTTTCTCCCGCTGATCTCTCTCCTCTCATGCTCGCTCGCTCTCTCTCTCTCAAATAAATAAATAAAATCATTTAAAAAATTAAAAAAAAAATTCACGAGCTGGTCTAAAGGCCCAGGAGAACACAGTAGGAATCACTTCTCCTCTCTGAACCCTGCCCTGAAACTTTTCCAAGGCACTGGGCACTATAGAAAAGGACCTAATTACAAAGCAGTTCCATCCTGAGGATCATGCGAAGGTGTTTTGGTCATTGGGCAAGAAAGAGTCGTTCTTGTCGCTCTGACTCATCTCAAGGCATAAAGAGGATAAAGAAGTACGGAAACACTGTGAGGACTTCAAAGCGACCTCTAAAATGTATCCAGCGGGGACGCCTGGGTGGCTCAGTTGGTTGGACGACTGCCTTCGGCTCAGGTCATGATCCCGGAGTCCCGGGATCGAGTCCCGCATCGGGCTCCCAGCTCCATGGGGAGTCTGCTTCTCTCTGACCTTCTCCTCGCTCATGCTCTCTCTCTCTCACTGTCTCTCTCTCAAATGAATAAATAAAATCTTTTAAAAAAAAAAATAAATAAAAATAAAATGTATCCAGCGTCATCAACAGTTGTCAAGTGTACTCTCCAGAAAGTCCTTACGGCCCTAACACAACTCCACGAGCATACTGGTGGTCTGACCTCCAGGTCATGCCTGATCCTGTCCCTTTCAAGCGTTCCAGACACTCTTGTCCTATATGCGATACATTCTATGCTAAAAGTTCAACAAAGGAACTTACAGCTCGTGTCATAATGCCACATTTCAAGGAGAGGCCAGGAGATTCATTTGATTCATTTTTTAAAATTCCTACTTAGAGTCCTTCAGGAAATTCCTTGATATAGCTCATTGCAGGGTCCGGGCTTCTAATTATGCAGAAAACTAAAAATCCAGACCTAAAAAGTGCTGGCCACTCTTCAAAGGCAGCATAACACTCAATATTCAGCCTCCTGCATTAATAAGTTGAAAGAAGCTGACCACCAGCTGAGGCCAAAGGAATCCTATAGACAAAGGTTTCATTGACAATAAAAGCAGGAGCCTTCCACTGCACTCTGTTAGGAAAGCAGAACATGAGCTCATGATATGCTGACAAAGCAGAAAATTGAACAGAGAAGGCTGACATTTATTTTAAAAGGCTGAGCTAAAATGCAGGATAGAGACAAAGGAATACACAACCAAGGAAGAATCTAATTTCTAAAAGACAGCCAGCCTTCAAGTCAATGTAAACATTGTAGCTTCCTCTTAAATTATGTTTCTAAAGACCTACAAGAATAATCTGAAGGCAGCAGGGGGGAAAAACCCTTCTTCCCTTTGTTGGCTTGATTATGATAGACCACTTAGTTAAACTCTGTTTCTCTTCATCTGTGTGACTTTGAACATGCTTTTTGCCCTTTTTAAATGAATTTTTCATTACATTTTCCTTGTTAATGTGATTACCAACATGGTTAAAGACCCATCTGACACCTAATTCCGATTTCGATGCTGTCTTCCCCCTCTCCAGAGGTAATCCCTGTTAAATATTGGGTGCTTATCCTTTCAAACCTCTTTTTATGCCTGTATATGAGCCTGGAGAAAATACATGGTATGGTTGTATAGGGACTTTTTTAAAAAAATAAAAATACAAACAGGTTTCATGCAGACATGTCTTTTTCATCTTTATTTTTTTCCTTCAACAATATATTGTACCTACAGATCTACCTCTTTTTCTCTTCTACTATGCATAACATAATTTATCTAAACCTCTGAAGTATATTTAGGTTGTTCACATCTAAAAGAAACACTTCTTGTTTTCCTCCGCAATTTCCGTACTCGCAACACTTCTGACACCTTACATGTGCATTTTCCACACCAAGCCATTTTCTAATTCTCAGTTGATACTAACTCAGTTGGGACATTAATTTCCTGGAGTCAGCACAGACCCCAAGGTTAGGGCTCAGTCCCATAAGACTGTCCCCCACTTCAGGCACCAACTGCAAGTCCCAGATGGTCACCTATACTTCTGGACAACTGGCCCTAAGTCAGGGGTTCTCGTGACCTCTTCCTCAGCCTTGATCATTTGTTACAACAGCTCACAGAACTCAGGGAAGTGCTTTACTTCTATTTTCCATTAACTATCAAGGAGACACTGAGGGATAAGGAAGAGAGGCACAGGGCAGTGCGTGGGACGTGGCGGGGGAAGAGGCGTGGAGTTTCGGTGCCTTCTCTGGGCGTGCACCCTCCCAGCCCCTTGATCTGTTCACCAAACCAAAAGCCCTCCAAATCCCATTGTTTAGGGTTTTTAGGGAGGTTCTACAGGCATGATTGATAAAATCATTAGCCACTGGTGATTGAACTCAATCTCCAGTCCCTGCCAACTCCCCAGAGACTGGGGAGTAGGGGCTGAAAGTGCCAATCCTCTAATCACATGGATGGTTCCCCTGGCGACCAGCGCCCCACCCCCCCATCCTTAGTGAGTTTTCAAAAGTCATCTCATTAACATAAACTCAGCTTTGGCTGATCTTGTAAGAATAACAAAAGATGTTCCTTCCACCTTGATGTGCCAGAGCTATTTCAGGAGCAGGGGACAGAAACCAAGTGTCACAAAGGATGTTCCTATCATTCTTATCCTTTAGGACATTACAGGGGTTTCAGGAGCTCTACACCAGGACCTAGAGATGAAGACCAAAATATGTATTTCTTATCATATCACAATATCACAACACCAATTACAAATAATGCTGTGAAAGCATTCCCTAGAACCGCCCCATTATGCACAGACATAGATTCTTTGGGATAGATTTTGAAACATGTAACACACAATTCAACTACTAACGGATAATGCTAAATTACCCTACAAAGTACTATCAACTTACAGTTCCCACCAGCAGTGTGTGAAAATGCTCACTCATGGCCTCCCCAACCCTTGTCACTATCAGTCTCTTCAATTTTCGCCAACATGAGGGCTCAATTTTTTGGAAATCCGTATTTCCCTGAATAATAACAGAGTAAATTGACCTCTTCCTCCCTGATTGCTCCCCAATCCTTATTCCTTATCCGCACTGCAACTAGGCAGTTGGTCCTGTGTTTGTTTCAAAGGACGTTCTTTAGGAAGTATACCAACTTTTTGTTATGTAACATGCAAATATTTTCCCCAGTCTCTTCATTTCAGTTTGCATCATTGTATCATAAGAAGTTTCTTTTTAATGAAGTTAAATGTATATATATTTTTTCCTTTATGGCATTCATTTTCCATTCCATGTTCAGGACTTGACCTAGCCAAAAGCCATAAAGATAATTTTCTAGATTTCCTTTTAATGTTTTTATAGACTGAGTTATATTTGGGTCTTTTACCATCTTGAATTTGTTTTTGTGAAATATGGGTCTTTTTTTTTTCAAATGTAAACAGGCAAATTTTTAACTCCTCTGAGCCTCAGATTCCTTAGCCACAAAACAGGTGTAATATTTACCTCACACATGCTTTACTAAGGTTAAAAAAGATTATGTTTTTAAAGTGCCTGGCAGAGTCCTTTGGTATAAAATAAATGTTTGCCACATGATAGTTGGATCTGAAAATATATTTAATATATACTTAATAAATTTTACAGTTATACAAAATACATAAGAATGGGGAACCTAGGTGGCTCAGTGGGTTAAAGCCTCTGCCTTCAGCTCAGGTCATGATCCCAGGGTCCTGGGATTGAGCCCCATATTGGGCTCTCTGCTCAGCAGGGAGCCTGCTTCCTCCTCTCTCTGCCTGCTTCTCTGCCTACTTGTGATCTCTGTCTGTCAAATAAATAAATAAAATCTTAAAAAAAAAAAGTAAGAATGATTTAATAATATATTTAATTAATGTAATATTTAACAACAAGCAGGACCATCAGCTCTGATCATAAAAAATTGTCAGTCCATACAGGAGAAATTCAGTTTTTATGTAACAACCAACAGTTTAGTCATATATGGAAACAACAACTACCTGACATCTTGATTGCTTTCTAAGTAGGAGAGGTACAGAGGAGTTTTAATAGTTATAGAGCATTTATTATTTGGCAGGAACTGTTTTAAGCACCGTGTAGGTATTCTTTCAAAGAATACTATAATGCTCTGAAGGTACTTTTTTTTTTTTTTTTTTGACAGAGAGTGAGAGAGAACACAAGCAGGCAGAGCAGCAGGCAGAGGGAGAGGGAGAAGCAGGCACCTTGCCAAGCAAGGAGCCCGACGTGGGGTCTGATCCCAGGACCCTGGGATCATGACCTGAGCCGAAGGCAGTTGCCTAACCAACTGAGCCACCCAGGCACCCCTATGAAGGTACTTTTATCTCCATTTTAAGTGACTTTCATGAGGTTGCACAGGCAGCTAGCAGTAGAACTAGAATATGAGTCAAGGCAGTTTGTGCTCCAGCACAAGGCAGCTAACAGTAGAACTAGAATATGAGTCAAGGCAGTTTGTGCTCCAGCACAAGGCTAAGTGCCCCGGTAAAATCCCAACACCTGGGTATTATTCCCCCAAAAAAGATACGTCCAGACTCAGAGAGGTAAAGTAACTTGTCCAAAGGTCAAAACATTGGGGTAAAATGGGTCTGACTTTAACGACCAAGTCTTTCCATTCTCCATGCCAGTTCGAACCGGAGGAACTCTGACTGCCAAAATGCCTTGTCTATGATCAGCAAACCCTCACCTGAGTGTGTGCCCCAGGCCAGGTCCTCGGCCAGAAGCCAGGGACACAGAAATAAATGCACCACAGATGCCACCTCCAAGTACACGCAATGTATTATAAAGCCATAGAAGGAAGGAGCCTAAGTCGGTTGAGCACAGGATGGGGTGAGGCTGGCAAGAGAAGACTTTTAGAGGCGGTGACGTCTGGGCAGTTTAAATGAGCCCCAACAAGCAGAGAGGGGAGACCTTTAGCACGGGGGGGGGGGGGGGGGGGGGGGCAGGAGAACACACACTATGAACCACCACTGGATGGCGTCTTAAATAACAATTCTCCAATTCCCCAGGATAATCTTCTCTCAGGAAAAGGTGTCCCGGGAGCAGTGAAGATAGAACAAAAAAGAGGCAGACAGAGAACCGCAGTATTTCAGCCTAGATGAAAACGTGAACTGTACAAAAGCTCATCTGGAACTTGTCCTTAGTCATCTTCAAATACTGACAGTGGATCTAAGGGTGCTTCCTCCAATGCACTTCCCATGGCAGGCACGTGATGAAGATGTGATAAAAACTCACCCTACCTAGCCTTCTGCTGGGAAATCCAAGATTTGAAAAAATCAAAATAATTCCTCTCAGGGGCACCTGGGTGGCTCAGTCAGTCACTGGTCACTCAGTCAGTCAGGACAAGTGAAGTCACTCACTTCAGCCAAAGTGACTTTGGCTCAGGTCATAATCTCAGGGTCCTGGGACCGAGTCCCACATCGGGCTCCCGGCTCAGCGGAGAGACCGCTTCTCCCTCTCCCTCTGCCCCCACCCCTGCTCATGCTCCTTGTTCTCTCTCTCAAATACCTAAATAAAAAATATTGAAAAGAAGAATTCCTCTCAGATTCAGTTTTGTTACAAATAGTGCTGGATTTGCAATTATAGACTCGTAGACATGAACAGAACCGTAGAGATTAGCTACCTCAATTCTCTCAATTCGAGATGAGACCGAGTCCAAGAGAAGTAAAATGACTTGCCCCAGTGACTTGGTCACACTCAGCTGGTAGCACCCACCTGTCTTCAAGAAAGCTCCAGGGAAATAAAATAAAATCTATTTTATTTGAAGCTGTGCATCAATCCCACGTGAGGCAGCACAGGGATAAAAGAACACAATGATCCTTTAAAGACACAGTTTCCAGGTTGCAAAGCCTCCGTGTGGAGAGGTGTACTTACTTGGTCAGTCTCTCAATAGTCTGCACGTGAACGTTACTATGGGTTTGGGAGAGAACAGCTTCGTGCTGAGCACATTTCAAACAAAGGCCACCCACACGGTTAGACATATTAGCAGCGAGAAGAGACTCTTTATGCTTTAGTCGCTCTTTAAGATCTTCACAATTTTTCTGATATTCAGCTAGGTCTTTCCTGAAAAGAAGGGAAAGAAAATTCTAGCAAATGACCATGTACACTACTGTCACCTGTATCACCCTACATGTAACTGCTACTATCACTTCTGGTTGCTTACTTTATGAGATGCTCTGTATACAAAATCTAATTAATTCTTACCACAACCCTGAAATGTGTGATTATCCTAATTGACACTCTGAGTAAAATGAGACTTGAATATATGAAATAATTAGCCCAAGTTCTTGTAAGATTTTAACACAGATTAGTCTGCCTCTTGATACCAGCTCTTTTCAAAGGATCCATCTCCATTATGTTATATTATTCACGGTTCGAAAATAAAACTCCAAGTACAAATCCTAAGTCATTTCTCTTAATAAAAAGGCCAAGTAATGTAACACAACATCTTTCAGTTGAGGGAAATATCCTGGTCCGAGTGTTAACCCTTAAATGTGCAGAGTGCCTTAGAAGTTCATGGATTTCATTCACGAGTCATTTATTGTTGCCTATTCTTCTTTAGGAGGAAAAAAAAACCCTAAGATTATCTAACCACAAAGTTCTACAAAGAGCTATTTCAAAAGCAAGTGGGCTACTCTCTTCTTCTAGAAAAAAGTTATAGAAAATTTAGCAGTCATAAAGATTTATAAGTAGCAGCTATTAGCTGGAAATATGCAGTTTGCTAAAAAAAAAAAAAAGGGGGGGGTTGCTGAGGAAGTGTGTGTGTGTGTGTATTTACTTTGTTTTACTGTATGAGATAGTCGATGAGGTTCTCCATGCTGACTTTTTAAAAATAAAACAACCAGTGTATGGGTTGTATTCCTGCAAACACACACGCACACACACACCCACACACACACACCCCGCCCTAGGTAAAGCTTTGGTAAAGTCAGCTGGGACAACTGAGCTTCCCTGCACAGACATTCCTTTCCTACTGTATATTATATATATTTATAAAAACTTCCTAGCTTACAAAGGAGAAGATAGCCCTTAAGTGCTTGGACTACTGAAAGCAGAGACTTTGTCTCCAGCTCAATCAACTCTGTTGTCAGTTCCTATCACACTCAGGGGGCTGTAGCTATCTTAACTTGCTATCACAGAAGAGAGGCCGATAATCTAGACTCCTGGACACACGACCTCCACTCTGGGATTCGGGGGCTCTCAGGCAGCCTTGAGGGGGGAGGAGAGATCCGCAAGCAATCTAGGGGTTAAAAAAGCTAATCTAACCACTGTCTGAAGTGGGGTGGGGGGAAGCCGTTTTGCCCTATGCCCGAAATAATATCTTCAATGTAGTACGTTTTCTTTTTAAATACCATATAGAAAAAGTCTGACTTTCAAAGACTTTGTAAAAAGAACTTTGGAAGCACATTCCAAGATCAAAGGGTCTCCATTATTATTTCTGTCAGTTACAAATTCAAAACCCTTAGGTAGATTTGATTACCTGAAATGGTAAAAAAAAAAAAAAAGAAAGAAAGAAAGAAATAGATACGAGAAAGCCAGAGTTTCTGAGAATGGTGGTTTTCTCTCTTTCTTAAAGAAAATGACTCTTTAAATAATCTTAAGGTATACTAAAAGGAAAAGGGAGAAGTAGAAGGTTCAGGGAACAAAGTCTACTTCATTGCAAAGCAGTATTTTAATGTAATTAAAGATGGCACATTTGACTTATGAACGAGAGAAAATAAGTCACACTGCCATTACTTTAAAAAATGAAGAATCAGGGCATTTGGGTGGCTCAGTTGGTTAAGCAACTGACTCTTGACTCTGGCTCAGGTCACAATCCCAGGGCTGTGGGACTGAGCCCTGTGTCCAGCTCCACGTTCAGCATGGAATCTGCTTCAGATCCTCTCTCTCCCTCTGCCCCTCCCCCTGCTTGAGCTCCCTCGTGCTCTCCATCTCTAAGAAACAAAACACAAAAACTGAAGAATTGAAACACACAGAAATAAAAATATAATAAAGAGAGATAAAAACCAAGAAAGTAAATATTAGGTCACTTTATACGTTAGGTTTCTTCATTAAAAAATAAAAGTCTCTATAGAAATCCTAAAACTAATCAGGCTAAGGTATAAAGTACATAAGAGTGTATTAAAAAATGAATGATAATGTACATGAAAGCCATGAGTTCTGGTTCTAGGTATGACTCTGCTTATGTCTCCAAACAATATGTGGCCTAAAGATTTTATATTTTAGTGCAAATTAGAACTTACTAAAACTATAAAAAGAACTTTAAAGTTTATTTGATTGAAATACATTTCACAGCCATTATTTAAAATAAGCTTTAACACCCCCCAAAAATCAATTCCTGGTATCATTTCCTGCCTACAGTACATAATAAATCACTAATCGTTAATCTGTAATATATAGTCCTTATTGAGACTTCTAAAAAAATGTCAGAAAGTACATGAAACCTTAATGTGTATACAGAAGTCCTCCCCAAACCACAGTTTCCCATTCCATGATTTGAGTTATACAAGGTCAACCGAGGTCCAAAAGGAGATGATTCTCCTTCTGACGGACCACAGGAAGGTCAGTGGCAGCCTAACGATACGTCACAATGCAAACATCATTCCCCCCACTTCATTTCATCACATCATCTCGAGGAGGATCAGTACAAGACAATATAATATTTTGAGACACCACATTCCCATAATAACCCTTATTACAGTATATTGTTATAACTATTCTATTTTATTATTAGTTATTGCTGTTAATGTCTTACCATGCCTAATCTCTTACTAAATTAAACTTTACCTTAAGATACATATATATATGAAAACACATATATATATGAAATATATATATTTCATATATGAAAAAAATATATATATATATGAAAAAACAATACATATAAGGTTCAGTACTATCCACAATTTCAGGCATCCACTGAGGGTCCTGGAACATATCCCCCACAGAGAAAGGAAGACTAGTATACACATATTCTTCACATATAGAAAAATACTCAAACTATTATTGTTACAACTTTAAAAGTTAGATAAAAATATCTATAGAGGAAAAAAATACCTGTTTGTAATTTGAAAACTAGGAAGTTTATTTTCAGTATTTTATTTTAAAAGCATAATTTCTATCAGAGCAGCTAGTGATTCTTATTTCTATGAGAAAACATAAATATTTCATAATTGATAAACGGATAAAATTTTTAATTTAGCTCACAGTTCTTTGAAATGGGACTTCACAATTTTATGCCCCTATTCCTTTAATAACTTGAGGATATTTCTTATCTCGAACACAAAATGTCATCAAGTAATTCCTAAGTTGAGTAGAACTGGCAGGTCAGCAAACATTCAAATATATTTTAAGATCATTATGCTTTTGCTATAATTTTGCTATAATTTTTAATGATACTTTACCTCAAGATTTTCAATTGCGATTCCAGGATCTCACCCTTTTCTTCATAAGTAAGTTTTAGCTTCTCCTTTAGAAAAGAAATAAAAGTGTACATTTTCTCCATGCTCTGTGCTTTACCAGCAAGTTTTAATTATTATTATCCTCAATTTTTGTCCTTTTACCCAAGAAGAAAATAATGTGTCCTCTCAAGAAACACTTTCCCTAGTTTTACCCAAACTTTTGTACTTTTACTGGGTACCCACTCTTTGTGGACTGAGTCATAAAATGGTTATTACTGCCCTCCCCGTCAATTTTTTTCAAAAATGCATATATTAGATCTTACTTCTACAAGTATGATTCTGAGAAAAAACTATTTTATTTTATTTTATTTTAAAGATTTTGTTTATTTGCCAGAGAGAGAGAACACACAAGCAGACAGAGAGGCAGGCAGAGGCAGCGAGAGAAGCAGGCTCCTTGCCAAGCAAGGAACCTGATGCGGGGCTCCATCCCAGGACCCTGGAATCATGACCTGAGCCAAAGGCAGGGGCTTAACCAACTGAGCCACCCTCGTGTCCCAGGATAAACCAATTTTAACCTATAAGGTCCATGAGGGCCAGGATCAAACCTTACTGGAGCCCCCACTGGGACTGCTGTGTACTGACATACAGTAAATGAGGGCTGGATCAGTGATTAAAGAAAAGTTGTAAATCACAATAAATGGCAGACCAAATGGATGTCCTAGCTACGAGGGGCTGCTGGCATCCCACTGTTCTTTCCTTCAACAAATATTTATAGGGTATCTGAGATGAAGATGTCTTTCATCCAGGAGCTTATACTCTTGGAAGGAATAGAAAAACATGGGACAATTTTAATTACATATAATTCACTCCAGGGAGGTATATAGAAGGTAAACTGAAATCAGAGATGCAGGAACTTATAATTCAGCTTACAAGAAGTGAAGAAGGCTTCCTGGAAGAAGCGTTAATACTTAAAGGATTAACTTCCAACAGAGCACAAGGCACAGAGGCTGGAGAAAACAAGCTGCATGTTTGGCCGGGGAGTGGATCAGTATCCACTCACAGATCCAGTGCTAGATAGAAAAATGGATAGAAACGGGTGAATAGGTGAGAATGGGCCATGAGGAGAAAAAACATACAAGACCTCTACCCTGACAGCTCATGTAATCTCCATGTAGCAGAGGCATTGGGTGGACATTGAAAACTTTACCGGATTTGAATCATAAGTCACTCTGAAGTATAGAACAGAGAAGACCAGAGGTGCATTGCATCTACATAGGGAAGAGATATGCCCCCTACCCACCCCTGCTTGTGCTCTCTCTCTCTCTCAAATAAATAAACAGAATCTTCAAAAAAATAAAATAAAATAAAGGACCAGATGATATAATATCATCGAGCTATCTTCAGGACACCTGGGTGGCTCATCCTTTAAGTGTCTGTCTTCAGGTCAGGCCATGGTCCTGGGATCGAGTCCTGCCATCAAGCTCTTCTCTCTGCCTGCTGCTACCCCTGCTTGGGCTTTCTCTTTTCCTCTCTCTTTCTGACAAATAAATAAATAAAATCTTTAAAAATAAATAAATAAAGATCTCTTTTCCCCCTAGTGACATAGTTTAAGGACAATCTCAATTAAAGCTTCATAATGGTTTTCTGGAACTTGACAAATTAATTCTAAAATGTATTTGGAAATACAAAAGGTCAGGCATAAGACACTTTTTTTTTTTTTAAGATTTATTTATTTTAGGGGTGCCTGGGTGTCTCAGTGGATTAAAGCCTCTGTCTTCTGCTCAGGTCATGATCACAGGGTCCTGGGATCGAGCCCCACATTGGGCTCTCTGTTCAGCGGGGAGCCTGCCTCTCCCTCTCTTTCTCTGCCTACCTTGCTGCCTCTTTATGATCTCTGTCTGTCCAGTAAACTAAAAACTGAAAAATGAAAAAAAATAAAAAAAAAAAAGACTTATTTTAGAGAGGTGAGGTAAGCCAGCATGAGTGGGAGAGGCAGGAGAGGGAGAGAGAATCTCAAGGAGACTCCAGGCTGAGTGCAGAACCTGACATGGGGCTCGATCTCACAGCCCTGAGAACAGAACCAGAGCCCAATCCAAGAGTCAGACATTCAACCGACTGCACCCCCCACCCAGGTGCCTTCAGGAATGAGACACTCTTGAAGACAAAGTACAATGTTGGAAGATGTGATATGTGGACCACCAGGTATAGACCTGTAACAATCAAGACAGGATGGTAGTAGCACAAAGACCAAAGAAATAAAACACAGAGCCCAGATATATATGTACACCTGATTTATGACAAAGATAACAGACAAAGGGCTGTTTTTTTTGGCAAATGCTACTGGGATATACATATAGAAACATGTGGGAAAAGAACAAAATATGATCCCCTATGTAACATGTCATACACAAAATAAAGACTGGTAGATTGTAGATTTAAATGTTAAAAGCAAGAATATAAGAGAATAGCTTTAAGACCTGGGCAGGGAAACACTTTGTATATAGGATACAGAAAGTACTAAACAATAAAGAAGAAAAACTGTAGATTACATTAAAATTAAGAAATTTTAGGGGCGCCTGGGTGGCTCAGTCATTGAGTGTCTGCCTTCCACTTGGGTCGTGATCCCAGGGTCCTGGGATCAAGACCCACGTTGGGCTCCATGCTCAGTGGGAAGCCTGCTTCTCCCTCTCCCACTCCCCCGCCTGTGTTCCCTCTCTTGCTGTGTCTCTCTCTGTCAAATAAATAAAATCTTCAAAAAAAAAAAAATTAAGAAATTTTAGTCATGAAGAATGAAAAAAGAGAGAAAGAAAGAAAACTATCAGGACAATTATAAGGCAAGCCACAGAGTAAAGAAAATATATTTATTAAAGATACAGTCAACAAAGGGCTTATATCCAGAATACAAAAAGAAGTTCAAAAAAAAAAGTCAAATAAGGGCGCCTGGGTGGCTCAGTGGGTTAATGCCTCTGCCTTCGGCTCAGGTCATGATCCCGGGGTCCTGGGATCAAGCCCCAAATCGGGCTCTCTGCTCAGCGGGGAGCCTGCTTCCCTTCCTCTCTCTCTGTCTACTTGTGATCTCTGTCTGTCAAATAAATAAATAAAATCTTTAAAAAAAAAAAAAGTCAAATAACTCAAAATAATGGATAGGATGTTTGAACACATAGGAGGACACTGATAAATACATGAAAAGAGATTCAATCTCAGGAGTAATCAGAGAAAAGCAAATGACAATCACAATGAGACAGCACTACCAGCCCACCAGAAAAACAGACAATAAAATATGTCAGCGGGAATATGGACCAATGGTATCACTCCTGTGCTGCTGTACAAGTGTAAAATATAAAAACCACCCGAAAAGCTCACCCTAACCACTCAGTCTGAACATACACATATCCCAAGACTGACTATTCCATTCCAGGTACACACCGACCATAAATGTGTGTCATGCACACCAACAGACATCCGAAAGGATGGCCATAGCAGCAATATTCACAATAGCCCCAAAAAGGACACGACACAAAAATCCACCAATGGTAGAAAGGATAAATGAATTGTAGTGTATATACACAGCAGACCCACCAGTGAAAACGAACAAAGTTCTGCCATATGCAACAATGGGTAAAAATCTAACAAATGGAAGGTTGAACAAAATAAGCCAGACACAAAAAAATACACATACCGTAAATTTTAAAAAGGGCAAAAATGCTAAATTCAATGGCATATGTATTTACCATGATAGAAAAAGTACAAAAAAGTAAATGCTTAAGAGAAAAGCAGCCAAATTCTCACCAGCTCTAGCTTCCATTTGTCAGCCTCACCAGCCGATGGACCTTTGACTGCATCTGCATTGCCCTGGGAGAGTCGCCTCTTGGCACCTTCATTCATCCCAGAGCCGTCGCCTGTTGTAATCCAAGAATTCTGCAGGTTTCCCTAAAGTAAAATGTAGGAATAATTACAACCGGCATTTAGCTTTAAGTCAACGCGCATGTTTTACAAATGGAACTGATTCTCATCTGTGGTGGAACAAATTCAAGAGCGGATGCTTCCAAGCTACACGTCAAAAATGACTTTACATTTTCAGGCCATCAGGGTCATATTCCACAAGTGTTACAAAGTCCGATTCCTACGGGCACAGGCAATAACGTAGATGAGCAAAGAGGGCTGCCTGCCTGTGTTTCAGCAAATGAACTCCCCTCTTACTTCTCTGGAGACATACATTCTTAAAACACACAGCCCTCTCTTGGTTTCATTTTCCACCTTTCCCTACTGGGCTCCAGGCTCAGTGGGGAGTCTGTTTGAGATTCCCCTCCCTCTCCTGCGACCCACCCCCCACATTACTCTTTCATGCATTCTTCTCGCTCTCTACAATAAATAATCTTTTAAAAGAGGAAACTGAGTCACACTGAGTAACTTGTAAGAGTCACAGAGGTAGGAAGTAGCTAATAAGCAGCAGAGCCAGGATGCGAACCTTGGCAATCTAGTTCCCAAACCACTATGCTCTCCTGCCGTTTCAGAAAAATATTATCTTCAATAAGTAAAATAGTGCATGGAGACAAACAGCACTGACACCTAGCCGGCATGTCAGGGACTCACAAAGGAGGGGGAGGGACATGACAAATGATCCAGAACTTGCAGCCACGACAGTTCCAGGCAATTTTTGCCATGAGTGAATGCAAACTCATATTATAAAAAAAGAAATCTCCTGATTTTTAAAAGATAAGCCAGATATCTGGTTTTTCATTTGAAACACTGTTAAATACTGGTTCATAGTTTGTCAAACAAACCAAACACGCCTACAGACCACATCTGATGTGTACCCCTTGTGTCTGTACCTCCAGGAGGGACCCTCTCAACAGTCAGTGAACTATGCAGCCCGAAGATCTGGGTAATTTGTGTGTACAAGGACTGAAACATTAATAATACCATTCAACAAACAATTATTGAACTCTGGCTAAGGACCCAAGGATATGGTAGTACTCACAAGAGAAGACAGGTCCCAAAGACAGAACTACACTGCAGTGTCCTATCATGCCAGAATGAGCTACACTCACTCATCCCAAGTAGTATTCTGATGGCCTATTCCATGTTCTTCTGGAAGTTCAGTTTAATGCAAATATTTGTGTATGATACTTCCTATGTTTAGGCACTGTGCTAAGAGCTTGGAAGGTCAAAATGAGCAAGACCAGTCTTATCCTCAAGACAAACCCCTAAGCAGATAATTTCAATTTAATAAGGTTAAGTGCTAGGCCAGAGATGTGCACGGGGAACTATGCAAAAAGAAAGGAGGGGCACTAAGAACAACCAGAGATTCAAGGAAGGTTTTCTGGGGACGTGCTGACACTGGTGTGGTATCTTGGATAAGAAAGAGTGAGCTAGATCAGAAGAGCATGCCAGAAAGAAAACATGACAGGGAAAGTCACAGAGGTGTGAAAAAGTCTGGTGCCTGAAGCAACTCGGAATTACTAAATATTGAAGCACAAAACGGATATCAAAATGTCAAGCTAGAGAGTCAAATAAGGGTCTAGAAAACATGGTACAACAAGCTTGAACTTGACTTTGTAGGCGAGGACAAATTGCTCAAGATCTGAGGGCATTCGAAGTTGCCTTAGAGCATCATGAAGAACAGCAGCACTAATTTCCTGTAATGAAATTGGAAAAAGTACGTACACCACAGATCGCTGACTTACGATATAAAATAATGTCATTCTTTGAAAAGAACTGATAGTCTAATTGACACTTTGTCCTTCCACAGATAACATTTAAGAATGTGAATGGTATTTGACCAAAATTTTAAAAAATCTAATTACATTTACATCCCTGGAGATCACTGAAAACCTGATTTCTTAATTGAGGGGAGTGAAGGTAGCGAGGGGATGAAAGCAGACAGGGAAAGAAATGACCTGGAAATGTCCTGCTTTTCAAAAAGTCTCCTAGAGGGGCGCCTGTGGCTCTGTGGGTTAAAGCTTCTGCCTTCGGCTTGGGTCATGATCCCAAGGTCCTGGGATCGAGCCCCACGTCGGGCTCTCTGCTCAGCAGGGAGCCTGCTTCCTCCTCTCTCTCTGCCTGCCTCTCTGCCTACTTGTGATCTCCATCTGTCAAATAAATAGATAAAGTCTTATAATAAACGAATAAATAAATAAATAAACCTCCTAGATCTTTGAATGAGCACGCATGCCAAAATTTCTTTCTTTCTCTTTCTTTCTGTCTTTCTTCCTTTTTTAAAGATTAATTTATCTGCGGGCAGGGAGGGGGTAAAGTGAGTCACAAGCAGACTCCATAGAGAGCACAGAGCCCAACTTGGGGCTCGATCCCACAACCCAGAGGTCATGATCTGAGCTGAATCCAAGAGCTGGACATTCAACAGACTATGCCACCAAGTACCCTCCAAATTTCTAATAGCATATTTAATATTATTATAATTGTTCAAACTCAGGAAAAAAGCTCTCCATGAAGAGAAATTTCATGGAATGATAAAAAATGAAGATGGAAATGGTGGTAGTTTTTAAAAAATTAACCTGTTTGTTTCTTCAACCACTGGGTCATAAAGTAGGCTAAGTGCTAAACATCATGTAGGCTACCATCCAAGTCCAAGGCTAAAATTCAGGAACAATAAAGAGGACATTCCCCTCTTCTGAGGATAATCTTCTACCCCATGGCAAACAAAGGTAGTTTGGTTCAATAGTGACAAGCTATTCCTAACTTAAGCAGAAAGACAGTATAACTCAAGGCTAGCCAGATGGACGTGGGGGTCAAGACAGCCCCATGTTTGAATCCTAGCTTTGCCATTTTCTAGCTCTGTGACATTAGCAGACTTGCTCTGTTTACTTAACCACACTGTACCTTAATTTACTCACCTGAAAAGAGAAAAACACCTGCCTTCCTTTGCTACTATCAACCTGAAATAATTGCATATAAATAAAGTGATTGATAGAGTGGCTGCCACATCATAACATGTAGTCATCCGTAAGTATTAATCATGACTATCTAACTATTTTAATTATTTTTCAAAAGAAGGCATTAAGAAATACTGAAAAGCTATACCCAAATCCACCAACAGCTTTGGCAAGATCTACCATCAGCATGATAATAGGCTCAGTAAAAAAAGTTGAGGGGAAAAAAAAAAAAGATAATGCCTCTTGATGTGTTTATATTTAAGATATTCTAAAAAGTTTCATTTACATTAAAATTCTGAACATGGTGTACCAAGCATACGTTGCTGAAATGCCTCAATTCACCTACACAAGCAAAAAGCAACAGCAGTAATTCCATAACAACAAAATAACACATTAGACCAACATTAAAATAGATATGGAGGTCTCCGAACCCATGTGCAACAATCAGTTTGATTGTTTGCATTATGTGTTAGTGTATGTGAATTTAAAAAAAAAAAAAGAAAAGAAAAGAAACACTCTAGAACTTTGTTTTTTCCATAACTAGGGCTGTAAATTTCTTCAGCAAGTTTCCTTTGTTCCTAAGGCAAAGCATGTGTGCTTGTACGGTGCTTCCTTCCCCTTCTGCGTTACTCACTTCTCTCGCCCTCTGGTTCATTTGTCTGCCTAATTTCCTTTCTCACTTCACTTCCCCTTCTTCCACTTCTTTGTCATTGCACAAATACCAACGTCTATGAATAATCGAGTCACTGTTTGCTAAGTGACTGCATATTTGGAAAAAAAGCAAAAGAATGTATTTTTAAAACGAGCTACTTCCAAGTACTTTTTATATGGCTCTATCGTCTTCAAACTGACATTAAAATAATAAGCAACTAAGATGGAATTTTTAAGTACTAACATTGATAGTAAAGAATAATATAAATATTCAGAAGACACTCTTCTGGCGAAGGGAGAAAAGCTGGACGCAAACTGAAATATACCGCAGAAAGATCCACGGGAACACAGAGAAGCCCCATTTGCCATTCAGATTTAACACAATCAGCTACTTCTAAATAGGAAATTCTAACAGAGAACTCAAGGATTACAAATGAGACATAGGTCAGGTCAACGAAAAAACACTTCAAAATAAAAAATCAGAGAACACCTAGGTAAAACATGGAGACAACTGATTTACCAATGACAACCAGGTCAAAGTCACCAAACCCATTATAAAGTAAAGCCGCGGCAGACAAGTATTAACACTTCCTCATGGAACACTGAGTTTGTTTCAAAAGGCAAAACAAGCTATGATTAACAGTGTCCTGCAGCAAAAGAGTAAATAACATTTTTAAGGCAACAGTATCTCTGACTGGTCACAAGGAGATACTAAGTTTAAACACTACTTAAATGTCATCACAAGAATTTTGTGTCGTACAGTTATGGACATCTTCAAAATGTGGTGCACGGATTAAAAAAAAATGTGGTGCAGTCATACTAGAATCTTTTAGGCAACTTGTTAAAAATTCATATTTTTAACTCAAGAACTCAACCCAAACTCAATGAATCAGACTCTCAGGGGAGGAGAGCTCAGGAATTGTATGGCCAGCAAGTAGCCCAACTGACTGTTATTCATATTAAAGATTAAGAACAGCTGGGGTGCCTGGGTGGCTCAGTGGGTTAAGCCTCTGCCTTGGGCTCAGGTCATGATCTCCAGGGTCCCGGGATCGAGCCCCGCATCGGGCTCTCTGCTCAGTGGGGAGCCTGCTTCCCCCTCCCTCTCTGCCTGCCTCTCTGCCTACTTGGGATCTCTCTCTATCAAGTAAATAAATAAAATCTTTAAAAAAAATAAAGATTAAGAACAGCTAATATAGGTGAATCTTCTCAAACTGCCAATAAACAGAGGACACAAGAGGTAAAGCCACATCTGAAAGCCGCATAACATTACTCGTGACACACCCAGCTTGTCAGGGACGCCGGGAAATGAACATGCTGATCCCGGAACCCTGGGCCCGCACTCCCTTTGCTACCCCATGCTACCAACTAGACTTATTAGGACGCAGAGGGCAAGGAAAATTTAGAGACCTACAACAGAAATCTAAGCTAGAGTTACAAAGTTTCTGGATTTAACCAAGTCCTTCCTTACATGATCTGCTTCCTGCTTTGGACTTGCTCTTTCCGTATGGGCAAAACATGCACAGCAGGTACGCTCCGAGGGGAAATCAGCACAGATACTCGGCATCACTGCGTCACTGTGTCTGAGGGGTCATTCCACCACGGTGAATTTAATTTCTGAGGCCCCAAGTGAGTCACAGCATAGTACATTTGCCAAATGTCAAGTCAAGAATTTCAGCAGTTCAGAAGGGTGGGGGAGAGGGTAAGACGGAACATTCAAACTAAAATATAATTTATGGTTTGAAAAAAAGTGCTCACAGATGCATCCAGAAGTGTTTGTTCCCTCATTGCTTCCTCTTGTCTCTGAGATTTCAGCTCTTGTTGGAGCCTTTCATTTTCAAGCACAACTACTTGAACCCTATTTTTCATTCCAGAGAGTTCCTCCTGTAAAAGCGGAAACAAAAATACCAACTACATTAAGCATTTTGAAGCAGTGTTAATCGCTGATTACTAGGTGATCCAACATGATACAAAGCACGGGAAATAAGCTCTCCATCTACTTTCTGAAATACTGTAATTACAGTTAGACAAATAAAGCCACTCAAACACGAGCTAACAAACTAAAAGAGGCCTGGGGAATATAGTAAAAAGTCTGCTAATGGCCATATCACAGAAATGTGTGGTTATGACAGTTTTTTTGGTAGGCTACTGAAAAGACTTAAAGGGGTTATCTAAAAGACTTTTAAGAATAAGGTAGACTTTTTTTTTTTTAAGATTTTTATTTATTTATTTGACAGAGAGTGAGAGCACAAGTAGGCAGAGAAGCAGATAGAGAGAGAGGGGAAGCAGACAGCAAGCCTTACTCGGGGCTCGATCCCAGGACCCTGAGATCATGACCAGAGCCGAAGGCAGAAGCCCAACCCACTGAGGCACCCAGGCAGCCCGAATAACATAGTCTTTTAAACAATAAAGTGAGATATATTATTACTCCTGCTCAAATGCCAACAATTTGATGAACCTAACAGAGGTTTAAAGGAATAACAGAGGACTCTGAGACAGGCATGGAAACAGAGTATTTATCCACAACTGGTAGCCAGATGGAAGGAAATTATGACTGAGACAGTTTGGTGGAGAGTTCTAAAAGAGTGCTTTCCTGGCTTTGCAAGCATCAGATAAGGGATTATAATACATAACAATTAGAATAGCTATTGAGCGGCATCGCACTCTCTGAAAAAAGGTAAAAAAAAATCAATACATTGATGGCACAATACTTCATTATCAGTATAATAAAAAACAATTAAGCAATATATGCAAGTTCCATTTACCAATCATTTTATCCAGAAAAAAGCCAAAACTCAAGTCTATAATTGAAAGCTTTATTTAAAAAAAAATATTGCAGGCTTCCAACTTTGGGAGAGGAATCTAATGAGTTTGGAAGACATCATTCACAAGAGAAAAGCTGAACACACCAAAAAATAAACCACTCTTCTTTTTTGTTTTTTGAAAGATTTTATTTATTTATTTATTTATTTATTTGTCTCAGAGAGAGAGAGGAAGAGAGAGAGAGAACACAAGCAGGCAGAGGCAGAGAGAGAAGCAGTCTCCCCACTGAGCAAGGAGCCCCGATGCGGGGCTTGATCCCAGGACCCTGGGATCATGACCTCAGCTGAAGGCAGCAGCTTAACCCACTAAGCCACCCAGGTGTCCCGCAACCCCTCTTCTTAAATCCGTAAGATAACTGAGGTCACAGGGAAAAGTGCCATCCCCCAAAATGGAGAGACAGGCAGGTGTTCCTGAGAATCACAACCTACCTGAGCAGCCAGGGGAACTAGTGTTGGCAAGGAAAAGGTAAAATGTAATTGGAAGCTCAGAGTTGACAAGTTTGAGGGTTAAATACTCCAGAAGAACCATCTTAAGGGGATTCCTACACTTCTGTGAGTTTTATCTCTAGGGATACTACCAGGTTCTTACAACAAAGGCTAGAGAAAAATCCCTTCATGCTTCCTCTTGGGCATTTCCTCTTTGGGCATTTAAAAATGCCCAAAGCATTTCTGTTCTTAAAAAGGCCTGCATCAAGAGAAAGTATTTTACCAGAGCCTAAATAGCTGGGGTTTTTCACGACGTAGCTGCTGTGCCTTCAGGAAGGGAACGGAAGGGAAACACCCAACTCCAGCTCCCAGTAGCCTTCCCACCTCACCTTCTGTGACAGGATGACTGAGAAGCAATTGTGAAGGTCAAAGTTAACTGTCACAGGCTCCCTAAAAGAGACCTAGTCATAGGACTATAAAATGCTTCCCCTACTCCCACACCCACCACCGGGGAGACATAAAGCAGGACACTAGAGGAAATTTTAGCCTCTGACAATTGCAGTAACACCAAACAGTAAACACAGCCTAAGTCCTACCACAATAAACATAGTATCGCACACTAAACAGTTTCTTTTACCCACCACCTCGTGGCCAGCATTCAGCAAAAAATTAGAAAGCACACTAAAAGACTTAAAGCACGGTTTAAAGAGATAAAGCAAGCACAGAACCAGACCTGAATATGGCAGCAGTGCTAGAATTACCAGATTGGGAGTTGAAAATAATTATGATTAATAAGTTAAAACATCTAATGGAAAAAGTGGACCACATGAAAGGACCGATAGGAAATATACGCAGTAATGGAAACTTTAAGAAAGATTCAAAGTGCTGGAAATGAAAACCACCATAATAAAAACGATGAATGCCTTTCATGGGCTCATGAATAGACTGACTCAACCAAGAAAAGAACCGGGTAACTTAAAGAACTGCCAATAGAAATTTCCCAAACTAAAATGCAAGGAGAAAAAAGAATGAAAAAGAACAGAATATCCAAGAAACGTGGGACGATTATAAAAGGTGACAAAGAGAGAAAGAACAAGAAGAAATATTTGAAGCAATAATGACTGAGAATTTTACAAAATCATAACCACCAAACCACAGACCCAGGAAGCCCAGAGAACACCAAGCACTATAAAATAAACCAAAAAATCTATACCTAGACATATCAGAGTCAAACTGCATAAAATCAAAGACAAATAGAAAATCTTTAAGGAAATCAGAAATCAGGGTTTTCTTCAGAAACCCTGCATAAAACAAGACAATGGAATGAAATATTTAAAGTATGGAGAGGAAAAAACTCACCAACCTAGAATTCTGTATTAAGACATATTAACCTTCAAAGGTAAGGGGAAAATAAAGACTTTCTTAGATAAACAAAAATTGAGGAAATCAGTGAGGTCTGCCTTGCAAGAAATGTTACATGCTCTTCAGAAAGGAGGAAAATGATACAGGTTATAAATAAGCTTAGACATACACAAAAAAGAAAGAGCATTAGAAAAGGAATATATGGGGATAAAACAAAATACTTTGTTTCTTTAAATCTTAACTGATCTAACATAGAACAGTATGTTCAGCATCACAGTAGCACTGTACACAGTGAGCACAGCTTATGAATGATTGAGATGAATGGCAGAAACATTATAGAGAACAGCAGGGAGGGACTGAAGCTCTATTACAAGGAACTCTCCCTACCCATGCGGTGGTACAGAGCTATTTGAAAGCAGACTTAGATTATTGATCAAGGTAATTGCAAACTCAAGGACAATCACTTACAAAAGTAAAAAAAAATAAAAAGCTCCCTGCTATGCTCAGACAGGAGAAAACTTCCAATCCCATAACAGGATCGCTTAGAGCCAGGGATGGCAGAAAAAGAGTAGAAGACTGAAGAAAGAGACAGAAAGAAAGAAAGAAAGAAAGAAAGAAAGAAAGAAAGAAAGAAAGAAAGAAAGAAAGAAAAAGAAATTAGGAAATTAAGAAAGAATTAAGAAAGAAAGAACGAATGAACAAGGGCGATAAATAGAAAACAGTAGGAAATATGGTAGATATTATTCCACTATATCAATATCTAAGTGTATCAATAATAACTTTTTTAAGTGTCCATGGTCTGAATACACCAATAAAAAGACAGAGGCAGTAAGAGTGAATGACAAACATGACACAAGTATATGCCATCTATAAGAAGCCCACTTTAAATATAAAGACACAGATCAATGAAAGGTGAATGGATAGAGGCGTACCACGCTAACATAAACCAAAAGAAAGCTGGCATAGCTATATTAATTTCAGACAAAGCAGACTTCATACCAAAGGAAAATATAAGGGGTAAAAAGAAGCAAGACATAATGATAAAGGGGTCAATTCTCCTGGCACACAATGATCCTTAATGTCTAAGTACCTAACGACAGAACATCAAAATACATAATAAAAAAACTGATAGAGCTGTACAAAGAAATAGATGAATCCACTATTTCAGTTGGAGATTTCAAAACCCCTCTGTCAGTAGACAGAGCCAACAGATCTGTTGACAGAACCAACAGATCTTACGGATTGGCAAAACATTGGTAGGTACACAGTTGAACTGAACAGCACCAGCCACCAACTGGCATTTATACAGCACTTTATCCAACAAGAGAATACACATTCTTCTTAAGCTAAAACACGACATTCGCCAAGACATACCACCACATCCTGGGTCTAAAAACACATCTTAACAAACAAAAAGAATAGAAATCATAAAAAGTATGTTCTCAGACCACAGTAGAATTAAACCAGAGATCAGTAACAGAAAGATGGCTGGGACATTCCCAATATACTTGGTGATTAAACAATATTTCTAAATACATACAGATCAAGGACAAATTCTCAAAAAAATTAAAAATATTTTGAACTAAATAAAAATGAAAATACAACTTATCAAGATTTGTGAGATACAACAAAATCAGTGAAAAACATTAGAAAAGAAGATTCCAAATCAACGATCCAAGCTTTTGTTTGAGGAAACTTTAAAAAGGGGGGGGGGGGAGAGGAGTAAATTAAATTCAAGGTAATCAGAAGACACAAGAAAAATTAGAGATCAAAGAAATTTAAAATAGAAAATCAATACAGGGGCGCCTGGATGGCTCAGTGGATTAAAGCCTCTGCCTTTGGCTCAGGTCATGATCCCAGGGTCCTGGGATCAAACCCAGCATTGGCTCTCTGCTCAGCAGGGAGCCTGCTTCCCTCCCCCGCCCCCACCCCCACACTCTCTGCCTGCCTCTCTGCCTACTTGTGATCTCTGTCAAATAAATAAATAAAATCTTTTAAAAAAGAAAAAAAGAAAAAGAAAATCAATAGAGAAAAGCACCAGAACCAAAAGCTGGGTCTTTGAAATGATCGATAAAACTGGTAAGACTCTAGACTCTAGCCTGGCTAACTGAGAAAGAAAGGGAGTAAACACAAATTACTAACATCAGAAATGAAAGCCGGGTCATCGTGACAGATCCCAAGGACATTAAAAGGATAACAAAGGAATACCATGAGTAACTCTATGCCCATAAATTTTATAATTTAGATAAAACAGACCAATTCCTTGAAAGACACGATCTTTAAAAACTCACAGAAGGAGAGATAGTCTGAACAAGGCTTACATCTATAAAAGCAATTGAATCAATTATTAATAACATTTAAAACAGAAAGCACCTTGTCTGCCATTAGTTCACATTTAAATTATACCAAAAATTTAAGTAATAGATTATACCAGTTTTTTACATCTTCCATAAAATATCTGAGGGAATACTTCCTAATTCATTTTTGGGTACCCTAATACCCAAACCAGTTGAAGACACTACAGGAATGGAAAACTAGAGACCAATAATATATCTCATGAAGATAAATACAAAAATCCTCATCTAAATATCAGCAATTCAAATGCAATGATGTATAAAATTATTATACAATAGGACAAAATGGAATTTATTCTAGGTATACAGGTTGGTCCAATATTTGAAAAGGAATTAATGTGATCCATCATATTAACAAGCTAGAAAAATCATTTATGATCATACCAATAGACAGAAGAAGCAAGTGACAAATTTCAGTAGCCATTCAAGATAAAAATTCTCAGTAGACGGGAAATAGAAGAAAAGATCCTCAAATAAACAGCATCTATAAATAACAAACAGTTAATGTCATACTCAATGGTGAGACTATAGATAGTTTCCCATTAAGAACAAGAACAAGGAGGGGCGCCAGGGTGGCTAAGTGGGTTAAGTGTCTGCCTTTGGCTCAGGTGATGATCTCAGGGTCCTGGGATCCAGCCCTACATTGGGCTCAATGCTCAGCAGGGAGCATGCTTCCCCCCTCTCTCTCTGCCTCTCTGCCTACTTGTGATTTCTCTCTCTGTGTCAAATAAATAAAATCTTTATTAAAAAAAAAAAAAAAAGAACAAGAACAAGGTAAGCATGTCCCTTCTCATCACTCCTATTCATCATACTAAAAATCCTAGCTAATACAACAAGATATGAAAAAGAAATAAAAACCATATATACTGGAAAGGAAGAAATAATCTTTTAAAAAGACATCTGGTTTTGTTTAAAGTTGACATGACTCTCTACAAAGAAGATCTCAAAGAATCAAACCAGCTAGAATAAGTGATTCTGGTCAAGGTTGCAGATTACAAGATCAATATACAGAAGTTGATTATTTTCTTAAATATTAGCAATAAATAATTGGAATTTGAACTAAGAACACATTACCAGTTACATTAACACTAAAAAAAATGAAATACTGAGGCATAAATCTCACAAAATGTGTACTAGATCTATATGAGAAAAGCTGCAAAACTCTGAAAAATAAAGGAATGCCTAAAAAAATGGATAGACAGTCCATGTACATGCATAGGAAGACTCAGTTTTGTCGACATGCCAATTCCCAACCTGCTCTATAGATTCAATAAAATCCCAATCAAAATCCCAGTATGTTATTTTGTGGAAATTTACCGATTTTAATTCATATAAAGGAGCAAAAGACCCAAATAGCTAATACCATAGTGAGAACAGTATCAGAAGATTGACCCTACCCAACTTCAAGACTTACTATAAATCAAGACAGTATGTTACGCAAAAGAACAGACCAACAGATCAGAGGCACAGAAAAGTGAGCCCCAAAGTAGATCAAACAAATACAGCCAACTGATCTTTATAAAAAAGCAAAGGCAATCCAATGGAAACAATCTTTTCAACAAATGGTGCTGCAACAACTGGATATCCACATGCAGGGGAAAAAAAAAAAAAGAAGAGAAAGGAAAAAAATAATCTAAACAACGATCTTACATGTTACACAAAAATTAACTCATAATGGAGCACAGATCTAAGTGTAAAACATAAAGTTATGGAAGAATGGGGAAAATACTGATCACCCTGGATTCAGCAATGATTTTTACATAGAACCAAAAGCAAAATTTATGAAAGAAAAAATTGGTAAGTTGGATGTTACTGAAATCAAAACCTTCTGCTCTATAAAAGGCACTGTTAAGAGAATCAAAGGCTAGCCACGCACTAGGAGGAAAAAATTGCAAAAGACATAGTTGATAAATGACTGGTATCCAAAATATATATATATATATATACACACACACACACACACACATATATATAAATGTATAAATATATATATATATATAATATATATAAGGAACTCTAAGAACTCAATAATAAGAAAATAACTCAATTTAAAAAAAGAAAGTATATAAATGGAAAATAATGCCCAATATTATATGTCATCAGGGAATTCACATTAAAACACACCTTTAGTACATTACTAATGACACCAAATGCTGGCAAGGGTGTGGAGCACCAAGAACTCTCATTCACCACTGGTGAAAACGCAAAATGGTACTTTGGAAGACACAGTCTGACAGCTCCTTACAAAACTAAAAATACTGTTATCATGTGACCCAGCAACTGAGCTTCTTGGTATTTACTCAAATGAGTTAAAAGTTTATATCCACAAAAACCTGCACATGAATATTTATAGCAGTATTGTTCCTAGTTGCCAAAACTTGGAAGCAAGCAAGATGTCCTTCAAAGAATGAATGGATAAACAACCTATGATATATCCATACAATAGAATTTTATCCAGTGATTAAAAAAAGGCTATTGAGCCATAAAAAGAAATGAAGGAAACTTCAATGCCTACTACGAAGTCAGCGAAGCCAGTTTGAAAAGGCTACACATTATGTGATTCCAACTACATGACAATCTGAAAAAGCAAAACTGTGGAGACAATCAAGAGATCAGTGGTTGCCGGGATTTGGAGGGCCAGGAAAGGAGATGAGGAAATGGAGCACAGACTGATCTCTATGGCAGTGGAACTATTCTCTTTGCCACTGTAATGATGGATACACATCACACATTTTTCAAAAGCTACAGAATTTACAAAGAGTAAGCACTAATGTAAATGTAGAATTTAGCAAATAATAATGTAATAATATTGGTCATCAACTGAAATGAACATGCCACATTGATACACGCTGTTAATAACAGCAAGAACTGCTGAGGAGGTATGAAGGGGAAGTACATGAGAACTCAAGGTGCTTTCCACTCAATGTTTCTGTAAACCTAAAACTAATCTAAAAAATAAAGTCTATTAATTTTAAAAAACTAATAAGATATCGCCACCAAACATTTAAAGAAGAGTTAATACCTATGAACTATTCTCAAAAAATAGAAAAGGAAGGAAAACTTCCAAATTCACCCTATAAGGCCAGCATTACCTTGATGCCAAAACCAGATAAAGGCACCAGCAGAAAAGAGAACTATAGGCCAATATCCCTGATAAACACAGATGCAAAAATTCTCAATAATATACTTCCAAGGGGCGCCTGTGTGGCTCAGTGGGTTAAGCCGCTGCCTTCGGCTCAGGTCATGATCTCAGGGTCCTGGGATCGAGTCCCACGTCGGGCTCTCTGCTCAGCAGGGAGCCTGCTTCCTCCTCCCTCTCTCTCTGCCTGCCTCTCTGCCTACTTGTGATCTCTGTCTGTCAAATAAATAAATAAAACCTTAAAAAAAAAAAAATAATATACTTCCAAACTGAATCCAACAATACATTTAAATAATCATTCACCACAAGAAAGTGGGATTTATTCCAGGTTTTCAAGGGTGGTTCAAATTTGCAAATCAGTCGACATGATACACCACATTAATACAAGAAAGGATAAGAACCATATGATCATTTCAATAGATGCAGAAAAAGCATTTGATAAAGTACAACATCCATTCATGACAAAAACACTCAACAAAGTAGGTTATGACTCAACATAATAAAGTCCGTATATCAAAAACCCACAGCTAATATCGTCAATGGGGAAAGACTGAGACCTTTTCCTCTATGGTCCAGAACAAGAGAGGAATGTCCAATTTTGCCACTTCTGCAACACACTACTAGAAGTCCTAGCCACAGCAATCAGACAATAAAAAGAAATAAAGAACATCCCAACTGGCAAGGAAGAAGCAAAATTTTTTTATTTGCAGATGACACGATTCTCCATATGGAAAATCTGACCAAAAAACTGCTAGAGCTCATACACGAATTCAGTAAGGTCACAGGATACAAAGTCAACATACAGAAATCTGTTACATTTCTATACACCAATAATGAAGCAGCAGAAAGAGAAATTAATGAATCTATCCCATTTACAATTGCACCCAAAACAGTAAGATACCAGGACTAAACCTAATGAAAGAGGTGAAAAACCAGTACTCTGAAAACTATAAAACACTGATGAAAGAAACTGAAGGTGACACAAAGAAATGGAAAGACATTTCATGCCCATGGATTAGAAGAATATTGTTAAAATGTCTATGCTATCCAAAGCAATCAACACATTTAATGCAATCCCTATCAAAATACCAACAGCACTTTTCATAGAGCTAGAACAAATAATCCTATAATTTGTATGGAACCATGAAAGACCCCAAATAGCCAAAACATCCTTGAAAAAGAAAAGCAAGCCAAAGGCATTAAAATTCCAGACTTTAAGTTATATTACAAAGCCATAGTGCTCAAAATGGTATGATACTAGCACAAAAATAGACACAGAACAGAAAACCCAGAAATGAATCCACACGTATATGGTCAATTAATCTTAAGGCAGGAAAGAAGATACAGTGGGAAAAAGACAGTCTCCTCAGCAAATGGTGTTGGGAAAACTGGAGAGCGACATGCAAAAGAATGGAACTGGACCACTTTCTTATACCAAACACAAAAATAAATTCAAAAGGATTAACTAAATGTCAGGCCTGAAACCATAAAATTCCTAGAGGAGTACACAGGAAGTAACCTCCTTCACATCAGCTGTAGCAAGTTCTATCTAATATGTTTTTTGAGGCAAGAGAAACAAAAGCAAAAATAAACTACTGGGATGACATCAAAATAAAAGCTTCTGCACAGTGAGAGAAACAATCAATAGAACTAATATGGAATGGGAGAAGATATTTGCAAATGGCATATCTGATAAAGCATTAGTATCCAAAATATATAAAGAACTTAAAAAAGTCCTATACTCAAAAAACAAATAATCCAGGGACACCTGGGTGGCTCAGTGGGTTAAGCATCTGCCTTTGGCTCAGGTCATGATCCCAGGGCTCTGGGATCGAGCCCTGGATTGGGCCCCTGGCTCAGCTCTCCTCTTCCTCCCCTGAATTCATGCTCTTTCTCTCTCAAATAAAAAAAATCTTTAAGAAAACAACAACAACAACAACAACAAATAATCCAATTTAAAAAGGGCAGAACACACAAATAGGCATTTTTCTAAAGAACACAAACAGATGGCCAACAGACATATGAAAAGATGCTCAACATCACTGATCATCAGGGAAATACACATCAAATCTACAATGCAAAACTATAATGAGCTATCGCCTCATAAGTGCCAGAATGGCTAAAATCAGTAACCCAAAGTACAGCAGGTTTTGACAAGGATGTGGAGAAAAGGGAACCCACTGTTGGTGGGAATGCTGACCGGTGCAGCCACTCTAGAAAACAGAATGGAGCTTCCTCAAAAAGTTAAAAATAGAACTGCCCTACCATCCAGCAACTGCACTAGTAAGTATTGCCCAAAGAATATAAAAATACTAATTCAAAGGGATATATGTACTCCAATGTTTATACCAACATTATCTACAATAGCCAAATTATGGAAAAGAGCCCAGATGTCCATCAACTGATGAATGGGTAAAGAAGTGGTACTGGGGCACCTGGGTGGCTCAGTGGGTTAAAGTCTCTGCCTTCAGCTCAGGTCATGATCTCAGGGTCCTGGGATCGAGCCCCGAATTGGCTCTCTCAGCGGAGAGCCTGCTTCCCCCTCTGCCTTTGCCTACCTCTCTGCCTCCTTGTGATCTCTCTCTCTGTCAAATAAATAAAAATAAAAATCTTTAAAAAAAAAAAAAGAAGAAGAAGAAGTGGTGTGTATATATATACAATGGAATATTACTCAGCCATAAGAGAATGAAATCTTGTCATTTGCAAAGACAGACAGATGGCACTACATAGTAGTACGTTAAGGGAAATAAGTGCGGCAGAGAAAGACAAGTACCGTATGAGTTCATGCATACGTAGAATTTAAGAAACAAAACAAATGAGCAAAGGGAAAAAAAGAGCATCTCCCACAAATGAGCAAAGGGAAAAAAACCAAGACACGACTCAACTCTAGAGAACAAACTGATGGTCACCAGAAGGGAAGGGGGTGGGCGGATGGGTGAAAAAGGTGATGGGGATTGCAGAGGGCACCTGTTCTGATGAGCACTAGATGTATGGAAGTGTTGGGTCAATATATTGTACACCTGAAACTAACACACAGATTTTAACGAACTGGAATAAAAATAAAAACTTAGGGGTGCCTGGCTGGGTCAGTTGGTACAGCATGTGACTCTTGATCTCCAGGTTGTGAGTTTAAACCCCACATGTGGCATGGAGTTTACATGAAATTAAATTAAATTAAATTAAATTAAATGAGGGATGCCTCAGTGGCTCTGGAGGTTAAATGTCTGCCTTCAGCTCAGGTCATGATGCCAGGGTCCTGGGATCGAGCCCTGCATCAGGATCTCTGCTCAGCAGGGAGCCTGCTTCCTCCCCTCTCTCTCTCTCTGCCTGCCTCTCTGCCTACTTGTGATCTGTCAAACAAATAAATAAAATCTTTAAAAAAAATAAGCTATTTCTAAGCCATTAAATGTTATTTTTATTCCATTATTCCCCTGTTAAAATGTATCAAACATATACTCTACCTTTCAAGGTTCTTATAATCTTCCATTTTCCTAGTTCAGCATCATTTTAATAATTTCTCTTTTTTTAAAGATTTTATTTATTTGACAGAGGAGAGAGAGAGAGAGAATAAGGAGGGGGAGCAGCAGAAAGAGAGGGAGAACCAGGCTCCCTACTGAACAAGGAGCTTGATACAGAACTTAATCCCAGGACCCTGGGATCATGAGCTGAGCAGAAGGCAGATGCTTAACCACTGAGCCACCCAGGAGCCCTTAATAATTTCTAACAGACATCCTCTCCTGCAGGATTTAGAATAGATGCCTTGTGGCTCCCATAGAGAAAATGTATTCATCCTGAATATGTCCTTTCAGAGTGGCTCTTTTCTTTTTTTTTTTTAAAGATTTTATTTATTTATTTGACAGACAGAGATCACAAGTAGGCAGAGAGGCAGGCAGAGAGGAGGAAGCAGGCTCCCCGCAGAGCAGAGAGCCCGATGTGGGGCTCGGACCCAGGACCCTGGGATCATGACCTGAGCCGAAGGCAGCGGCTTAACCCACTGAGCCACCCAGGCGCCCCAGTGTGGCTGTTTTCTGTATGAACTCCTTCATCCTCCTCCTGCTGATCTAAACAACCCAACTCCTTTAAGATTTTCCTCTCCCAGAAAAACATCCCCCAGAACTCCAACTTTTAGTACCTTTCTATTCTTACTACAATTTTGGTTAATACTACAGAAGGAAGACGACCTTCTACTCCACGGTGTCGCTGTGGTGCTCATAGGTATTAGTACTCTCTTCCCAACTTGATGGTAAGTTTATTTTTTAAGAAGATTTTACTTATTTATTTGTCAGAGAGAGAGCACATGCAGAGGGAGTGGCAAGCAGAGGGAGAAGCAGGGTCCCTGCTGAGTGAGGAGCCCGATGTGGGAATCAATCCCAGCACCCCGGGATTATCACCTGAGCTGAAGGCAGTCACTCAACCAACCAGCCACCCAGGCGTCCCAAGACTAGATGGTAAGTTTATTACAATCTATATTGTGGTAGAATCTGCTACCCTAAAACATGCCACTTAGGAATAAGAATTATTTTGAGCTAAAAGCACTTAAAAAACAGCAGATACAAAGAGTGACCTTCCGTTTCTTCCTGGAAGCAGGAGATAAAACTCCCATGTGAAAGCTGCCCTCTGCATAGAAGAAGAAAGAAAACATTCTTATCACCAGAGATAGGGAGTGGAGGCTGAGAGGAATCTGTACAAACAGACCTCACTAAAATAACTCATCCCCCCTTTAGCCTCCCATATATCTCCGCCTCTCCGTCTACTTGTGATCTCTGTCTCTCAAATAAATTTAAAAAAAAAAAAAAAAAAGAATGACATCTTGCATTTGTGACAACATGGGTGGACCTAGAGCATGTCATGCTAACTGAAATAAATCACACAGAGGAAGACAAATACCATATGATTTCACTTATATGTGGAATCTAAAAAACAAAATAAAGGAACAAACAGACTCTTAAATACAGAGAACTGGTGGTTGCTGAGGGGTGGTTGCTGAGATGCGTGAAATAGATAAAGGGAATCAAGAGTACAAACTTTGCTATAAAACAAATCACAGAGATGAAAAGTACAGCACAGGGAATGTAGTCAATAATATTGTAATAACATCATATTCTGATAGGTAGTAACTACACTTATTGTGATGAGCACTGAGTAATATATCAAATTGCTCAATCAGCATATTGTACACCTAAAAGTAATATATTATCAATTATATTTCAGTAATAAAATAACCAAATAAATGCGCCTATTTTTATCCTATTAATCTGTTTTATGTTAATTTAATTATAAGTCATAGCCAAAAACTCTGAGAGTAGAGATAAAACTCCCGTGCAAGGTCTTCTAAGTTTTACCCATAGCATCTTTTTTTTTTTTTTAAGATTTTATTTATTTATTTGACAGACAGGGATCACAAGTAGGCAGAGAGTCAGGCAGAGAGAGAGAGAGAGGAGGAAGCAGGTCACTGCCGAGCAGAGAGCCCAACGTGGGACTCGATCCCAGGACCCTGAGATCATGACCTGAGCTGAAGGCAGAGGCTTTAACCCACTGAGCCCCCCAGGGACCCCTACCCATAGAATCTTAAGGATTTATAGGAGCTTTTTAAGGGAATCAATCCGAGGATATTATTTCAGCCATTTCGGTAATCCAAGAATCCTTGGCAATAACAATTGTATCCTCCAAGAACTAAGACAAAGCCACATGCTAAGATGGAGAACTTCTTGGAAACGTCAAAACCATGAAATGTCTAAAGGTTTCCGAGTCTTGCACCTTAGAAGAGGAACCAAAATGTAAAAAACATGATATATTGATACTGAATTTAAAAAGGAGGGAAAGGCATAAAGTTTGGAAAGGCATAAAGGCTCCAATGGCATTAATGACAATAAAGGCATTAACGGCATTACTGGACTGCGTACAGTTGTAGGTTATAAGCATCTGGTGTTACAAGTCACAGCAGACACCACTGGTTTCTTCAACATTGTTATTAGCACCCCCGGGCCATTCTCATTCCAGGCTAAGGGAAGAACCTTCATGCAGACAACGGAGTAGATTTAGTCAGCAGTTTAGAATCCCTGAGTGCAGGAGAGTGACTGGTATTACCGTTCTAATGCATTTCCCATCAACTAGGCTAAAGAATGTAGGGTGGGGGCGCCTGGGTGGCTCAGTGGGTTAAAGCCTCTGCCTTCGGCTCAGGTCAAGATCCCAGGGTTCTGGGATCGAGTCCCGCATCAGACTCTTTGCTCCACAGGGAGCCTGCTTCCTCCCCTCTCTCTCTGCCTGCCTCTCTGCCTACTTGTGATCTCTCTCTCTCTGTCAAATAAATAAAATCTTTAAAAAAAAAAAAGAATGTAGGGTGGAAAGCAAAATCTCTAAAACATGAGAGCACATTATCAAAACATGAGACACAGTTATGGGCTACTGGGAAATGAAGCCATCAGAAATGGCAAGGTCAGTAGTACCATTCCCCAGCCTGAGAAGCCCCTGTAACTTATCAGTCTTTTCAAACATGTGAACATGCAACTGTCAATGTATCGCAATACATGTGAAGACTAGTAATAGCACATTTTCATATAAAGTATCATTAATAGAAACTTTAACTTAGTTACAGTTAAATTTTTAATGAGAAACTTACCTTGCAGAACTTGACTTCTGCCTCTAAATGATGAATGTATTGAGACTGGTCATTGACGATGGGAACGAGATTGTATACAGTAGGCATATTGGCTTCCTCCGACTCTGATGACCTCTAAGGCAAAAAAAGAACAAACCCCAAAACAAAAACACCCCCCCCCAAAATTAAGCGTGTTTGGATTTAGCCAAGAATAATGTAATACCACCATACCATGTCTATACTCAATTTAGTACTGATGTCACAAAAACATAGGGTAGATCATATTGTGGCCAGTAGTATTTATGTCTCTAGCCTATAAATTCCACAGATAGATAATATAGATGAGATTCAGGTGTGAATATCGTTTTTTTTTAAAGATGGAAAGTGAGAGTGGTCATAAAAACTTTGTGGCAAATGGAAAAATGCTGGTGTAGTCTCATTGGCTTGGAGTGAACTGCCTATCGGAGCCATCTGGAAATGGGACACCCCATTCAGGAATGGGGGGATAAATGGATCACTCTCTTCAAGAAACCGCCATGCGAGAGCACTACAAGCCAAAATGGCAGACCAGTGGCCTGCTGAAGGGTTTCTTTAGACAAGGGTTCGCTGCCAGGTGTGTCTACCAGGTAAAATTCAGTCTACAGAGGAGGGCATTAGCAAAGCATGGTTTTTTATTTTTTGACCCTAATACTCAAGGCAATTTAAGACTATGATGGTCTGGAATACAGAGCTCCAGACAGGGTGCACAGGCAAGAGCCTCAAGAAATTGACAGCTACCCTGGACCAGGGGTCCAGCAAACAGACCCCAGAAAAAGTGTTAATTCTCTGTACCTCTGCAGTACTCCTGCATTGACTTTAATGTATGTTCTACTTTTGCCTAAAACGATAACGGGGTTTCTAAAATCATTTATCATTCCATGATATTTTTTAAGGGAAAGAGGAAACCAGGAAGGGAGAGTGAGTGTCAACAAGTGAAACGAACCCAGAGAAACCTCAAGATGAGACACCTGATCCTTATTTCTCAGGCTGTTAGAAATTCCTAACAACAAAGGACCAGTTCTTGTGGCAGAATAATTAAGTAGAGTTTTGCTTTTTGGCATATTTAAGAAGTTTAAAAACCAAAGTAACTTTAATTAAATGGATTTTATCTGGTGAATAGAAAGCAATTAATGGTAATAATTTAATGTTAATAGAAATGGGCCCAGAACATAGACAAGTAAGAATCAAATATGACTGTGGGTGTAAAAAATAAAAAAGACCCAAGCTAACACTGAATGGAAAATGAAATCACCTGAATATACTTTGAAGGGTTTATTAGAATCTGGACAGCCACATTTCAAAATCATAAGTAATAATATGTGGTTATATTTTCCATCTCAAAGCGCCTCTGTTGCACTGTCAATAGAGCCTCTAGGTCATGTGGTTATGGAAGTGCACACAAGTGCTGCCTGGGTGGCTCAGTCAGCCAGGCGTCTGACTCTTGATTTCGGCTCAGGTCATGATATCAGGGTTGTGAGATCGAGCCCCAAGTTGGGTTCTACGCTGAACACGAGCTTGCTTCAGATTCTTTCCCCTGTCCCTCTCCGTCCCCCTCAGCACCTACCCCGGCTCACACGCTAGCACTCTCTCTCTCTCGAATAAATAAAATTTTTTAAAAAAGAAGAAGAAAGTGTCAGACATGCTTATTGTCATTACGGCTTGTAATCATTCCAGGTGGGCTATACACATTCAGAGTCTAACGCGCATCCTTCCACACAGCTCCATATAAACGGATCTGGGGATTTGTAAGGTATTTACGGAACCAGTGATGCTCTTGATAAGCCTCCTCCTCCTACCCAGATTCAACCAGCTCCAGATGACCGCTGCTGGGCTGTAACTTTAAAATGATAATGACTGTGCCTGAGCATTCAGCAGATGCTGAATGCTGAACTTCGTCTACTAGACTTCCAAGTACTCTACCCACTGTATGCTTAAGAGCATTCTAGAAGCCAGGTCTCACCAGGAATGCATTCACTGAATGCATTGTTGCATTAAATTTGCATTAATGTTGCATTAAAATTATAGTTGATAGCCATAAATGTTGAATATGGGTATGTAGTACATGTCTCCAAAGTGGGAATTAAGCACGAACGTATGTGTCAGGCTGGAGTGAAGTGTTAATATGGGGGTACGGTTATGACATTTCAGCTGTGAGTAAAGTGTTATGTCTCCATGGTTTCTACAAAGCAGCCTTGTTTTCCAACTGTCGCACACATTTCAATGCATTACGCTGAAAATGCTTAACACGTTACATTGAAAATGCAAGGTAGTTATTGCTACTTTGACATATTAGATTTGTGTCAGATTGCATAGGTTTCTAAAGAATTTTAAGTATACACTCTTATTATTACAGAAACGCTGTGAGACATAATATCTTTCTAGAAAGTAATAGGCCCAGATAGACCTTTATTTCGGCCATTTAAACCCGGCCAAATCCTTCCCTCATACCTATCTCTCCCTCACATCTGTATCAGGCGTTAGCATACCACATTGCTACAATCAGGAATAATTAATTCATTCTGTTGAAACAATAGCAATAAAAAACATCTTCAGAAAAAAATACACTATAGCTTCTCACATTGTGCAATTTTATAACCATGTATTTTAACACGCAGAATAAGATTATATACTTTGGCTTTGACACTCAAAATATATATTACAAAGGACAGCTAGCAATATAATTAAGTAAATTCTAAAAATGATAGGATATTGCTATGACTCCATAAAAAAGAAACAGCTACTCTTTTCCATAGACTCTTCCTTTTTTTTTTGTTAACAAAATTGCAAAGTAAATTGTCAAGAATTTTCCCTCACTTATACTTTTCAAGCGAACAATAAATTTAAAATTCAGGATTCCCTCTGCCATGGAAGTCTCTATTCTTCAGCCAAAATAATCAGAGAGGAGATCATTTCTTTTCTTTTTTTTTTTTTTAAAGATTTTATTTATTTGACAGATGTCACAAGAAGGCAGAGAGGCAGGCAGAGAGAGAGAGAGAGAGGGAAGCAGGCTCCCCACCGATCAGAGGGCCCAATGTGGGGCTCAATCCCAAGACCCTGAGATCATGACCTGAGCCGAAGGCAGAGGCTTTAACCCACTGAGCCACCCAGGCGCCCCAAGGAGATCATTTCTTTCAATGCTTTATGCTATCAGAATGTCCTGCCCAGTATTCTACTAAAACAATACTATAGAGTTAAAACATACTTAGAGGGGCACCTGGGTGGCTCAGTCGGTTAAGCGTCTCTTGATTTTGACTCAGGTCATGATCTCAGGGTTGTGAGATCAGGTCCCTTGTCAGGCTCTGCTGAGCGTGGGGTCTGCTTGAGATTCTCTCTTTCTCCCTTTCTCCTTCCCCCCATTCAAGCTTTTTTCCCTCTAAGTAAATAAATAAGTAAAATCTTAAAAAAAAAAATAGGAAGACAATGCTCTTGTCAGGTAGCAAATGTGGGTACCCACCAGAGGGGACGCATTTCGCCTTCTCGATGGAGACACCTCACTTTCCTTAGCTGCCTGTTGGCGCAACAGAGCTTTGAGCTGATTGACTGTGGAGAGAACACGATGGGTTTCATTAGCCTTCCCTCGGACCCAGGGCTTATCGCCACCCATCCACACTTCTATCCATCTAACAAACATAGTGTAAACATGTTTTATGCATCAACAACTGTGTAATGGATGGGAGATCCAAAGGCAAACATGAGAAAATCGCTACCACTGAAAAGCTGAGTTCACTGAGCAAGAGCGAGCCACTGGCAGATTAAAAAACTGGGTAATAAGTTCCCATGTAGACCTGTAGCTATACGCAGTGCTAGAAGAGGAAGCACCTAATCGTGGCTGCTTTTACAGAGGAGTTAACTCTGCAAAGGATGAGCTGAAGATTAAGAAGCAGGAAGGTTGAGAAAAATCCCATTTCGAAGGGATGGCGGAAGCAGGGCCAGTGGGCTGCTGTGGCTAGAACGTGGCTTGCAACATGGATTGTGGGGAGCAGGGCAGAAATATGAACATGCAGAGGTAGCTTGGAGCCACCTTAAGAAAACACTGCTATGACATTTGAAGGATTGTGGACTGCAGCCTACAGGTACCATGAAGTCAAAGGGAAAATATTCAGCAAGGGAATTGCACCAGCTAATTTGTGTTTCAGGAAGAAAATCACACCTGCAGAGTGGAAGATGGCCTGGAGTCCTTACTCTATGGAGGAGCTTAAAATAGTCACCCTGCGCCACTGAGACCAGGACTGCCATCCGTTCACACCCACCGGCATGGCTGTACTGCAGCTCCTGCCAGGCTGCCCCAGGGTCCTCACTTTCCACGCCGGTGCCACACGGGGCGTCTGGTGCGCCTTCTCCAACACCACCGTCGCCTTCTCTTAGGGCGCTCTGTAGCTGGTGAATGCTTCTATTCGCACGCTCTGCAATGACAACATGATGCAAATCAGCGCCGGGGACGTCTGGGCGGCCACATGTACACTTACTCCAAAAGCCAGTTTGGAAAGGAGAGGTCATCGTGTCTCAGACTTTAGGGAAAAAGCAGAGAGGTGTTTCTGGCTTTGCTGAGGACAGTGCTGAGGAAGAGAGAGATGAAGTTCATGGTCAGAGGTGAGGCGTGATGACCCCTTAAGGCCCCTGACTCGTCCGTGGCGGACACTCAGCACACACAGCTCTACTTCCGAGGAGGACAGAATGGGTTAGATGCCCCCCACTCCACCCTCCGAACACCGACCCCACCCCAGAAAGGGCTCCTCTTCCCTCCCTGAGAGACCAGGGTGGTGGGCAGAACTAGCCAGACGGACTCCACCACATCAAGGTCACGCCCAGGGAAGCCTACTTGCGCCTGTGAGCCAGAGGTCCCTCCTCAACAGAGAGACAGCCAGACTCTCCGGACTAGTTTTGATAAAGACCAGAAGAGCTCAATGAAATGCTTACAGTGCCCTCCTCTGTAGTGTTAGTCCCTCCAGTGTCCTGCGGGCTGACTACACATCTATAGTGGCTCTTGGTCAGTGGACCTCACCACCTCCAGGACCAAAGCTCCAACTCACTAGCACACACTTAACCCCACAGCCTAAAACGAAGTTTCTTAGGGTATATTATACTATAGTAGTTCATCTCTCCAAATAGTGCCCCCCTCCAAACCAGGACTCTACCCTTGTCCCCTCCCAAGTTGAAACTAAGTTGGTAACTTGTACTCACCAACAGAATGCAAAAGTTACACCATGCCAGACCAGGCTGCTTTTTTTTTTTTTTTTTTTTTTCTTTAAGATTTATTTATTTAAGAGAGACAGAGAGCAGGCATGTGCTAGTAAGCGCCCACAGTGCACATGTTGGGGGGGTATTGTGGGAGAGGGACAGGACCAGCAGACTTCCCAATGACTGTGGAGCCCACTCGGGGCTCAATCCCATGACCCTGAGATCACAACCTGAGGAACCAAGAATAGAGACCTTAACTGACTGAGCCACCCAGGCGCCCCCAGATTTCATTTTTTAAATGTCTGGTAGCTTCTGCTTCCTCCCTGCTGGAATGCTTGTTTTTATGATTCCTAAGCCACTCAGTGGGAAGCTTGCCTACCCTGCTGGAGAGATTGTGGCCAGGCCATGTGGCAAGGAGAGGCCCTGAGACCACATGGGGAAGGACAGAAGCCCAGCCCGACTGACAGCCAGGGGAGCCTCCAGATGACTCCAGTGCCCGAGGCCATCTCATTGCAATGGTATGAAAGAGACAGGAAGAACTGTCCAGCTGTGTCCAGTCAACCCAAATGCCTTTAGCTGTTGCTGTCAGATACCAGGCTTTACAGTGGTTATGCAGCAACACAGACCTGAAGTAATGATCCAGTGAAATACCCAAAAATGTTTTCAGCCAAGGATCCAAGTCTTATATTAAAAATAGAATTATACTAATGACACCAGTGATGGCATTAGGAGAATCTATGCTACGTTACGGATATTTTCACATGTCTAACAACCAGAGAACCAGGCAATCTACTGGTAATTTCATTAATTAAGATCCATTTATTTTTTCCATTTAAACTTGTTGCTTCTGCTCATCTCTTAGGATTGAATTCACTGGTTCCAATTTAGAAAACATTAACTACAACAAAAACTGTTCCTTTCACATTAGAGCTGGAACCCAGATTTCAGCCACCCTGTTCAAATTTTGACAACTGTATTTGAAAGTTATTTTTTAATCCACTCATTAATTTACCAAGCATCTACACATATTTAAGATAAAAATGTATGGTCGGAAAATGATGAATTCCCATGCAAATTCACCTACATCTATTATCTTTTTTTTTTTTAATTTTATTTATTTGGCAGAGAGAAATCACAAGTAGGCAGAGAGGCAGGCAGAGAGAGAGAGGGGGGAGGAATCAGGCTCCCCGTGGAGCAGAGAGCCCAACGCGGGGCTCGATCCCAGGACCCCGAGATCATGACCCGAGCTGAAGGCAGAGGCTTTAACCCACTGAGCCACCCAGGCGCCCCTATCTATTTATTTTTTTAAAAGATTTTATATATTTGTGAGAGGGAGAGAGAGACAGACAGGGGCAGAGGAAGAAGCAGACTCCCCGCTTGGCAGGGAGCTCCACACAGGGCTAGATCCAGAACCCTGGGATCACAATCTGAGCTGAAGGCAGACAACCGACTGAGCCACCCAGGTGTCCTTATTTCTTTTCTTTTAAAGGTTTTATTTATATATTGGAGAGAGTGAGAAAGCAGGTGCACATGGCGCGCCACACACACGAATGGGGTGGGGTGGGGAGATCCCCATCCCCACGGGGCTAGATCCCAGGACCCTGAGATCATGACCTGAACTGAAGGCAGATACTTAAGCAACTGAGCCACTCAGGTGTCCTATCTCCTATTACAAATGGACTCCATTGAAACAATCCTTAATTAAGATCTTTGAGGGAAGGAGATGTTACTCTCCCTGAGAAGGTCCCTAAGAAGGAACAGCTCTTAACGATGATGGCCAGTAACATTCTTGTTCTTCTTTGACAATTTAGGTCTACTTCTTCTTGTGTCCTCAGGAGAAAAGCTCCTCATCTTTGCTACCTACATGGAAACCCTAAGAGAGCTATAAAACAACTATCTTTTCATTACCAGTCATGGGCGAAAATATATTTACAAACATATAATCTACAGGACCTTGAGAAACAGATTTTACTTTACCCAAGCTCATTAATTTCAAAGTTTAGAACAAAAAAAGTAACTGTAACTCAGTTTAAAAATACACACACACACACACACACACTACTCTGTGTTATAAAATATCTGACATAGGTTCTTCACTTAGAGTAACTCATTTTATTTCTTAATTAAACTAAAGAAAATAAGCCTTTCAGGTCAGGGGTTCGACAATGAAATTTTATTACTAACTACACAAGAGACTCAGTGAATTTATCACTACATTTCTCTCCACACACCAATCCTATTTTCACACAGAACTGACCTGACAGGTCTTTGGTGCTGAATACTAATCAAGCCTGGCCTCCTCTTACTCATCATGAGTTTTGCTTTTTGGGGTGGTTTGGGGTTTTTGTTTTGTTTTTTTTACTCATCATGAGTTTAAGAAAAACACAGATAAGACACATTTCTGGTTTTAGAAAAATAAGAAGTAGTAGTTTTCCAACAACTTAGTATTTTCTAAAGAGATTTATTAATGGAAAAGGAAAATCAAAGTGTTACATGGTAAGCAATTTAGTTCCCAGAGCTGTAGACTCACATGCGTAAATCTATGAATAAAGCACTTACCTTTATTACATCCATTAGAAAGGAAACAGAGGGACTGACTAACATTAAAAGTGTGCCCTGTGGAGCTATGAAATGACTTTTTCTAAGATAAAGGATAATTATTTATTTATACCTAATTTGACTAAAAGCTAAAAAGCTATATTAGGAAAAAGAAAGGAAATCCGGAAAAAATTCACAGTTGAAAAATCTCTATACACAGAGATCTTTTATGAGATTACAAAGTTGGCGAGTTTTGAGCTCACTTAACCCCTTTTCCAATATCCTTCTTTACTCTTTTAAGAATTTATGACAGTCAAAGACTATGTGTTAAAATTACACTATGAAAACAGTTATTATATGAAATGGTGAGATACTGAAATCAACAACTATCCCGAGGAAAAGTTATAACCAAGATAGGGGGGTTTTTTGCAATCACTGACTTCAGTTACTAGGATCAGAGAGGAAGAGAAGGAATTTGCAGAAACCGTGTCCTAAAACTACAACTAAAAAGGGAGGTGATATTTTTAAGTCATTTCAATAGTTTATTTCAAAATATTCCAAATGCTCTTCAGGTATATACATAGCAACCTAGTTACATGCTGTAACAGACAGAATTAATCCCGAGGAATAATAATGCTTAGATGGTTCAAAACAGATGAAACCCTATTGCTCTTCAGCTGGAACCACTGCAATTCAAAGTCCTACAGTCCTTACAGAAAACACTAAACCCCACGTGCCGATATCTGCTATAAACTGGATTAGACAGGAGGGGTTCTAGTTACCATTTCCTATCCCATTGTGTGTGGGCAAACTTTTTCCGTCCATAACCAAGAGATGAAAAGAATACTCATTCCCCTTCTCTCCAGAGAGGACAGTACGAGTATTTCATAATGCTCCCTGATTTCTTCTCCCCAGCACCAACCATAGCCTGAAAATAAACTTAATTATCAATACAAACCCAAATATGACCTCTGAGTCCTAAAGCAACACATGAACATAAAAGTAAGTAAGTAGTGGGGCACCAGGGTGGCTCAGTGGGTTGAACCTTTGCCTTCAGCTCAGGACAAGATCTCAGGGTCCTAGGATCAAGCCCCGCATCAGGCTCTCTGCTCAGCAGGGAGCCTGCTTCTCCCTCCCCCTCTGCCTGCCTCTCTACTTGTGATTTCTCTCTCTGTCAAATAAATAAATAAAATCTTTAAAAAAAAAAAAAAAGGAAGTAAGTAGTATTTCTGGAGGTCCACTATTCATACATCAACAGTACAAAGAGCATCACAAGTGAGCGAGCTGCTGACTGTTGGTCCATTTCAGTCTGTCTCAACCATTCTCATGGTCCAATCCCACCCACCCATTTTCTCCCTCATGTCACCATAAGGCCTCCTTTAACCAAGATGTTTTTGAACAAAAGGCAAATAACATCCCAGTTTAGTAAGGCTCATCCCTTATATATGGACTGTGAATTATTCATGTCTCCGTTCTCCATCTGCACAGGGAGATGTGAACAGGAATTACCCCAGTGACTGGGTGGGGGAACCACTCCCCGGGCAGCGTCCAGCTGTCTCTGAGAAACCAAGCAATGAATCAGACCTCCCTAAGCTGAGACTCGAGATGCACCCCGGTTCTTAAAACAAGCTGAGACCAGAGCAAACAAGCAGAAAAATGAAACCACAGTGAGATAAGAGATACATGTGTCTGTCCACACTTGACTGGGCTTCAGCTAGTCAGAAGATTGTTGTCGCCCTTTACTAGGGAACTGACAGCTAGCACAACCAAGATAAAAACAGCCTAATCCAAAGTCAGACAAAGCCAGCCTTGGAAATGACAATTACAGCAGTGAAAGGGATTAAAAGTAACACACAGAAAAATGAAACGTCTAAAAGAAAATTCTATCATAAAAGAAAAGACTCTAATAGCCAAAAAAAGGCGTTGGCGCCAGGAGTGAAAGGTGATCTGAACAAGAATGTCAGCATCTGAAGAAAGCAGTGGCTGGAAGGCCATTAAGGACGTGTGGATGTTGGCAAATCAAGGAGATCAGCTCTATACATTATGAAGGATACACCAGGTATGTTTCCAGCCCCAACTGGGAGGATGTATGCACCTGTCACTTTCCACTGGTAAGTAATCCTAGCCAGACTGGCAGAACGAAGGTAAAATCACCAGCCAGGACAATCAGTATTCTTAACTGTAATTATTCTCGAGCATGATTCTTGTAGAACAAAGACAATGAGCAAGGCCTTGCTACTTCTAGATCACAGTTTCTCAACCGAGCACTACTGACATTTGTACCTGGTTGTTCTTTATTGTAAGGAGCTGTGTTGGGCATGTTTAATGGCCTCCCTGGCCCCTACCCACTAGATGCCAGTAGAAACCACCGCCCCCAACCAGCGGCAGTCGTGACGACCCAGTGCTCATCATGACAAGTGCCCTTTCCCCACCCCACCTCCCACTATCCACCCTCAGTTTGTTCTCTACCTTTATTTATGGCAACTGCACCCAGAGGATACAAAAAAAATGTTTTTTTATTTACCCAGAGGATACAAAAATACAGATTTGAAGGGGTACATGCTCCCTGATGTTCGAGGAGCATTATCAACAATGTTCAGAATTGAGGAGACTTGTTACATTACTACATCGTCACTACAGCCACCTCTTATTGAAAAGCAGGCAGGACAGTGAGCTAATCAGCCACAGCACACAAGCCACAACCATCACCGCCATGACGGGGCACTTCTGATCCAGGTGTTAGGAGAAGTGTTACACCTGCTGTAATCAAGAACTTGAAATCCACATTTAGCTTCATATTGTTTCAAGGCCTACCACAGGAAACAACAGTTACACTTCAAAGCCATCTTTCAGGGACACCGTAGGTGACTGCGCCTGTACATATTCTGGTGGGTCTTGATGAAGAACATTCCCATCCCCCCCCACCCCCCCACCCCTGCCCATCAAGATTGCTTTGGCCTAGTGTACGAGCCCATTTCAAGCTACTCTCTCTACCTTTGGACCGTGTGAGGAGTATTACTAAGTGAAAAGATGGAAAACCTTAGCACACACTGGGGAAGTGATCAGAGTTTATGTCTGTAAACATCTCAGGAGAAAATATAATTATTCTCAGGATCTCAATAACTTGGAATTAACTTAATCCCCTTTTCTGCCCAAGAACATGTGAAAATGCCCTTACAATTTCTTAACACTGAACCATTGTTTTGGTTCTAAATTATTCCAAGGATGACTATTTATTTATAAAATAAGTTTTTACTGCCTTTTCTTTTCCGGCTGCTAAGTCCAGGCCCTTGCCTATTTTACCTCATCAGTAGTGGAGAGCGAAAAATGGGAATTTACTAACTTTTGTGATTCTGGTTTAAAAAAAATGGTCATAACAGCTAAAACTACTAAGAAAAGCCATTAAGCAGACAAAACAAACAAACAAAAAGAATGTGTGTTATCTAAATTTTATCAGCAAAAAGATAAACTCAGGTGTTTACAAATTTCATTTGCATTACTGATCCTTATTTATTAATAGCCAAAACATTCCGTTTCTTTAATTTTGAGAAGAGAGAGCTGTTTCAATTTGCACCGAATTGCCAAAATAATTTTCTCATTTCATAATGAATGCTTCCAGGGGCTTTATTACATTGTTGCCTGTCTTGGTCACAACGAGGCTGATAGCAAAACAAATAACCAAACACACACTAGCTGTGGAGTGTGTGTGTGTGCTTGCGAACGTATGTTTATGCATAGGTAGTGCACATGGCAAAGAAGAGATAAACATTCATGAAATACTCAAGAAAAGCAAAAACAAAAAGAAGAAATACAAGTTTGATGAGTAAAATTGAGAAAAAGGACTTTAGTTAAATTACACACATGTTTTCTTAAGTTTATGAAAGGTCCAGATGACATCACTGCTGGCTGACTCAGTGACCAAAGTATTGGCAAGCAACACAGGCCTCCTAGAGATGGGAGCCTTTCCCCGCCAGGGGGTAAAAAACAGCACTGGGTAAGATCTGGGGAGATATGTCCATCATATATAAGTAAAATTTATCAACATTATCTTTGGTTTTCTCAAACTAGGTCAATTTATAAAGAAACGATCAACCCTCAAATTTTATATATATATACATATTTTCCCCCCATATTCAAGCTCTCACTTTCTATGGACCTAGTTCTACTCCTTCCTCTCATTTTTATAAGATAGAAACATAACTATCATCATTCACATGGTCTAGTCGGTGTTGGTGGAGGGGATATTAGTGATGCAGGAGTCTGAGAGAAAGCCCTGCAAGGGGAACCAGGTTCTCAGGTGTATTTTTCTAACCAAATGTGGGAGGAAGGGTGAAGAAAAATAAAGAAACTGGAAGGTTTTTATTTTTAAGATTTATTTTATTTATTTGAGAGAGAGAGAGAATGCATGTGTGAGTGGTGGGGAGGGCACAGGGAGAGAGAGGATCTCAAGCAGACTCTGCACTGAGCACGGAGCCCAACACAGGGCTTGATCCCATGCCCCTAAAATCATTACCTGAGCCAAAACCAAGAGTTGGACACTTAAGTCACTGAGCCATTCAGGTGCCCCCAGAAATTGGAATGTTTTTAAAGAAAGCATAAACCGCCCAGTTTGGCCATAAGCCTCACCACTCCCTAGTGTCTTCCACAGACTCTATCACAGATTTTGTCACCTGCTTGGGTCCTAAGGCAGTAATTCTGTCACCTCCTCTAAACTCTTCCTTTTACAGACAAGGGAACAAGAATCTAAGAAGAGTTTACTGACTTGCCTAAGGTGACACCGATTCTTTTTTTAAAGATTTATTTATTTATTTGATAGACAGAGATCACAAGTAGGCAGAGAGGCAGGCAGAGAGAGAGGGGGAAGCAGGCTCCCTGCTGAGCAGAGAGCCCGATGTGGGGCTCGATCCCAGGACCCTGAGATCATGACCTGAGCTGAAGGCAGAGGCTTAAACCACTGAGCCACCCAGGCGCCCCGGTGACACCGATGTTTATCAGTAAAGCTACGGTCGGATTTTAGTGGCCTGACTTCTAGTTCCATAGCCTCCACTGAGTCCACTATACTCTTAGGGAAATTCAATCTAGAGCCCAGAACATGATGTTGAAAGCAAAAGAGGAACGAGCATAAAAACTGGATGTGGGAAATAATGACGTTATACTTGTCACAGTCTGTGTTTGTTTCCTTTACCCTCCCCCCAGCAGCCAAAGGTGGTCAGGAACTAGGTAAATAGGTGAGTCACATAGAGAGCGTTGTTGACACAAAGGTACCTACAGCTAACACTGCAGCAATAAGCTAGACACAATTCTGTAATTAACAATGGGACACTGCTTTTCTTTTTTTTTTTTTTTTTTTAAAGATTTTATTTATTTATTTTACAGAGAGAAATCACAAGTAGATGGAGAGGCAGGCAGAGAGGGACACTGCTTTTCTAACAGGTTCTCTCCTTTCTATGATCATATTCCTACATTCAGGGCACAGAACTTAGGACAGCCTGGATTCCCTGTTACACTGGTTTTTCTGACCCTTTCTTGGCTACACGCTAGTTTATTCTATACCTCGTGGCCTCTGTACAATGATGTGGTGGATTTAAATGAGAGGAGGGGTATTTGCTATCTCCCCAGTTCCCAATGTAGTTCTCAGTCAATCCTTAATGCTAGCTGCCTACACTCGCTGTGAAGAGAATGAGTACCTAACCGTCCTATGGGAGACCTCCCCAGTCACTTCCACCTCTCCATTCAACTCTGTGATTCCCAGCGTACCTGTTTTCCCCACACTGGAATCTTTCAGATCGTCTGCTGTGAAGCAATAATATCGCAGACCAGTGGGGCAGTGGGGCGGGGGAGGACCAATGAAGCCTTACTTTGAAGGAAAATCACTATTTCTCTCTAATTTCTTACAGTGAGGGCACAAACGATCCAAAGCAAGAGATAAAAAGAGTGAATACGTCTGAGAAGTGTAAGGAAGGGCAGAGTAAGAGGGGAGTGTGAAGTCTGCCAGGGGGTTCCCTCCTTCCACAGCTGCTTAAGGTCATGAGTCAAGGAGAAGTAAGAATTGCACTTTTAAAAGAAAGCAAGCACAGGGACCCTGGTGGTGCCTTTGTTTAAGCCCCCAAATCTTGGTTTCAGGTCAGGTGGTGATCTCGGGGTAGTAAGATTGAGCCCCTTGTTCAGCTCTGAGATGCTCACTCTCTCTCTCCCTCTGCTCCCCAACCTCTCAAATAAATAAATCTTTAAAAAATAAAAATAAAAGAAAGTAGCTTTGACTCTGCCTTTCAAATCAGAACTTCAAATCCTTGGGACACCTGCATGGATCTGTTGGTTAAGTGTCTGCCCTGGGCTCAGGCCCTGATCCTAGGGACCGGGATCAAGTCCCACATCAGGACCTCCCACTGCTTGTGCACTCGTTCACTTTCTCTCACAAATAAATAAAATAAAGCCTTAAGGAAAAAAACAAAACAAAAAAGAAATCAAATTCTTTTTGTTTTGTTTTGTTTTATTTATCTAACAGAGATCACAAGTAGGCAGAGAGGCAGGCAGAGAGAGAGAGGCGGAAGCAGGCTCACCGCAGAGCAGAGAGCTCGATGCGGGACTCGATCCCAGGACTCTGGGATCATGACCCGAGCTGAAGGCAGAGGCCTAACCCACGGAGCCACCCAGGCGCCCCCCAAAAATCAAATTCTTAAAATACTATAAAGGTACTTAAAATTACATTTTAGGTAATGAGAAAAAGCTTTAAAAATAAAGAATTAGCGTAGAAAACTGTGAAAGCATTTTGCATTTTTATATGGCTACTTCCTGGCTGACTATAAATGAAGGAATATTAATAATAATTACATGTACAATTATGAAGGAACCAGAGGAATAACATGTGAGTAAAGACCAAGAATACTTATTAGACTTTGTTTAAACATGAACTAGGAAAAACATTTTGGGGAAGTAATGGCAGATAGACAAAACCAAACAAAGCAACAAAACCAAAACAAAATAAAACAAAAAAACCTTCAGATTATGTTTTATCTGATTGTATAGTAACAAGTTCTTAAAATACTAAATAATGAAATTCCACATGGAAAATAATGCCACCATACTTTGTTTATTCAGAAGCACACATTTTGACTTCAAAGGGAATTAGCCTATTCAAAAGGCCTAATTTATATGTGTGAAGCAAAGAACTTCTGACTGTACTTTAACTCAGGATTAGCTGTTTCCTTCCATGAACTGTTATATAAACTACGCATAAAAGTTAAAATGCTGGGACGCCTGGGTGGCTCAGTTGGTTGAGCCACTGCCTTTGGCTCAGGTCATGATCCCAAGGTCCTGGGATCAAGTCCCGCATCCGGCTCCTTGCTCGGCAGGGAGCCTGCTTCTCTCGCTGCCTCTACCTGCCTCTCTGCCTGCTTGTGTGTACACTCTCTCTCTATCTCTGGCAAATAAATAAAATCTTAAAAAAAAAAAAAAGTTAAAATGCTACTAAATAAATAATAAAATAAGTCCTGAAAACCCATCAGAAAAGTCAGGTTCCATTTCTTGTTTCACTGTCAAAGCCATTACTTTAAAAAAAAAAAAAAACAACTTTAACTCTTTTCTCTGCTTCATGTTTGCTTTTGATTATAACTGTTTTTACGATCTTATACAGTTGTCATGCTAAACTTAAAATTTACCCTAAAATGTTTCACCTGTGAATGAAAACACTCCACTCTAAATAATTACTGAAAGCAGCACTCATTTGAAATTAACCACCTATTGCACTAAAAAGCCCTATTAAGCCCCCACTGCTTAGACAACATTTCAAAATAAGGTAAGAGGAGGCAAAGTATTAGTAGAAACTTATAACTAAAAACAAATATTTACCAGCCTCAAAAAAATCACTCGTTATCATTGTGCACAGTGCACCTCTTGCTTTCAAATGAAAAGTCAGAAGTGGTTATTTTTGTATCTAAGCTCCTGAAACATCAGTACTCTGATGAGAGAGTATTCAAGACCAATTATTTTATTCTTACAGTTTGAATATTGAGAATGTTGACAGTTTACAACACTGTTGACAGATGGAAAAAATACATAATAACGCTTACAAAATCTAGAGTCACTAGAAGATAAACTTTCTCATCTCCTCAAAAAATCTTCACTTTGCTGCAAGAACCAATTATAAGTAGCAGCGGACTTTTAGCAAGTGCTTCTTATGTGCCAAGCACTACTCTTTACCCTTATTCTCTATCATAATCATCTGTAATTATTTTGTTTATTGTCTTTCTCCCCCACTATGCAGAGGCTCCGTGTGGACAGGGACTCTGTCTACCTCTTTATTGTATCCCCAGCACCAAGCATGCCTTATACACAGTAGCCACAACATTTTTAAGTGACTCATTGTTCTAAACACTTTAAATAATTTTTTTAAACCGTTGGTCATGGGTACCTGAGTGGCTCAGTCAATTAAGCATTTGCTTTGGTCATGATCCCAGAGTCCTGGGTCCCACAACCGGCTCCCTGCTCAGTGGGGAGTCTGTTTCACCCTCTGCCTCTGACCCTACCCCTACTCATGCTCGCTCTCTCTCTCTCTCTCTCTGTGTCAAATAAATAAATAAAATCTTAAAAACAAAAAACAAAAAACAAAAACTGCTGGTCATGATCTAAAGGGTTAAGAAAATGCAAAAGAATAGAGTATATTATATTTAGTAGAATATTCTCCAGTGAAACTCTTATATGTATATGTCCCACATAAAATGTATTTACCAATGGGTAACGATTTTTTTTAAAGCTGAAAAATCAGTGCTTTTTGTGTATTATTTCATTCGCTCCTCACAAATAACCCTGTAGACAATACCATAACTTCCTCTTTAAAATAATAGTACTGAGATTTCCAGGTAGTATATATGATGTCCAAGATGACAGATCTATTGATAAATACAAACATCACTCTTATAAAGTCTCATTGATCCCTAATGACACTAAGAAAATCTGAATTAACCAAATAAGGTATCAGTAATAGTAACCATGGCATGATTAATAAAGAAAAAAACAGGCTAAGGCAATCAGTCGTGACTGAATTTAATACCTGGTTCTGCCACTAACCAGCTGTGTGGACTTTGGGCTAACTTAATCTCTTTCCACCTTGATTTCTCCACGTGTAAAAGAGGGATATTCATAATGTTGCTGTGAGTTTAAAATGATTTGACGTATGTAAGTAGCCTAGACCACTAAATGGAAGCTTTTGTGATTAAAATAATTAGTATTTTCTTTTACGTGGTCCGATAAATCGCATTCAGCAGCCTACACCACTCTCTTAATGTGTAAAAAGCGTGAATCAGGAATTTACTGGATTAAAGAGCAAATTAGGGAAGTGGGCAAGAGTGGACTAGAGCCACCCAAAAGTTTCTGCTGGCCTTGGGTGAGAACGATGCCTATGTCAAGCTCAGGGAGTTGGTTCAGGTAACTATGGGAATCAAGGGGGAAACTTAACTGCTTCACGGTAAAAACAAACGCAAACTATTTCATCTCTGCTCAAGGATCACAGCACCATCCATCTTCCTCCTCTGCGTCCTGGCTGGGGCTGAACCCAGGTATTAGGACACGCACCTGGCCAGCTCCCGCCCAGTAGGCCCCGGGACCCAGGGGCTAGGGCGCAGAGGTTCGGCGCAACTCACCCCGGAGACTCCGTTGATACTGCCCCAGAATCTCCTCCAGGGTAGAGTTCTCCGGAGACTTCGCCATGCACAGACCTGGGACCAAGGGATGGGAGTCACGTGGGGAAGTGTCCAGTGTCGCCCCTCGGGGAACAGGAGGCCCTGGCGCCGGAGAAGCGCCCGCCTGCTTGCTGCCGCTGCTGTCATTGGGGAGCATGGAACCCCGGACAGAGCTCGCGGGGGGCCCTTCCCACCCAGTGGCCCTCATGGTGGACGTCGGGAGTTGTAGTCCGCAGCCCGTGAGTCTGCAGTCACGAGACTCCTAAAAGGCCCCTCCAACTATACTACAGTTCCCAGAGGACATCGCGCCACAAGCTTTGGCGGTTTGGCGGCCAGATCCGGTTGCCAAGAGACTGCTTGGAGGCTCCGCCCTTTTTCTGTAGCCCAGGCTGGCTTAGTCCAGCCTTTATCCCATCCTGCTGTTTGGACCACCCGACCGACAGAAAGAACTCCCTGAAGGCCTTGACTCTTCTAAGTCTGCTAGTTTGCGGTTGGTCCTTGAGTCTTCTCAAGGACACAAATAACAAGCTCGTCGTCTTTCAGCCGCGACCATTTGCCAAAACAGCCAAATAAATTCTGAAGAAAAAGAAGCTTTAAATCTCCCAAACAACCTAGAGTTTGAAGGCATCCGACACTACAAATCCTAGCATGCCCAGCAGCGAGACTTCCACTTGGAGTTGGCGCACTGCCCTCTGGGAACTGTAGTCCTTTTTAGTTGCAGTCCCGGCTAACGCCAGCGTCCTCTTCATTGTTCAAGCAGGTCTTTGGAGCACGCCTGCGCAATAGGCAGCTGGAGAAGCCTTTGGGTGAGACCCTCCGCACAGTCCCTTTTCATTGTCTGCGTTTGGCGCCTGCGCAGTAAGAGATCGTTGGGACTGGGCCGGCTGAGGGGATAGGGCCGGGTTCCTCGCCCTTTCCTCAGGCGCCTGCGCACTGGGCGGCCGCTCTTTGCCGTTACCGCTATGTGCGGGGCGTGTGTGGAATAACGTTATTGCCCAGCGGAGCTCAGGGCCGGGAGATCGACCGGAGCGGCAGCTACGACGACGACAGCGGCGACGACGACGACGGGGTGGGGGGAGGACGGCGTGCGAGAGACTCACGGGACGCGACGCGCCCCGCCTCCCCCGTCCGGTCCCTCTCTCAGCGGTGAGGGGTAAGTGATGCGCTCAGCTGCTCGGGTTAGGCGCTGCCGCCGCTGCCGCCGCTGCTTCCCTCCATCCTCCCGGGTTTGCAGCGGCGGCTCGGGGCGCGGCCCGGGTTGCTGGGCCCGGCGGCGAAGGGGGCGCTTCCCCGCTGCTCCACGCGGCGCCCCCCCCCCCCAACCCGGGGCTCCTCGGGGCCGCCCCTCCCCTCCCCCACCCTGCCCCCCCAGCCCCACCCGCCGTCCCTCCGGGCCCTTGGCCGCCTCCTCTTCCCGAGAATGTCTTGAACCATTTGCAGCGCCCTCTCGGCTTTGTGCAGCCCTCCCCCTGCGCCGGAGCCGCTCGCTCCGGGTGCGGGCGGAGCACTGGAGGGAATGGCTGCGCTGCAGCTGGGGAAGGGATTTTTCCCCGACCGGAGCCGCTAACAGTGCCGGGCCTCCTGGTGAGGTTGGTTTGGGGGATGTGGGGCGGCTTGTGGGAGGGGGGTGGAGGTCAGGCCAGGCGCCCTCTGGACGCGGTTGGAGGGCGTGGAAGACGTGGTGTCACGCACCCTGCCAGGCGACTGCACCCGCGCTGGCTCCGGCTCCGTAGTAAACCCGGGGGAGGCGAGAGTGGCTTCCTGTCGGCTTCATTGTCCTGAGATTCAAATGTGGGGTTTTGGTGTGCTTCCCTTCGTTTTATGCCTGACACAGGGCGGGAAGACGTGGGATTTGTGTCCTAAGTTATGGAACCCCGGGGGAGGGGTGGTTAGAGGGGGCGGGAAGGGTGGTGTTTAGTAGGGCTGTAGGGATTTATTTGAAGAATGTGAGCCCTGGAAGACAGGGACGGTGCCTGTCCAAGCATTGCCAAGGTGATAAACACGACATTACTAGATGGCTCTGAAGACTGGACTTAGAAGGGACTCGACGACGAGGCTGTTGTGTAGCAAGGAAATGAACCAGCAGAATTGTTTTTTCATTGGGTGGGTAACGCGTTCACGTTCCTAAGGGAATAGACTAGGCTCTATCTTTCGGTTTTGTTTTTTGAGCAGTCAAAACAAAAAGCGAGCCCGGTACATTTCTGTTTCTGAATTTGTTTATTCATGCTTTCCTTCTCTTAAAGAAAATTCACTCATTTGGGAGAAATGTGGTGGGGCAGATGATCGTTGATTCAAAAATGCATCTTTTAAAATGATTTCATCTTGAGCTCTCAATGCTTACAACCGTTTGCTGGCGTTAAGACAAGCGGAAGAAAGGATGAAGCAGGATGGGGAGGAGCAGGTGGAGGGATAATGGGGGAGGCGAGTTACATTGTGAATACTGTATCTAGATCTTCACTGACACAACCCCAGCTGGATGGGTTTCAGAAATTTAGTAATTCAGTTGCAAGGTACAAATAATTTTCTATTTTTCTACCATTACTTTTAAAAAAAGTAAAACCAGTGCTGTTTTGCATCCTTCCTAACTTTGTGGATATCATAGGATTTTGGTGTTTTAAAACTCAAGAATCTAAGTGCACTTGACATAAAGGAAGACACTGAAACGTGGAAAGTTAACCGAATTGTCTGTCCAAGCGTCACTGCTGTTGAAAAGCAGAGCCCGATAAAACCAAGATCTGTTCCTCCAGTGGACTCTTTTGGTTTGGTCCCTTAGTCTCCCTAGCCTGTGAAAATTTGTGGAAAGCTTCTCTACGTGCTCCTTGAGTTGGCCTTAACAATCCAGTTCATTGATACCCCTAGTCATATTAACCTAGTCCTTCTCCTTGTGATGCAAAAATAATTCTACTGAAGTGGAACTTTGTTATTATAAATTAACTTACAGTATAAGGAAAGGTGCTCTAACATGGGCTTTTCACACTTGATCTTAACCAAAAGGCCAAGAGGCGATAACATGGGCTTTTCATAAGAAAAAAACTTTTGGAAGTTTTTCCCTACTACTTATTAGTAAGCATATTTTAATATGTCATGATATTCAGTAGTATTTTATGGCATGATGAACTCTGTAAGCTCTGTTAAAAGTAAAATTGCCTTGGGACGCCTGGGTGGCTCAGTTGGTTAAGCAGCTGCCTTCGGCTCAGGTCATGATCCCAGTGTGCTGGGATCGAGTCCCACATCGGGCTCCTTGTTCAGCAGGGAGCCTGCTTCTCCCTCAGCCTCTGCCTGCCATTCTGTCTGCCTGTGCTCGCTCTCTCCCCCTCTCTCTCTGAAGAATAAATAAAATCTTTAAAAAAAAAAAAAAAAAGTAAAATTGCCTTGTAACAAGAACCTGTGAAGTTCATTTTTCTTCAGTGAATTACATTATTCTCCCATTAACTTTTGAGGGAAAAAAAATCTAACTTTTTATCAAAATTTGTTTTTTCATTTAATTGCTTTTGACAGAGTGCTTTTTTTGCTTTATAATCTTACCCTTTAATTCTACTTTGCATTTTAGTAGACTTTTTAGAAAGAATTTATTAATATGCCCTTTTAAATTTTAGCTTACTTGAAAATAACTAAATTCAGCATGTGGAGTTATATTAAATCAAACTTTAAATGTATTTTATTGGTAAATTTCATTGTTCTCAATTACTTTAGAAATAACTACTGCATGTTTTCTATCTTAGCCTTAGAATGATGACATTTATACTATAAAGTTATCATATATTATGCTCACTAATGCAAATATTAAAGTGTTTTTAAAAATTCTATGCTTAGTGATTTGTTTTATTCCAAGTGTCAGGTTTTTTTTCAGTTACAAAACCCTGAAGTTTTATTGTTGCATCTGATAGTAATCAGATACCACTCATCTAGTACTGAATACTGCCTATGTTTAAACTTGTTAACATTTTTTATTCAGCAAAATTATACTCCCATAAAATAATTTTTAGTATTTGAATTTGTAATGATTGATTTTGTTCTCTATCGTGAACATTGGGGTTTTAAGCAGTGTCCTATTCAAATAACTAACAGACAGCAATGTACTGAATGGCCAACAAATATCTGTACAGTTGCAAATTATTATGGAAGTATAACAAAAAACAATTAGATACCATCTGAAAAATCCTTGGTGGGTAGATAATATGGAGGAAAATGTTGAGTGTTGCTATGTTTCAGTAAGAAATGAATTTCTTCTGATGGGGAGAAACTCAGACCATCCTTATTTCATAAACTTACGTTAATAACCAAGATTTCCAATAATCAACTACCTTTGGTGAAATGGGATTTAATTTATTTACTTAAATTTTTTGAGGGACTGAACTAGCCAGCATGGGCAATACAAAAGAATAAGACATCTCTCTGGTAGTAGAATTGATTAAACTAGACAGATAGTCTAGTCTAGGTAAATGATTATGCAAGAGTATATCTATGTTCTACTTTTTTTGGCCAAAATGAATGACATGGTCCATATGTACTGAAGGACCTCTTTTATGTCAAAGGTTGAAAGGAAATGAACAAAACCTTAAAAAATTACTTACCTACAAATAGGGATTGTACAGAACATGAAAGTGGAAAAGAATCTCAAGTATGTGTTGCTTAGGTTTAAGAAACAATATGAGACGTAGCAGAAAATGTCATTATTTGCTTATATCAATAAGTAATAAGTAATATAGAATATTACCCTTTGGAACATGATACTTATTGAATAAATGACTAATATCTACCATGTCTTGAAACCTACTGTGTCAGGCAGTGCATATGCCTGTGTGTGTGTGTGTAATTCATGCAGTAATCTTGTATATAAGGTATAAATTTACACATTTAAATTTGAGAATATTTGAAGCCTAGAGTTAGTGAATAATTTTGTCTCTCTCATGCATTACTAAGTGGTAGTCCCTATAACTGAACCTTTGTCTTTTTGACAAAAGCCCAGATTCTTTCCACTCATCCTTTTTGGTAAATTAAGAAAGCAAACTATACTCTTTTCTGATTCACAAAATTTTAGAATTAGAGGAGACCTTACAGTTACCTGGTGCAGTGTACCTTCTACTACTGCTCATATCCCTGAGGCCTTACTGAGTCCAATTTCTCTAAGAACAACACTTACATGAACAAAGAGGCATAGGATGTCTCATTTAGCTTCTGGAAAGTACAATAGCAAGATCATAATTAAATCGAGCTGGTGTCTGCTTTACTATGTAACTGCTCCCCGTTGGTTATAGTTCTGTCATAAGAGGAAGATTACAATACAATACAATACAATAAGGTATTTCTTTGCTAGGTTTTTGCTTTTCTAAATTAAATACGATAACCTTACAACTTCATATGATACTGTTTCCTTTACCTTTCTCATCAGTTGTCACCTAGATTTAGTTTTGTCAGTTCTGTTCTTTTTGTTCTGGTCTAGTTTTTATATTTAATTCTGTAATTATGATCTGAATGCAGTGTAGTAAAACTATCCCTTTCCTTAATTCAAGCTGTACACTTGTGTTTACAGTCTAAAATTGTGTTAATTCTGTAATAACAGTAATATCTTTGCTAGTTCTAAGCAAAGAAAAATGAGAGGAAAATGTTGTATGGCTTTTAAGTTATTGTTATGCAATTCAAGGGATTTGAGTTTCTATATTTCTTCTTTTCTAATGTTAAAATGACTCTCTTTATGAAATGATAGTTCTTAATGAATAAAAAGTTGGCAGTTATGTAGGTTTTCATTTTGTTTTTTTGAAAAATTGGAAACCACCAATTTTATATAGTCAACATAAGCCAGTGTCTTTTTTATTTTAAGATTTTTCCCATTCTGTATGTATACATAGATGATTTTTTGAACGTGTTAAACTTTAACCCTTTCAGATACCATCTCCTTTGATGTAGCTATGGTTAAAACTTGTTGAGATCTTCCATGAGTCTGTCATCCAAGGGATTAGTTTCCCTTCCTGGCTTTTAGACACTTACAAATTTAACAAGCCAGCCCTCTTATGTCTTCCTCCTGGCTGTGTACTGGATATAGCCGAGTACAGAGCCATGCAGATTTATAAATAGAGTAAATGTAACATAAATAAAATATGCTTGAGAAAAGAGGTGACACTAAGATAATGAAAACCATTTGAATGTTTTTTGTTTGCTTTTAATCAAGGAGAAGACCATTATTTTCTCCAGTATGGAAGAAGTTGGTCAAAGCTTACAGTCTGTTGCATAATAATGGATAATTAGACAAAAATGAGTCAAGGAAGCATAGGCACAATGAAGAAAATGTGGAGTAAGTGGATAGACTGTGATGGGGAGACTGCTATTTTTCATTTGTTTCTAAGTAGTCCCTCAGATAGATCATTCAAATGGTTCAAAAAAATCAAGCAATTTTAAAAACAAATAATATGAAAAACCCTCCTACCCCTCACATTGTTGCTGAGTTAGCACGTTCCCTAATCCAATAGGTAACTTTTTATTATTTCTTCTGTATCATTCCAGTGAGTTTTTTTTCCCAAAGTTAAGCAAATATATATTCTTAGCCTGCTGCCCATCTTTTATACGAAAGATAACCTCTTAAGACAACATACTGCGCCTTGAGAGTTACCATTTTAGGAGCAGTTAGGGAATACTGTCCTGTGAGGAGGCGACATTTAGCTGACACTTATCTTAGGTGAGGAAGTAAGCCATGTAGGTGTGTGGTTGGACTGTGCAGTGGTCTTGAGACAGGAATGGGACGAGTGAATTTGGAGAGTAAAGAGAGCACTGGCTGGAGGTGAGTGAGCGAGAGGGAGAAAGAAGAGGAGGAGGTGAGGTCGGATAGAGATTGTAGGGTTTTTAACTTCATGTGTTTGGGGAGTTAATTGGGGGGTTGATTGGGGGATTGACAAAAGAATTGTATTGTATTTTTAAAGTATAGTCCGAAATGTTTTGTGGAGAACAGACTGGACAGGAAAAGGGGAACAGGGAGGTGAGCTAAGAGACCATCGGAGTGATCTATACTAAGTTGTTAATGGTTTTGACTACAGCGATAAAGGCGGAAATAAAGTCACAAGGTCTGTTTTTTTTTAAAAATCCAGAGTTTGGGATACGTTAAGTTTGAAATGTCTGTTAAACATCCAAGTGGAGCTATCAAGTAGGCATGGAATATACAAGTATAGAATTCAGCAAAGTTCAGGTCTGAAGATATTTAATCTTAAGCATCACCAGTAGAACATATTTAAAGCCATAGGACTGGAAGACATCCCTTAGTTTGAGAGCTGGTTAGTTAGGTGGAGAAGAGGTCCAAGAGTTGAGACCTGATCGTCTTCGGCAATGAAAGCTTAGCAAGGGAAAAGGAGCGAGCCAGAAGGATTGAAAAGAAGTGGTCAGTGAGATACGAGTGTGCTGTCCCAGAAGCCAAGTAAAGAGTATTTTTAGAGATAAGTGATGTTGAGTCAAACTACACCACCTCTGATCACCTGAATGCGCCTTCTAAACTGGATGTGGACATTTTGCTAGAAGTCCCTTTCTCCCATGTTTTTGATGGGGATGTTCACAGTTATTCTCCCCCCAGAAACTACTAAATCTGAAGCCCTGAACAAAGTTTGGTTTGTAGCCAGGCCCCTGCTCTTTCTCGGGTGGATGTGGCTGCCACTGCTGCCGTGGACTGGACAGGAGAGAATTGCTCTTCAGTGAGAAGAATTTGCTGTCAGGAATTGATTCAGTCACTACTTCTGTGATCTTAAACACATCTTAAATTTCATTTCAGAAGTCCAGTTTCTTCATCTGAAAAATAAATCTAGTGATATTGCATTTACCTCAGAGGTTTATTTGGAAAGACAAATGATGTAAAAGGTTTATTTGGAAAGACAAATGATGTAAAATGATGGAAGGTATGGTTGCCTTAACCCATCACCCCAGATGTGGGGCCACTAACTTGTGTCATGTTTGAAGAAACGTTTTGTTTGGGGTGATGAGCAGAAATAGTTTTTCAGTCTCACACTGTGGGGATAGTTGTCTTCTCCTTCTGCATTTCATCCCCATGAGGCAGTTTTGCACATTAGTGTTCTTGGGAGTGGAAAAAAAGACATGATGTGGAGAAGAGGCTTTGAGATAATAACTTTCTCCAATCCTAAACTCATCCTTTAATTCCAGGCACAGTGTGTAAATGAGACCAAAAGGTAAAGTTTTCCTTTTTTAACTGGCTTTTTTTTTTTTTTTTTTCCTGGAAGGTATTTTACCAGATAAGGGTTTTCACATCTTATGTGGAATAGTAATGTACAAATTCAAAGCATAGGGTATGTTAGGGGACTTGAACTCAAGGCAGTCAGCTAGAAACTGATTTGAGGAAACAGAGGATAGGGAAAATGAGCATACTTGATATAGAGGTATAAAATATTTATTTTGGTGAAAAAGGAACATTGCAGATAGAGGACTTTGAGCAGTAATTCTTAAGCAGTGAAGATGTTTTTGAGGCAATAGGACTATATTATAGGATATAACTTCAAAATCTCTATCTTGAGGACTCCATGTATTATCATTTGCTCAGTTGCTCAATAAACACTTCTCATTGGATAAGCAATGTATTGCACCTTATTTTTTATGCTTTTTTTCATATTACAAAACTAATTCTTGTCTATTGCAGAATACTTAGAAAATACCATTATGTGAGGAAGAATGCTTTCTTGTAGTCCCACTAGCCCATGATGCCACTGTTACATATTCTTGTCTATTTTGGTTTAATCTGGTAACATATTATCATGAGATTAAACCTTCTGACTAATTTTTCTTGAGGGTATAGGAGTCCATGTTATCAAACTTATAATTTACTTACAATTTATGGAAATTAAGGGTATTTTTAAAATTGTAAACAACTGTGAATTTCTGTGCAAATTAATATTTTTCTTTGCCAGTATTTTAAGTTTTTTTTTTTAATTTATTTGAGGGGGAGAGAAGAGCAAATGAGAGAGAACACAAGTGAGGGGGAAGGGCAGAGAGAGTGGAATTAGTAGGCTCCCTGCTAGGCAGGGGGACCAAAGCCTGTCTCATTCCAGGATCCAGAGATCTTGACCTGAGCCCAAGGTAGATGCTTAACCAGCTGAGCCACCCAGGCACCCCTCTTTGCCAGTATTTTAAGAAATTAACTGTATCAAGGAATATTTAGACTTCTAAAGCTGTTTCCTCAGGGCACTTTCCCCTCAGGTCATGATCTCAGAGTCCTGGGATCAAGCCCTGCATCCAGCATCAGGCTCTCTGCTCAGTGATGGAGCCTTCTTCCGCCCCGCTCTCTGCCTGCTTGTGACTTCTCTCTGTCAAATAAATAAATAAAATCTTAAAATAAAATAAAATAAAATAAACCCGTTTCCAATTTTCTGATGAAACCCACCCCCCTGCCCTGGTCTTTCCAATATATAGTTGCATCATTGGTATATGAGGTTGTTGCTTCAACCCTACACCAATGCTGGATATTACATATCTTTTTAAAAATTTTGCCAACATGATAAACTGAAAACCTTATTTAGGTTTCTCTTATCAGTAATATATCTGAAGGGTTTTTTAAAAACACATTTATTAGCAAAGAAAGTTTATTGCCCATTGTATTTCTAATCTGAATTGCTTGTGTGTGCCCTTTGTTAATTTTTTCTGAAGAATGTTCATTATTGTATTTACTTGTAGCAATTCCTTTGTTACGTATGTTGTAAAATTTTTTCCCAGATTGTCATTTTCCTTTTTAAATGTTTTTACCAGTCAAAGACATCAAAAATTTTTAACTTGTGTATAGCCCAATTTCTCTCTTCCTTTTCCTTTGTGAAGTAATACCACTACACAAAGTTTCATTAAATACATACCTATATTGATTATCATAGAATTTGTGATGTGAATATATGCAAATGTGTTAATTTTTCTAAAATATGTTAAGGCCTATATATATAGCCTTCTTGAGATATATATATATATATATATATATATATACACACACACACACACATACATATACATATATGTATTCCCTTGCCATGTTTCAGATCATAAAAAAATTAATAAATTGGGCTGCATCTCAATCCAAACCCCAAAAGGACTTGTTCAAATAACCCTGACAAAATAATTCTAAAATGCATCTGGAAAAAAATAACCATACAGGGAGAACTAAGTAATTTCTGTTAAAACCAGTGTAGGGTAGGGAGAACAGTCTGTCCATTTATAAATGGATATCATAAACCCATGTTATGAAACATGGTAATAATAAAATGGTACAGAAATAGGTAGATGGAATAAAAGGTCCAGAAATAAACCTAAGCATATGAACAGAACATTTCAAATTGTATCAGATAATGAAAGAGTTATGCACCTGGGTGACTTAGTCCTTTAAAGCATCTGAATCCTCTTTTTTTTTTTTTTTTTAAGATTTTATTTATTCAGAGAGAGCATAAGCAAGGGGAGTGGCAGGCAAAGGGAGAAGCAGGTTCCCCACTGAGCAAGGAGCCCAACATGGGACAGAATCCCAGGACCCTGGGATCATTACCTAAGTAGAAGGCAGATACTTAAACCTACTGAGACACCCAGGCATCCCAAGTGTTCAACTCTCAATCTTGGGTCAGATCTTGATCTCGGGATTATGAGCTCAAACCCCGTGTAGACTCCATGCTGGGTAGACTCCAAGAGTGGGTTGTGGGGGGGACACACCTGAGTGGCTCATTTGGTTAAGTGGCAGCTCTTTCTGGCTAAAGTCATGATCTTGGGGTCCTGGGATTGAGCCCCACATCTGGCTCCACGCTCACCTAGGGGTCTGCTTCAGGATTCTCTCTCTTCTTCTACCCTTTCCCCGTTCTTCCTCTTCTTCTCTCTCAAATAAATCCTTAATTAAAAAAACAAAAAAACAAAGAGTAGTTGAAAGGTAAGGAAGTAGAATCAGCAAAAACAGACCACTTTTTAAAGCCTGGCCCTAATAGGAAGAAGATAAAGCTCTTTTAAATGAGCTATGTGCTATCTGTACTTAATTTTCTTTCTTAAGGTCTAAAATTTTTCGTGCTTTCTTATAATTCATTTTAAAGCATATTTTATACAATTCTATCATGAAGCAAAATTGCAAATGCAAAAACTTAAATTTAAAACATTAACAAGAATATATTAACCCCTTTTGGGGAAAGTCATTAATTTTAGGACATGGCATTCTGAAAAGCTAAGGCATCCTCAGATTCCAGTAGGCATTCGTATTTTTATATTCCAGCTTTGCTGCACGTATTGGTAGCTCCACTTGTGAGAGCTGGATTAGAATTTTTCTTAACAAGAAATAGCATTTCTTAAAAACAGTAAAACAACTTGCCAAAATGAATTGCTCTCTAAGGGTATCATGTTCAAAATCCAAAAGTTACGTTGGCCTTGGAAATTCAGATTTACTAATATGGGTACTGAGTTCTGTTCCAAAGTTACTTTCTGCTTCGCTGATTTGAGTTTTTCTTTGATAAGTATGTATATCTTATGACTAAAAAATAAGTTTACTGTTTGACAAAATTCAAACATAATAATCAAAATCACTTCTTAAATATGTATAAGAATTTGGGTAAACCTGTGTTGATCCAGTATAAGTGCAGTAGCAAAGTAAATTTTTATCAAACATATATCAGTGTCAAAAATAAGAACAGAAATAGGGCTAATATCCAGAGTAGGGAAGAATAACTAAGAAATTTATAAATCTGAGTTCCTAGACACTTCCTGAGAACAAAAATTATTTACTTCACTTTATATTTTGAGTATTTTTATTTGATCATGTGAAAATGTCTGATCCAAGTCCCCAGGAAATGAATATGAAATTAACATATGTCTGTGAAATGCAGGATTGTCATATCTTTCATAGGATTCTCAGACAGCTAATGGATGTTAAACTAGTTCAGACAAAAAAATGTAACCATAGAAATATCAATGATTCATTAAATTAATTAATTTAATATTTATTTTTACTTAATTTTATTTTTCCTTTTGCTAGTGCTCACCCCATCGTAATTGGTCTTTAGTAGTGTGACATGATTTTATCTGTTTAGTGCAGTTAGGAAACAACTTTTCTATCAAAAGTTGCAAAACTGCAGGGAAAAAAATAGGGGTTATAGGAAGGCAGGAACCAAATTGTATTCTTTTGAGACATTTGTATAAGCCTACATTTCTTACAAACTAAAATACATATATCATTTTATTTAATAAATACTGTCATCAGATATCTGCTCCAGAAAAACCAGATGGCTTATTTTCTGTCACAGATGACTTTTGAGGGTGTTTCCTGATCTTAGGATAAATACACACACACACATACACACACACTTTGTCAACGAGGTGTAAATAAAAGAGTACTTTGCACAAGGAGTTAGATCTCCATTTTAGTTTGCCACGATACCAGTATGCCATTGAATAAGTCTTTAATCTTATGTTTCATTTTGCTCATTTGTAAAAATAAAAGGCTTAAACTATATTGTTTTTCTAAGGCTACTCCCAACTTTTAAAGCAATATTGCATGTGTAGAAAATACAGAATTCTTCAGTTTTGTGCTTATGGCCCTTTAGTCACAAAGAAAAGAGTCAGAAGATTAGGAGGGCATTTGTGGTATGCAGTGGTACACAGATATGGAAAAAGGGGAAGAGGGTAGGAGTGAAGAGAGACAAAGCATTTGGAAGGTGAACTTTTTTTTTTTTTTTTTTTGGCATATCCTGATATTTGACTCAGAGTATTACCTCCTACTAATAATTGTTCTAAATATACCAATAAGCTTTTAATCTGTTGTAGCTGTTGCTTTCCTCTAATATGGAGAAACTCTTCTCCAAATGAAATAAATGTCAATAGAGCATTTCTCTTTAGCTGTGTCTAGAGATTCCCTCCCTTAAAAGAATTGCATTCTCAGAAATATTCACACTGTAAAATATTTCCAGCAAATTATTACATACCTAATGGCATGTACCCTGGTATTAATGAATCTAATCACTTTAAGCATCTGTAGTCTAATTAATAATAATATAAAAAGAATAGACGTATAGTAATAGTTGAAATGATGGTTGCAGATTTTCAGCCAAAAGGTAGCCTTGCTTGCTTACATAACTTACTAATTTACATGCTGTATACCTTTATAAATGAAAACATAAAGCTCTTTATGCTGTTGTGATCAGATCAAAATTTTTCTTTCCAACCTAAAATATTTTTTAACTGGCAGTTTTGTGTGTTTATATTCTATACTTTGAAAGCATATAAAGCCATTCTAAATTAATGTAAATAATAATGTGATTCGGGGCACCTGGGTGGCTCAGTGGTTTAAAGCCTCTGCCTTCGGCTCAGGTCATGATCCCAGAGTACTGGGATCGAGCCCTATGTAGGGCTCTCTGCTCTGTGGGGAGTCTGCTTCCTCCTCTCTCTCTGCCTGCCTCTCTGCCTCCTTGTGATCTCTGTCAAATAAATAAATAAAATATTTTTTTAAAAAATCATGTGATTCCTTTTTGTGTAGAGCTGAGCAAACTAGAGTGGCCACTAGCAATGTATGAAATTAAAATTAAAATTTAAATGAATTAAAATTAAATAAAAAGTTTTCTCAGATGCACTTGCTGTTCGTATTTCAAGCGCTCAGTAGTTCACATATGGCTAGTGGCTTGTATGTTGGACAGTGTAGTTATAAAACCTGTCCGTAATCACAGTTGTACTGCAAGCCCTGTTAGAGAGTTATCTCTAGGCATTATAATTTACATGAAGGTGAAAAGAAATATTGCATAATTTAGGCTAGTAACAAGTTAGGCAGTAAATAAGCTCATTTTTGATATTTATAAAATATGTCTTTGCTTTAAACGTGCTCTAAGATTCTTCAGGGATTCTGTAGTTTGAAGTTTGATTTTGGTTTTCATGCGTTGTGCTGATACTGTGGTTGAATTTATATCCACCTCCCAAACAGTTAATGTATGATTAGTGACAGGAGGAAGGTAATAATCATGAGCAGGAACCGTCTTTAAGGGGCACATTAGGCAGTGATATGCTGAAATACGCTATAGACCGATGACAGAAACAAGAGAAATTGTTGTCAGCGAAGAAGTTGTTGAACTAGGAAAGGTGAATCCAAAACGTTCAGCTTTAATATCTTTACAGACCCTTATCCTTTTTCCCACTGTCAGCCCCTCCTTTAGAGTCTGTTTTCAGTCCTTTGGGACAGCTTTATGCACCTTTTCCGGACAGCGATGTGAGACCTGGCAGAGTTTTTCAGATCATTGCTCAGTGAGCGTAGAGGTAGTTTACTTTTCTTTCAGATAATAGGTTTCTGATTCATGCTGTACCCTATTTACTAAATTTGCCTCATTCTTCTAGATGAGTCAGCTGATTTTTTTTTTTATCTGACTTTAACATAAACTGATTGATTCTTACTTGTCTATGGACTTTGCAGGGAGGCAGTCTTGGAGCCTGCTGGTGGTCAGGCAGGAGGGTGAGAATTAGATTAAACATAGACTGAGTCTTGCATGAACCTTCAGTGTTTATGGCTCAGAAAGGTAGTGTCAGAGAATACGTTACCAGGTAAAAATACATTTCTTTTCAGTCATATTCAAATTCTTAAACCAATTCTGAGAGTGTAGGAGTTGGCATCACTAGCATCATTGCAGGTATACTTGAGAAGAATACGGAGGATTCTGTGGTTGCAGGAGCAGTCCAGAACTTTCTATGTGAAAGCCCGGTTTTGAATCGGGGGGCTCCTGTTTCCTACTAGTAGACTTGTGACCTTGGGGAAGTCATTTAACTTCAGCTTTCTTGAAGGGAAAAAATGATTCTCATGTGCTTGTTTTGGGAGTTAAATGAAGACAGAGAGTATAAGCACTCAGCATAGTTACTGGCACAAAGGAGGTACTTGAGAAATATTTGAATCTAAGTCTTTTTTTTTTTTTTTTTTAAGATTTTATCTATTTGACACACACAGAGAGGGAGGCAGGGAGAAGTGAGAGCCCAACCCAGGGCTCAATCCCAGGACCCTGAGATCATGACCTGATGCAAACACAGACGCTTAACCAACTGAGCCACCCAAGCACCCCTAAATCTAAGTCTTAATTGATTTCTTGTGAAACAGTAGCTGTGTTTTAACAAAATTGTGCAGTTCTACAAAAGAAATCAAGTCAGACTTTACATTTTTCATATACTGGCAGAGAAAACTTGGCAGGAACTTTTAATGCCTAGATAATTTATGGAAATCTATAACTTGTTTGCTTAAGCATTTTCTTTAAGCACTTCATAAAATGATTTTTATGAAGAAATGATGTCTTATTAAATCACTGGTTTTTCCTTTCTAAGCTGAGCCTTCTTTTGAAAATGTGTAATAAATTCAGGTATAGAAAATATTGCTATTGTTATTGGAAATGTCATCATCATTTTTTTTGTGTGAAAAAATTTTTCACACTTTAATAATGCCATTTTAGGTGAAAACTGTAAATTACATTTTTCTCAGTACTTTTTTTTCAATATTTGCTTTGCTTTTTTAAAACATGTAATTAATAATGTATGTGGCAGGTAATAAAGGTAAAATTGGAAGCACTCATTTCAAAATAATCAGGAGTATATGAGAACAAAAATTTTCCTAGTACCAAGTTTGTTCACGTGATCATGGAGGAGGCATCTTTGTAAGTATCCCAAAAGCACAGCTGTGGATTTATTGTTTTGGATTAACCATACATTTCAGGTGGAGGGGTTGGGGCTTTAAAAGAAATTTTTCCCAAGAGTTTATTTTTCATTATCTGCCCCATGTCAAGTTAATTATACAGCAGAGCTGAAATTTTTAATATGTTTTAAATATATGTCACTTTCTCAGAGAGGTTTCCCCAGAACAGCCAGCAGCCTAAACACCAGCACTCTAAAACTGTTACATTATGCTGTTCTCTTTGTCTTTTTATGTTCCTGCCTTCCCATTGTCACTAAAGTTGTCTTAGTTTGTTTACTTAGCTCTTCCTTGTCTATTTTTGCTTCTGTGGGATAAAGAACTTGATCTTCACTCTCTCCCTCTTACCTATAGTGCTTAGTACTTAAATACCTGTGAATAAAAAAAAGAGTAATTCATCTTGGAGTAATCTAGAAAATGGGATCCTCATGTATAATTGGTGCATAATGTTTATGTTCATTTTTGTAGTTAAAATAAATTTTGTGAGCCTATGTATATGAAAGAAGTTCTTAGAATGATATATGGTACATGGCCAGTAAATGCTACCTATTATTAATAAAAGATTACAGATAATTATGTCTATTTGCTTTTATAACATACAATCAATCATATCTATACCTTATTTGATCCTGGATCTTTAGTTTAAATGCAACCCTAATTTTTTTTTTTTTTTTTTTCAAAAGACAGAGGCTTTAATGTTAAGGATATTTTCCCCAGGGATTTTAGTAGGGGGGGAAATGTGAAATAGAATTTTTTTTTTTTTTTAAAGATTTTATTTATTTTTCAGAGACAGAGGGAGAGAGCGCGAGCGAGCACAGGCAGACAGAGAGGCAGGCAGAGGCAGAGGGAGAAGCAGGCTCCCTGCCGAGCAAGGAGCCCGATGTGGGACTCGATCCCAGGACCCTGGGATCATGACCTGAGCCGAAGGCAGCTGCTTAACCAACTGAGCCACCCAGGCGTCCCTGAAATAGAATTTTGAAGTGAGACATTTGTTTAAAATTTCTCAGTTATCTTTTGCATGCTTGGTATAAAGGGATAAAAAGATATGGTATTAATAGCAGCTTGACTTCTAATTGCTAAAACTTGGAAGCAACCAAGATGTCCTTCAGCAAATTGATGGATGCATGAACTGTGGTAGATCCAGACAATGGAATTCAGTACTAAAAAGACACAAGCTATGAAGTCAAGAAAAGACATGGAGGAACCTGGAATGCATATTAGTAAGGGAAAGAAGCCAATCTGAAAAGGCTGCATACAAACCGTGCGATTCTAATGATATGGTATTCTGGAAAAGGCAAAACTGGTGACAATAAAAAGTTGTGGGGTTGCAGGGGAGCGATGAGTACGCAGAGCACAGGGTTTTTAGGGCAGTGGAAATGTTCTCTGGTGCTGTGGCAGTGTTGAATTCTTGGGTAAGGGGATCCGCGGGTCTTTCAGTGCCATAGCGATGGATACATGTCCTCGTACGTTCGTCTGGATCCGTAGAAGGTGCAACACCCAGACTGAGCCGTGATGTAACGCTGGGTCGGGGCACGGTCCTCCACTGTAGAAAATACCTCGCTGTGGTGGAGGATGTTGACACCGAGGGAGGCCATGCCTGGTGAGGGGATGTGGTATTGGGAAATCTCTGTGCCTTTTCCCTGAATCTTCCTGTGAACCTTAAACTGCTTTGAACAAATAAAATCTTAATTACAAATTTTTTTTCAAAGGCATGGTACAAGTTTTAAAAGCGTGTATGGCAGTTGTTCAATGAATAAGCTATACTGTCGGCTAATTTTTTTTCAAGTTTTTATTTAAATTCTAGTTAGTGCACAAACTGTAATAATTAGTTTCAGGAGTAGAATGTAGTGATCCATCACTTACCTGCAACACCCAGTGCTCATCACAAGTGCCCCTCCTCAGTCCCATCACCTGTCTCACACCGCCCCCCCCACCTCTCTCTAGTAGCTCAGTTTGCTCTCTCTGGTTAAGAATCTGTTTCCTGGGGCACCTGGGTGGCTCAGTGGGTTAAGCCTCTGCCTTCCGCCCAGGTCATGATCCCAGGGTCCTAGGATCGAGCCCCGCGTCAGGCTCTCTGCTCAGCAGGGAGCCTGCTTCCCTTCCTCTCTCTCTGCCTGCCTCTCTGCCTACTTGTGATCTGTCTATCAAATAAATAAATAAAATCTTTAAAAAAAAAAAAAAGAATCTGTTTCCTGATTTGCCTCTCCCCCACCCCACATCTGTTTTGTTTCTTAAATTCCACTCATGAGTAAAATCATACGGTATTTGTCTTTCTCTGACTTATTTCATTTAACATCATATTCTCTAGCTCCATTCATGTCACTGCAAATGGCAGGATTTCATTCTTTTGATGGCTGAATTAATATTCCATTGTGTGTGTGTGTGTGTGTGTGTCTATTTTTATATATACACACATCTTCTTTATCCATTCGTCAGTCAGTGACCACTTGGGCTGCTTCCATAATTTGGCTGTTGTTGAGAATGCTGCTGTAAACACTAAGGTCCACGTATCCCTTCAAATCAGTATTTTTGTATACTTTGGGTAGTTTTACTGCTGGTTTAAACAGCAGTTCCAGGAAGTGAAATTTATTACTTTTTCCCTTTAAGTTTTCATTTATTTTGTTATGAAGATCACATTTTCTTTTTCCTACTACTGTTACTGATTCATTCAGGAAACAGAGCCGGGTAGGTACTGGACCAAGCCCATGAAGATCATTTCCACCCTTTCATGCCAACTGGTTCCAGAAGACAAGTTGTCACTTGGATTCATCTGTAGATAATATTTTATTAAAGAGAATTGCATACGTAGAGAAAAGCGTTTTCAGCTGTGTAGATTGATAGTCCTAAAGCTACAGCCGTTATTTCTTACTCTGCAATGGTAGGGCTTGGGGGGTAGGAGGAGGTTCGTTCTCTGTAAAGCCATCTGGTGATGAATCAGCCGGCTGATTGCCAGAAGCATAAGGATATACTGCCCTTAACATGTATTTTAGCTCAAGTAATTGCATACACCTGACGATCATTTATAGACTAGTTTTCCTCAAACCTAATAATCGGAGTTAAATTGGTCTTTGCTGTTGGTTATGTTATGCCTTACTCCATAGTTCGGTTTAATGTTAGTACATGTCGAATATTCTAGTGCCTAACAGCATTCTAGTAATTAATATCACTTGGATTCTTGCCATCAGTCCACAATTTTAACTATAAATGACTGGAAGTAACATTTTTTTAGTGTAAATAAACAAAACCAGTAAAATATATGGAAGGTTGAAACTTAGAAGTGTAGTTGAAGCTCCATGCCCTGCTGAACATCTGCAGTTTTTGTTTTGTTTTTTTAATTTAAACCTTAAATTTTTAGTACGTTCAGTTTTGAAGTGAGCTAGGATCTAACAGGAAAGTCCATTTTTAAAGCCAGTTATAGCTGTCGGGAGCATGGAAACTGGACTGTGATTCTGGGTCAGTGTTTACTTCCCTCTGACCTTCAAAGGTCAGGGCTTTAAGCTTTAGTCAGGGAGCTGTTGAAAACTATGTGACAAGGAGATGAAGAATATGGGAGAGACAAATGAAGTCGGGCGTGGAAAGGGCTTTAACTGTAGCAAAGGTTCAATGATTAATTTCACCTTCTGTCCCTGGAGATTTCCAGATTATCCACTTTCAACAAGATTTTCCGCAGGTCCGGGACTACTCATTCATTCGTTAGAAATAGCTAGTCAGTCACTAGGTGTGAAGCACCATATTAGGCTCTGGGGATGCAGAGAGAAAGATCCCTGTGGTCAGCTCTGCACTGACTTGGAGGGATCCTACCCCAGTGTCCCCATCCCAGGCTGGGGGAATGACAGCCTCCTTTTTGTTCCGGTGTCACTTCAGGCTTATCTCCTCGCATCCACTGACCAACATCGCCCAAGGACTAAGTTCCTTGTGGAAAGTTTTGTTGTTTGTTTTGTCTGTGCGCCCTGTCTGCCCAGAGCGCCCAGATTTGGTAGGTTTCTCACACTGATTGTAAGAACTGGGAATAAGAGGATAAGTTTTTCTTACTTTCAGATAGGTCACCAGCTAGACTCATTATCATTAATGCTATAAACTTAGAATTTAAATTACACCATGAGAGATGTTTGGAAAAGTATTGTTGGGCTAGGGAGAAAAGATTGGCTTACTCTGCCATGGGAATGGATTTACAGGAAGGCATCCGTTTTGTACATTGTCATGCTCTGAGATTTCTTAAGTGCTAAAATTAAGCACAGAAGATAGACACTAATATAATTTTGTATCAAGTCTAGTGTGTATTCTGAGGCTGTAGGCTTTTGAATTTAAGTGGTTACACTGTTAGAAAAGTCAGTGAGGATTGCTGGTATGAGAAATGGAGGAGTTTTGAGTTGCGTTTCAGTTTTATTGTTAGTCATTTTAAATGAAGCAGAGAAAATTGTATATTTTTCATTAATAGACAGGCTTTTGGATTTGTAATTCTTAAGTGAAATTTCCTGGAATTTTTACTCTTTGTAATTAAAGGTCTTATCTGTTTCTCATACTCAGAAGATACTCACATATTTAGGGTTTTGTTTATTTTTCCTAATTATGTATAAAACTCTTAGGACTCTGAACCTGTTTGATTTTTTAATCTAAATTAAGCCATACCTATGTTAATTATATGTTTCATGATTGATGGGTCAACATACAGCATATGGTCTAATCCCTGAAACATTACTAGTAAGTTTTGGGGGTAATCTTGTGGTTTTTTTTTTTTTCCAATTTCTCATTGTGTAAATTCATGTTTTATACTAGATAGTAAATTGTAATACTCTAGGGGCACCTGCGTGGCTCAGTGGATTAAAACCTCTGCCTTCGGCTCAGGTCATGGTCCCGGAGTCCTGGGATCAAGCCCCGAATCGGGCTCTCTGCTTGGCGGGGAGCCTACTTCCCCCCACCTCTCTCTCTGCCTGCCTTTCTGCCTACTTGTGATCTCTGTCAAATAAATAAATAAAATCTTTAAAAAAAAATAGTAATACTCTGGTAATATCACATTCCCTTCTTTGAATTCAAAGAACCCCAGGATTTTTATTTAATTTGGTCTTTAATTTGGAAGGGTGATACTTTCATAATAACATTCTGCCTATAGAGTTCTTCTGCTTACCAACTAAAAATCTAAAACATTAACTCACGAAAGCCTCCAGAGTAACAAAATTTATGTTCCAAAGCCTCCTCCTTTATTCACAGGAGCTCTTGTTTATATTCTATTTGTTTGAGCATAGTTGCAATATACTTATATTATTTTTAAGGCTTTGCAAGAAGGAATAGACCCAGTACAGTGAAAAATGACAACTGATAGGAAGGGAGAAAACAGAAAAAACAAATAATGTGAGTACAGTCTGAGAAATGAGTACTAATATAGTATTAGGACAGATACATGCATATTAATAAATAATTGAGAAACTCACTATTTTGCAGGATGGTTTGATAACCTGGTAATTGTAATAATCATGACCCACTGAATATAATTTTCAATTTTGAGTCGTGAGAGGTAGATAAATGTGAAATTTAAAATACTTTGGGAGTACCTGGGTGGCTCAGTCAGTTAAGCATATGACTTGATTTCAGCTCAAGTCTCTGTTTCAGAGTTGTTGGTTGAAGCCCCACAGTGGCTGCCACACCCAGAGGAGCCTACTTAAGAAAATAAATGAAATAAAATATTTTCATCCAAAATGGTAAAACTAAAAACTGGTATTAATCCTTTAAGGCAAGGGTGGCAAACTTCCTGTAAAGGGCTAAAAAGTAAATATTTTAGGCTCTGTAGGCCATATGATCTCTGTCAATCTCCGCTTGGCTGCTTCAGTGCAAACGTCTGTGTTCTCATAAAACTTACTCAGAAGGGCACCTGGGCGGCTCAGTCAGTGAAGCAGCCAACTCTTTTTTTTTTTTTTTTTTAAGTTTTTATTTATTTGACACAGAGAGAGAGATTACAAGTAGGCAGAGAGAGAGGTGGAAGCAAGCTCCCTGCCCAGCAGAGAGCCCGATGCAGGGCTCGATCCCAGGACCCCGAGACCACGACCTGAGCCGAAGGCAGAGGATTAACCCACTGAGCCACCCAGGCACCCCAAAGGAGCCAACTCTTGATTTAGGCTCAGGTCATGACCTGCGGGGCTCGGGTCAGGCTCCACCCTCAGCATGGCACCTGCTTGAGTTTCTTTCCTTCTCCGCACCAACCCTTCGCATGCACATATGTGAGCTTGCTCACGCTCATTGATTTTTTTAAAAGATTTTATTTGACAGAGATAGAGACAGTGAGAGAGGGAACACAGGCAGGGGGAATGGGAGAGGGAGAAGCAGGCTTCCCGCCGAGCAGGGAGCCTGATGTAGGGCCCAATGTCAGGACCCTGAGACCACGACCCGAGCCAAAGGCAGATGCTCAACGACCGAGCCACACAGGTGCTCCAAATTTTATTTTTAAAAATCTTAAAAAAAGAACTTTATCCACAAAATTAACAGGAGGCCAGAGTAAGCCAATCCTTGCCTTAAGGGAAAACTTGGATGTCCAAAACAACTTGTTCTAAGACAGACAGAAATATAAAACTAAGCAAAATAAAGATTCACTATGTCTCTAATTTAAAAACAGCAATCAAGGCAGAGAGAGTGCTTGAGTGGCTTTTTAAAATTACATTTTCATTTTAAAATTACATTTTAAAAATTCTGGTAAAATAGACACAATGTAAAATTGACCATTTTTAGGTATACAGTTCAGTGACATTAATTGCATTCACAATGTGTAACTGATACTGCTATTTCAAGTACGTTTTATTGTTCTAAACAGAAACTAAGTACTTGTTAAATACTAACCCACTCTCTGCCCAGCCTCTTGTAACTTCCATTCTCCTTTTTGTCTGTATGCATTTGCCTATTTTAGGTACCTTATGAAAGTGGATCATACAATATTTGCCCTTTTGTGCTGGCTTACCTCGTCATAATGTGACAGAGTTCATCCATGTTGTGTGTTAGGATTTCATTTCTTATAATGATGGAATACTATGTCATTGAATGTGCAAGTAATATTTTGTTTGCTCATCTGCTGATGGACACTTGGGCTGTTTCCACTTTTTAGCTGTTGCGAACAATGGTGTACAGGTATGCCAGAAGTACTCCATACCATTCCATTCTTTGAGTATATACCTACCTGGGAGTGGAACTGCTGGATGACATGAAAATTCTGTTTTCTTTTTTTATTTTAATGAGAGAGAGGGCCCAGGGGAGGAGCAGAGTGAGAGGAACAAGCAGACTTCACCCTGAGTGGGGAGACAGATGGGGGCTCCTGAGATAACAACCTGAGCTGAAGCCAAGTCAGATGCGTAACTGACTGAGCACCGCAGGTGCTCCTCTGGCTTTTTAAGATACAGCAGCTGCACTTCGTTACATCTCCACTAGCAATGCACAAGTGTTCCAGTTTCTCCACATCCTCATCAACATCTGTTTTCATTGTTTGATAACAGATCACATATATCTAATGGGTGTGAAATGGTATATGCTATTGTGGTTTTTTTTTTTTTTTAAGATTTTATTTATTTATTTGACAGAGATCACAAGTAGATGGAGAGGCAGACAGAGAGAGAGAGAGAGAGGGAAGCAGGGTCCCTACTGAGCAGAGAGCCCGATGCAGGACTCGATCCCAGGACCCTGAGATCATGACCTGAGCCAAAAGCAGCGACTTAACCCACTGAGCCACCTAGGTGCCCCTGCTATTGTGGTTTTGATTTGTATTTTTCTAATGATTAATACTTTGGACATTAGTCCCTTATCAGAAAAATGATTCTCAAATATTTTCTTCCATTCCTTTCACTATTGTGGTAGTGCCCATTGATGTGCAAAAATTTAATATTTTTATAAAGTTCAATTTATTGTTTTTTTTCTCTTGTTCCCTGTGCTTTGGTGTCATCTGTAAGAAACAATTATCAAATAAAAGAGTCATGCAAATGCACTCTTTTTATCTTGTTAGAATTTTATATAGTTTTAGTTCTTATGTTTAAGTCTTTGATCCATTTTGAGTTAACTTTTGCATATAGTCTGGTAAGAGGCCAATTTCATTCTTTCCAAGTTTTTCCAGTTTTCCCACGACTATTTGTTAAAAAGACTCTTTTCCCCCAAGAACTGGTATTGGCACCCTTGTTGAAAATCAGAGTCTATATATGTGACAGTTTATTTCTGGGCTCTCTGTTGTGTTTCATTGGTGTATGTATCTGTCTTAATGGCAATGTTTTAATTAAAATTGCTTTGTAGGAAGTTCTGAAATCAGGAAACATTGTGAGCATTTCAACTTTGCTTTTCTTTTTCCTAGTTGTTTGGCTCTTCAGGGTCCCTTGAGATTCCATATGAATTTTAGAATGGATTTCTCTATTTCTTTAACAATGCTCTTGGGATTTTGATAAGGATTGCATCAGATCTGTAGTTTGCGTTGGGTAGTCTTGTCATCTTAACAATGTTGCATCTTCAAGTTCTTGACGACACAGTGTCTTTTCATGTATTTAGGTCTTCTAAAATTTCTTTCAGCAGTGTTATATTTTTCAGTATATAAGCCCTGAGCCATCTTGGTTATATTTAATCCTAACTTTTTGTTATTATTGATGCTGTTATAAGTGGACTTAAAAAAAATTTCCTTCTCAGATTGTTCATTTGTAATAAGTAGAAGTGTGAGCGATTTTTTTTTTTTTTTAAAGATTTTATGTATTTATTTGACAGAGAGAAATTACAAGTAGATGGAGAGGCAGGCAGAGAGAGAGAGAGGGAAGCAGGCTCCCTGCTGAGCAGAGAGCCCGATGCGGGACTCGATCCCAGGACCCTGAGATCATGACCTGAGCCGAAGGCAGCGGCCCAACCCACTGAGCCACCCAGGCGCCCCAGTGTGAGCGATTTTTTACTGGATTTTATATCCTGCAATTCTTCTGATTCCTGTCTTGCTGTAAAAAGTTGTTGGACCTTTTTTTTTTTCCCTTTTTTTACTTCTTTCATTCTAATTTTGATACCTTTAATTTCTCTTATTACCTAATTGCTATAGCTAGGATTTCCAGTACCATATAAAATAAAAATGATGGAAGCAGGCATTCTTGTTTTGTTCCTGATTTTAGGGATGCAGGTTTCAGTCTGTCATTATTGAGTCTGATGTTAGCCATGGGATTTTCATATTTGAACTTCATCATGTTCCTTTTTATTCCTAGTTTATATGGGCTTTTTTTTTTAATCATAAAAGGTTTTGAATTTTGTCAAATGCTTTTTTTGTGCACCAATTGAGATGATCATGTGATTTTTTCCCTTTGTTCTTTTTTCTTCATTTCTTCATTCTTTATTCATTTTCATTTTCTTCATTCATTTTTTTCCTTCCTTCGTTAATATGGCCTATCACATTGATTTTCCTACCTTTTATTCCAGGAATAAGTTCCACATAGCTGTTGTATATATTCTTTTCAGTGTGCTACTGAATTCAGTTTGCTAGTTAGTATTCAAGTGTTGCATCAATATAAGATAATGCTCTGTGGGGTTTTTGGGGGGTTTTTTTTTGTGTTGTTTTTTTTTTAATAGTTTTTATGTCTATGTTATAAGGTAATGATTTCATAGAATGAATTAGGATATCTTACCTTCTTTTCAAGTTTTTGGAAGATTTTGACCAAGATTGGTGTTAATTCCTTTTTAAATGTTAGATACAATTCAACAGTGAAGGCATCTGTTCCTTGACTGTTCTTTCTTGGAATGTTTTGATTAGATTCAGTCTCCTTACTATAAATCTATTCCATTTTTCTGTATCTTCATGATTTAACTTGGTTTGGTTAGGGTTTCTAAGAATTTTTCAATTTCATTTAGGTTATGTACTTTTTTTTAGCTTACACTAGTATATAAAATTCTCTTAAAATCCTTTTTTATTTCTCTAAAATCAGTAATATCACCATTTTTTGTGGTGATTTTAGTGATCTGAGTCTTTAGTCAGTCTAGCTAACGACTTTTCATTTGTTGCTCTTTCAAAGAATCAACTTTTGTTTTTTATTTTTTATTTTTTATGCTCTTATTTTATCTTTATTCTTTATTTCTTTTTTAATATAAACATTCATAGCTATAAATTTTCCTCTGAACACTGCTTTTGCTCTGTCCTATAAGTTTTGGTATGTTGTATTCTTGTCTTCTCATCTCTCAATGTACTTTTTTATTCTCTTATGATTGCTTCTTTTACCCATTGTTTATGTAGAGTATGTTAAGTTCCACCTTTTGAGAATATTCCTATTTTCATTCTGTTACTGATTTCTAATTTCCTTCCATTCTGATTGGAAAAGTGTTTTGCACTTTTTGCTCTTTTACGATTTATTGTTTTGTTTCAGGCCTTACATAATGTGCTACTCTTCAGAATGTGCTTTGTGCACTTGAAAAGAATGTCATTCTGCTGTAGTTGAATTGAGCATTTTATGTATGTCTGTTCGGTATATTGGTTATAGTGTTGTCAAGTCCTCTATTTATTGATATTCTGTCTAGTTGTGTTTGTTTCATGTTGTTGAAAGTGTGGTATTGAAGTTTCATACTATTGCTAAACTATTTTTTAAAATTCCGTTTATTGGGGCGCCTGGGTGGCTCAGTGGTTTAAGCCGCTGCCTTCGGCTCGGGTCATGATCTCAGGGTGCTGGGATCGAGTCGCACATCGGGCTCTCTGCTCAGCGGGGAGCCTGCTTCCCTCTGTCTCTCTCTGCCTGCCTCTCCATCTACTTGTGATTTCTCTGTCAAATAAATAAATAAATAAAATCTTAAAAAAAAATCCATTTATTCATTTATTTATTTATTTATTTTAAAAGATTTTATTTATTTATTTGACAGACAGAGATCACAAGTAGGCAGAGAGGCAGACAGAGAGAGAGAGGAGGAAGCAGGCTCCCCGCTGAGCAGAGAGCCTGATGCGGGGCTTGATCCCAGGGTCCTGGGATCATGACCTGAGCCGAAAGCAGAGGCTTTAACCCACTGAGCCACCCAGGTGCCCCAAAATTCCGTTTATTTTTGTTTCATATCTTTTGGGCTCTGTTGGTAGGTACATATACTTTTACATTTTTTATGCCTTGCTATATTGAAGCTTTAATCAATATATAATGTCCTCTTTTGTCCCTTGTAATCTTTCCTTGATTTAAATTTTATTTTTTTTCTGACACTAATATAGCCACTGCCACTTTTGGGGGATTACTATTTGTGTGGAATGTCTTTTTTCAACCTTTTTTCTTTGTGTCCTTATCTGTATAGAACCTCTTGTAAACAGTATGTAGAAAGATCTTGATTGGGGCGCCTGGGTGGCTCAGTGGGTTAAGGCCTCTGCCTTCGGCTCAGGTCATGATCCCAGGGTCCTGGGATCGAACCCCGTGTCGGGCTCTCTGCTCAAGCAGGGAGCCTGCTTCCTCCTCTCTCTCTGCCTGCCTCTCTGCCTACTTGTGATCTCTGTCTGTCAAATAAACAAATAAAATCTTAAAAAAAAAGAAAAAAAGAAAGATCTTGATTTTTTTTTCCTTTAAGATTCGTTTATTTATTTTAAAGTATGTTTGTGTGAGGTGAGCCAGGGGTGAGGGGCAAAGGGAGAAGGAGAGAGAATCTCAAGCAGACTCCCTGCTGAGCACAGAGCCCCAGTGGGAGCTCAGATTCATGACCCTGAGATCATGACCTGAACCAAAACCAAAAGTCATGCACTCAACCAACTGCACGTCCCAGGCTCCCCAAGAGATCCTGTTATTTTATCTGATCTTTTTCTGCTGTTTCATAGGAGAGTTTAATACGTTTACATTTAATGTGTTTTCTGAAGGATTAACTTCTGTCACTTATTTATTTTTTTGCATTCTGTATGATTTTTTTGTTCCTCAATTTCTTCACTACTCCATGTTTTTCATATTTCGTTGAGTTTTGGCTAGTGTGCCATTTTGATTCACTTCTTGTTTCCTTTTCTACATGTTTATGTAGTTATTTTCTTGGTGGTTACCCTGAGAATTACAAATAACATCTTAAACTTATAATAACCTAATTTCAATAATTCCAACTTAATATCAAGAGTATACAATCTCCTTCTGTACATCTCTATTCCTCTCCTTTTATATTTGTCATAGATTACATTTTTTTTAAAGATTTTATCTATTTATTTGACAGAGACCACAAGCAGGCAGAGAGGCAGGCAGAGAAAGAGAGAGAGGAGGAAGCAGCCTCCCTGCTGAGCAGAGAGCCTGATGTGGGGCTCGATCCCAGGACCCTGGGACCATGACCCGAGCCGAAGGCAGAGGTGCTAACCCACTGAGCCACCCAGGCGACCCAGATTACATTTTTATACATTGCATTTCTAATGACATAGCTTTATAATTATTGTTTTATGTATTTGCCCATTAAATCATATTGGAAAAAGAGGAAAGTTACAAATCATATTGAAAGTAGAATCATGGGATCCCTAGGTGGCTCTTTTGGCTAAGCATCTGCCTTCAGCTCAGGTCATGATCCCAGGGTCCTGGGATCAAGCCCCACATTGTACTCCTTTCTCAGCGGGGAGCCTGATACTCCCTCTCCCTCTGCTGTTCCCCCCTGCTTATGCGTGTGTGCTCTCTCTTTCTCTCTCTCAGTAAATAAATAAAATTATTAAATTATTAAAATGAGGGGCATCTGGGTGACTCAGTTAGTTAAATGTCTGCCTTTGGTTCAGGTCATGATCCCAGGGTTCTGGAATCAAGGCCCACATGCTGCTGAGCAGGGATCCTCTTCTCCCTTTACTGCTGATCCCTCTGCTTGTGCTCTCTTTCTCTCTCTCAAATAAATAAAACCTTAAAAAAAAAAAAAAAAGGTAAATCATCCTAGATTTATATTTACCTATATACTTACTTTCCCTGTGTTATCTTTAATTTTTCTCATGGTTTCTATTTACTGTCTAGTGTCTTTTCATTTCAGTCTGAAAGTTTCTTTTTTGCATTTCTGGTAGGCCAGTCTACTAGTAATGAACTCCATCAGCTTTTGTTTAATGGAAATGTCTTAATTGTGATTCATTCTTAAAAGGTAATTTTATCAGATAAAGATTTCTTGGTTGACAGTTCTTATCCCCAGACTTTATAAATAAGCCATCCCACTGCTTTCTGACTTCCATGGTTTATGAGGAGAAATCAGCCATTAATCTTATTAGGGACTCCTTGTCCATGACAAGAGTCTTCTCTTGATGTTTTTAAAATTGTCTTTCAGTTTTGACAGTTTGAGTATAATATGGCTGAATGTGGATCTGTGTGAGTTTTTCCTGCTTGGAGTATATTGAAATTCTTGAGTGTGAATATCTATATCTTTCCTCAAATTTGGTAAGCTTTTTTTGTTTCTTCCCCTTTCTCTGTCTCTTCTTCTGAGACTCCTATAATGTATGTGTAGCTACATTTGATGATATCCTATAGATCCCTCAGGCTCTGTTTATGTTACTTCCTTTTTTCTTCTGTCACACTGAATACTTGCAATTGTCTTATCTTCAGATTTGTTGATCATTTTTTCTTTCTGCTGAAATCTGCTGTTGAATTTCTGTAGTGACTTTTTCATTTTATATAATTTATTTTTTAAAAAGATTTATTTATTTTTTGACAGAGAGAGCGAGATCACAAGTAGGGAGTGGGGGGGAATCAGGCTCCCTGCTGAGAAGAGAGCCTAATGCAGGGCTCCATCCCAGAACCCTGGGATCATGACCTGAGCTGAAGGCAGGGGCTTAACCCATGAGCCACCCAGGTGCCCCTCATTTTATAAAATTTCTGTCTCCCTGTTATGCTCTTGGCTTTCTCATAGCTCATTTTGCTGATTCCCTTTAGTTCTTTGTCATGTAACACAGTTGATTTAACATTTTTGACTAATAATTAAAATGTCTGGGTTTCCTCGGGGATGGTTTCTGCCCATTTTTCCCCCTGCAAATAAGTTTTTCTGTTGCTTGCTCTCTCTATATAGTTTGAGAACTGAACCGGGTATTTAAAGTATCATATTGTGATATATATGGAAATTTAATTATCCCACTCCTTAGGGATTGCTGAATATATCTTATTGAGCCCTAAAGCCAACTGTTTGTTACTCTTCCAAACTGTTTTTGCAAGGTGTGTATTCCTTGTTGTGTGTGGTTACTGAAATTGCTATTCTGTCGTCTCTGTGGTCAGCCAGTGATCTGATAAGGACTTCTTTAAGTACCTGGCTCCTAAAAGAGGAAGAAAACAAAGCAACAAGCACACCCCAACTCTCCAAATTCCTTAAAAGATGCTTCAGCTCATAAGACTTGACGCTACGATGGCCAGCCCAAAAGTTCAGCGATAAAAACAGCAATCACCAGCCAGAGCACAGAATCCAATATTTGGATGACAGAGCCTTTATTATGTATCCTGGCTCCAGTGAGCCATACCAGAAATGCAAGAGGCTAGCTGTAGGCTACTTCTTGGAGCTTTTGGAATAGGAAATCAGGATGATGGTACCTGGTACCATGCAAAATACTGAATTTTAACAGCTTCTTTGACTGGACACCAGAGTCCCAAATAGTTAACTTCAGAGAGTTCTTAGGAGTTCAGTAGTCATTTAGGTGGATGGATGGATTCCTGGAGTTTCCTGTTCCTCCATTTTTTTGTGATACTCCTAAGTAGCTTAGGAATTAAATTGCTCTCCAGGGTAGAAGTGCTCTGCTTAACCAAGGAGATTAATATGTAAAAACTGCAACCAGAACAGTGAAACCCCCTAAACCACTTCTTGGTTTAGCTCCTATATCAGCAGTGCATTTATGTCCATTATGTCCATTATTGGGGGATATGGGAGGAGTCTCCTGTGGTAAACTGAATGTTCCAGAGAGGAAAATAGTAAACTAAGGATGTTGACCTCCCCCACCACCTCCAAAAAGGAGGCCTGCATTTTCTTCCGTTGCTGGATTTTCTAGTTGTTGGTTCTTTGTTATGATAAAGCTGAGAGCGTTACCTGTAATTTATAAGTCTGTAATATATAGCACCCTTATGTTTAATTATACAAATAATGTTAAACATCAAGAAAAAAGTAAATTGGGAAGACACAATAAAAACAAAAATTTCATTTGTATATTCTAAAAATACTCAAATGGGTGTATTGGACTATGAACGTATTTATGAAAAGATACTGTATTTTAGTAAATTATACTCAATGTGCATTATAGTCAGTAGTGAAGCAAATCAGCCCACATGTCTCAATGGCTTCAAACAGCAATCATTTTTGTTTTTTGCTCATATATCTGTCATTCACCTGGGGGTTAGATGATATATTGACCTTCTGACTTCAAATTGTATGTTAGGTCCATGTCTGTTCCATATGTCTCTCATTCATCTTGAGCAAATAGGCTAACCAGGACATGTTCTTTTTTTGGTGATAGCAGACGTGCAGGAGGGCAAGCCAATTTCCCGAGCACGTTTTAGACTCTACTTGCATCACATCTACTAACATCATCCTTTTGGCCAAAAGTCATGAGGCAGAGCCCACAGTTAGGGAGTGAGAGAGATACTCTACCTCTAATGGGAAAACTTGCAGAGTCACAGGGCAAAGATTATAGTTTGCGGTAGAATTTGAGTATGTAAGCCTATGGATCCAGTCTTAGAAAAAACTCAGTGATCCTGTATATAATTCAGGCTTTAGATCCCAATGAAAGCCTTTCATGCTTTGAGAAAGTGCTGTAGGAATTTTAATCATTGATTTATTAAATTTACTTTTCTTGAATTGAAATATATATGAAATAAAGACTGTAGCACTTTTAATTTTATGAGTAACCCATAAGCTACATTATATTGTCATAATTTTTATGACATATGACATATTTTCCTAAATATTCCTTTAATTGAATACTTTTACTACATTGAAATAGAAGATATTCAGTAATGTTGATTGGTTGGTATTGTTCCAGTCTCAATTTATGATGTTAGGGTATTATTTGGCAGAAAAGATTAGGAAGAAAGGGAGAAAAGGAAATGAACATTAATTAGATGCCTCCTGTATGCCAGGTATTATAAGACATTATATCTGTGTCTCATTTTGTCTTTAGATATCCTCCCTCTGTGTTTTTTTTTTTTTTCTTGATACAGGTAAAATATCTGGAATCCAGAAACATTTATTGTTTTTTTATCGTTTTTGGATTTTGAGTCACTTAGAGAGCATGAGGGACAAGGGTTTTAAATCAGAAAGTCTACTCCAAAACACATGTTTTCCTGGCTCGTTTGGAAACCCTACAAGGAAATGTGTAACTGCTGTCACATCTTGTCAAGACCTTGGGCATGTTGTCGAACCCATGGGCTTCTTTTCCCCCTCCCCGTAGAGGAACTCAGCTGAAACCTATGTCTTCGTCATTGAGCAGCCTTTCAACCAGGTTTCAGGGTTGTTGTTGTTGTTGTTTTTAATTTTAAGATTTTATTTATTTATTTGACAGAGATCACAAGTAGGCAGAGAGGCAGGCAGAGAGAGAGGGGGGAGCAGGCTCCCTGCCGAGCAGGGAGCCCGCGGGGCTCAATCCCAGGACCCTGGGATCATGACCTGAGCTGAAGGCAGAGGCTTCACAGGTTTCAGTTTTATCATGTGTGAATGTCAGGATTACTTAGCAAGTAGGAAGAGATAATTGGAATTGAAGGACTAGTGAGAAACTATCTTAGATAAGGAGAGAAATAATTGAAACGCAGCAGCTTTTTGTTGTATCTCATTCCCAACTGTGGTTGAGAAGGTAGAAGAAGACTCAAGGCCATTGCACCCCTCCAGTAAATTAATACCCCTCATCTTGAGGATTACGATTTTTAGTTTTGTTTTTCAGAAAATGCCTACTCTTTAGTTACCTTTTAAGTGTCATTGACAGTCAAAACAAAATATATGAATTGCCACTATTTTCATATTATTTTATGTAATTACATGCAGTTGACTCCTGAACGAACAATGCAGGGGTTAGGAGTTCCATCCCCTACACAGTTGAAAAATCCATGTGTAATTTTTAACTTCCCCAAAATATGGCTCCTAATAACGCCTGTTGACCAGAAGCTTTCCCAATAACATGAACTGTTAGCATGTATTTTTATGCTACATGTATTATATGTTGTATTCCTACAGTTAAGCTAGAGAAAAAAATTGCTATTGAGAAAATCATAAGAAAGAGAAAATATGATTACAGTATTGTATTTCTCAAAAAATCCACATATAAGCAGATCCATGCAGTTCAGGCTCATGTTGTTCAGGGGTCAACTGTAGTTATTGTTTGTATGTTTGTATGATAAAATTATATGTCATTTATTTGGATATTAATATAACCTTGTTTGATATTGTCTAAATACTTTAGTGTTTTTATAGTATACAAATAATGCTTACATAAAACTTCTTTGATTTGGAAAATATTATATCATTTCTATTGCTCGTGTTTGGTGCTACTGTTTCAGTTGACTCTGTTTAGGCTAATTTCATTTCCTTTTAATATGTCTTACTGTACTTTTTCTTTTCTCAGTTCCTTTAAATAAGTGTGTAACTGTTGGCTTACTTATTCATATCATCTTTTGAAATTGTCCTTCTGTTTGTTTCCAAATGCAGTATGCAACTTACATGCTAAATTTAGATTGGAGGGTTTTTTCTTGGATAAAATTGTTTAGATTCTCCATTGACTTGGCCAGGAAGTACACATGAAATGCTAAAAGCCAATTTAACAAAGAATAGGCAATGAAAAACTAACAACAGCTTCAGCACGGAGTAAGGTGGATAAAAGATTGAAAAATCCATGTAAACTGACTGTATCAATTGATAAGCTGAAAGTGAGTTAAGACTTGATTGTTTTGGCTTTACAGAAGACTGTCTGTTCTGGTGATACCCATTGTTTCGTGTCTGTGTTGATAAATTTATAATATATAGGATTTTTACCTTAACAAAATTTTACATCTTATAGGATTTTGCTTTAATATAGATCTAGTTCTTAGTACAGAATGTTTCAGTTCACAACAGTATAGTTTGCTTCTAATTAAATTGTAAAAAAATGTGCCATTTCCATGGGAAAAAATATTTACATGTATAGTTTTTTTGATTTCTAACAAAAAACTTTGAGTAGGTAATATCATGCCCATTTTAGATAAGAGTAAACAAAGGGGCAGGAGATAAATAACTTGCCCCAGGTCATATAGAATAAAAAGTGTTAGAACTAGGAGTCAGATTCTTCATCTGTCAGTCTGACTCTAACTAAGGTTTATATTCTGAATGACATAGCCACATTCTCTAGCACAGCTCAGTCCACAGGCCTCTGGGAGTTCCCAAAACCATTTCAAAGGTCGGGGGTCAAAACTATTCTCATAAGAACATCTAAAACATTAGTTGCCTTCTTTATTGTATTGTCATCTGAACTGATAGTATAAAAAGATTGGTGGGTAAAGCTGCTGGTTCCTTAGCGTAGATCCAGGCTGAACTATAGTAATAGTAATTGTATCCTTCACTGCCATGCGTTTGGAATTAAGGGGGGGAAAAAAAGCCAGTTTCACTTAAGAATGTCATTGATAATGTGGTTAAAATGGGAGTCACATCTTTTTAATATTCTGTACAAGTAATTGGAAGGACACATACAGCATTTATGTTGTACACCAAAGTACCAGGGTTGTCTCAAAGAGAAGAATTTGTGTCATCTTTGAGTTGTGAACTGCCCACTTGTTTCACAGAGCACTTTCGAGTTATGAACTGCCCACTTGCTTCATAGAACGCCTTTTTACTTGACACAATGACTGACAGACAAATTTATGGTTTTGTAGACTTGAATATTTGGCAAACAAAGTAAGCCTGTCACCTCAAAGAAAAGAATGGGTGGTATTTTTTGCCAATAAAATTATAGCTTTCAAGAGAAAATGAGAATTTTAGAAAACTTGATTCTGCCACCATGATTCTCACGGCTACCTCATACTTAAAGATTTTTCTGAGAAGATGGGTGATGAAGTCAACAACTGTGATGCTTTTAAGTAATATAATGAATAGGTCATTATTTAGAAGATCTGTTAACTCAGGGAACCAGTATTTTCCACATGACCAATTTATAATGTTAAAAGATCCCTTCAAAGTTGATGAATTTTCATGCAACATAGTATAAAAAGTTGCATATTTCTTATTGTAAATAAATTTCAAGAAGCTTTCAAAGTTTTGATGTAGTATCAAAGAAAAAACTATAGTTATTTGAAAAAACTACATAATAAGTTTCCCTTTTCTAACTATTTGAATGAAGGCAGGCCTTCTTTAGATATTTCAGGTTCAATGATATGTGGCAACAGATTGAATGCAGAGCGAATAGAAAAATCTTCAATTAAGCTAAACATTAAAAAATTTTTTAAAAATTAAAATAGTGCTACTCTTTGCCCTAATTATTTTTGTTTTGGAAGTATATTTTTCATTAAAATGTTAGTTTATTTTGAATGAATTGATAAGTCCTAGTTTCTCAGTTTTCATTTCTTTTTTAAGGTAAATGTTAGTATATATAAACCATGCAAACAAAATGCTCTTTGGGGTTTTGTTTTGTTTTGTTTTGTTTTGTTTTAAGTGGAATGGGGGTGCATGGGTGACTCAGTTACGCAACTGCCTTTGGCTCAGGTCATGGTCCCAGGGTACTGGGATTGAGCCCCATGTCAGTCTGACTGCTCAGTAGAGAGTCTGCTTCTTCCTCTCCCTCTGCTGCTCCTCCTGCTTGTGCATGTGCTCTATCTCTGTCAAGTAAATAAATTTTAAAGAAATAGAGTATCTTGGTGGCTCAGTCCATTAGGCACCGGCCCTCGGCTTAGGTCATGAACCCTGGGATTGAGTCACATGTCCTGTTTCCTGCTCAGCAGGGAGGCTGCTTCTTCCTCTCCCTCTACCCCTGCTGTAGTGCATGGTCTCTCTCTCTCTGTCTGTCAAATAGATAAATAAAATCTTATATATATATATATATAGAGAGAGAGAGAGAGAGAGAGAGAGAGAGGTACTAAAAAAAAATTTTTTAATAAAAGAGTGAAATGGGTACCAAGAACAAAAGCCTAAGAATTGCTGCTCTAGAAAAATGTTCTAAGAAAGTAAAGTACATATGAGGACAGAGAAATTGAAATTGCATGTTTTTGAAAGTTCTTTCAGTGGTCTGCACTTTATTGACAGAGAAGCAATATCTTTGGTTTTTATTGTTCTTAATCAGATATCAAAAATATTCATTTGAACTTAGTCTTTCTCAAATCATTTTTAAGTCGGACATTTATTTGTATACTATTGGTAGTATTTACTCTAGTTAACATGATAATGTGATCACTTACTTGAGAATTAATAGATCTTTATAAGCTCTGTCCATAGCCTTTCAAATGTGAATTAGTTGACTACTTAATTGCCTGATGTCTTCCTTTTTAATTGAACTCTTAATGGAGTCTGTGTATTTACTTTACTAATGAGAATTTGGTAAATTTGTCATGTCGGATGACCTCTGGACTGTCTTTTTACTGAGCCAGGAGTAGATGATGAATGCAGTTCTATTCTTAGGTCAACTTTAAAGGGTTTGGTGGATAAATACTAAAGCTAAAAATATCTGAATGTATGTTTTTCTTTAATATCTCTGTAGGATGACGTAGCTTTGCCAAAGACTTAGAAGCTAAGCAGAAAATGAGCTTAACATCCTGGTTTTTGGTGAGCAGTGGAGGCACTCGCCACAGGCTGCCACGAGAAATGATTTTCGTTGGAAGAGATGACTGTGAGCTCATGTTGCAGGTAATTACATAAAACTTCTAGATGTATCTATTCAAAACTTGGAACTGGTAGAAAATATTCTTCTGCTCCTTTGGAGAACAACACTACATAGAGTTGAACTTTCTAGCTCTCTTTTAACTGTAGTTACCAGTTTAATTAATTTTCTCCCTCTTGAATCATCTAAAAATAAGTTCTAAGTCTTGGGGAATAAATTTTGAAAAATGAGAGTTCAGAGTAGAGAAGTTTATTTATAAGTAAGATGTTTCACATTATATGCTTTAAAAATAAGACTTGTAAATAATTCATAAAATTAGCATAGCATGAAGTACAACTGAATTTTAATCATGGATGCTTCAGTGATACCAAAATTAGTTTCTCTGCTTCTTTTCGAGATGTTCATTATGATACCTTTCAGTAGTTTAAGCATAATTAAATATTGATGGTATTTACTGCATTCTGTATAAAGGAGTTACTTTTAAAACACTTTTAAGCTGTGTTTGCATAAGATAATTAGCAGAAAATGGATCTCCAGGTTTTTGAGAATTTAGTTATTTTAACAGGTCCCTTGCATTTTAGAATAAAGTTTTTGTCCCCTTACTCTTCCTCCCTTTTTTGTTGTTAAGAATGATAAACAAATACTTAAGAGTAGAACTGTTTATTCTGTTAGCCCAGTGGTTCTTAACTGGGGCAAGTCCTGTCTCCCTCTGCCCGAAGGGCATTCGGCAATAACTGATTATTAGAAGTGGTGGGAGGTTGGAAGTGGTCGCTATGGACATTTGGTAGGTAGAGGCCAAGAGGCCAAGTGTGCTGCTAAGCATCCTACAGTGTACAGTGTATTTTTCCCCCCACTCTAAACACATAGAACAAGGAAGTGTCTGGCCCTAAATATCTATAGTACTGAGATTGAGAAACCCTGCATTATCCCTAGAAAACTCAAATTTGCGTCTGTCTGTTACACATGTTTACTGTAAAATTAGATAACTTATTTTACAGTTCTGGGGCAGTGAAAGTAAAGCCACTCCACAGCTGTGTGAGTATAGAATATGAGTGTAGTAAGTATAGTATACAAGTACGTTGCATATACAATGACACCTTAATTCAACAAATTCAGTATGAGAAATAGAATAATAGTACAGAGATTATCTGTGGTTCTCAGTAAGATGGGAGTGTTGAGAGTGGCAACTGAGAAAAAGGCAGTCGTTTGGTTTGGCTAACAGCTTCTTGGAACTGGACCCTCTCTTAGGCACAGATAGTGGGAGCTCATTTATCAGAGAGTGGAAGAGGGGCTTTCTATGTAGCATTTGTATCAACCAGCCAAGAACTGTGGGAATGGGTTTTGTGGGTCTTGCAGGACCAGTCTCTTAAGAGACACGACTGATACAGTGTCTGTTCCTGGACTGTGTGTGACAAATCCAAGTTGTCTGATAGTTTGTCAGGTAGAAGGAGGAAGCTGTGAGTCCAGGAAGACCAAGGTGAGTTCCAGTTCACAGGACACAGTACCAGAGAGGAAGGAGGTACACAAAGAAGGAGTAATTATTCTCCAGTATGCCGCTGAGTACTACTGATCATTACATATATAATGGAGAAACTAACCATAAAGTGGGGGAGAAGCACTAAAAGGAATTAGAGTTGACAGTGCTGGGCAATAGCATGGTCAGGAATGGTGCCTGTCTTGACAGCCAGACTGGTAGATTCACAAGGCATTGGTGTCTATGCCCTCAATAGTGGGGAATAATTTACCATAGACTGAGTTCTACCCTCATCTAAATCTGAAAAGCTGGACCCAAAAGGGTCATACTCTTTTCAAGTAACTTAACTGTACCCCATAAGAAAGTCCCAAGAAATGTGTAGGAATACAGAAATATCCATAGTAAAAGATGTTTTGTTTCTAAAGAGTTTGGCTAAGTTTGGCACAGTCTGGCAAAATTTAAAAAATGGTCAAGCAATCTTGAAAAAGCTTTCAAAACTTACTACAAAGCTAGTGACATAAAAGTAGACATCTGGACAAGTGAATATGGAATAGAATAGAGTCTGGAAATAAACCCCTCTATATCTGTGGCTGTTGTGATTTGAATTGTTTCCCCCCAAAAAAGATATACTGAAGTCCTAATCTTCCATACCTGTGGATGTGACCTTATTTGGAAATAAAGTCTTTGAGAATGTAGTCAAGTTAAGAAAAAGTCATTAAGATGGACTCTAAACTAATGTGACTTGAGGTCCTCAGAAGGAAAGGAAAAGACAGAGGGAGAATAGCTATGTAAAGACAGAAGCAGAGATTACAGTTAGGCTACCAGAAACCCAGAACACCTGAGTCCACCAGAAGCCAGAAGAGGCAAGGAAAGAAGAGATCCTCTCCTGGAAGCGTTGGAGGAAATATGACCCAGCCCACAGCTTGATTTTGGATTTTTAGAGTCTAGACTACAAGAAGGTAAACTTGCGTTGTTTTAAGTCACCTCTGCGACACTTTGTTACGGCACCCACAAACTATTACAGTGGCAGGCTGAGGATTTAGAAGGGTGGTAAGTTCATTCAGTGGAGGAAAGAGTAATTTCTTTGGCAGATGAGGCTTAGGACACCGGGATTTCCACTATAAAAGAGTGAAGTTGGACCCCTGCCACACATCAAATATAAAATTTAACCAAAATAGATCAATGACCTAAATTTAAGAGCTACAGCCATAAAACTCTTAGAAGAAAACATAGGGATGAGTCATCATAACCTTGGATTTGGCAGTGGATTCTTAGATATGACACCAGTAGCAGCAGCCACAAAAGAAAAAGTAGATAAATGAGACTTCATTAAAATTAAAAACTTGTATATCAAAGGATACTACCAACAGAGTAAAGAGTGGGAGAAAATATTTGCAAAATTGCATGTATCGTTTAAAGGTGTCATATCCAGAATATATGAAGAATTCCTACAACTCAACAACAGAAAGACAAGCAGCCCACTTAAAAAATGGGCAAGAGACTTGACTAGACATTTCTCCAAAGAAGATGTAAAAATGCCCAGTAAGCATGAAAAGAAGATGCTCGACATCATATGTCGTTAAGAAATGCCAGTCAAAACCACAATGAGATAGCACTTCACATCTACTAAGATGGCTGTAACTTTTTTAAAACAGGAAAATAAATGTCAGTGAACATGTAGAGAAATTGAAATTCTTGTATGTTGCTGGTGGGATTGTAGAATGGTGTCGCTACTGAAGAAAATAGCTTCTAGTGGTTCCTCAAAAAGCTGAACATAGAATTACCATATGACCAGCAGTTCCATTTTTAGACATATACCCACAGTAATTGTGTGCAGGGTCTTAAACAGATGCTTATGTGTCAGTGTGGATTATAGCATTCGTTATTTGCAACAGCCAAAAGGTGAAAATAGCCCAAGCGTCTAGTCACAAGTGAATGGATAAACTAAATGCAGTGTATACATGGAATGGATTATTATGCAGTTATGTAAAGGAATGACATTCTCATACGTGCTGCAACAGAAATGAACTTGGAAAACAGTATGCTATGTGAAATAAACCAGACACAAAGGACAAATACTACATGATTTCTCTCTTTGAAAATAGCTAGGATAGCTAAATTCATATACATAAAGAGGGTTAGCAGTAACCGGTGGCTGGGGAAAAGAGGTTTGGGCAGTTACTGCCTAAGAGTTACAGAATATCTGTTTGAGGTAATAAAAAAAATTGTGGAAATAGATGGTGGTGTACAACATTGTGAATTTAACTAATTCCCCTGAATTGTATACTTACAAATGTTTAAAATGGCAGATATTATGTTATGCATTTATCATATATATATCACCACAATGAAAAAAAGGAAATCAATGGCAGTAGAATTTTAAACTATCTTTGAATTGATTCAGTTGATTCATATTGCCTTTATAACAAACTTAAAGTAAAAATTAGTATTATTTTAATGAGCAGAAATGATTTAATTGATTTGTCGGTATTAAAGTGCTGTCAAAAGTTAAAATAATATTTTTATTTTAATTTCATAAATGTTTAGATATGGGTATCCTAGGCATAACTTTTTATTTATGCCTTATTTCCTAATTTTTAAATGGATTGTAAAGGAGATAAGGAAATTCTGTGATCAGGCAAGGAAAAAAGCAGTTTTGACCTGTTCCTCAGTCTCCACCCTTAAAGATAATTCTGCCCTTTACTGATCAGCATGTTGTTTTTAGCCCTGTCCTAGACACAGTGGATTCTCCGAGAGAGGTCACGAGTAGATTGGCCTGCTGGTTATGTGGAGTCTGAATCAGTGCTACAAATTAGTAGTACTCTCATAGCACTGAAGGGCATCTTGTATATCAAAGTAAGAATAAATATTTGCAAATTGTATTTAGTTTTTAAGTGGTTTAATATTAATTTAATCCTTCCTAGTATTGTAGTAGAATTAATGGGTTTTTAAAAGTTACTCTTTTTATATCATTTTTGAAAAATGAACTAAGCTTAGTTCATATATGGATTATAGTGTTGCAAGAGTGAAGAGTTTTGTGTTTATAAATGCAAAATGTATTTGTTTTGAAAGATTAGTGCTCTGGAGTTGATGAAATTGTGTTTTCCTTTTAAAGGCTTTACACAGCCTCAGTGGTTCTGCATTGTTAGGTCAGTCAGTGTGATAATTAAAATTGTTTGAAGTGCCAATAGCTAATATTTGATTGTTTTTTAATGAGTAAATAAAAGAAGAGCTTTACAAATTTGGTTGATCTAAGTCTACATTTATGGCTTAAAACCCTCTATTTTTAGTGTATAGGAAACCCGTTGTTAGGTTTCAAAATCTCTGCCTGTGAATAATTTTAAGTAGTTTCTTACCTGTAAAGATTTCAGCTACAAATAGATTTGCTGATCTGTGGTGATCATATGGCTTAAACCCAAAGCATAAGGGAAATAAATGATCCATAAGGTTATATAGCCTATTTGATTACACTTAAAAATTCTTTGTTATGTTATGACAGCAAATAAATTTTTTTAGTTTTATGGGTTTTGTTATTTCATCTCATTCCAAAAAAGGTAGTCTAAAGAATGTGATCGTCAAGAAGAAAATGTGCCTGGATATTAAAGAGTAGGTGATTAAATAAAGGATTCTGGAATTAGTTCTCGCACTTATCCTGGAAGCCTCCAGCAAATCGTGTAGACTTGCTATGCCCGTTTGTCTTGCTATACAAAGATGACTGTGCTGTGTTTCATAAAGGCATACTATGCAAAACAAATCTTAGGCATGGATTAAAGCTGTAAAGTATAATTATTAGATGGGAATTACATTTTGTCTGGAGTAACTCACATTAACATTACTATTAAAAGTACCTTGCACTTAAATAGTACTTTCTATTTCTCAGTGTTCACTGACATCATTTTAGTTGTTCCTCTCAACAGTCTCCTGAGAGGTCATCTCTGTTTTACAGACGGTAAAATTAAGATTCAGACTTAGTCACAGGGCCAGTATCACATAACCATTAAGTCATGGAGGCTGGTATCAGAGTCTTGGTAATACTGGCTCAAAATCACATGATTTTTCTCTTCGACCACTAAGCTGCTACTGCACGTATATGACCTAAAACTGGTTTGCTAACTTAATTCTCCTGCTAGTAAACACGTTCAAACTTTTGTTGCAATATGTGGGATACTACCAAATACAAACGGAGTTGCATTTTGAAAAGTTTGCTAATAATTGCACTAAATAATTGAATTTTACTGTGTTTTAAGAAATACCATTTACTAACTGAAACATATTTTTTTCCCTCTTGGTGCATAAAACAAACTGTAACAATTATATTTTACTTAAAATTTTAATATTTTAACTTTCACAGTGGTGTAAGAACAGTCCCCAGGAGGATAATGGAATATGTTTTGAATATCATAGGTAACTTATTTTCACGTTCTTTTGGAGACACACAGCGAAGATAAGTCACTGTGTATTAATTACCCTGATTGTAGAAATGCAGTTTGAGCTTTTAAAGAGTCAGCTATAGGGTCTTTTAAAAAGATTTTAAAACAGTGATGACACACAGTGGCAGTCTTTTTTTTTCTCTATGTTTTTTTTTTTTTTTTTTTTAGCCTATATATCCATGTATGTCTGTGTTTTAGTAGGAAAAAGAAGTAATATAAGAGGTAATAATAATGTTAAAAAATAGCCATTTCATACTCAAAGCATATGTGACACATAGCAGGTAGTCATTTGTACCATATCATGTGTTAGTTTTGGTTAAAATTAGCTTTTCACTGTGCCTGGCCTAGAATTGTTTTTTATGTTTTGACTTATTTGATATCAGGCTTTCTGTTGTTTGTTTTTTTGTAGAAAAGGAAGTATTTCTTAAATATAACAGTGTTACTGCTTTATTTTAATACTCTTACTTTCCAGAATTTTCTGATTTTATAATTATCTTGTTTGAGATCCAAAATTTTTTTGTTTTGTTGTGGTTCTGTTGTTTTAAGCCACTCAGTTTGTAGGTTTCTTAAAATCTGGTCTGAACTTTGTAAGTTGAGTACTTCTATTAGGCTAAAGAGCATGTATTTCCTTTCTAACAAACCCATGCTAAGCATCTACAGTACACTTGGCCCCATGCTGGCTACCAAGGGATCAATGTATGTACAGGTAGGGTCTCCCTGTCCTTGACAGCTTATTGCTGGTAACAGGAGATACGCATGTAAACCAGTCCAGACACCATGGCACGGAACCGTGATGTGTCTGATGTGGGCAGCACAGCAGACAGATTGATCAGTCCTACCTGCAAGGAAATGTGGAGATGGAAAATCTGGGAAGACTTCATGGAGGAGATGGCTTGAGCTGAATAATCTTGAAAGATGAGTAAATGGTTTCTGGAAGGTTTTGAATGTGATTGAGTACATGGTATTAAAGATAGCATGGCATTCAGTATCCCTTATGATTTATAAATAAAATAGTCCCTTGTGATTTATATATAGGAGATGAAGGCAAACTTTTTGAGAGATTAAGACTGGGATTTTAGGGGCGCCTGGGTGGCTCAGTGGGTTAAGCCGCTGCCTTCGGCTCAGGTCATGATCTTGGGGTCCCGGGATCGAGTCCCGCATCGGGCTCTCTGCTCAGCGGGGAGCCTGCTTCCTCCTCTCTCTCTGCCTCTCTGCCTACTTGTGATCTCTGTCTGTCAAATAAATACATAAAATCTTAAAAAAAAAAAAAAAAAAAAAAAAAAAGACTGGGATTTTAGAAGAGAACCCATCTTGGAAGGCCTTGTGTGCTAGATGAAAGACTATATATTTTGTCTTAGCTAGTAAGTACCTTGAGGAGTTCTTATACAGGGGAATATTACCCTTTTATTTTATTTTTTAAGATTTTATTTCTTTATTTGACAGACAGAGATCACAAGCAGGCAGAGAGAGAGGAGGAAGCAGGCTTCCCGCTGAGCAGAGAGCCCTATGCGGGACTCGGTCCCAGGACCCTGGGACCATGAACTGAGCCGAAGGCAGAGGCCCCAACCCACTGAGCCACCCAGGTGCCCCAGAATATTGCCTTTTTTAAGTGCTTCCCATGCCTTATATCATTTTATCCTCACAAAGGATACCTCTGAGCTATGGTCTGTCTTTTTTATAGATGATTAAGCAAATACTAGTCTTTTTACCAAGGCCACACAGTTGCCATATGTCTCGACCAGTTCTTTTGGACTCTAGCACCTGCCCTTTAAATGGTTAATCTATATTGCTGCTCAGAAATTGGAGGTCGGAATCGCTATAAGCAGTTAGTGGGTGATAATAGTCTAGAAAGCGAGGTAAAGTTCTAAAGAAGAAAGAAACCTTTGAAATGAAGACTATGAGAGGGACTGAAAAGTTAGGGTGCGCTTTCTAGTTACATAATGAGGGATGAGAGAGAAAGGGCCCCAGACCTAGCCTTTTGGGCATAGGAGTGCATGAGAATTTCAGGAGGTGTGCTTTTGGGGGGAATAAGGTAGTGAGTTTGAGGTTCTGAAGGGACATCCGGATTGAGATATTTAGTAGAAACCAGGAAGTAACATGTGAAGCTGAGCAGGGCACTCTGAGCAGAAGGTGGCGGGTGGGAGTCGTGAGCTGGAAGGACGGGGAAGCGGGGGGGGGGGGGGGGGGGCTGCGTTGCGGAGGGACGTAAAGTCAGGAGGAGGAGGATGCTCGCTTGGCAGAAAAGGAAGGGGGTCAGAGTATGAGATGACCTGCTGCAGTCAGGGCACTGAGGTCACATAAGAGTAAATTATTATAAATAAGTGAGAGACCTGGAGGAACAGGGGAATGTGGTCACGGAGAAAAAGGTCACAGCTGAGATTCCAGGGGAGAAGTCCGTTTCACGTAAGATCTAGCAGGGGGAGCAGTTTGCCAAGACATGAGTATGGAGTTTGGTTGTGGACGTTGGGAAGGCTAGAGTTTTATATGGGCTGTCTACATAGATTTTGAAAGATTATATTTATTTATTTGAAAGAGAGAGGGTGTGTGAGCGGAGGGAGGGGCAGAGGGAGACCATCTTTGGGCAGAATCCCTGCTGAGCACAGACCAGTGCCCCCCAGTGCAGGGCTTGATCGTGGACCCTGAGTTCATGACCTGAGCTGAAACCAAGAATCAGAGCTTCAGCCAGCTGAGCCACCCAGGGGCCCCTCAACATAGATGTTTAAAATGAATCATGGTGAAGTAAATTTGAATGAGAAGGAAGACTGTCAACCATTATTCCAAAACTGCTGTCCAAAAGTTAGAATGAGGGCTGCCTGGCTGGTCCAGTTGGTAGAGCATGTGACTTTGATTTGGGGCATGTGTTCAAGGTCCACGTTGGAGGTAGAGTTCACTCAAAGGGGGAAAGAAGTTAAAATGACCATGGATGATTGCAGCAATCTAGGAAGGGGGTGTGTGTGTGTGTGTGTGTGTGTGTGTACAGAAATATATAGTGTGTGTATATATATTTATTTGTACTTATATAAATACTTGTATACTTGTATCCACCTATAGATGGATAACCAGAACTTCAAAACAGTGAAGGGCTTTTCCTTGAAGGGAGATAGTAATGGCCCAAAAGCCGTAATAGTAAACCGCACGAATTCATTCTGTATCTCTGAACTCAGCAGAATGTCGGATTTAGGAGGATGGCATCCACTTTAAAGGAATGCGGTAGAAATAGTGCTCTCAGGGGGAGAGCCAGATTTCAGTTAAAGGAAGGAAGTAGGAGGTAACCATCTGTGAAAGCTTGAGAATGAAGAGGAGTTTCGGGTGAGGTGGATTCTCTAGAGTGCAGTGCAGGGCCTCGGGAAGAGTCTTTCTAGAAAGTAAAAATCACAAGGAACGGTGTTCTTTCCACTCCTCTGGGTGTTCTCTGTAAGGAGCCAGTGACTCGAGAGTCCTGCATTTTAAAAAATTGATATATATAATTGACTTACAACATTATATTAGTTTCAAGTGGATAACAGTGGTTGACTCTTTGTATATTTGAAAAGTGATCACCAGAATAAGTGCAGTTAATACCTGTTCCCGTACAGAGACGCAGAAAAAAATTTTTTTTTTCTTGTGATGAGGAAGGGCTTTAGGAGTCTTGCATTCTTACTGGAGGCTTAAAGTGACAAGAATAAGAGAACTGGTAAAATATGACAATCTTCGGGGGCGCGTGGGTGGCTCAGTGGGTTAACCCGCTGCCTTCGGCTCAGGTCATGATCTCAGGGTTCTGGGATCGAGTCCCGCATCGGGCTCCCTGCTGAGCAGAGAGCCTGCTTCCTCCTCTCTCTCTCTCTGCCTGCCTCTCTGCCTACTTGTGATCTCTCTCTGTCAAATAAATAAATAAAATCTTAAAAAAAAAAATATGACAGTCTTCATAGTTTACACCCAATCGGCTAAGATTATATGTTTGAGAAATTATTAGATTTGCATTGAAATGTCCAAATGGGTTGTAAAAATTAAGTTGTAATATACCATCTCCTGGCAGTGTAATCTAGAGAAAATGTGACTCTGCTATCTGGAAATGGAAATGGATTAATCAGTACTTACATGGTTAGATGTAAGTAGTGAATCTCCCTTATTCCTTCAGTTTTTCTTGACAACTCACTAGATGTATTATGCTCTATAATCTTGGTTTTCTGCTGAGTTTCTCTGATGGGTGCTGAAACATACCACAACCTTGAAAACAGCAGTTAAGTAAAGGCAGAAATTTTTATTTGCTTTCTTTCATTGGCTGTTAAAGAGTTACACAAACTGTGTAACTTGTTCTGTGAGTTTTAAACTGATGATCGCCCTTGCCCTGAGTTCATAAGCCTGGTCTTCTCAGAACGTTATTACCCTCTTTGTTTCAAAACAAACAGGGGCGTCTGGTGGCTTAGTCAGTTAACCCTGACATCAGCCCCACGTTGGGCTCCGTGCTTAGCCCAGAATCTGATTGAAGATTCTGTCTGTCCCCAGCCCTGCTTAACGCATGTGCGTGTGCACTCTCTCTCAAATAAATAAATACGCTGTAAACAAACAAAATGCTTTCTCTGACCCCAGATGCATCCTCACTCCTCCACTCCCAGCCCCCAGGCTTGCAGTGGCCTCTGAACTCCGTGGACTCTGCTGTCTCCTGGTGTCTTAGGTTTGCTCTACGTTCCACGGGAGGTGTTCTTGAACTTAGCTACCCCCATACACAGTTTGAGGGCAAGGTGTATATCAGGTTCAGGATTTTCCGGGTTCTGGCAAGTTGTTCACTTAGTTAAGTGGCGTCTCCTGACTGTTTCCTCCTTGAACGCTCTTTCTCATCTCTGCTGTGTGCTGACCGTTCCCTCGAAAGCTGCGGTTCCCTGACTCCAGAAGCAGCCACTTGGCCTGTTTTGCAAAGCTAACAGTAACTCCCTTTCCTGTGTGATTTTTCTTTTCTCAGCTTTCACTTCGATTTTTCCCCTTGGATTTCAGGTCACCATTCTAAGGACTTGAGCTCCTTCTCTGTCTCTTTTTTCACAGATTATTTATGATGATTCGTTCGAGGTCATTAAGAGCCCACATAGACCTGCAGTCTCACTTGCCTTACAGCAGGCAGAGATTTTTATTCCACAGACTAATTAAATACATAGGAAAGAGGAATTGTTTTCCTGATGGTGCTACATGTGCTTCTTTTGTCACTGGAATAACTGAATTTTGTACTTCATTAAACAGAGCAATAACTTAAAACGTGACAATAGAAACTGGCATGAAGTTTAAGTAACTTTTAGATTGAAAGCAGATGTTTCGTAGACGTTACCGTTGCAGTGGGTTTCTCAGGTGAGCTGCAGAGAAGTGGCAGTGATCCTACGACACAGAAAGGTGCTCTTCAGTCTGTCCTAGGGAACCTGAGGTTTCAGAGAAAACCAACCCAAAAGCAACTTTTAAAACTTTGTGTTGCAAAGATCGTATGTATGATGAATGTGTAGGTGTTTTTGGAAGATTGTTTGAAGTCAACACTGTTTGTTTCTAATGTTAGACAGATGACCCCAACTTTTTCAATATGTAGTTGAAACTAACAGAGGAAGGAGCTTTTCATTTCAGTGTTATTTATTTGGAAAGGATCATTTCAACTAGGATTTATATTGGTATTGCTTTACTAGTTGCTGACCTCGTTCTGTTGATGGGGCTAGGAGTCAGGCTCTGTTCACTGTTGTCTGTAGCTGACAGTATCAGAGGTTAACATTTCCTCTGGTGTCCTTGTTTTCGTCTCTCCAGTGGTTTCGGAGTTTCCTTAGAGATCCTTTATTAAATAATCTGAGTTTAGCAGTGTTTCCCATTGTAATCTCCCCTGTGAGTGTAATGGTAAGATTGGGAGGGAGAGGAAGCGTACTATAATGCTTAGACTAGTCCTCAGACTTTTTGTGGGGTCATGACCTTCACAGCTCTTTTTTGGAAGGCTAGAGGACACTGAAGTTCAGTCTTCCCATTCTAGCATGTCAGTTAGGCTCTGGTAAATCCCACATTGGTGGGATGGTAAAAGAGTCTTCCTTGAGGACAGGTTGTTGGAGACCATAGAATGTTCTGGGTCTATTTCAGAATGGTTACTTTGACCCTCACACTAAGGGGACACCAGAAGACTTTCTCCAGTCCTCACCCTGACATTCTTATGGGGCTTCTGGAGGTGAAACTCAGAAAACTCCTCAGAGAGTGGTGTCCCCCAAGGCTGTGCCCCTAGGAGCTTTTATCTTGCGAGTGAGTTGGCATTCATGTCTCACAGTTACTCACGTTACCCTTGGGTTTTCCTGCCTTGCTGGCTTGCAGCCATGGTCTCCGTTTTCAGGAAGCGGTGATTGTCTGTGTTCACCTCTCTCCCTACTTTTCAGGGTGCTCATTGACCTTATGACCTCAGTGCTCAGAAAAAACTAAGATTAGTTTTTGATTTTCCATTGGTGTGTCTTTCTTCTTGTTGTAAGGATGGGACTGATGACTTGCACACTCTTTTCATGTTGGACTGGAAACTGGAAGTTATGTCTCTCCCCATTTGGGATACTTTCTTTGCTTTTCATTACCCAGGTTCCCGTAGTAGCCCTCAGTGTTACTGAGTTCAGATCTGGTGTGGTTCTCAGACTGTTTCTTCTTGTCACTATGTGGATATTTTCTTTCAGTGAAAGTTTCCACAGGCTTGTATACAGGTCCTCTCTCAGGTGCTTCTGTCTCCAGACAATTCCCCAAGCTCCGGAGCACGCAGGCATGTGTGCGTGCTACGTACTTGAAGAGAGACTGAAAACCGATTTTCAGTACTTTGCTATTCTAATTCCTTTTTTTTTTTTTTTTTTTAACTTTTTACCTCTGTCCCTCTTAGAACTTCCCCTTGAATTCTAGTTTTAGGACTCATATTTAAGTGAGGATAATTTTGTTCAAGAGCGTATCACATTGTGTTCCTTTTCTTTAAGTCTTTGGATTCCTTATATAATTTACACTGTAATCTTCAATATCAAAAGAAGAAAATCCTGTAGGGTAGTTTTTTTTTAAACAGTAAGATACATAAAACATCATAAAATTGTAATTCTCATGACTTCCATGTAACAGTTTTGAATTATAAGAAAAAATTGTCATTTGATGCATTCAGCAAAATCATCTGATTTTAATTCTTTCAAAAGTCAAATGTGTGAATTTCATAGAAAAGAATCTTCAAATCTTGGCTGCTTTCTACTTGGGGAGTGATGCCAAATTTGTGTTGCGTAGTAACACAGTTTAAATCTTATTTAATCCATTTTCATTTTGGTATTTCTCTATATTTATCTATTGTCCTATTAATATAAGGTATCTAGTGAAAAATCTTTGTGTTTGTTCTTTATCCTAGTATTTTCTTGTATTTCCTAACTCAGAAAAATTCCTTTCAGTCTCGTAGTGTGGATAAGCAACATGCTGTAATCAATTATGACGCCTCTACAGATGAACATTTGGTGAAAGATTTGGGCAGCCTGAATGGGGTAAGTTAAGATTTTCTTTTTGTCTAACTTGAATATTTTTTTAATATTGTAAAAAGACAAATCAGATTATATTTCCTGTTTGTGTTCTCTTCCTTTAGTTTGTATTTTACTCTTAAAAGGTTTGCTAGGTACATAGCACTTTGGGGACCATATGGAAGAAAATGGAACTAGCCCATTCTCAAGAAACTGAATTGGCAGTAAATACAGGAATTCAGAAGGCTGTTGGTGGTTATTATTCATAATGGCTGGAAAAGATTTCTTTGAAGAGATGAGATGAAAGTTGACTTCACCGGACGGCTTGAATCTGTATGTGGGAAAATAGTGGAAAGCCATGGCAGTTAGGGAAAAAGCACTCTTGGGAGACAGAGAAGTATAGGGTAACGTAGGAAAAAAGGTGAAAACATGGTTTGATGCCAGATGGTGGAGAACTTTCTATACTAGAGTAAAAAGGACGTGAAACACGTCCATTTACCTTAAAAATATGGCATGTGTTTTAAACACCAGTATTCATTATTGCTTTTCTTTTGTATTCCTACTTCGAAGATATTTTTGTGTTACTACAGTGAGTTTTTTCAAAATACTTCATTTGATTTTTCCACATTGTCAGAATATAAGGAGCCATAGAATAAGAGAATGCTGAAGTATTGAATAATTTCTTATTTTTTCTCAATTTTCTTATGGTTCTGCTAACATAACCAAATGCAACATTTTTCCATAGCTGTGCTTTTGAAATTGTTAAAGTGAATTTAACAGAAACTAAATGTATCCCAACTGCTTCAAACTGCTATTGCTTTTCAAAATATACATTAAACATTATATGGAAAAACATATGCAGAAATTTGGCAATTACCGTGAAACATTTTTTTCTCATTCTGAATTGGCCTGCTACTGAAAGACTGATATTTAGTCTTTGACATACCTTGTTTTTCTGCTAGTTTTTTCTCAAGCCTTTGTTTGTTTCTCATGGCACACAGAATTAAGTCTCAGTACTTCAGGTTGGAACTGAAATGGCTCACATTTGATATCACTCATTTGCGGGTTCCTTCTTTGCCTGCCGTACCTCCAGGGGAACAGTAGCTCCCCTGCTGTCTCCTTCTCAAAATAATTTGTTAGATTTTCTTCAGCCTCGTAATTCTTCCATCTACCTTGTCATTTACACAAGTTGTACTTAAACCCAAATTCCACTTCTCCCTGAAGGGAAGGAACAAAGGAGAATCATTTAGGAATATTAACTTGCTGATGTTATGAACCTGGTGGGCAGATCAAAGCAGAGAGCGAGGCAGCCTGGGTAGAAACCTTTTCTTACCGTTGTGGGTAGAAAACCCTGGTTTGCCTTTCATTTTAACATGAGACAGCTTAAGTGTGCTGTTTTGATTCCCAGCTCCTGTTAGCAGAATTACTTTCTTGCTTCTCCACACCTGTAAACTTTTGTTTTAATCTCGTTTTGGGGTGCTTTATCAGCCTTGTATTATATCTACTTCTACTTACCTGTCACTGTGCTGGATCGCGAGCTCCAGAATGGTTCCTGAGCCTTTGCTCAGAGTTCTGCACAGTGCATGAACACGGTAAACCTTTTTTGAATGCAGTTTACCTTTATTTTCTATATCTAGGAATTTATAGAGAAAAATTTTAATCTACTTGCATATGTGGACTAAATTTTTTTTTTTTTTTTAGATTTTTTATTTATTTGTTAGAGAGAGAGAAGAGCGCAAGCACAGGCAGACAGAGTAGCAGGCTAGAGGCAGAGGGAGAAGCAAGTTCCCTGCCAAGCAAGGAGCCTGATGTGGGACTCGATCCCAGGACGCTGGGATCATGACCTGAGCTGAAGGCAGCCACTTAACCAACTGAGCCACCCAAGCATCCCTATGTGGACTAAATTTTAACTAAAATGTTATATTCTGGTGTTAAGCCTAAAAATTTTCGTCTCCACCACAGTGTGGTCGTAGGTGTCTTTACATTATTATCTTGGAAAATAATAAGTAAGGATTACATCATGGTGTTTTATTCTTTTAAAAGGCTGTGATCAAATATAAAAATTATTTGGTGTTGGTTACAAAAAAATCAGGTGAAATACTAACTTAGAAGTTTTCCTGGGTTGACCTTTCTCTTAATTTGATTTTATATTCAGTAGTTCTGTGAAAGATAATAACTCCTAGAGAGCAACATTTGCGTTTTGAACTCGAAATCAAGACCTGGATTTGAATTTCAGTTTGTAATTTACCATTGGTAAATCTGGGGAAAATCACATACTCTCTGTGCAATTTAGCTTCCTCGTACATCTTCCTTTTAGTTCCCAGAGTTGTGGGCGGATGTAATGAGTTTGTGAGTATGAAGACTCCATGAAAAATTCCGTTCCCTTGCTTTAGCTTTAAAATGATGAAATGATAATTCTTGCTCTGTAGTGTTGTTACAGAGATGACATGTGACAGTACTAGTAAGTGTGTGCCCGGTGCGGAGCTGGAGAGCATCGCACGAATGACAGCGAGCTGTGCTGTTCCCCACATGACAGCCTAAGACATATGCCAGAGCAGAATTGTGAACTCCTACCTGTCAGGCGCCATATCCATGAGCAACTATTACTCAGAGCCTGTTTACTCTTAAAATTCATATAATTCTAGAAATTTGAGCATCAGGTTAAAAGTAGTAATTTCAGAAGTGTGGTGGTTATGAGTCCAGCTTGAATTCTTACCAGTAGTGATGCCAGTGATGTAACCGTACACAGGTTACCTAATTTTTCTGTTCCTCAGTATTCTTTTTTTTTTTTTAAAGATTTTATTTATTTATTTGACAGAGAGAAATCACAAGTAGATGGAGAGGCAGGCAGAAAGAGAGAGAGAGGGAAGCAGGCTCTCTGCCGAGCAGAGAGCCCGATGCGGGACTCGATCCCAGGACCCCGAGACCATGACCTGAACCGTAGGCAGCGGCTTAACCCACTGAGCCACCCAGGCGCCCTGTTCCTCAGTATTCTTAAATGTTCACAGCAAAATGGTACTCCGCTCAGGTTGTTGTGAAGCTACAGTGGGTTCCTAACTGTAAATGATTAGACAGCACATAGTCAGCCTTCGGGAAGTGGTAGTCATGGTGGCGACGGTGTTATGGTAAGAAGAGCAGTTAAAACAAATTTAGCACCCTGTGGCCTACATACTTTTCAGTGAAGCCACTGCTATATATTTTTAAAAGCATTTACCAGCTAAACCCAACTTATAAATAACTCGAGCTCTGACCACTTTCACTCCTCCCTTTTGTCTTACCCTAAAATATACTCCCAAGGGACCTAGATCCACACTTGATGTTGCTGCCACCAGGAAGGAGATTGCTCCGCCTGAGGAAGCCGGGACGGATTTTGTAGCTGACGCTGTTATCATGGCCCATTTCCCTGCAGGCCCCTTGAAGCCTCTTTCTGTGAAAACCCTCGTTTGCCTTCAGTTCTTCCTGCCTCTTCCACTCGAGCACTTGCCCCTCTGAGAGCCACGATGGCCTGTGCTGTCCCACTCCCTCCCGGTCCACATGTGGCTTCTGTTGCTAGGCTGGCCCTTAGCTCGCTGTGTCCCAGCTTCTGCTGCCGCGTCCCCTTTTCACGCTGGGGTCACTGTCCGCATCAGACCAGGGTGGCCTAGAGGAGAAGCTATCGGGGAAAAGAGGTGACTTTTGTCCCTGGCAATGTGATTGAGGGGGTCGTGCCCCTGGCCACTCACTCTGTTCGGATTTCCCAGAGCATTAAGATAATACACAGTGGTTAAATGGTTTAGACAATCAACTCTGCAGTTTGGTTGTACGTGAATTAAAGAGATTTATCTAGTTTGCTTTGCTTCTGTAAGTCAGTGGTTTGGAAGAGGCAGTTTGAAGAGCTGGCCTGGCGTGGACACCCAGGCTTCCTTGAGACGGAGAGAACATGGGATTTGTAGTTAAGGGAGACCTGAATTTGAATCCCAGCATTCTGCTTCCGAACTCGATCTTGTTTGTTAACTTCCTTCTCCGCGCCTTGTTGTCCGTACCTGTTGCACCTGCAAGGCAGAGGTGTGATCCGGTTCGCTGACAGAAGAAACAAAACCTGTTTTCCCCCTGTTCAACTTATTAAAATGCCTCATTATTTATTTATTTATTTATATCCTTTTGCTCTTTGGAATTTTCTCTCTTTGTTCTACAGTGTTAGACTGTCAGGAGACTTCTTCCCTTCAGAGATTCTCACTTGCATTTTTGTATGCTGAAACTTTGGGTCTGGCTCCTATTTCCTGAGCCTTTTTATCTATCTATTTATTTATTTATTTGACAGAGAGATCACAAGTGGGCAGAGAGGCAGGCAGAGAGAGAGAGGAAGAAGCTGGGACCCTGCTTCTCTGAGCAGAGAGCCCAGTGTGGGGCTCAATCCCAGGACCCTGGGATCATGACCCGAGCCAAAGGCAGAGGCTTTATTTAACTCACTGAGCCACCCAGGCGCCCCTTCCTAAGACTTTTTAGACCTCAGGGAATATTTCTGCCATAAATGCCAGCATGTTAAAATTACGTTCCTTGATTTTTGGCAGTACCTACCTAATATAAACGTCAGACACGTAGTAGGTGTGTCATTAAGAGATTTGAGCAGTCTTAAGCTTTATGTGGATCTGATTGGCCATCTTAGGCCTATTGAGTAGAAATGGTATTTTAGGTTAAGACATTTTTAAGTGAAAGTGGCCAAGAGCTGTGGTGGCATTCCTCTGACACAGTGAACCTAATTGCTTGTCTTCTGCATACCAGACTTCAGTGAATTAATGCTTTCTTTTATTCTTCTCTTTACTTTTCTATCATTTTCCTCAGCTCTTCTATTTTGTAATTATACTTAGAACATTTTGGGAAACTCAAGGTGTAACTTTTCAAACACTCCAAAATGTTCATTTGGGAAATGAATGTGAAATTAATTTACAAATGCCTGAAGCCTTTGAATTTTCTTTGTATTAACATTTCAGCCTTTCTGTGACGGATGTTGGAAGCTTGTGTTTTAGGATTACTCATAAATCATAGTAAGGGATTATCCCACGTTTTAGCAGTACCCCACTATCTCCATGTATCTGTGCTTGGAATTAGGATCATAACTTCTAACTTTTCTACAGATTTGCAACTGATATTCCATGACATATTAGAAAGTGTCAGTTATGCATAGGAATTTGAGCATATGACCACAATAACATAATTTCCTTATATATTTTACGATATGTTACTCAGTATCCTTCAAACCTTCCTCACCATGGGGGGAGGAGCTTTCCCGAATAGGGTGTCCTGGCCATCTCAAATCCAATCAAATAGAATATTTAAAGAATGGAACTCAAAAAGAAAAAGTGATTTTTTAAGTTTCAGCTCATTAGAGAAAAACTTGGATATTTATATAATATCTTCATTCTGGGCAATTAGTATAACAGTGTTCTGTGTTTTGTGAATCTAGCAAATTCCAAGGCTTTAACTTCTAGTGTGCCAGGAAAAATAATCATCACCATCTGTGTCTAGTTGAATCTCTAAGTCTTTTTACCAGTAATTTGCAGAAGGATAAAAGGATAATGAAAAACAATCGAAATTTTCATAAAAAATTAATCCTGACAAACTCAAATTTTTATTTCTTATTTTCCTGATTTTCAAAGGTGCATAATATATAAAACAGGTATTGTTCATCAGTTGTCCAGGGATACCTGGGTTACATATCCATTTTATAAGTGTTGGTTTCAGATTTCGATACATTTCTAGCTCTTTCAGATTATCATTATTTCTAGTTCTTCTTGCATTGTATTATCAGAGTGCATTATTTTTAAGGCTTTGACTGCTTACAATCTTATTTAGATGATAGCTGTCTTCCGTAATATGTTTGCTATCTTGCAAAACATTTCTTAGTTTTAGACTTACTAACAGAAGACTAGTAATTTTATTTCTTTCTACGTCATCTTCCCTCTAGTTAGCTTTGTAGAGATACCTGCCTTGGGCATTCGTCCACTTAGAAACTAAATCAAGTGTTGGAAAACGAACATCAAAAAATGAAAGAAAAATACCCTCTTTCCTTTTTGTCCTTGAAAACAGCCTTCTCTCACCACTTCTTGCATTAGAGAAAATTCATCCAGGATTAATGTTTATCTGAAGACTCGTGGTCTGATATTTTGCTACATTATTACCAGTTTTATTACTGTTACATAGTCTAGAGCTCTGTTGTCTCTTTGTGTTCAACTTACAATTGTGATATATCTTCCTATTTTCTTCTCTCTGTCTTTATGGACGTTAAGCAAGAAATTCTGAATCCTCAGCGGTGCTCTTTATTAGCTTGTAAAAGAGAAGAACAAAGATAGTGTCTCCAGATGTGTCCCATCTTGCTGGAGAGACGGTGCTGTGTTGTGGGCAATGCAGTAAGGACAGTGAAGGTCGCAGCAGCAGTGACAGTGTACTGCGTCGTCGTCCTAGTCCTGTGCTTCCCACTGCAGCGGCCGCGAGTCAGTGACGCACACGAAGTGACCAGTCAGAAAGACAGAAAAAAGAACATGAAATATTTTGTTGGTTTTTAGATTGATTATTTGTTGAAATGGCACTATTTTGGATATATGGTTGGGATTAAAACACAGTGTTAAAATTAATTTCACCCTTTCTATTTACCTTTTTAATGTGCCTAGTGGAAAACTTAAGAGTATATGTGTTATGTGTCGCTTATTTCTGCTGGATAGCAGTGCTCTAGGCCATGCCATTCTCCTGTTTTCTTATTATTTTGGTCATTTTTGACATTTTGACAGTTAGAAATCACTGATGAGTAGTGATAAAATGATGATGGGTTGATGAAATAGCAGAATGTTTCAAGAAACAGGAAAAATAAGGTTAGTGAGATCCCATAATATATCTTAGAGTCGTGGAAAGGTCTCAAGGACTCATCTGGCAATTGTAAAATAGAAAATACAAGTTTTATTACATTTTTTTGAAGTAAATTCTCTTTTTGTTCTTTGGGAGAATTCTAATAATGAAAGTAATGAAATATCAAACATCATGGTTAAAATTGTCCAAAAAAGCTAAAATTGAGTTTAGTGAACCCTGATGATATATCAAGAGTTAAGTATTTCCCTTTATTTATTTATTTTTGGCAGCTTCAGATTAGGAGCTTTTCTTAGCATCATTTTTAGGTGCCTAACTTTGTCTTGGCGGCGCACGGTAGGCTGAGGCGCTGTAGCCTGGTTTTTGGGGTGTTACGATATTGATTAAGGGTGTGGTAAGAAGACATTTATCAGCCTAGAAGATGCGTTCATACATCTTATGGTACACAAGCCGTGTTAGCCACCATATTGCATGTGTTTTTAAGTATAAGGTTTGAGTATTTGTTTTGTCCGAAATGTAACAACAATTAATAACTCCATATATAACCTGACACCTTTTTCTCTCTTTGTAGACTTTTGTGAATGATGTAAGGATCCCGGAACAGACTTATATCACCCTGAAACTTGAAGATAAGCTGAGATTTGGATATGATATCCTTATATGATTTTGTACATTCGTCAAATTTATTCAAAAATCTTTTGTGGTGTAAATTAACATTTCTTGAGATGAAGAGTTTGCAGTGGAGGCATGCTTGAAGTCTCTTTGGCCTCCCATACTAAAATACATGTTTAAAAATATTATGTATTTATATATATTTGGGGGGGGTGTCAGTATTTTGGCCTGTTCCTAAAAGTAATCCTAGAAAAATTGATGGACTCTGCTTTTCCCCACTCTCTATATATAGTTTGAGCAGAGGTTTCCCTGTAGTGGTATTAAATATGCAACTTGGGTGTGGGAGAATGTAACAAGGAGATGACAGAGGAGTGTTTAATATTAGCTCAGCTCAGGGATTTTTTTGTTGTTGTTTGGATGATTATGGCACAGATCAGCCTCCTAGGAGGAGTGTAAGAATTTATTCCTTTTTTCCCATTCATACTTTTACTCTATTTTATGAATTCTGTCTCGGTTGCCTATTTAATTCAGATTTTCCAGTATCCTATTTCTCCTGAGACTTGCGCTCCCTGGCTAAGTTAATTATGCAATTAGCGTGTAGTTAAGATTCTTTTGTTTTTAAAAATACGATTCTAAGGGGCATCTGGCTGGCTCAGTCAGAGCATATGACTCTTGACTTTGGAGTTGTGAGTTTGAGCCTCAGGTTGGGTGTAGAGATTACTTAAAAATAAAAATGTTTAAGTAAATAAAAATAGGACTCTAAGAACGGAACAGGGACATGAACAGGGACATGTCCTTCTTAGCATAGGGTAAAGAACCCCTAGTGAGGAGAGGGGACAAGATTGATGGAAGAACCATAAAACATTTCTGTTCATATGAGGCACAAAGCTTTGTAGTAAAGGACTCTTCTTTAATTAAAATACAGATATCCTACATTATAGTGAATGTTTTTCTTGTGTTTTCATTTTTTAAGTTACTCCATGTACCTGGACTTCAGTATTGAAGAATGGGTTAAATGTATTGGCAACTCAAGTAGACTTTCTCTAGCATAGACAATGTAGTCTCAGCGATCTGGAGTTGATGCTTAGATAAAGTAAATGTACTAACTCTTTAAAATGGTATTAAAGCATAACTAGGTTTTTTTTAGATTTAACTTAAAATTTTTCAAAAACATTTTTGTAGCGCATATATAAACCTTATACGTGTGGAACAAAAGGACATGTGAAAAGTGAAACCATTAAGTATTAATACTTGTAAATTGTATGTTTTAAATCCTTTTAAAAATACGAATCACATAAAATGATTAAGAATTAACATTCAAGGGCGCCTGGGTGGCTCAGTGGGTTAAGCCGCTGCCTTCGGCTCAGGTCATGATCTCAGGGTCCTGGGATCGAGTCCCGCATCGGGCTCTCTGCTCAGCAGGGAGTCTGCTTCCTCCTCTCTCTCTCTGCCTGCCTCTCTGCCTACTTGTAATCTCTCTGTGTCAAATAAATAAATAAAATCTTTAAAAAAAAAAAAAAAATTAACATTCAAGCCTTGATTCATGGGCCGTTTTCCACCTGCAAAAGAAGTTTCATCAAACAATGAATACAAATATATTTTTAATTTAAGTATGTCCTTAATCCTTTTGAACTTGGCTGTTTCAAAACATGAGAAAATAGTAGGAAATCTGAGTTTCCATAAAGCTCTATGCTGTTTACTTTTAAATTGAGAAGAAACTACTGAGAAATCACTCCTGCTTTTACAGTTTATATAGTGATTTCTTTTTTTTTTTTTTTAAGATTTTTATTTATTTATTTGATAGACACATCACAAGTAGGCAGAAAGGCAGGCAGAGAGAGAGGAGGAAGCAGGCTCCCCACTGAGCAGAGAGCCCGATGCGGGGCTCGATCCCAGGACCCTGAGATCATGACCTGAGTTGAAGGCAGAGGCTTAACCCACTGAGCCACCCAGATGCCCCTGTATAGTGATTTCTTAATAGTGAAGTAATATTCCCTTTTTAAATATTAGCTCATAATATGTCTTTCTGAAATTGCTGGGACAAATGTTTTGTTCCAAAGGACTGTTTTAGGGTTTTATTTTTTTTTTTTAATTAAAAATTTTAGCATTGATTTGATACAGAGAGACACAGCGAGAGAGGGAACACAGGCAGGGGAGTGGGCGAGGGAGAAGCAGGCTCCCTGGCAAAGCAGGGAGCCCAGCGCAGGGCTCAATTCCAGGACCCTGGGATCATAACCTGAGCCAAAGGCAGACACTTAACAACTGAACCACCCAGGAGCCCCCCTGTTTAAGGGTTTAAAATCAGTGTTGAATCAGAGCTGCTATTCCAAATCCTCAGGGTAGGCTCAGTTAGTTTTACTATTTTAAAATAGCATCTCATGTTGCTTATTATTTTTGAGCACTAAATATACATAAGTGAACATTGGACTGTTACAGTGGCAGGTATTTTATTACATGGGGTGAAAGTCTTAAAACAAATTTTATGTTATATTTACTTCTTTTACATTTGGCTGTACCAGACTAAAATTAATTATTGTGCTTTATTCATATTAAAATTAAGCTTAATAGATAGCCAGTCTACAAACTGCTATACCTTGGAGTGGAAAACGATCCCATTTATTAAAATGTCACAACAATAGAAAGAACTGAATTTCATCTATTATTGTTTTCTCTTTGATTTCTGTTCTCTTACTAATTTCTTTTTTCCAGATATAAGCTGAGGTTATTCGTTTGGGACCTTCTGTTTTTATATAGTCTTTTAGTTCTATAAATTTTCTCCTAAGTACTGCTTTAACGTTCAAAATACTTACTAATTTCTCTTGGTTTTTGAATTCAGGTTATCTGTAAGTTTGTTAGAATAATTTGGATGTTTTCCAGAGACTTTCTGTAATTGACTCCTCATTTAGTTCTATAGAGCTCAGAGGACATATTTTATATGTTTCAGATCCTTTCAAATTTATTGAGACTTGTCCCATGGCTCAGAATATACCTGATCTATCTGTCTTGATAAGTGTTCCATGTATTCTTGCAAAGAATGTGTGTTCTGTTGTTTTGGGATGATGGAGTGTTCTATTGATGTCGGTTATACCAACTTGGTTTTCATCTTCAGTATTTTCTGACGGATTGTCCATTTGTTCTATCAATTATTGAGACAGAGGTGTTGAAACCTCAGACTATAATTGTGGATTTGTCTGTTTCTCCTTGCAGAAGTTTTTGCTTCTTCTAATTTTAAACCTGGTTGTTAGGTATATAACTATTTAGGGCTAAAATATCTTCTTGATGAATTGACATAATTTATTATTACAAAATGAATTGCTTTATTCAAGATGATGTTCTTTGCTCCAAAATATGGTTTGTTTTGACATTGATATAGTTTTTCCAGCTTTATTTACTTACTTAGATGAGTGTTAGCATGGAACATCTTTTACTTTTAAGCCGTTCGTGTCTTTACATTCGAAGTCGGCATCATATAGTTGCCCTTACTTTCTTTATTCAATCCGGTAATTTCTGCCTTCATTTGGGAATTTAGATCTTTCACGTTCAGTGTGATTATTGATGCAATTAGGTTTATTATTTTACTTTAATTTTTTAAGATTTGATTTATCTTAGTGTGAGTGGGGTGGGGGAGAGAAGCCGAGCAGGAGGGAAGAGGAAGAGGAGAGAATCTTAAGCAGACTCCCCACTGAGCATGGAGCCTGTTGGAGGGCTTGGTCTCAGGACCGAGATCATGACCTGAGCCAAAACTAACAGTTGGACACTTAACCGACTGAGCCACCTGATATAGTTAGATTTAAATCTGTCGTCTTGATATTTGTGCCATCAGTCTTCTTTTTCCCATAATTTCTTTTTTTTTTTATTTTAGTGGTTGCTTCAAGACTTAAAATTACACCCTTAATTTTAAGTTGTATCTTCAAGTGATGCTATACTAATTCACATATAGTATAAGAACCTTATAGTAGTATAATTCCCATTTCTTCTGTCCTGATCTTTGTTATGATTGTCAACCTTTTATGTTTAGATGTTACAGACTGCTTACTACATCATTGTGAGTAAAAGGTCAATTATCTTTTAGAGATTTAGATAAGAAAAATATCTTCTGTCTTTATACGTATTGTACCCATATCTTAAATCAATGTAGGTATCATTTCTCATGCTCTTCCTTCCTCTTTACAGGTCCATGTTTTCATCTGGTGTCATTTTCTTTCTGTTCAGGGCTTCAACGTTTCTTGTAGTATGATTTCGTTGATGATGGAATCTTTCCATTTTCATGGTCTGGAAAAGTATTTCACCTGAATTATTGAAAGTTATTATTGCTGGGTATTGAATTGTAGGTGGCATGTCTTTTTTTTCAGTGCGTTAAAGCTGTTTCTCTACTGTATTCTCACTTGTATTATTTCCCTCTGTCCCTGGTTTTGAGCAGTTCGAATGATCTGCCTTGGTGTAATTTTTTTCATGTTTCCCCTGCTTGGAGTTTGTTAATGTTCTTGGATCTGTGGGTTTATAGTTTTAATCAAGTTTAGAAAATGCTTCTGCTGTTATTTTTCCAGATATTATTTTGCTCCTTCAATTAGATGTTGTTAGGTTAACTTGACATTGTCTTTCAGCTTACTGGTACTTTGTTTATGTATTATTTTCTAAAAATTGGTTCTGTGTTCCAGTTTGGATTGTTATTATTGCTATGCCTTTAAGCTTACTGGGTTTTTTTGTTTGTTTGTTTTTTGCAGTGTCTAATCTGCCATTAATCCATGCAGCATAGATTTCATCTCTTGAAGTTCTGTTTGGATTTTGCATTTGATATCTCCCAAACTACTACTTAGCTTTTTGAACATATAGAATATGGTTGTATCTTTTGATACCTTTGTTGACATCTGGGTCAGTTCTGCATCAGTTTTAATTGATTTAATTTGCATGTAGAGTAATTTTTGATTGTATGACAGGCATTGTGAGTTTGTGGAGTATTGTAGGCATATTTTTATATTCATATACATATTTTTGAGCTTTGTTCAGGGACATGGGTTACTTGGAAACAGTTTTATTACTTTGGGTCTTGTTTTTAAGATTTGTTAGGCTTCTAAGCTTAGTCTGAGACTAATATTCCCCATTACGGAGGCAAGACCTTTCTGTATACTACAGAGGTCAGCAAACCCAGTGGCAAATCTGGCCTTCAGCCCATGTTTGTAAACAAGCTTTATTGGAATTCAGCCATGCCCACTCATTTACATATTTCTGTGGCTGCTTTTGGACTACCACAGCAGAGTTGAGTAGTTGTAAAAGAGATCACATGGTCCCAAAGTCTAAAATATTTACTCTCTGGCACTTTACAGGAGATATTTGTGTTCTCTCCTTTATTCAGTGACGCATGAGCTTTTAGGAACAGACACTACTCCTTGCCGTCTGTGTGTACTGGGCACTGTGATGTGTAGTACGTTTAGATGGTTTTTGCCCCAGACCAGGTAGTAGTTTTCTCCCACGTGTGTGTTATTGATAAGTACTCAGCTGAATGCTTGAGAGATATCCTCAGAATATGTGGAATTCTCTCTTCTGTGCAGCTCTCTGCTCTTGAGTACTCATTCCCGTGAACTCTAATCACTTTGGTCTCCCCAGACTCAACCCTCTTTTGTTTACAGCTCAGAGAGCCTGCCAGGCTCTATCCATCCAGATTACCCCTCTCTGCTCTGTGACTTGGAAGCTCTATTAAGGTGGTCATTTGGAGACAGTAATTAAACTCACCTCGTTTGGTTTCTCTTCGCTCAGGAATCACTGTCTTTTGTTCCCTGATATTGATTGTCTTGAAAACCATTGTTTTATATATTCTGTCCATTTTTTGGTTGCTTCAGATGGGAGAGTAACTCTGGTTCCTTTTTTCCATCCTGGCCAGAAGCAGGAGTCTGAGAAGTTGATTTTGGCCATTCTGAATATACAAATTGAATCCAGGGGAGGAGGTGTAGGCTAGAGACAACAGTTTGGGAATCTCCATTGTCTAAATAATATTTAACATCTTAAGACTAAGGGATATCACTCATGGGAGTGAATCAGGTTGGTAAGAGAGAAGTCCAGGGACTGAAACCTGGTACATTCTAATACGAAGAGGCAGGAGAGATAAGGAACCAGTTAAAAAAGATTGAGATAGAATCACAATCTAGGAGAACTAGGTGAACTAGGAGGAAAATCAGAATATGATATGGTTTCCATGTTCAGTGGAAAATGATTTAAACATTACTTAAATACATAAATCTCAAAATCCTTACCATCCCAGTCATATGAGTCAGTGTAAGAATCTACTACCTTAATTCTTTAAATGAGGTTCTTTTTCCCAAAGAAGTTGTCAATTCCTGTAACAATGGCCCACAAAATTATTGGATTAATCATATTAGAAGCAAGGTAAAAATCATTGTCATAATTTTCAAGATTATGGTTTATCTGTACTTGGAACATTACATTTAGTATTGTATGCTTGAATCCGGATCGTGGCTGCTAAAAATGATTAAGAGGGGGATAAACATAACTAAAAATCAAGGATTCTTCATTTAGAGGAGTTAAGATTCTTCCTGATTAATATGATTGATATCCACAACAATATGAACAAGCTTTCCAGATTTCAAAAATGGGGAACACTTCTCAAAGCTTGAAAGAAGTAAATTTAAGAAATTGAGATGAGTGATTAAATAAGAAGTCATGTCATAAAAGAAAAGTTAAAAGGAGTTGTTTAAAAATTATGTTCTTATTAAACAGGTTTTTTTTTTTTAAAGTTAGCCAAGCTATTTATCTACCAAAATAAGATGATACCCTGTTCTAAAGGTGTAGACAAACGTAAGCTAGTAGAAAATTGCTGAAGAAATAAAATTTTCCCCTTGGAAGGTTTTCTGTCATCAACTTTTTTTGTAAAACTTTGGCATCTCCTAGGACCTGCCTTGTCAATACAGTGTGCAATCTATTTTAGCATAATTGTGTATTTCAATATTGAATATAGTCAAATAAATTTTCCATATTTCTAAGGAGAAGATCCAAAAAGAAAAGTTTTTGTTTAACTTAAGGAGACTTTTTAAGGGTATTCTTATATGTGTATTTTTAAATCACACATATAAGATATGCAAATTGAGAAAATGAATGCTTTTTTCCATTCTTCCACTATATAAAATAATTTTATTCAGGTATTCTCATATATTGTGACATCCAGTGTCTTCAGCATTATGAGAATCACATTCTTTTTAGTATACAGTTTTTCAGAGAACATTTTATTAATGCCCATTCAGTTGTTCAAGACTATAGCACTTTTTGAAACCTTAAAACACTGGAAATCTTGTCCAAAGCTGCAAAAGCTCCTATGTAATATTGGATTTCTTCTGTAAGTGCTTGGTATCTCCCCAATGAAACAACTTAGTGACTTTATTTTTAAAATGATTTTTGAAAGATGTGTTTACAATGATATCTGATACTTGGTGTTCTTAAGGCCCTAGGAGTAACAAAAACTATTTAAAATTTTGCTCTCCTTTTAGTTAGCTTTAATTATCATTCGGATAAAAGAGAGGATCTTAGAGAGCATTACTTGTATGCAGATGAGTTTCTTTCACCCCACTTTTAGATAAACATTTCCTGAATAAATTGAACATAGGGATGACTTAGAATAGCCATAACACAGCCTTATGTAAAGAAATAGGAAAATAACATACAAACGAATTTTTTTTTTAATTTTATGTATTTTGGGGCACCTGGGTGGCTCAGTGGGTTAAGCCTCTGCCTTTGGCTCAGGTCATGATCCCAGGGTCCTGGGATGGAGCCCTGCATCCAACTCTCTGCTCGTCAGGGAGCCTGCTTCCCCCTCTCTTTCTGCCTGCCTCTCTGCCTTCTTGCAATCTCTCTCTCTCTCTCTCTCTCTGTAAAGTAAATAAATAATCTAAAGAAAAAAGAAAGAAGATTTTATTTATTTCAAGAGAGAGGCTATGTAATCAGGGGGAGGGGCAAAGGGAGACAAAGAGAATCCTAAGCCGGCTCCATGATCAGTTTAGAGCCCGATGTAGGGCTCGACCCCATGTCCCTGAGAGCATGACATGAGTTTAAATCAAGAGTCAGATGCAACTGACTGAGCCACCCAGGCATCCCATAAATACAATGTTTAAATCAGCAAGAATTTAAACTTCCTGTAACTTTTTAATTCAGATGTAATCCACGTTACTAGTTAATACTGTATTGTATATTCTTAACTTATAACATGAGTAATTGTATCTTAGTTTGTCATTTTTTTAAAATTAGCAACTTAAGAATAGTTAACCTGCATCTGTACCATTAGGAGGATGATAACTTTGGAGGCAAATGTGAGGACTAAGGCAGGCTCAAAATCTCGTAGTGATACCAGTGTTCTCAGGCAAATTCATGACCCAAACAAGAGAATCCTTGAGCTTCCATTTTGGAAGGTAAAGTATCTGACCCCAAGAAGTGTGGCCTCTCTCCAGTTGTCCCTGATCTTAAAGGAGTCTTAAGTCTAAAGACAGTACCCCAGACTAGCCTTGGGGTATAGCCTGGAGCCCTCCCCAGAGTAAATTTGAAGCCCCCAGAAAACCCTCACAGCAGGCTATGGTCATGTGTGTTTCCCACTGGAAAAGTGGAAATGGCTTTCAGTTTTTTTGAGACACCCTTTTCCTTTGGAAATGTAGGAATGCTGTAAATCTTCTCCAACTATTAATGAGTTTCCTGGGGGTAAAACAAAATTACTAGACTTACTTTTCATGAAATATGAAATTATTACAAAGTATGTATTTTCACCTATATCAGGAAGTACGGTACCAGCATGTGTACAAAACCAAAAAGGAAAATTCTAGTATTTCACATATTTCACAGCTATGGGAACCCTGGACTGGGATTCAGCTGACTAGATTTTGGTCTTGGGTTTTACCCCTCCAGTCCCTATATATAGAATAAGACGACCAGTTTGTGGAATTAAACAGGGTATTCCCCACAGCTCTTTACAACTCCACAAAAATTCCGAGTTTTTATTGTTTTAATGAATAGAAATGTAAATTAAATACTTGTTTGCAAGTTTGCTGCTCCTTAGGCATGGAAACTATTTTTACCCCAAGCACTTGTGATAATTATAGCTTTTTACCCTTGAAGTCATAGGATGCTGTGAATTGGTAAAGGATAATAGGATTTATTAGTACATGGTTATAAAAGTCCTTTCAGTACAGGGTTAAGTAATGGTGGGAAATGTGACCTCTGCTGTGTAGTGAAAGATATTCTTTAATATACAGAGGCATTGTTCTTTTTGGCATAATGATGAAAGCATTCGTTTTATCTAGCACTTGGGTCTAATCTGTATAGAATCAGTTGTTTGGTAATGTAATATGACCTTGACTGAAACGCCTGAGGGAAGGGGCGATTGTGGTTGCTGTAAGGACCATAATTATAGCATTTCTTCTGCACTTTCAAAATAAACTTCATTTTTATCAGTGCTTATAAAGTCTGAGTAATCCAGTTCTTTTAGGATTTACTGTTGGGTAATCACTGATGAGATACTTCCTTTCACATTACTGTGATTAACTCAATATAATTTGACCCAGGTGCTTTTTCTTTGCAGTCATACTGTTTGTTTGTGAGAACTGAAAATGTCTTTTGTGGTCTAATCACCCAGCTATTTGCTTCTTGAAGGCCATTACTGATTAAGTTGGGAATTACTTGCTAGATTTTAGATTTTTCTCTAAGTATTTAAAAATTAAAGTCTTTATGGTTGTGGGCATATTACAACATTTAACTCTTAAGGGGAATATAATGCTTCCGTTGTAATTACCTGTTGAAAGTAGGACAATTTCAAAATTATCTTTGATGATTTAAAGCTTGAGTATCAGAATTTTGAAATGATATTCTTCCTTAGCTCTGTTTACATACAAATCTCTTCACTGTAGTACGAGGAGAAATGAGGGTCCCTGAAGAAGCACTAAAGGTAAAAATGATTCCTCATTTCTTTTGTAAACCTGTCATTTACTAGGGTTTATTTTACTCCTAGATGTTTCATTTTCATTTTTAAATGTTCTGTAGCACGAGAAGTTTACCATTCAGCTTCAGTTGTCCCAAAAATCTAACGAATCAGAATTATCCAAATCTGCATGTGCCAAAAGCCTCGATGCAAAGCTGGCAGATACTTCGACAGACGTGCCGCACAAAGCCGCAGAAGCACTGCGACCTGAGGAGAAGGCCCTGGGTAAGTGAGCATCTGGAAAACACCGTGTTTCTGCTTGATTGTGAAGAAAGCACGTGCTTTGTTCTGCAGAACTTGGCCATGTCCATATCAGTTTATAATAATGACAACTTTAGAGTGCCTGGGTGGCTCAGTGGGTTGGGGCCTCTGCCTTCGGCTCGGGTCATCATCCCAGGGTCCTGGAATCGAGCCCCACATCAGGCTCTCTGCTCAGCGGGGAGCCTGCTTCCTCCTCTCTCTCTGCCTGCCTCTCTGCCTACTTGTGATCTCTGTCAAAAAATAAATAAATAATCTTTTTAAAAAAGTAATGCAACTTTAGAGAGGGATTTAATGCAGCCAGTGTCCTCATTAGAAAGTGTTATATAACACGTAATCATATGTGGCCGTTATAGGTAGTTGTGTTAAATATGTTTAAATATTTGAAGGAAGTAAATATGGTCATTTACACTATTTTTATTATTTCATGTTTTATGATTTTTCTGAACTATAATAACTGAAATGAATTAACAGGAAATACCCAGTGAGGTTACATCATCATCATCATTATATTTATCATGTTCCAGGAACTGCTCTAGATAAATAATCCCATTTATACAAAAACAATTTTTTAAACTAATAGGCATTACCAAATTTGCTCAGATATAAACCTGCTAGTCACATTAACAGCTAGTTTAAATTTAGTTACTCTGCAGTACCCTTAGGCTTTAAAAATATTTTTAATGGTCACTCATACCAAAATTTAGTTTTGTTTTTTTTTATTTAGACTTACTTGATGAGCCATTTCTATATACCAAAAAACTGATTCTACCTTCACAAAAAAGCTATTAGGCTAACGCAGTTTACGTACTTAGATATTCACCAGTGCAAAATTTCGTTTATTTAGTGATGTCCAGCATTGAATAGGGTCTTAAACAAATAACAGGTTTTTCAACTTAGAGTACTTTTCAGTTACCTAGACTGTACTTTCTTTTTATTTAATAAATTAACCAGGCAATTCTTGCAGTCTGCAAAAGTCTTTTTTTTTTTTTCTGTTTCATATGCTTTAGGCAGATTTTTTTCGCCCCTTTCCAGATATTTCGGCCATGCCTCGTGGTACTCCCTTATATGGGCAGCCATCATGGTGGGGGGACGATGAAGTGGAGGAGAAAAGGGCTCTCAAGTCAAATGGCAAACCTGAAGAAAAAACTCAGGAAGCTGGAACAGCAGGTAAGGAAAAGCTCAGAGTATGACATTTCAGCGGATATTTTGGGAAGAATTTATAATCTAAGCAGAAATCTGACAACCCTGAAAAAAGATATATATATCTACTAATCTTTAATAAAAAATGTTGTGATTGTCCTAAGTGACCTTGTCATTGTAAGTTTATTACATATGATTCTCACATAAAGTCTTAATTCCAGTATCATTTTTATTTAAAATACTATTTTAACATATGAGATTAAAACTTGAAAAATAGATTAATAATGTAATTGGGCATTTAAAATAATTTGAAATAATTATTAAAATGTTTCAATTAGACCAAAATAGTAGGCACAAACTAATTTTGTGTGCTTCATTAGATTTGTAGGTATATAATCATATTTTTAAATGAACAGTTTTTTTTAATGTTCAGAAATGTGATGTATGAAATTAAAGCTTCTTTAAAACCTCCGTGTGCTTTATTTGTTGGGATATGGTAACAACAGAAGTAGCCGAGTTCAGCAGCCAGAAAGAAAAGATAGTTCTGGGTCACAGTCATAGTCCAGGAACATTTTCTTTTGTTGCTAGAGGGATTTAGTAATGAGCTAAGTGTCCCATAAGCCAGAAAATCAAGATTTCCAGGAAACAAACAGAAGTATCAGTTGTCACATAAGGACTTGGCAAAGACATGGACACCAGAGGGTCAAATGGCCAGTTTCCACGATAATGGCAGATAAGGATCCAGGACCGGAGGAATTAAATGCTGGTACCAGGAAACCCAGCAGTACGGAAAACCAAGTATGACTCTGAGTCAAAGATAGATGCCATCAGAACCCTTCTCAGTTTTCTACTTTTGACCCTAGCTGTACAAGATAAGACATTCTTCTTAGCTGGAGAGTAAGAACACTGTACTTTAAATATGCTGATATTGCTAGGATACAAGTCTAATAAGAAAGCTGGCTTTATGGACTCGGTTTTACAAGTGCCCCAAACTGAAGTTGTCAACTTCGCAAATAAATTCCCATTGTCGCTTCCTCATTTCTGTCCACCAGCACGGTTTTCTTCGTGTCCAAGCTTAGAAATACTGAGTATTGATGCTTCGTATCGTTTAGCATATGGGTCAGATGCAGACAACACAAATGCGACCTGAGACTAAGCGGAAAGGAAATTTACTGGCTTATACGACTGTTTCTTCAGGGCTGATTCCTGCCTCTCTGCAGTGTCTTCAGGAGCCCGTTTCTCCCCTTCTCAGCTCTGTCCATGGTGTCTAGAGCTAAGGGGCATCTGTCCTCATCATCGTCTGTGTGAATGAAAATGAATTCTTAAATGATTATCAGCTTGTGTGGCCTGTCTTTACTCAGTGTCATTTTTGCCACATGACAAAAGCTGTCTCATAATCTTGGGATTATTCTTGAGTAAGAAGGAACTAAGTGATTTATGTCTTGTGTTAAATGCCATAAAGAACCCAGTCAGATGCCACCAATTAAGAGCTGGGTGAGGGTTTCATCGGCTTTCTCATATTAGTGTGTTTCACATTTATTATTTGTAGTCTCGTAAAATACAGGATGAAGGGAACAGTTTTCTGACGTGGAATAACTTATGATATTGAGATTGCACAATCAGTTCGAAGGTACACACTAAATCTAATGTAATTTGATCATTTCAAAATTGTTTCTATTGAATGTTTCAAATTACGACATAAAAGTTAACAGTTTATGCTCTAAGCGTGCTCTTTTGTAAACGCAAAAGGTGATTTGCTTCTTGGTTACCAATTTTTGGAATGTAAAGTCTTAGTAATTATTGTGAGAGATGAACATTTCAGAAAGGGTAATAGAGTATGTGCCATGTGCTGACTTCTTATGCCCCTCTCAGTGGGTCCACATGAGTCCAGAATCTTCTACAGACTTAAGCACAGAGCCTAAAAAACCCTAGAACCAAATATGTATGCTGGACAACCAAATTCTCCTGAAACTGTATGAATATTTTTAGTCCTAAAAGAAGGAGAATTTGTCCTCACTTGAGCTATCAGTGTGCTCTTTGACCTACTGGCAGGGTGTGAACATTTATTTAAGTTATATTTAAAAGCCTTTACTTGTTGCAACTATGAGGAATAGATTTCTGGCTCTTTTTACATTGATTTTAATCTAATCATACTAAATTTGGAAACTTTCCAGTTGTGACTCCTTTTTAGCAAAAGGTATTTCCTGGTCTTTGTTATTTGAGGCACTTGAATATGTGAGGTTGGATATATGTTCTCAGTTGAGCGAATGGGCTTTCATGATAGCCTTTATCATCTTGATTTAGTTAAATATTTCACTTAATTTAGTACAGAAGAATGAAGGAAACAGTTTTTTGGACTATGTGTATTAGAAGTTTCCCCAAAAGGCTGCATAATCATAAAATGCCCTAAACTTGAGGATATTATCACCAGTTGCATTTCTGATTTAGATTAACATAATTAATTCTAGAATAATCAATTGTTAAGTAGTTTTAAGTATCTAGCAGTTGAGATTATAACAAAATATTAGGATGTTTCATATATTAATTTAGTAAAAACAGAGTTTGAAGATAAATCGATATTAAATTCACAAATTTCCAGAATCTGTTCTGTCAGTGTTCTGACAACTATTTTATTTTTCTATATTAATTTAGAAGCCCCCTCCCCCGCCGTGGTTTTTCTAGAGGACCTACTCTTCTAAAGTAAAGTAGGCCCACACATGATCTGTTTTTATCATCTTCAGAGAAATGAATTCCTTCAGGTGACTGAATTTTATATTTACAACTGACAATTTATTTTAAGTGTTTAACCATTTTCTTCAATTTCTATTAAATGAATTACCCATATCACTGCCTTCTTAAGTGGAGAAGGCGGACTATAATTTAAGTTTCTGGTTGTTGACTAAGTCGTCATGCTGAGTATCAGTTACTGAACTATGATACATCACAGCGATGTCCTTGGGGGACACTGAAGGATGTAGGACCGCAGGCCCTGTGTACCAGATGGTTCTGGACCGCCATGCTTCTGAGCTGTTGTGTTTTTGTCTGATTCTTCTCAGTGCAGTGTGTCTTACCTTAATCCCTGCTTCAGGTTTGCTACATCTAGCTAAGCAGATAGTAAAAAGGCTCTTGGTGAGTGACTTCCCAGTTAGAAAGATCACGAATATGGGAATATTCATTGTGGAATTTGTCTTAGGTTTTTTAGAGTTAGATTTTTGGTTTAGTTTTCATTTCCCTGACTCTCTTCTATGCTGGAGAATTGGGGAAAAGAGAGAGACACTTGTGTGCCGGGCTTTGTTCTGGGTAACTTAGATTATCTCACTTAATACTTAACCTCACTGGATCATCACAGTAGTCTCGTGGATAGATACCATTATTTCTGATGAGGAAAATGAGAAAGACTGATGGAGACAGGATTTATCTGACTGCAGATCTCTTCGCTACTTTCCTGCCTAGCTATAGTCATCAGGTCTTGACATGCTGCCTTTCCCCTCTATGGTGCTACCTGACATTGTTAAGTAATTGATTTCTAGGGAAATTGTGTAAGTCTCGGGTTTCTAGTCCTTGGAGTAAAGGCGACTTTGAAGTAGGACGAATGGATGATACTTAGAAACAGTGATGTGCAGTTGTCGATCTCTGTTGTTTTTATGTGTTACAATGTGAAAAAATGTTGAAAGTATATCAGGATTAACTGTGAATTTTTCCTTTACAAGGAAGGAAAACTAGGAGAGTATTCCTTTAAATTATGAATGACAAGTAGATGATAAATGCTATATCCTTGGAGCAGATTTTTGTGGTTTTTGCTTTGTAGTAGATGTAGTTCAGCCACATGATTTTATTTGGGTGGCCACGTGGTGGTAGAAAGAACCATCCCTTGTCCCCAGACAGCATTATTCTGTTAGCAGAAGGATGAGCAAAGCAGAATAAATCACTCAGTGAGTGTATGGATATAACTGACGGGTACACACACAGATGTAGATTTATAGGTTTATAAGCCAATTGTACTATAAGGAATTGATCAAGTCCAGTACATTGTAATAATAAATAAGTCTATGTAGAAAAATTAAAAATAACAATTATTAATGAGTTGCTAATATATGGGGAACAATTTACTCATGGGACATTTTAAATGGCAGGTTTTCAGAGTAAACAGAGTGCATGTGGACATTTTACTGTTAAGATAAATTAACTCTTACATAAAGAAATTTTAGAACAGTACTTTAGGTTATGTGGTCTTGTTGTATAAGCTCTTCTTCCAATTAGTATGAAAATTCTTGCTTTAATGACAGAGTATTTTCTGATACACATTTCACATTTTCAGCTATAAGAAAACCTGTATTTTGAAGAGAATGATTTTTACACTGAAAATTGTTTTCTTTGCTCTGTTTACTTTCTGTGTAGTGGGTTTTTTCATTTTTGATTTTTGTTTTAGAACTGGAGCTTGATGTTTCCTATACCCTCTTCCATACATTTGATTTTAGCAGTGTTGTTGTCCCATTCTTACAACCTAAAAGCAAACACTTTTTTATGTTTGTTTTATGTTCAGAGAGTACTGCCAAAAAGTCAATTATAGCACCTGAAGAATCCATCAAGATTTAATATTTGAAAAGATACTTCAAGAGACCAAATAGTACTTCACTTAATTAGGGAATGATTGGAAACAACCCAGTCTCCGTGTACTGCCTTTCTTCCTAATAAATTATCTGTGTATGGTTTTCCCATCAATCTATTTAAAAATAGAATGCTTCTGTGAGCTTTAGGGAAATATTTTCATTTGAACTCTTTGCCATCTTAGTAATAGACATGATTCTTTTGCTGCCTGAAAAAGAGGTCAGTTTAATCTTCTATTTATTTATTTATCTATTTAGTAATTTTTTCATTTGCACTAATAACACATACTTATAAGAAGACATTTCAGTAGTCATTTTCATTTATATATTTTATTTGCCAATTTCCTTCACATATACTGTGTACAAATGTGTATATTTTTATACCTTTATCTTCATTTCTGAACTAGCAGAACAATAGTGACTGTGTTCCAGAGTCCCTTCTGCCTGCTCTGGTTGTTTTGATCTGAGATTTATAATTCAGCTTTCCTCCTAAGAATTTTTGGCACTTGTGCATATTCTGCTGTACAGACACACACATGGATTTTCTTCTGGATTTTTTGGCTGGCAACTAAAATTTCTATTTTTACCTTATTTCTTTCACACTACTGCTCGGATTGCAATGCTGCAGGCAAACCGCATGTTTTATCTTTAGTCGTTCTTTTCTTCTTTATCACATGTATCCATCTTCTTGCAGTGATCGCACATCAGTAATGTTATTTTTATAATTCTAAAAGTAATGTCTCTAAATATCATGGTGGGAAATGGTAAGTGTTCTCATTACTTCGAGAACATTGCTTGTATATTAACTTCATGTTTCTTCATTTAAGCACCTGTTCTTTAGAGCTCTACTTTGTGTTCATAGATACTTCATCCTCCTGATTTGATAAGGAAATTCGTATTTTTTCTATGTTTCTAGATGTATATATCTAATGTGCATCTCCATCTATATTTGATTTCTTTTGCATCTTGTTGATTTCTAGATCCAAGTTGGAAGAAATATGGATCTAGCCATGTAGGGTCCGCCTCTTAACTGCTTTGTTCTTTGTCACAGCTGCTACTTATCTTGCATCTTCTGCTACTGAATGCTGTACTTATAATCAAAATTATTTCTGCTCTGTGATATTTGCCAGGTTTTCATCCAGGCTGTGATCTGCCTTCTGATTCTCATGGCACAATACAAATGGCCATAATTATTCTCCTTTAAGTGCTAGAAGCTTCCAAATATTTTGAATTTTCTCTTATTTTTTTTATTAGGGTGCAGCATAGATGCCAAGCAAGTTGAGGAACAATCTGCAGCTGCAAATGAAGAAGTACTTTTTCCTTTCTGTAGGGAACCAAGTTACTTTGAAATCCCTACAAAAGAATTTCAGCAGCCATCACAAATAACAGAGAGCACTATTCATGAAATCCCAACAAAAGACACACCAAGTTCCCATACAACAGGTGCAGGGCATGCTTCATTTACCATTGAATTTGATGACAGTACGCCAGGGAAGGTCACTATTAGAGACCATGTGACGAAATTCACTTCTGATCAGCGCCACAAGTCCAAGAAGTCTTCTCCTGGAACTCAAGACCTGCCGGGGATTCAAACAGGAATGATGGCTCCAGAAAATAAAGTTGCTGACTGGCTAGCACAGAACAACCCTCCCCAGATGGTGTGGGAGAGAACAGAAGAGGACTCCAAAAGTATTAAAAGTGATGTTCCCGTTTACTTGAAAAGGTTGAAAGGTAAAGTGAATTGATCATTTCAGAACTTCCTCTTTTGTGATAAAGAAAATTCAGTCTTCACAGTTAACCAAAATACTCCTAGATAAATAATTATATGGTAGGAAATGTCAGCTTTTCAAAGCTCTGTATTTGCTTTCAAAGCAAGCCATACTACCCTTGTCCACCTCACTCATTAAAAACAGTCTGTCTTCATTTTCCTGCCAAAAACAGATTGGTTTCGTGAATTTAATTTATGCCTTTAAAAATGTTTCTTTTTCCTGTGGAAATAAAACATTCATTTCTGTTCACCAGCGGAATTCCCTAGAAGACAATTCTCATCGTTTCCTTGACTTAAGGAAAAGCTCTATTCAATTCTGTTCTTCTCTGTTGTGATGCTTCCAGTAAAATGTCAGTGTCTAGATTTTGAAAGAAGTTACCAGCCATTTGATAATGGGCCAGAGGTTTGCATTAGTAATTCAGTGACATTGTTGGTAGTGTGCTTCCAGCTTTTCTCAGCAGTTACTCATGAAACAAAAACTTTCGGTCTAGAGATACTGCAAATCAATTGAATCAAAAATGTTTTTGATAGTAAAACTTAAGAAATCACTGGGGCACCTGGGTGGCTCAGTGGGTTAAAAACTCTGCCTTCAGCTCAGGGCATGGTCCCAGGGTCCTGAGATCGAGCCCCACGTCGGACTCTGCTCGGCAGGGAGCCTGCATCCTCCTCTCTCTGCCTGCCTCTCCACAATTGGGTGTTTGTTTGTGAAATAGTATATGCTCATTAGTGTAATGCCTGGCCACAATTAGTCAAATATCTATACCTGTGTATCAGGGTATCATCTGAATGATTTTTCCATTGTTTTGCTAATTAGGTATATTTTAATTACCCTATCTTAATTTTATTTAATAAGCTATCTTTAAGAGGAATGACTGCATGCTCATCTGGCCATTCTGTTTCTATACAAGGGGTTAATGAGCTTAAAAAAAATGCTCATTGAGGTTATTATATTTCTAATACTTTACCTGGGGACTTCATTATGAAGCAAGTGCTCAATAATTTGAATATACTATGAATGACTTCACTATCACTGTTCAGACTAACCCTGACCTAACCAGTACTTTACGCCCTGGGATTTTGTTTGGTCAAGTAATGAGGAAATACCTGTTCTGATTTACTTCTAAGACATTTCAGGATTACCTAATTCTTTGTTGGGGCCTATTAGTATATCTAATTATAATCATAAGCAGTTACCTGGCATATATACTTTTCACATGTGACTGTTCCCTTTTCATCGACCAAATAATACTAAATGTGTAACTGAGAACCACGTATGTATCTCTGTATCGGCTAAAGCTCAAAAGTCATTTCCCATTTGGAAACTGACCATTTTCATGAATTTACAAATGGTACTAATATCCTAGTTTAATGTAAAAGGTAGCATAAACCTTGAAAATTTAGAAATGACATGGTCTTTCCTAAACTACTCTTAATAAATGTCAAAAAATTAGTTAAAAGATTCTTTAAAAAGCTACCGTTTTATGAGTGCTGTGAAGTGTGTAAACCTGGTGATTCACAGACCTGTACCCCTAGGGATAAAAATATATTATATGTTTATAAAAGATAAAAAATGAATAAATTTTTTAAAAAGCTATCATTTTAAAGCACCTTTATGCCATTGTTTTTTTTTAGTCGTCTATAAATATTGTCTATATTAGCTATTATTTTAAGCCATAAGTTTTAGACATTCTCTTCTTGACAAAGGCCCATTGTAAGCCTGACTCCAGAGGTTTTAATGCCCATATTCACACTGTATCTACATACACATTAATGATGAGATGTTTGTAAGCTTTACCAGAAACTATACAAATTACTGTGGTCCCTCAAAGTTGGTATATAGGTAGACATATTCCTGGATATTGTCATTGCTCTGAGCCCTTCTTTTGGATTTGCTTTCAGACCATTTTATAAACCATCCAAGAAAATGCCTTTATGAATGTAATACATTTTTGGTTCAAGTTCCATTTTCTTTCTCCAGACATATTTATAAATGACATTTGACTTTTCCCCAAAGGGAGATATGCCATCATTAGATAAAGATTTTCCATAATGTAGAATGTTGAAAGTGTATACATAGATTTTAAATAAAGGTAATTATGACAAATAGTAATTTTACAATAATTAGGCTTTCAGGAGTTATTTGAATCAGTCTCAGAAACTTGAAAGTAAGTAAAATAAAAGCAAAAAACTTTGCTCCTACAAGAGTAAAGTGCACGCGCTTTGGGACAGTGAAGAAAATAATGTTCACAAAGCCCATACACTTTTACCCTTTAGGAGAGTCGCAGCTTCTTTGAGCACAGCTTCTGACTTGGTGCAGCTAACCGACCCTAGAAAATACCTGACAGACTTGAGCGTGTTTGGGCATGGTTAATGACAGACAAGACAGACACTTGGTGAGGAGTTTCCTAGTGATTTGTTTGTTGTTGAGAACAAAGAGAAATTGCAGTTCTGATCAGATGTCTCACGTGGTTTAAGACAAATACAAGAAGGAATAATAATTTTTGAGAAAAAATAATGGCTAACCCATAAAGACAAGTTTTTAAACTAGAACTTAAAGAAAAGATGCTGAAAGGATCTGACACCGCTTAAGTGCCAAATTTTACATGTTGGTACAAGAATCGAATTCTGTAAAGTGGTGTTTTCATGTTGTGTCTATATGCAGCATAGGTTATTTGGTCTTATTATACAGGAAATATTAGAGTTTAGTCATTTCCGGCTTTTACAGACTGGATTCCTTTTCAGTTTATCCAGTGCAGCAATGAAATAGGTTGTAAAATAGCATGTTTTTTAGCGAGTTTTATATTTGAATTAGTGGTTTAGTTGGGTTTTGCATTCCATCCACTATCCCTGATTCCTAGCTTAATTACCTGAGGGTAGGGATTCCATTAATGGACACCTGTTTTGTTTTGTTTCTTTTCGTACTGCATTTTGAACAGTTCCTATTTTGAAGAAAGATTTTTCAGTTCTGCTCTTATCTGATGTTGCTAACATTCATCAGTTTTACTCTGCTGGGAGTGTTTCCCCGAACCCCTTCATGCTGGTTCCATTCTCTCCGTTTGTTTCCACAGCCTGTTATTTTTTCCGAACATTACTGTTTTTGTGTGTGCTCTTTCTCTCTTCTGAGTCTTCTCACACCTTTTGTGTCCCACATTTTGACAACCAGTCCTCTTGTGTTAAATCATTGGCCCCAATTGGTAACCTCTAACTTCATAAGAAAGAAACCCATGAGTATTAAAACTCAGCTTTTTCCTTTGGACGTGTGCCCTCTGCCCCTCCTGGCCAACAGGTCTTCAGTTCTGATCTTTGTCTTGCTTGATACCGTGTTATTCAGTAGGTATCAGATTCAGAGCTGTAACCCAGGAAAAGCTTAAACTCAGTCCTAGAAGCCAGGGCTCACTGCACCTAGTTGACTCAACTCATTTACACTTCTACAGAAGCCGTTATGGAAGCCCTCATTTGTGATTCAGTCTAAAACATGCAGAGCGTAATTCTTGACTTTTCAGTAAATGTATGCTATAATGATAGAATTATCATTTGATTATTTCTTCTAATGGACTTATTTAAGTACTGAGAATTCTAAATCATTGAAAAATCATTCCCATAAAGTTTCACATTGACTCCCTAGTGGAACTACGAAGGGTAACAGAAAACCTGTTTTCTGTAGGAACCTGATGTTTCAAAATTCAAATGTATTCTAACTTGACTCTATATGCTTTATAGAGAAGACAGATTTTAGCTGGTTATATTTAGCACCCTGCCATTTGCCCAGAAGGTGGTTACATTTATATAGGATTTCATAGACTATACTTTTCTGTGATAGGCCTTTAGCATGCTTTATTTAACTTTTTGAAGCCATCAGAGTTTAGAGCACAGTTGTAAGTTTGCCAAAATTCCCGCATCTAGAAAGACACTTGTAAAAAAAAAAAAAAAAGTGTGTAGTTAATTGGTGGAAACTACCAACTTGTATCTTACTAACATTTTGCATACTTTTTATTGAAAGTATGCTATACTTTTGCAAGTCCTGAACGTTGTTGAAAGTTAAAATTCATCCCATCTTTATAGTGTTTGCATTCACTTTTACTGTGTGGTGATAAACCTCTCCCGGATCCCCCTCTTTTCTCTTTGCCTCTCATGCTAGAAGTGAATTTTTGCTTGCTCAAACAGAGCGTAAGGTTTGGAGGCAGGATTAATGTTTATCAGTGTTACAAGTACAGACAGTCACAGCTGATACAGCATCGGTTATCTGTTCAGGCTTTGGTGAATCATTATAAAGTTAAAATTTGGAGAAAGAAAAGCAATCCCATTCAATTGTTTATAAAGGACCTCATTGTTGGTTGATAAAATTTGAATGTGAACATTGCAATGGAGGAAGTTTGCAGAGCCTGTTACTGAAAAGAACATATGACTTGGCTTGAAAAGGGGGAGGGGGCAAAAAACAACTAGCACTTTTGTATATGTGTCTAATTTTCTACATGGGATTTTTTCCTCCTCTATTATGTGGTTTCTTTTCTGTGCCCAGGAAATAAACATGACGATGGTACACAAAGCGATTCAGAAAACGCTGGCGCGCACAGGCGCTGCAGCAAACGTGCAGCTCTGGAGGAACACTTACGGCGCCACCATCCCGAACAGAAGAAGCTACAGAAGGCCCAGGCTGCTGAAAAGCATCAAGACCAAGCTGTTGTAAGTCAAACTGCTTTTATGATTGCATTCTTTGATGAAGACAATCCCAGAAAAAGAAGGTCCTATTCTTTTACTCAGAGTGCGGGAATCTTGTGTCGGGAAACTACTTACTCAGCACCACATACAAAACTTGAAAAAACAAAATCTCCAACAGCAGATGCCAAAGTGGTTTCTTTGTCTTTACAGACTAGCTCTACGCATCACAGAGGGGGGCATGGTGTTCCACATGGGAAATTGTTAAAACAGAAATCAGAGGAGCCATCGGTGTCCATTCCCTTCCTACAAACTGCATTGTTAAGAAGTTCAGGGAGTCTTGGGCACAGACCAAGCCAGGAGATGGATAAAATGTTAAAAAATCAACCTACTTCTGCCACTTCTGAAAAGGATAATGATGATGACCAAAGTGACAAGGGTACTTATACCATTGAGTTAGAGAATCCCAACAGTGAGGAAGTGGAAGCAAGAAAAATGATTGACAAGGTAAATAACTGGAATTTGGGGATGGTGGAAGTTTTCTTTCGGTGTATGTGAATGTTGGAAATTACCGGAGGGTCAGCATGACGTGTTTTCATGTAGTCAGCGGTGTTGGAACTGTAGGGCTTTGCGAGGGGCCTGCAAGACTAACAATAAAAGCAAAGTGCCTTCCGGTTTTATTCTGCTTATATCCTGAGCTTTTGCCCAGGTTTCTTATATTCTGTAGGTCTTTGGACCTTTTAAAGTTGTGTAAATTTAAGATAGAATTTTAAACCATGTACTTTGGTGACTGTCTTCACTCTGCATTTATGTAAAAACTATGAAACAAACCCAGGCTGCTGTGCCTCTGTTGATATCAACATAAATACCAGCTGATGATAGTTAACTACAGGTTTCCTGCTTACTCATTTCATGTCAGAAACATATGAAAGTGTGTATGTTTTAGTTGGGTTTTGTTCTTTGTCTTCATCTTCTTTTCTTTCTGTTCCCTGCTGCCTTTGGAGATAGAAGTGTATGAAAACAGAACGAGTTTCATTCTGATACTCTGCATTCAGCCACTTTCAGTGTATGCCCAGCCATGATGATTATTTACATTTTGGATTTGTTCTTTGATGTTCTTGGTTAATGCGTGTAATGATTGTTGTATGGTTTTAAAAGCAGTTTTTATTAATTTTGCCCATAGAAATGGAAAGTTGACTTTAGAACAGCTGTTTATATTACCCCCTAGAAAACAGCATCTTAAGTTTGGCTAAACAGTAACCTCTTGTTTAAGTTCTTATTACTCAGAGTGTGAACGGCATTTGCATCGACTGAGGAGCTCATTAGAAATATAAAATAATCTCAGCCTTGATCTAAATACACTGAATCAGAATCTGCTTTAAAAGCAGGATCTTCAGGTGATTCACACACACCTTAATGTTTGAGGTGCCCTAGTTTTAGATGAGCTAAGGGGCAGGGCTTTCAGGAGGTAGACAAGATAAACCTTTGGGAGCTGAGAAAATTATTAGGACTTGTGTTTACTTCTAATTTTTTAGTTTTTATTTACATTTGGGGGTATGTTCTCCAGTGTTTGCAATCTGTTGTTACATTGGTATATGTCTATAATTTCAAAGCATGCGTTTATGTGAGGAGCACACGCTCAAAAGTCTTTACCATTGAAGCGTACAGCTTCAAACTTCCGGGGCCCATTAGCCTAGGAAATAGGTGCTGTGTGAGCAGTGTTATGACAGTTGTTAATAAGAAAAATAAAACAAGAAAGAAACAGGTGAATGAAGTGAGTTTTCTGATTATACTAAAAGAAGTCTAAGGACACGGTGTTATCAAAGAAAATGCCGATGATTTTGAATTATTTTCATCATTGAGAATTAATAATGATATTTCTTTATTTTAAAGAAGGTTATTTTAAAGTTCTACATTTTCTCTCTGATTACTGAGAACAAGAATATTGCTATGTAAAATACTGTAAAATGCAAAATAACAGAAAAGGTTTTGGAAAGGAGAATAGTAAGAAGTTTTAAAATTCAGATTAATATTAATTTTATCTTCTTATGCCTTTGTTTGGTTTATGGATATTGTATTCATAGTGATCGGTGTTTTCTCCATGAGACTATTTCACACTGAGCGGTTCTGCTGTGGGGTTGAAGAACATCGACACTTGCAGACAGAGAGATGAGGACTGACTCTAACCTTGGCATGCACTACATAGGTGCCCTTGCCCTTGAGTAAACTAACCTCTTTAAACCTCTCTTTTTTCTCTAAAATGGAAGAAAGTTCACCAGGTCTTGTAAAAAGATGAAATCCATAAAATGCATATCACAATGCCTGTTTTATAATAAGATGTCTAAAAATGTTAGTGGTGTTGTGTCCTTACTAGGAATCTCCACGTGTGGATCTCTACACAAGGTACTGATCAGTCCTGGAAAGTTCTTTCAGCCTGAGTCAGATCTGGAGCCCAAGGGGAAGTGACAGTGCAAGGGAGCGGCCCATGCAGAACAACAGAAAGCCAAGAAAGAAGTCACTGGTACACACGAGACTCTTAGGAAAATGCTAGATAGAGAGGGACCACAAAACCTGGGGCCTACCTGCTGTCTGTGATCATCATAAGCAGCTTTTTTTCAATGGCAAATTACACAGTACCACTCTGAACAGAGAAAACTAAGATTTTAAAGTAGGATTCATTTAGGGAAGTAATAGCAGTGTGTGAATGAGTAGATAATTCAGAGTCATTCCCAGTTGGTATAAACCAGAAAACAAAGCTGCCCATAACTATAGGGGATAGCCACTGCATTATCTTGTGAATACAAAGAAAAGAACTGAGACTCTGCGAGTTGTGGTTAAAGCCAGAAGCCAAATTCAGGCTGAAATCAGGCTCTGGGAAACAAAAGCAGGGAAGCAGGCATCAAATGTCTGAAGGAGATGAGGTAACCTTGTGGGCATGGAGAAAACAAAGACCAAAACTAGCCAGAATCAAGGCCTTAGAAGCACTCAGGGAGGGTAGGAGCAATACAGGTGTCATATCAGATTGCTGGGACGAGTCAGGCGTGTGGACAGAAGTTGGAGCCTTCAGCCCCTTTCCACCTAGTATTTAATTGTTGCTTGGCCCTGAAAACTTCTGTGCGGTCTTTCCTTTTTTACCCCATCATTTGAGAGCTGGCTTATTTCATTGATTTATTCAGTTAGCAACCTTTATTCAATATCCCTTGCTATCCTTCATGATAGAGGAGAGAGATTCAAATTGGAAAGACAGAGTTCTTCCCCGCAGGACACAAGTCGATAGAGGAATGGAAGTATACAAGCAAAAACATGAATTAAAATACTGTGAATGCTCTGATAGCCATAAGCTATTGGAGGAAGGGTGCCAGTAATTCCCAAGAGAAGACAGTTCCACAGAGACTTTCCTGTCTGTCTGTTCACCTCCCCAGTACCATCTAACACACACGCGTGCACACACACGAATGCAAACTCCAGAATTGTGGGAACCTAGTGCCTGGTATTTTATATGTCCTCAATAAATACTGAATTTAATTGCCATCTGAGCTCATTCTTAAGTAGGTGGAATCAATCCTGTAACAGGGGTGGTTTTCCAGAAATATGGCGCAACCTGTTCCAGATACGGAGCATGGGAGTGTGGAGGACTTGTTCAGAGGACCCCAGTTATTTTAGAGAGATGAGATCTGACTAGATATTGAAGGCCCTTGTGTATCATAGGAAGGACTCGAGAGTTTTTAATGCTGGTGGGGGATCCCCGAAACTTTTAAATAGGGCAGTGACATCTTATCACCGTCAAAAGTGGGAAGAATGCATTGAAAATTGGAAAGACTGGAAGTAGAGAAGGCAGTTAAGGAACTGCTGACATGTCCAGTAGTCAGTTGGATAGAAAGGTATAGAAACATCAGGGCCTTAGGTAAGAGATCTGGGCTAACTTCCTAATTTGGAAAATATTAGAGAGTAGCTCAGTGCAAACTAATAGATGAGATTACTTAGAAAGAATGTGTAGAGGAGATGAGACCATGAGGTTCTTAGCAAGGTGGACAGGGGTGGACAAAGTGAGCAGAGGAGGCTAAAAAGAATCACCCAGAGGAGACAGAAAACCGAGAGAAAATAGCATGTTGGAATCAAAACTGTCAGAAGGAAGGGAGTAAGCCACAGCAGCACATGATACAGCGCTGAATACATTTTCAATTTTTCCCCAAAATAACACTGTACTCCTGGACCTAAAGAAGACAATGAAGAAAGGTATTTGCTTGTTAACTTTGTTAACTTAAGAGAAGTTGGATGCACTTAAAACAGGATCTCTCTAAAGAAATCATCAAGCTGAAATACCATATCTTTGTGTTGTTCTGCTGGTTGTAGTTAAAGGGTACTGAAGTGTCCCATCCCCAGACCTCAGGTTATGGGATTACAGCATTTTGGTTCATGTTTTTGTGCTGTTTGTCAGTAGATAACCTCATTTTATGCATTGTCCCCACATTCACTTCTTAGGATATTAACACAAATGCTTGTTATTTATAAAGACCTCTTGAGTTTTATGTCTAAGCTTACATGGACATGTGCTATAATAAGAAAGTGCTGTTGACTGCTCGGATTAAAGGTAACTGTTTTCCACAGTAGTAATAGCCTCCCCAGCCCTCCGTCCTTTGGCCTCCCTATGGTGTCTTGAGAATCTTCTGTAGTGCCGGCTGCTTCTTCCCACTCCTCCATCAAAACAGACACTGCTGAGGGCAGAGGAGGACGCGAGTCAGGGCTATGGCCTAGCCTTCCAACCTAAGGGAGAAAAACTTGTAGTGAGAACAGAAAGCTAAATATTAAATTAATGAAACAAATTTGGTCATTGTAGAAGGCTTGAGGCTCTATCTTGAAAAAAGTGTTTTCCATAAGCGTCATACCATAGACCAATTCTGCCAGATACTCTTCCTGCCCTGAGTTTCAGTTCCTGTCCATGTGTTCGTGGCAACATATTTCCCCCCAAATGCCCCTTAAGAGCATTTTCTGTTCTCTCATGGGCCTTGATCTACCCGTGCTGCTCTACAGGCAGTAGGTGGTAGGGAGGAATCCAGAACGAGGAAAGCTCTGACAAGACTGGAAACACAGGATGAAGAAAGTCAGTGCTGGATCCAGCTGGAAGCAGTTTGGGAGTTCAGGGCAAGAGTTTAGATTAGATCCAAGTTGGAGCCAAGGGAACCCTGAGAAACCACAGTCAAAATCTAGGTGACCACGCCAGACAGAACACAGAAAGGCAGCATGTCCCAGGTCCACTCGGCCACAGATTCAGGCGTGTGTTGGGGGGGGGAACCGAAGAACAGGAGATCAATGAACAGCCTCAAGCAGTGGAGAGGACCTTGATAATGGGCAGCATTTTGATTTGGGCTTAACATTTTCTTCAACTTCTTGCCAGGCCAGAAATAATCTGAGTTAATGGACCAAAGCAGATAGCCGTTGTTAGCTGGTGAATTCTGAGGGCTTGATTTTTCTTCCTGTTCTACTAATCTTTCTTGCCCTCTCTTCACTAAGCAATTTTTTAAAGGAGAGTCTTTGTCAGTGTTGACTTTTGGTCTCTCTGATTACTGCTCCTCTCCCCTTCTCAGCTCCTCTTCTCCGGCTGTGCTCGTCCCCAAAGCTTCACATCCGAGCCCTCACCTTTCTTCAGTCAGAAGCTTAACAACACTTAGTAGGCTCCCCTTTCTTCCTTCCTGTGTTATTATATGAAATCTTACTTATTTGCCAGCTCGTAGGACTTGCCCCCTACCGTGCCCTCAGCCCGTAAGCTCTTCTTGCGGTTCGCATGCCTTCCTCCTTCCTTCCCCTGCTTCAGTGTCGGAGGCTTTCTCTCCCCTCCTATCTCCAGTAGCCCTGCTGCTCACCTCTTTGTCCCTGTCCCGTGCCCATGTCTTATTTGTCCTTAGAGAACTCCCTTCTAGCTAGTTTACTTTGTGCCTGTTCTTTCTAGAATGACCTTACTTGTCTAGATCACTTCTATATTTCTTGTGCTTAGAAGAGTGCTTGGTATGTAGTAGACACTCAGTCTCTTTTTAATGAATAATGAGAACAAAGGCTCTGTGCATCCTCTTTCATTTTTGTTGGTGTCTGTGTGTGGTTAGCTATAGATTAGCTAATTTCATTAATGCATTTATAAATTGATCAGATTCGGCCAAGCCTCCACAAACAGGTTTTCCTATATTTTTTATTTGCTGAAACTAGTTTGTATCTTGATCTTAACGTAAACTTGTTCAAATGCATAGTTTAAAACCTTCTATGTGTTAGTATGAAAGCTCCAAAAGAATACAGGTTTTATCAGAAGAAATACACGTGTAAGTTTCAGAGGAATTGCCTTGATAAGTAGAAGGCTGGAGATGCCTTGGAGTTTCTAGCAATACCCAGCTAGCAGCTTAGCGCTTAAAAATCTGTGTAGCAAGGAAAAGGTAAGATGGTCATGGATGAGCCAGCATATTTTAGGCATGAAAGGAAGGAATGCCTGTCAAGGAACTGAGCCCTAAAGAGAGAAATTGGACATTTTAACTGTAGATGCATGAAATTAGACCTGAGCATAATTCAAAGCTAGGAAAGGAGAAGCTAGTAGGAAGAGAATGCTAAGCAGTGCGGAAAAGGGAAGAGGGACAGATAGAACACTCCTAGGGCTAGGGCGTGTGAAGAATGAGGGACCACAGGTGGGCTCAGGGAGGGGACAGATCCAAGCACGTGTTTACACAGGGAGAAGTAAAAGGGAAGATCAAACTAGATGGTGCCTTTTTAAAGAAATTGAGGCAGTGTCATTCACATGACGTTCACCATTTTGGCCATTTAAAGTGTGTTGGCCTTTAGTATATTCACATTGTGTGACCGTCAGCGCTAATTCACGGCATTTTCTTCCCCCAAAAAAGAGATTCCCTACCCACTCCATTTCCCAGCCCCTAGCAACCACTCATCTACTTTCCATGTCTGTGGATTTGCTGCTTCTGGGCTTTTCACGTAAGTGGACTCATACACCACGTGGCCTTTTTTGACCTACTGCTTTCACGTGGCCTGTTTGCAGGGTTCATCCATGATGGAGAATGTGTCAGTACGTCAGTCCTTTTTATGATACCGTTCCTCAGTTGCTAATTTAAAATAAGCCCAGAAAAGTTTAATGTTTAGCCTACCGTTATGTTTCTCATTTCTCTGGAAAGATGAAATCTTTCAACTGATTTGGAAATTTTTTTAACTAATAAATTAAGGACTATTGCTGTTGAATTACCATTTTGCTCTGCATTTGTACCTGTCACTAAATTTATATGCAGAGGCAGTTCTTACCCCTTTCTCCACACCTTTTCACACTGGTCTCTACTTTGCCACAATAAGCAAAACCCCTTACCTGACGTCACCAAATAGAGTTTGACCTCTCTTTACAAGTATTTAGTCAGTGGGATATTTACCCCCATGAAAACTGACCCTGTATTCTTTGGTTTGATATACCATTATTCCGCCCCTCCTCCAATTTCAGAATTAGACACTGTGGACGTTTTCTGAACAGTCCAAGCTTTTTAAATAATAGTGACGATGATAATACGCCACGTGGTTTTTTAAAAAAAAACAAGGTCAAACTTTTCACAGGCTTGGTTTGTACCACACATACTGGCCCTTTTTCATCTGGAGAACATTCATGTCTTTAAATTTGAAACTAAATTCTAAAAATATAGTCTGGTTCTTACAGAAATGTTGTTTTAACTGCAGAGTGCCTCTGCATGGCTCAGGTGACATTCTCTTTTCTTTATAAGCCTCCTATATTAGACCTCAGCTCTCTGAGAGCAAGGACTAAGTTATACATATTTTTGAAGCCCCTACAGTGGCTAGCCCTGTTGCCTGCAAAAAATAGTAAGTACATACCTCAGGAACAGGTCGTTAAAATTGTTTAGAAGAACCGCTGAGATACAGATGTGAAATCCCAACTATCATGATAGTGAGATGCCGAATATCATATGCACACATCCAAAGGAAAAGAGAGAGGACGTGTTCCGTAATTCTTGGAGTAGGATGGTGAGCAAGTATGGTCTTCTTACCCTAAACCTTAAGGCCACAGCAGGGGTCACAGTCACTCCCCAAAAGAGAGATGCGCATCTGCCTCCATCAGGAGACCTAGAGGCGTGAACATTCCCCACCCCCGAAGATGACTGAGTTATCTTTAAGCATCTGCCAGGCCCAGAGAGCAGATAGTGCAAGTTCAAAAGGAAATTTTCTGTTCCCGTCCACTCCTCCTTTCTTTTGGAAGAATTAGAAACTGACTGGCGAACTTGGGGTGGGAGGCTCTCTTATAGAGGAAACATAATACCTAGACAGGTATCTGATCTCTCTCTCTCCCTTCCTCAGTCTAGACTTTTAGTCTTAAAAATGAATATCTGAATGAGAGAATCTGATTTTGTACTACATCACGTTGGGGGCTGTGACTGAGCCCGGGAAAGGGAGGAGAAGCCTGAGCCCGGGGTGGACACACACTACACTGCATTTGTGAAAGAGAGATGACAGGGGAGCAACTGCCTGTGGTTGGAAATCGAAGGGAAGCCTCGGATGTGGATGAAATCATCCAGGGACGGAGGCTACAACGAAAAGACGGGAAAATCTAGCAAACTTAGGTTTCAAGTCTCGTCCAACGATTGGATCCTATGGCAGATTGTACGTGCTTTTTGAAATGTGAAAAAACTAATAGCTTTAAAGCACACAGACACATTATAAGATGTTTACATCCTCTTTGTTTTCACATGAAAATTCTCACAAGTGAATGTTTTTGTAGCACGACACGAAAAGGATAGGGTTCCCAAGATGGGCAGTCATTGCTACCATTAATTTTTCAAAACACTCAAAAAAATACAGGTAGGAATTTGGAGACTTCTTTCCCCCACAGTCGTGCCTCAGGCCCTGTCACTTGTTTGGGAAACAGACGATGATTTAGAAACTCTGACAGGTGTATGCACAGCTGTGTCTGATGCTTTACAAGGCACCTGTAGAAAAGTCATCGAAGTATCCTCTCTGTACAGGCTCAGCCCTTTTCCCCCAAAAGCATCACTTCTTTGCATGTATTTTGTTATCATTTCAAAGGAATATCAGTGATTTGGAGAGATCTGTTATGTTTTACTTGAAACTGCTGGTGCTTAAATGTTTGAGGAACACAAATTTTGCAAGTCCATTTTGAGTATGAATTCGAAGTAATTATCACCAAATCAGAAAATCACCTGAGCTCTTTTATATGTAATATACCAGGTAGCACGTGCAAACACACACTCACATGTGTGTGTTTTTATCTTTACTTGCAAACTGGAGTTAGATTCCCGCCCCCCCCCCCGTAATTATAAAAATAAGGAAATAACTTTGGAGGTCAGAGACTTGAGTTAGAAATAATACTGAGTTTTTATTCTAAGGCAGTCAGAGGTAACTCAAGTAGCTCTGATGCCTCCAGAATGCTGTGGACACCGTTCCACAGCATTCTTTACTGTTGTGGTTAAACTTAACAATTCTGCTGTTTGACAAAATGAAACAGGTTTGTTTTTTCCCTTCTATAAACTCTGCTTCTGTGTATTATTAAAATCCACATTTGATTTAAAGTTAGCAATATACAGTTCACTTTAAAGCAGAGATAATTCAAATATTGAATGGTTCAGCAGTATTAAATCACAATTCTTGAAAACTGTAGTTATACTTGAATTAAATATTAAGTAATAAGGCCATCTAGTGGTAAAATTTCCAAGTTTTAGTTAAGAATTTGAAAATCTGTTGTCTCTTTCATTAAATGTGGGCTTTAGAATTTATCAGGTATATTGTATAATCATTAAAAAGGTTTCTAGAAAAGAGTTTAACCTAGGGTATTTTCCCCTTTTTATAGCAAAGAAGGCCCTTTGGTTATGTTCTAAAGACCCTTTCTACAAAGCACGAAATTCAAACACATAATATTTTTCTTGACTGTAGTAATTAGAGCCACAAATAAAGTCTATAAATAATAAGCATTGGGAATGAAGAAACTTACTAGTAAAATGGAATATTAAAGTTTACCTATTATAACCCTTCTCCAGTCTGTTTGAAAACCCTATTCTCCAGCCTGTTACCGTACCAGGAAATCAGTAAGATCAGATCCTGCCCTTGATCGAGCACATGATTACTGGTCTCTGTGTTTAAGTGTCCCACAAGTATTGACAGTACTCCACCTGCTTATTGAAAATCCTGATCTGTGAGAGGAGACCCAGGATCTGCCTTTCAAAGGCCTTTTGATGAATTTTTAGGCAAATAAAATTTGAAGATCATGCTGTACTCTATACCAAGATCACACAACAAAATCTGATATTTGGGACCTTAAAAAATTCCAAGTATAATTTGAATTCATGTATATAAATGTTACACTTTTGTTGGGGAAAGAACCAGTGAAATCAGGCATATGTTTACAGTTTTGCAACATGATTCTCAAAAATAATAGAGCAAAGAGACAAGCTAGAAACAAGCTGAAGTAGTATTCTTTCCTAACTCTGCATTATTATAATATTTAACGTTATTAACCTCTTTTAACAAATCAGATGTAGTATCCTGGCTGTTTATTATCAAACAGTACTTGGCTAAATATTAAAAAGGATAGTCTCATTTACTGTGAAGTAAGCTGCCACAGCCCAGTTTTTCTTTCCAACTCTCACTTCAGTTGGACGTTGCACTGTCCTTAAACATGTTTTCCTCACTAGTGAATTACCCATCGAAATTAATTCAGAGTATTTTTATTTGCCTCTGAAGTTACTGATACTATTCCTAGTAATCTGGTGCTCAGACTTCTCATTTATAAAATAATTTCTCCTCCTAGGTATTTGGAGTAGATGACAATCAGGATTATAATAGGCCTATTATCAATGAAAAGCATAAAGATCTGATAAAAGATTGGGCTCTCAGCTCTGCTGCAGTAGTAATGGAAGAAAGAAAGCCACTGAGTACACCCGGATTTCACAACTCAGAGGTACACATCCCTTCCTCCTATGTAACTTTTAGACAAAAATGTAAATTTTTTATCATTTTTGTAATTACATTATTTTAAGTAATTTAAGTAATTGATACATCCCCTTGAGAGTCCTTCTAAAAACTAAATTCTCACAAATTAATTTGTTTCGAATAAAAGCCTGAAGCAATTTTGCAGTAATTCTGTTTCAGTTTTGTTGTTACGTTCTTTTCAATTATGTTATTATATTCATCGTGAAAGGAAAATGTTAACTTCAGAAAGCAGTTAGTAAGTTACATGCTTACTGCTCTGACTGGTATTATGAGAGAAAACAAAAAAACATACATTGCTTACACTTCCTAGGAGGGCATGTAGTTAGCATGGACAGGCCTGACTATCATGCCAGACAGAACTTTCATATGTCAGTACGTGCGGGTACGGTGCATCTGGATGTGATTTGGGTAACATGAAGTTAACCAAGGTTGCCTTGACTAACAAAGTCAGGGAGTCAGTCTGGTACAGTAGAGCCAGGAAGACCTGAGTACAAATCCAGAGCAGCCACGTTTAACAGAGTGCCTTAGTATTGGGCAATGCCCTGTTTCAGCTGCAATTTTCTCACAAACAGGATTGTTGATAAAGCCTGTTTACAGTTAAGTCTGACCCTCTTGGCAGAGTAACTGCCCGAGATTTATGCCCTCAACAAATAGTTCTTCCTGTACTGGAAATGATACTAGAATGTCATTCCACATTGTTAAGTCAAAGAGAAATGTGAAAGATGTATGTAACTGAGAAGTATTAATTCATTATAATTTATTGAGACAGTAAGAGCTAACAACCAATAGGAGCTTTCTTGTGCCGTTTCACGAATAAGGAAAAGAAGATATGTAGAAATTAAGTTGACAAAGGTCACAAAGCGTGGTACCTATGGAGCCAGAATTTGAACCGTAGGAGGCCTTATTTTCTTAACTCATTCTCTTACTCGTTGTGCCATACTGTCTCTCAGGAAATTAGGTGGTTTAAAATCTACAAATGGTAAATAAATATACAAGTGGTAAATAAAACAAAACCTAAAAGTATAAATAAATTATAAAATAAATGTTACATTTGCATGAGTTGTAAATAAAATATTTCAATAGACAGGTGAATCCACCTGTTTTATGTTAAAATTGTCCCTTTTAGTGGTCTGCTTTTCCCTGAAGGCAATTATGTATTTTAGTGTTCTTTTTTCTTCCTCAATCTTAGAGAATTTTAATTCTAGTTTCTGTTTTATAAGATGCCAGATTTCCTTACTGAAAGCAAATGATACTTATCAAGGCAGTGTTTGGGTTTTCTAATTGCTCCAGCAACAATTCTGATGAACATGAACTCTGTAAGACCCCCCCCTTCCTTCTCTGTCCCCTCCACCCATGCAAGTGGACTTTATATGTAGCCCCAGTATGTTGCACCAGCCTTTGAAAGAGTCACCCAACCAGGCCAGGAGAACCTCTTGACAGAATAGTTCTCCTATCGGTGAAGGTGTGAGTGGCTCTGGTACTTGCTTCAGGCTGAGAGCTGTGGGCAGTTGGCACAGACTCTTGAAAGGGAGTTCAAGGACTCAGCAGGCTTTGGAGGACTCCTTAGGCTTCACTGTATGTATGTCACTAAATACCTACTATTTGAACCTATTCATGAAATCGTGTATGTAGTCTGTGTGAAATACTTCATCAGTTTTTAGCCTATCATCCTTAGTAGTAAATCCGATACTTAAGGTATGTTTTGAATAATTCGTAATACAATTTTGATTATATTACAGTCTCAAAATGAAGCCTGAACTTAGATTTTTCATGAGGTAACAGGATTTTTTTCTGTACTTCCTAGATCTCCCACATTAAATGCTTAGATTGCCCTGGTATTAAAAATTACCAGTATATGCCCATGAGCCTGTGGAACCATATCATGAATTAAATTCCATTTCACACTTGACTATAACGATTCAAAGAGCACTCACCTTAAGGCCAGATCTAGTCATGCACAAGTCGAGATTCAGACTAGTTAACAGAAAAATTCTTAAAGGCTGAGTGATTTCTGGATTCTTCTGGAAACAGTAAAGTGTTATAAAAAGAAGTCTTAAGCTTTGGGTTTGTTTTTAAAATCCCCGAAGACATGATCTGGCAGATTTAATACCCCTTGGGACTCTGGATCCAGTCTGATTCCTAGAAGCACCTAGAGGGCTAGAGAACCTTCAGGCTCCTGTTGCAGAGAGTGAAGTAGAGCCAGCCGCACTGTCGTGGCCCTGAGGCTGCAGAAGCAGACCCAGGTTCGTCCAGCCGCAGTGAATTTGAAGCTCCAAGTGTTTATTTTAGTGCCATCATTAGTATTTAATAAGTAGAGCAAATTATACTACGTCCACAGTAATAATAACATGTGGTTAAAGGGGTACCTAGAGAATCTTCATTCTAAATGTGAGGAAATTTAATTAACGATAATATGGCGACATGAGATTTGAATATGGCTTCCTATGACAGGATTATGAGACTACATAGAACTGACTAAATAGGCTCTGATTTCATTCCCTTATTTTTCTCCTTTAGGAAGGCACGTCTTCATCTGGAAACAAACGCTGGGTTTCACAGTGGGCTAGTCTGGCTGCAAATCATACAAGGCATGATCAAGACGAAAGGATAATGGAACTGTCTGTACCTGTCCCTTTAGAGAATGGTATTTTCTTTCTCTCTCTCGCTCTTTCTTTTTTGTGAATCACACATGGTTGTTGTTTTTTTTAAACAATCTAGGGGTGCCTGGGTGGCTCAGTGGGTTAAAGCCTCTGCCTTCAGCTCAGGTCATGATCCCAGGGTTCTGGGATGGATCCCCGCATCAGGCTCTCTGCTCAGCAGGGAGCCTGCTTCCTCCTCTCTCTCTGCCTGCCTCTCTGCCTACTTGTGATCTCTGCCTGTCAAATAAATAAAATCTTTAAAAAAAAATCTATAGTGAGAAGTTAGTTAAATTTAAGTAAACATAATCATATATTCTCATGCTTATACTACATACATATGATTGTATTTGCACTAATAATGCAAATACCGTTAAAATATAACTGAAGATAAGAGATAATTTGTAGGTGAAACACATATACAAATTCTTATCTATGACATATATATATAAATGAAAATTTTAAAGTAAGACTAACAATAGTTCCAAATTATAACATTAATTAATATCATTAATACAGCAAATATGTTAATACTTTTGTATTTAAGTAAAAAAAAATACAATTCAATAAAAAGAACTAAGACACTTAATTTACTTTTTGCAAGTCTATGCAATGTGATTTTTATTGCCTTCTAATATTTCTGTGAACTGAAATAAAAAGTTTCTTTTTTTTTTTTTTTTTTTTAAAGATTTTATTTATTTATTTGACAGAGAGAAATCACAAGTAGATGGAGAGGCAGGCAGAGAGAGAGAGAGGGAAGCAGGCTCTCCGCTGAGCAGAAAGCCCGATGCGGGACTCGATCCCAGGACTCTGAGATCATGACCTGAGCCGAAGGCAGCGGCTTAACCCACTGAGCCACCCAGGCGCCCTGAAATAAAAAGTTTCTTTAAAAAAATGAAATTTTATGCCTCTAATGATTTTATTATGTTCAGTTGATTGCATTCTTAATTAGAAATAAAACCCTCAAGGAGAATTTCCATGTGGATTTTTATCTGTATTCTTAGTTTTATTATTGTTGAACATGGAAGTGGAAATTTATTTTGTCTCTGGCTTATGGCACCCCAAAAATATGGTTTAGGAATTTTGTAAACACTACTCTGCAAACATTTGAGCAAGGTGCATAGCAATGTACTAGAAAAGCTTTATCACTGATTTACTATAGAAATTAGAAGTAATTGATAGTATTACCAAATATCTTTGGAAAAGACCGAGTGATTTGGGCATTGATTAACATAAACTGGTCACCTGTTGGGAAACAAGAAACCCGAACAGAGGGGTCAAAGGAGCTAGGTAAACTTACCAAGAATCCATTATGAATTAGTCAGGTTAGCTGTAGGAAGCAAAATTCAGCCCTCGTTATATAACAAACCAGCTGCCCCTTCATTATCTTGTTTCAACATGTTTTATCATCTTCTAAATTATTTAGATAAGCTGATAATTTGACTTGAATCCTAAGTACTCTTTTTTTTTTTTAAGATTTTATTTATTTATTTGACAAATAGAGATCACAAGTAGGCAGAGAGGCAGGCAGAGAGAGAGAGAGAGAGGAGGAGGAAACAGGCTCCCTGCTGAGCAGAGAGTCTGATGTGGGGCTCGATCCCAGGACCCTGAGATCATGTCCTGAGCCGAAGGCAGAGGCTTAACCCACTGAGCCACCCAGGCACCCCTGAATCCTAAATATTCTTGTTAAACATTCATCGCATGCATGTTAGGAACATTACAATGTGAGCAGTGCTAGAAAAATACAAAAAGATAAAACAGCGAGTACATTTTAGGTGCTTCTGGCAGCACTACAGAGATGAGACACCGTAAAGTCACTAATGGCTAAAGTTGAATCAGGAAATTTAGTGGCAGTTTTCCTGCATCATAACCATCATATTATTGTGAAGTTTAAATGTTCAACTTTCAGAATTATGAAGTGATAAAAGACTCACAGAAACTATGTCTTGGGTCACCTGGGTGGCTCAATGGGTTAAAGCCTCTGCCTTTGGCTCAGGTCATGATCTCAGGGTCCTAGAATCCAGCCCCGAATCTGGCTCTCTGCTCGGCAGGGAGCCTGCTTCCTCCTCTCTCTCTGCCTACTTGTGATCTCTGTCAAATAAATAAATGAAATCTTTAAAAAAAAAAAAAAAAAAAAGGAAAGAAAGAAATTATGTCTTGGTCATCTTATCTCCACTTACCCCCAAAGATGAGAATGCTTTATATGTTAATTTCCTTTATCTCAGAAATGCATTCCAGGTACAGCAGTCAGGAAAATCCTTAGGTATTCTCAAATTCTCTCACATAGAAACATCAAATCATATATTTTCTCATTGTCTTCTACTTAATCGTGAAAAGAAAAAATGACCTTGTATTCCTATATGAGGCATTAATATACTGGAAGACCATAATTTAAAAAATCCCTCAGTTTGTAAAAGTATGATAAGTCCTGTTCTCTTGTTTCACACTTAAAATTTTTTAAATTCTTGGGGTACCTGGGTGGCTCATTCGGTTAAATGTCTGACTCTTGATTTTGGCTTAAGTCATGATCTCGGGGTCCTGGGATGGAGCCCTGCTCTGGGCTCTGGGCTCTGTGCTCAGCCCCTCTCCCCTCTCATGCTCTCTCTTTTTGTCTCTCTCATAAATAAAATCTTTAAAAAAATTTTTTTAATTATTTTAGTCAGTGTTAAATTTTTATTTAGAGAACCTTCTAAAGTTGTGCGTTTTCTGTTTACTTAAGCTATTCAAACTTGTAATTCTCTCAGATAGCTAACAATGCTCATTAAAAACTCAACCAGAGGCACCTGGGTGGCCCATTTCACGATCCCAGGGTCCTGCAATCAAGCCCCACGTCAAGGGCTCCCTGCTTGGCGGGAGACCTGCTTTTCCCTCTCCTACTCCCCCCTGCTTATAATCCATCTCTTGCTGTCTCTGTCAAATAAATAAATAAGATCTTTTTAAAAAACAACTAGAACTAGATATAGGGGCGCCTGGGTGGCTCAGTCAGTTAAGCGGCTGTCTTTGGCTCAGGTCATGATCCAAGGGTCCTGGAATCGAGTCCCACATCAGCCTCCTTGCTCAGCCGGGAGCCTGCTTCTCCCTCTGCTTGCCACTGGCCTGCTTGTACTCACTCTCTCTCTGATTTAAAAATAAAATATTAAAAAAAAAAAAAAAACCTAGATATATTTCTTTTTTACGTTCAACACGGGCTTGAACTCATGACCCTGAGATCGAGACCTGAGCTGAGAGCAAGAGTCGGATATTTAAGCCACTGAACAACCTAGAAATATTCTTCTATACTATGTAATTGAAAGTGTTTATTAGGCATTCTCTGTGCAATTCTGCAAAATTTTCTTCAGCAAAATTTCACGGACCTTACAGAAGCAAGAAGGAACACAGTGACCTTCCCTGCCATAAAATACATTGAGAGAAAAAGGAACAGATGGAAGATTAAGAACAGATGACCCCAATTTTCATCTCCTAAAACACTCCCCCTATTAATAATCTGCTTATTTGTACATCGTGGCCTCATACTTGCTTTTGAAACTACTCTGTCACAATGCTGGTGTGTTTATTCAAAGTTTTCTTGTTATACAAAGCCGTTTCTTAACAGACACTGCAAAATCTAACGTAACATGTTACTCTTTTTATTTGTACTTTTTTTTGCCCTCATAATGTCTCCTTTGTGGTTTTGTGTTATAGATGCAGATATCAGTGAGTCTGGCATTTCAGTGAGAAGTACGGGGTCGGCCACTTCCTTGGCTAGCCAGGGAGAGAGAAGGCGACGTACCCTTCCCCAGCTTCCAAATGAGGAGAAGTGTCTTGAGAGCTCCAGAGCCAAGGGTATGACACAGAGGTCAGAGATCGGAGAAAAACAGGACACAGAACTCCAGGAGAAAGAAGCGCCAGCACAGGCCTACCAGAAGGACAAACAAGATGCCGACAGAGCCCTAAGTAAGATGAGCAGGGCCGTGAATGGGGAGGCCACCAAACCCGGCGGAGATGGTAAAATCCTGCTTCACTTGGGCAGCTTGTCTGGGAAGGACAAAAGCGAAACCGAGAAGGAAACTTCTTTGGTAAAGCAGACATTAGCTAAAATTCAGCAGCAAGAACAAAACGACCAGGTCCAGTGGACGCCTACCAAGTTGTCCGCTTCCAAGAACGTTTCAGGTCAGACAGATAGGTGCCGGGAGGAATCTTTCAAACAGGAGTCACAACCTCAAGAAAAAATCCCAGGACACTCTGCAAGCAAAGGAGAAAGGGTGACACAAAACGAGGGCAAGCGAAGAAAAGCTGAGGACGTTCTCAAAGGTCAGACTCCAAAGGGCGGAGAGAAGAAGGAATCCTCCAAGTCCTTGGTGCGGCAAGGAAGCTTCACCATAGAAAAACCTAGCCCCAACATCCCCATAGAGCTTATTCCCCATATAAATAAGCAGACTTCGTCTACACCGCCTTCCCTGGCGCTGCCAGCTGTCAGCAGAATACGGGACAGGAGCGACTCGATGGACACAGACTCTAGTATGGACACCACCCTTATTCTCAAAGACACAGAAGCGGTGATGGCTTTTCTGGAAGCCAAACTGCGTGAAGATAATAAAACTGACGATGGCCCGGACACTCCCAGTTACAACAGGGACAACTCGATCTCCCCAGAGTCGGATGTGGACACCGCGAGTACAATCAGTCTGGTCACGGGCGAGACCGAAAGAAAGTCAACCCAAAAGCGAAAGAGTTTCACGAGTCTCTACAAAGATAGGTGTTCCACGGGTTCTCCTTCGAAGGATGTGACAAAGTCATCATCTTCAGGTGCTAGGGAGAAAGTCGAGAAGAAAACCAAAAGTCGTTCGTCAGATGTGGGCTCAAGAGCGGAGGGTCGTAAATTTGTACAGTCCAGTGGACGAATGAGACAACCTTCTGTGGATTTGACGGACGACGACCAGACCTCCAGCGTACCTCACTCTGCCATCTCCGACATCATGTCCTCGGATCAGGAAACTTACTCTTGTAAATCTCACGCCAGGACGCTTACCTCAACGGACGAGCACGCACATTCCAAACTGGAAGGAAGCAAAGTGACGAAATCCAAGACGTCTCCCGTAGCGCCGGGATCCTCCGGTAAGCCAGCCACCCTCCCCAGGCCGCGGCCCACCAGGACTTCCCTGTTGCGCAGAGCCCGACTCGGCGAAGTGTCCGACAGCGAGCTGGCTGATGCCGACAAGGCCTCGGTTGCTTCTGAAGTGTCCACAACCAGCTCCACGTCGAAGCCGCCCACGGGAAGGCGCAACATCTCTAGGATTGATCTGCTGGCGCAGCCTCGGCGAACGAGGCTTGGCTCCTTGTCCGCCCGCAGTGACTCTGAGGCCACCATCTCTAGAAGTAGCGCCTCCTCTCGGACTGCGGAAGCCGTCATCCGAAGCGGGGCCAGATTAGTACCTTCAGATAAATTCTCACCTAGAATTAGAGCTAACAGTATCTCTCGACTGTCCGACTCCAAGGTCAAAAGTATGAGCTCAGCACATGGCTCTCCTTCAGGTAAATTGTACGCTAATTACAATATTAGCGTAATATTTCGTTCATGTTTTAGGTCTCCTTTTTAAAAATAAAATTAGATGTCTAGTGTGACTTCTAAAAATATTCAACAGAAAGGTTGTGCTATAAGAGGGTATTTTCTCCTATAAAAAGTATTTTAGTTAGCTCATTAGTAAATAGAAAGTTCAGAACTGACCCACACTTTCAATGAATGCCCTGGAGCAAAATAGTGATTTCAAAATGAGGACCTATTTTGGAACCTTAGTATCTGTATTCATGTGTCAAATTAGATGAGGAACAATATCTGTAGTAAATAGTAGGGATTAACATTGTCCTGCCGAAAGCAGTGTTTGATTTTTAAATATCCTCACCTGGTTCAGAACCCTTAATCTGAAGAAGGGCAGGATACCCTTTATTATTCCTTGAGAGCTCAGTGAAACAGTATCTGCCTTACACTTGCTTCCCCATTGATGCAGAAATGTCTCACGCTTTTTTAAAGTTCACTCTGTTCACAATTGGGGCAGGTGAAAACTAATTCTTAATTCATTTCGGTGGTAGAAGATGAATTTGTGAGATGAGCCCTAGGCACATACGGGTCTAACCGGGCTACAGAAATGTAACTGGCTACGAGAGCTATCTCATAAAGCACTCTCCTGTCCCTTAACTCCAGTCCTTAGCTGTCGTTGAATGCACTTCCAGAAGGTACTTCCTCCCCTCCAGAATCTTAATGGCTCCGGGGTGCTGGTCAGCTGGTGTACTTCCCCCTCGGAGCTGTAGCGGGAGAGTATGTGTGTGACCAGGGTCCTCGCCCAGATCCCTGTGTGTACCTGTGAGCCTGGGCTCTTACTTCATAATCAGCCTCACACCTGGGTGGGGCCGCAGAGCACCCCCCCCCAGCCAGCTGCTCAGCGACTTAGAGATCTCTTAGCAAGCGTCCAAGTGAGTCCAGAGGCTTGAGGAAAGAGTGGGGGATGGTTGGTATGCAATCCCAGGCTCCGAGTTTGATGTCTGCGGCATCGTAACCTCCAGACTCAAACCTAGCGCTGCTCCTCGCGTTCTGTTTCCTCTTTTCCTCCCCCCTCTCCCACCCTCACGGCCGCCTCCCTCCCCTCCACTCACGTCACCGTCTCTTCGGGTCAGTGTCCGTGGTGGTGATGGGCAGATCCGTGGTGGGAGTGGATGTGGGCGGAAGATAGGTGACATAGAAGCCTGACTCCGAAAGAGGAGCTGGCGTTTTCCCCGTGCCCACCGCCACCCCCCGCCCCCAGCCCTGGCTTCTGCACGGGCAGCTTTCCCTGCCGGTTCGTGCGGTTACCGCAGGCGTCGGGAACTGACTGCTGTCCGTTGGTTGATGTTTACCGAGTGCTGGTTTTCTGTCTTCTTATGGCTCTACCTCTTCAATTCACATCCCCTTTGTGCCGCATTCTGTGGTGTGTCCCGTGGTAGCATTTCTTCCACCACGTGGCCTGTTCGATCACCTCCTCTCTCCTGTACATAGAAGTGTTACAGTTTCCTCCTGTCTCACCTAAGCTGTAATGCAAGCCGTATGTCACCAAGTAGCATGGGGCGTTCCTTCTGTACCGGGCGTCTGGTCCGTAACGCACGAGCGCGCTGGTCTTGTCCTCAGTGTTGAACGCGAAGGGCTTCTGTGAGAGGCAACCCAAGTAGGACTACTTAAGCAAGTCCGAGAAACCGCTGGAAGATGCTGCGTTGTCTTTAAAGATAAGTTTTGTTTTCTGCTTTGAATCCAGAGCTGGATAAACACGCACTCTCCTATATCCAAAAAGTACCTTGATTTGCTTATTGAAATTCCCTAGGGTGAGGTACAGGATGTGGACCTTCTTCCTACTTAACAGCAGCATATTAAGTGATTAGAACCATAAAATTGAAAAGCTGGAAGGGTCATTCAGTTTAGGTAACTCAGGCCAAAAGAAGTAGTGACCTGCCCTGGTCCCGTCGTGGTGGCTAGGACAGGGTGAGAAGCCCCAAGGCCTTTTCATTCCCGGCCTCTTGCTGCTTCTGCCACATCTGGTCTGGCTCTCGGAAAGTCTGTATCTGCTTGCTTGCAAGCTTCCAGAGGACGGCTGGAGTTTATCGGATTTTTTTCAGGCATGTATACAAGGACAACTTAAAATATATTTGGTATATTGTCCACTATAATCTATATAATTCTGATGTTTTACTAAATTCTTGAAGCCGTATCGGAATCCAGGACTGTATGTTCAGTTTTCTCAAGATGCCCTTTTATAGTATTCTGTCCCATCTAGAAGAATAACAGCTGGGCTCTCGTAGTCAGTGGTAATGTACTAAAATAGTTATATGGGTACGCAATAAAAATAAAAAATAAATAAGCAGACAATTTTTTTATCTATTTGCTAATTGGCGTATCTTTGATGCTGTGATATTTCTACTTAAGATAATTACAATACATTGAATGGAAGAAAAAAATTCTTAGCTTTAGCTTTTGAATTATGATTTAAGAGGCACCTGGGTGGCTCGGACATTAAGCTCCTGCCTTCTGCTCAGGTCATGATCCTGGGCTTCAGGGATCTAGAGCCCCATGTCAGACGTCCTGCTCAGTGGGGCGTCTGCTCCTCCCGCTGCCTCTCCCTGTTTCTCCACTGACGCTCACTGGCTCTCAGAATAAATAAATAAAATCTGAAAATACATATATGACTTAAAAGAATGTAAAGCTATACTGGTCAGGGTTGTACAAACTGTAAACTTTAAAGGACTTAGAGATCTTTGAACCTAGAGCCTGTGATATGTCCAGATTGGCATAAGCAAAAGTAAATCTGTAATGTTTCAAATTTCATAATTTAGGCCATGTCTAGAGAAAGTTTTTCGAAGAAATGTATATGATAAAAATAGAAGAGTGGGGTCTCTGCCTTAGAAACATTTAGAAACTTAGGAACATTTATGCCTCTTTCATTCGGATATAATTTGCTTTTAGGAGAGTGTAGTCCCCTCTCCCCACTCACGCTGCCATGCCTTCAGTGAGCCTTCAACGCCAAGTTACGTTAAAATATCCTGATTTATTTTGATAAGATACATTTAAAACTAAGTGTGCTGAATTATCAAAATAAAGCAGTTGGTGTTCATTATGTCTTAGGTGCACATTCTAAAAAATATCATGTTAACATCCTTAGAAATTTTTTAGACTGTCTGCTTTCTCCTTTTTATTCTAAATCTCAAGTCTTATAGATGGTAGGAATCAGATCTTGGGCATTCATAGCTTCAGTTATTTCTTCCTCCAGGTCAGAGATCAATACAGAACATCGTCAGAGATCTTTTTCCCCAAATGACCTTATTGCTACTTGCTTGTAAATGTACATGTAAAATGTGTTTGTGGTTTTGTTTCCCACCAAAGTATTCTGATATAAAGTGTGAAAATGTAGTGTTTGTTTCCTGAAATGTGTCTGTTACATCTATAGATATGGCTGTGTTTTAAGGCCAACAAAGTTTTGGGTAGCAGTAGAAGAAATCAGCATTCACAAATAAATAACCCTAATACGTTCCTTTTTCAATTTCTTGACAGTACATCTTCGTAATAAATAGAGTAGTTTCTTACTTCCATAAGAGGGGGTATTGCGTAATTTACAACTAAAATAAGTTTTATAATTAATGTAACTAAGATAATTTTCAGATTAGCTATAAAATTAATTAAGCTGATCTTGGAACTTTGATTTTACTCTATGTGCTCTCTAGTACCTTACCAGCCAAGAAAGCCTCCCTAAGGATTGACATTTCAAATACCTTTGACATAAATTTTCAATTTAATGACTTATCTGAAATGTCTTACTACTAGTACCAATAATATATCAAATAAGCCTAATGCTATAAAATTAACTTTAATTCTATGCAGGATTTTACCTGAACAGAGTAAAATTCAAGAGGAATTTTCCTCTTGAGTAAAATTCAAAATTCTCTTCATGGTTAGAAATTACAAAAACCTTCATTCCGTGAGAAACTGAGGATTATTTTCAAAGAAGAATTAACCTAACTGGAATTATAAAAATAATTTTTTTAAATAAGGATTTTCTGACAAGTAATTGTGCGGTCCTTGGATTAGCATAGAAAGAGCTTTGAACTCTGGGAGTCCGTGGACCTAGGTTAAACTTGATTTAGGTAAGGCAAGACCTTTCTGGGCCTCTTTTTCTCTCCATAAATTGAAGAACTGATGCCAATGTCTAAGGTCTTAATACTCTAAAATTCTGTGCAACAAGTAAGCAATAGGGAAAATTGAAAACATGCTCACTTGGAGTTTACTCTGCAGCAACTAACAGATTGTAGTAGAAGGAAAGATTAAGAAAGAAAAAAGTACTGAAGGAAGTTGTTTGGGGAATCCCAGGCCCTGGTCCCTCTCCCTGGGGTTAGTGATCATTCCGCTGGTGTCCGCGCCCATTTCAGCTGTTCCAAGGCCGGTGGCATCCAGACGGAACGGGAGCACTGCTTCCTGGCACACCCCGTGTGATTGCTGTGCCATTGGGAAAGACAGCCCTTAACTTGAGAATTTCATCTCTCAGCTATCCCCCGACTTATTTCATCCCTCATTTTGCTCTCAATTTAAGGGAACAAACCTAAAAATGTTACCTTTCAGTTTTTAAACAATGCTTTATCCTTATGGTTGCTTTCCTTTGTAAAGATAATTATAAACTTCACCAATCGTCCTGGCGTCTAGAAAAACTTGTAAAAGTAAGTGGGAACTTTACGAACATCACTTGAAAAAGGAATTTTTCTCTTTTTTTTCCGTCCGTATCATTACTTTCTGTTGTTGAAACTCAAACTATGAAAAATTGGTTTTAATGTGGCTCTACTTACCTATTGTCACCGGACGCCTAGTATCGCTTTTCAGTTTCTCGGCCTGTTTTCCTGTGTTGGGCCACTCGGGAGATAAGCGGCCATCGATGCCTGCTCTCTGAGTGACGTCCAAGTGGCTGACCTCAGCTCCACCAGGCCTACCGATGTTTGCACATCTCCCGCAGTTTATTAAAACTCTTCGCCTTTGGTTTTGTTTTCACTCCAAACAACTTTCGGTTGTTTTGAGTATGGTTTCCATAGTTTCCAAAACACAAATCGGGAAATTTAATCTAATGAATCATCTTTTTTATTTATTTGTGAGCTTGTTTTCTATGAATAATAATTCTGAGGTAGCAAAATGAATAAACATTTAATGTTTAATGAAATGCCTTTATTAAAAAGTCTAAACATTGCAGTATTTCTAATTTTTTCCTAAAGCCTTTTTGCTCTTATTCCTAAACTTTTTCTGAAATTGTTTTCAATTCTTAGGGTCAGTTCAATTCATAAGATTTTTCAGATGTCTAAAATAGTAATTTTCCACTGTGGTAAGAGTATTTTTATATTAATGAACTGTCTTACAAAGATAAAACTAGAAAATATATTGACTACTGCCTTCAAAAGATGCTATGAATAATTGATTACCTATAGTTCTGTATACGTGTTTGCATACACTTTTCCAGAAAGTCAGGAAGCTTCTTCCATCTTCTTACACCCATAAATCTTGTTCCAAGCTCCACAAGCTTCAGATGAGAGTGCGAATCAGGGCATATGGGTGGGTCTGATTTAGGGCATGTTCCCGATCATAGTTTTCTCAGCCAATTCTGGTGGCAGTGTTTATCAGTTTATCTGACGGCCACCTGAGACTAACCAGAGTCCCAGAGGCAAAACTGTGGTTTGGGGAGGAAAAGATAGGGGAGGCATAAAATTCCAGTGAAGTATGAAGCAGTTCTAGGCTCCACCAACCTATGCGGCCTAGGGTCCATTTGTGTTTTAAAAGAGGGGGAGAGAGGGAAAGACAAAGAAAACTCTTCTATTATTAATAGCAGTTGGAACTTCTGGCAGGTGCAAAGTTTTTGTCACTTCAGCCACCAAAAACATCTCATGCTTTTCAGTAGGTTTTTCCTAATCTGAGAAAAGCAAATGGTCAGTATCTATCTATTCATTTGTTCAAAAAGAGTTATTAAACAGACGCTCTGCCAAGGCTGGGTAGGCAGGAGCAGATCAAACAGGCATGGCTCCTGCCCTTGTGACATTTACCGTGAATCAGCCTCTATTCTGTGCCTCACAAATTACTTGTATGTTTGCTTCTCCCATTAACAGTAGTAGTGAAATTAATTTGTCTTCTGATTTTTCAGATGTGTCAGCAACACCGTCTCTTGAATGTCTTTACTAACCTTAAATAAGAAAGTGATTGTCGCTTTCTTTAATGTGACTATTCACAGTATCTCCTGTGCCTTCAGTGTCAGTGGTTGTGAGACCAGCTCGTAGAGCTTTGCTCCTTGTGGGTCTTAAGCCATCGTCTGTTTTCACCGTATGCTTTCAGTGTCAAAGCGGCAGACAGTTGTACTGAAGATGCTTTGTTGTGCTTTTACCATGTAAAAAGATTTTTTCCAATCATAGCATAACAGGATGTTGAATGACAGAGGTAATGTTTTTTTTTCTGCCATAAAAGCATAATTTCCACAGCAGGAATTATGCAGATTTGTATGTTGGGAAAAGAGGGTTTTACCATCTCCATGTTGGAAGTCTATGTGGCATGAGGACATCTTTTCCCTTATTTTTATTTTGTTGTTGTTGCCGTTACTGTCATTTAAAAAAATCCATATCCTCACTCAAATGAGAAATATTTGCAACAAAAAAGTAACCAAATTAAACATTTATGAATAGAGCTTGTTTAGTTATCATTAGTGAATTTTTCATCTGAATGTTTTATTCACCGTACTATGGAAAACATGGTCTTTCGATTGTTTTTAATTGCTCATTGTTTTTAATTCACCAAAATGTACTGTTTCTATTTTTGAGAAGTAGTAGAATTATGATTTCTGTTAGGTATGTGTATGTCAGTTATTGAAAATTGTGCTGTGTGTGTCTCATGGTGTTTTTGAAATCATGATTTTTATCTCCTTTAAAAGGTAACATAATAATTCTTTTTTTAATAATTAAACTAATTTAGTAAATTCAAGATGGAGGCGCTTTCCTACTGATTATGCTTCCACCTCAGAAGATGAATTTGGATCAAACCGTAATTCCCCTAAACATACTCGTCTACGTACTTCTCCAGCCCTGAAAACAACTCGGTTGCAGAGCTCTGGGTCAGCAATGCCTACTAGTTCTTCGTTCAAGCACCGGATCAAAGAACAGGAAGATTACATCCGAGACTGGACCGCTCATCGAGAAGAGATAGCGAGGTTGGTTTTTAATGGATCATCTTTAAAAATTGAAATGTTTTGTCAGCTTTTCAACCTGATAACAGATTTCAGCTTTGATGTGATTTGTACGAGTAGTCCAAGAAGTGAGATCTGCAGGTGGCTGTGAACTTAGCTGCTCTCCGTCCAGTTTCTCTCGCTTTGTGTGTTTAATGCCAGTGCTACTACCATATTGTACAACTAATTGATTTTGGTTGCAGCCCCCCTTTCTTGTTTCTAGATGCCGTTTCTGAAAGGTAGCGTCGGCTACCTCCATTCTTCCACAATTAAGAATTGTGCAGCTGAACCTTCTATTACTTTCCCTTTGTCTTCCAGAGAGGGCATAGCAGTGTCCTTGACGGAGAACCATTGCTCATGTTCTTGCGGAGAATTAGAGGAGGTGGATTTTTACTCTCACTTTTACGAGTTCATTAGGCACAATTTAATTCAACCCTTTATTATTTTGATTTTTGTTTTGTGTAACTTTTAGGTTATAATAAAAATTAATGCTGCAGATGCGATTTTTAATCAGTACCTTGTCATGACTGAACATTGAAGAGAGGCTGCGCTCAAACAGATGCTCGTGTAGTTAAAATATGTTTTTTTAAGTTTGTAAGATACTGAATTTTACTGCAGTGTTTTATACCATATGTTACCTAAACATCTTCACCATTTACATGCCATAGTTACTTCTGCCTTCAGTTTAAGACCCTGATCTTCAAGTTTTACATTTGGCAACATTATTAAAGAACATCACATATAGTAAGTCCATAGATGCTTTAAAAAAATAATAAATTCTTACCATAATTAAATGGTGTTTATCTTTTTTTTTTTTCCTTCGTTGACTTCTGTGAGTTGTGTTTTTTTCCTCGCTCATTTCTTTGAAGTTTATGTTTTTTGGTCTTTAATGACCATTTACTTATAATTGCTTTCAGTTGCTTATAATTCTTTAACAGCATGCCCTTTTTTTTTTTTTTTTTTTTTTTTTTTAAAGATTTTATTTATTTATTTGACAGAGAGAGATCACAGGTAGGAAGAGAGGCAGGCAGAGAGAGAGAGGAGGAAGCAGGCTCCCTGCTGAGCAGAGAGCCCGATGCGGGACTCGATCCCAGGACCCTGAGATCATGACCTGAGCCGAAGGCAGCGGCTTAACCCACTGAGCCACCCAGGCGCCCCAACAGCATGCCCTTTTAATCTCACTGTGCTGCTTAAACATTTTATTTTGCCATATAAATAGCTTTTTGTGAGCCTAATTATCAAAGCCCTGCAAGCCAGTTAGGGGACAGGCCTATATGTGCTTCAGGATCCATGAATTTTTATGAACCCGCAGGATGCCTGCAGTGAGAGAATTTCCACCCATTTTTTATTCTTGTGGGCATGGCTGGCAACAGCAGGCCTTGTCCTCGCATCGTTTCCTGTGGGGGAGAGGTCTCACTGCACCTGCTCAGGAAGTACCCGAGGGAACTGGAGGGTGTGTCTGCTTCCCCTTCCTGGGCCACCCCCTTGAAGCTCTGGACCTCAGTCCAGAACACCTGAACCCCTTCTTTGGAGCCGAACCCGCTTCCCTGCCCCCACACAGAAGGCAGATACTGCAGAGGGGACAGTGCGCAGGAGCACTAGGTGACATTCTCACTTGGTTCCGTCATGCTACCACATGAGTTCTATCACCGTTGTCCCTGTGTCTCGTTATCCGTAGCAGGACTGCCGAGTGGCCGGGCCATTTAACCTCTAATGACCTTATGCCTTTTCCCTCCAGTTTGTTAGCAGCACCATGCTTACAAAACTTGCCTTTGGGATTTTAATTTTTTAAGGTGTATTTTTCGGCCATATATCTGAAAGCAAGGAAAACAGGTGGATTGCAAAAATCCAAATAAAATGTTTGTATCGTATCAGAATTTCCTCCTCCAGCAGATTTGGTGGGGGTAGAGAATGAGAATAAGAACAAGGATTATAAGCTCAGAGTTAAAAAAAAAAAAAAAAAAGTACACAGGTACGAGATTATAAAATATTCCAGTGAGCGTAATCTAGAAGCATCGTGACGGAGTTAGTAAGCTGAGATTTAACAGCTACATGAATAGAGTCACACTCTCTGTTGAATTATAAATCTGTTCCTTCTACTTGAAAGGTATTCCTTACTTTGGTTTTCTTGATAATTTTGCTTTTTAGAATTTCTAACGCTGATTTTTAGTAGATGCTGAGACTTCTAAGCAGAGTGGATTTAAGCCAATTTTATGGTCTGTATTATTGAGTCAACTTTAAGATAGGAACTGGCACCCAGAGAAACAGCTGGCAGGTACACAATAAACTTGCAAATTAGAAGGCGGCTTTGAGGTGCTTACTGACTGAGCAGTTTACGTCGTGTGTACATTAGTTATTTGTGGTAGTTTAGTTTTTACTACATAACCTGTTGAGACTGCTGTTGTCTGTGTATGTGACTTGTTTTTTCTAATTAACTCCCACTGCTGTCTGCAGATATCAGCAGCTTCATTGTACAAATGTCTGCATAAAAAAACTTAATACCAAAAGTGGATTTTTGGATAAGCACATGCTTATCTATTTTTTTGTGTGTGTGTCTCTTTTAAGTTTGGTTATTCTGTTTTTCACCCTAGTTCATTTATTTCAGAAATGCAGGAATTGAATATAGTATCTAAAATAACACTTTAAACTCTTTCCAGAAGAATCCTATCAACAGTTAACAAGTTTTTAAAAATTACATGTGGAATGATAATGTGAGATGTAGCATGACATAATAAAAATGATCTAGTTATACCACTTATTTGTGATTTTAACCAAAAAAAAAAAAAAAAAAAAAAAAGCTTATATAACCCCTCCTAAGCCTTATTTTCCTCATCTATAAAACAAGATGTAAAGCAAGATGATGACTACCTCTCCTGCAGGGGGGCTGTGAGAATGGAGTGAGTTGACGAGTATAAAGCTTCTTTCTAGGGGTGTTCATGATAACGTAGTGGTTTTCATTCTATTATTCTACACATTCCATAATTATATATAATATAATGTGCTCTTTACATTTATTCTTAAGTTATGAGTGATCAAAACATATTTATTGGTGTTCTTCCTACCTTTTTGTATTGGTAAATAAAGGAATTGACCACAGATTGTGTCTGCAAGGCCACAAGCTTCCATTTAGCTTCTCTTTTTAAATTTGTAGCTAAATTGTTATGCAGTGACTGCCTTCCCTGGCAGTGTTTGCCCAAGTTAAAAAAATAAAAATGTTACTTTGTACCTGCTTTCAATTTTAAAGTTGCAGAAGTTTTCACATGTTGCTTTAAGAATGTTCTGCCATTCCAAAACCTTCCCTGTGGAAGGAGCCAAATTGGGTTCCTAACTTAGGAAACTTTCGGATCTCATTGAATTGAGATCTTTTTGAGGAAAGCAAGAATATCAGTGGTAGATCATTAAGTTTCTACCTCGTAAAAAAAAAAAAAAGGTAAAGGAAAAAAAAATCCCATTTTGTCTTTTGCTTATCACCGATAATATTTATTTAGTTCTTCAGTCCATGTGGCTGATAACACAAATAAACGGCTCTGTGGAAATGAGCTCCACCCCGGGATCTGGCCCTGCCTGAGCAATCTGTAAGTTGTGTTGTCATGATCAGGCCACTCGCGTTCTCTGGGAATGTGTCCTGACTCACGTTCAGTTAGAGAGGTTCTACCTCACAAGAACGCTGTGGCTCTCGGGAGAACTAAAGTGTGGTGTGACATGCCGTGCGTAGCTGGAGGTCCTGCATCCAGGTTCCTGACCTCTTTGGCCATCTGGGGAAGCTTTGGAGCTCCTCTCAGAACAATGTTTCTAAATGCATCAACATAACATATTTAGTTGTATTTCAGTATGACCGCATTTCTTTGTAATGTTACCAAAACATTATTTTTTTTTAAAGATTTTTATTTCTCTATTTGACAGACAGAGATCACAAGTAGGCAGAGAGGCAGGCAGAGAGAGGGGAGGAAACAGGCTCCCTGCTGAGCAGAGAGCCCAATGTGGGACCCCATCCCAACACCCCGGGATCATGACCTGAGCCAAAGGCAGAGGCTTTAACCCACTGAGCCACCCAGGCGCCCCTACCAAAACATTATTAAAGTGACAATGTAATATATGGTTCGGGAATATTCTTGCCGCAGGTTGAATTTTGAAGTAGTAATGTCTGATTGCTTTGAGATACCTATAGCAACTATGATGTGACTCCTATTGGTGAAAAAAAAAAAAAAAAAACCAGTATCACTAATACATCTTTTGTTTGTTACTCGTATTTATAATCAAAAGAAAAGCTAAGCTTCATTTGAAGGTTAGTGAAAATGAAGTTGTAATTGCTCTCTTTTCCAGGGCCAGCGACTCCTTGGGTTCTGCTCACTGTTGTTCTCCGTTAATACTAGTCATCAGCATTGACGCTGTATTTTTAAAAGATATATCACTATGTCTGGGTGTTTAACATGTTTTTCAAAGTGACGGTGTTTTGCGAAACTTACTTTTACTAACTTCGGGAGTTGAAGTTCAAGACTTTTAGTATCAAAATAGTTCATAGGATTTCCAAAAAATCTTAAGTTTTTGGTTCAGATCTTTAATTAGACACACAGCTGACATAACTGATTCTCTCTCAAATGATTGTTTCTGGAGCTGTTATTTAAAAGGGATTAAACTTCTTTTCTAAAATCATCACCAGGATCAGCCAAGACCTTGCTCTCATTGCTCGGGAAATCAACGATGTAGCAGGAGAGATAGACTCAGTGACGTCGTCGGGCACTGCGCCCAGTACCACAGTAAGCACTGCCGCCACCACCCCTGGCTCTGCCATAGACACTAGAGAAGAGGTAGGAGATCTTCATGGAGAAATGCATAAGGTTCTTTCTTTTCTTTATTTCTTTTGCTTTTAGCTTTTTGCTTCGTTTATTTTAGTTCATCCACCCTCCCCGTCTGCATGCAGCACTGCTTCTTCCAACTTTGGTTTGAAAAATTTCTTTTTCTGTTTTTGTAACAAAACTAGCAAAGGCTAACATTTGGTCTACTATTAACATGAAGTTGTAAAATTGTTTAAAACAAGCACTTTGTCGGCCAATTCTTGGTGTATGGTTTCACTTTAAAATATGAATATAAATGGCATCCGAAAAGCAAATCAAAGCTTGATAAACGATTATATAATGGTTCTATAAAGTTTGGCAATGAAAATACTTCAGTTACAAAGATATCTTTATACCCAGTTAGCTAGTAGACATCCCTACTAGCAAAGGAAGAGAAAACGCTACAGTGTCCACTACTTTAAATAATTCTGTTTAAAAAGACACATATATACTCAAAGATACTTTGAAAATTGAAATATATGTGTTTATACACACAGACAAAATACATGTATATTGAGTTTTGAAACATTCTTGTAAATTCTGGAAGGGAAGGCAGCATATGTAGACTGTTGTCCTTCCCAAACCAGGGCTCCTACTCTCCAGCTCCAGGGGCCAGTATCGTGTAACTGGCCCCAGAAGGTACCTTTGCTGGATCATATAAAGTTAATGGTACTCTGCCACGCTGGCTCTCTTGAACCGGCGCAAGTGAAAGATGGGCATTTGAGAGAATGAATTAAAAGTTTTGTTAGGACAAAGCCACATTCTTTAAGTATCTGTCTTCTGGCTGTTTTGTGCTACAGTGTCAGAGATGAGTAGTTAGACAACCACTATATTGGCCACAAAGCCTAAAATATTTATTATCTAACCTTTTACAGAAAAAAAAAATGCCAGCCTCTAATAAGCTTCCTTAATTTTATGAAGTAACATTCTCAAAAGTAGCCCAAAATGGCTAGCCTTTTTGACAAATTTGATTCTGATAAACTGTGTTAATGATATTTTCTTCCTCTGCTTTTTGTCACATTCCTTTTATAATCTAGTTCTTTAATGGTCATTTTTTTGTTGTTGTTGGTTTTTTTTTTTTTTCCCCCTTCATGTGTTGTCTGATTTGGTAAATGAGCTTTCATGAATCTGTGTAGAGTTTTGTTACCACATTGATCAATTGTAAATGTATATAAAATCATCCTCATTGGTGAAAAACAAAAGATCTTCTTGGTGGCAAGACATACACAATTCTTCTGGTACATTTAAAATGATAAGATATTATTTTCTCAGCTCTCTAACTAAATTGTACCTAACATGCTTATATATTCACTCAGATCCAGTAAAATTATTCAGACATTTCATTGAATAGACTTTCATTTTTCCTTTTTGTTTTATTTCTGAATATTGTACTAAAGTTTATTCCTTCTTCAGTAAACCTGAGTTACTTTGTATTGTATTTGTATAATATGTACTGTAGATGGCAGTATGTCATTTTTACTAGAATATGTAATTTCTATAGCATTGTTCAAAGCTTATCTAAGACCAAAATATACTTATTTTGTGGATTTAAATTTTTTTTCTTTTGTAAACTTAATTGGAATTTGCAATTTATATATCTGTGAAGAAATTTGGCACCTGGATTTGGGGAGGAAAAAAAAGGAAAAAAAAAAAGATAGGAAACTAAAAGGAAAAGAAACATTATTTTACATTGGTAAGGCAATGTGAGTAAAATAAACTTGTCCATTTACATGGCTCAGCTTTTTCTGCTTATCATCTGTTTTCCATTTGGGGAAAAGCTTATCCATTGAAGAATTGAATTCAGCATAATTCTGTATTTTGGATTTTAAAAATAAAATCTTATGTAGCTGAATATCTTATTAAACAGGTACCTTTTTATAAAAAGAAAGAGTAATTGGTTTATTGAAGACATCATGCTTCTGTTACTACCTGACAATGGAATAACTTCTGTCTAATTTTAAAAAAATGATAATGCCAGGATCAGTTCTTTTCCAAATTATTCTCATAAGGATCTGCTTTTGTCCTATTAGTTGGTTGATCGTGTTTTTGATGAAAGCCTCAACTTCCGCAAGATCCCTCCATTAGTTCATTCTAAAACACCAGAAGGAAACAACTGTCGGTCTGGTGATCCAAGACCTCAACCAGCAGAGCCCCCTGATCACTTAACAATTACAAGGCGGAGAACCTGGAGCAGAGATGAAGTAAGTAAACCACAAACTTTAACAAATGTCAGAAGAGGCATGTCCTATTGTAGGATAAGGAGGAGCTGTTCGATAAATGGGGCTGGGGAAGAAAGCACTTGTCCTTATTAGGAGTAGAATGAAATTTCATCCTGACACCACTTCATGTACAAATAATTAACTACAGATGAATTAAGTTCCTAAAGGGTGCAAAAGCAAAACTTGAAACTTTTAGTAAAAAATACAGGTAAATGTCTTTCACATTATAGTCAGGGGTTATTTCTTAAAAGACACAGAAAGCTTTGACTTTTATAAAAGATTGGATAAATTAGAGTATATTAAAGGACTTTTGTGAAACATACAGCCAACAAAGGATTAGTATACAGAATACACGAAGAAGTCCTACCAATCAACTTAAAAAGGTAAAAAACCACCCAATGGAAAAATCTTCGAAAGACATGAAGAGAAATTACCTAAAATCTTCAAAATACAGAGATGTTCAACTTCCTGAGTATTCAGAGAAATAACATTTCAGGACTATAATGTGATTCTTGTTCAACTGGCAACAAATTAAAAGTCTTAAAATATTAAGTGTTAGAGAACACAGATACATTGACCAGTGTGTTAGCGGTGGAGGTTAAATTGCTGCAGTCACTTTGGAAGAACGGTTTGACATTATTTCTTTCTTTCACAGAAGAAGTCATAGCACTGCTGTGGACAATAACAAAAACTTAGTTTTTATCAGCAGAAAAGTGAATGTATAAAGTTGTATGTGTATAATTTGTATGTGTACAAATGGAGTACTTACAGAGTAATCAAAATAAATGAACTACAGCAGTATGCCACAATGTGGGTGAATTTTAGCCATGTAATATTAAATGAAAAAAGTGATTCTCAGAAGATTATATACAATGTGATTCTGTGTCATAAATTTTTAAAATGAAAATATATACTTAGGACCAGAAATAGATGTAATGGAAATGATATGAATGATATGAAAAGGAAAGCCAGGGAATGAAGAATGGGATTCAGGATATTGTTTAACCCGGGTGGAGGGTGGCAGGGAGATAGAATGGAGGAAACCATCTGACTAGTGGTAGGTTACATAAGTCAGCTGTTTCTGCATAACAGCCCACAAATTCTCAGTGGCATGGAGTGGTAACCGTGTGCTTATTGACACCTGTGGGTTAATTGGAATGACTCAGCTGGTCAATGAGAAGTCAGTCGTAGGTTGACTCCAGGCCTGCCCATGGGTCTCTCATATTGCGTGGACAGGCGGGCCAGCCAAGGCTTGTTCTTATCATGGTTCCATCAGAAGCACGAGAGAGCAAGCCCCACCATGCAGGCACATTTCATGTTCGCGTCGAGTCTGCTAATATCCCATGGGTGAAGCCAAGCCATATAGTAGAGGTCAAAAGCAAGTGTCCTCTTCCTGTGGAATACAGAATGAGTATTTCTGGCCGTCTCTTCTGTAACATGGTTAGTGCTGCATTCTAGCTTTTGTTTTGGCTGTTAGATTTATCGTAAGTTTCTAATTTATCAGTTATCATTATTAAAGAGAAAGAAAAAGTGGTCCAGATTAGACTAGTGATTTATATCATGAATCAAGAATTATGATTAATTCTGTGTACCTGTGAACCAATACAGATAAAAATTGTTTAACTCTCTTAAAAATAAATGTGGCCATGACAAATAAGGTATGGAGAGGTTTATTAAAAAGATTTATGATAATGGAAGTTAGTTGAAATGAGTTTTGGGGAAATTCAGGGATATAGAGGAGTTTATTCACCAAAGAATGGTTATTTCAAACCATAGCACCATGGAAAGAGCTAATTGAGGAACGCCATGCAGCGGCAGTAACAGGCCAAGGCAGGGTGTGGGTAGGAGAATAGAGGAGGTGGCAGTGCCCTGGAGAGTCTGATCGTAGGCTGGCATCCTGGACTTCAGGAACAGGAGCTGCAAGTTAGTATGTAAGAATGTGTGTGTTCGCAGTAGTGCTGAGTAGAGAGAGATGTCCAGTGGGAGAGCTTGTAGCCTGCTGCACAGTTGCCCCTGCCATGCACCGGATGGTTTTAAAACACACTCTGTCCTCGCCTGACTAATCGATGTCTTCCACTCTTGCTCTGGTTTGTTTCCTCAAGGCCCACAAGATACCATTGTGTTCGTTTAGCCTTCCATTGCCAGTATGTTGCTGATCACATCCTGAGTAACTTTTCATCCTGCACTAACTTCAAACCCTTGACATTCTCAGGTTCTCGTTTTCCATGGTGCCTTCCTTACTGACCTCACCCATTCCATTAGAATTTGTGTAGCAATGAATCACAGAATTCAGCACTTCTTTTTAACAAAATACTTAATAGTGTTGCCTCCATTCTTTTAACACCTGCACTGGTTTTAAACAGCTTCTTTAGCTCCAGGGCCATGTCTTATTTTCTGGACGGTCTGGCAGAGTCTAGATGCAGTTCTGAACTACAAGGAGGTGATTTGCCAACCCACATCTAGCGCCAGTTCAATCTCTTTTCTAGCTTCTGCAGAACAAATCCAGCCGGCTACCTGTTTTTGTAGATAAAGCTTTATCTCAGCACAGCCAAGCCCACTTGTTGGTGTGTTATCTGTAGTTGCTTTCACAAGAACGAGTTTAGCAGTTGCGACAGAGACCAGATGGCCTGAAATCTTCACTTTCTGGCCCTTCACAAGAACTTTGCCAAACCTAGCTTTGCCCATAGATTTCAACTAGGATGCTATGAGCCTCCATCGTAAAAATTCATTCTTTTGGGCAAATTTTTAAGAAGTATCTCTCAGGGGCACCTGGGTGGCTCAGTCATTAATCCTCTGCCTTCCGCTCAGGTTGATCCCGGAGTCCTGGATCGAGTCCTGCGCTGGGCTCCCTGCTCGGTGGGGAGTCTGCTTCTCCCTCTCCCTCTCCTGCTTGTCTTCCCTCTCACTGTGTCTCTCTCTGTCAAATAAATAAATGAAATCTTTCTAAAGTATCTCTCCCATTAGACTCTGCCCCAAAAAACAAGGATTGTAATCTTCTTGATCTCTATACTCGTATTATTTGGTGAAAGAATAAAGTATTCTAAATTACTTGTATTTTCCTTTTTTGACCATTTGAATTAGAGGCATGAGAGATGGGATCATGACTGTGATTGATGATAGGGATAATGTGGATTGTTCTTTCTAAGTGATATGTGATAAGTGATAGGACCAAAATAGTATGGAAACTGGACAAGTTATTTTTAAAAAGAAACTCCTTTATTGATATTTATTTCTCTTTCTCAGTTTAGTTATACATAACTCTAATGACATTCCTCATTTTTTAAATTAAAATTAGCATAGGGGCGCCTGGGTGGCTCAGTGGGTTAAGCCGCTGCCTTCGGCTCAGGTCATGATCTCAGGGTCCTGGGATCGAGTCCCGCATCGGGCTCTCTGCTCAGCAGGGAGCCCGCTTCCTTCTCTCTCTCTCTGCCTGCCTCTCCATCTACTTGTGATTTCTCTCTGTCAAATAAATAAATAAAATCTTTAAAAAAAAAAATAAAAAATAAATTAAAATTAGCATAAATACTAAATGCCCCTGAATCTAGTGAGCTGTGACTAGTGTTCTCCGTGGTTATACAAAACAGAGATAATACTGTAATTTCTTTGGATGTTCCAGGTCATGGGAGATAATCTGCTGCTGTCATCCGTGTTTCAGTTTTCCAAGAAGATAAGACAGTCGATAGATAAAACAGCTGGAAAGATCAGGTACTGTTCTGCACTCACACCTCTGGGCTTAGATTGTCAGGGGACACCTGTTCCACTGCGCGCTGGGCTTACCCCACCCACGGCCCGTGGGGACGAGTGAGGGCCGCAGCACCGAGCTCACTGCCACCACTGTCGTGTTCCGTCTCTTTTTTAGGTGAAGGAGTAGCCAGAAGCTAGGCCACATGAAGGGGGCAGAAAAGGAACCAGAAGACTCAATAATCAGCCCTTTATAATGGAGAGTTAACAGCTATAAAATTACTTAGATTAATTTTATTAATAATTAGATACAATTTACTCCTGCACAGAATAACACTAAGTATTTTAAATTAATAGACCTTTGGGGTTTCTTTTATAAGACCTGAAACTTGAGGCTAGTTTCGTCTTCCTCATCGGTAAAGACAACAGTGTGCGCAACCCTGTAAGACCCGAACGCTTGCATACGTGTAGCCGTGCGCGCTAGTCTTGAGGGCCTCAGAACTGTGTTGGGCGAGTGACACACAGTCAGAAATCATTCAGTCTGATTAAATTTGTAGACTTCATTCCCATATAAGGTCCGTTTATTTCACTTATTTATTCCTTTGGCTAACAATCCTTCCACTATGTCCTAGTTTTAGAATATAATTTTAGTGGAAATAAATTGAAAATAACAGTTTCATCACCTTCAGCTGCACTGCATGCTTGAGCCAGATCTGAGGCATGTGTGACCTGTGATTAGACCTGTGGATTTCACTGGGCGGCCTCGGTCTGTCTGGCTGTCTGCTGTGTGGGCAGCTCCAAGGAGGATGGGTTGTCATGGCGAAGGGAGCTCAATGACCATGAGAGAAGATGGTGGCACCAGCAGACTCGGAAGTGACATCGTTGCTGGGGCACACAAGACAGGCCTCAGCTACCGTGACATTAGAGTGCCGATTGCTTAGGCACTGCGTGTGTTGAAAATAGAAACAGTAGGCTCATTTATAAGCCCAGTCAGAAATTACAGAATGTGTTATTAAAAATAGCATGCAACTAATTTAATTTCCTTGAAATCAAATGTTGAGCCTGAAAATGTACACGTTTTTTAATTTAGAAAGGATCCAATGAAATTGCATTGTTATTATACTTTTTATCCTGTGTAACTAGTGATTCTAATAATAGAAAGGAAAAAGGGGTGATCGGGCTCAGTTGGAACAAAAGTTGTGAGTAATAAAATCAGTTAAGAAAGGCAAAAATAATGAAATTAAGACAAATCACATAGAGATAGCAGAACATACAGGTGTAGGTACTGAAGTACACGAGCTAAAATGCAAATTCCATGAGAGCAGTGATTTTTAATGTTAACATACCTAGAATAACTATGTAACTACTGGCTAATGAATGAATGTTAAATTAGTATTTTATAGGAAGTTAAGTTTACTTAAAACTCATAAGGATGTGTGAAAATTGAGAAGAGTAAATTATCTTGAAAAAATAGCACATGTCAACATAATTGTAGTTATTAAAATAACTAATTATATATACAAGGTACTCCTTAAGAAAAGACAAACATGTGATCACTTTTTAACTTTTCTTTTTTTAAGATTTTTTATTTATTTATTTGACAGAGAGAGATCACAAGTAGGCAGAAAGGCAGGCAGAGAGAGAGAGAGGAGGAAGCAGGCTCCCTGCTGAGCAGAGAACCCGATGCGGGGCTCGATCCCAGGACCCTGAGATCATGACCTGAGCCGAAGGCAGCGGCTTAACCCACTGAGCCACCCAGGCGCCCCACTTTTTAACTTTTTAACTGCGATCACTTTTTAACTGTTAAGGGAATAAATAAGGAAATAAGCCTCCTATTTCCAACTGCAGTTGGAGGGGCTGTTGATATACTTCACTGATACTCGTTTGAAAAAGTAAAGATACCATTATGTGAAAAGACCAAGGCGTACAAGAGTAAATACGTTATGAGGTCATTTGTATAAACCATTAAGAAATGAACGGAGGGAAGAACTATATGTGTCTATATGTACACATGCACATATAGTAGGTATTCTGTATAATATGTATGTTTTTTCTGAAAGATTTGTATTTTTAACCACATTCTGTATTACTTTTGTCAAAAAAATTTAAAAAGTAGAAAATAGGACAAGACAGTGTAGATGACATTATTCTTTTAAACTAGAGAGAATCTAACTTAGTATTTTTTAGAAGACAATGAAGAGATAAACTGGTACATTTTTAAGAGATCAAGGTAAGGGTTCAGGGAATAATAGAAGGCTCAAGGTGTAAAATCTATGTAAAAATACTTCAGAAATTCATCGATGCTGTGAATTAATTTCTAATTCCTATAATTAAAATTTTAAGATTTACTGAAACCATGTTTGAATATGGTTTGTGAATTATAATATTCCACACAAATATAATTTTATATTGCTTATGTGATGAAATAATACATTTCATCAGTTTTTGATAAGTACCTAGTCATGGTAAAAACACATTGAACATCATATTATTGAATCATAAGGCTATCTGTTTAAGAGAATTCATTTAAGTAATTTTTTTCCCAAAACTATTTCAGAACAGACAGTGAAGGACTTAGAATTTGACCTGGAGACTTTTTAGTCCAAAACCAACTGCTTTCGCAAAATGAGTTTTTGGCTTAATGGTTCAGTTGCTGAATGAAATTATCTTTGGCATTTCCTGTGTTTTCCATGCTGACATTTAATCTGACTATGATTTTGATTCCATAATGTAATACGAAGATCACTCAAAAGCTGTGAATTTTTTTCAGAAAGATCTATAATGACCTTTAAACAAAGACAGTTAAGTTCTAACCATTATGGTCTGGTCTAAAGCCATGTCTTGATCTAGTTTTCTGCTTCCATAGTATTTAGATAGTGTATTTGAGTTCTCTTCCTAAAGTCAAAATGCCACGTTTGGCTTCTTAAATCCATACCACAGTATTTACTCATTGTCTTTAAAGTAAGTTTTTTATCCCTTCAGTGGCTTGGAGCTCTGGGGTGCTTTGTGTGTATGAATCAGGAACCTCTGGTGAACACTCTGAGCCACTGTCAGCAAAGGTGATAACATGTGTCCTTTAACAGTTTGAGAAGCCCATGCATCTTACCCAGTAACCATGTTCTGGCAAAATTCACTGGATTTTGAGCGCAGTGTGGCTAAGCACAGACTTTCTGTATCACACGAGTTCATGGTAGTTCTCAGGTGGTCCATGAAACAGTCTTTGCTTTCTCTGCACCAGTCCTAATGCTGCCAAGGGACTCTTAGAAACCACATAATTTACTTACCTGTCTTAACGTCTTGGCCATGATGATATCAGGTCTTAGACAGCTGGCAAAGAGGTTTATTAGTCTTTTGGGTTTAGAAAATTTAACAGTCTGAGAAGAATATTCTTTTATCAGTTTCTAGAATCATCGTTGCCCTTTTAAGCGTGGCGATGTATAATTTGTAGATGTTCCAGACTTGATTTGATGTTGATGAATTTCATATTTTTCAAAAGTAAGTTGAACCTGGCATATTGATCTTTGAAGAAATACAAATAATATGTACTATTTAATACTTAAATACTGATCAGCTTCCAGTAGTAATAACTTACTTGTACAGTGTTGATATTTATATAAGGCAGATATTATCTAATTAGATTTCCAGGCTCAATACAGAAATTTTAAAAGGAACCAGAAAGGTGCCTTTTATTCACATCTCTCTAAAACTGCTGAGTCATGTCTCAGAGATGCCAAAGTATTGGGAGAGAAGGATACCACTTTTAAAAGACACATGAGAGGCACCAGGGTGGCTCAGTGGGTTAGAGCCTCTGCCTTCAGCTCAGGTCATGATCCCAGGGTCCTGGGATCCTGGGATCCTGGGATCGAGCCCCGTGTCAGGCTCTCTGCTTAGCCGGGAGCCTGCTTCCTTTCCTCTGTCTGCCTCTCTGCCTACTTGTGATCTCTCTCTGTCAAATAAATAAAACAAAATCTTTTATTTATAAATAAATAAATAAATAAATAAATAAATAAAAGACAAATGAAAACTCTGTTACTTTTTTTTTGTAAGTTAAGACACTTGAGTTTAGTTTCTAACGTAAGGATAATTATCTTTATTGGCAGTTGTTTTTATCAAACGGATAGTGTCTTAACTCCTAGTTGGTCATTGTATACAAATATACTAACATAAGTTAAGACTTTTAAAGACACAGTAAGTACTCCAATTTTTAGCCTTAGAAAGAATGATCAGACTTTAATCAATTAACGATTTTTTTCATACCTAATTTATTTTATTTTCAACTTACGTTTATAATGCGTATATTCCATCTGAATAAAACTGTGTTTTAGTAAGTGGTCATTTTATGGTTGATTAAAATATTAGATAAAATGTGGGGGTTATATCACCTATACTTTATATTTGGTTTTTAGTAACAAATGAGATAACTATGAAAGGATTTACATGTGTATTCATAACCATTCACTTGCTTTTTTAATACAGATTTCTCATGTAAATGAGTTTATTGGTAATATTGGTTCAGTATTTTATTTGTAGTTGATATAATGTTAAGTGGTTTCTTTATCCCTGGGTAGCTTTAAAAAGATGCATTGCTTTTATATTATTGTTAAACATATGATAGGTTTTTAAAACATGGAAAGTAAAATGCTTATTTTTTTTTTTTAATTTCTAGAATATTATTTAAAGACAAGGATCGGAACTGGGATGAAATAGAAAGCAAGTTAAGAGCTGAGAGTGAAGTCCCTATAGTGAAAACCTCAAGCATGGTATGGCAGTTGTTCTCGAACATTGAACATTTAATGGGGTTATCTTAAAGGAGCAATATTCTTTTAAAGTGTTTGTTAATTTACATTTTTAAAAAGATAGAAATACACAGATTTGGGAAGATGCCTTCCACTATCTCTCATGGGGGTTTAAAATGTTGATTGCTTCAAAATTATAGGTGGTATAAAGGAGGAACTTTATGTTTCTTCACTAATACTTTCTTGTTCTTGTAATGAGTATACATTGTAAATAGGCAGTTTGAAATAAGAGCTAAACTCAAATAGAAGTGGACATGAATCATTTCCTCAGGAGATTGCTCGTCTCCTGCTCAAGAATCTGTACAGGCTTTCATGGCTCAGGGAGTCATCCTAAAACTGAGGTCATGGTTCATCCATTTCTCAGAGAAAATCCTTATGCACTTTTTCAAAGTTGTCAAAAGTTGTTCAATGCAAGTGTTTCAAAATCACTGCTTATACACGGTATAGTAGTATCATCTTAAACTTTCGTCTTCTGTTATCTTGTTGAAAAAATAATTGCAGTTAAACATTAAGAATTTTAAAATTTGAATCTTGTTTTTTGGGTATCATAATTATTTCCTGTCTTGTTGCTGCGGATGTAGTGCCATGTGAATGATGTTAAGGTTCCAAGTAAGAGGAGTGTGAGCGCCGTTGCTTATCAAATAAACGCGCTTTTCTTACAGGAAGCTGATTTTTGTCATTGCTTTCCCCCCAGGAGATTTCTTCCATATTACAGGAGCTGAAAAGAGTTGAAAAGCAGCTACAAGGTACATGTACTACTAAATTAAGTAGGAAGGACTAACAGTTTCAGACAAATATATTCTAAGTGGTATCTCTTAAAATATTCTACTAGAACGTAATTTGGTTAACTATAACAAATATAACAATTGGTTAAAAATATAGTTCTTCCTATCCAAATTATTCATAAAAAGGAAGCTTGGAAGCCCAGTATAAATAGGGGCACCTAGGTTCAGTGTCTGATGCTTGATTTTGGCTCGGATCGGAAAGTTGAGCCCCAGCTCAGTGTGGAGTCTGCTTGAGATCCTCTCCCTCTACCCCTCCCCCCGACTCACACGTTTGTGTTCGGGCACACGCACACGCGTGCTCTCTCTCAAATAAATCTTTAAAAAAAAGAAATAAAATAAAATGCAATATAAATAAAAAGGTAAAGTTAAATCTTGGGCATATAGGCTAGCTATTGTAGACTAATTCGCAGTATGATATTAACTATTTTATATGTAGATAAATATTAATATATGAAAACTATGTAAAATAATGCATTAAAATTGTATGCAACTCAGAATGCTTATTGACAGTTGGCTTTATTTATTTGATTTGACACTTTTTATGTAACCCAAATGAACTTGTATTCTGATACAAATCACAGTTGTTTGGGTGAACCACAGAAAAGAGCTCATATTGGCCAAAGGGTCATGATTTCTGTGTGTGCCAGTCTCCCTTAGGCCTGAGTGCCCGTGTGTGTCTTGAACTAGAAGTCTGCAGTGGCACAACTGGCCTCCAGAGTCAGCTGCTGATTCTACTCCATGTTTGTTGCTTGAACTACCATAGGCAAAACATGTTGGCCCTCACTAAGTCATTCTTAACGTCTGATCAATTTCCACATCCCAAAGGGTTATATTTTACCACTGTGGGGACACGAGTCTTGCTAATAACACAACGACTGTGAGCTGATAGAACAGCAGTGTACTTTGAAAAGGACCTCTTGAGAGTAATTGTTATATCAAAGCTGCTTCCTTCTGCCAACTCCCCACTCTCCCCGTGCCAAGCTGAAAATCACTGCCTAAGATTTTTCCTTGTCCACTCACTCCATGATCTTTTGGATGGAAAGTTGCTCTTTCACTGGCCCATCCCATAGAGTAGCAAGGTCTGTAGGGCTTGCTGGAGCCGCCATCGGGTTCTGAGGGCATCCCCATGGCTCGGGGGCACACACACCTTGCACACATCTGACAACCCCACACACTGAACGACAGTGTGCCGTGGTAGCCTTCCAAGTGGGATGATGTCCTCCTGGCCTCCTCAGCCTTCCAGTTCCTTAGAACCCCATCTTGGCAATGAACCCCAGTCCTCTGAGTGGTAATATAACTAGGAGGGCTTATTAAAATCCCGCCCACCGTTTTCCCGCCTGTCACAATGATGAAAGCAAATTTCAAAAAGACCTTTCTCCCAAACCTCAGTCTTCCAACAGACTCCAGAAGGCCCATATGTGAGCCTGCACAGGACACCAGAGAGCTCATTCAGGTCCGGGTCATCTACAATAGAGGTCAGCCCCTGAGTTATTCAAAATGGGTTCTAAATACGGTATTCAAAAGGATTAGCCAAATTTAAGCTCATATAAGCATCCTTAGTTGAAATATTACCCTAGTCATAAGTAGTGTTCACATCCAAATTTAACTGCATCTACAATTATCTTTTTTTTTTTTCCTTTAGCAATCAATGCTATGATTGACCCTGATGGAACTCTGGAGGCTCTGAACAACATGGGATTCCCCAGCGCCATGTTGCCGTCTCCACCAAAACAGAAGTCCAGTCCCGTGAACAACCACAGCAGCCCCGGTCAGACACCGACCCTTTGCCAACCAGAAGCTAGGGTTCCCCATCCTGCCACTATGTCAGTGTCAGCTGAATTTGAGAATGCCGAGTCCGAGGCTGATTTCAGTATCCATTTCAATAGGTTCAACCCTGATGGGGAAGAGGAAGATGTTACAGTACATGAATGACTTTCTCTCGATTGTTAAAAATAAGAACCTCTGGAATGACTAGAAATATTGGAAGCAGCATAGTGTTGACTAACACTAAACAAGACAGCTTGGTCAGCTACAATCTCGTTCTCTCAGTCTTCTTAATTTTATTTATTTATTTTTTTACCTGTGATGCGGTATCCTATTAATCCTTTCGGGCCGTTAGAAAACCACGAGAGGCACGTGTAGGAAAAAACAGATTGTGGCAGTTTTGCCTTTTGTGGTTTTATGATTTTCAAATTGAATTCTCTGATTGCATCCTTTCCCTTCATAGATCTTTGTTTTTTTTCTTTAAGCCATGCTGTGACCTACAAGCAAATTAAATACCCAACATTTCTGACCCCCATGTCTCCTGTGCCAAGCTGCTCCCCGAAATGGACTTCCTCTTCATCTGTACAGATTTGTTAAACACTTATATTTGCTTCTTAATAATAGGATTTATATTAGTCTTCATTGCCATTGGATACAATGACCTATTACTCTCCACAGTCCGACCGACCTTTCCAGACAGTCGTTCTTGTGTTCTGAACTTTTCCAGCATATATGTGATTTCTATAACTTTGTTGCTACGTAAATTGTCTTGGGTTGACAGAGATGAACTATTATGTTTGCACTAAGATTTGCCGGGAGTGGTAGGTGGGCATAGCTCTATATCGGTAAGGACTAACCGTCTTTTTTGTACATAGGAGATTGATAATACTGTATTTGTTTTAACCCCTCGGTGTTTTACTCCACCTTCAAAAAGCTCAATTTGGCACTTTTTTCCCATTTTTTTAACAGAAGTAAGATTTTGTCTCATTTTAGGGCAAATGATAACTAGAAAGATTAGACTGTTGAGGTGGAGTATATTTTTTAAACTGAGAACACGTATATTGGTCCTGTGTTACCAAGTTTATATGTGACAGTTGAAAAAAAAAATTCCCTTGAAATGATCATGAAGTTAAAATTTTCTTCATTAGGAGACTTGGAGAACCAGTAGTCATAAGATTAGCTGATAGTTTCGCTCCCAAGCAATGAATTGCTTCTGTGTGTTTCCCTGTAGAACCCAGTAGTAAATCCTGCCCGTCTTACACAGTTATAATAAAGGACCCTGCAAGACGGCAACGATGAAGGCTCAGGCCTGTGCCACTAAACAGGAAGCCTGTGGAAAAATACCTTCTGTAAACTTGTTTTTTCTCTTTCCAGTAAGTTCACATTTGGATAAGTTTTAAAAGAAAGTAATTATCTTTGTGTTTCCAGAACACTATAATTTGGGTGAATCGTAATTGCTTTAAATATTACTTAGTAAACTTGGACTTCCCCCTGACCCCATCAGTCTATAAAGGTTAAAACAGTGGCTTTTGCAACTTTTATGAATGGTCTTTAGTATTTCAGCAATAATCCTGTACTACATTGGTTTCAAAAGACAGACTAACTCTGTATGCTTCAAAACTTTACAAGATTTAAAAACTCCTGTACTTTTGGGCCAGTTAATAAAGATGCAAAAAAATAAAAAATTTAAAAAAAACCCTTTTTGTAGAGATGTAAAAACAAAAGTCTGTTGTGTAATGAATCTCATATTTTTCTTTAAATTAAAAAAACAGTAAATGAACTATTCTCCTTGTAAAGCTAACTTCTCCATTCTAATAAAGGAGGACTGGAAAAAAAAAAAGGTTTTAAAGAACATGAATGGAATGATACAAATGCTTTGAAGGAATAAGTGAAACATTAAAACAGGGTCAATCCATTTGAAGAAAAAATCCAACAAAATAATCACCATTGCTCCCTCTTTTATTTACTGTTTGGGTACTGATTATATCCCCATGGAAGTAGAAGGTAAGGAGTTGTCTAGGAAAATATTAGCATCTACTCAACTTACATTATCCTTTAAGTGTTTACACGGTTTTGTTCAATTATAAACATTTGGCCTTTTACTATGTTATTTTTATTTTGTATGAATACATTATCCTCCTTATTTATTTTTGTTACCTTTATTACTTATGTTATTTTGTTATGCATTTACAGCTCCATTTTTAAATAAAGTGTTTCTGGAACTTTATACATTGATTGTACATTTTATTCTACCATCTGGATTGCCAGTACTTCATCAGTTTACCAGATAACTCTACACCATTTTCCAAGGCTTAGCCTTACAAGGAATCCTTCAGTTCTAATTAATACATGGTAATTGTGAGACTTCATGGTGCTTTGACTAAAGAAGAAAAGATTTTCTGAGCAGATTTTATAAATCTCCTTCTCTTCACTTAGTACTCTAATCGTAAGGTGCACATAGAAGGCCTTTATTTCTTAGCTCCTGGAATCCTCAGAAGGCTTTACGACCATGATACATTTGGGGAACAAAGAAATTTAAAGTATCTTGTTGGACATCCTAAATTTGAGAACTACCCATTCAGATCCCTTTTCTCTCACTGTTGGGTCTATACCCACCAACCTCGAATCTCTGTTACTGTCGAACATTCTGTTTCTTAGCTTGGCCTTTGAGGCTTTCCACAGCCCGGTCCTTCCCTCAGGATTCTCAGTGCACCTGACTCAGACTCTCCCACGAGTTCCTCGCTGCCCTGAGCGATTCTTCTCTACTCTGGGCATTTGCCTTTCTCCCTCCTTCCTCCTGACCCACCGCCAGGATTTCGCAGGACTGGGCCACAGCTCAGGACTTGGCCAGCGTCGGCATTTCACTCGTCTCCACTACAGAGACGCACTTCCCTTCCTTGCGAGTCACTAAGACAATCTTCATTTCCTGAGCAGACCCTGTACTTTCAAACATCTTGCTTCTTCCCTCATTGCCTTTGGCTTTGCTCGCCGTATCTCTGCCTGTCAGGACCCTAACTTTTGGAAGGAAACTAGGCTTAGAAGCCTGGGATCCAGACACCTCCCTCACGAGCTAACGTGGGCCTCCCGGTTCCGATCTGCACACTGAGCGGATCGTCGTTCTCTGCGTGCCGAGTGGAGTCCGCCAGAGCTCTGTGGCTGGGAAATGGCTCCCCTTCCTCTTTTTCTCCAGAAAGCCGCCTCTGGTTCTTTGTTCTGTAAAACCTTCCTTTCCCCATGTTCCAAGCCCCTGTCCTCCACTACAGGCCAGATCCTACCTATTCAACAAGTACTGCGTGCCTAACCGACCGGCCCGGCGGCAGCGGTTCCCAGCAGAGAGCAGCCATCCATGGTCGCCCTCGCAGACCTGTTCTAGAGTCACAGAAAAGAGAAACTAAAGATAAGTCCACTGATAATGTCAGGTGGAGAGGTGACTATTCTGCGGTTTCCCCCAGCAAGTTGTTTACACAGCTCTCCTCGGAAAGATTTCTGTAGGCTCCTCTCTAGAAATGCAAATTTGCTGAGAATCCCTCATTTCTTGGTAAGTGGTCTCCTAGAAGTCTTCCTCATCTAAAGGGGGAGCAACATCCCTGCTGAGCACCAGGTGCTGGCGGGGCAGAGGGGAAAGGTCAGCCAGACCTCACTCGCACATTTCACCCAAGAAGTGAGGACTGTCGCTTTTCTCTCCACGTTTCTAAGCACATACTCCCAGACCAGCCCCCTCTGGCTACCACGGCAGACCATGACATGGGGCTAGTCATCCCGGGAACTCCTTTTCTATGTTTTTCTGGAGCTGGTATCCACGGAAGTGGACATGTCTGCCGTAGTGGTGACGTGGCCGAGGACGTCACCACTATGGAAAATAGTGGTAGAAAATCCTCCTCACTGGGTTGTACTAACCTGTTTGGAAGCAGATAAAATAGATTTCGGGGAAACAACCAGAATCCAAGATTGTTGGGAGCCCGTGGCTTGGATGTAGAAACTGACATTAGTATCAAGGTTCCATTCGGGAAAGAAACAACATTCTAGCACACTAACCTCATGAGTTTTCCATATTTTATGTCTTAAGAGAAATCGCACACTAAACACACAGTCCGTGTAAGATAAAAATGGGCCATGCAATGGAATGTTATTTGGCCGTTAAAGGAACGGAAGTACTGAGTAATGCGTGGTACAATGTGGATGAACCTTGAAGACATCCTGACAAATGAAAGTAGCCAATCACAAAAGGCTGCTTGTATGAGCTCATCTGTATGAAAGGTCCAGAGTGGATGAAAGGCCTCTCCCGAGGTGAACTGCTGCAGACAGCTTGACACGGTGTGGAATTCTGTAGCCTATTCTGGGGGTGATGGGGTATCTCCGAAAGAAAGTAGACTAAGGGTTGGCAATGGCTCAGGGGCAGGGGATGGGAAGATGGGGTTATAATTCATGGGTACAGGGTTGCTTTTAGGGGAATAAAAATGTTTAAAATTGACTGTGGTAATGGTTGTACAATTCTGTAAGTATACTAAGAATTGTTATTATAAATTGTTACATTTAAAGTAACATTATAAATGCATTATAAATTGTTATAAATTGCATTATAAATTGTTACATCTGTCTGTATAAAATAGGTATGTGAATTTGATCTCAATAAGACCATTTCCAAAAAAAAAGAAGAAGAAGAAGAAGAAAAAGTGTAGAAGAAGACGGGCAAGGGGGTGGGGGGTGGGGAGGAGAAGTACAATGTCAGGTGGGGATGGCGGCTCATCACTGAGCCCGGAAGTAGCCAGCTCTGCACCTGTTAACATTCTACCTGGGTTTATGTATATGTCTGTCCTCTGCAGTTTGCTTTGTATTGGTTTTCACGTGTTATCATTCCCCCCATTAGCTGATGAGTTAAATAAAAGCTTCACCATATGTTCAAAATGTGTTGTCCTGGGAGAACTGGAAGGCAAGACGAGAGTCGAGACTGTGTTCCCACCAAAGAATTTGATTATCAGTCTCAAATGACCAACTGCTGTGTGCTGACACTGTGCTGGGCTCTTTGGCACCTCATTTAAATTTCACAACAACCCAGAAGTACATAAGACGAGAATTATGAGTCCCATTTTATGGTGTAGAGCCTTGAGTCAAATAAGAGGCTCTGGGAGTCAAGCTCTGAACCTGGGTCTAACTGACTTCTATCCTCTTTATTCTCGGTCATGGAGAGACAGGAGAGGACAGTGCCAGTAGAAAGCCACTCAGTGTGTTAGAAATTCTGCAACTAAACTTTACATGTTGTTGGCTTCAGACAAATGATTTCAACTCCAGCCTGTTTCATTATCTGTAAAGAAGGGGCAGGATGGTCGGCGAGCTAGAGGGTCTCCAAGCTTTCTTCCTGTTATGTTAGTTTTTATTCTCTGATCTTCAGATAAGGTACTCTGCTCTCTTCCCAGATTTGTGGCAGAAACATACGCTGTTGCCTTTATAGTAATTCTGCCTCTCTCCTCAACCCCTTTAGCAAATGACTCACCTCTCTCTGGTTTTGAGATTTTTACAACCACAACCCTTGGGAATTTATATGGCTTTCAGAGAAATGAAAAGCAGATTCTCAGGCTTTGACAGAATGCCTTAGCTGGAATTTAAAGAGAGACAGATGTCTTCTCTAGCACGTCCTGGGAGTTGGGGGAAAGGGAGGGCAGTTATACCAACTTTGCCACCGTGCCACTTGAGAGAGGGGCAACATCTCCCGGGACAACTGTGGCACAGTGTATCTGGTAAGCGGACTGTGGGCAGGGTGGAAATTTCCTCATGACTTGATCTGCACCAGGAAGCAAGAGAGACTTAGCACCAAAGTCTCCAGCTCCAGGATGCCAGGCCTCTGACAGGTGACTTCTGCAGACAGCTTGACATGTTGTGGAGTTCTGCAGCCTGTTCTGGGGGAAGTGGGATTATCTCCAGAAGACGGAAGTCGGGTATCGTTTTGTGTTCCCAGGGCATCTCAAAGCTATGCTCAAACTCTACTATCGTCTGTTAAGTGTGCATTAGCATTCTGTCAAAAACACAATGTATGTACCTTAATTTTATTTTTTTATGATGTGATGTTAGTCACCATACAGTGCATCATGAGTTTCTGATGCCGTGTTCCATGATTCACCCCAGTGTTCCCTGCAGCCTATGCCCTCCCTCAGACCCATCACCAGTCTACTCCATCCCGCAGCCCCCTCCCTGCTGAAACCCTCCGTTTGTTTCCCGGAGTCCATAGTGCCTCATGCTTCGTCTCCCCCTCAAACTCCCTCCCGCGCATTTCCCCCTTCCTTCTCCTAATGTCCTCCATGCTATTCCTTATGCTCCACGAATAAGTGAAACCATATGATGATTCTCTTTCTCTGCTTGACTTATTTCACTCAGCAGTCTCCTCCTAGTCCGTCCATCTTAATGCAAAAGTTGGGTATTTAAAACGCACAGGTAGGAGCAGCCCAGGTGGGGTTTGCACACAGGTCCCTCTGCCTGGGACATTCCTGGCAAATCAACAGCAACCCCTTCCACGCTCTGGGCACGGGCGGCAGTGAGGAGACGGGCATGCGCACTGGGGGCTTGGCCTCCCTGTCAACGAGCCGTGCTGGGCGCGGGAGGGCAGTCCCGGTGGCCCAGCCAGGCTGTGCACCCTAAGCCTGTACTGCTGAGAGAGCCATTTTAAGGACAAGAAATAGAAAATTATAAATACAAATTGTGGCACTGAAGATTTATTTCGAGTGAGACGAGAAATTACAACTAATTACAAGTTTCGACACTATCACAGCATCGCCAAAGCCAGAAAAAGAAACCCCCACCACATTTTTGGCCTGTTTTGGGGGGGTGTATTCCCTGTGATGACCTTCCTCCGCCTACACTGTTCTACATCCGCTGTTGGAAAGAATGTTCTGCAGACCTGCCTGCCTCGAGCTCCCAGCGTCGCCCACCTGATTTTTCTCCACTACCCACCTGTTGCCTGTGTGGGGCGCTGTTGAGCACGTTCGCACTAGGCCTGCCTGCTCCTGGCAGGCTCTGCAAGGGGAGTTGGCGCCAGTGGCTGGTAGGAGAGTTTCCAGGGACCTTCCCTACGCTGCAACAGGTGGCAACAACACTTAGCTATACTGAGAAGAGACTAGGAACCACATAATTATATCCTAAACCCAAACAAAATACATCCTCCACTCAAATCCCCCTTTTTCACGCCATGACAGTTTCTTTTTTAGTTATCTATATAGTAGCAGCGCAGGTGGGGGTTGCGCCAGGGTCCCTTCGCCTGGGACATTCCTGGCAAGTTATTTACTGTAGTCCCCTCCATGCACAGCCTCACTCCCAGGGAGCCCAGAGTGCAGGTGGCAGTGAGAAGGGGGGCACGCGCGTGGGGGCTTGGTCGCCCTCCCTCCCTCCCTGACTCCCACTTGTGCTCTTTGTTTTCACCAAGAACTATATATATATATATATAGAGAGAGAGAGAGAGAGAAGGAGAAAGAATCTCAAGCAGGCTCCGCATCGGGCATGGAGCCCAACCCCGGGCTTGATCTCACCACCCTGAGATCATGACCTGAGCCAAAGCCAAGACGGGGATACTTAACTAAGCCACCCAGGCACCCAGCCATGACCATTTCTGATGTCACCTGACACCAGGGAATTGTGTGTGGGAGGGAAGTTCAGAATGGAAGAGTCAGTAGCTTTAACAATGGCAAATGAAAAACCTGTCTGGAACCTTGCCCTCCTCTCCCCCTTCGCCTCACCTCTCTAGCCAGAGCACTTCAGGCCCCTGGCAAAGTCCCAGATTGCGTATTCGTTCAGGAAGTAGTCACTGAACATCTACTTATCCGAGGCACTGGGATTAGCACTGGATTGCAGCAAGGATGTCAGAAAACTTGCTGACCTGGAACTTTGCGGGCTGCTGCACACTGAAGCTGGTTTCCTAACCCTGCGTCAGCCCTGATACAAAGCCCTCGGACTCACAAAGCAGCTTGAGGGGGAGGGGATTGGGAGCTGGAGAGAAGCTTTCTGCCTGTCAGAGGCCCTTTTGTCCCCCCCCACCTCCTCCTCCCAACCTACCCCCAACCAATCACTTAGCAATTTCTGGAATCAAACCTCATGATCACCTCGAGGCGTTATCTTAAGTTTACTGCAGGCTGTAAGGAAGGTCCTTTCTGAAACTCTTCAGGAGGTGAGTGATACATGCCTTGACTGCAAATGCCAACATTTTCTATTCATAAGCTATAATAGTAGACCAGCAAGGTACTCCTAAACTTAGCTTCTGACTTTTGAGCTATTGCATTCTCTTAAGACCCTGGTAGAGTCATCAATATATTGGGAGGGAGACAGCAATCTGCAGAAATATATTTTAAGATGTGTTGTCCTGGCTTTCTAATTCCAACAATGTCAACCAGACGGAAAATCTCTCTCCCTCGTGACACCTCAAAACACTGGATAAAGTATCACAAACATGGTTTTAGCAGCATAACTTCATTCAAAATTTCCCAGGGCCAAGGACTGAAAAGGAAGCTGAAATACAGAGCTAATTCTGTATCTTGCAAAGAGATTGCTGGTCGCTGGTACTTGGTGACCAGGGGCTTCAGTGCAGGGAAAGGACATGAGCCTCATGCGTGTACATGCGAGGCAATCAGAATGGAGATTTTCACATGAGCCACCTCAAGGAGGGGGTGACTGAGCATGAGAAAGAGGCATTGTCCAAAGAGAGAATAGAGGATCTTTTTCCAGAAATGGCACGGATCCTCGGATTTATAAATTGCGGTCAGTCTCAAGACTGATATATTTTTCTTAAATACCTTGTTACCTTGTAGTGAAATTGTAGCACACCAAAGTTAAAGATAAAATCTTAAAAGTAATCAGGGGCACCTCGGTGGCTCAGTCATTAAGCGTCTGCCTTCTGCTCAGCTCATGATCCCAGCATCTGGGATCGAGCCCCACATCAGGCTCCCTGCTCAGTGGGAAGCCTGCTTCTCCCTCTCCCACTCCTCTTGCTTGTGTTCCCTCTCTCTCTGTGTCTCTATCAAATAAACAAATAAAATATTTTTTAAAAATCTTAAAAGTAATCAAAGAGAAGAGTTTTTTCACCAAGAACTACAGCTAGACTTCCCAACAGCAGCAAGAGCTAGAATATGAGGGACTACCCAATTATTTGGGGGCACATATGCATGCGGATGGACAAAACACGGATCAGAATGACTCAGACTAATACTGTATCGAGTTTATCCCTGAGGATGGAGAGAAGAAGCAGATGAACACTGGGAGAGTCTTTAGCTGGGCTGTCACATTTCATTTATTTAAAAATAGCATTTTTGTTTACTGAAATGGTAGGCTTAAGGCAAATAAGATAAAGTATTAACAACTATCTAATTTTGATGGGATGCCCTAGAAACTTGTTAATTTCTGTGCTAATTTGCATGCCAGAGTGGTGTCAAGTTCAAAAAACAATGTTTTCAGATCTATTTCCTTTCCCTCCTTTATTTGACCTGTGCTCACAGAACGTCGATCAGTTAGAGTAAAATTGATGCTGAATTTCCAGCATGTCTAACAAGGAGAGTCATTCTTCAGATCGACTTGTCACACATTCGAAGGAGACACAATGTTAAGAGACTGGAATTGGCAGTGAACATCTCTTTGGAACCTGAACCAGCATTGTTGAAAAGAGCAAAGACCACTAAATTCATTCACTGGTTCATGAAATTACAGACCCTGAGTTGACATCCAAAACCAAGGCATCTGTTATTTAGGAAAATTTATATATAATGAAGATCTGAATACCTAATGGAATTACTAAAGAAGATTCCAGAGTTTCTTTTTTCAGAGGTTGTGGTCTTTTATTTTTTTTTTTAATTAACATATAATGTATTATTTGCTTAGGGGTACAGGTCTGTGAATCATCAGTCTTAGGCAATTCCTAACACTCACCATAGCACACGTAGTGTTCGTCATCTAGCCCCCCATCCCACCCAACCTCCCCAGCAGCCCTCAGTCTGTTTCCTGAGATTAAGAGTCTCTTATGATTTGTCTCCCTCCCAATCCCATCTTGTTCCATTTTTTCCCTCCCGTCCCCCCACGACCGTGCCATGCCTCTCAAATTCCTCATATCAGAGAGATCATATGGTCATCGTCTTTCTCTGATTGACTTATTCCCTCAGCATAATACCCTCTAGTTCCATTTAATGATTTTGTTATTAATTGGTTTATAAAATTGGCTGCTCCCATATTAGGGCATAGATATTTAAAATTGTTAGATCTTCTTGTTGGATAGACCCTTTAAATATGATATAGTGTCCTTCCTCATCTCATATTATAGTCTTTGGCTTAAAATATAATTTATCTGATCTAAGGACTGCCAGCCCAGCCTTCTTTTGATGTCTATTAGCATAGTAAATTATTTTCCACCCCCTCACTTTAAATCTGGAGGTGTCTTTGGGTCTAAAATGAGTTTCTTGTAGATAGCATATTGATGGGTTTTGGTTTTTTATCCATTCTGATACCCTGTGTCTTTCGATTGGGGCATTTAGCCCATTTACATTCAGGGTAACTATTGAAAGATATGAATTTAGAGCCACTGTATTGCCTGTAAAGTGACCGTTGCTGTATATTTTTTCTGTTCCTTAATGGTCTGTTATTTTTAGGGTTTCTCTTTGCTTAGAGGACCCCTTTCAATATCTCCTGTAGGGCTGGTTTGGCGTTTGCAAATTCTTTTCTTGTTTGTTTGTCCTGGAAGCTTTTTATCTCTCCTTCTATTTTCAATGACAGCCTAGCTGGTTATAGTATTCTTGGCTGCATATTTTTCTCATTTAGTGCTCTGAATATATCCTGCCAGTCCTTTCTGGCCTGCCAGGTCCCTGTGGCTAGGTCTGCTGCCAATCTAATATTTCTACCATTGTATGTTACCGACCTCTTGTCCTGAGCTGCTTTCAGGATTTTCTATGTCACTGACACTTGTAAATTTCATTATTAGATGACAGGTGTTGACCTATTTTTATGGATTTTGAGGGGGGGTTCTCTGTGCCTCCTGGATTTTGATGCTTGTTCCTTTCACCAAATTAGGGAAATTCTGTGCTATAATTTGCTCCAATATACCTGCCTCTCTCTTTCTTCTTCTTCTAGAATCCCAATTATTCTAATATTGTTTCATCTTATGGTTTCACTTATCTCTCAAATTCTCCCCTCATGGTCCAGTAGTTGTTTGTCTCTCTCTTGCTTAGCTTCTTTATTCTCCATCATTTGGTCTTCTGTATCACCAACTCTCTCTTCTGCCTTATTTATCCTGGCAGTAAGAGCCTCCATTTCTGATTGCCGTCATTACTACCTTTTTCTACTTCAACTTAGTTAGATTTTAGTTCTTTTATTTCTCCAGAAAGGGATTTTCTAGTATCTTCCATGCTCTTCTCGAGCCCAGCTAGCACCTTGATAATCGTCATTCTGAACTCTAGTTCTGACAACTTACTAATGTCTGTATTGATTAGGTCCCTAGCCATCGATACTCCCTCTTGTTCTTTTATTTGAGTTGAGTTTTTCTGCCTTGTCATTTTACCCAAATTAGAATAGATAGAGAATAAAATACTCAAAGTGTAGCAACAACCCTAGAAAAATATACACTAACCAAATTGGAAGACACCTGAGATTGGGGAAGAAGAAAGGAGAACAAAACAACAACAACAACAAAACAAAAACAAATAAAAACAAACAAACGGGGCGCCTGGGTGGCTCAGAGGATTAAGTCTCTGCCTTCAGCTGAGGTCATGGTCCCAGGGTCCTGGGATCGAGTCCTGCATTGGGCTCTTTGGTCAACGGGAGCCCGCTTCTTTCTCTCCCTCTGCCTGTCATTTCCTCTGTTTGTGCTCTCTCTCTCTCTGGCAAATAAATAAATAAATAAAATCTTTAAACAAACAAACAAACATACAGAGACTGGTGAATAGAACAGAGCCAAACACTTGATTTTGATTTTGAGTGTATTTTGGTCTGTTAGGAGAAACTGCCTCTCAAAATTTTAAAGAAAGAAAAACTTATATATACAAAAATAAGAGTAAACATGATGAAAGGATGGAATATGACTGGAAAGATGAAAATTTAAAAAGTAATTGATAAGGTAAGAGGTTGATTGAAAAAAGAAAAAAAAAGAGGAAAGACTGTAATCAGGTTAAAGACTAGAACAAAGCCATGCACTAGATTTAGGGTGTATTTTGATCTGTTAGAAGAAACTCTATCCCAAAATTTTAAAAAACTAAAAACCTATATGTATGCAAAAGTAAGGTTAAATACAATGAAGAGATAGAATATGACTATAACAGTGAAAATTTTAAAAAGATTTTTTAAAAAGGTATTGATAAGATGAAATATTTTTAAAGGATTAAAATAGGAAAGAGGGAAAATTTAAAAAAAAAGAATAAGAAAAAAATAAAATTTTAAAAATTTAACTTTGAAAGACAAAGAACCTGGAGAAAATACCATGAATTCTATGTGCTGCATTCCCTTTGCTCTGGAATTCCTCAGTTCTCATTGATCAGTAGACTTGGCCTTGGCTGGATGTTCTTGCTGATCTTCTGCAGAAGGGGCCTGTTGCCCTGATTCTCAAACGTCTTTGCCCGAGGTCGAACCAAACCGCCCTTGCCACGGGGCCCGGCTAAGCGATCTGCTCCGGTTCGCGCTCGGAGCTTTTGTTCCCTGAGCGCTTTCCGTACCGCTTTGGAGGACGGGAATGAAGATGGCGGCTGCCCAGTCTCCATTCCTCAGTGCTTCCTCAGAGAAAAGCCGTCAGTCCTTCCCGTCTCCCTGGTCTCCGGCTGCGCTCGGAGCTCACCCGGGCTGTGACCGAGCGTTTCTGTCTCTGTCGCGGCCCCGTTTGGAGTTTCCAAACCCAGCAGATTCCTTCACTGCACTTCCCAGCGAAGGTGAGTCTTCCCGGATTTGCCACTTGTGGGGTCCCTGCGCAGAGAGCAGTGGCCTGTCGCGCCCCAGATCATGGTTTAAGGTAACCCCGAGCTGAAAGCTCCCTCCTCGGCTGTCTCCGCTGCCGGCCTCCCCGCTCCGACACCTGGGAGCTCTGCTGCACTCAGACACCCCCGGTCTTTCTGTGACCCCGCGGGTCCTGAGACCACACTGTCCCCCGTGAGCTCCCCCCACCTCGCTTAGCATCTGGATTGACTCCGGGGAGCCTCCATAGAGCCTGCTTCTAAAACTTTTTAAAACTTGTGATTTTGTGCCCTGCTGCTCTGCTGCTTGCCGGGAGCTGGCCCCTCCCCCACGCTGTCTATTTGCTCTTGGATTGACCTCCCTGCACATCCTACCTTCCAGAAAGTGGTGGCTTTTCTGTTCCTAGAATTGCTGCTATTTTTGTCTTCAATCTTCTGTTGAATTTGTAGGTGTTCAGAATGGTTTGATAACTATCTGGCTGATCTCCTGGGACCCCACAATATTTAGGTCTCCTACTCTGCCATCTTCTCCTACTCAGGCTTTTTTTTTTTTTTTTTTTTTTTTTTTAATACAATGGTTCTTTGGTCAGTGAATTAGCTGTGGGCTCAGCGAGATTGGGGTGGGGAGGGTACACAAGGGACTCCTCTGGGGTCCCTTGATAATCCTTCATGAGCTACTTAATATACGTGTCTAGCTTATTATCTTAACTGGATTCCAAAATTTTCTCATTTGGGGAAGTATTCCTAGAAAACAGGAGTGAAGAATTGGGGAGCGTGAAACAGGAAGGTTAGTGATGCCTTCTTGGGTCATCTCTTCCAGGCCACCTAGGCATGATCCCACCAGGGCCAACTAAGTCGCTGTGTAGACCACACTTCTAAATAGACCAAGCCCTTGAAGGGTGGGAGCAAACTTTGCTCACTACCTCCTGTTGTTCAAGCATTGCCTCTTGGGGAACTGAGTTCCTCATGCATGCAGCCGACACGTGTGTGAGTGCCGGCCTGCTTGTGTGGGCTCGGGAGGTCTCGCCATGTGACATTTGTTTGACACTATGGTCGCTGCAGCTCTAGCTGGAGTAAGGCAAGGCACACATTTTGTCCCATGCAGGGGGTCACTGCAAAAATGGCAATCTCCTGGGGTAGGAGATACTGGGAAAATCCATGTGTTGTTTCCATCTTAACACTCAGGGAGCAAAACTATACATCAAGGTTGTTGGCTTTGGACAGTGGAAATTATTATTTCTCATTCCTATGCATTTGAATCAAAACAAGATTGTATGGGGGTGCCTGGGTGGCTCAGTGGGTTAAGCCGCTGCCTTCGGCTCAGGTCATGATCCCAGCGTCCTGGGATCGAGTCCCACATCGGGCTCTCCGCTCAGCGGAGAGCCTGCTTCCCTTCCTCTCTCTCTGCCTGCCTCTCTGCCTACTTGTGATCTCTCTCTGTCAAATAAATAAATAAAATCTTTAAAAAAAAAAAAAACAAGATTGTATGGAATAGGTCATGCCCTGGTTTTCAGAGGAAGCAGGGAATCCATCTCAGAATCCCTCTGAAGTGCACTGATGGTGCATTTGGAGAAGATGCCATTCACTGAAGGCCGTTAGGGTCATCTCATTCTTTAAGTCATAAGCAAAAAAGAAACAATTTTTTTTTCTCCTTCACATTCTGTGTTTTGAGAGTGTGTTATAAGGATTATAATGTCACAAAGCTCCCTCAGAGCAATGCATTGCTTAAATTGCATTATTTATCTCAACATTCAACTTTGGGTTCTCTAAGTAGCAAAGATTCACCCTTGTTGGGTTTGGGGAGAAAAAACAAAATATCTGAAAATATTTTTTTCTCTTAGATCCAAGATCCTAATGAATAATTAAAGCTTAATTTATAATTAAGCCTGTCTTACCAATAACTGAAATAACCTACCAGAAATATCAGTCTCTAGGCATGTGTGTCCCCATCTACTTGTTGTAACTGTTGGCTCCTGGAAAAGACCACAGAGGAACATTTCCCAAAGTGCATCTTCCAAAGTGCAGGAAGCCTGACCAAGTATACCAAACTCCAAATTAGCAGGATGAAGAGAAGTTCTTGGAGGCTTGATTGCGGTAGTTTCAAACACAACAACTGGGGGAATTATTTTATGCTCAAATAGGATATGTAAGAGCCTCATTGCACTAAGGAGGTATATAGAATGGAGCTATAACTTGTTTAATAGTTCGAAAAGAAAAAAAAAGAATTCAGATTATCCATGGATGTCCCAATCATAAATGGATTTTTGAGAGGAAAGATAATGCTTTGGGCTACATTGAGTTGACATGTGGAAGGTGACTGGACGCTGTCCCCGCAGTGTACTCCCATGATCCCAAAGACAGAGCCCTGGGTAGACCAGGTGCCTGAGCTGAGGTGGGGGTGCGGGGGGGGGGGCAGGACTAAACTTTTCAGAACACCCACCATGTGGGGGGTGTTTGCTTGCACCATGTTTCATGTCATCCTTCCTTCACAACCTCGGTCACATGAGGTTATCGCTGTCATTTTGCAGAGGCAGAAGCTGGTTCTCAGTGTCGCTGACTCTGAGGGTCTGGGACCCAGATCCAGCTGCCAGCTGGTGTGGGATGGCTTCCAGGCACAGTCATGGTGCTTTATGTAATTTCTGATTTTATGATGCACCAAAAGAGCTTACATTGCTTAAGGAACTCTACAGGGATTTGTTCCAGAATGGACTAGGCTGGAAGGAAAAATCAGCCTATGAAAGGATGAAAAAGGTTCAATGATTTCAGTATCTCCAAAGTGTGGTTTTAGATACCTGGGATCTTGAGACTCTGGTTAACTTTATGTCCTGTGTTTCATCCCCAAGCTGCCAGCCGACCCCTTTGATGAGACAACCCCAGTGAATTAGCAGCTGTAGCAACAGTGAGGCCATTTTCAACCCCACGTTTGAGTTTATGGCCATACACGCAGGTCCCTGAATGCTCTTATATCCCCGTGTGCATGTTTTATTCCCCCAGTGCCTAGATGAGAAGAGACCAGAGGGCTAGTAACCTTCTCAAGGTCAAAGAGTTTCCCAGTGGTAGGGCCAGCATTGCCATCTGCTTCTCTTGGCTCTGGTTCTAGTGGAGTTTCCAAGACACCAGACAGTGGAAAAGTGACACCTGTGTCACCCAAGGTAGAGTGGAAATTTGCCTCTCTGCCCATAGACTTTTCAGATTTGACATGTTTTAAGTTAAGCACCTGATCTTTCATTTTACATGGAATGTGCTAAACCTAGAGCCTTCCCCACCTCAGTTACGGGGACTCTAGTCATCCAGCTGTCCTGATGAGCAAACAAATAAGCACAATCCTTGGAAGGATTCTTGCCCTCCTCTTTCTCTCACACCCACAAAATCCTCCTGACTTTACCTTGAAAACTATCCAGAATCTGATGGCTTCTCACCCCCTCCACAGCTGTTCAGCTGGTCTCAGCCCCCCTCATCACCTGCATGGATTCTTGCAATTCTTGCAATTGGTCTCCCTGCTTCTTGCCTTTGGCCCCTAGATAACAGTCACAGTGATCTTTCTAAGATAGGACGCAGGTCATAAGTCAGATCAACTCTTCCTCTGCCTAAAACCCTGCACTGGCTCCTCGTTTCACCCAGAATAAAGGCTGAAATTCTTGCAGTGACTACAAAGTCCTGTCTCTTTGCTCCAACCCCATTGTCTTGATCACCTCCACTCCAACTATGTTCTTCTGTTCCACTCCAGCCACACTGGCTTCCTTACTGTTCTGGAATTCCAGGCACATTCTGACGTCAGGGCCTTTATTCTAGATGCTGCCTCTCCTGAGGGTGCTATTTCCCAGATTCTGTGTGGCCAACCCCCTCACCTCCACCACCACTTTGCTTCCCACCAAGGGCAGCCCTGGAAGCTCTTTGATCCTACATTCTGCTCCATACCATTGTGTCTGACTTTCTTAACTCTATTTTTTTTCTTTTCTTCCTTCTGTCTTACTATTATTATTATATAATCTTATAGTAGGCAACAGAATAACTCTGTTATTATTCAGTTATATTCTGTGACACTCCCTGCGGGAGGATTAGACCTCCTCCTTTCCATTGACATCTAACATTGCTTTATGACTTGCTCTGATCATTGACGAGTGAGCTTACCAGCAATATCCAGGTGGTGTGAGTCATCAATGAACTTTTGTAGTGGGAGCCACTGAACTATTTGGAATACTTCGTCTATCTTAACTCATAACTGTTTTTCTTGCTCACTGGTATATCCCACACCTGGAGAATAATTGGAAAAAGTGCTAAAGAGTCAGCCATCCATTGGTCAATAACCCGTGTTATTGACTAATAATTGTTTCTAGAAGCTGGACCATGGAAGAGTTGGACATATTTTCCTAAAACCATTATGTCACAAGTGATCTATCTTTGACCATTGAACTCCTGTCATCACTAACACTATTTTTTTTAGGATCATACCTTTAAAATAGCTTTACTGAAGTATATTTGCATTAAAAATCCACTTATTTTAAATGTCTAGTTTGGTGATTTTTGATATGTATAAGTAGTGACAGACCTCTACCACAGTCAAGATATTGAAGAGTTCCATCCCTTTATCAAGTTTTGTCTTGACAGCCACAATTTGTTTTTCCATTCACAAGCTGGTAAACATTTGAGTTGTAGGTAGGTTTTGGTTAATTACCTTATTGTGTTAAAATATACATAACATAAAATCTACCATTTTAACTCTTTTTGAGTCCCAGTTAGGTGGCAATAGATTCACGAAGTGTTAGCACTATCACCACCATCCACTTCTAGAATGTTTCCATCATCCCCCAAAAGAAACTTCTACCCAGAAGATGCTAATTCTCCATTCTTCCTTCCCTGAGGCTGTTTGTATGAATGTTACTACTCTCAGTATCTAAAAGAAGTGGAATTATAAGTATTTGACCTTTTGTGACTGATTTATTTCATATCGTCATAATTTATTCAGTGTTCACTCATGCAGTATCATGTCTCAGATTCTCATTTTTTAGGGCTGAATACTATTCCATTGATTATATCTATCACATTTTATTTACCCGTTCATCTATTGATTGACACTGGATTATTTATACTTCTTGGCTATTATGAATAATGCTGTTGAGAACCTTGGGTGTACGAGGATCTGTTTGACCCCCTGCTTTCAATTCTGTTGGGTATACAAGTTGAAATGGAGTTGATGGATTATATGGTAATTCTATGTTCAACTTGAGGAACTGCCAAACTGGTTTCCACAGGGTGTGCACCATTTCCTAAGGGCTCCAATTTCTCCACATCTTCACCAACAATTTTTACTTTCTGTTTTGTTTTTTAATTTTTAATTTTTTTATATTAGCATTATAGTGGGTGTGAAGTTTGTGGTTGTAGTTTGATTTGCATTTCCCTAAAGGCTGGTGATGTTGAGCATATTTTCATGTGCTTATTGGCCATTTGCTTTTCTTCTTTGGACAAATGTCTATTCAAGTCTTTTGTCCATTTTTTTTTTAGGTGGACTTTTGATCTTTTTGTTATAAGAGTTCTTTCTGGATATCAAGCCCTTATATGATTTGCAAATATTTTTTCCCATTCTTTGGGGTGCCTTTCCACTTCCTTGATACTGTCCTTTAATGCTGAAAGTTTTTAATTTTGATAAGGCCCAATTTATTTATTTTTTTCTTTGGCTGCCTGTGCTTAGGTGTTGTATGAATCATGACAAATCTAATGTTATGAAGATTTTTGTTTTCTTCTAGGAGTTTTACAGTTTCAGAATATTATATATTCTACTTATATTTAAGTCTTTAATCCATTTTGAGTTAATTTTTGTATCTGATGTAAAGTAAGAATCCAGCTTCATTCTTTTGCCCAAGGATATCTAGTTTTCCCAGCACCATTTGTTGAAAAAACAGTCCTTCCCCCACGGAATAGGCTTGGCACCTTGTCAAAAACCAGTTGACCATGTATTTGGGTTTATTGCTTGACTCTATTCCATTGCTTTATGTGTGTCCTTATGTAAGTATCACACTGTTTTTAATTACTGTAGTTTTATAGTAAGTTTTGAAACCAGGAAGTGAGTCCTCTAGCTTTGTTCTTTGTCAAGAACATCAGTGCTTCATGGTCCCTTGAAGTTCCATATGAATTTTAGGATAGCTTTTACTATTTTTGAGAAACAAACAAACAAAAACTACTGTTGGTATTTTTTAGGGGTTGCATTGAATCCTATGAAAACTATGTAGATCATTTTGGATAGTCTTGTGACCTTAATAATATCAAGTTCTCCAATCCATGAACTTGGGATGTTTTTCTGCGTCTTTAGCTAAAGAAGATGTAAATTCAGCAATGCTTTGTAGTTCTGGTACACAAGTCTTTTGCCTCCTTGATTATATTTATTTCTATTTTATTATTTTAAATATTATTGTGATGAGATTTTTTTTTAATTTCTCTTTTTGGGTTGTTCATTGTCAGTGTATAGAGATGCAACATATTTTTGTGTGTTAATTTTGTATCTTACAACTTTACTGAGTTCATTTCTTGGCTCTAATAGATGTTTGTGTATATGTGTGTGTAATCTTTAAGTTTTTCTACATATCATATCATCTGTGATATCTGATCAGAGATAAGTTTATTTCTTCTTCTGCAATTTGAATCCTTTTATTTCTTTTTTCTTGACTAATTTCTCTGGCTATAACCTCTAATACTATGTTGAATAGAAGTGGTGAAAGCAGGCATCTTTGGTTTTGGTTATAGTTTCTTTCCTTTTTTTTTTAAGATTTATTTATTTATTTGACAGACAGAGATCACAGGTAGGCAGAGAGGCAGGTAGAGAGAGAGGGGGAAGCAGGCTCCCCACCAAGCAGAGAGCCCAATGTGGGACTCCATCCCAGGACCCTGAGATCATAACCTGAGCCAAAGGCAGAGGCTTTAACCCACTGAGCCACCCAGGCACCCCTTGGTTATAGTTTTTGACTGTCTTGGTTTTGAATAATGCTGATATGACTTATGTGTTCAAATATTTACATGGACATGTTACATATCTCTTGGGAGATACCTAAGAGTTGGGTTGGTGGGTCACATGGGAAGTGCATGTTTGATTTCAGAAGGTAATGTCATACTGCTTCCTAAAGTGGCTGCACTATTTTGCCTTCTAACCAGCAATGTGTGAGACTTCCATTTGGTCCACATCCTCACCAGCACTTGGTTTAGTCAGTCTTCTAGCTTGAGACATTCTAGTGGCTGGGTAGGGCTTGTGTGGCAAGTGGCATGGTGGGGCTTGTGTTTTTTTTTAGAAGGGCTCATGTGATTTTAAACTTGCATTTCCCTGATAACTAATGATTATGAGAATTTTTTAATGTGCTAGTTAAACTTAAAAACAAACCCCAGGATGAATATAAAGTTAGAAACTTTTGTTGTCAAATATATCTTTCTGTGAGCTTTCCAACAGGATAGGTCCCTTAGATCATGTTTTGGTAGAAAGAGTGAAGAATGGCTGAGGGCAAATTGTTCTTTCTATATTTTATTTTCTCTTGAAATCCTCTCCCCACCATTTTTTCTCTGTGGCCTTTTTGGAAATGGTATCTTATTACTCTTCCATTTCTTTCTGTCTTTTTAAAAAAGTAATTTCCATGCCCAGATGGAGCCAAGCATGGGGCTAGAACCCATGATCCTTAAGATCAAGACCCAAGCCGAAATCAAGAGTTGGACGCCCAACTGACTGAGCCACCCAGGAGCCTCATCAATCTTTCATTTCTTGATGTAAACTTAGGTTTAAATGTTACCTCTTCCAAACTTATTTTAAATTCTAAAAAAAAAAAAAAAAAATTAAGGATGAAAGACTGTGTTCTTTGTTAAAGAAATTGAAGGGGGGAAAGGAAGAGAAATTGAAGGGGAAAGAGAATGAAATGAGTTTGATGAAATAAGGACTTTATGAAGGATTATAATGTTTTGAAGGAGCGAGAGAAGGAATAGAATATTTACTAAAGGTCTGTTGAGGACCGACACAGTCACAGTTCTGAAGGCTCAAAAATGAGTGAGAATTCCACATGACCAGACCATCAGCCATGTCACATGTGCCCCTCCTCCTCACCTGAATATGCCTCCTCACCCAGGAATATGCCTGATGGCTCCTTGGGGACATTTGTCATGGCTTTCAGTGTTTGTGACAAATGCCAACTAATAGAAACATTTTACTGTCTTAAGAACAATTAATGTTGCTCATCTCTATTTTTCAAAGCTGTGAGAAAACCTGCCTTTTTTCCAAGGAGACACTATCTCTTTTGTTTGCCATACACATACTCCGGAAGAAAGTCCCCTGTTCTCAACACGTGTGGAAATGTGAGAGACCCATAGAGAATCGTCATCCAGCACTAACTGCCCCAGGACTATCACCACAGACATGTTTGCTCCAACATTAGCTTTATGACAATGTTATCTATTGGGTGCTTGCTAATATATCTTCCTTACCACGCAAAAATATTTTAGGGGAGTGTTACATGACCAAGAACTAGAACATGTGTCTGCTATCTGTAGTGCTGAAAAGTCATCTGGATGGCTTACAACAATTAAATTAAAAAATCTCATCCATGGTGTGTTTTCTTCAGAGTCTATTTTCAACAAAATCCATAGATTTATTCCTTGAGTGGCTGTTTTCCACACAGAATCATGAGAGCCCATGTGATAAAAGACAAAATTCCTAAGAAACAGAAACTCTAAGACAGTCCCTGACTTCAAGGAGTTAAAAACAATTTTGATCCCATGAAGTTGTTGCCATAATACATGACATTAACCAAGAAAAGAGGCTGAGTTAGGTTAAAAATGACATTTATCTGGATCTCAGAACTGCAATTTGGGGAACACAGATTTGGGCAGGAGCCCAAGTCATGCCAATATATTTATTAATATATTTATATTATTATTATTATTAATATATTATTATATTTGCTAATATATTTATCCCCTGCCCTAAGGAATAAATTCAAGAGTTTTTAAAAACAAAAGGGTATGCTTGCCTAGGTTGTTTATAAAAGATTTTGATTGGTGTTGGTGGCAGAGCAGTCATCTGTGCTGAAGATCCTTGGTTGTTAAGGCTGTCACTAAGCAAAGCCTCGTGACAGCAAATTGCAGGTGTTTGGACTGAGAATATTGGAATATTGGTGGTTGGCTCAGGTCAAAAGTTCATGGCTTTCCAGTCAGGACATGCATAAGGCCCATCTCCTTAATGGCCTCCCAGCTCCATTTCACAACTCCTTGATATAAATCAGCCCATTTCATATCACCTCTTGCAGGGATATGCTATTAGGTGACAGGACAATAAAGGTTTGTGAGGAAAAGCGGGCTTACCAGATTGCAGGAAATAGTTATACGTTATTTGTGCTTACTGCTAATGAAATGGTAAATGACTTTGAGGACCTAATAATGCAGAGAATACCCAATGTTTAAACCCTTGTTTTGCATCATGACAGATTCCTTCTCTGACAATGATACAGGGACATTTTACAAGAGAAAAATGTTAGCTGCCCTCTAAAATTCAGGGCAATGTCATTTGGGTAATACCATCTTTGGATCCAGTAAAGCCTTTTCAAGGTTGAATCATGTTTTCAGTGTTGTTTCCTCTTGGTAGCAAAGAGAGGCATTTGTGCTGGCGGCTATCATAACATCAACTGTGCTCTCCGGATAGTCTCTCAGGTAACAAATGCGGGTGCCTGTTTTGCTCAGGGCATATGACAGGTGCTCACAGGGTTCTGCGCGCTCATGTGAAATTCGTATTTATCCAAAATAATGGAAAGGATAATTATCATTTACTACTTTAAGAGAATCTTTAGTTTTACGAGAGAATTCGCTGTAGGATTCCCCTATATGGCAGCATTCCTGATTGAATTAAAACTGTCATTTGCTTGGCCACAGTGGAATATACGTGCAACTCTCTGGCCACATATTTACTGGGTGAAAGATATCACTCCAGAAGCTCTTCACTCTTTACATTTGCTCTCAAACTGCACTGAATTTCATAATTCACGTCAGCAGCATCTTACCAGGTAGAATCCTAGGTTTGCAGGGCTATTAAATAAAGAATTCCATTTACCAAACCAAACCAAACCAAACCAAATTCCTGCTCTATGCATGAGAGTAACTCGTAAAATGCAGACCAAACTGGAACGTCATTGTCTCTTGTGTGTTTTGTGTTCTCTCCCACAATGTTCTGGGATATTGTGAAATTCTTTTAAAATAGGCAAGGGAGAAATGTAATGACATCAGGTGGCTGGTTTCTAATCAGCCCATGAACATCAAGTTCCAGATGGCAGAGCAAATTTGTAATTTTGCTGTGTGGTGGGATTATTTATCGATACCTATTAAACAGTCAGCAACTCCATATTCTGGACTGTACTCCAGTGATTCTAAATGACTTACATCTGCCTTGTAAACATGCCTGCTTCCCTGAGACTGTTGACATTTCTGGAATGGCATTTGATTCTGTTTTGCCTTGGCCTGTTCCCAGGAGGCTGTCGTTATTTATAGACCTAAACCAGTTTTCTACTTCCTCCATCTTCCTTCCTCTCTAAGGTGTGCTGAAGCTGTTGGGAGTTCAGGTCAGTTTTAATGATAGCAGAAGGTCTTGTCTTGGGTCTGATCTTCCAGCTGTGCTAGGTTCCAGTACACATAAAGCTCAGGGGTGCCTGGGTAGCTCAGTTGGTTAAGCATCAGACTCTTGATTTCAGCTGATGTCATGATCTCAGGGTCAGGTCATGATTTCAGTGTCACGTGCTTGAGCCCAACATCATAGCATGGAGGAGTGCTTGAGATTCTCTGTCCTTTTTCCTCTGCCCTTCCCCACTTGCACACTGTCTCTAAATAAATAAATAAATAAAATCTTTAAAAAACAAAAAACAAAAAAAAAAACCCTCCCCCAAAAACATAAAGCTAAGAGACTGTTAGCCCTGAGCATGGGTGGTCCAAGAAGACAAATTATTGGGGTCCTTCATGAAGGGAGGGGTAGGATTCCAAACCACAATAAGGGATGGGGCAACCCACCTCATCAGACCAGCGACAGAGCTAGAGGAGTCAGCTGGGCAAGGAGGAGCTGGCAGGGGCCTTGGTCCAGGCAAGTGACAGGCCTGTGGCTCGTTCATAAAATGGTAGTTGCACACCTGCTAGGTTCAGAGCAATATCCAGAACCCAGGATGACCAGGTCAAGAGGTAGGGATAGGGATCAGGGAAAAAGGTGAGATGATGAGAATGGAGCAAGAAAGCTTCCAGAAGTTTGGGAACTGGCCCGAGCTCTGCCAATAGGATCCATTTAAATTCACGGCAGAGGATGTTTTGAATGTCCCAAGAAGCTTATAATTTTGAGTAGAAATTCTCAAATAGTGGTCTGTAGGCTTATAGCATCATAATTGGATGGGCAAAAAGGAGGTGGGGCATGAAAAATGCAGACTCAGGTGCCCCATCCCAGACCTACTGAATTGGAATCCCCGAGGAGTCTGAATTCACAAAGAAAATGAAATCACTCACTTCTAATCATGAGTCCTTTTTTTTTGGTGGGGGTGGGGGACAGAGGAAAAGAGAGAATCTCAAGCAGGCTCCATGTTCATTGCAGAGCCCGAGCAGGGCTCAATCTCACAACCCTGAGATCATGACCTGATCCAAAACCAAGAGTTGGATGACTAACCAAGCGAGCCACCCCTAATCATATCTCTTACACAGCTTTCTTGAGAACCATAGCTTTAAAAAGATCTTTTGGTGAGCATTTTTTGCAAATTAAAAAAAATCTATCTGACTCTATTTCTCTCTCTCTCTCTGTCTATCATGATCTATATAATCTATCTATGAACATTCTTTGAAAAGTAGCTGCCAAGGTTTGAGCTAAAGCCCACACTTTAATAAGAATTCCCTCTATTCTTTTACTAGATTTCTCTATTGGCACTGTTGCTGTTACTATTTACATTAAAACTTCTGGGTGGAATGAGGCAAAACTTGAAGCTGGAGTCTGAGAGTCTGGGGCTCTCTAGTCTCATCCCAGTTAGAGGAGTATCTTGTTGTGAAGTGACTAGACTTCCCTTGAGGGCAAGAACTTATATTTTGCATATCTCTGACTGCCCTGTTCTTAACCCATTTCTGGAATACTGAGGGGGCTCAATAAATGATAGATCACCTAGCTTTGCTGCTTAACAAACCATTCTCTATCAATGGTTTAAAACAAGTATCTTGGAGTGCCTGGGTGGCTCAGTGGGTTAAGCCTCTGCCTTCGGCTCAGGTCATGATCCCAGGGTCCTGGGATCGAGCCCCGCATCGGGCTCTCTGCTTAGCGGGGAGCCTGCTTCCCCCCCCCCCCCGCCTGCCTCTCTGCCTACTTGTGATCTCTGTCAAATAAATAAATAAAATCATAAAAAAAGTAAAAAAAATATCTTGCTTGGAATCCATGGGCCAGCTCGGGGTGGGCTAATCTACTCTTGGCTCAGTTGAATTTGGCTCTTAGCTGCAGGTGGGGGTCAGCTCTGCTCCACATGTCTCTCATCGCCCTTCGACTACCAGGTGACCTGGGGCGTCTTGCCCTCATGGCAGAGGCAGAAGTCTAACAGGGGAAAGGAAAACACATGTAACCTCTTAAAATTCATGCATAGAATTAGCAGACAATCACTTTGCCTCCAATCAGTTAGGCAAAGGAAAGTACATGAGCAAGCCTGAAGTTATGGACTGGGGAAAATTGACATCTTTAATGAAAAGAACTGCATATTTACATGGCAAAAAGTATAGATCCAGGGAAGGATGGACAATTGGGCCAACAGTTGAATCTACAAGTTAGTGAACGTGAACAAAGCACATTTTTATATTTGCCGGAGTGCAGAATTGTGGAAACGGGGAAGCAAGACAGTTTCAATACGACGGTGAATTACTGATGTTACAGATCAATTAGGAAGCCTGATGTAAGACTAATTACAACCTCTATTGGCTTGATGAAGACTCTTAGGTAGTTCATAACAGTTGACATTCTCTAACAAGCTAATGCAAAAATTTAAAGAGCCAAACATGGTTTTAAGCCCAGAGGACAGAAAAAGAATACTTCCAGTTCACATACTTTGTAGCTCTCTGGGATTTGCCCAAGCAGTGAAAAGCAAAGTCTGTCCATAATCACACCTTTCCTCTGAGAACTGAAGTGAAATCCAAGCATTGATGTAGTTATGCCTGCAAATAACCTGTCTGCAATTTGGCACTTGAGGAATGTCACCAAAGTCTCATTAATTTCAGGTATCCATAAACAGGCATCTCACATCTTACCACAGTTTTCTCATCCTGAGAAACCAGTCGTGGTTTCTGGGCAAAGGCAATTATGTCAACAGACAGAACTCATTGCACGCTTAAGGGCGGGTCTCCAGTCCATAATGGTGTTTAAGATGCGGCTGCCTGTGCTTCTTGATTGAAGCTGGTTGATGATCTGGGGCTACTCCATCCTGCAGGGAGCCTCAGCATCTCTCCACGGCTGCTTGTTTCAGCTTGAGAGTTCTGAAAATCTCACTCCCTGATTATTCTGCAGGGGTTTGCAAGGATGAAAATGGTATGTCCATCATTATTACAGAGAACAGGAAGTTGGGGGAGAATCTTAAAAACCTCCCAGAGAGAAGAAATGGGAAGTGCGGAAATACTTGTATATGTGCTGCTGAAGCAAGCACTGAAAATGAAGAAATATTTGGAATTCAGGGTTTGGAAGGTAAGATTCCACTTGAGCTTTATTGGCTCAAAACTCCCCTAAGCGTCCTTGGATCTCTTACAAACTCAGTGAACTTTGAATGAATAATATAGATTTTTATTCTATCTTTATGGCTTTTTAAATCTTTTTAATGAGGGGAATCAAAGTAGAAACAGAAGTGCTAAGTATTGTCAATACTTAGAACTTGGAAGCCCTTGTTATAGTGTTCTTTCCCCGTGAATGGAAGTAATGGTGGTGTTGGTGATGGCGATGGTGATTGTGGTGGCGATGGTGATTATGGTGGCGATGATGGTGGTGATGGTGATGCTGATCATAATAGTGGTGGGTGTGATGGTGGTGATGGTGGTGGTGGTGGTGGTGGTGGTTATGGTGGGTGACAATGATGGTATATATATGGGTTTCCAGAAGTCCTATTCCTAAAGAGAAGTCCTGGACCCCTCTCTGTTGCCAGCTGCTCTCCTCTTTGGACTTATTTCCCTCAGGTTTTCCTTTACCAGATTCTGTATTGCTCCTCTCAGACCACTAAGCATCGCTCTACATTGGTATTCACTGGAGATTAATTGGAGTTTGCCTGGCTCTTGCAAATGAAGCCCCTTTCCTTCTGTGTCTGTGAAGAACTCTGGCAGCCATTCCCATTAGTTTTTGGTACCATAGAAACACTCTGAGGTTCTGAATAAGCTGCTCCCAGATCTTCACTTCACCAGGGAAAATGATCTCTGGGCCCCCCTCAGGAAAGATTTTGTTGCCTCTTATTTTGTCACCATTGAGCTCTTTTCAGCATCACATGAAATTAAGCTCAAGAGCTCATGCTTGGAAAATCATCTTTTAGAGGCAGCCAAGATTGAAGTTCGTTAACTACCAAATTCCATTCTGGCTTTTTCTATAGTTGGCCAACATCTTCCTTTCTGAGAGCATATACCCTTGCCTCTTTCCTGTGACCTCAAGTATTGAGGGGGAGTTTCTCAAGATGAAGACTTTCCTTAGCATTACTTAATAGTTTGTATTCTTATAAATCTTTTTACACACTCTCTAGTCTCTCCATTGAAAAAGCAACTTGAGCTGCTTATACCTGGTTCATTCATCATAGTGTTCCACCAGGATTACTAAATACAAAGAGAAGTGACTATACAACAATTCATTAGGCAATAAGCTTAGATAGCCCATCCATAGACACATTTTTGATGATCAGTTTTAAGTAGGACAGAAAGAGCATGGATCATTGAAATTCTCTGCTAGTCCATAAATGCTATTTTTTTTAAAGATTTTATTTATTTATTTGACAGACAGAGATCACAAGTTTGCAGAGAGGCAGGCAGAGAGAGAGGGGGAAGCAGGCTCCCCACAGAGCAGGAAGCCCGATGCGGGGCTCAATCCCAGTACTCCAGGATCATGACCTGAGCTGAAGGCAGAGGCTTTAACCCACTGAGCCACCCAGGTGCCCCCATAAATGTTATTTTAGTTGCTGTGGTGCTTTTTAATGTGTCAATGTGGTTGGAGTATGTTTCCTAGAAATCTCTTTCCTATTGGTTTCTGGTTAAGATGGACCACTAGACAGATTTTTATAGGAGATTTTGGGGAGCACATGAAGTGGCAGCCACTTTAAAGCTCACACACCCTCTTGACTGTCTTCTGGTTCACCTTGTTAACATGAGGCAGGGGTCAGGCCTAAAACTGTTCCTCCATCCCCTGGATTCTCCCATCAAGATCATATCCAACAAGAAGTAACAAGGATTCCCATCTGTTTCTGTGGGTTTGAGCTCATGTGATTGGGTTTTTCCTTGTTCTTGCACATACCACCCCCACCCCCGCCCTTCGTGTTTGTCTTCCCTTCCCAGGTGCCTTCCCGAAGGCACAATATCTTCTATAAAATCTACTGCTTCTTCTTCTCTGACTGACCTTGACTGATGCAGTGACTTTGGTCAAATATCTCCCAACCAAAGCAGCAGCTGAAGGGAAGAAACATGTTGAAGAAGAAAGGCAAGGGTCATATTTTGGAGCACATCAAAGTCTGGATAAGGGCGAGGGGCCTGGGCAGATGATGTCATGCTAACTGTACTTGCCTGAGTTTGGGCTGGATCTTCTTCCACTTCCTGGTTCTTGGACTGCTTTTAAGATTTTTTTCTTTAAAACTAGATTTAAGAGGCAGCTTTGGTGGCTCAGTTAAGTGTCTCACTTCAGCTCAGGTTATGAGCTCAGGATCCTGGCATGGTACCCCTTACTGGCTCCTTGCTCAGCAAGGAGTCTGCTTGTCCCTCTCCCTCTGCCCTTTGCCCTGCTCATGTTTTCTCTCTCAAATAAGTAAATAAAATCTTCTGAAAAAATAAGAATAACTTTAAAAACTGGATTTAATCAATTTGATTTTGATGTGCCTTAAAGTAGTCTTCTTCACATTTCTAGTATTTGGAGGTTTTGATCTTGGATCTATGGGTTTATGGTTTCCACCAGCTTGCAAATTTTGGGATATTATTTTTTCAAATCATAGTTCTGTTACTCCAGCTCTCTCATTTCTTATTCTGGGATTCTAACTTACATGACATTAGGTTAATTAAAGTTGTCCTGATGCTCTGTACATTTCTTTGGTCTTTTTTGTTTCATTTTAGCTAGTTTCTATTTCTGTCTTCGGGTTGACTAATCTTTCCTCCTGCAACATCTAATCTTCCATTAATCCAGTGTATTTTTCATCTCAGATTTTATAGTTTTCATCTTTAGAAATACAATCTGGGTCTTTTGGGGATTCCTGGATGGCTCAGTTAAGCATCTGCCTACAGCTCAGGTCATGATCCCAGGGTCTTATGGGATCCTGCTTCTCCCTCTGCCTGCTGCTACCCCTGCTTGTGTGCTTTCTCTCTCCTGAAAAATAAATAGGTAAAATCTTAAAAATATATATATAATCTGGGTCTTTTAAAAAATACATCTTTTTATATTTGTCATGGCTACTTAACATACTCTGTCTTTCCTTTACTGCCTGGAATATATGCAACATAGTTTTAATAACAGCTCTATGCCCTTTGTCTATAAATTATGTCATAATTGTCATCTTGGGGTCTGTTTCTATTGATTAATTTTTCTCCTCATCATGGCTCATACTTGCCTGCTTCTTTGAATGCCTGGTAATGTTTGACTGGATCCTAAACATTTTGAATTTTATCTTTTTGACTGATGAGTATTTTTGCATTCTTATAAGTATTCTTGGTCTTTATCCTGGGATGTAGTTAATTACTTGAAAACAAGTTGATTCTTCTGAGGCTTGCTTTTGTTAGGTGGAATCAGAATGGTCTTTAGGTCAGGACCAATTTTGCTCCTTTATTAAAGAAATGATATTTTTATTGATCTACCCAATGTCCTTTGAGTTAGGAGTTTTTTCTACTCTGGTTGGGGGCAACATAAACTATATGCATACCTTGGAGATATCGCGGGTTCAGTTCAGACCACGGCAGTATAGTGAAACCACAATAAAGCAAGTCAAGTGAACATATGAAAGTTATGTTTATACTGTACTATGGTCAATTAAGGGGCAATAGCATTATGTCTGTAAAAGCACTGTACATACTTTAATTTTAAAAGACTTTCTTGCTAAAAAATGCCAACCATCATTGAAGTTTTCAACAAGCCATCATCACTAATCACAGATCACTATAACAAATACAATACTAATGAAAAAGTTTGAAATACTTGTGAGAATTACCAAAATGTGACACAGAGACACAAAGTGAGCACATGCCATTGGAAAAATAGGTCTGTTAGATGTGCTCATCACGGAGGTGCCACAAACACTCAATTTGTAAAAAACACAATAACGTAAAAGTGCAGTAAAACGAGCTATGTCTCCATTTCCAGTCTTACGTGAGCTCTTAGGGTAACATCTCCCACATATGTGCCAGTCAATACTCCTTAAGGAATCAAGGGAACCCTCCCCAGATTTCTTCTATTCTTTCTCTGTTCATCTCTCTGTTTCTTGGTATTCTGTTTTGTGAACTTAAGCTATCTTGGCCTTCCCAGGCTTCCAGGTCTGTCTCCTCGTGTCTTGGAGGCTGCTAGGATCCCCCTCTCTGAGCTGCAGCCTCAAAGCTCTCTTGGGCCAGTAAGCTGGGCCACCAGTAGGATTCATGTTGTATGCTTCCGTCTCTTGTGCTGCCTGACATCTAAATGACCGAAAACCTCAGTTTCTTATATTTTGTCTGTGTTTTTAGGTATGTAGGAAGACTAAATCTCATCCCTTTTACTGATCTTGACTAGAAATGGAAATCTCTATTTATGTAAATGAATTTTGAAAGGAAGTTTTTCTTGCTGAGTCTGCTTAAGAGTATCCTGTAATTAATGGCAAGTCGGCCACTAAGAAAATAAAACAAAATACACAAAATGCTCTCTTTCATATACAACTACTTACAAGTGTAAGTCATTTTTAAAAAATATATTAATTTATAACCAAAACAAAACCTAAAAATCACTTACATGATGAGAATGACATAAGATGCCTATCACCTTATGTATCCCCCAATGAGAAATTTCTATTATTATTTATTTATTACTATTATATTATTTACTATTGACAAATTAAGGTAAAGGTATATATCTAAAACACATTTATAGTAATGAGACACTTTTTATCTGTTATATGTAGAGACTGTAACATTTTCTATAAGAATTCACTTTTAGGGGTGCCTGGGCGGCTCATTGGTTAAGCGGCTGCCTTCAGCACAGGTCATGATTCCAGGGTCCTGGGATTGAGCCCTACATCAGGCTCCCTGTTCATTGGAGACCCTGCTTCTCCCTCTCCCTCTGCCCACCACTCTGGCTGCTTGCGCTCTCTATCACTCTGTCAAATAAATAAATAAAATCTTAAAAAAATAAAAAGGATTTGTTTTTAGAGTATGTTCTTATGCTTTAAAAAAGTCAAAAAACAACTGCTTTAGACTGTCGTGTGAACTATTTTGTAGCTGCAGTCATGAAAGACCATAAGGTGGGGCAGTTGAGGGTCAGGAATGAGGTTTGTATACAGACAGAAAAAGGGAATCAACCCAGAAATAGCAAACAGCATCAAGTCCTAATGTTGGGTCTGGACATAGGCTCATTTCAAACACACTCTTCATTTTGTTGTGTCCCTTCTCTCCACACCAGCATTTCTCAAACTGTGTTCCAGGAGATTTCTCAAACACAAGTTTCAGATGTGAGTAGGCATTTTGTGGGCAAAAGTGGTTCTGGAAGGTAAATAGGTGTGGGAGAAATATTGAAGAAGTCTGAGTATAATGTCCCATACCTGGATATGCACAACGCATATTAACAGTAAAGATCTGACAAGTCCTGTTTTACTTTGTTTAATCAAACATTTTACTCCCTGATGGAAAAGTGTTACTTGCAAAACTAATTTGGGAAGCTCTGATGTAGACGTTCAAATTTTTTATTATACTAGTAAGTGCCATTGTAATTGTCATTCCCATTAGGAGTTCATTTTAAATCCTGAATTTTCCTATTTTGTCATTGTTCTAATGCTGCTTCCTGTAAGATGTGGTTAGCCACATGTGGCTATTTAAATGTAAATTAATTAAAATGAAATACAATTTCAAATTCTGTTCCTCAGTCACAATGGTCACATTTTAAGTGCTCCAAAGCCACATGCGGCAGGTAGCCTCCATAGGAAAGGGCTGTTCTAGTTTGGTTTTTTTAGGTACAAAATAAATACCTTATTAATGCAAATCTTCATAAATTTCTAAACCGTGCAAGGCAGACACTATTATCCAGAGTTCTCAAACACCTTGAAAACAGCAATTTATTAATCTTCATAAAAGCTTTGTGAAGTACTAAGCATAATTCCTTCCTGGAGAGAGGATCTCAGGTGTTTTCATTTAAGGGAAATTTCAGGTGCTGGATTTGACTTAATTGCTCAATTAGTCATTTGTAAAAGCTCCCTGTGGTCCTCTGAATGTGCCATGTGCAAAAGCAAAGGATATACAAAGCCAGGGACGAAATCCTCACCATTTCAGGTTAGTAAAGTGGGGAAAGCCAATGTTTTCTGGGTATCCTAACGGATACAAATAAGGATGGCCATGAGGCATCTGCCCCTCATCTTGGGGTGTAACTGGAGCTTTGAGCACTGCTCTCAGTAGGGGACGAGGAGCTCTTCTTGGCCTTTGTTAGGAATGGTCCATATTCCTATGCCCAACATCATTCAGTCAGCATAGCAGAGTCGAACTTTAACACCCACACTGTTAGGACGTATGTGCAAGAAAAACGGAGCTTCTGACAGGGGAGTTGAACTGGTCACCCCCAAACATGCCTCTTTGGCATCGGGATTATTTTAAGCTGGTTATTTTATTTATTTATTTATTTATTTATTTATTTATTTAAAGATTTTACTTATTTGACACAGAAACCGGAAGCAGGGAGAGCAGCAGGCAGAGGGAGAGGGAGAAGCAGGCTCCTAGCTGAGCAGGGAACCTGATACTGGGCTCCATCCCAGGACCCTAGGATCATGACCTGAGCTGAAGGCAGATGCTCAACCAACTGAGCCACCCAGGCGCCCCAGGCTTGTTATTTTTAAGAAACTGCAGACACCAGAGGAACTCTGAAAACAGGATAAAAGTTACAATTTCTCATGAGAGACATCTACATTTAGAACGGAACTCTCCATTTGTAAAGATGTCTTCACACCAGAAAGAGAAGGATGACTCTAATCTCCTGAAACTCTTATCAGCGAAGAAAGCAGAGACTTAAATCCGCCTAACAGCCACAACCTCCCTTACTGTGCTTTGCCTGGAAACTTCCCACAACTGGCTCCACAGCCCTCCCCACCCCCAGCATCTTTTGTCTTTAGCTGGAGATAGTATTTTGGGTGGTGGCTTGGACCATTTCCGGGAGTTACACAGTTTTCCTGGGTCTCTCCTATGTATACAGGAGGTATACATGTTATTAAGCTTCTGTTTGTTTGTTTGTTTCCTGCTAACCTGTCTTTAATTTGGTGCGGGGCAGGGTTGGAGTGTCTCAGCCAAAAACCTAGAAAGGTAGAGGGAAAATTATTTTTCCTCCCCCACATTTATTTCTTTATAACCAATGTAATTAATCTTTTCTAGGAATCTGAGAGAAAGCAAAATACATGACCCCCAAATATGTCCACTTTGGCATGTAAATTATTTTGAGCTGAAGGCGATCAAGACCCAGGAGACTCAAGAAAACTTTTACCTCTTCCTTAACTACCTAAAAAAATTTAGTTACTGAGCATAAAAAGAAAATCCCAGGCGAAAATGGAGTCCCTTATGCTAGGCCACATGACCAAAATGAGACTTAATTGCAGTTTCAACCTCCCCCAGAAATGTGGTCTTCACTGGTCAGTCAGGAATTTTCTGGTCAGCAGCAATGAAGTAATTGGTTGCATGGGCCCTTTCCAACCCCCAAAGGAAAAGAAGGTCCTCTGCATGGTAAGAGCCCGTGCTCATCCCACTAAAGGAAAGTGACCTCGTCTGAAACAAACTTTCCTTTTGCTAATAACTTCCTTGTCCCTCCTTCTTTCCTATAAAAACCTTCCATTGTGTACAACTCCTCAGAGCACCTCTCTGCTTGCTAAGTAGGATGCTGTCTGATTCTTAAATTACTTATAAAGATAATTAGATCTTCAAATTTATTCTTTGAGTTTTTGTTTGTTAATAGGGGCCTCCCCTAGAAAGAACGCTATTTCCAGAGATAACTTTTTTTTTTTAAAAGATTTTATTTGTTTCTTTGACAGACAGACATTACAAGTGTTGTGGTCCATTATCAAAGGAACGAGACTGAGACAAAGTGAAAGTTATGCAAAGCTTTATTCTATGCCAAGCATTAGAAGTCAGACTGACCGGCCAGCGCCGCCTCCGAAGAGAGCGACCCCGTCCCTATCACACAGTCTAGTTTTATAGGGCATAACCACAGACTTCAAGGTATGTAGCTTCTATTGTTACGGCGTTTACTCCTGGAATCAATACCCAGAACCAATACCAGGAACTACTGGGATGTTTGGAACTGCTGGGGCGTGCTGGGGCATTTAGAACTGCTGGGGCGTTTATTCCCAGAATGAAGTCCTTGGATGTAAACAACAATATGGCTACCTAGGCAATATGGAGTTGCTCTGGCTAAGCAGGCCCTAATAGTTAAACAGGTTTTAACATTAAATCAGCCCTAACACAAGTAGGCAGAGAGGCAGGCAGAGAGAGAGGAAGGAAGCAGGAACCAGGTTCCCCACCGAGCAGAGAGCCTGATGCAGGGCTTGATTCCAGGACCCTGGGATCATGACCTGAGCCAAAGGCAGAGGCTTTAACCCACTGAGCCACCAAGGCACCCCTCCAGAAATAACTTTTTATCTGAAAGAACTATTTGTATGGCAGTGCAAGTATGTAATTACCAAACAGCTGCTTTTTATTGTCCTGTAAATTACCCCCTCCCTTCTGAAGCCCAGATCCCTATCCTATCCTTAGCTCAGGATGGCATAAGCCTCAATTGACCAACTTGTTGTTTGGTCTCATATTTTTTATGGGGTTCCACACATACATAACTAAATTTGTTTTTCTCCTGTTAATCTGTTTTATGTCAATTTGATTATTGATCAGCCAAAAGAACTTATAAATATAGAGGGAAAAGTTTTCCTCCCCTACAAATTCTTATCTGCAAGGACGGAAACAATTTTAAACCTGGAAATTGAAAGTAACAACCTCATCCCTTTTAGATGATCCTGTTTGGATTGCACTAGCTTTCAGACTTCTGCTTCCAATTGTCTCTACCCAGTTGGGTGTCTGGGTGTATGTTTCTGGGACATCCATGATGGTCGGTTGGAAGGAGCTTCTGGGTCTGAAGGCTCTGGAAAGCCACTGCACTCTTGCTGTTCTCTGCCCGGAGGAACTGCTCTCTTGTATTGTCTGGCTTTCTGATGATTGAGTGTGATCGCTCAGCTGAGGTTATGAGACTCAGCAAATAAAAATATTGGACACCAGGGAGGCTGGGTGGCTCTGTGGGTTAAGCCTCTGCCTTTGGCTCAGGTCATGATCTCAGGGTCCTGGGATCGAGTCCCACATAGGGCTCTTTGCTCAGCAGGGAGCCTGCTTCCCGCTCTCTCTCTCTGCCTGCCTCTCCGTCTACTTGTGATCTCTCCCTCTCTGTCAAATAAATAAATAAAATCTTAAAAAATATATGGGATACCCAGTTCAATTTAAATTTCACATAAACAACAAATAATGTTTAGTATAAAGATGGAACTAAAAGTATTTAAATTATCCATTGTTTTCTGAAATTCAAGCTTAATTAACTAAGCATCCTATATTTTATGTGGCAGCCCCACAGCACTGCTCTATCCCTTCCCAAGGGTTCCCAAGGGGAACCTCCAGATCCTCTCCTCAACCTGCACATAGAGCCATTCTCCCCTTCCCAGCATCATTCCTTAGCAGCTGTGTGAAGTTGAACATGGATTTCCAGGAGGAGCGTGGGGGTCTCCCTCCATCCTGCAGCCAGGGAAACTGACTGGTTTTCTCAGGTGGCTTTTGTACTCACTTCACTTCTTCCTCAGCTGCATCACCACATTAGGCTCAACCCACCTCCCTTTTCCTTCCCCAGGGGAAAAGAGCCGGGCTTTCCCTCTTCCATCTTCTTCCGGCACGAGCTTCAGACGCACAGCCTAAGTCTTCGTGACCACTTTCCATGATGCTGGAAAGGAACGATGACTGGGGTAGGCTGGGTGAGCTCTCATTATGGAGCAGTTTGCAACTAGGCACAGCTAAAGGTAAAAATATATTTAGAAGAAGACAAATCATGACTTTCCTATAAAATGAACACACATCAAAGATTTTACTTAACTCATTAATTAAGGAGGGAGCCAAAAGTTGTTACAAATGATTCAAAGGAGGAATCCAAAGAGAAGACACAACTATAAGCCATTAAGAATGCGGATGTGTATTTTCATTAAACAAATTAAAAAGCAAAGTGAACTGGCCTCCTCCACAATGGGGAGGGAAGACAACTGAACCTCTTTGGGACGGAATTTGCATTTCTATAGCAAGAATTATTTGATTACTGTTAGGTTTCTACAGCCAATTTCCATTTCCACAAAGCTGTAATATAACCTGGTCAAACACCATGAAAGTTGAAGATAGCCCAGATAGACGGACTGAGGGCACTCAACGAAACTTCAAAGTCTTTCTCAGTAACTTTCTTCTAGCAGTGTAATATATTACAAGCACTACCCTATTACAGGTGTTTCCCCACCTTCTAGTGTCACTTACTGGCCCTAGATTGACCTTGTGTGTGACTGATTTTTTTTTTCCCTCAGAGAGACACTATATAAGAAGATTGGTGGGCCTAAAGTGGTGAAAATATCATGAATTCTGGAGTCATATCTGCATTTGAATCCTGGCCCTCTCACACTAGCTATGACTCTGGGGTACTTGCATCATTTTGGAACCTAAGGGAACTGAGTGAGATAATGGGTACCAGGTGCCAGGGTCTCCTTCTTCCTGGTGCCTTGCTTACTCTGTTCTCAGGACAATGAGTCTTGCCATGAGCCTTCTCCCAGCTTTCCCAGACGCTGATTCTGTGATGGATTCCTATGCCAGGGCTATAGACTCAGAGGGATTAAGAGATGTAGATCACTAAAGCCAGTCCTCTCATTCTGCAAAGAACTGAGACCCAGAGAAATTAACAAGAAGTCCAGGTCACCCTGATGGCCAGAGGGAGCATGGCACAGGTGACAGCTGGAGAGTGCAGATTCCAATCTGGGCTCCAGCACTTGCTTGTCTGACCTCGGCTGCTGTTAATAGTTGGCAGGTACTGACTCCCGAGTCTTTGCTGGGTGCTGTCCTGGGCGTGTTATAGGCATCATCTCATTTTGGTCTCTGATGAGCCTGTGACAACCTTGTGATGTCAGTCCAGGACTCCCCTTCTCATCTCTGGCTCTTAAGCCAAAGTTACCACACTACCCTCCCTTAAATTGGTTAAACTGTGGATCTCTTTGCTTCTGTTTTCCTAGAGACCGCAGAGAAGGTTAAATGTCAACACACACAACTTCCTCAACTCTTTCCTTCAAACCTGCATGTTCCCGCCGTTCCTCCCTTCCTTGATTCCTACACTCTGGACGTGGAAGAAGACCTATCGTCAGTTTCTCTACCTGACTCTTGACCATCCCTCTTCTCATGTCTTCCAAAGCTCTGCACCATCACTCATAGCTTCTCTCTCCTGGTTCCTGAAACTGGTCCTTTCTATGGCCTCCTTGCCCTTAGCAAATAAACCTGGTTGGGTCTCCATCTACCAGAATCTTGATTTCTTTCTTTTTTTTTTTTCCCTGACCAAATTTCTTGCAAAGTACTGCTGTTCTCTGTCCTCATTAACTCTCCATTCTCTTCTCAACTTACAATCTTGAAACAGCTAACTGCCAAATCTTTAAAAACAAAACAAAAATAACTTTATTTCAGATGGTATCTTTATTTTATTTAAATTCAATGAATTCATACAGTGTATGATTAGTTTCAGAGGTAGAGGCCAGTTGCCTATAATACCCAGGGCCCATCACATCATGGGCCCTCCTTAATGCCCATCACCCAGTTACCCCCTCCTCCCACCCACCTCCCCTTCAGCAACCCTCAGTTTATTTCTTATAGTTAAGAGTCTCATATGATTTTTCACCCTTCTCATTTTATCTTATTTTATTTATCCTTCCCTTCCCCTAACGACCCTCTGTCTCATTTCTGAAATTCCACATGGGAGTGAAATCGTCTGAAAATTGTCTTCCTCCCGTTGACTTATCTCACTCAGCGTGATACTCTCTAGTTCCATCCATGTCCAATGGTATCTTACTTCAGTGCTTGGAGGTGCCACATTCACATGTAAGGACAAACACAAATTAAAAATAAGAGGTTTAACTCTTCCTGTTGGAAATAAGAGACTTCTTAGAAAAAAATTTACTGGGGCACCTGGGTGGCTCAGTCGGTTAAGTGTCTGCCTTCTGCTCAGGTCAGGCTCCTAGGGTTCTGAGATTGAGCCCCACACCAGGCTCCCCACTGAGCTTTTCCCTCTCCCTCTGCTTTCCTCCTGCTCGTGCTCCCTCTCTCTCTTTCTCAAATAAAAAAAATTTAAAAAAAGAAAACTTAATAATCATAAATTTTTCTCCTCTCTGAGATGCATTTATAAATCCGTCTGAAGACTTCACATTCCTTTTGTCAGCTCTGTTCCCCAAGAATGTCTTTTCAAGGACACGGGATCCATCTCTTCTGGATAGAAACATCAAGGGAGAGAGCACCGCTCCCTCCTAGTTTCTGTGGGAGGTGAAGAGCCTACCTTGGGGGACAGTGGGTGCCTTGCTCCAAACTTCAAAATACCTCCTGCTATGAAGAAATGAAAAGGTTATTTTCCTTTGCAAAGAGCCAATCAGCTAACACGGGTGGCTCCCTTAACGGCTAAGTACAGCTGGGATGAACCGCGTGTGACAGTGGAGCCGTCGGCTGTCTTACTTGAGGAGTAGTTATTGCTTATCTTAAGCACATGATGTAACAGGCCGTACCTCCCTATCTGTATACGAGAGTGAGGTTTCTGTCCGTCTTGGCGATCTCCAAGCAGACTGCCAGTAAGGTGCCTCACATTCTGGCTTGGCTCTTCCTCAACAAAAACCCATTTTCTTTCTCTATTGCCTTTGAGAAGAGGAATTCTGGCTTGGGAAAGATTCTGTATTTAATTCTATTTGACCAGCACATACTCATGAGGGCTTGCTGTAGCTGACATGTCCCTTCGGCTCTGTGACATTATTCCGTCTTGTGTCTCATCCTGGATCTCTGGCACACCTTTGTCACTCGCCCTGTCTTTCATTCCTCAGCCCATCCCTTCAACAGGGTGTCCTCCCAAGGTCTCCTTCCTTCTTCTTCTTCTTTTTTTAAAGATTCTATTTATTTATTTGACAGAGAGAGAGATCACAAGTAGGCAGAGAGGCAGGCGGAGAGAGAGGGGGAAGCAGGCTCCCTGCTGAGCAGAGAGCATGATGCGGGGCTTGATCTCAGGACCCAGAGACCATGACCTGAGCTGAAGGTAGAGGCTTAACCCACTGAGCCACCCAGGCACCCCAGTCTCCTTCCTTCTTAATCTACGCCATTTCAGCCATGCAGCCTCTGTGCTGATGAGAGCCAATTTCTTTAAATACCTAGTCCTGAAAGGAGACTTGCAGACTTGAATTTTCAATCATCGTGAAGCCCCTTTGCTCGTTAGCACGTCCCATACCACATGGCAGAATGGTGGAGTGGATGGAGAAAATGTTGGTTTATTCTAAGAAAATCTTTGTTCTTATACCCGAGCAGAGTCATGGTTCAAACAGTTAGCTCTGTGACCATAGAAAAGTTCTTTCTAACCAGTCTGAGCCTCATTTTCTCCATCTGACAAATGAAAATAATAAGAACAGTGTTAGTATGAGTATTACAAGAGGTAATGTACATACAGAACTGGCACACAATAGGCACTTAATATATTGTAATTGTCATTATTATTTGTTTGAAAACAAAACAGCTTCCCTCTTCCAATGTAGGTAGTTGTCCTTTTTCTTTTCTTTCTTTCTTTCTTTCTTTCTTTCTTTCTTTCTTTCTTTCCTTTCTTTCTTTCTTTCTTTCTTTCTTTCTTTCTTTCTTTCTTTCTTGTCTTGGCAAATAGTAGCATCCTTTTAATCTCTGAAGCCATGACGCTTGTTGACATCAAACAAATCCTCAAACAAATCATTAACTCTACCTTCTAAGTATCTTTCAAATCTGCTATGCCCTCCAGCTTTCCTGTCTCTGTCCTTTATAATCTCTTGCTTAGATGATGAGTTTTTCTCCTAGTCTCTATGCTATCCCTCCTCCAGCTCATTCTCCATATTCATCGCATAGCTGATGAGTGTTGTTGCTAAATAATGTAATCAGAGTGTTCTTTCTGAAATAAAAATTTGTCTCTATTAGAAATCCCGTAACAGTTTTCCTTCTCTGCAAGATAAAATCTTCACTCTTTGTTCTGCACACCAGGTCCCTCTGGAGTCTTCTCTGCTACTCTGAACTCCTGCCCTGCGCCAACCTTCCTAGGACACCTGCTGTCCCCTGCCCACATGCTGTGTCATGCTCTGAGCCTTGGTGTTTGTCCTCTCTGCTGAGAATCCCCTTCTCCGCACTGCTCTCTTGCCCAGAGAGCTGCCCCACATTTTGCCAGCTTTGCTCAGACACCATCTCCACCTGCTTCTGATCATCCAGGCAGGGCATCTGTATGGGTTTTCTATCATGACCATAATAAATGATCACAAACTTCGTGGCTTAATGCAATGCAAATTCAGTGTCTTATGGCGCTGGAGGTCACAAGTCAGAGAAAGTCTCACTGAGCTAAAAGCAAGTTGTTGGCAGGCTGGATTCTTTCTGGAGGCCCTGGGGGAGAATCTGTTTCTTGACTCTGTCAGCTTCTAGAGGCTACCAACACCCCTTGCCACGTGGCTCCCCTCCTCCCTCTGCAAAGCCCGTCAGGGACCAACTCAAAATTTTCCTCTGACCCTGAACTTCCTCTTCCCTTCTCCCTCTTTAGAGGACCACTGTGCTTAGATCAGACCTGCTCAGACAACCCAGGATCATCTCCCTACTTGAAGGTCAGCTGACTAGCAAACGTTATTACATCTGGGACTTTAATTTTCTTTCACCATGTGACCTTATACATTCACAGATTCTGGGGATTAGGACACCGACATGGTTCGGTGGGCGGGGGGGGGCATTTTTCTGTGTCTTTCAGGGTCCTTGATGCTTCGTGGCACTTTGCACCAACCCACTTACAGTGTTTAATCACATGGTGTGGTGGTCCTGCGGAGGAGCCTGGGGAGGGTGAGAACAAGAATTTCAGGGACTTAACTGCCTTTTATGAAAATGTAGAAGTGATTTAACTTCTCTCTGCATCAGTTTCCCTGAAATTAGATGATAACAATAATATTTATGAAATGTATCTATACTATAGAGTTGTTACGAGGATTGAATTACATCTCCTAACACCCACAGGTCACTTTGTAGAGGGCTTGGAAGGGACTAGTTGCTAAATAAATGTAATATTGTTATATACGATCATATAGCCATAAAGAAATCTGACACCTAGTGAAGTCTGAAGGGTATGATTGCATTCCCTTGTCTTCCCTCCTTCTCAGTTTGATCTATTTTGATCAGACAAGAAGGGATAGAAGAGTGGAAAGGAGGAAGAAAATGTTCCATATGCATTCTGGAATCCAGATACAAGAAGCAGCTACCTCCTAGATGAGCTGTCCGCGGGACTGGCAGGAGACAGTGCAACCCCACGGGGCTGTCTGACTAAAGTTGAGACGGAGCCCTGCAAATGAGCCTTAATGGGCTGCCAGTGGGGATGGCCTGAGGACCTGGGCAGGAGAATAAACCTAAATAAAATGAGGAGAAAGGGCCCAGTCTTCAGAGTTGCCAGAATGTCACCAACATCCAAACATGGCTGGGTTCCCTATTTCAAAGTGAACTTAGGTTTCTTTGGTGATGGGCAAGGGAGAAACACTCAGTGTGCCTTCAGTAGCCCCAGAACAAGTGCAAAGACAGGAATTTGATTAACCAAGTGGGCTATGCTGGCCAGTTGGTCTCAGAACTTTCATTTAGAGCTTTCAGGGTAAGTCTTTGGTAGGGAAGCAAGGTCGTCTCAGAAAGAATGTCTGCCCTATTTTTGCTGGACTTAGAGAATTTCTTAGTAGAGTAGGGTCAGTTTTTGATTTGAAGGCAAAGCCCTTTGCCCTTCTGACACTTCCAAGTTCCATGGAGATGGTGTACAGTTGCCTAGGAAAATAACTGCAGCTCAAAGAAATATTAAAATCTGCCTGAGCAAACGAACTAACTGTAATATCTTCCAGAAGTCAAAATATCTTCTAAAAAAAATTTCCTGTCCATGTGCGTGTGCGTGTGCGTGTGTGTGTGTGTGTGTGTGTGTGTGTGTGTGTGTATGTAGGCTGGAGAGGAGGGTTGTGCTTTTTATCCTCTCAAAGGGAAATATTTGTTCCCTTTTTCTATGGATGATTTAGAAGAGATTCAAGCATGCAGGATGAAATTTATGAAATCAAATGACAAAGCAGGTTGATTCTGTCCTGAGCAGAAACCCCTCTGTGGTTGATCCATGGCAGCTACCAGCAATTCTCAGAATGTTCTTTGTGAAATCAGGTGCTTCACTGAGAAGGAGATATTTTTTATAGTCCAGGTGACTGCAGGGGCCCCTGGGTGGCTGGGTTGGTTAAGCATCTGACTCTTGAGTTTGGCTCAGGTCATGATCTCAGGGTCATGAGATCAAACCCAACATCAGATTCTGGACTGTGCATGGAACGTTCCTAAGATTCTCTCTCTCTCTCCCTCTGCCCCCCACCTCTCTCTCTAAAAAAAAAAAAAAAAGAAAGAAAGAAAGAATGAATCCAGGTGACTGTCTTTTGAAAGTTTCTATCAGCGTTCTGAGCCCAAACAGGGGAATTTGATTCACCTTTGAGACAGACGTCCTTTAAAAAAAAAAAAAAGTATAAATTCTGTTTAGCATTGTATGCTGATTGTACTTACTTTCTTGGTTATACATAGTAGAAGCCAAGTCTTGTCAGCAACAGGAAAAAAGGAATTAGAAAAAGTTAGCTAGCTCAAGTAGCTAGCTCTTGGAATTAATAGAAAAGTTGGAGAATCAAGGTTGAAAATGCCTATCTAAGAACTAAGGAAAATTAAAGTAGTTGACACCACAGACAGATCACGATGCAAGGACACCGACACCACCAGAGGGCCTGGGCACTGCCAGCTGCCCCCCACTGCTCTGGACAGTAGTCTCTAGAGGTTGCCTCACTTATTGCCCGAGTAAGGTCTGATAATGCTGCCTTGTCATTTGCTTCTGATTCCAAGTTCTGGCAAAGATATTCTGTAACTTACCAAGCTTAGAGCATAATCCCAAGTGCCTGCCTATGCCCTGTCTTGCTCCAAGACTTCCACAATGGTGGGTTTCCTAAACATAAATGGGTTTCAGATCCTGGGAAATCAAGATAACAACATCTAGCCAACCACCTAAACAAAGAACGTCAGATATTAAGTATCTACCAAATACCGATTTTTTCCCTCCACGTTTGTTTTAATCTACACTGTTCCCAGTGACCGTGTAATCTATAGTCCAAACTGGGGCCACTTTGAGAGTGAAAGCTGGTGCTGGGACAACAGGTGTAAATGAGGACTGTCCTGGGCAAACCACCATAAACAATTCCCCTACCTATATCTGAAAAATTATGACTTGCCTTTGAGGGCTGTGTCTTTGTCTTACCTAAGAATTTGCTTCTGGGGGCAACAACATACTGAAATCTAACAACAGGGTTGTAAAGGTCTGATATTTTCTTTAACTCAAGGTGAGGGAAAAAACCCTTGATGAGGAATGGAATTGGATTTGATGCAGCTCTATATCACTGGGAGTTCAAAAAGTAGAAATATTGCAGACTCTCCAGCCTTTGGACATCTACCATGCATTTTTGTGATCGAGTTGTCTGGACCTCTGGGCTGTGGGCTTGGAAGTACCCTGACTAATATGGAAGTCTCGTTCGTCAAAGTTCCTGAAACAGCAAAAGAGGAAAGCTTTGGAAGGAAAGGGGAAGGACCTTTTCCTCTCAATAAAGTGAAATGTCTCAAGGCATTTATACCTCCAAGATGAAAAGACATTTGGAAATTCCTGTTAGTGGGTGTGGGGATGGTGAGAATGAGACCTACTGCTGGGAGCTAGAAGGCAACGGTGAGGTCAGGTTTTATTAGGATGTACCTGAGTACAGGTTTTTTTTTTTTTTTTTTTTTGTAAGATTTTATTTGTTTATTTGACAGAGAGAGAGAGGGAAGCATGCTCCCCACTGAGCAGAGAGCCCAACGCGGGGCTCAATACCAGGACCCTGAGATCATGACCCGAGCCGAAGCCAGAGGCCAAACTCACTGAGCCATCCAGGTGCCCCAGTGAGTACAGTTTTTTTTATATCCTTACCACGCTTGCGTGTTACAGCACTTTTCAAATCTGTGGTTTGGTATCTTTCACTTATTTTGGAAAATCTCCTTTTTTGAGAAATAGTCACAAATGTACAGGAAGTTGCAGTAACACTACAAAGACCTTTTTTCGGAGCCTTGTAGGGTAACTGCTGATAAGATATCCTATGACCCTTGGAGAGTTTGGTATGCATTTCCCGCAAAAAAGACATTCTGCAAAACCACAGTGCAACCACCAAGCCCAGGGGAAGACCTTCTGTTTACTACCTACCATCTGATCTTCAGATTCCATTCAAGTTTTATCAACAGTGCCAGCAATGTCCCCATAAAGATGAGGGATTATGCATATAAATTCCATGTCTCTTCAAGTAGCCTACGAGAACTTCCTGTCCGTTCGGGTTTTTTCTTGGATTTCATGACCTTGATACTTTGATTACCGGCATTGTTTTGTAGACTGTCCTTGGTTTGGCTTTGTCTAATGTTCCCTCATTGTTAGACTCATGTTCTGAACCTTTGACAAGAATGTCACGGAAGCAATGCTTTCTTTTCTCATTGGATCCTGTTGGTTGGCTCATGATTTTGACTTGCTGTCTTCAGGATGACTAGAGCAGTTTGGACTGAAGTAGTTCTTCCAGTTTCTCACCCATTAAGCTGTGTTTTTCCCTTTTGTAGTTAATTTGTAATTTGTGGGCAGCTATCTTTTTTTTTTTTTAAGATTTTGTTTGTTTATTTGACAGGGAGCAATCACAAGTAAACAGAGGCAGGCAGAGAGGGCGGGGGAAGCAGACTCCCCACTGAGCAGAGAGCCCAATGCAGGGCTTGATCCCACAACCCTGAGATCATGACCTGTTCTGAAGGCAGAGGCTTTAACCCACTGAGCCACCCAGGCACCCCTGCGGGCAGCTATATTCAGGCTATGTAAATATCTCACCCCCCCCCAATCTCAATATTTTCAGTTATTATTTATATTACTATAGTGTCACAAACCTGTATTTTATTCAGTGGCTCGTAACCTGTGCCGCCATTAACAATGACCCCCTCGGTGAGTCCGATCCCTGACGGAGAGGTCATAGGATTCCCTTGCAATATTTCTATACCATTAGGCAGAACTTATTCCAAGGGCTTTGCCTAACTACAAGGGATCCTAGAAAATTAGCTTTTTATTCCAGGTGTCTGGTGCCTAGCTAAGATCAGGGTTCTGTTAGCAAGAAACATGGAGAGAGTGGATATTGGCATCAACCAGCAGCCTTTGCCACTGTGGCTTAGGACAGAAAAATTCTTCTGAGGGTTTCTTGGTCTATTGTGGAGCATGATTTCTCAGTGACATTCATGCAGATAGGAGATATGTATATCAATCACAACTTTAAGGCACTCTATCCAAAGCTTTTTTTAAATAGTTATACATTTTTTTCAAATAAACAGTATCCTGTGAGTACTTGAAGGACTGGATAAGAGGTAAGGAAGTGTAAGGGATCTGCTTTGTAACATTTGGGAAAGTCACTTGAAATGTCTGCATGGTTGTCTATTGATAATGAAAGAATGCCTTTATAAGGAGGTATTATTAAGTGTAGAAAATGAATAAAAGAACTCCTGTCATTATTGAAGTATGTTCTCATGGATAAAAATAGCTCATTTTCCTCATCTTTTAAATCGCTCAATAATGCTTACCTCCCAGAATTACTGTGGGAATTAAATGTGACGGCATATAAAACGTGCTCAGTACAATGTCTGGCATGTATTATGTGCCCAATAAATGGTATTTATTAATTTTATAAGAATACTATTTTTATTATTAGAGGGGACCTGTACATGTGTCTGTCAAGGAATAGAGTGGTATCAAAAGGGAGATTATTTTTGAAACTCTCTCTGGGATAACTTTGAGGCTTTGGTTATTTACATTATCAGTCACTATGCCAATAAAAATTCACCAAAACAAAACTTTACAAAATAACTTTGTTGAAAACATATGGTTCCACTGTATTACTGGTTTTCCTGTCAGCTCAGTTGCCTTGGAGCCGACGTGACTTGTACCTCTCTATAGCACTTCCCTTGATTACCTGATTATACATTTGACCCTGGGGAGAACATCATTTATTATCTACAAGGAACACTGAGAGAAACAATGCTATAAAAGTTGATTTTTAAAATGAGTTAAAACCAGGTAAAAAAGGACCTCATGTTCTAGCATTTTTTAATGCCCTGGTCTTTCCCACTGCTATGTGTACATCATCAGAATTCTGGAGTTCATACAAGTCTATAAATCAGAATGATTCCTTTCTGTCTCAATTGCATTGTGGTTTAGATGAGATAAATCCAGTTGAACTAGAACAATAAGATTATAAGAATAGAATTGCTCCTTTGGATGTTTCCTCAGTACTTGGGATTCAACAACCTGAAAAGAATTTCAAAACTAAAAATATCATATGAATAAAAATGGAGAGTATATATTATTAAGGTATTTCAATCCCCATGAAATTTATATGCATATTAACCATACACAATCAGAGATGTAATGCAGAAAGCAAAGACTAAGGTGGTAATTCTAACAGCACATGGCATAAAAATATTATACTACACCTGGCCTGGAAAGTAATATATAGTATATAAGAAAATTCATCTAAAAAGTATCCTTGGGTGAACAAACCCTAACACTTACAGAAAAGCTCCATATAATTGTAGGAGTGAAGAAAAGAAGAAAAAAAGTTTAGTTCTTCAAAGAACTAAGGAAATTTGGGGGCAAATGTTGCTACTAAATGAAGAAAAGACAATATGACCTTACAATCCAGTTAAGGTGGGATGTTTTTCTAGGGGCGCCTGGGGGGCTCAGTGGGTTAAGCCTCTGCCTTCAGTTCAGGTCATGATCTCAGGGTCCTGGGATGGAGCCCCACATAGGACTCCCTGCTCAGCGGGGAGTCTGCTTCTCCCACTGCCCCGCCCAAATCCCCCACCCCCGCTACTGCTCATGCTCTCTCTTGCACAAGCTCTCTCTCTTTCTCAATTAAAATAAATAAAATCTTTTTAAAAAGAGAGAGAGATGGAATGTTGTTCTAATGAAAGCAAATCAACAGAAATCATCCAATCTTGACATCTGTCCCTTGATAGGGTTTTGGGACACAGGTGACTCATTGACACTATTTCTATGTGAAGGAATTCCTGTCTTCTCTGCTCTTCCCCAGTCCTCTCTGGGCCACACTACCCCATCCCACCCCGCAATAAACAGAAAGAAAGAAAAGGAGTTAAGAAAGGAAGCAAGAGAGGAAGGGAGATACATACCAAAAATTCTAAAAGGTTATTTTCTTCAAGGCAGGAGAAGAAACTCCTCTGTCCCATCCATGAATCCTTCACTGGGACAGTTGTAAAGTCCTCAGTGACGTTCCAAGGGAAGGGTGACATTGCTGATAGTGATTTTTGAAATGCAGACACAGTTTTACTCAGTTTTATTACTATTTCTAAATTCTCCAGAGACACTGCCCTCTTGCTTCCACGGGAGCTGATCACGCTCCACTCTGCCCTTGGCACGTCACTGGAGGACCTTTGGGCTTCAATAAAACAAGTCATTTTAAGTTACAATTACATAAGGGAGCTTGGGGAGCTGAGTAGAGTTCAGCTTAATCTCACAAGGTAATTAACCGGGTGTTTTCTAAAGGCCACTGCTTTCTGTGATCTGCTCTTTCTTTTCCATCTTCTGTTTGGACTGCGTGGGCTTTCTGGCTTTCGGGCTCTACAGGGCTGAAATCACTTCTGTGGTTCATGATCCATGAAACTACTTTCACAGTGAAATGGCACACCCAAGCCAGGCTTCAGAGCTGGTTTTTATGTAGCCTCCAAGTCAGAAGCCAAACTATGGCAAAAGTAGAGCTATGTCAACCTTCCAAAGTAGTCAGGTTTCTAGAAGTCTACCTACCCACATAGTTTCGTAGCCCTTCTTGCTCTGAAAGAAGAAAAGAACACAACAGAAATGCCTTTTCCTGGTTAAAAATGCACCCTTATTATATTTGGGCACCTGGGTGGCTCAGTGGGTTAAGCCTCTGCCTTCAGCTCAGGTTGTGATCTCAGGGTCCTGGGATCGAGCCCCGCATCGGGCTCTCTGCTCAGCAGGGGGCCTGCTTCCTCCTCTCTCTCTGCCTGTCTATCTGCCTACTTGTGATCTCTCTCTTTCTCTGTCAAATAAATACATAAAATCTTTTTTAAAAATCCACCCTTATTGTAGAGAATATGGTAAGCAAAAAGAAGAAAACAGAAGGCAACTCTAAATCTACTACCCAGAGATAAGCATAATTTTCTTCGTGTACATGTATACATTCAAGTGTCTAGACCGTATATGCACAAAGTGTGTGTGCATATTAATATATGTATATAATACACACACATATATAGGTACATATATTGTTTCATATTCTTTTCTTATTGAATGGATTAGGAACAGTTATTTCTGTTATTATGATAGCATTTTCTCTTGAAGGTCTTGCAGAATCAGACATTTGCTCCTCTATCTGGGGATCCCATGCTTTCAACAAGCTTTTATTCTTTCTATTAGAAAGAGCTATTCTGGGGCTCCTGGGTGGCTCAGTCTGTTAAATGTCTGCCTTTGGCTCAGGTCATGATTCCAGAGTCCTGGGATCAAGTCCTACATGGGGCTCTTTGCTCAGTGGGGAGTCTGCTTCTCTCTCTCTCCCTCTGCCTCTCCCACCTGCTCATGCTCTCTCTCTCTCTCAAATCAATCAGAGAGTCAATCAATCAATCAGTCTTAAAAAAGAAAGCAAGCTATTCTGGGTGTCATATGGCCAAGAAAGGAAGTGTAAGATGAGGCCTAAAATTAAGTGGAGAACTGCTCTTTTTTGATGAATATTTTATTGTTTGGATAGGATGTGGAAGCATTCTGAGCTTCAGGATATTTGCCTCTTTCAGAAGTGGCACCGTTCAGAAGTATGACAGTTTTAACACCTCTGTCAGTAGCAGGGAAGATATCTGAACAAATTCAGGATCTTGGGTCTTGCCTACATGGTCGTTTGCAGGAAGGACAATCATTTGTTTAAGTAGGACTGGGTTGTGGGCTCAGTGAACAGCATTAGGTTGCTGAGTGTGAGTCTGAGAGGAGGGAGGAAATGTTCTGTCAAGCACAGAAATAGCTTCTGCAGTGGCCCCAACGGCAGGTGGCAGCCTCGGCTATGACTGAGTTCCAAAAGCGATGAGGGAGGGAGGGATACTCTTGGAGGCGTACTCCACGTCGCTGATAGAGAGGTCTAGAGGTGAGGAATGTATTGCTTATGTTGAGCTAATTTCTGCCTCCTGATAACTCTCTCGCATGTGTCTAATATCAGCTTGTCATCCTGGAGTGTTTATCCAGGATGGCAAATGCCCTAGGTTTTGTAAGGCTTGACATCCCTGCTTTTTTGGGATGCACCTCTTGGGTACACTTCCTTCTCTGGGAGGCACTCGGATGGAGCATGATCTCCAGGTGCATACTGGATTTGTGTAGGGCTGAGATCTTTGATGCTCAAGACCTAGAATATATATTAATAGACTTGAGATCGGGTTCGTTTTGTTTTTTTTTTTTTTTTTTTAGTAGCTGCATCACTCTGTTGGATGAGCACGAATGTGCTGATTATTTTCTGTTTGCTTCCCTGCCAGATCAGTTTCCCAGCTTTGTCCTCCCTGAAAGATTAGGAGACTAATCTCTAAGGAACACAGCTCTCCCTTGGGTTGCCTTGCTTTCTAGCTTCTGGCTGGGTTTGGCCAATGGGAGTCCCCAGCATGAGTTCTGAAGGTAAGAGCTAAAGGTACTGAACCATTAAAAAAAAAAAAAAAAGGTGTCTTTCTACCTATAGTCTCTGCTCCTGTTGGGAAGACATGGAAGCCATGATGCCAGTGCCTGGGTGACTCACCATTACTAGTTGGCTGCCATGACGCTTCCTCCATTAAACTCTTCTTAGTTAAACTCTTTGACAGTACTGCCATTTCCTGCTGGGACATGGACTCGTATAAGAAGCATACAGGTCCTAAAATGCTGAGGAATTTTACAAATGAACTGCATCAGACCAGATCTTCTGGATCCAGTATATGTAAAACTATTTTTTTAACTCCCTAAATATAGTACTTTGAACTTAAACTCAAGGGAGCTCTTCATGTTAGTGTCAGTCAGTCATTTCAGATCGCTGAGATCATTTGGATATTGATTTTATTAATCATCTTAGCCTTCCTTCCCAACAGTTTTCTGTGTACAAATTCTATTAGTATGTGATATGTGCTCTCTACCTCTAGCCATAGAGAGGCAGTATAGTATCATCACGAAAAATTGACTTCGGTGTAGATAGAATTAGATTTGAATTACTAACTATGTGACTTTGGAAAAACACTTAAACTTTATGAGCTTCAATTTCTTCATCTATAAGATGGGCATAATGCCTGAAAATTCTGGTGTGAGTTTAGCAAAAATGTCTGAAAAGCTGTCATGTCCCACTTGGCCCACGATAAGCATCTGATAATTTGCAGCTTTGTATACAGCAGAGAAATGGGAGCTATCCTAAAAAGAAATAAAGGAAATACAAATACCATTTGAGATATAAATATAGAATGAGAGGGGTATGAATTCTCCCTCTGTCTCTCTTTCTCTGCCTCTGTGTGTGTGTGTATGAGCATGAGTCTGAGTGTGTGTGTGGGGTGTGTGTGTGTATGTGTGTATGGGAGGGAAGGGGAGTAGAAAAGAGAACTGCTCCTCACACTTCCATGGAGAGCAAAATAATTTACAAGGAACTGCCGTCATTTGAAAGACGGCAATCTGAACACACACACACACACACACACACACACATTTGACCTCTGCCTTTGCTTCTCCAACTGTCTTTGTTCATTGAGCTGTTTTCTTTCTTCTCTGCCCCAATCATCCCATCCCTCCCTTAATTCAAAATTTTCCTTTCTCCTGACAAGATGTCATACTTTATTACTTAAAATATGTTTTTGTTATTTATGTATTGATTTCTGCTTTCATATTTATTAATGCTTTATTTCTGCATCCTTCAGAGTAGGTATCCTTTACTAATTTTTTAATTAACACTTAACATGTTTATTTTCATTCTACTATAACTATTTTTCATATGTAGTCTTTTATTGTCACTATTTTCTATAGAGTCTGTAAATTTTATTTTGATTTCTTTTTGACATAAGAGTAATTTGAGAGAGATTTTATTTATGTTTATTTATTTATTTTTAAAGATTTTATTTATTTGAGAGAGATCACAAACAGGCAGAGAGGCAGGCAGAGAGAGAGGGGAGGAAGCAGACTCCCCACTGAGCAGAGAGCCCAACATGGGGCTCGATCTCAGGACCCTGGGATCATGACCTGAGCTGAAGGCAGAGGCTTTAACCCACCGAGCCACCCACGCACCCCTTGAGAGAGCTTTTAAATTCTCGTGTTGTAATTTATAGCTTTATTGCATTATGATCAAATAATGTCATCTGAAGCACTTCTACCTTCTTTACTTTGTTCATACTTTTCTTGTTGGTGGGGAATGTCTAATGTGTTCAATCTTATAAAAGTATCATATATATAAAAATTCAGTGTTTCTGTTTTCTGATGACAGGCTTTGCTCTATAATATTATGTATGTGTATTAGGGCCTCTGTATATTTGCTTTGTTGCCTTCTTTCTCTATCATGAAGTTAGAGAGCAGCAAAAACAGCACTTATTGTTATTTTTCTTTCTATATCTCTTTGCATTTCCCAAAGTTTCTTCATGAAACTTCTGTGCATAAAAAATGCATACAGTTTTTGTGTGTAACATTTGGATTTTACCCTTTTATAGAACTTTTGTCTACCCTCCCCCTCTTCCTTGAATGTGGCTGAGTGTTGTTAGCAGCATAGGTTTTTTTTTTTTTTTAAAGATTTTTTTTTTTTTTTTTTTTTATTAATTTGACAGAGAGAAATCACAAGTAGACGGAGAGGCAGCCAGAGAGAGAGAGAGAGGGAAGCAGGCTCTCTGCTCAGCAGAGAGCCTGATGCGGGACTCGATCCCAGGACTCTGAGATCATGACCTGAGCCGAAGGCAGCGGCTTAACCCACTGAGCCACCCAGGCGCCCAGCAGCATAGGTTTTAAATTCCAGGGAGAAATTTAGCTAAGACTCAGTAGGATCTGAGTTGCTAATGGTTGTTCAGAACCAGGGACAGCTCCCTACTCCACAAACTTCCGTCTTGAACATTGAATGTTGAACCCTGTGAATCACAGAGTTAGAGAACAGATATGGAGGATCCTCTTAGGATGACAAATTGATTTCTGGTCTTGCATAAGACTTTGTAAAAGGCCAATAGACTGTTCAAGCCCAGAAACTGTCCAAAGTCCGGGGGACATTCCTAGTATCTTCAACCTTGCTATCCCCTCTGGGCAAGATTATCCCTACTGTGAGGCGGACTGTCTTAAGCTGTTTTGGCTGAGGCACGTTTCTAAAAATTTATCCAGTTGACTTCCCTTGTTGTGATTCTTTGCTCACCAAACACGATTCTGATTATAATTCAGCATCTCATAATTCCAGCTATGGGAGAGACTGTACTAGGCTTGACAATGCTAACATTTCAGCCCATGTACTGCAAAAATCTCAGTATAATTTGATAACTTGGCATCTTAGTTCTATACAATATTCTCTATGTTCTTAGTTAGGGTGATAATTTCACTTCCAAAAATACTCATCCTTTCTTAGATGTGGATAAATCAACTTTCGCATCTACAAGGTTGAGAGTCTGAACTTAAATCTTTATGAATTCTCTAAACATTGCCTATGATGGTTATCTGCCAACTGGCCCCCTTTGGGGGGATACCTTGACACCACTGTATACATTCCAATAAAAGCATGGACCATATGTGAGCAGAGGGAGAGCCCTGGGACACTCTACCACCCCCCAACCAAGTTCACATTGACTCACTAGCCAATACTCACCCTCATGTGAAACTCTGTGACCAAATCTGGTTGCCTGGCCTAATGACATGGTATGAGGTTCAAACAGCACTGAGGGTCTCAAGCATCTGTTTATTTCCTGGGAGAACAATGTTAAGGCAAAGTATCTTCTAACAAATGTTTATATTTGACTAAAGAAAAGCAAGCCAGCAAGGAATTTCTGCATTTGTTAATTGCTCTTCTCAACTGAGAATATCAGTGTTGAATATTTGTTGTTATTTTCCAGATTTTGCACAGAATACTGCCAAAGCCTACATGACATTGTGCCCACTCTCAGCTATAAAAGCAATTCCAAGGCTCCCAAGGCTGTCACAGTGACGTTCTTTTGTTTGGGCCCTGGGAGAATTTTTCCTGAATAAAGTACAAAAGACTTCGTTCTCCCATATCACATACACATGAATATGCTGAAGTTTATTTATATTTGACTTAAAAAAAAATCCCATTACTAGGAAGGCCCATCAATGCATTCCTCCTATGCTAATAGTAATTAAGGCAGCTCTGCTTTCTTTTTAAGGCATCTTTCTTATATATTAAATGCCAGGGAAAGGGCACTCCTTAGTTTTAAGGAGACTCTTTCTTTATGAAGTCAAATGGCTATGTTTAGTCAATTTCAGTCAATGATATTTAGTAAATGCCACTAGAGAAGAAGCGAATACTGACAGAAAATCGCATTTACAAAGACCTTCACCTCAGTAGCCAACCCTGCCAGGTGGTAATTCTGAGGCTGATTTTCTGTGTTGCACTCGGTCTCCCGAGGTGGCTGGACGAGTACAGGTAGCCTCCTGAGATTACTTGTATGACCTTTCTAGAAAGGAGGTTCTTGGATAATGAGGTATTTTAAAAGCTGGAATGAGTCAGCAGCCATAGCAGAAGGAGAAACACGAGTGTGGTCCCTCCACGAAGCCATCTGGCAGTTCGGGGTTCTGTGGGAAAGCCCGGGAGGAAGCAGCAGCTCAGGGGACGCCTCCCTCGCCCTCGGGTGGGCTGGGAGGAGAGCGGGAGCCCTGAGGGCCCACGGGCGAACTCCCTGCCTCGGTTCTAGTGCAAACGCTGAGCTTCATTTCGAGGACTTCTCCTGTCACTGTGAAGCATGTCTGTCCGGTTGGGCCCTGAGGCATCCAGGCATTTCCTGTCAGCACAGAGATCGCCTTTCATGGGGAAGTCGGCACCGTGGGCAGTTTCGTCAAGGCGGGAGGGCAGGAGACGTGGTTTTGGCTGCCTGGACATTCTCAGTGGGAATTCGAGAGAGGGCAGTCTTGCTACACAGAGGCAAGCAGATTCAACTGTTCCTGTGAAGTCCTGTATTTTCTGTGGCCCAGCCCTGCCTGGGAATCCCTTTGTCCTGACCTGTCCTTCAAGCCTTGTTCTCTGTCACTTCCGTGAGTTGCCCCACCCATGCTTTCAAATAAATCCCTAATTTTTATTCTTATTTTTTAAAGATTTATTTATTTCAGTAATCTCTATGCCCAACGTGGGGCTTGACCTCACGACCCCGAGATCAAGAGTTGCCTGTTCTACTGACTGACACAGCCAGGGGCCCCTCAATCCCTTACTTTTAAATCCACCCAGAACACTCAGAATAGATTTTGAGACTTTCAACCTAGGACCCCAACTAATGTGCCTTCTCTCAGCATTGAAAGTCTTATCTGTTCCACATTCTTACTGATGGACCCAATCTCCTCAATAAAATGAAACGTTGAGAAATGAGGTTCAGGGGCACCTGGGTGGCTCAGTGGGTTAAAGCCTCTGCCTTCAGCTCAGGTCATGATCCCAGGTCCTGGGATCGAGCCCCGCATCGGGCTCTCTGCTCAGCGGGGAGCCTGCTTCCTCCTCTCTCTCTGCCTGCTTCTCTGTGATCTCTGTCTGTCAAATGAATAAATAAAATCTTAAAAAAAAAAAAAGAAATGAGGTTCAAATTTTATTTTTATTTATTTATTTTTTTAAGGTTCAAATTTTAATAGCATAGAGCAATGGAAAAATATAAATGGTCTTTTAAGATAATTAAGACCACAACAACTGTGATATCAATACAATTCAACTTAGCTATACATTAAATAATTTGCAGAACAGTGAAAACAAGTTGATAGCCATCACTAAACCCGAATTGGTCTGATTTTTGCTATATTGACATAAAAATTGTAATAAATACTTCAAGTATCACATAGACAGAACCAATGTTCCTTCAGGAAACAATTTGTTGGTAGCATTATTACAGGAAACTGGGACATGTACGTGGTTCTTATGAGCTCTCAGGCTAGCTAGAAAGTACCTAAAAAAGTGACAAAAGTACCTAAAAAGTACAAAAACACAGGGTGTGATTATGAGAGTATAACCTCTGGGGGGGTGGTTGGGTGACTCAGTCAGTTAAGCGTCTAACTCTTGGTTTTGGCTCAGGTCGTGACCTTGGGGTTGTGAGATGGAGCTCCATGTTGAGCTCTGGTTGCAGGGCTGAGTCCCTCTGCCCCTACCCCACCTCTCTCTCTTTCTCTCTCATAAATAAATAAATCTTTTTAAAAAAGTACAACTTGGGCTGAAAATATAGTTTTGGTTCAAATGGCACTAATATTTCTTATGGCTTCTCATCTGTTATATAGAAGCTCATGGACTGAACATCCCTTTTCTTCATTTCCCACTGTCTTACCACCTGGTCCTGAAAAAGTACACACACACACACACACACACACACACATGCGTGCACACACATATATGCACACACAGCTCATACAATTTCATTCATGTTGGCAACTTTGGTTTTATTAGGAATTAGTCTTCCAAACTACTTTCTCTTAAGGGAGACTACAAAAAAACAAAACAAAACAACTCCAACTCATTTCACCCACTTAGCCTGATGAACCCTAGAACTGTTTCTGTAACATGAAACATTTTGATAAAAAAAAGTAACACTTACCTCTGAAGAAGTTTGGTGCTAATCTTCTGAAAAGTATGCTCCGAGCCCACTGGTGAACACCAGAGGCTCTGGTGCATCCCTGTCAGCCCAGTGGCCACAGATGTGTCAGCTTTAAAGTACAGAGTCCCTATTTGCCCTTCAGAATGTCTGCCTGAACTAATTTATGGCTCAAACCGAAAAGCTGTTTTTTATAACTCACTGCAGTTGTACCTCCTCTGTTTCTCCAACTCTCCCGCAAAGGATATTGAGAAATTACCTTTGTAGATTTCTCTACTCTAGTGACTAGGGAAATCGCACATTCATTGTTACCTAATGAGGACAAAATGGAAACATTGTGAAGCCGGGCGCCTACCTGCCAACACACGCAGACACCTGCCTCATACCCTCTCTGTCTCAGGGTGTGTCGACCGCTGCCTTCAGAGGCTGCCTCCCTTTGCCCTTCATCCATCCTGTGACCATATCAATCCCCAGGAAATCTGTTTCCAAGCAGCAAAAGATAAGATCATTGTCAGCCCCCCCCCCCCATTGACAGTTTACATTTTTTCTGGGGCTTAGAAATCTTCCAGCATTTATCAAACTTTCTGGCTTCATGTAGGCTTATTTGTGAGGCTGCCTGTCATCAGGCCCAAGTCTTAGGGGGCCCCCAGTCCAGCCGGGAGGTGTGGTTAATTGGAGCTGTCTCTCCCCCTAGCTTTTGAACAGCAGGAAGTTCTCAGGTTCTGGGGAGGCAGAGGCCCTCCAGCAGTTTGGATGGTGTCCCACTGCTCTTCGAGTCACACCGAGCCCCATAGCAGCACTGGTGCCTGGTGTTCATGTCTCCCCTGAATTCATTAGCTTGACTTGTCCTTGAATGTCCTTGGATGAGATTGCTTTCTTGTGTCCAGTGTGGCTTGGGCATCCTGACTCTTGGCCTTGGCTCTCAAGCTGACTCTGACCTTGACTTAGAGCAGATGCCAGAGGCCGAGAAAACTGCAGCTTTGGCAAAACCTGAGACGTTGACATTTCACGCCAGGACCCGGAAAGTCGGGAAACTCTAAGCAAACGCATCTTTGGACTACTGGTGAGAATCACACCCGGCTCTTTATAGTGGTTACTTCTGGGCTGTGGGATTATGGGAGACATTTACTTTTTTCCTTAGATTTTCCTGCACTTGTTGTGATGGGTGTGCCTTAGTAAAATACACGGTGCTTTTCAGAAACTTCCGCGTGGTCATGATGCTGCTGTTGTTTCTCCCTTCCTCCCGCCCCTCCTCTTCCCTTCCTTCCCTTTCCTCCCCTCCCCTGCCCTCCCCTCTGCTCTCCTTTCCTTTCCTTTTAGAGAGAGAGAAAGAGAGTGTGCATGCAGGGGTCGGGGAGGAAAAGAGGGAAAGGGAGAGAGAGAATTTCAAGCAGACTCCGTGCTGAACGCAGAGTCCGATGCAGGGCTGTCTCACAACCCTTAGATCCTGACCTGAGCCAAATTCAAGAGTCAGACGCTCAAGCAATGAGTCATCTGGACGCCCCTGTTGTTTCTGACAGAAATCCAAGCGGGACGGTCAAGGCAATGCAATTGATATTTACTCTGAAATGTGTTCTTACTTCTTCATCCCTAGAAATGTTCAACAAAATTCCATGTGATTAATAGGTTCAGAGAGTAGAAAGGTATCCTGGTTTTCTCCTTTCTAGCCCTCCTGGTGGCTTCTCTGGCTCAGAGCATGTTGAGAACGGTGACGATAAAAGAAAACTATGGTGCCTTCTTCTAAGAGGAGAATTCAGGTCCGTCTTCTCTAGTGTCAGACCGTCTCTGTGCCTCAGGCTAGCCTGCTCTGAAGCTTCCCAGATATCATCAGGGTCTACAGACTGGTCATGTCACCCTTTTGTTTCTCCCCATCACCTTCAGAAAAACATTTAGTTAATGCCCATGCCACAGATTGCAAAATGCAGTACCATATTCCTAATCTGGTCTGCATGTCCCTTTGCATGGGCACGCACGTGTGACTTTGTCACTCTTCCTGTCAAGAGCAGGGGCCTATGTGATGCAATCCAGGCAGGTCTTGGAACTTGTTTTGCCAATAAAATATAGAGGAAACAACCTCCTGTGACTTTCAAGGCTAGGGTGTAAGAGGCTTTGGATCTTCTGCATTTACTTACTGTCTTCAAACACTGTCCTGAGACCACTATAAGTAAGAGGGTCTAACCTACCAGAGGATGAGAGGTCAGTGGAAGACCAGGGGGGCTCCTAGTCAACTGCCCGTCACACGAGTGGGACCTCTTAGAACCTCCAGCCCAGTAGACTTTTCCACCAAACATAGGCAAAGGAAGGAGCTTAGGAAAAAAGTAAATTGTATGGTTAGTTTGGGGATGGCGATTACAGAGCAACAGACAAATGAGATGCCTGACGCCTTTTAGAGATGGGAACACCCAAATCGTGTTCATGTAAATAGATGGTTAGCACAGTACTGTTGTGGGAGGATTGCGTGCAGGTCAGGAAGATAAGCAGTGGCCAGAACACAAGGCCTGTTTAGAGTTCGTCCCAGGAGCAGCCAAACAAAGGTCTAGGCCAGAGAGTAACAGTGAGATTTTCATTTTGGGACATCTCAGTTGCAAACCCAACCCCACAGACAATGGAGAGACAGGTATGAAGGCTGGAGACAGGAAGGCCATGGGGAAGCTGTTGCAATCTATTTTAGAACTGATAGAGGCTGAGGATTGGGGCAGGTGTCCAAGGACAGGAAGCAGATCTGAAGATTGGAGAGGTATTAAAGTGGGAAATTGGTGGGGCTTGGTGATTGGTGGACGAAGCCATGACGTCACCGTGGAGGCGGAGGCTCCAGGCAGCGGAGGGCACAGGGAGGGGCAGGCGGTGGGTTCAGGGCTGTAAGCCTCTTTGTGGAGGCACCATCCCACCAGAGGGTTTATGTAGAGGCCTTTCCTTAAGGTGAACTTATAATTAAATTGAAACCACAAATAAATGTCAATTTTAAGTATTTTTATTAATATTTAACGATTTTATTAATTTGAGAGAGAGAGAGAAACAGGCGGAGGTGCAGAGGGAGAGAGAGAGAAGCAGACTCCCCACTGAGCAGGACGCCCACCCCAGGACTCAATCCCAGCACCCTGGGATCATGACCTGAGCTGAAGGCAGAGGCTTAACCAGCTGAGCCACCCATGCACCCCAATAATTGTCGATCTAAAATAAAAAGTATTTTTCTTTCTGGTTTAAAGAAGTACCCGTGTAAGTCAGAAAGCCAGAATTTTATTTCTTCTGGCAGGAGGTTATTGTTATAACCTAGAGGGAAAGAAATGTAAGTGCTAATCTTAAAAATTAACCGTAAAGCCCATAAGCCAACAAGGAAGATTGCGTTTCATGATTTATGTACAAGGGGTAACATTTTCCAGTTGATTTCATGAGGGAATTCATTAAGCCGATAGAGAGCCATGCCATTTTAACCGTAGTGTTTAAATATCTTTAGCTCTGATTTTTTAATTAGCAGAAGCAAGTAAAGAGAGCTTCAGTTTAACTGTGGGAAATCACTCTTCTGTACATCAAGTGACTTTGCATTTGTCCCGATGCTGCTGTCCCAACGATCAGTGCAATTAACAACCTCATTATCACTTTCCCGGGTGTAAATCCATCTTTTGCCTCAGTTTCTCTCTGTGGGATTGGTTAGGGAAACAAGAATAGGGCCAGCTAACAGGTCTTATTGATAGACTCTGGGACATCTACCCAAGTGAAGTATAATATAAAATAGGTCATATTTTATGTAATAATATTATACAATAGTATGTACATTAATGTTACATAATAGTAATTACATTTACTTTATATAGTATTAATTATATTATATATTTTTTATGTGTACATATTTCTTTTTTAGTGCCAGAAGGGGCTTTAGAGATTGTTTACCTGTCCCCTTCCCTCTGAATTACCTTAGTTCTGAAGGGGGCAACTTGACCATTTTCCCAATGAGCTTTTTGGTATGATTTCAGATATTTGGTGGGATTTTGTGAGTGGGTTTATTGTAAATAATTTTCATGCTCCAGCATTTTATTTTATTTTTATTATTTTTTTAAAAGATCTATTTGAGAGAGAGAGAGAGCATGAGCAGGAGAGGGAGAATCTATGGCAGACGCAGTGGTAAGTGCAGAGCCCCACGCATGGGCTCCATCTCATGACCCTGAGATCATGACCTGAGCTGAAACCAAAAGTCAGATGCTCAACTTACGGTACCACCCAGGCTACCCGGTGCTCCAACATTTTCTTTAAAAATGGGATTTCCATAGTGCATCTCATGGAACACTCATGGCGGGGATGGTCATAGATGTCACTCGGAAGTTGGCCACAGTTGCAGAACGTCTGTGTATTTGGTAGAAGCCCAGTGGCTGCTGCAAACATCCAAGAGGACACTTCCCAACTTACCAAATCTGTTACAAGGACAGCAGAGGAATGGGACTTGGAGCCACGTAAGCTGTGATGAACCACAGGCAGAAGGTCCATAGAGACAAAGGGAAGGCCAGCTCTTCCATGTTGGGCAGAGTGTAGGGAGGGTCGTTCTGGACCGGAGTTTATCCGAGAAGGAAGATCTGAGGTTGGGATGGTCTCTCGTTGGCTGCCAGCCGTGGCTGGTGCGTTGTTGCTGGGGCAGAGAGGGATCTTCTTTCCTTCTAGTACTCGGAGAAGGTGAAATCCTATGGGAACGTGCCCTCCCTTGTGCAAGTAGCTCTGTCTTTCTTCTTCCAACGTGGGGTCGTTTTGGGAGAGCGCCCCCCTCCGGGCCTGTCGACTGTCTCCAAGGAGGCTTCCTCAGGCGCACAGCGAGGACCCTTCTTCCAGGGGAGCGCTTGATAGAACTCATGTTCCGTGGGACACTTCTTGAGAAACAATGCTGAGAAAAGAAAAGGACTAAGATCTGTTTCAGGGGAAATACCTGGCATCTCCTTGTATTAAACCACCAAGTCCCATCCAAGAAGATAATGTCCTTGCTCGCAGACTTTACGTCAGGTGGCGGGGCCCAAGGGAAGATGGCCATTTTGAAGGCTCCGTAGGGAGCCAGCCGGGGGCTCAGGGTCCTGTCTGGCGGGCCAGCACTGAAGGGGAGGCACGAGGAAGTGCTCTTCCATCACTGAGAAATCCCGAGACAAATTTGGAAAGTGTGCTCTGAACAGTCAGTATATTTTAAATTCAAGACCCTTCCTGTCATGGTTATGGTCACAGTTACTGTTTAGGCCTCGGGGTTGCTTTAGGGAGAAGCAATTTCATACCCAAGCCACACTGATTTTAAGTGAAATATTGGAAACCATGGTTGAAATTGCGTGGAGGTCATCAGCCAGCCGGCGAGGTCCGAATGCCTGTCACTCTGTGAGCTGAAGTCTCTCTAATGTTCTTATTTGCAAATCCATTTGGCTCAGAAAGGACATGCACAGTTAGTCGAAGATCAGCTCCCGGATTTCGTCTGAGGTCTTCCTTTATGAAAATGGCTCCTAGTCATTCACTGAGAAACAAAGCCAATTCAAAGATTATGTCGGTAGGCACAAAGTGGATTTTTAATAAGTTCTGGCTGAAGAAACAACTGTTATTTGGGGGATAAGAATTTCTGTTCCTCTTTGCCTCTTTCTCTCCTAATATTTGTTTCAGACCTGGGTTCAGATGCTGGCTCCCTAGACTGCAATCTCTCCGAAGCACCGTTGAGTCTAAAATGGGAAGCTACTTATGTCTGCCTCAGAGGGTCCTGAGGCCAGAGGGGCAGAGAATGCTGTTAGTGGTTCTGCTGTCCCTCTGAGCATCCCTGCAGCTGTGTCCTCTGTCTCCTGCAGAGAGCGTGAGGTGACATTCTTCTAGTGCTGCAGTTCAGAATACAATGACAACAAGAGCATTCTTTTCCCAGTGAAGTCACAGGTGGATAACCAGAGTCTCTTACACCGAATGTAGGAGCTGCTGGGCCTGAAGTGGCAAGAGATTTGGGCCAGCAGCTCCTGGGCCTGCTCACTTAGAACTCAATCCGGCTTTCCCTGGAGCCAGCTCATGGAGGGTCCAGAGAAGCTACCCAGCCTTCTGTTGTGTCAGGTCTGCAGAGCCCAGAGGAAGCCTGGCACCCTCTATGAGATTTGAGTTGACACAATGGTGGCCCTGACCCCAGAGTGATGATTTGGAGCCTGGGCTGGGTGGCCGAGATTGCTTCCAGTCTGAACCACACTTCCTTTATACCCTTTCCTAGCTTTCTTCATCCATTTATTCAACAGATACTTATTACCCATTAATAAGCATTGTCAGATGCCCATCTAGGATCCGGGGGGTTAAGATGAATAATACATTGTCCCTGGGCATCCTCCAGGGGCTCTCAGCCTATTAGGATGACACAGGTGCATCATAACAAACACAGTGCATATGTGATCCTGGAATTTGGGAGGAGGGTAGACTGAAAATGGACCTTTCTGCAAGTTTGCCTTGAGCATGAACATTTGATTTCCTCGTGGAGGCTGGTTATAGTACCTGCTACCATTTATTTACTGCTTATTACCCACTGGGGTATATCATGGCATTTCATTACTTTGAGTCTTCATGATAACACCACAGCAAAGACACATTTTATGAATAAGGAAAGGGGAGACTCAAAGTAAGCAAGATTTCATATATATATATATATATATATATATATATATATATATATATTTATTTATTTTATCCACACAGTAAAAAATGGCAGAATTTGGATGTGAGCTCAGGTTTGTCAGATCCCAAATCTTAGATCTTGGGATAGTTAGTTTTATGTGTCAACTCAGCTGGACTAAGGGTTGCTCAGATAGCTGGTCACACATTATTTCTGGTGTGTCTGTAATATTTCTGGAAAATATTAGCATCTGACTCAGTAGGCTGAGTCAAGAGATCCACCCTAATCAGTGTGGGTGGGCCATGGAACAAAATAGAATAATAGAACAAGAAGACAAAGGAGGAGCAAATTCTCTCTTTCCTCTTGAGCTGGGACTTCTATCTTTCTTGCTCTTGGACATTGGAGTGCATGGTTCTCTTTCAGTTGTACTTTCCTCCCCCACCCCTTTCTTTACACCATTCTTGGAGAAGCAATTCTTCCAACAAGCAGAGAAAGTGCACCTGGGCACAGCTGATGGGACCAGGGGTGGACACCTGGGGCAGATGCCCTTGACTGGCAACTGGGGATCGGGAGATGGTAGGAATTGAGCTGAAAGGTTCTGCTGACTTCAGTGTTCAGACTGCCATTTTGGAGGAACTTTGACAGGCCCAGAGATGGATGACAGAACAGAGAAATTCAATCTGCAGAAGAAAAAGGATGGAGGAAGATGGCGAGCAGCAGAGTAGGAGGACCCCAGCCTTGCTTGTCTCATGAACACAACTAGATAACTAACAAATCATCCTAAATACCCAGAAATTGACCTGAAGGCTGACAGAACAAACTCCACAATAAAAGGGAGAGAAGAAGACACAGTGAAGGGGCGCCTGGGTGGCTCAGTGGGTTAAGCCACTGCCTTCGGCTCAGGTCATGGTCTCAGGGTCCTGGGATCGAGCCCCGCATCGGGCTCTCTGCTCAGCAGGGAGCCTGCTTCCTCCTCTCTCTCTGCCTGCCTCTCTGCCTGCTTGTCATCTCTCTCTGTCAAGTAAATAAATAAAATCTTAAAAAAAAAAAAAAAAAGAAGACACAGTGAAAAAGTTAGGAAGTGTGGAGATATGGTTTATGGGAGAAAGAGTGCCTGGCTGCTGGAGAGGGGAGGGAGCCATGGTTGTAGAGAAGGGTGAGAAAGAGAGAGAGAAGCTCACGGAAGAACGCACAATAACATTTCCCCATAGCCACTGGCTTGGAAAATAAGAGAGGCTGAATTTCATGAGCTCTTGCAATGAGAGAATGGGACTTAAACTTGGAGTTTTTTTTTTTTTTTTTAATTAAAGATTTTTATTTATTTGAGAAAGAGACAGTGCAAGAGAACAAGCATAAGCGGGTGGGTGGGGAGGACAGAGGAAGAGGGAAAAACAGGTTCCCTGCTGAGCAGGGGGCAGATGGCATGGAAACAGCAATTGGAGGATTGCCTGGTGCACACAGTGGGGACATTATTTGCTCTTCTCAGAACCTGTCTCTGAGAGACAGTGTTCATGAAGACATCTCTTCAGGAACAAAGGAAATGGCCAGAACCAATTCCATCCCCTGTCCCTCAGCATGCATACAGAGCCATCTCAGGAAGCAGGCCAGAGCCCATGCCAGCTGCCTAACTTGCTCACACCAAGCCCACCCCCTGCATTCTGGTGGAATGGCCCTTCTCAGTCACACTTGCCTCAGTCCCCATTTGGCCCTGCCAGAAGACCAGCACAAACACCTCCCCACACCACGTCTCCCAACCAGAGAGTTTTGCAGGGCCTCAGTTCCGGTAGAAGTGGTGACAGTACAGCATCCATTCGTGATAAAAACCCTGAACAAAGTAGGTTTAGAGGGAACATGTCTCAATGTAATCAAGGCCATTTACAAAATACCCATAGCTAAGATCATCCTCAGTGGGAAAAACTGAGAGCTTTTCCTCCACAACCAGGAACAAGACAGTGACCTCCAACCTCCTAAATTTTATTCCACATAGTACTGGAAGTCCTAGCCACAGCCATCAGACAACACAAAGAAATAAAAGGCACCCAAATTGGTAAGGAAGAAGTACAACTTTCACTATTTGCAGATGACATGATACTCTATGATATAAAACCTGAAGGACCTCACCGAAAAACTGCTGGAACTGACAAGCAAATTCAGTAAAGTCACAGGATACAAAATTAATGTACAGAAATCTGTTGCATTTCTATACCCCAATAATGAAGCAGCAGAAAAAAAAATTAAGAAATCTATCCCATTTACAATTGCACCCAAGACAATAAGATACTCAGGAATAAACCTAACCAAAGAAGAGAAAGACCTGTGCTCCATAAACTACAAAGCACTGACGAAAGAAATTGAAGAGGACACAAAGAAATGGAAAGACAGTCTGCGCTCCTGGACTGGAAGAAAAAGTATCATTAAAATGTCTATACTACGCAAAGTGATCTACACATGTAATGTGATCTCTATCAAAATACCAATGGCATTTTTCACAGAACTGGAACAAACAATCCTCACATTTATGGGGAACCACAAAAGACCCCAAATGACCAAATCAATCCTGAGAAAGCAAAGCAAAGCTGGAGGCATCACAATTCTGGTCTTCAAGTATGTGATGAAGCTCCAATAATCAAAACGGTATGGTACTTGCACAAAAACAGACACATAGATCAATGGAACAGAATAGAAAACCCAGAAATGAGCCCACAATTATATGGTTAATTAATCTTTGACAAAGCAGGAAGGCATAGCCAGTAGGAAAAAGATAGTCTCTTCAATAAATGGTGTTGGGAAAAGTGAACAGCACTACACAAGAGAATAATACTGGACCACTTTCTTACGCTATACACAAAAATAAATTCAAAATGGATTAAAGACCTAACTATAAGACCTGAAACTATGAAAAAGAGAAGACATGCAGTAACCTCTTTGACATCAGGCATAGCAACGTCTTTCTAGATGTGTCTCCCGAGGCAGGGGAAACCAGAGCAAAAATAAACTATTGGGACTACATCAAAATAAAAAAACTTCTGCACAGCAAAGGAGACAACCAACAAAACAAAAAGGCAACCTACAAAATAGGAGGAGATATTTGCAAATGACATATCAGATAAAGGGTTAGTAACCAAAATATATGAAGAACTGATGGAACTCAACCCCCCCAAAATAAATAATCCAATTAAGAAATGGGCAAAAGACATGAATAGACATTTTTCCAAAGAAGACATCTAGATGGCCAACAGACACATGAAAAGATGTTCAACATCACTTATCAGGGAAATGCAAATCAAAAGTACAAAGATACTGTCAGAATGGCTAAAATCAATGACACCAGAAACAACAGACCCTGGTGAGAATGTGCGGAGAGGGGAATCCTCTTGCACTGTTGGTGGGAATGCAAACTGGGGCAGCTACTCTGGAAAACAGTGTGGAGTTTTCTCCAAAAGTTAAAAATGGAAGTACCCTAAAATCCAAAATCAAACTACTAGGTATTTACCCAAAGAATATAAAAATATTAATTCAAAGGAATACATGAGCCTTGGTGTTTATAGCAGCATTATCGATAATAGCAAAATTATGGAAGGCCCAAGTGTCCATCAGCTGATGAGTGGTATATATCCAAATCCTGCTGGTTATCAGAGGGGAGGTGGGGAGGTGGGTGGGGGAAATAGACGACGATTAAGGAGTGCACCTGTTGTGATGAGTGACACAGGGAAGTGTTGGATCACTATATTGTACACCTGAAACTAATATAACACTGTATATTAACTCACCAGCATTTAAATAAAAACTTAAGAAAAGAAACAAAAGAATGAACAGTGAAGCAAAGAAAGAAGCAGAGATGAGATTGAAGGTAGTGAGATGCCGGGAGAAGAGCATGGTGGCAGCTTGGATCCTCACCTGGGTTCTGTAAGAGTTCTGCATCTGGTCTACAGATCCCCCCTTTCCTTGAGCTGCTTTGACTGGGTTTCTCGTTTTTGAATGGTCTCTGAGTGAGACCCTGGGAGCTGCCCCAGTCTGATCCCAATGCATAGTGTCCTCAGAAACAGAATCTAGTGAGCAGCTCCAGGCCATATGACCTCTGGGTTAGGAGCCACTGTGAGTGATGTGAGTGATGCTGCAGTGACTGTAAGAGAAAGAGTCATTCAGGTTACCTTGAATAATGATTTCTTAAAAGATTTTTATTTATTCGCTTGATAAAGAGAGAGGATGAGCAGGTGAGGGGCAGTGGAAGAGGGAGAAACAGACTCCTCGCTGAGCAGGGAGCCCGACGAGGGGCTCAATTTCAGGACCCTGAGATCGTGACATGAGCCTAAGGTAGACGCTGAACTGACTGAGCCGTCCAGGTGTCCCCTAATGAATATTTTTTTTTGAAAGGATACATATAACATATAGAAACAAGGAAGGCAAACATTTTAACTGTCTAGCCCAGGCTAATAGAAGCTAGAGGGATTTTGAGACAATTTATAAGTAAAATCACTATTTGAACATGTGTCTTTCTCCCTGTACCGGGAAGGGAATGATAACTACATTTCTGGAAACACTTATCAGTGGAGAAGGCAACGGACTAAATCTGTCTAACAACCTGACCCTGTCCCTGTGCTTTGTCTGGAAACTCTCCATAACTGGCTCTTCCCCCTCCCCAGCATCTGCTTTTGTCTTTAGTTGGAGATGGCCTTTAAGTGGTGGCTTGGGCCACTTCAGAGAGTTACTCAGTTTTCCTGGGTCACTCCCTTGTGAACAGGAGGTATACATGTCATTAAACTTCTGTTTGTTTTTCTCCTGTTAACCTGTCTTTCATTATTGGGGGTGGGGGAAAGTCTCAGTCAAGAACCTAAAAGAGTAGAGGGGAAGTATTTTTCCTCCTCTGCATTATTTACTCTGATGGGGGTCCAGACTCTGTCAAGTTGTATGCTATTTTTTTTTTCTGGTAGAAATGCAAATGATTTCTTTCCTGTGGAAATATTTGATTGCCCTATAAGACATTAATCACTTTTGGCTCCAAAGTAGCACATTTATTTCATCGTGCCATTCCCAACAGTCAGTCTAAGTCTTTGGCCTTCAAATTCTACATGGTAATAGCTTTACCATTTTCTGATTATCTAGTTTATGAAATAAATAAATCTTTGCTACACATTCACACAAACACATTCACAAAACACATTATGTGCTTTTAGAACAATCATGTTTAATTGTTTGAAAATTTCACTTTGACAAGTCAACCAAATAGGCTGGGGAAAATCTGAGACTGGTCAGATCCAGCTACTTGCTCAGAGGTAACCAGGGCAGAACCAGGCTCTTCTCCATCACGGCTGACTTGAGGTTCATTTCCAGATCTGTGTATCCTGGACTGAGGTCAGATCGGGAGTGGGGTGAGCCCCATGGCTGGGATACCCACCTGGTGAGGAAGGATGGGGCCCATAGTTGGAGAGACAAAGCAGGAAAGAGGATAGTGAAGGGGAGAGATTAAACTTTTCATTAAACTGGGAAACCAAATGTATTACTGGGACCATCCCTTATCCAGGAAGATTTGACTAGGTGTTAATACTCCTATCTTTATTAGTGTTCAGAACTTTGCTAATATTATTAGTAATATTATTAAATGTAATCTAAATCGGTAATTAGCGCCCACTTTTTTAAAAGTTTTTATTTAAATTCTAGTTAACACGCAGTGTAATATTTCAGGTGTACCATACAGTGATTCAGTACCTCCATACAACACCCAGTGCTTATCAGGACAAGTGCATTCTTTCTTTTAAAAAAAGATTTTATTTATTTATTTTACACACAGAGCAAGAGAGAGAGAGAGAACAAAAGCAGGCGGAGTGGGAGAGGAGGAAGCAGGCTTCCTGCTGAGCAGAGAGCTCAATGCAGGGCTGGATCCCAGGGCCCTGGGATCATGACCCGAGCTGAAGGCAGCCTCTTAACGACTGAGCCACCCAGTCTCCCCACACTCCTCTTTCTTTGAGAGAAAGAGAGTGCATGCGAGCACGTGCGCATGTGTGTGCCCCTGGGAGAGGGACAGAGGGAGATGGAAGGAGAGAATCTTAAGCAGGCTCCACACAAGGCTTGGTCTCACCACCCTGAGATCATGACCTGAGCCAAAATCAACAGTTGGATGCCCAATGGCCCGAGTCACCCTGGTGCCCCAGGACAAGTGCACTCCTTAATCCCCATCACCTCCTTCACCCATCCCCCCACCCATGCCTCCTCCAGTAACCAGCAGTTTGCTCTACAGTTAGGAGCTCCTATGTTTTGATGGCCTGGTGGCACTAGCAGCTTTATAATAACATCCTGGATCTTTACCCTGGCCCTGGTCATTGGTGATAGGAGAAGGGGGACTTGAAGAGCATGAATAACACATCTGCGTTTTTGCGCAGTTAGAATTGCCACAGGAAGGACTGAAACTCAAGATTTTCTAATTCCACAGTCCATGTGCTCACCCTTCCCTCGCCCCTCCTAACTCTCTCTGTCCCCTTCCCTCCCCCTCTTCCCTCCCTCCCTATCTCAAACATTAATGAGGACTTACCACGTGCTAGGCACGGTCCTAGGCTCTTGGAAGACAGCCGGAAACAAAGTCCTTGCTCTCAGGGAGTTTACAACACAGGTAGTAATAACAGTGGTTAGTAGTAGTAATAGTAATAATAATAATAGTAATAAATATAAAATCTCCTGTGATCGCACATTTCCTTGTTTCTTGTTTTATGCCCATCAGCAGAGCATTTTCCTCACTCTAATCCCCCACCCTGGCGGGGAGCTGTACCCTGGCCTGGAGAATCACAAGCACTTCATAGAAGCACCTGCAGTCCCTTTGTCTGGGGGCCTTTGTTGGAGAGAAGCGGACACAGCGGCAGACAAAGCTGCTGGAAGCCGCTGTGGGGCAGGCAGCCAAAAGCTTAACCGCTCCTGTGGAAGGCGGTGTGTGCGCCTCGGGAAGGGAAGCAGCAGCGGGCAGCTCCTGGGGGTCATAGGCAAGTTCACCTGCCAGGGATCCCTCCCCTCTAACCCCATACATGCAGCCTCGCAGCCTCAGAGCAGCAGCCACTGATTCTCAGAAGTTCCGCGCACCCTGAGGGGTGAGGAGCGATCCTTGAGTGATCAGTAGCTCAGTTAAAATTCATGCTAAGAAAGCATTTCTATGAAGTCAGGATCTCAGCGGAGAGAGCATGACAGTGATTAAAACAGGCGTCAAACCTGAGTAATTAGGCCGCTCGGCAGAGCCGCTGCACCTGTTTGCGGGACTTCCGGTTGCGATGCATCTTCGGAAACAGCAAGGAGACTATGCATCTCGGCAAAGAGGTCTCCAGAAACTTTTGGAACACTGGAGGCCGTGCCTGGACAACACTGCTTTTTTCGTTTTAAAGTTCTTGAGGACTTGATGTTGTCGTCGTCAAGGACTTCTTAACACTTTTTTGGGTATATGGAGACACTATTGGAGCCTTTAAATAACAACTTTGTATCTTACCCACTTGGAGGAATTCCCCTGGATTCTGGGCGTAAAGGAGGAGAAGCCAGGGATCGCTAACCCAAAGCCTGGTGCATTCAGGTTGGAAGGCTGTGAGGAGATGGTCTCGGGGTGGGGGTCCCCCTTGTCTCGCCCCGGCCCGCCCCATGTCAGCTGATCAGCTCCGCCTCCTCTGTGCTGCGGGTTCCAGGGGGCGCTGATGAGACCAGGCTCACCGAGTCGTGGAGTCCACAGGCCCTGGCAGCCGTGCTCACCCTGGCTCCCTGTGCTCTCAAACTTGCCTGCCCTTTGGAATCGCCCGGGGAGATCTAAAAACCCTGGTTGACCAGGTTGCATCGCAGACCGGTGAACTCAGAATCTCAGGGGTCAGTCTTCCCACGGGATTCCGGTGCTCACACAAGTTTGGAGAACCACTGTCCTGAGACTCCTGAGAGGGAGCTGGCGTCCCAGATCCGTGAACACAGCCCGAAGACGAAAACACAGCCCGAAGGGTCGTAGGGGTGCAATACGCGAGCTTCTCTGTCCCTCGGGGGTCCACAGCGTGGCATTCTCGGGGATGGGGAGGAGGGACGGGTACCTGCTTCCGTGGCATAGCGTGAGGCAGCTGTGTTCCAAGCCAGCGTTCATTCTCATTTTACAGAGGAGGAAGCTGAGGCACAGAGGATGGGCCAAAAACCCCAGGACCCCTGACGGGAATGGGGCATGAACGGTGTGCCCGAGAGCTGAGAACTCTACTGCATCTTCAGAGCAGAGGTGGGGGACCAGAACCTATATCACTTCGGCTTTGTAAGGAGGCACCTGGCCAAAGCTAGCCCTTCAGGTGAACAAATCAGAGCTTTTGTAACAAATTTCCATTTCAAAGAGCCAACTCCCTACTCTAAGTCCAGTTATTTTGGTTCTCACAGCTCTGGAACCCACCCCGTTAGTTCTAAATCCTCAGTGCTGATGGGCAGAACCTTCCCTTTACCTGTCTAGTCTGATGTGCTGTTATTGTCGTCGGTGGTCTGGCCCCAGGCAGGTGGAATGCCCCATGGCAATGCTGTAAAAACCGACCACCTGGGCTTTGGCTGAGCCCAGCTGTCACTGAGCAGTTGTGAAGATTAAATCACCTGCTGAGCCCTGAGAGAAAGCTCTTCTCATTTAGCCGAGCAGGGTGCCCTGGGGATGGAGAGAAAGGAGAGAAGAGAGGGTGTCACATGGGTTGTGTCGGGGGAAGTGGGGTGTGTCTCGGGCTGGCAGGGGTGGGACAGTGTGGCGCTCTTTACTGAAACCTTCCTCCTGCCGAGTGCTTGGTTAGGACAGGGCTCCAGAGGGAGCAGGGGGAGCCAAGGGGAGGAGGCACCAGCCAGAGGGAGGAAGCACTGGCCCTGCCAAGGAGTTTGTTAGGGACAAAGGGGTTATTTCTTCTAGGGTCCACTATGGATGGGTGAACATGGCTGTGCCAGAGGGGAGTTAGGTGGGGAAGGAACACCCTTCCACACAGCTGTCTTGCTCAGCACGTCCCCACTTCCTCAGGCAAAGAAAACCACAAGGATAGACCAACAAGAAGGCTACTTGTTTGTCAGTCTCCCACATGCCTTGATTCTGGAATGGCCTCTCCTAACCACACCGCCCAACATGGCTGCAGTCTTCCTAAATCCCACCTCTGCAAAAACCCCTCTAGCAGTGAACCTTCCATGACTTCTCACTGGACAGGGAGGTGTTCAGACCCTTCGTTCAAAGGTCCAAACTTCTCCCCAGTTCGATCTTTCCCTACCTTTTGGGTGTTTTTTCCACATACCCACCACCTACCTTGGTCTTCCACAAGCTGGGTCTAATCGCTCTTTCTGGAAAATGCTCTGACGTGTCCCCGTTCCTGGCCTCTGTCTCTAGGGAGACGGCATATGTGGTCTCCACCCCAGAGGGCCCTCACTCAAAACTGCCCAGGTCCCTGCTCCCTTCAAGCCCAGGTCACTGCTGGCTAGTGGTCTCTGGCGGGACCCCTCTTCCCAGCTTCCCAATCAGAGTTTGAGCCTTGTGTAGAGCGCCCTGCTTCTAAGGCACCTTTTTTAGGCTAGTGTGAGTCTGTGTGTGAGCGTGTGTGTGTGTGTTCATCAGTAGATGCTCATAGAAAGAAAGACAAACATTAAAAAGATTCATTTTATCCCTTACAAGAGGGATCTTAAAAAGCTAGCAGGTGTTCAGATGTGACAGGTTTAGGGAGTTTTCTGGTTTTTTCTACGTAGTGGGGTAAACAGCATCTACTTTTTATTTCACAGTTTCTGTAGGTCAGAAGCTTGGGCCCAGTGTGGCTCGATGCTCTGCTCAGGATCTCACAGGGCTAGAGTCAGGGGTTAGCTGGGGCTATGTTCCAAGCTGGGGCTTCATGCTGACCTCAAGCCCATTTCCTCCGGTGGTGGTAGAATTCATCTGTGGTTGTAGGACTGAGGTCCCTGTGTTCTTACTGGCTGCCCATCAGGGGTGACTTGGAGCTCTAAAGGCCACTCACTCTCAGGTTCTTGCCACAAGGTCTGACCTACCTTCAAGGTCAGCGGGAGAATTTCTCTCCCATGGGATTTCTCTCCTGCTTTGCTTCTCTGACTTGTAGGCCTGGATTTAAGTGACTCACAATTAGGTCAGACCCACCCAAGATGATCTCTGTTTGGCCATAACATAATCTTGGGATTGATGCACAAATCTACCCACACTCAAAAAGGAGGAGGTTAAATAAGAGTGAAGGTCACGGGGGTCATCTTAGAATGCTGCCTACCATACAGTGTTAATCAATCATGCACTAACTAAATATTATCTTTGGGTCATTGGATTCTGGGTCTGTTCATGGGTACCGGTCTTTTTGAGTCCTTTCTGAAATTGTATACACAGCTTTTGTGTATGCGTACATGTGTGTGTCCTTTTTTCTGGGAAGAAGATCTGTCCTTTGTGTTGAATTCTCAGAAGGGGGTTCACCCTTCAGACATTCACACCAGGTGAATTATATCAGATAATATATCTGGGGTTGGTGAGTTCTCCTGGGCAGCCGGGGCAGAGAGCCACCTTTGTGGAAGGAAACTCTGGACTTGGAATGTAAGTGACGCTGGTTCTTCTTCTCTAGGCCACAAGACCTTAGAGAAATCACTCCAAGCCTCATGTGCAGAGGGGGATAATAGTGGTAAATCCTTTCACAGTTGTTGGGAGGATTAAAAGTGTGTAAAAGTGCTTTGCAAACTGTGAACTGTTGGCATTTGCCAACTGTCTTATCAGTGTGAAGAGACACTGATAAGGGAGTAGGAGAAACAGTCTGAGTGAAAAAAGGTAGAAATTCACATCGATCAGAGTTAAATATTAGATACTGTGTACTTTGCAGGTCTGTTGCTGCTGGACCAAGGAAATTGTCGTAACCTTTCCAGAAGGCTCTTTTCCAATGTGTATAGGATTTATAAAAATATTCAGGCTGTTTGACCCCAAGATAACCTTTCTAGGGATTTCTCTTAAGGATTTAATTAAGAACATGTACTAAGATTATCATAGTGCAAAATGGAAACAATCAGAATTTGTAACAATAAGGGATTGTTTAATGATAAATGAGATCTTATTTAAACATTAACATTCTTTTGCATTTAAATGTTTGACATAGAAAGAGACTTAAATAGTATAGAAGGCAGTTTATAAAAATGGTATGTATCATATGTTCACTCTTATTTTTATTTTATTTTGTTTATAATTTATTTTTTATATATAGAGAGAGTACATGAGTGCAGGGGAGAGACAGAAAGAGGGAGAGAGGGAATCTTAAGCAGGCTCCATGCCCAGCACAGAGCCAACCCGGGGCTCCATCTCACAACCCTGAAACCAGGACTGAGCCAGAATCACGAGTCGGACGTTTCATCAACTGAGCCATCTAGGCACCCCCGCACTTATTTTTAAAGGCACCTAGATGGACTTGCACCAAAAGAGTGACAGTAGTTAATTATGATGGAATTTTGTGATGAAATTTTAGAAACTACTGGTTTTTTAAAAAAGATTTTATTTATTTACTTGAGAGAGAGAGAGAGCATGAATGGGGATAGGGTCAGAGAGAGAAGCAGACTCTTGCTGAGCAGGGAGCCCGATGTGGGACTTGATCCTGGGACTCCCAAGATCATGACCTGAGCCAAAGACAGTCGCTTAACCAACTGATTCACCCAGATGCCCCAGAAAATACTATTTCTTTTCTTATGTTGAATCTGTATTAATTTTAAGCACATTTTTTCATGATTTTAATTTATTAATTAATTTTTAGAGATGTTATTTATTTATTTGAAAGCGAGCACAGGTAGGGGGAGGCACAGAGGGAAAGAGAGAAGCAGGCTCCCTGTTGAGCAGGGAGCCCAAAGCGGGACTCAATCCCAGGACTCCGGCATTGTGCCCTGAGCAGAAGGCAGACTGAGCCACCCAGGTGCCCCCATACTTTTCATTTAAGAAGAAAATTCAGGTTGGTGTATTGCCGCGATGACTTGCAAACTTCCTGAGAGCAGCTTCTGTCTCTCTCGTGCCAGGCAAAGAGCAGGAGCCAAAATGAGGCTCTTTCCGATGCTGGGGAACTGACTTGGAGAGATAAAAGGATTATCTCTGTTTCTCCCCAAAGTTGGCCATCCTGCCCTCCGAATTCCCCATTCTAGTCTGGATCCGGATTTTTTGAGCAAAATGAGCTGACAAAACCCATCATGAGCTCATCCTGCCTTCCTGCGTGTCAGGAGGAAAGCCTCTCCTCGGTTGGGTCCTGCTGGACTGACCACCGACCACCATTCTCTGCACCCTTTCTCTTTGGCTGGGAGTGGGGGCCTTCTCAACCCTGCCCTCAGCCCAATTAGGAACTACTACAAAGTGTGGAGTTGGGCATCAGACAGAAGGGGGCTCGGGTCTAGGTTGCCTGACTGGTTAGCTGCATGGTCTGGTGCATGCAATTGAGATGCTTTGGGTTTCGGTTTCCTCATCTCTAGTTCCAGAGCAGGTTGGTTGGTAAGAACAGCTTAGATGGACCTAAGAAAGTATTTGTGGACTTCAGCATGTTCCTATGGCACTTCTTTTTTTTTTTTTTTTTCCCCTAAATACTGTATTTATTTGAGAGAGAGAGATAGTACGAGCAGGCGGAGGGGCAGAGGGAGATGCAGACTCTCCTCGGAGCCGGGTGCCTCATACGGGTTTGGATCTCAGGACCCTGAGATCTTGACCAGAGCTGAAGACAGATGCTTAGTGGAACCACCCAGGCTTCCCTTCCTATGACGCTTCTGACCAGACCATGTTTTCTGCGGCTCTGAACTACTGTGTGATGTTCCAGCTCTAGAGTCTGTGCTTGCAACCCACAGACCTGCCACGCACACTAGTCTCCCGCTGAGCTGCTAGGGCAGTGCATGTCTCTCTGCAGTCCTGTGCTAAGCACTGACCTAGCCTTATTCTCTCCTAGCTGGCTCTTGCCACTGCTATACCTCAGGACTGGAAGCCAAGCACTGGCCAAGGGTTGGCTGGGAATCCCTGCTGTCGTTACGTTCTCCAAAGGTTCTTCTGTGCATTAAGGTTTGACCACCACCGATCTGGAACTTGGATACTGAACACAGGCCTCTCAGATGCCTCTCTCTTTGGTTCCCTAGATGGCTTACACTCAGTTGCTGAACACTGCTCACTTCCTAGGTCTTACATACTTTTCAGGTACTCCCTTGTACTATCAATATATTTTTACTTAGAGGTGAACAAAACCAAATCCAAAATGATTTGGGCAAAAAGACAGTTTATTGTAAAAGTTCAGGAAAATTCTGCTTTCAGGCATGGCTTGATCCAGGCACACACTCTGTTATTAGGAGACAGTCTTTGTCTGCCTCTTCGCTTGTCTGCATTTTTAATATAGACTCCACTATTCAAAAGGATTGACCCTGTGGTAACACAATGACTGCAGGGGCTCTAGATACCCTCTCAGATTCAAGTCTGGTAGAAAATTCAAGTCCAGAATTCCCATCAAAGTCTTATAGTTTCTCTCTGGCTTTGACGGGGTTACCTGTGCATCCCTGAGCCTGTAACAGAGCTCAGAAGGATGAGTAGCTCTGATTGACCAGAGTGTGGTGGTGGTTCGTTTTTAAAAATATATGGACCAAGGTGTTTGTGGTTATGTGCCCAGATGAAAGTTGCGGGCTTTCCTGGAAGTAAAGTACATGAGTGCCAAGTGATCCTAGGGAGCAAATATTCATTTATCCCTTTTGTGAATGCTGTCTGGACCCTTCACTGACTCTGCTGTGACTGGGCCTGCAGCACTCTGTCTTAGGTTGTGACCCTGTGGGTCAGCTCCTGCCTTGGACCAGAACCTGGCTCCCATGGTTCCCCACTCTGGCCCTATCAGCCCTGCCCCCTGTGTGTCCAACTTTTTCAACAGGCTCAGCTCCCTCCAGCTGTCTTTCACTATTATCCATATCCAAGCCCAGAAGCACAACAAATTTCTTTTGAGATCCAGAGTGGTCCATGAGCGGCTGAATTCAAACATGACAAAGGGTGAAGAAACCTCTTTTATTAAAAACCTTTCCTTTCCCTCAGAGGTGATTTCACTCCAACTCTTTAAAGCTCAGCATAATTCATCCCCCACTGGGTTGCAGTCAAAGGGAATGGCTGGAGGGCCCGAGCTGATTGCAGGGTAAGAGACTGCACTTTGTTGCCCCCCCAGGCGAACCAGGATTGAGAGTCCATTCCTGCCCCTGCTGGTTAGACAGAATGAAAAGGGGGCAAGCAAAGAAGGAGCCTTGGTCAGGGACCGCCTCTGTGCTCTGGGCCACAGGCAGCTGGAATAGACCCAGAGTAACCAGTGCTGCTCTGGGCGGAGGCAGCCCTTCTGCAGGAGTCCTATTGTCTGCCCTTCACCATGTGAAGGGAGATTAGCTCTCACCTCTGTTTGCGCCGAGACACATTTCCATGGAGAGCATACCCCTGGGATGAAGATGGCAAATCCCAACAGGGCAAATGTAATGAGACTTGATGCCTGCCCCGGAACCCCCGCAAAAGCTCTGAAACAATAATTAGATCCCAAGGCCTGGTTGGCGATCAGGTGTATACATTTGAACACCAGGAGCGGGGGCTGCAGTTGTCCTGCTGGGTCTCCCTTGTGGGGCTGGGAGTGGGAGCTGCACCACAGACCCCACAGCTGGCCTTGAACCTCCTTCCATTTAGCAGCTGTGAGCCTGTATTCTGGAACTTGTTTTCCATGTGTCCAAGGAGGAAGGCCTGTGGATGCTTGAAACTGGATTATTTCAAGTAACCCGTGTGTCAGAATGACAGGCAGAGGACCAACTATGGATGCTTCCCCTAAACTTTAAGGTCCGAAGGGACTGTCACCAGTAATTGATGTTCTACCATTGCTCCAGAGCGGAGGACGTGGGGAGGTGACCGGGACTGGCTGGGAATCTCTCAAGGCACTGCAGACCTTGCCCAGGGACTTCTGGAAGGACAGCAGCAGGAACAGTGGCAGAATGAGACTTTCAGCTCTGGATTCGGGGGTTCCCCAGTTTTCTCTGGGTGGGAGCCCCCAGCCCCGTTTGAAGGCCCAACTCGGCAGAGACAGAAATGTGGGTGATGAGAGAAGAGGGGCTCGCCCCCTTGACCCCACGTTGGGAGTGGTCTTACATGGTGTCCAGGGGCCCACCAGCAGTGGCCTTGCATGGCACATGGGTCTTGGGTTCAGGTCTAAAGCTGCTGAAACCTGTAAGAACATCGTCCACATCCCACGGGGCTGCCTTTGGTCCTCTGGCTAGAGACCCAATATTAGTTGTGAACCAAAGGGCCACATCCAGTGTATAGAAATAAGCTATTAAAAATAGTGTTCCAAGGAGTGTCTTGGCATCTTACAGAAAGCAGCACATCAAATGACTGATTAAGCCTTTGCAGGGGCATCAGCGTGTCAGACGCAGACATCCAAGGGAAAGAGCACACATAGGAAGCTTACTTGAACCTTCTCAGATTCCTCACGTGAGCACTGCACTCGATATGGCCATCAGAGTTTGTGTCTGTTTGCTTTTAATTTTGGGGGGGACAGTGAGATGAGCAAAGGATGGACATTTCGTGTTTGCTCCCAGGCCTGACCGACACCGCCTACTGGGAAAGAATCTGTTTTCTTGAACCCATCGTGTTGCTATGTCTTTAATCAGTAGGATCAAATGGATTTTTGAAAGAATTTGAAAGAATCCCAGCAAGATCAGAACTGAGGGGCGTTTTCATAAATGTCAGGTCATAGCTACTGCGTCCCCCTCAACTAAGGTCCAGAACGTGCAGGAGACCCCCAGGGGCCCTTCTTTGCTCCAACAGCTCAGATATGCTCACTCAGTGCGTGGGCTGGAGTGCAAGTGGGCGACAGCACCAAAAGTACGCACGCAGACCGACACTGAGTCACTAACTCAGCCACCAAGGGTTTTGGCTTCCATCATGCCAACGAGTTACCTGCACTGAGTCTTCCCGTTTGATGCCCTGTCAACAGAGCCTTTACTGAGTCCTCTTACTGAACCTTAATGAGTTCCAAGTCTGTGACCTTGAACTATCTGGGGCACTCGATCCCTTGGGGACTGAGGATGCGGTCCGAGAGAGCAGAGCCTCCTCTTGGGGGAAAATCTGCTAATTTTGCTCCATGAAAGAAGGCTGGGAGAGAAGAGAGAACATATTTCCATTTGTTGCCTATAGGTTTACATGGTCTTGCTTTGGGAAATGGGAAGGCTGTGTGTGCTGCGTTCCGGTGGGTGGCATGAAGCATCATTTCGTATCACACCTGAGAAATAAATAACTTCTGAACCTACATAAAAATAATGAAGTAGGCCCACTCCCTCTGGGAATGTTCTCTTTGCCTGGAATCCAGCTTCCATTAATATATAGGAATGAAGCCTGACATTACTTTATGGTTATGTGCCTATCAACACTGAATTTATTAATATACCCCTAGGCTTTTCTTAAGTTCCATAAGGTGATGAAAGCAGTTTCAACGGTCGTGCCATATATCCATTGAGCATATCTCAGAAAACAACAACAACAAAAAACCAGCACGCTCTCTGCTGAATTGTAAACTGTTTCACAAGGTACAGGCTGTTTGGGAGGGTCTCTGTGACATCAGAGCGTGCTCAGGGATGGACTAGCCAGCCTGGTGGCACCTGTGAAACCCAGCTCCGGTGACTCTGGAATGGTCCGGGCTGCTGAGTGAAGTCTTGTCAATCTACTTCTGTTGTACTTTTCCTTTATGACTTTGACATGACTCTTTTCCCCAAATCTTTGTTCCCCAAATTGTGAAAAAAATAAGATATCCCTTGTCAATTGGAATCTGAAGGGAATGGTTGTGTTAAGTACCGATCATGTGCCAGCCATGTTGTTGGCACTGGACACGTTTTCCCTCATGCCATCCTCCTGGCAACCCCAGCGAGGCAAGGCCTGTCACTCTTCCTGCTCTGTAGGGGAGGGAGTGAGTACTAAGGGGGCGGGGTCCTTGTCCCCAAGTGCACTGTCAAGATGAGCTCAGGCATTCTCCCGGATCCCGGGCTCCGTGCAAGGAAGGCTGCCATCGCCCCCTTCTGGAGTGGTTGCTGACCTGTGCCCGGGACCTCTGGAGGCAAGGGCAGCCTCAAAAGGCAATTTCATTCGCCAAAACACAAACAAGCCAGAAAACGAAGAAGGTGAACTACCAAAATAGAGTCATTTCAAGTTTTGTTTCCCATCAGTTACACGAAGCTTTGGTCGCTCCAAACACTCGCTGAGCACAGAACTTTCCAAAGCCCTTGCGGTTTACTTTGGTCAACTCCTGCCTGCGCAGAAAGCTTTCCTGGACCCATAGTAGCCCTTCCAGATCACTGAAACGCAATGATGAGATCCTAAAAAAACATGAGAGGTGAGTTTGGTAAGGGGTTTCCCTTTTCCTCCTTCCCAGGCCAGGCACTCGAATTCTTACCGTATAAAATCTTTAAGGAGGACACATCCCCACAGGGCCATCCACGCAAATTTCTGATCCAAGCAAGATTTTTTAATCCAGTTTGTGGAGCAAAAGAGTGCACCAGGCCCAAATCCTGACACCCCCCCCTGGACAGCAGGGATGAAATTCAGGATGTGATTTTGTTCTGCAAGCATTCGTTTCCTCATCTATAAAATAGGGATAATATTAATAACTACCTCTCAATGTTCCTTTTTTTTTTTTTTTAAGACTTTAAAAAATTTTTATTTTTAACTAAGCTCTACACCCAGTGTGGGGCTCAAACTCACAACCCCGAGATCAAGAGTCACATGCTCTACCAACTGAGCCAGCGGGGTGAGCCCTACCTCTCAATGTTCTTAAGAGGAAATACGCCCTTTCTCACATGGCAGGATGGAGCCATCTCGTATATCAGCTGTTCACCTTCTGTCTGAAAGCGCTCACCACACGTGACCATACATTTTCTCATACCTGGTCTTACTTGGAGTAACATACTAGTCCTCCTTCAGGTTATCCGTTTGTTACTCAACACAAGCCCCTGCTCTTTGCCACATACTGTGGATATACACATGGAAAGACACTCTCTGCTCCCCAGATGGTAATGGAGAAATGGAAGAATGGATCAATAAACTGGTTGATAGTACAGTGGGCACAGGTGCATAGCACTCTCCAGAAGCACAAGGGAAAGAGGTGCCAGGCACGTAGGTAACCTGCAGCCCGTAGGGACGTAAATGGTACTATCAATGTGACAGACACTGCTAGTTGTTCAGAACGCAGTCCCCCCACCTTCTTCTGAGGCATAACAGCACCCCTTGTGGTCAGGAGGCCACATGACAGCATTGTGGCCAATAACATGTGAGCAGAAGCCATGAGTGTTGCCTCTCCATGGAGCTCACGATTACTTAGCATGTGATTCTTTGTACATTCTCTGCATCTACTGGCTAGGTGCAGACAAGGACGGTGACCTGGAAGCCACATCCTGCAGAAGGTGTAGCCACAAATGGAAGGAAGGGACCAAGTCCCTGGTTTAGAAGACAGAGCTTCCTGCTGAAGAAGAACAAGTGTCTCGGACTTTGTGGTTGTGAGAAATAAACTTCTCTTCTGTTTGAGTCCTTAAACTTTTGGGGTGAATTTGTTGTTGTTCAAGCAGTGAGCGTTACTTCCATGGCTGCACTACTAAACCCAAAGCTGGGATTTATTTATGCCATGTTGAGAATAACCAAACTAGCTAAGCCAGTCCAAGAGAGAGGCAGCGGTAATCCTGGCTTCTGAGTCTACTAGACAATGAACCAATGGGAGCTGCACTCAACGTCCTCTCTTCCTGGAAAATTCCATTTGAGATTTATTTGGGTCCTTATCCCTAAAGAAATCATCTTAGCCCTGATTGAAATGTTCCTGTTTCTCACAGATAACATGGCTTACTCTAGCGCTGATTGCTGCTGCTAAGAATCTACAGCTTGCTCGCTTTTTTCCCACCCCTCTAAGCAGAAAGGAAGGAGCAGGAGGCAATATTATCCCTATAAAGGGAAGGGAAAGAATCCTGGCAGCTCATGTATGAGTGTGGAAAGATAAAGAAGGAAGAGTATTTTGCTTCTTGTCAGTAGATCTTTCTGGGCTTTTTCTCCAGTTAACCAGGCTTTCCACATCTTTAATTTGACCTCAATCAGATCGCGTCATATTTCATTATAGTTTTGTCATCACTTTGACAGTACTGCCACAGAATAATCCATGGGCTTCAATCAGATAAGAAATAAATCTAGTAAGAGCACAATCAAGTAAGGAATAAACAAGAGAGTTTATGCGGAAAAAAAGATGTCTAGTTATTGACTTCCTCTGGTACCTACATGGGCAACACATTTTCTATTTATTCATTTGTGCATCTATATTAGTTCTCTATTGCTAACTGACAAAGGATTCCAGAATTGGTTGGTTTATGATACATCATTCATTATCTCACAAAATTTCTGAAGGTCAGGAATCTGGGAACAGTTTTGCTAGCTGATTCTCTCTCTCATGGAGTTGCGGGGGCTGGAGAACTCCATTCCAAATGGTTCACTGACATGGCTGTTGGCTGGAGGCCTCAATCTTCATTATTCAGTTTTTCAGGAGGTGGGCCTTACCATAGGGCTGAAACCATACAACATCCCATCTGCTTTGTTCTTTTCATGAGAAGTGAGTCACTAAATCCAGCCTGAACCCAAAGGGAGAGGAATTAAATCCCACCTCTTGCAAGGAAGAGCATCAGAAAATTTGCGGGTATATTTTAAAACCATGACAGCCCCTGATATCGATCTATAACCTTCTTTGTACCAGGCACCAGTCAAGGCACTGAAGATCCAGGAGTAATGGAAATGATGAATATTTAAACAGCATGTCTCTCATAAACTTAAGTAATCAATGTCAATGAATCAGCTTGGAGACATCCAGCGACTTTTCCCCATGATATGCCGGAGTATCCCAGTCAGCTGGCCAGTGGTCTTTGCTGATTGATTGCTTATGTATCTTGGACAGTGCAAAGAGGGAACATATACATGGAATGTCTCGTTGAGTGCACACAAATTTATAGTTTTCTACCTGGCATTTCTCAGTCATAAATATACATATTTAGATATGCTTCATATTATATACTGATGAACATCAAAGAGACCTTCACGCAACCAAAGATTGACAGTTTTCCCCCACAAATTCTGTTTTCTGGTTAAACATTCTTGCTGAGAAGTTGCAGCAGTGTAAGAAGTAGAAAGAAAACCAAAGAAAATTACCCTAACTTTTGTGACATCATCCCAGTGAGTCACAAATGGCTCATAATGATAAATGCCTAAACAATTACATAGTCATTTGTGAAATCAGTGACCTCACGTGGCTCCCTTTATACAACTCTGTTTCTGATAATGAGTAAACGGAGGTGACCTTGGGTAGCCCTGGGTGCTTTGATGTGTGCCAGCTCTGGTTCCAGAGAAGCAATGCCTCATCATTCGAAGAGGCAGCCCTCGCTCTGCCCTCTATACTCTCACACCCCTAAGCAGAACATTCTGGCTATAGCCCCCACTCAAGTCTCCTAGAATCACAGTCAGAAGTAGAAAGTGCACTGGGACATGAACTAGTCTAACTTCTCCATTGACCATTGTAAAGACCGAAACTTACAGAAGAGAAGGACTCACTTTGGATCATGTGGTGGTTGGTGGCAGAGATGAGATGGCAACCCAGATTTCCTGGCTCCGATGCTGACTTCTCTCTCTGGAGTCTACTCTGCCTCTTGCGGGAGCAGTTCTCATGGATGCCCATGGAGCAGGGGCAACACCCATGTTTTCAGAGGGAAAGGCAGTTGGCTGTTGCTGGTCTCGACACATCATACTCTTTGCAAATTGCTATCCAAACGTTTTGTGAAATGTGATGCTAGTCAATGTTTTTGAGGACTCTGTTGCCAGAATTCTGTTGCCAAATTCATTTTATTTTCACAAAACCCCAGTGAGGTTATTACTTCAATCATCTCTTTACAGCCAAGGAATCCAGGCACTGAGAGGTTATGTAACTTGCTAAAGGTTGAAGGGGTTGTAAGTAGCAGAGCTGGTGTTCAAATCCCAGCAGTCTGGCTCTAGAGCTAATGCCCATTAGCAGTAGGCCGGTACCAATGGTAATTCTGTTCGCCAGCAATGCTTTCCTCCCTTATGCTCTTCCTGGGTGGGGGTGGTATCTTGACGTGATGCGATACAAAATGCACGACACGATCTCTGACAGCTTTAAGGAGGCACAACTCACACCCCATACAATTCCTCCACTTAAAAGGTGTACAATTCAGTGACTTTTAGAAGATTTTTATTTATTTATTGTGTAGAGAGAGTGCTGTGTATGCATGTGTGAGTGTGGGTGGGGAGGGCCAGAGAGAGAGAGAATCTCAAATAGACTCCCTGCTGAGTGCAGAGCTCTGATGTGGGGCTTGATCTTCTGAGATGAAACCAGGAGTCAGGCACTTGACCTACTGAGCCACCCAGGTGCCTCTCATCCAGACTATTTTCAGTGTCCTAAAAATCCTCTGTGTTCATCCTATTCACCCTTCCCTCCCACCCCAACCCCTTAAACCACTGATCATTTTATTATTTTCATGGTTTTGTCTTTTTCAGAATGTTCTATAGTTGGGATCATATAGCATATGCCCCTTTCAGACTGGCTTCTTTCACTTAGTAATGTGTGTTAAAATTCCTCAGTGTCTTTTCATGATTTTGTAACTCATTTCTTTTTGTGCTGAATAATATTCCAATGTCTGGATGTACCACAGTTATCCATTCACATACTGAAGGACATCTTGGTTGTGTCTGAGTTTGGGCAATTATGAATAAATAGACCAAAAACTTCTATTTGCTGGTTTTTGTGAGGACATAAATTTTTAATCCCTTTGGGTAGTTACCAAAAAGTGCAAGTGCTCAGTTACATATCAAGAATATGTTTACCTTTGTAAACACACACACACACACACACAAACACACACACAAAACCCACCAAGCTGTCTCCCAGAGTGGCTGTACAGTTGGTGCTGTATTCCCAGCACCAGTGAATGAGGTTCCCTGATGTTCCACATCCTCACAAGCATTTGGTGCTTAGATTGTGGTCATTCTAATAGGCGTGCAGTAGTATCTCATTGTTTTAATTAGCATTTCCCTGGTGATAGATGATGTGGAGCATCTTTTAGAATGCTTATTTGTCATCTGTGTCTCTTCTTTGGTGAGGTGTCTGTTAAGGTCTTTGGCCCATTTTTAATTGGGTTGTTTGTTTTCTTATTGTTGAGTCATAGGAGTTCTTTATACATTTTGGTTAACAGTCCTTTATCCGATGTGTCTTTTGCAAATATTTTCTTCCAGTCTGTGGCTTGTCTTCTCATTCTTTTGAATTGTCTTTTGTAGGGAAAAAGCCTTAAATTTTAATGAAATTTAGTTTATCAATTATTTCCTTCATGGATTTTATGCCTTCAGTGTTATCACAAGACCCAAGGTCATTTAGGTGTTCCGTTATGTTATTTTCTAGGAGTTTTATAGTTTTGCATTTTACATTTAAGTCTGGGATCCACTCTGAGTTAATTTTTGTGAAGGGTGTGAAGTCTGTGTCTAGAATCTTTTTTGTGTGTGTTTATGCAGATGTCTAGTTGTTCTAGTAGCTCTTGTTGAAAAAACTATCTTTTCTCCATTGTGATGGATTTATGCAGGTCTATTTCTGAGATCTCTCTTCTGTTCCATTAATCTATTTGTCTGCTTTTTAACCAATTCCACACTGCCTTGGTTACTGTAGCTTAATAATGGGTCTTGAGTCAAGTAGCATCGGTCCTCCAAATCAGTTCTTCTCTCTCAATATTATGGCGGCTATTTTGGGTCCTTTGCCACTCCATATAAATTCTAGAATCCGTTTGTTGATATCCATAAAGTAACTTGCTGATAGCTTAATTGGGATTGCACTGAATCTATTACAGATCAAGTTAGGAAGAATCAACACCTTGACAACATTGAATGTTCCTATCCATGAACATAAAATATCTGTCCATTATTTGGTTCTTCTCTGATTGCATTTATCAGAATTTTGTAGTTTTCCTCATATAGGTCTTATACATATTTCATTAAATTTATATCCAAGTATTTCATTTTGGGAGGGTACTAATGTAAATGGTATCATGTTTTTAATTTCAAATTCCACTTGTTCACTGCTGTTATATATAGGAAAAAGATCAACTTCTGTATATTAACTTTGTGTTCTACAACCTTACTTATTAGTTCCATCAGTTTTATTTTATTTATTTTATTTCTTCTCAATCTGAATCTTTTTTATTTCCTTTTCTTGTCTTACTGTAATGTCTAGTACTTCTAGTCTGATATTGAAAGGGAGTGGTGAGAGGGAACATCTTGCGTTGTTTCCAATATATTTACTATTTTGAGGAACTGCCAAACTGTTTTCCAAAGTGTCCGTACCATCCTCTATTCCCACTAGCAGTGTATGAAAGTATGAAGTTTACATGTCAAACATGTTAATCAAGACTTTAGGCCTAACTTTCAGTTTATGGGAAACATTGAGAGAGAAAAACGTTAATTGGCACCATGAGGAAGCAGTTAGAGAAAATAAGATCATCAGAAAGCGAGATAATCTATAACTGGCCTGACCTCTTTATTTTTTATTATTATTTTTTTTAAAGATTTTATTTATTTATTTGACAGAGAGAAATCACAAGTAGATGGAGAGGCAGGCAGAGAGAGAGAGAAGGAAGCGGGCTCCCTGCTAAGCAGAGAGCCCGATGCGGGACTTGATCCCAGGACCCTGAGATCATGACCTGAGCCGAAGGCAGCGGCTTAACCCACTGAGCCACCCAGGCGCCCCTGGCCTGACCTCTTTAAAAAGTCAGTAAGTCAATGTCCTGAAGAAAAAAGGGGCTGTGGTTAGAAGTTCCAAAACAACAACAACAACAAACACGCAGTCTAAAGTATCAATTTCAACTGGATCCTGGTGAGAATAAAACAAAACAGCCCCACCCCACCCCCCCAAAAAAACAAAAAACAACAAAACCCAAAACATATTTTGGGACAAGTTGGGATATTTGAATATACACCGGATTTTAGATGGTATTATGGAATTACTATAAAATATCTTAGATATGATATTAATGTTGTAGTTAAATGGGAGGAGAATATTCTTACTTTTAAGGTAGCTAAATTATTTAGGGACTTCTAGTGTTGGGATATCTGCTGCTTACTTTCAAGTTGTTCAACAATCTCTTTCTCTCTCTCTCTCTCTCTCTCTCTCACACACACACACACACACACACACACACACATGCAGTGATAAAGCGGATAACAGCAGATGTTAGGGGATGTTAATAGAGGGGATGAATACGAGTGCTCAATATATGCTATCCTTCAGCTTTTGAGCCCCTGACATTTTTCACAATAACAAGTTGGAAAGGAAGGAGATTGCATGTGCCATGATTTTCTAGCTGTGTCTCTCAATGAGACTGCAAACTCTGGAGCTCTGGGGCCCACTTGTACCTGTCCAGCCCGGTAGCAAGCCCAGTGTCCATCACCTCGAAGTCGTCCAGCCATCATGCCTCAAAACAGATGTCTAGTCATTAACCAGGAGGCAAGAGAGAAACGCACACAGACGAGCAACTCCAACTGTTACTGGAGTGAAAGGAGACACTGACATCTTTCACTGTTTATAGCCCTAGCTTGGAAGACGAGTGGGTGGTAATTGGAGTCATGTTCCCAATGCCTGCCTGCAAAAACAAACTTCCCTAACTTTGCTCCCAGAGCAGTTAATGCGCAAGAAAATAGAAATCAACCAGTATCCCAATTAGCATCACTCATGTTGATTACTGCTTCTGCCCAAGGTGAAGCAAGTCAGCAAAGTAAGATCTTGAAATAAAATATAACCCCTGGGGTACTGAACTCTATTTGTCTTAGGAACTAGAGATTTTTGGAAAGGTTCTTGCCGGATGCACACCGTTTTGTTACATGTGGGTGGGGGTGTTTCATAACTAGGCCTGGTGGAGTATGGGTTCCTAGGGAACTTTATAGAAACATCTGGGTCACCTTGACCAAATAAGAGTAATCCTAAGCTAATATTATTGTCGGCTTTCCATTCTTTCCCTGACTTCCACTGCCAGGCGATGGAAAGGATACATCTTTCTTCATTTTGAATCACGGGTTGTATCACTTTTCCCCTACAGTATTGCTTTTAGGATTATGAGCGAGCACTAGAAATATAGCACATACCTCAGGAGAAATGGAAAAGTAAGTGCTTGAACTAGATAAGTCCATGTAGCCATTCCTCATTCAAAGATAGCACATCGCAAATCTTTTGGAGATTGCTAATTTCATATGTTCTACCCCATTTTTCCTGTAAACTGATAAGACGTCCTGGATATTCTTTAGTTTCAAAATTGAATCTGTATTTCTCAGGTGGCTTATTCCCAACCTCTTGTGATACAAAATTCCTTTTTATTACACTGGGTCTTACTGGTTTGGGGGAAGTGTTGTCACCACGGATGTTGAAACACCAGAGACTCTCCCTGATAGATGACAGCTTCGTTTGCTCAGAAAGTCCAACCTCATGCTCTGGGACCCAAGGGCAACACTGGTTTCAATATTCTGCCCCTCTGTGACCATGTACCCAGATCCTGTATCGGTCCCACATATATTAAACTTCTGTTTACAGGCACATTACCTTTATTAGTAACTACAGTTACTAGATTTCAATTGGAAACAGAATGCAGGCTTTGCAGAGACCATATTGATCATCGTTAAGACTTCTAGATGAAACCAATCCCATTACATGTTACACAGGGGAAAGAAAATGGACTCAAAAAGTAAGTGACTTGCCTCTGACAGAATTTCCTAAGGTTTGGGCTTGTATCAGAGAAAGAAACCCATGTGCCCACAGATCTGCTAAAACTGCATGCCAGACCCCTTTTTCAGAGGGTTTCAATGCACTAACACATTGAAGGTTTAGGAAAGCCCCGCAGTAAAGAAATCTGTTTCACTTTTTAAATTCTGTGTTTGCCAGATTTATTGGCCTGTGAGATTTATTTTAAATTGCACAATATCAGCTAACATCTCAGGGAAGACACTTTGGAACATGATGACCCGTCAGAACCATAAAGAAGATAAGGAAGAACATAGTATTCAGACAAACTGTAAGAATAATTAGGAGACAATCGGAGCAATTTGCATGCTGATTGAATACTTAATGATATTAATGAGCTACTATTAATTTTTAAGTGTAATAATGAGATTCATTCGTGGGTTGTGTTTTTCTTGACTCCTTTATCACATGCTGAAAGATTTACAAATGAATGACTTCGCATCTGAGGTTTGCTTCAGAACGATCCAGAGTGAAGCAGCTTGTAACAGGGGCTTTGTGAACTGACAACGCTTGAAACTGTTCAAGCACTTTTTTAAAGGACACAAGCATGTACTTAAAAATTATTTTCTGGGGCACCTGGGTGGCTCAGTTGGTTGAGCATCTGGCTCTTGGTTTCTGCTCAGATCAGGATCTCATGGGGCGTGGGATAGAGTCCCATCTCAGGTTCCACGCTCAGTGGGGAGTCTGCTAGAAGGTTCTAGCCCTCTGTCCTTCCCCCTACTTGTGCTATGGGTCTCTCTTCAAATGGAATAAATAAATGTTTAAAAAAAAAATCTTTTCTAACTTTGGAGACCTGAGTTCCCGGTTGTCATTTTGATGGCATGAGCTTGCTTCAGAAAGTGTCTCCAAGGAATTTCTAACTTACATATCAGCTGTAAAATGATTCTTTCTTTGACACAGAGAGAGAGAGAGAACAAGCAGTGGGAGCAGCAGAGGGAGAGGAAGAAGCAGGCTGTCGGCTGTGCAGGGAACACCAACTGAGCCACCCAGGCGCCCCAAGCACGATCATTTTTAAAAGGTACAAAATGCTTATTTTTGTACCCATGTTAGGAAATATGTTTTTCTCTTTTTGAGCAGTCTTCACCATCCAGGTGGAGAGAGAAGATAATATCATCCTGAACTAATTTATTGACATAGAAATTGGATTACATTTGAAATATAAAACTTGATCAGTGACATGTTACATCATTGCTAACACGGATTATTCTTGTCTTAAATGTTTGTAACACTCTGGGGAAAGGCATATGTAGAGCGAATAATTCACATTTTGAATTCTACTACCTTTAATAATAACTTTCATCATGATTTAGAAATATATCATTGCCAGAAAAGCAATCAAAAGTGATTTTGTATAAAATAAAAATAAATTTTAAAAAAAGAGAGAGAAAGGTAAAAAAAAAAGTGCTGTTGTGGTGAGGGGCTTGGGCAACCTGGTGTTCCTCTCAAGGCACATGTGGTCATTGTGCGTCTCTAATTTCCTGCGTAATTCCTTCAAGAATTCAGATAACCAGTTCAGGGGATTTGGGACAATTAACACATGCTCATGTTTAAAAGAGTTGTGTGTTTCATGCCCCTGGAATTGACACAGGAATTTCTTAGGATTTAAAAGAAGATCCTCTCTAAAAGAAAGTGGGGGACACCTGAGTGGCTCAGTTGCTTGAATGTCAGATTTTTTATTTGGGCTCAAGTCAGGATCTTAGGGTCCTGGGATTGAGCCCAGCATTGGGCTCCCAGCTCAGCAGGGAGTCTGCTTCCCCCTCTGCCATCCCCCACCCCTACCCCATGCACTCTCTCTCTAAAAAAAAAACTCTGTCCCAGATATTCAGAAAATTGTAGCAATATAAGCACCCCTTGATTTTCGCTCTCATCTTACAAGCAGCAGGAAAGTGAGATAGGATCCAAAGACTAAGGCTTTGAGGACTAGTAAACGTGGATTCCACTGAGGAAATCATTTCCCTTTGCCAGGATTTGCCTTCCTTAGATATGAAACACTTACCTACTGCAGTGGTTGATTCGAGACCCGAAAGATGCACTGTATACGAAGTCTGACATATTACATGCTAAACAGTAGCCTCTGTTATAGTCAGTGCACAATGGTCACATAAGCAAGTCTTTTTAAAAGGGGGAATTAGCTTGATGGGAAGTTTGGAAACGTGGACTAAACCCACCAATGTTTCTTCCTCCCTTGTTCTTTGACAGTTGTGTCCTCTGCTGGCCCACCAGTGGGAGTGACCAAATTGTATAACCCTCTCTCCTTGGGATGGTGGGATTCATTAGGTTACTTTACAATGTCTGCTCTCTGAGGTTGAAAAACGTTATTCTTTTGTAGACTGTGGCTTGTTGCAGTGGGAATGACATTCTCTCTTGACTTTTTATATCCTAAGCCAGAAAGGACATCCCTGTGGGGCTCCTTTAGCTTCAGTGATACTACCCCTCCCACCGCTGCTGAGACATGGTTCATGGAAAAAGACAGTAAATACTTGAATCGGACCACTGCTTTCCCAGATGAACCACCATGAGAACTTAGTATCTTTAAAGAGATTGTTGGAAAGATACCTTTAAAATATATGGGTCAGGGGTGCCTGGGTGGCTCAGCTGGCTAAATATCTGCCTTTGGCTTGGGGCATGATCCCAAGGTGGTGGGACTGAGTCCTGCATGAGACACTCTGCTCAGCGGAGAGTCTGCCTCTCCCTCTCCTACTGCCCCCCACCCCCCGCCTGTGTTCTCTTGCTTTCTGTCTCTCTCACAAATAAAATATTAAAAGAAAATAAGTAAAATATATGGGTCAGGTTCTGACCCACTCAGTCTATGCTTTCTGGTTAGTGAGCTGGTTGTCGGGCACATTTCATGGTAAAGCCCAAACCCTGGGCGTGCTCAGTTATATAAAGATGGACGTGTCCAAGAAAAAGATGGTCCTGAGGGATCTGTGATCTGTCCAAGACCAGTGAGTGGTCTCTCCCTTTCTTTCCACTTCTCTTTTCTTTGTGATTAAAACAAAGAAGTGCAAAACAAAACACAGAACAAATCAGCCAGTCTACTGAAAGCTTCCATCCCACTCAAAAAAGCAAATGTAAGTGAGTCTGTTTTCCTGTTGTATCCTGCAATGGCCCACATGGTTATAGCTTATGTCCTCAGTTTGTAAGCAAACCCTCCTACGTCACAATGACACGTAAGCAGGTACCCAAGTCCACAGACATGCTCATCATCGCCAAAGGAAATGTCTGAGTTTTAAATCCCGGAGATTGCTGGTTGTCCTTCTGGATGTGAAATGCCAGGGGGTTCATTATGCTGGTTTATTGCTTTATTAAAATGGTTTTATATAATCGCAGCCGCATGTGTTTTTACCTCTCTGGCCTCACTATTCTGAGCTCAAACACTGATGACGAGAGGAGCACTGAGATCAGAAACAAATACATTTAACTAGTAATTGTGCTCTTCACTTGTGATCACTCCTGCATCTCATATCTTAGAAGGACAACTCTTTATTCTCATAATTCACTGCTGAGGGTCAGGACCCACAGGGTGTAAGTGGGACTTTAAAGGGGTTTACATCTGATGGTTACCATTGTCAGAGCTCATGGGGACAAGGGACAAGTAGAGAGTGAATGTCAAAGTTTCTCTCAAGGACACAGTGCTCTCCCCCGGTGTGAGGAACTAGCATGCATTCAACGAGTTGAAAGAGAGTATGAAAGTATTTGAATCAAGTTGGGCTCAGAGACAGAAGCAGAACCTGTCATTGATAAAACAGTGGGATTGAATTGCTGATGAACTATGGTATACTCATATTCCTCCAAGGATGGAAATCCATTCTTCTCTGGCCCATTGAACACCCAGTCCTTCAGCACATGAGTATGGGGGTGGATAGGGTCTTTAAAGAGGTGGATAGGGTGGATAGGGTCTTTAAAGAGGTACTGTGAGATCATTAGGCTGGGTCTGAACTCAATCTGCCAGTGTTCTAAGAAGAAGAAGATATTAGGATATGCACACACTCAAAGAGAAGGCCAACTGAGGACACGGAGAGAAGGTGGCCATCCACAAGCCAAGGAGAGAGGCTTTAGGATAGACCAATGGCCAACACCTTGATCTTAGAGTTTTAGCTTCCAGAATCATGAGAAAGTAAATTTTGTCATTTAAGCCACTCCGTGTGCAATACTTTGTTACACCAGCCATAGCAAACTGACACATGCTCCTCACCTTCCCCAGCCAGGGCCACCTGACTCTCTCTGGCCTCTAGGCTTCCCCAGCAGAACTGCCTCCTCTGAGGCCATCTCTACCCACAGGACTCCAAGGTCTACCTGCACGTCTTTGATTCAATTCAGAGGTCATCTGTTGACTCCCACCCATGTATCAGAGGCTGTCACCAGCTTGGGGAGGCAGAGAAGACACTGTTTCAAGTTTCCTACGGCACCCTCTTGGTTGACCGTTCTCTTGGCCCGTCCCCCTGGAGTCGGCTAGGTGACCAACCAATGCCCATCTGAATCATTACGCCCATTCTGGATTAAAGGCCTTCTCTAGGAGCTCTCTTCAACTAGACACTGCTTGAAGTCAGGAATCTTCTTTATTCTGGGTCCTCCACATTTATCAAAGTGCCTGGTACATAGGAGATGCACAGCAAAATTTGTTTTCACAAGCAAGGTGGTCACCTTGCTTGTTCCCAGAGACTTCTGATGAATGATGGTTCATTGAAGATTGATGTGGAATTTCCTTACTTAGCATAATGATTAGGCCATATAATCTGGGACATAAACATTACAATTAACTAACATTATGAGTACAATATAGGTTAAAATTAGGAGAAAGAAATAAAAAGTTTTTATTTAGAGTCTTGGAAACATTTCCTTTCTATTGCCCTTCGCTCTGACCTATAAAAACAACTTTTTAAATAAAAGATTTTATTTATTCATTTGAAAGAAAGAAAGAGTGTGAGCATGAGGGGGAGAAGGAGAGGGAGAAACATGTTCTCCACTGAGCAGAGACTCTGACACAGGGCTCAATCCCAGAACCCTGGGATAATGACTGAGCTGAAAGCAGATGCTTAACAGACTGAGCCATCCAGGTGTCCTGACCTCTGAAAAGAACTTAGTCTCTTTTATACGTTCACCTATTATGTGGTTCTCACTCCTCTTTGTGTAGAGGTCCACGGTGGTGATCAGACGTCTTTCCTGCCCTCACTTAGCATAGTTTGGTCGTAAGGATAGATATATATGACATATTTTTACAAATATGTAACCAAAGACTGTGATAAATGGGAGGGAGCAAATCTATACTTTCTTACAAGAAAGGCCCACAGAGGCATTCTGTTTAGATGAAGACGCTGAGAAAGGAGTCTAGAAAAGGTGACATTTAAATGGAGAAGCCATTAGCCAGAGGGGGAGAAGGTAAAAGAATATTCTATCAAAGGGAGCAGCCCATGTAGGGGAAGCTGGTCCCATCCAGGAACCAGAAGACCCACGTGGCTGAGGAAGGGGTAGTCTGTGGGATTAGTCAAGGCTAGTGATGAGACCCGGGGGTTTATATACTTGAAACGATCACTAGCCTTGTAGAGGTTTTTTTTTCTCGCTATTCCTTGTTAGAGAATGTGGTTTCTGGTCCAGGAGTCTTTTCTGACCCCTTCCTGGAGGAGAGGCAGGAAGCTTGTGCTTAGCTTGAGCTCAGATGGGACACTCTTCCAGCTTCCCTACAAATTCATGTATATATCCCTGAGTAGCTAATCGTGTATGTTCTAACATACTGTGTGTGTGTGTGTGTGTGTGTGTGTGTGTGTGTGTGTAGCCTTCTTACATATGACATGGGATCCTCATCTAATAAAAGTACATTTACGACCATGCAGAAATCAATTTTATGGTTCCATCTACAATGTTTACTTCTTTTTTTAGTTCCCTGCCTTAACAGAGTTTAACTAGGAGTTGTTTTATACCCAAAGTAATATTCATGGCTATACCTTCACTCTCATCCCAGATTGTAACTTTCTCGGGACAAAATCCAGGGCTGAATCATTCTGTGTCCCCAGCACAGACACCCCTCAAAACTGGGACCTCATCACTTACCTGTTCCTCTTGTTCTCTCCAAACACTCAGCTCTGTGGGCATAAGGTGAATAGTTGGTACAAGTAGTCTAAGTTTAATGCCCCCTTCCCAAAAGACTCCTCAACTATATTTAGAACATAATTTTGGCCTTGAAAGGTTTTTGTTGTTGTTGTTTTTACATTATTTTCTACATTATAAGGTATTGAATGCTTTGTGCTCCAGGGATCTGGGGAAGATGTCTTTCCAGTCATGCTTTGGGTTTTAAAGGAAACAGATCAATTAAGGGAGTAATGTGACACTTGGTTGGGGGAATGACAGGGACCATTAGTCTTTACAGAATGTTGTTAATTAGTAAGTTGTACCTAGCATGGGGTTTAGTATGTTTTGTAACAGTTAGGTTATAGTTTTTTTGGCTTTTCTAGAAGAAAAGAGTTGCTGTCTTTTTTGAGTTACTGAATTACATTTAGTCCATTCTAAGGAATAGGATTGTCTTATTCAACATTGTGTTCCAACACTCGGCACAGTGCCTGGAACATAGAGACACTCACAGATATTTATTTTCATTATTATGGGATTCTAGGGCATGTAACTGCTTCCTGGAAATGTTTCTGTTTATATCTTTGCATCTCGTAACTTCAGGCCTTCATAAGGTCTTGTCTAGATCCTCCGGTGAGGAGAACCCTGTCTGTACCTTCCACGGGACTGGAGTCCCTGACTAAGTCTGAACTCTTGGAGCACAGAGTCCCTTCTTAGTTATCTTCATAATGACTCAGTACAGTCCTTGGCACATGGTAAGTAGTCAACATGTCTGTAAATGCCAGAAAATACGTACCTCGCCAGCCCCGTTGTGACCACAAGAGCAGTGAATGGTCAGCTTTGTAGAGATTTGCTTCCTGCTCTGGGTCAACTTCTAAAGATTCATTTACCCGTACTGTTGTTGGCCACTGATGATGATATTGTCCGGAAGAGTATCGACTTAGAGCATTAAATAAATCAATCTGCTGTAGGAAGTCATGTGACTGCTGGGGGTTAAACTCCCTTCTCTTTCTTGGATGGGGACAAGTCACATTCTTTCATGGGGGGTGCAGTTCGAATGGTCCCTCACTGACTCAGTGATTTCGGGTAGCCTTGGCCATCCTCTGAATCTTAGCAGGGATCAGGATGTCTGGGTTTGAATACAAGGAAGTTCCTGAAACTCCTGGGGGAAACCTTTGCAGGCAAGGCCAGAACAAGTCATATTTGTAGTAGAAACTGTCAGAATGCTGTGAATAGAGTGGTAAAGAAAGCCGTTGACACTCCCCACATACCCAAGTCTATCTCCCTTGTGCCAGAGAGCACACTTCTCAAAGACAGAGAAGTCTAAGAGGACACACTGGCGAGTTTTCAGAGTAGCAGGAGTTATTTTAGGTCATTTACTCCTGTTCGTTAGAATCCTGTATTAGATGGAGAGGATAAGTGTCACTAGGGAAGTAGGGTAGGAATCAGGGGCAGACCTTAGTATTAAGAAAGAGGAGGAAAGGAAGAGCAAAAGAGAAGGAAGAAGAAAAAGAGTATGAGTGTGTGTGTGAGAGAGAGAGAGAGAAGGAGAGAGGTCACTTTATGCTAAATGCTAAGTGGAGGCCACAGAAATTGGAATACAAAATTTAATTATGTCCTTTAATTCATGTATTTTATTGTTAAATCTTGTTCATATGAGGGGCCCCTGGGTGGCTCAGTTGTTAGACCATCTGCCTTCAGCTCAGGTCCTCATGTTGGAGTCCGGGGATTGAGCCCTGTGTTGGGCTCCCTGCTTCTCCCTTTCCCTCTGCAGTTCCCCTGGTTAGGCTCTCTCTCTCAAATAAACAAATAAAATCTTTAAAAAACATTTTTTAAAAAGTCTTGTTAATATGAAAAGGGCACAAATAATCACATTTTAGTTAGCTAAACACAAAACTGGCAAGAATTCATTTATCCTTATGTCCCTAGTGCCCAAGACAGGGCCTTAAGCCTAGTATCCCTGAACAAATATTTGTGAGCAAAAAAATGAACTGAACATTACCCAACCTTTCCAGAAGAATTAAAAAAAAAAAAAAAAGACAAAAAACAAAACAAAACAAAAAGAACAAGTCCCTACAAATTCTTCCATTAAATAGAATGGAGGGGCGGAGGGAGGGTACATTTCCCAGCTCATGTGGTGAGGCCAGTACCATTCTGATGCCAAACCACAGACATCCAAAGAAAACTATGAACCAAGATCTCTTATGAATATAGATGCAAGAATTTTCAACAAAATACTAGTGAACCAAATCCAGCAACAAGGATGGTATAACATGAAGAAGTGATATTTGTCCTGGGAATATAAGGTTGGTTTAAAATTTGAAATTAATTAATGTAATATACTATACCAATAAAATAAAAAATAAAATGCAAATGATCATCTCGATAGAGAAAGCATTACTCTTTCTGAACAAACAAGGAATAAAAGGAACTTCCTCAACCTAATAAAGGACATCTATAAAAAACGTATATCATATTTACTGATGAAAGACGGGATGAGTTACCCCTAGGAAAAAATGTCAAGAATATCTGTTCTCACTATTTCTATTTAATATTGTACTGGAGGTTCTGGACACAACAATTTGGCAAGAAAATGAAAAAAAGTCATTCAGATTGGAAAAGAAGTAAAACTCTCTCTCTTCATAGACAATCCGATCTTGTATGCAGAAAATTTGAAGGAATCCACTAAAAAACTATTAGAACTAGCAAGTGAGTTTAGCAATGTTTCAGAATAGAAGATCAACATGTAAGTATCGATTGTATTCTTACATATTTGCAATGAACAATCTGAAAATGAAATAAAATGAAAACAATTATATTTCCAACAGAATAAAACAGGAATAAATTAAACAAAAAAAATGCAAAGCTTATGTTCTGGAAACTGCAAAACGTTGAGAGAAATTAAAGAAGAGGGATGCCTGGGTGGCTCACTCAGTCAAGCGTCTGCCTTCAGCTCAGGTCATGATCCCAGGGTCCCGGAATGGAGTCCTGCATCAGGCTCCCTGCTCAGCAGGGAGTCTGCTTCTCTGTCTGTCCCTCACTCCACTCATGCTGTCACTCTCCCTTTCAAATAAATAAATAAAATCTTAAAAAAAAATCAATCTTTGAGGATCAGATTGGGTTTCCTGCCCAACATCCAGACAACAGAAATAAATTTCGAGGAGGAGCCTCTTACTCACCAATGTTGAGATAAATAAAACAACACGATGCATTTGCAGACATTTCCAGTGGGCACTGCACACTTGGAAAAAAGTGAGACAACCCCTGTCTGCAAAGTTGAGCTTCCTGGCGACCCAGGCTCAGCACAGTGTGGCATTCACAGGAATCCCCGGCGATTAGCCAACATTAGTGTTTGAAGGCAACTTCAGTGTTATGAATAATTCCAAACCATTCTTTTTTTTTTTTTTTTTAAAGATTTTATCTATTTATCTGAGAGAGGGAGAGAGAGAGAGCGTGAGTGAGCATGGGGAGGGGCAAAGGGAGAGGGAGAAGCAGACTCCCCACTGAGCCACTTTGATGACTCTTAATCCCCTCTTACCCATTACCAGGGAGCTCTGCAAGAAAGATCAGGAAGGCAGAGTGCGCTCCACCAGGCAAAAGTGGGCAAGAAGCCACAGGGTTATTTTTCTAGTCACATTGCCCAACACATCTAAAAATTAGAGGTGATAGGTTAATGGGAGTTGTTGCAAGAGGAAGTGGGTCCCCTTCTGTACTTTCTGGAACCTTTTTACCAGGGCAGCCAGAACATCAGCTGGAACCAGGGGAAGGGGGTTTAGCTTTCTGTGTGTCCAGTGACTGCCGAGCTAGTTTGAAGGAGAATGGTTTTACATTTTAGGAGGCTCGACTCCTGACATCCGCATTCTCATCCTTAGGAATCTAAAAGAATCCACAATGATCCATTCTTTTCAAACGGAGGCTCCAAGGGAGGCGATTCAATTGCCAGTCTGAAGACAGGGGTTAAGAAATCACCAATTCCAGGAGCATTCAGACAGCTTTTTCCATTATTTGCCAGTCGATAACACTTACTGAGCGATTGTCCTCTGTGTATCCAGCACCACCTTTAAACTGCAAGTTCTGCAAAGAGAACCCGCCCTCACTCCTCCACCAAGGAAAGTGTATCTTTCTCTGCAAATGAACTCCTGCTGGGAGTTCCCAGCGTTTTGGATGCCTATGCCCCGGGTTTGTGCTCTAATTTCACAAAAACAGAGGAGGCTGACTTCTACTTGGCTCCCTGTGTGTTCTCCTGTAAGCATAAGAACATTTCAGAGTTGAAATCCACACCCGCACAGCCTTGGCTGACTTTAGAAGGTGCCTTCGAATGAAGATGATTTTCTGAGCTGCCATCTCTCGACTTAGGCTGAAGTCTGTCCATCTTGGCATCTTTCTCTGAGAAGGGGTGATAACAGGAATCTTGCACAGATCTGTGGGTATCACCGTTTGAAATGTGAGCTCTCGGATGGGAGATGCACGGTAAGAGGCAGTCCTCGAATGAATCAAAAGGCCATTGATATTTACATGCACCAAGGGAGTAACTCTTTACAGGGGTAAGGAATCAGCTTGTTTCATCTGAACTCTTTCTTCCTTCATTTTCCTCCACCAGCCCAACTTTTGGTTATTTTTCAATGTGTTGGCACCAGTGAGATATGAGAGAGAGAAGAGTCAATCTCCCTTAGTCAGACTCAGATGAAACAGTGCTGGGGAGTGTCATTTGAAACAGGTGCCAGGGTTTTGCAAAAAGTATCCACGACTTCTACCTTCATGCGTGTGGATGACGAAGATCGGCAACCAGCAGCAAGACTGAGAAGTCTGACGTCAGTGTGGAGCTGGACTGGATAAGCATCTAACAGATGAAAGGCATGGAGTCTTCCGGTCTGAACGAGTGGATGCCCTAGGAAATAAGTTGCTGGGTCATTCTTTTTGAATGGCTGTCTTCAATTTCTCTGTGAAATGTGAAGAATCCGAAATAAGAGGATTCTTAATTTTTTAAAAAAGATTTTATTTATTTATTTGACAGAGAGAGACACAGTGAGAGAGGAAGAAGCAGGCTTCTCGCTGAGCAGGAAGCCCAACTTGCGGCTCAACCCCAGCACCGTGGGATCATGACCTGAGCCAGAGGCAGACGTTTTAACGACTGAGCCACCCAGGCGCCCCATGGGGTTCTTAAATTTTAAAAATAACAAGCACCTTGACTTTTGGAATGATGACTGTGAATTAGGGTTGTCTGGGAGAGGTTGCCCTCAGATCCCTTCTGCATTGATGCATATCAGCAACTCAGTAATCCTGAAGTGACTGGTGATATCGGAGGTTGGGCAGGCAAGGGGTGCCCCTTCCAATTAGTGTGTGTGTTGGCAGATGGGGGAAAGGAGGAGGAGGAGGTAATGAAATGACTGGTGGCCTTCCAAATGCATGGCTGGGTACTGCGGTTCAAACGTGTGTGGAGTTCTCACTGGGGAGGCTGAAACCACAGAGCAAAACCTCACCATCATCATGACCCCACCCCCCGCCAAGGAAAGTTTCCATTCCCACAACCACCAGCAACTTCCTTCCACTTCTAAAGCAATTTTCAATAAAACGTACCGTTTCTACAGATGCTATTTCAATGTTCCTTTCTGCGCCTAGTACATCACCACTGAGGCTGCTTAATAGCCACTTATTATTGAAAAGAATGAAAAAAATAGTTGAGTCTGTATATTATTTTATTTATAGACTGCCCCCAATTTTATTATCCCCAGTTTTATTACAGTTATTGCCTGGATTCACCGTCACAATTGATTATTAATGACATCATAAAAATTGGGGGGGGATATTACAATGACTAAGCACAGCCCATGTCCTCGGGAGCTCACAGTCTAGCAGGGAGGCAAAGAAATAGCTCGCCATAAACCACTGAGTAAATGCTGTGCTGGGGTCAGGATGAAGGTCTATCAGAGGTAAAAAGCACAAAGGAGGTTCTTCCCTCCGACCATCTTCTCTAGACTTAAAGGGCTGGTGTCCTCTGAGAAAACAGCCCTGTGGGAAAGCCTGGGTGGTTAGGAAGAACATTTCCACAGCATGGAACGTAATGCAAGAACTAGCTTCATCACAAAGGCCTACATTGGGTGTTACAGGCAACTGATCATTTATTGAATGCTGCATCTGAAGCTAACAATTTACTATAAGTTGGCTAATTGAATTTGAATAAAAAACAAAAACAAAAACAAAAACAAAAGGCTGTCAGAAGGGCTCAGATTGCAAGCTCTGGAGGATTTACTGAGGTCGCCCATTACCTAGACACATGTCTCTTAGGTATATTAGTCACATGCAAGAAGTTCTCGCCCTATTCCAGAATCTTCTATCCTCCCCAGCCCAGCAGCAAGGAGCCAAGTTAAATACTAGGAGCAGAATCTACCACTGCCTTGTGATGGACTGTACCCTGCAAACAGAAGAGTTTTGATCTTGCAACTGGAAGGGATGTTTTATTTCTTCCCCAGGAGCCCTGTAACAAAACAAACCCACTTTGGTCAGAAGTCACACAGCCCGAGGAGTCAGCGTTCCATAAACAGATGCTGGAATGAACCGATGCATGGCACATCGGTTGGAAGGCATGATGATGGAGAGTTGCCCAGTCAGTCACAGGCTTCTCTTGAATTGACTCTTACGCATCGATTATGGATAGATAGACTGAGTAAATCTGATTGTCCTCCCCAATGTGGCCATGTCCCCTGAAGTTCTGAACAGAAAAAAAAGCAGAGAGAATTCTCTTTGCCTGGTTGTCTTCAAGCTGGGATGTTGATCTTCTCTTGCTTTTGGACTCAGATGTGGAGTAGAATTTAGACCATCAGCTCTCCTGCTTCACGGGTCTTTGGGTTTGGACCGGAATTATTATTTATTTATTCACTTGAGAGAGAGAGAGAGCGCGCACAAGAGGTGTGGAGGGACAGAGGGACAGAGGCAAAGGGAGAAATAGATTCCCCGCCAAGCAGGGAGCCCGATGTGGGGCTCCATCCCAGGACCCCGAGGTCACAACCTGAGCCGAAAGCAGACACTTCACCGACTGAGCCACCCAACCACTGAGGTTTCTTTTTGGTGCATTTAAATGAGATAGCAAATGAACTATTCTTATGTAGCAAGTCAGCAGATGACTTATTCATAAGATGCCATATCCCTGGTTTTGGAAGAAGCTTCCTGCAATGGCTTGATTCAGGGAACTCCTGCTGCCCTTCCAGCCTGAAGGAGGGAACTGGAGCCAAGACTCCCTTCCGACATTTTCTCTGAGGCTGTGGTGTGCGTGTTGTTTGCAACCTCTGAATGCCTGCCTCCTTCAATGTGTATTTCTTCTTTCCCCAGCTTTTGTTGAAGTATAATTGATAAATAAACATTGTGTGGATTTCAGGTGTCCAGAATGATGATCTGATCTGCAACTACATTGTAAAATGACTACCACAGTCAAGTTAATTAACATGTCCATCACCCACACAGTTGTCACTGCCTGTTTTTTGTGGTGAGCGCACTTAACATTTATATTTAGCAATTTTTAAGAGCATAATATGGTATTGTCACCTACAGTAACCATGCTGTACACTAGATCCCCAGGACTCATCTATAAGGGGTATTTCTTGCATGCCAACTGCAAGGCAATGTCCTTGGGCGTTGGGGTTGGGTGGGAGGAAAGGCCAAAACACATAAAATACCTCTGCACTTGAGAACCTCAATTAGCAGGGGAGACTGGACAAGCCTACCCAGCTCCATGTCCGACGGATCCACATTGTATGGTTAGAGGTAAAGCACCATGGGGGGGTCAGGAAGATGAAGATGCTGAGGCCCAAGTGACTGGGAAATGCTTGACATGGAAAGAGGTCGTATCTGAGTCTGGCTTTGAAAGCTGAGGAAGATTTGGAAGAGGTTTGGGAGATTTCTGTGAGCATAAGCTAAGAAAAGCTCCAAAGTATAAAACCTAGAATAATAGCCATGTAGGGAGTGAGGGTTAAGGGCATGGATTCCAGAATCTGCCAGCTGTTTCTACATCTGCCTCTACCACTCTGGCTCTGTGACTTCAAGCAAACAACATAACCTGTCTCAGCTGAAGGACTCTGATTTATATGGAAATTCTCAGCCCCCAGAGCATCTTGGGTCCTGCCTTCTGAAACCATCTAGGACGCCATCTTGGTTTGACAGATGGTGAGTACTCTGGCACCCAGCCGATGGCCCTTCTTTCCCCGTCAAGTCGCAGGGCTGGCGGTGGGCAGTGTTGGGAGCCTCTTCTCTCCCCGGCTCTGCCGGTCATCTCTCCCATTCACTCCGCTCTGCCCACTGCAGGGTTCCGGCTCCCTCTGGTGGGTGCCTCTGGTCTCTGAGAGCAGTGTTTCTGGCCTCAGGTTACTCTAGACATGAGCAGCCTTAGGGCTTCCACATTCTATAAATTATACTCTCTGTAAAAGAAGCCAACATTTTTCTCACTGATGTTGGTCAGATCCTCAGAGACCTCAACAAGCACAGACTCTGTGGCTATGTATTCTAAGTCAAACCTTCTTTCCACCCAGTGGAGGAAGGGGAGGAGGCAGTGGGGATGAAAGGGACCAGAACTGCATTCTTTCACAAACTTAAGAGAAACAGAGAAAGTACTTGCCTCACAGACAACCCCCCAAATTCAAATGGCAATAATGCAAGCAAAGCCCACAGCGTGGTGCCAACCAGAGAACAATCTTTCAACAACCATCATTAGTCGTAGTATTGTAGCTATCTCCTAAGGACCAGAGGGCCTTGGAGAGTTGAGATGCTTCAGTGATAAATTCTTCTAGAATCTCTCATAGCTGTGCTAGGCTCTTTGTTAGTTGCTCTAATTGTGCTATTTCTAATAATCCTTTTGGTAAATATTGTATTCATCAAGATTTTAGGGTGTTGTTTTTTTAAAATTTGTTTGCAAACAACCACTTACTGGGCAACTGTAGCCAAAAGAGGAAGGTGCATGGACATTCCCCATGGATTCCAAATTACTGGGCCATGAAGACATGGAAGAGGTCAGAGCTGGCCATCCCCAGGGGTCTGAGAGGCAGCACTGCTTGTGTCTTCTACCCACAGACCACTGCTAGGTCTGTTTCCTTATCTGGTAAATGGAGTTGACAATGGTAATAGTACACGTACATAGATCAATTCTGAAGATGTAAACAGTAATAGAGCTTAGAATGGTGTCAGGCACCCAGTCAACCCTATCTGTGTTTGCTTTATTGTTTTTATTATTATTATTGCTGTTATTTTTTTTAGCACCAGACACTCCAGGTGTCTGTGTCTCTATGTAAACAAAAACGTCTGGAAAAGAGAACGGAGTTGTTTTCTGTTGAGCCAGGAGTCACCTTGGGATGAGTCAGTTGAGGCACAGGTGGAAAGATGGCTAGGTACAGACATGGCTGTCAGGGACTCACAGCGCTGTGTGTTCCGGGAAGGCAGCTCTCCCAGGAGCTATTTACTGAGTAACTATTCCCATTGAACAGAGGAGCCAACTAAAATTCAGATAGGTCACGTTATATGCTCAAGGGCATGTTGTCACCAGTGAGATGTAGAACTTAGATTAAAATGTAGCTTTCTAAGGCGCCTGGGTGGCTCAGTGCGTTACGCCGCTGCCTTCGGCTGGGGTCATGATCTCAGGGTCCTGGGACCGAGTCCTGCATCGGGCTCTCTGCTTGGCAGGGAGCCTGCTTCCCTTTTCTCTCTGCCTGCCTCTCTGCTTACTTGTGATCTCTCTCTGTCAAATAAATACATAAAATCTTAAAAAAAAAAAAAAAAAGTAGATTTCTGGGGCACCTGGATGGCTCAGTGGTTAGGTGTCTGACATGTGATGTCAGGGTCATGAGATGGAGCCCCGCATGGAGCCTCACGTTGGGCTCCACATTGAGCATGGGGCCTGCTTACGAGTCTCTCTCTCCCTCTCCCTCTGGCCCTCCTCTCTTACTCTCAAATAAAATAAAATAAAATGTAAATGTCTATGCCTTTTAAAGGCTACAATCTCTCCATGTGCCATCTACTATATTACCTTAACTGCCTCCATACCCCGACCCCGAGCCATCTGGGCAGGTGCAACCACCTATGTTTGAGCCAAACACCATGTTGGGGCAGGTTCTTCCCACCGAAAGGAACCATCCAGAATAAATAACCACGAGAACACAGTAATATGCTAATATCGACTTCACAGCAAACTGACAAGAGAGAACCTGAAGTTCACCCTTCCATTTTAAATTAGGTTACACAGGCCATTAAGCCAAGTAATAATAGGTTTTTAGATATTTGGACAGACTGCACAGCAGCCAGAACTTATTGTAATGCAAATGAAAAACCAGCCGTTCAAGGTTAAATACCTTGATTCCAGCTTAAAACTAACCTTATCACCAACATTGGCTTTGCTAGAGAGGATGGAAAAGACTTTTTTATCTTGACTTGTTTTCACCACATACTTATCTCCTAAATACTTTCTATTTGTAATGAAAGGACTTTCTCAAAATGACAAAGAAAACCATTGTCAAGAAATAGGTAGAACTTACCTTGGTTTTGGAGCTCGTACTGAAAGTGGGCCTTCTTAGTAGAAAAATCATTGGCTCAGTGAAACCTTGCCCCTTTCTTTTAATTACACCAACACAGCCCATCCAGCCTGGTGGTATAACATTGAATGGATTTCAGGAGGCTATGTAGAACATTCTGCAAGTTCTGGGGGTTTATGGATTCTTTTTAAAATTCTCAACTTTGGGGGCGCCTGGGTGGCTCAGTGGTTTTGGCTGCTGCCTTCGGCTCGGGTCATGATCTCAGGGTCCTGGGATCGAGCCCCACATCGGGCTCTCTGCTCCGCAGGAAGCCTGCTTCCCTCTTTCTGTCTCTCTCTCTGCCTGCCTCTCTGCCTACTTGTGATCTCTGTCTGTCAAATAAATAAATAAAATCTTTAAAAAATAAAAAAAATAAAAAAAATAAAAAAAAAATAAAATTCTCAACTTTGCCAATGGATGTTCTCAAACAAGAAATGACAGCAGGAATGCATAACACTGCTTACAGATTTTCCTTCTCCAGGCACCGTTTGCTTTACCAGTGGACTAAATGTTCCTCATGGAACCTCAAGGGCCAGGATCTTGTTTGTCTTGCCCATTATCACAGTCCCGGAGCCTGGCAGAAAGTTGTGCGCCCAATCCATTTTCCCAAGAGGAACTGGGTTCCAGGAACTTTGGCTTCTATTACCATTGTAATCACTACATACAAAGGAGTAGCCAAATAGAGCAGATAGGATTATCAGTATTTTGGGGGCATGTAAACTGAGGCAGGATAAAGTCAAGTTACCTGTCCCAAAGTTAAAAAGCCAGTGAGTGAAAAATCGGAGGTTGGTCCTGGTGAACCTGAGGTCTGTTTCCCGAGCTAGGACCGCTTGAGTCGCATAGATATGGCACAGTTCCCACTGTCGCCACCTAAAGGAACGCATGTGAAAAGCTTTGGAAAATGATTTGCCTTTTGTTGCTAAAGTCCTTGTATGATGCTCCCATATGAAAATATTTCAACATGTATAATGAATTAATAGAGATCTGGAGTTGATTCGATATCCTCTTATTTCCCCAAACCAAGCCAAACATTTCCTAAATCCTCAGTGATGACATTTATTATCTTTTCTGTTTTCTTTCCTTTATGAGAAGTCAACAGGCTTCTGATCTGTTTGTAACTTTGCTGTGATCAATAAACAAACAACCACATGCTTCTCCAATCATTCTGTCTACCGAACCAAATTCTGAAATTCATGGGAAATGTGTCCTAACTCCAAGCATTGTCGTATTATTTCACAGCAAATGTTTGCCCTCCCCAATCCCAGTCTATCTTCCTGAAATTTTCTACTTTCATTATAGAACATGTTTCTGATTTTCCTTCCATCTTCATGTTATTTCCTTCTCTAATTCCTCCAAGTCTGGATTATATTTAGGGTACACTGACGAAGGAGTTGTGTATTCTAGAAGCCGCTCATGTTGACTTGCTAGACCCGGCTGGTAACTTGTCAGGAATTTTGTAAGCTGATCATTCACCACGGCCATTATTAAAACTTAAAGATACTTTAGCTCAGGGGCTCCTGGGTGGCTCAGTGGGTTAAGCAACCGCCTTTGGCTCAGGTCATAATCTAGGGTTCTGGGATGGAGCCCCAGGATGACTCCCTACTCAGGGAGTCTCCCCCTCCCTTTTCCCCTCTCCTCAGCTCATGCTCGCTCCTTCTCTCTGACTCTCAAATAAATATTTTTTTTTAAAAGTACTTAAGCTTACAATGAAGTGACGTTAAGAAACAGTAATAAATATGTAAAATGTATTACTTTCTAATTATTTTACTGCATTTTGCAGTTCTATATGTTCTCGGATTCTTGGTCCATTGGTGAAATTAGGATATCATGGTACTTACTTCTTCCATTTCTTCCCCACTCCATGTTCTGTGAGGTCATGTTGGTAGCCTGAAATAGGCTTAGTGGGGGTAATTTCACTACAGAAATTGGAAAACTGAACAAAGCAGGGATTTTTCTTCCACGGGCTGGTTGTTAACAGGTACCAGCTCACCACTGAGGACAGCGTGAGGGTACAGTGGCAGGAGAAGGACAAATCTTGCTGAGTCTCATCGATGGCTGTGTCCCCTTGAGTGAGATGCCCAGAGTCTCCCCCTCTCGAAAGTGGGATTGTTGCAATGTTCAATCAGTGCAAAGCATATAAGACACTAATCACAGTTTTTAGCTCAGCCTGTGTAGTGGGCTCTAGAAATGCTGGCAATAGTATAATCCCTAAACAATTCCAGGCTTCTTTGCCTTCTCTGCTCATACAAAGACAACGTGTCTTTCCAGAGTTATCTGCAGTCCTCTGCTGCTTCTGCCATCTACAGAGGGAGCTGCCGATGTTGGTCTCCGGGGTGGGTTTTCCCAGCGGTTAAGAACACACCTGGGTGGACCCCGAGGGGCCTCGTGTCGGGGGAAGAGCGAAGCCGCCTTGACACAGCCTGTTGGGCAGCCCTAAGAACGAGATGGCACTGAGTGCACCTGCACAGTTAAGGGAGAGGAATTTTGCGATTCAATGGCGATCCGGATTGGAGGAGTGAAGAGCCAGCGGGATTGGAAGACCCCTGTGGGATGAGGATGGGGTGGGGGTGATGGTGTGGCCAGAGGGGTGGGGTAGGGGTGGGGGTGGGGCCAATGGGCAGGGTCCCCCATGGTTGGGGGTGGGAGGGCAGGTGCAGGTGCAGCCAGCCAGGAACCAGCCAAGCACTTGTGAGCAAGCCCTGGGGGAGAAATGCTCTGTGATGGAGGAGGGAGGGACGTCCAGCTTTCAAGGTGAAGCTAGTCCTGGGCTCCACTGTATTTTCCTCCCTACTGCCACACACGGAAGTGTGGCACATTGTGTTAGGGGTGCTCTGGAAAAGTTGTGGTCAAGATGACGTATGCATCTCCCCTGCCTTGGGAATCTACAGAAGAAGTAGGATCTGTGGCTTTCCCACATGAGATGGAAACTCAACGCACCTTTCCTAACTATCATGGGCAGCCTTCGAAGATATTTGGGGGACCGACTAGGGGTTACAAGCAGCAGTCTGTCCAAGTTGCACACAGATAATGCCCCAATCCATAGCCGGCCCTAATCTTTCTCAAGCTGCGGTCTGTCTGTCCAGCTTCCTGGCTTAGCTTCCGACCGTCACCTCCACATGGACAGGTGAACACAGAAGTCAGTAACTTCCCCCACAAACAGGCTTCTCTGCACTGGCCACTTCAGTGGCCAACCATTTTCACCTGAGACATTTGAGGTAAACAGCTGCTAGAAACAGCAACCCGCCAGTTCGTGTCCCCCAAACCCCAACAGACTAAAGGGGCTGCTGCAAATTTATGTGTTCCATTTACTGCAAAGGATTCTTGATGGTTTATAGATCATTTCTCCCCCACCTACCTCCCTGGGTGCAGATAATAATTTTGTAAGCCGTCAGGTTTCTGTGGTCTTCTTTTTTTTTTTTTTTTTTAAAGATTTTATTTGACAGAGAGAGATCACAAGTAGGCAGAGAGGCAGGCAGAGAGAGAGAGAGAGGAGGAAGCAGGCTCCCTGCTAAGCAGAGAGCCTGATGTGGGACTCGATCGCAGGACCCTGAGATCATGACCTGAGCCGAAGGCAGCGGCTTAACCCACTGAGCCACCCAGGCGCCCCTCTGTGGGCTTCTAAATGACAATTCGTTGACTACTAAAGATGTCCTCGTGATTCTTAACAACCCAAAGCATCCAATTTATTACATTTAACTTCTACTTCCTTCTGCCTGTGAGGGGTGGTGATAGCTACAGGATCTAGCAGTGGCTTGTGCACATGACTGGTGAGATGATGTTTCTATTGTTTCTGACAAATCTTTGACACTTGGGTGCTTTTGTTGTCAGCAAGGAACTTGATTCAGCTTCATGACCCAGGGACAGTCAAGTGTCTACCACACATGAGGTACCCAGGAGAGGCTTCTTGAAACCACTGGTTAATGAAAGGAAGGCTCAGCATGGAAAGTGTAGATAGTAGGGGGTTCTGAAGGAACAGGGGTATAAACTTCCTCTTGAAAAATGTTGTCTTTGAATTGAGAGGAAAGGGGAAAGCTTCTACAGCCAAAATGGCCCTTATGTGCCAATGAAAGTGACTGAAAGCAACTTAAAAATCACATTAAATATAAGAGATCTGTGGGTATGTTGGACATGACCTTATTTATGCTGGAATAGAAGAATGTGGTGGGGGGGATACTGGGCATCACGTCTGTTATCCAGACACGTGTGTCACACAAGTGGCATAAATACTCAAGACCAACTGCCCTCACGTAATTATCTTACTGAAAGATGTGCCTTTCTAAATACCCCAGACAGGAGACACAGAAATCTAGTCCGGACCAACGTGTTTGCCACAAAATAGCCGAGCTATCAATCTCTCTGGTTTTGGAGTTATTTTTACTTTTTATTGCCTTTTTAAAAAGTTAACATATAATGTATTATTTGATTCAGGGGTACAGGTCTGTGAATCATGTCTTACTCAATTCACAGCACTCACCAAGCACATGCCCTCCCCAATGCCCATCACCCATCCACCCTATCCCTCCCCCACCAACCTCCAGGAACCCTCAGTTTGTTTCCTGAGATTAAGGGTCTCTTACAGTTTGTTTCCCTCCCTGGTTCCATCTTATTTCATTTTTCCCTCCATTCCCCCCACAACCCCCCCGCCCTGCCTCTCAAATTCCTCATATCAGAGAGATCATATGATAATTATCTTTCTCTGATTGACTTAAACTTCACTTAGCATAATACCCTCTAGTTCCACCCAGGTCATTGCAAATGGCAAGATTTCCTTTTTTGAAGGCTGCATAGTATTCCATGTATATATATACCACATTTTCTTTAGCCATTCATCTGTTGATGGACATCTAGTTTCTTTCCATAGTTAGACTATTGTGGACATTGCTGCTATAAACATTGGGTGCATTTGCCCCTTCAGATCACTACAGTTATATCTTTAGTGTAAATACCCAGTAGTGCAATTGCTGAGTCATAGGGTAGCTCAATTTTCGACTTTTTGTGGAACCTCCTTACTGTTTTCCAGAGTGGCTGCACCAGCTTGCAATCCCACCGACAGTGTAGGAGGGTTCCCCTTTCTCCACATCCTCTCCAACATCCGTTGTTTCCTGACTGGTTAATTTTAGCCATTCTGACTGGTGTAAGTTGATAATATCTCACTGTGGTTTTGATTTGTATATCCCTGATGCCCAGTGATGCTGAACACTTTTTTATGTGTCTCTGGGCAATCTGGATATCTTTGCAGAAATGTCTGTTCACGTCTTTTGCCCATTTCTTGATTGGCTTATTTGTTCTTTGGGTATTGCGTTTAAGAAGTTCTTTACAGATTTTGGATACTAGCCCTTTATCTGATATGTCATTTGCAAATATCTTCTCCCTTCTCTTGATTGTCTTTTGGTTTTGTTAACTATTTCCTTTGCTGTTCAAAAGCTTTTGATCTTGATGAAGTCCCAATAGTTTGTTTTTGCCCTGGCTTCCCTTGACTTTGGCAGTTTCTAGGAAGAAGTTGTTGAAGCTGAAGTCGAAGAGATTGCTGCCTGTGTTCTTCTCAAAGATTTTGATGGATTCCTGACTCATATTGAGGTATTTCATCCATTTTGAGTCTTTTTTTGTGTGTGATATAAGGAAATGGTCCAGTTTCGTTCTTCTGCATGTGGCTGTCCAAGTTGCCCAACACCACTTGTTGAAGAAACTGTCTTTTTTCCATTGGACATTCTTTCCTGCCTTGTTGAAGATGAGTTCACCATAGACTTGAGGGTCTATTTCTGGCCTCTCTATTCTGTTCCATTGATCTGTGTATCTGTTTTTGTGTCACTACCATATTTTCTTGATGACTAGAGTTTTGTAATAGAGCTTGAAGTCTAGAATTGTGATGCTGCCAACTTTGGTTTTCTTTTTCAACATTCCTCTGGCTATTTGGGGTCTTTTCTGGTTCCACATAAATTTTAGGATTATTTGTTCCCTTTCTTTGAAAAAAATGACGGTATTTTGATAGGGATTGCCTTAAATGTGTAGATTGCTCTAAATAGCTTAGACATTTTCACAATATTTGTTCTTCCAATCCATAAGCATGGACTGTCTTTCCATTTCTTTGTGTCTTCCTCAATTTCTTTCATGAGTACTGGATAGTTTTCTGAGTACAGATTCTTTGCCTCTTTGGTTAGGTTTATTCCTAGGTATCTTATGGTATTGGGGTAACTGTAAATGGGACTGACTCCATCATTTCCGTTTCTTCTGTCTTGTTGCTGGTGTATAGAAATGCAACTGATTTCTGTGCATTGACTTTATATCCTAACATGTTACTGAATTCTTGTATGAGTTCTAGCAGTTTAGGAGTGGAGTCTTTTGGGTTTTCCACATAAAGTATCATATCATCTGCAAAGAGTGAGAGTTTGACTTCTTCTTTGCTGATTCAGATGCCTTTTATTTCTTTTTGTTGTCTGATTGCTGAGCCTAGGACTTCTAGTATGATGTTGAACAGCAGTGGTGAGAGTGGACATCCCTGCTGTGTTCCCGACCTTAGTGGAAAGCTCTCAGTTTCTTCCCCATTGAGAATGATATTTGCTGTGGGTTTTTCATACATGGCTTTGATGATATTGAGGTATGTACTCTCTATCCCTACACTGTGAGGAGTTTTATTGGTTTTTGTTTTTTTAAAGATTTTATTTATTTATTTGATAGAGAGAGAGAGCTCACAAGTAGGCAGAGAGGCAGGCAGAGAGAGAGGGGGAAGCAGGCTCCCCGCTGAACAGACAGCCCAATGCGGGGCTCGATCCCAGGACCCTGGGATCATGACCTGAGCCCAAGGCAGAGGCTTAACCCACTGAGCCACCCAGGTGCCCCCACTGTGAGGAGTTTTTATCAAGAAAGGATGCTCTACTTTGTCAAATACCCTTTTAGCGTCTATTGAGAGCATGATATAGTTCTTGTTCTTTCTTTTATTAATGTATTGTATCACATCAATTGATATGTGGATGTTGAACCAACCTTGCAGTCCAGGAATAACTCCCACTTGGTCATGGTGAATAATCCTTTTAATATACTGTTTGATCCTATTGGCTAGTATTTTGGTGAGAATTTTTGTATCTTCATCAGGGATATTGGGTAATTCTCTTTGATGGGATCTTTGCCTGGTAAAGACAAATGAGTTTGGAAGTTTTCCTTCTATTTCTATTTTTTGGAACAGTTTCAGGAGAATAGTAGAATGGTAGAATTCTCCTGGGAAGCCATCTGGAAAGCCCTGGGCTCTTGTTTATTGGGAGATTTTTGGTGACCATTTCAGTCTCCTAACTGGTTATGAGTCTGTTCAGATTTTCTATTTCTTCTGTTCAGTTGTGGTAGTTTATATGTCTCTAGGAATGCATCCATTTCTTACAAACTGTCAAATTTACTAGTGTATAGTTGCTCATAATATGTTCTTATAATTGTTTGTATTTCTTTGATGGTGGTGGTGATCTCTTTTATTCATGATTTTATTAATTTGGGTCCTTTCTCTTTTCTTTTTGATAAGTCTGGCCAGGGGTTTATCAATCTTACTAATTCTTTCAAAGAACCAGCTCCTAGTTTCATTAATCTGTTCTAGTGATCTTTTGGTTTCTATTTCATTGGTTTTTGCTCTGATCTTTATTATTGCTATATACTTTCCTCTCAGGACCACCTTTGCTGTGTCCCAAAGATTTTGAAGTTGTGTTTTCATTTTCATTTGTTTCCATGATTTTTTTAAAAAAATTCTTTTTTTTTTTTTTTTTTTTTTTTTAATTTATTAATTTGACAGAGAGAAATCACAAGTAGACGGAGAGGCAGCCAGAGAGAGAGAGAGAGGGAAGCAGGCTCTCCGCTCAGCAGAGAGCCCGATGCGGGACTCGATCCCAGGACTCTGAGATCATGACCCGAGCTGAAGGCAGCGGCTTAACCCACTGAGCCACCCAGGCGCCCTAAAAAAATTCTTTAATTTGCCGGTTGACCCATTCATTTTTTTTTTTTTAAGATTTTTATTTATTTATTTGACAGATAGAGATCACAAGTAGGCAGACAGGCAGGCAGAGAGGAGGAAGCAGGCTCCCTGCTGCGCAGAGAGCCCGATGTGGGGCTCGATCCCAGGACCCTGAGATCATGACCTGAGCCAAAGGCAGAGGCTTTAACCCACTGAGCCACCCAGGCGCCCCGACCCATTCATTCTTTAGTAGGATGTTCTTTAGCCTCTGTGTATTTGAGTTCTTTCCAACTTTCCTCTTGTGGTTGAATTCTTGTTTCAAAGTACTCTACTCTGAAAATATGCAAGGAATGATCCTAATCTTTTGGTACCATTTGAGACGTGATTTGTGACACATGAGGTGATCTATTCTAGAGAAGAATGTGTATTCTGTTGCTTTGGGATGGAATATTCTGAATATATCTGTGATGTCCATCTGGTTCAGTGTGTCATTTAAAGCCTTTATTTCCTCGTTGATATACTTAGATGATCTGTCCATTTTGGTGAGGGTGGTGTTAAAGTCTCCCACTATTATTGTATTATTGTGGATGTGTTTCTTTGATTTTGTTATGAATTGGTTTATACAATTGACTGCTCCCATGTTAGGGGCATAGATATTTAAAATTGTTAGATCTTCTTGTTGGAGAGACCCTTTAAATATGATATAGTGTCCTTTATCATTTCTTATTATAGTCTTTGGCTTAAAATCTAATTGATCTGATATAAGGATTGCCAGCCCAACTTTCTTTTGATATCCATTAGCATGGTAAATTGTTTCCACCCTCTCACTTTAAATCTGGAGGTGTAAAATGAGTATCTTGCAGACAGCATATCAATGGATCTTGTTTTTTTTTTTTAAATCCATTCTGATACCCTGTGCCTTTTGATTGGGGCATTTAGCCCATTTACATTCAGGGTAACTATTAAAAGATATGAATTTAGTGCCATTGTATTGCTTGTAAGGTGACTGTTAATGTATATTGTCACTGTTCCTTTCTGGTCTACTGCTTTTAGGCTCTCTCTTTGCTTAGAGGACCCCTTTTAGTATTTCCTATAACGCTGGTTTGGTGTTTGCAAATTCTTTCCCTGTTTGTGTGTCCTGGAAGCTTTTTATCTCTCCTTCTATTTTCAATGACAACCTAGTTGGATATAGTATTCATGGCTGCATATTTTTCTCTTTTAGTGCTCTGAATATATCCTGCCTGTCCTTTCTGGCCTGCCAGGTCTCTGGGGATTGGTCTGCTGCCAATCTAATATTTCTACTGTTGTAGGCTACAGACCTCTTGTTCTGAGCTGCTTTCAGGATTTTCTTTTTGTCACTGAGACTTGTAAGTTTTATTATCAGAATATGGGGTGTTGACCTATTTTTATATACTTTTGAGGGGTCTTCTCTGTGCCTCCTGGATTTTGATGCTTATTCCCTTTGCCAAATTAGGGAAATTCTCTGTTGTAATTTGCTGCAATATACCTTTTGCCCCCCTCTCTCTTTCTTCTTCTTCTGGGATCCCAATTACTCTAATATTGTTTCGTCTTATGGCATCACTTATCTCTCAAATTCTCCCCTCATTGTCCAGTAGTTGTTTATCTCTCTTTTTCTCAGCTTCTTTATTCTCCATCATTTGGTCTTCTATATCTCTCATTCTCCTCTGCCTCATTTATCCTAGTAGTAAGAGCCTCCATTTTTTTAATTGCAGCTCATTAATATCTTTTTTAAATTTCAATTTGGTTAGATTTTAGTTCTTTTATATCTGCATAAAGGAATGTTATTTCTCCAGAAAGGGATGTTATATCTCCAAAAAGGGATTCTCTAATATCTTCCATGCTTTTTTTGAGTCCAGCTAGCACCTTGATGATCATGATTCTGAACTTTTTTTTTTGACATCTTACTAATGTCCACATTGTTTAGGTGCCTAGATGTTGGTACTTCTTTTTCCTTTTTTTGGGGGGGGGGGTGAGTTTTTCTGTCATTTTATCCAGATAAGAATAGATGAATGAGAGAACAAAATACTAAAAGGGTAGCAATGACCCCAGAGAAGTATACATTAACCAATTCAGAAGAGAACAAACCAGGGGGAAAAGAAAGGAGAAAAAAAAAAGGGGGGGGGGAGGAAAGTCTGGTGAATATAACAGAGGCACATATTTGAATTTGGGTGTAATTTGGTCTGTTAGAAGAAACTGCCCCCAAAAATTTTAAAGAAAGAAAAACTTACATATATACAAAAATTGGGGTAAACACGATGAAGGGATGGAATATGACTGGAAAGATGAAAATTTTTAAAAGATTCTAAAAAAGGAAATGATAAGAAGTTGGTAGAAAAAAGAATATAGAAAAAAAATAAAGAATGTGATCATGCTGGAGACTAGAACAACACCATGTGCTAGATTTAGGGTATATTTTGATCTATTAGAAGAAACTGTATCCCAAAATTTTAAGGACCGAAAAACCTATAGGTATACAAAAAATAAAGTTAAATACAATAAATGAATAGGATAGGACTATAACAATGAAAATTTAAAAATATTTTTAAAAAGACATTGATAAGATAAAATAGTTATAAAACACTAAAATAAGAAAGAGGAAAACTTTAAAAAATAGAATAAGAAAAAAAAATTTTTTAAATTTAACTTTGAAAGCCTGAAGAATCATGGGAAAACAGCCATGAATATTATGTGTTGTATTCCCATAGCTCTGAAGTTTTCTGGTTGTCATTGATCAGTAAACTTGGTCTTGGCTGGATGTTCTTGCTGATCTTCTGCAGGAGAGGTCTGTTGCCGTGATTCTCAAATGTCTTTGCCCAACGCGGAACCGCACTGCCCTTGCCAGGGCCCGGGCTAAGTGATCTGCTCAGGTTTGCACTCGGAGCTTTTGTTCCCTGAGCGCTTTCCGTATGGCTTGGGAGGACGGGAATGAAGATGGCAGCCGCCCAGTCTCCAACCCGGAGGAGCCGAGAGCTCAGGGCCACACTCCTCAGTGCACACTCAGAGAAAAGCCATCAATCTTTCCCCTCTCCCTGGTCTCTGGCCGCACTCTGAGCTCACCCAGCCTATTTCTGTCTCTGGCACATGCCCCGTCTGGAGTCTCCAAACCCAGCAGATTCCTGCCATGGGCTACTGGGCTGCTCCTCCCAGAGAAGGAAGGTGAGTCTCCTTGAATCTGATGATATTGATGGTGTCTGTGATCAAAGGAGCGAGACTGATGCAAAGCGAAGGTCAAGCAAAGCTTTATTTTGCACCAGCACCGAGAATCAAACCGACCGGCCGGGGCCATCTCTTACAGAGAGTGACAACCCCCAGCCTCATAGACTAGCTTTTATAGAGCAAAGGCCATGTGGTTAAGCCTGGCCAATGAGAGAAAGTTGCAAAGTCATGTTAGGGCACACGCAGGTGGCCAATTGAATTACAATTTACCCTGTAGTAGCTGTTTGAACTAGCCTATCACTCTGGTCAGAATTGGCGCCCAAAAGGCAGAGTTTACATTCTTTGGTGGTTAGGGAGATAGTATGTGTGCTTTACTGATTGGATGTTTCCACCTGGCCTCACTCCTCCTTGCATTCTGGGCAAATACAAGGACCCGACCCGTCCTTGTATTTGCTCTCTGTTATCAGGGACTGGTCAACCATATTTTACTGGTTTCCCAGGCTTGCTTCAAAGTAAGTTCCTCTGGGGGGAGGCAGGGTCAGTTTAAGTTTACTGCAAAACAACAAAATGGCTATTTAACTGAGATGGAGTCGCTCTGGCTAAGGAGGCCCTTACAATATTTAGGTTTTCTACTCCTCTGCCATCTTGCACCTCCCCCCTTATTGCCTTTTTAAGTGCTAGTGTGAAAGGGTGGGTCAGAAACAAGAACTTGATGCAGTGAATTTTGGAAGAGACCTTTAACCTATCCTCCTAAAAGACCAAAATAACCGCTGGCAGGTCCAGAGTGATGACCCCCAATGTCTGCAAGGATGCTTGGGAGGGAGGAATCTGTCTGTGATCTGGGGATGGGGAAACCAAGGAAGGATGGTTGCTGTTTTCCTGTTCTTTGGAGTAATTAAATTTGTTGTCTTGGACTTGGAGAAAGACAGACCAAGGGTCTTGAAACACATGGTATTTCTGGCTTTTGTGGGGAGGAGGGCAGAGGAGGGCAGAGGAGAAGGAGGTGGAGAAAGAGAATGCCAGAAAGTGAGGCAAGGTCAGAGAATGGGAGGGAAGAGAGCTGCATGTCTGGGTTTCCCCACAGGACCAGGAGAGAACTCTGCAGGCAGATGGAGGTAGGTGTTACGAGTTGTGTGGTCCTGGCCCTGCATCCCCAGATGGGTATCTCCAACAGGTGGGTTTATGGGGTATGGCAGTCCCTCCCTTATTCACTGGGAGTCTTGGAGCACATCCCCCACGGAGGAGGAAGGAACCACTATATTGGGGAGAGTAGCTGATCAACACACCCTTTCCAGGCCTTTCTCAGCGTTCAGCCATGCCAAGCAGTCTTTCTCCCTTTCACTGGCTGAGCTGGACATTGCCTTGAGATTCCGATTCCTGAGACAGCAGAAGACATTAAGAAAGGAGCTCTGCCGAGGCCTTATGTTTTCAGCATTAACGTGTCACTGAAATTTCGTTATGACGAATTTCCAGTCATCTCCTTCGGTCCCACTGGGCCCTGGGGAGGGGTGTGCAGGGGACTGCAGGGCCAGCAGGAGTGTGGAAGTTGAACTGTTCTTCCCGATGTGGCTCTGTGCCTGGAGGCTTCTCACCCCAGTGTTTGAAGACCAGGAGGCAGATGCTATGGGAGCAGTGGCCAGGCTGGGAGTTGCGGGTTGTGTTGACAGGGGACTGTCCTCCGAGACTGTGTTAATATCCACCCACAGTTTCAACCGGAAGCATCCGTTTGCAATTTATTCCCTGTGTCCACTCACTTGGAAAGGAGAGAGCAGGAAATATGAAGGAAATTACATTTCCTTCATAGCCGAGTAGGTTGGACTCATTTTCAGATTCTTAAAGTTACCTCTGCACATTGCAAGAGAAACAGACGCTAAAGGTTTTCAGAGACTATCTCCTTTCTCTTAGCTTTCCTCTGGTCTGCAGTCTTCTTTTGTTTTGCAATTGATTTTTCAGTTTCTTTCCACTGGCTCTGTTGTGCCCAAGTTTTCGCGTCTGAGAGACCACCCAGGAGCCAAGCACCGATGCAATCACATGAGGGTTTATTTGACAAGCTTAAGCTTGGGCCCAAGTATACCTGACGCAGTGGAGTTGGGACTTGAACCCTGAACCAGATTACAGTCAGAGTTTTTAAAGGCAGAGTAGGGGTGGGCTCGGCGGTGGGTGAGAACAAAGGGGATATTCAGAAGGACTATCAGGGTAAGGAAAACTGTCAGGATATTGAAGGCCTGGTTACTATCAAGCCAAGGCCATTTTTCCCTCTAATGAGGCACTAGCATGAAGACAGGGCGTTTCCTGGTGGAATGTCACATTCCTCCTATCAAGCATCCTTGTTAGTGAGATTTAGCACTGGGACATTTGTAAACCGAGGGAGACTCCTGTCTTGCAGGATTGTGATTTTTTACGAGTTAACTATTTGTTCACATATACTACCGAGCAGAGGGGAGCGGGTGGAGAGGGGGTGCAAGGTGCCAGCTTTTGCTTTGTCAAGATGGCTGTACTTATGTTAAGGCTAGACTCAAGGTGGGTACAGCCTTGTTTTTCTTGGCTTCCACAGCTCCTTCCCTGGACCAGCAGCAGTTAGAAGCAGCAGGTGTACTGGTCTAGGCCACTGAGAGGATTTAGCACGGTGCTGGGTGTTGGGTTCCTGAGACTGAATCTCACGTCACCATGAACTAGTGGTATACTATCTAGAAGGATACTTTTGGCAAGTCATCTATCTCTTTCAAGCCTTAGTGTGTTGTCATCTATAAAATGGGGAAAAAGACCATCGTGTCACACACCACAGGGTTATGCGCAAGTTAAAAGAGAGAAGACAAACTTGGTGCAGGAAACCAGCGCCAAAGGAAGTGTTGGTGGCATACATAAATTTGTGGATGAGTCAGCCTTGAGCTTGGCTTGAGGACAGAATTGAGACAAGTCATTGTGAATTTTTTTTCTGCTCAAATAGTGGGTGAATGTATGGGGTGTGTGTGTATGTGTGTGTGTGTGTGTTTCCCATATCTTATGGTGGAGATGAGGTTTCTGTGTGGCAAGCCAAACGCACTAACCTTCCTGATAAAGACACATTTTTCAAGCAATGCAAGTGGAGACCCCATTCCACGATTATGTTTTTCTAGCGTGTTAGGGTCCGTGATCAAAGGAACGAGACTGATGCAAAACGAAGGTCAAGTAAAACTTTATTTCATGCCAAGCATCAAGAATCAAACTGACCAGTCAGGGCTATCTCTTATGAAAAGGCGATGACGATGATCCCGACAAGGTCACTCCCAAGAAGGCCGCTCCGGAGGAGGCTGCTCTAGATGAGGCCGCTCCACAGATGAGGCCGCTCCATGATCGGAGCCGCTCCCAAGAAGAGGCCACTCCGGACAAGGCCACTCCCAGGACGAGGCCGCTGCTCGATGAGGTTGCTCCCCGGACAAGGCCGCTCCCAAGAAGAGGCCATTCTGGACAAGACCGCTTCCCGGACAAGGCCGCTCCTGACGACGAAGAGGCAACGATGACAGCGACGATGACAAGGAGGACAACCCGGATGACAGACTCTGCTCCCCACGAGGCCACTCTGACAAGGCTGCCACCAGAGGAGGCCACCGCTGCGGACAAGGCCGCTCATGGCTGGGGGTGGCGAGGCATTTTGCGGCAAGGCTGCTGGCGGCTAGGGGCCGTTGGCATCTCAGGGCCACTGGCGTCTCGGGACCGCTGGCGTCCAGGGGCTGCAGGCGTCTCGGGGGCCGCCGGAGGCTGGACCGCCGGAGGCAGGATTGTAGGCGGCTGGAGGCTGCAGGCAGCTGGAGACTGCCGGCAGAGGGACTGCTGGCAATGGTTATAGCTCTTACAAGAGCTGTTACAGCTCTTCCGCTCCTCTGACTCTTCCTTCTGCTCCGGCCACAGCTCTCCTGCTCCCCCGAACAGCCTCGCACACCAACCTTTATGGGGTTGGTTGAGCCCCGCCCCTACACAGGTGGCCAATCGGATCTCAATTCACCCTAGTGGATATACACGCACCCCACCAATTGGATGTCTCCACCGAGCCTGCCCCGCCCCTACATCCAGAGTCCACAAGCAAGTTCCTCTGGGAGGGGTAGGCCCTTACAAGCGCAATACTTCTTACTGTAAAAAGGTGGCATCCAGGGGCGCCTGGGTGGCTCAGTGGGTTAAGCTGCTGCCTTCGGCTCAGGTCATGATCCCAGGGTTCTGGGATCGAGTCCCGCATCGGGCTTTCTGCTCAGCAGGGAGCCTGCTTCCTCCTCTCTCTCTCTCTCTGTCTGTCTCTCTGCCTACTTGTGATCTCTCTCTGTCAAATGAATAATAAAAAAAATCTTTAAAAAAAAAATGGCATCCAGTGTGGTGTTTCAGAGTTTACAGAGCCTGGAAATGGGTTGTTTAATCCTTAGATGCATGAAATGCTTTGTAGTTTTCAAAGTCCTCTCACTTACAGCACCTTACTTCATTCTAACAATACCTCTTGCAGAGATGTTAAGTTTATTGTTGTATCTCCATTTTATAGATTGTAAAACATAACCTAGCAGTCTTGGGCAAGTTCTGTAGGGGAGACATTAAAATTCTCATACTCCCACTTAAGTATTCTTTTGTGCTAGCTGGTCTCCCAGCTTCCCTTTTTGTCCTACAGCCTACTCTCCACACAGCAGCAAGAATGACCTTTGAAAGTGTGAGTCAGATCCTGCCACTCTTTTGCTGAAAACCCTCCAGGGGTTCCCCATTGCAACCCCTCAATCTAAAGTCCTCGCAATGATTTACAGGTTCCTGGGTGAGCTGGCCCCTGGCTACTTCTCCCCTCTTCACCTTTCATTCCTTCTCTGGCTTACCATCCCCCAGCTCACGTAGTCTTTGTTTCCCAAACTTGCCAATGGCTTTTCTGCCTCAGGGCTTTGGAATGGGCTATTTCCTTTACCTGGGCTGTTCTTTTACTATGATGGTATCCAGTTTTATGCATATCATCACACAAACACATTTGAGAATCAAAGCTGGAATCACCCTGTGTTATTGTCTTCAAAAGCTTGTGATTATCTGAAATTAACAACTTCATTTACTTCTTTATTTCGCCTCTCCTCACTAGAATATAACAGACTTGAGTCTGTTTTTTTCATCCCTGTGTATGATACAATGTTTAAAATAGCACCTGCCACCTAGTAAGTGCTCAGTACTTATTTGTTGGAGGAATGGGCCCTTTTTATAACTTCTAAAGCAATGCAGGAATAGGAAACTGGGTTAAGATTTGGGGTGAAGTAATCCAACAGCTGTTGGCACGGTATCTGAAACCTGAATTATTTTAAGGATTTAAGCTGCTACTATAAGCCCAGAAACAGAGTGAATGCAGATATGTAACATTATTCTCCCAAAGAACAAATTCATAGAAAAATTAGCATATTTGAATATTTGCTCAGTACGAGGCTGTGAAGGTCTCTGCCAAAGCCAGTATTTGTAAACTTATAATATTTATTTAATGTTTAATACTGAAACCAAAGTACAGATATTTACTGAGATAATAACTTTCATTCTTTGGGGAATATGATAAAATCAAGCTATAAAAACAAGCTGCTCTTTTTATTGTGAGTTTCTTCCTTCCAATAAATTTCAGCTCTAAGTCCGTAACTAGGTGAATGAAGGTCAAACCTGGTTGTGTGAACAAGCAAAATTACGGCTGTAATTCTGGCAGCTCACGACAGATTTTCTCTTCTCCAAGAGAAAGCACAGGGAGTCAGGGGGATTACCATTCCATGCAAAAGGTAAATCTGTGCTAGTTGTAACATAAATAGGGTTTCATGGATGAATTTTACCTTCAGTCTCCTGTAAGAGTTTTGCTTACAAAAATGGTCTTCCTGGGGTTTGGTTTTCTTCCCCTACGTACAAAATTGCAGCACCTTACCCACCCCTTCCTTAACTCATGTAACACACACTTGGGCAGACAGCAGAGCTCTTTTTCAATTTAAGGAACAAAAACAGTCTCTATTGCCAAATTAGTATCAAGTGTTCTTTTTTTTAAAATTTTTTAAAAGATTTTACTTATTTATTTGACAGAGAGAGGGAATGCAAGCAAGGGGAGAGGAAGAGGGAGAAGCAGGCTTCCCGCTGAGCAGGGAGCCGGATGTAAGGCTCGATCCCAGGACTCTGGGATCAAGACCTGAGCTGAAGGCAGACGCTTAATGACTGAGCCACCCAAGTGCTCCAGTATCAAGTATTCTGACAGTAGTTTCTGCGGCACGAGTTCAGAAGGAGTCATTATCCGGGGAAGCCCGGTAACACTGGTCCTGGAGAAGGTGTTGGGCAGGTGTCTCATCTGTCTGTACTCCATCCGAAGTTGTGCAAAGCTGGGGGGGAGGGTATGCATTCTACTCCATTCTTGTTCTTTCATTTTTCAGTATTGATTTCTTGGAAATAGGTTTCCGTCAGTCCTCTAGGGACATTACCAATTGAGAAGGACATTAGCAAAGAACAGTCTTAAGCTGTGTCTACATGAGGTCTCTCTAATTGGTTTCAAAGTGAAACATTCGGTCCATCAGCCTTTACCTTTAGACAAAGAAACCAAACGACCCACTGTACTGACTGTGCTCCACTGAAGAAGGTAATATTTTGCCTGCATCTACTCGTCCATTTAAGCCAGAGCAGCTTTGCCTTCATGATAAATCAACCAGGGGGAAAGGCAATCTGGCAATGAGATCGCGGGGCAGCAGGCTTACCCGGAAGAAACTTCGCTGGAGTTCTGTTTTAAAAGAAAGGAAAATCCCTCGGGCGCCTGGGTGGCCCAGTGGGTTAAAGCTTCTGCCTTTGGCTCAGGTCATGATCCCAGGATCTTGAGATCGAGCCCCACATTGGGCTCTCTGCTCTGCAGGGAGCCTGCTTCCTCCTGACTCTCTGCCTACTTGTGATCTCTGTCGGTCAAATAAATAAAGTCTTTAAAATAAAAAAAGAAAAAAGAAAAAGAAAGGAAAACCCCTTTCAGACTCTGACTCTGCTTCAGGCTTGTCTGGTTTGTTGTTTTCTTTGTGACCCACGGCAAGGTCACTTGGACCTCCTCCTTAGGCAGGCAGTTCCCTTACTGTCCTGCTGATGGGCTGCCCTGTCTCTACCACTGAGCCTTTGCCTGCTCTGAGCCTCCTCCTGCTGTTCCTGTCGGGGGCGGGGGCCGGGACTCGGGATCCCATTTTCAACAAATATCCCAGACTGGGTCTTAAGGTAGGCAAGTCTGTCCAGCCAAGCTGCGGTGGGAGGTGGATGGTGAGGACAGGAGCCCAAGGTATTAGGAGGTGCTTCCAGGTCTGGTAAAGCTGCTCAGGGTTATTTCTGGGGAGCGGTTGCCTCAAATCCTCTGCGCTGGGCCCGGCCGAGGTTTGTTCTAAGGCTGGAAGCACAGTCTTTGTATTGATAGGACTTGGGGCTCATGCTTTGCCCTCAGTTTACGGAGAAGGAAACCAAAGCTTCCGTGGGAACTTGCCTCACCCACGTGAAGCGTCAGAGGAAGAGCCCAGATTGCCTACTCAGGGCCGGTTTCACAGGCTTGTGCCCCACTGGGCACCCTTGGGCTCTACAGGGCTCTACCCGCGGGCTTTATACTCTGCTGTCCTCATTTTGAAATTTGTGGTAATTTTATCCGTGAACATGTGTCTTGTGAGTGAAGGCTGATGGGGCCATGGAGCGCGCTCATAGGTGGCGCTGCTGTTGTGTGCCCCACACTCCCTGCTATGTCCTGATCCGCAGACCCGAGGGTTCTCGTGTTGCACGTGCACGGGACTTGGTGAGGTTCCAGGTGTGTGCACAGCCAGTGTGACAGGCCCAAGGCTGAGTGAACAGGGCACCGAGAACCGCAAAGGCCATGCTTCCCACTCAAACCACAGTTTGTTTCCGACACAGAAAAGAAATGTCATTTGAGAAACCCTGGGTGCCGAGGGAACCCTATCATATCCTTTCTTCCTGGTGTTCCTTATGTTTGCATTGCAAAGGGGCGTTCTAAAAATGGACAGCAGAAAGGTGAGCAGTAAAATTAGCCCAGTTACTGTAAAATTTTTAATTTTGCTTTATTTGGGGCAACATTCACTTGCAAAGTGAGAGCGACCATGGAAGGGAGGATAGAGCTTTCTAGGTGGAGTTTCCCCCAGCGCAACGTCGGGTTGGGGTCGGGGGAGAAGGAGGGCTAGAAAGGGCAGTACACTGAGGACGAGGGATGGAGGCCACCGTGTCTCCTCAGGCATGATGATGTCACTCTGCCTTTCACAAGGAAAATCTGTGCCCCAGCTTTACCCTGGTCTCCATGGAAACTGGGAAAGCATTAACAATGAAAAGTTAAAAGACTTTCTGCTGGCTCTCCTTCAAGGTAGGAATCTTCCGTAACTGAATTCTCTTAATCAATGCCCACGGCTGCTGACTCCTGCCATCCTAAAGGGACAGGGCTCTGTCCTTTCCGGGACAGGCTCCCATGAAGCAATCACCTGTCCTTCCACTCGTCCGGGCCAGCCAACAAGAGAACACCAGACCAGTCCACCCCAGCTTTCTGTGAGTTGTAGTTGGATTTTCATAGAGCTGACAGCACACATCTTTCAGAAAGTTTGTCTATACTTGGGTTTGAGGCAAGCTTGGAAGACGGAACATGCTCCCAACGTTGAGTTTACCCTGGGCTGAAGGTGGGTCAGAGTTTACATTCCCACCTGAAAAAGGAGGCCACCCAGAGAGCTAGCTGGGTGCTCGCCCTGGGAGCACTTAGTCCCCTCTCTGGCTGTGACTCGGACACTTCACGAGTAGTCCTCCCGAAAGCACGAGGGAGGACATGGAGTTGCGACCCCGCCCACTCCAAGGAGATGCTCCACGAGCTTCTCCTCGTGAATTCGGGGGGCTTGGCTTCTAATCTTCAAGAATGGAAATGACTCTACGGCAGGGACGGAGTGCTTTCAGAATCATTCATAGTGAATTTTCGAACCCCAGACCCCTGCCCCGCGATTGAGACAGGCACCTCATTCTCCTCCTGCCCAGTGGGAAGACGGCCCTGAAGACCAGGAGCAGGTGGGGCTTCCCACGAACTCTGCTCTGTGCACACAGCGTGAGCAGAGCCTCACAAGGAGGCAAAGCAAACCAAAGCCGCTGTGCAACCACACACACACTCACTCACTCACTCGGCTGCTTTGCCATGCACCTGTGGGGCCACGGCCCACTCACCTGCTTTGCTTCCCTGAGCCCTAATGGTGCATTTCCGTGGCGAGGAGATAGGTGTCCTAATTAGGAAGGCTTCCAGAATGAGGGACTGAGGCATTATTGGATCTGATTTGCACGTCGCTGCAGCGTGAAACCCGCACACATTAAGCAGCTATGAATTAGAGTAATGGACAGGCCAGGCAGAGAGAAAGAAATGTAAAAGGTCTATTGGGGAAGAAAATCCTTAATGAGTTTTCTATTGAAATAACGGATGAATGGCTTGTTGGAAATAGGTCAAGGGAAAACATATATTTATATAATCATCCTTCCTCTATGCTTTGTGTCCAACTTGCTGTCCAGAAAGCTTTAACTCTGTGGTCTATTACCATTAGAGTGTTAACACGGATAATGATATCTCTATGCAATGTTTTCAACGTGACGGAATCGTCTGGAAGTGTAGGGTGCTGGGAACCAGGTTGATTTTCTTGTGGGGATCCTTATATTGCCTTTCAAATCCTTGCTGAGAAAATGACTCCTCTGCGAAGACTGTTGGCTCTCCTGCTTCTTCCTGGGTGTGCTCCTACTGCCCATCGCGTAACAGGTTTCAAAAACCTTTTAAAAGGATTGTATAGAGTCATACTTTGCCCTTGGTTCTGTTACTGCAGTGGAGTAATGTGGTAGGAAAGACATGGGGACATAGCATCAGGCAGACCTGTATACGAAGTCCAGCGTTCTCCAGTACGTGCCATGCATTTTTGGACAGGACGTAACTCTTGATTTCTCCAGCTGTAAAGCAGGGATGATGATTACATCTACTTGAACTATTGTTATAAGATCTCAGTGGAAGAATATATGTAAAATGCAGAATGTGCATCGTTCAAGAATAAATATCCAAGATTAATTATCAGGCATTAGTTACTTGCACTATTGCAATAGCTTGCAATCTCAGAAACATGTGAATACATTACCCTATGTGACAAAAGGGATCTTGTGGATGTGATTAAGTTGAGGGCCTTGAGATGAGAAGATCCTCCCGGACTTTTCAGGAGGGTCCAATGTAATCACGTGGGTCCTTAGAATGGAAGAGGAAGGCGGCGCCTGGGTGGCTCTTGGTTTGGGCTCTGGGGTCTGACTCTTGGTTTGGGCTCAGCGCATGATCTCAGGGTTGTGAGATCGAGCCACTTGAGATTCTCTCTCTCCCTCTGCGCCCCGCCCCCCCCCCCCCCCCCCCCCCCACTGCTCACACACATATGCACTCTCGGTCTCTAAAAAAGACAAGAAAAAAGTGGAAGAGGGAGGCAGAAGTATGGGAATGATGAGATGTGGGGACTGTACCCACTCTTGCTGTTTCTGAAGATGCAGGAAGGGCACCAGGAGCTCAGAAATTTGGGAGGCATCTAGAAGGCAGAAGAGGCAAGAAAATTGATTGCCCCCTAGAGCTTTCCATAAAGGAATGCAGCATGACCCACACTCTGACTTTAGCTTAGCGAGACCAGTGTCAAATTTTTAACCTACAGAACTGTAAGATAACAAATCTGTGTTGTCTTAAGCCACTGAATTTTTGGTACTTTGTGATAGCAGCAATGGGAAACTAACACACTCGCCTTAAGGATTACTCTCCACCTAACAACCAGAAGGAACTTTTGAGCACCTTGGACAGATCACGTTTCTTTTCTGCTGAGGACTTCCAGCAACGCTAGCACTGCTGGGAGTACTTCCAAGCCCAGTGATGGTCCTCAAGACCCTACAGCACTGGACCCTGCTACCTCCTGGACCTTTGTATTTAGGTCTTTCCTTTCTCACTTTGTGGCTGATCCAGAGACATGGTAAGCCCTCTCCTCACTGCAGGGCCTTTGCCTGACGTTCCTTCCAGCAGAGATGCTCCATCCTCAGGTTGGTGTGGGGTAGGAGGTAGACACAGAGTCTCAGGCCAGGGTGCCTGGGTTCAAACCTCCCCCCTGCCACTTGCTAGCAAGTCATTGAGCTTACGTGTTTGCAGTTTCCCCATCTGCAGGGTGAGGCTAATCATAGCACCCACAACATATGATTTTTATGAGGATTAAAAGAGTTAATCTGTGTCAAGAATTTAGAAGTGTACCTGCTTTAGCTAGACTCCTCGGCAGCCATTCCAATGTGTCCATTTTTCTCTGTCTGCTCTACTTACCACCTCCTATCATTCCCCATCACGTTATCCTTCTTTACTTCATTGTGCTCGTTACCACCCAACGTGGCATGTATTTTTTTGCCAGATTCCACCATCTCCCCCAGAATATAGGCTCCATGGAAGAGGGACTTTCTTTTGATCATCATTGAATCCTCCACCCCTGGACCAGTGCATGGATCCTGTAGGCACCCAATGTTTGAGAATGGGTTCGTTCTTTTCAGGAATGCTGGGAGGGGACATCTGCAGGGAACCTGAGTTTGAACTGAGTGTGACCTCTAGGGTTATTGTTATCCCCAAAGTTGAAGAAGTTCTCAGCAGTAGGCAATAGAACCAACATCCAAGTCCTGGTGATGGATGTGATTCTCAGGCACTTTGTCATAGCCAGTTTTCGTGTCATTCCTGGCCAATGTCTTTCCCAGGGGTCCCTCCAGTGGGGTTCATGCTCCTTCCCCTGGGAAACACATTTTACTTACTTGAGTCCTTAGGTGCTTTCTTGGTGCCGTGCGACAGTTGGTAACCTCGCCTTCATAAAACAAATTATATCCACCGAGGAAGCATGAGGCCCTAAAGGAGCTAGAGATGCCCATGGCCTCAGATTACCTCTAAAGTATTCATGGTGAGGCGAAAGGGAGGGAACAACCCTATGGGAGGCTCCTAAAGTCAAGTCACAAAGAACTGACATTTGTGGCTCTCACAGCGGACTGTAATTTGTCAGTGGTGCTGTAGAAAGTGATTGAAAGCAAGATACGGCTGATTTGGAGACACAAATCCGACAGGGCCATGCATTCTTGAGAGTAATCTTATTTGAAGACTTTTGTTCCTCAGTATTGGTGGCCCCTTATTGCCACCTGGAACTTTGTGCACACAGAAATACTGACTGGGGTATTTTGACTTAGCTGATGACTCAGCTAAGTGATAGTTTGAAAGATGTTTCCAAAAATGAAATGAATGATGGCTTATTTGATTGAATTAAGAAAGTCAACTGGTTGACTTGTATACCAGTCATGGTTTAGGTGCAGGTAATAAGCACCATTCTCAGGGTGTCTGGGTTGTTCCATTGGTTAAGCATCTGACTCTTGATTTCAGTTCATGTCATGATTTCGTGGTTCTGGGACCAAGGCCCATGTTGAGCTCCTTGCTCAGTGGGGAGCCTGCATGGAAATTCGCTATCTCTCTCTCTCTTTGTCCTTACCCCCCAATATAAATAAATAAATATTTTAAAAAATAAACACCATTCTATTTTTCTCCTTTTCTTTGTTCGACTGTAGTGTTTCTTTGTTTGACTGTAGTGAAATATATATATATATTAAAATTTGCTGTTGTAACTGTCTTTAGTGTACTTTTCAGTGGCATCAAATACAGCCACAGTGCATCCATCACTGTGTCCATTTCCAGAACTTGTTCATCATCTGAAATAGAAACTGTACCCACTAAATAATAACTTGCCATTCACTCCAACCTGAAGGACTTTCCTGTAGGGCGGGCTATGTAATAACAGACTCCCTTGACTTTTGTTTGCCTGGGAATGTTTTAATTCTGTCTTCATGTCAACAGGCAGTTTTGTGGATACGGAGTTCTTGCTGGACAGTTCTTTACCTTTGGCTTTCTAAGTGGATCATTCTCACTGCTCTTAGCCTGAAAAACTTCTGCTGAGAAATCCACCAGTAATTGTATGGAGGACCCTTGCATGTGACAAGTCTCACCACTGTCCCAACTTCCCCAATCCTAAGCCCTTTCCTCTACTCTCCATGTTCAGCCCAAGTCCTCCAGCTGTGCTCCCCCAGTATCCTCCTCTGTCTTCACTGCCATGACTTTGGTTCATTCACAGTACAAGCATTCTGGAGGACAGCCCTGCAAATTGCATTAAAGAGGTCATGTAAGCCCTCAGAGCTGGAGCAAGACCAGAAGGAAGAGTGCAAAGTCAGATTAAGCCAAGTCCTTTGAGAGACAGAGGCATGCAGTCCCCCTTATAAGCTGACTAGTCATTTCTACAATTGTTTCTTTTGGGGAAGACAACCAAAGTTGGACCCTAGAGAAGTGGGACTGCTTAGATAAGGGGAGAAAGTAGCTTCAAATTTCCATGGGACCAACCGCCTACAAGTATTCCTTGGAAGATACAGAAACCATAGACCACTACAAACTCTATACTTTGTCCCTCCTCAGTTTTTCCCATTGAGCTCACACACATTAGCTAAGTTGGACTACTCATTCTTTCCCCATCATCTCCTAGGCATCTGTATGCTTTTAAATCCTCTCCGTGGTTGCCTGTCCTTGGAAAACCTCCATTGATGTCCTCTATCTCTAAGTCCTTCCAGTCCTTCCCATTCTAGAACACAGCTTGCTACATGGAGCTTTACTAGATGACCACAAAATAATCTCTTCCCAAAAGCACTGTCTTGAATCCTTTCCTTGTTACCTACTTTATGTTGAGGTGATTTAATTTTATATATTATGCACCTCACAACCCCCTTGTCTGGACCCAGCTCCTGCCTTGTGTCTGATATGTGCTCTGAGAGTAAGTGTTTGTGCTGATGCCACGGTGAGCGCCAGGAGATACTCGGTGTAGGGCACACAACTGGGACCAAGGGGCCACACAGAGGTGTCAGGGATGTCAGAACTGTGGCAGCGTTTCCACAACCGGGGCATCGAAAAACAGGTGCTGAGTCAAAAGCTGCATTAGAAACTTTGGGGCTTTGACTCATTCTTGTTCTTTGGGAGGGGAAGAAAGTTGCAGTAAAGAGCCCACCTGAAGTCCTGATGTCCTGCTCTCTTCTGCCCTGTTCTGGAACAGAGTTATTTTGAGAAGAAAGAGAATGTGACTGAGTCTCAAGGAAAGTGAAGAAGCCCGGCAGACAGTTCTGGGTTCCTTACATTGAAAACATTGACAGAATGACCTAAGATTTCTCTATAAGGAGCCTTTAGGTTATTTTGGCAACCCTTGGGGAGCCACCGGTATTTGGACAATGGGTTCAGGTAAGAATAATGCCAGCCACCTGCACTCAGCTCTCCCAGTGGTCTGGGTCTGTGTAACATTTGCTGTTGCTGCTAGAAGTTTGACTTGCAAAGTCTGCTCCCATCTCTGGTTCCAGCCTTGGACGCTAGGGTCTGTGGCTGTGTTTCATACCTCGGAAATCCTAAAGGAACTTACGTGTTTACCCATGACGGGCTCCTCAGGCCAACTGAAATGTCAAGTGTTTTTACTTTTGACTGGAATAATTTCCACTCTAGGTAGGAACACTCTTATGCTAATTTGAAGTTGATTGCTAAAATGTGAACTATTTTTTTAAATTTTAAAATATTTTATTTATCTATTTGCCAGAGAGAGAGAAATGGATTGAGAGAGTGTGAGTGCACAAGCAGGGGGAGTAGCAAGCAGAGGGAGAAGCAGGCTCTCTGCTGAGCAGGGAGCCTGATACAGGACTCGATCCCAGGACCCTGGGATCATGACCTGAGCCAAAGGCAGACTCTCAACCATCTGAGCCACCCAGGCATCCCGTGAACTATTTTTTAAAAATGCAATGTTTTGTAGATAGGGTCTTTCTTTCTTTCTTTCTTTTTTTATTTATTTATTTGACAGAGAGAGATCACAAGTAGGCAGAGAGGCAGGCAGAGAGAGAGAGAGGAGGAAGCAGGCTCCCTGCTGAGCAGAGAGTCCTATGTGGGACTCAATCCCAGGACCCTGAGATCATGACCTGAGCCAAAGGCAGCGGCTTAACGCACTGAGCCACCCAGGCGCCCTGTAGATAGGGTCTTTCAAATATGGGTTTTCTATACTTGTAAGAACAAAGACTTCAAAGTGTTCTTTCCTCTTTGTTCTGTTAGGAGATATTTTTAATCCTGCAGCTCTGTATATCTGCATTCCTGTAAGTTGTTACTATTGGTACAGGTCTGAATTTCTCTTCTGTACCTTTCTCTCACTTCCCCTGTCATTTGCATATTTAAATAGCTAATTAACATCAAATTACTTTGGTAGGTGCAAGTTTGCCAACAACTTTAGGCTTTTGTAATCTGCAAGAGCCATTCATCTAAAGAGACTGTTTACTATTTTCTTCTGAAAATTTAAAACAGGTCCGAATATAATACAACATACAAAACAAAACAAAACAAAAATTGGAGTATGATACCTTCATTGTTGCTTTTTTTTTTTTTAAGACTTTATTTGACAGAGACAGAGAGCACAAGCAGGCAGAGTAGCAGACAGAGGGAGAGGGAGCAACAGGCTCTCCACCGAGCAGGGAGCCTGATGCAGGGAACCTCATCCCACGATCCTGGGATCATGACCTGAGCCAAAGGCAGCTGCTTAACTGACTGAGCCACCCAGGCGACCCTCATCATTACTTCTGTAGAAAGACTATACTAACACTTCTTTTTTCTTTTTGACATTTTAAGTCAAATGATGAGTTAGCAAAGAACAATTTCAGAGAAAAATTGTCTTATATAATCCCACAACCCTAAAATAAAATTGTCTCATTTTTGTATTTTATCTTTTGGAATTGGTTTATATGATTTCTAAGTATTTTTTAGTCATGTTGAAATCATTGTAAGGGTGCCACAAGTTACATTGTCACAAAATAGTGGTTTACCTAAAACAAACAGGATATGAAGTCAAGAGGATAACAATAGAAAATGGTATGCTAAGAATTGGGGGAGGGACAAGGCTGATTTAAAAAAATAGGGAAGAGAGTGGAGGAGGTCAATAATTAGTTTTGGGGTTTTTTTGATAATTAGACTTTTAGGGTTTTTAAAAAAAAATTTTTAAAAACTTATTTCTTTATTCGAGAGAGAGACAGAGACAGAGAGAGAGCATGAGCAGGGAGAAGAGGCAGAGACAGAAGGAGAAGCAGGTTTCCTACTGACTAGGGAGCCCCACTGACACTGGGATCATGACCTGAGTCAAAGGCAGACACATAACCAACTGAGCCACCCAGATGTCCCTGCTTTTAGGTTTTAAATAACAGTTGGTATGTGCCTGACTAGAAATACTCTGTATGTAAGCCATAAAGTATAAGAGTACAATGAATGCCGGGAGCCCACCACCCAACACAGAATCTTGAATAAGTAGCCATCATTTGCACCTACCTGTGTGTTCTACTCTACCTCATCCTGCTGCCTAGCCCCCAAAAACAATTATTCTGGATTCTATGTTAATTATTCCTTTGCTTTAAGTCCTCTGTTAAAAGTTGAGGTACTCAGGGAGCACCTGGGTGGCTCAGTCAGTTAAGCTTCCCGACTTTTGATTTCACCTCAGGTCATGATCTCAGGGTCATGGGATTGAGCCCCATGACAGGCTCTGCACTCAGCGGGGAGTCTGCTTCAGATTCTCTTCCTCTCCCACTACTCTTCCCCCTTGGGACTGACCTTCATACTTAGTTTCCAGACCCTTCAGAGGTCAAACTGACACAGCATGGCCAGGACAAAATAGGCATTCACTTTAAATCACATTGCTAGCATAAACTCTGTGACATGGCCTGAGAGCTCAGGTGTCCAGACAGACTCTTTTTAGGCAGGATATCCAAAGGGCTTAAAGGTTACGTCCCAGGCGCTGGTCAAGCATTAGTCCTGAAGACCTTTGGAATGTGCAGGGCTTAGATAGCCTATCCCTGCTGAGTACATTCTTGACTGCATACAGATAAACCAGTTATTGTGAAAAACATTTTGAAATTGTCAAGATGTACCATGCCAGGGGGGTACCTGGGTGGCTCAGTCAGTTGAGTGTCCTACTCTTGACTTTAGCTCAGATCATGATCGCAGGGTCTTGGGATCAAGCCCCACGTCGGGCTCTGTGCTCAGCATGGAGTCTGCTTGTCCGTTTCCCTCTGCTCCCCCACCTTACTCTCTCTCTATCGCAAATAAATAAATGAAATCTTTATTTTATTAAATTTTATTTTTTCAGTGTTCCAAGATTCATTGTTTATGCACCACACCCAGTGCTCCAGGCAATACATGCCCTCCATAAACCCCACTATCACGCTCACCCAACACCCACCCCCTTTCTCTCTAAAACCCTCAATTTGTTTCTCAGAGTCCACAGTCTCTCATGATTCATCTCCCGCTCCGATTTCCCCCAATTCACTTTTACTTTCCTTCTCCTAATGTCCTCCATGTTATTCTTTATGTTCCACAAGTAAGTGAAACCATGATAATTGATTTTCTCTGCTTGACTCATATCACTCAGCATAATCTCCTCCAGTCTCATCCATGTTGATACAAAAGTTGGGTATTCATCCTTTCTGATGGCTTAGTAATACTCCATTGTATATATGGACCACGTCTCCTTTATCCATTCATCTATTGAAGAGCATCTTGGCTCTTTCCACAGTTTGGCGATTATGGCCATTGCTGCTATGAACATTGGGGTACAAATGGCCCTTCTTTTTACTACATCTCTATCTTTGGGGTAAATACCCAGTAGTGCAATTGCAGGGTCATAGGGTAGCTCTATTTTTAGTTTCTTAAGGAATCTCCAGACTGTTTTCCAAAGTGGCTGCACCAACTTGCATTCCCACCAACAATGTAAGAGGGTTCCCCTTTCTCCACATCCTCTCCAACACTTGTTGTTTCCTGCTTTGTCAATTTTTGCCATTCTAAATGGTGTAAGGTAGTATCTCAGTGTGGTTTTGATTTGAATCTCCCTGATGGCTAATGATGATGAATAATTTTTCATGTGTCTGGTAGCCATTTGTATGTGTTCTTTGAAGAAGTATCTGTTCATGTCTTCTGCCCATTTTTTGACATGATTATCTGTTTTTGAGTGTTGAGTTTGAGGAGATTTTTTTTTAACATTTTATTTATTCATTTGACAGAGAGAGAGAGAGAGAGAGAGAGATCACAAGCAGATAGAGAAACAGGCAGAGAGAGGGGGGAAGCAGGCTCTCTACTGAGCAGAAAGCCCAATGTGGGGCTCAATCCCGGGACCCTGAGACCATGACCTGAGCCAAAGGCAGATACTTAACCCAGTGAGCCACCCAGGCACCCTGAGGTGTTCTTTATAGATCTTGGATATCAGCCTTTTGTCTTTAGTGTCATTTGTGAATATCTTCTCCCATTCTGTGGGTTGCCTGTTTGTTTTGTTGACTGTTTCCTTTGCTGTGCAGAAGCTTTTAATCATGATGAAGCCCCAAAAGTTCATTTTCCCTTTTGTTTCCTTTGCCCTTGGAGATATGTTTGTGGCTGTGAAGTTGCTGTGGCTGATGTCGAAGAGGTTACTGCCTATGTTCTCCTCTAGGATTTTGATGGATTCCTGTCTCATGGTGAGGTCTTCTATGTGAGGCCACTCTGTCAAGACTGGGAGGGGAAGCTCTTTCACTTGGTACATAGAAACACAGACACAGAGGCAAGAAAAATGAGTAAAAAGAGGAATATGCTCTAAACAAAAGAACAAGATAAAGCCTCAGGAAAAAACCTTTAATGGCATAGACTTAAGTAATTTACCTAGCAAAGAGTTCAGGGTAATGGTCATGAAGATGTTAGAACAGCAATTATCAAAAAGACAAGAGGAGCACCTGCATGGCTCAGTCAGTTAGGTGTCTGACTTCTGCTCAAGTCATGATCTCGGAGTCCTGGGATGGAGCATGCATCCAGCTTTGTGCTCAGCAGAGAGACTGCTTGAGATTCTCTCTTCCTCTCTCTCTACCCACCCCACCCCCACTCACACACTCTCTCTCAAATAAATAAAATCTGAAAGAATCTAAAACAGAAAACAAAAAACAAAAAAAAAACCCCAAAACAAGAAATAACAAGTGTTGTTGAAAATGTGGAGAAAAGGGAATTCTTGTGCACTGTTGGTGGGAATGTAAATTGATGTGGCCACGCTGGGAGACAGTATGGAGATTCCTCAGAAACTCACAAAAAACCTATCATACGATCCAACAATTCTACTACTGGGTATTTATTAAAAGAAAACAAAGATATTTGCACCCATGTTCATTGAAGCATTATCTATGATAGTCAAGATAGAGAAACAATGGATGTGCCCATTGGTGGGTAACTAGATAAAGAAGATGTGAGGTGATAGATTAGAGAGATAGATGATGGAACTTTACACAACCATTAAAATAATGGAATCTTGCTATTTGCAACAACATGGATGGACCTAGAGGGTATTATGCTGAGTGAAATAAGTCAGACAGAGAAAGAAATATTATATGATTTCACTTATATGTGGATCCTAAAGAAAACAAGCAAACAAACAAACAAAAAGCCATGCTCAAAAAGAACAGAACATACCAAGAACACAGAGAGAATAGAATGGTGGTTGCCAGAGGTGGGAGCTGGGCCAAATGGGTGAAGGGAGTCAAAAGGTACAAACTTCCTGTCATAAAATAATTTGTGGAGATACAATGTGTGGCCTGGTGACTGGAGGTAATTATAATCTGTGGCATATTTGAAAGTTGCTAAGAGAGGATTTCTTTTTAAAGATTTTATTTATTCGTTTGTCAGAGAGAAAGAGCACAAGCAGAGGGAACGGCAGGCAGAGGGAGAAGCAGGCTCCCCACTGAGCAAGAAGCCTGATGCAGGACTTGATCCCAGGACCCTCGGATCATGACCTGAGCCAAAGGCAGGTGCTTAACCAACTGAGCCCCTCAGGCATCCCAAGAGAGGAAATCTTAAAAGTTCTCATTAAAGAAGAGAATTTTGTAACTGTGTGTGGTGGCAGATTATTATTGTGATGAATGTTTGGCAACATGTACAGGTCCTGAAACATTCTGTTACACTCCTGGAACTAATATAATGTCATATGTCAGGTATGCTATTAAATACGTTAAAAAAGACAAGAGTACTGGTAAAGCCCAGACAGGCATAAGGGGCAGGTGTCCAGAAAAGATAAAGACCAAGAGGTGTTTTACCACTAATTCCACATTCCCTCCCATGCCTGCTTTGAATCTAGACACTGGCTGCAAATGGAGGCTTCTTGTCCAGGCTTTCCCTGATGCCTCAGGCGTGGTCCTTTGGCCAGCTCACTTCCCGGCGTCACAGGAATTGGAGGAACTTGTTTTTGACAGTGAATAAGGGGCAGAGACCATCTGTAGTGACATCCTTTTAGTTCCACAGATTATGAAGCTGATCTAGAGCAGCGGGTGGCGGGGAGTGACCAGAGACTGGATGTGGGTGTCACCCAGAGAGCAGCCTGCGAAGTCCCTATTGTTCTGGGACTCTGAGGAGTCCAAGGCTCTAATGACTGTGAAGAACTAATTAAACACTTTCGGTATATTAACCAGAAGCAATCTTTGAGGACAGGCGTGCTATTCCTGTGTAACAACTATCTTCTTATTAAAAATAATAAATCGGGGCACCTGGGTGGTACAGATTTTTAAGCGTTCGACTCTTGGTTTCAGCTCCGGTCATGATCTCAGGGTCCTGAGATCGAGCCCCGAGTTGGGTTCTGTGCTCAGTGTGTAGTCTGCTTGTGCCTCTCCCACTGATCCTTCCCCTGTTCTCTGTCTCTTTCACTCTAGAATAAATAAATAAAATCTTTAAAAAAAAAAAGTAACAAATCTACTTTTGTTTAACTTACAGGTGGTTAGAATTGTCACTTTAATTTTTTGAAAATCAGTGAGTGGAAAACATTTTAGGCTTTGAACAGGTGTATGGTGGGATGAGAGTCTTGGAAACCTTGGGAGGTGGTGAATGTATTTTGTACTTGGTAGAAAGAAAAATCACTGGGCCAGAGGGTGGACCGTGGTAGGCGGACTTTTTCTGGGGCCTCTTGGACTTCTAGTCCTCTCTCCTTGAGTGTAGGTGGATCTAGTGAATACCATGGCATATTGTTCACATGATTAGGTTACTGTCCAGTTGACAGGATTAATTTCAAAAGATTATCCTGGGTGGGCCTGACCTAATCAGATGAATCCTTAAAAGGGGGCAGGTTCTGGGGATTTCCTGAACCCAGACAGAGTCAAAGCAGTACAGATATTTTCTTACAGGCCTTGAAGAGACAAGCTGCTATGAGTTTCACAACAGGGTGAACTGAATTCTACCAACTTCTGAGAGCCTGGAAAAGGACCCCTAGTTCCAATTAAGAACAGAATCCAAACGACAGATAGACACAAGGTTATGGCCCTGTGACCCCTGAGCTGAGAGGCTGGCTGAGCCCTGCTGGGACTCCTGACCTATTGTTCGAAGCTGCTGCTTGTGGTAATTTGCGGTACAGAAATAGATAATGAAATCCACAGCATTTGAGGGGAGGAACAAGGGCAAGTGATGGGGGCAGGGGTTGTCTGGCTTTGTTTTGTTCCTTCTAAAGCAGTAATCACTTAGTGTTTTGCGTGGAGCTTGTATTTCTTCCCTCCTTTCTTCCTGTTCCTGTCCTTCCCTCCACAAATCTTCAAGTGTCTCCTCTGTTCCCTGTTTCTGTCGTGCTAGGTGACTCTAGTGCAACCACACACACTCCGAATCAGCGGAGTTGACAGGGTCCGACCTGGTGAGAGTCCCACTGTTGGTCAACCCAGTAGCCCAGAGCAACATGCATGACTCATTTGCCGATGAGTGGTTGGACCAGAGAGTGTCCAGAGTTCCTTTGTCCAGATGTTCATGATTCTACGAACGGCCCACATCTGTGTGCAAACTGGGAGAAAATGGTGTTGCGGCTTCTGGGGTGCTTGGAAGAAGGGCACACATGGCTGCCGTCAGCCATGTGCCTTGAGCTTGTGCCCACCTCCCTTGGAACAGGCTCACAGCGGTCCCAACTGCACCCACCCTCGCTCAAGAGCCTGGTGCAGCCACGAAGACTGGGCTTTCATTCCAGGCAGTTCCTTGATGTGGGTTTTCTTACCAGTAGTAAGGAAGGGATCTAGAAGAACAGAGGCTAGAAAGACGGGCAGGAATTCCATCTAAGGGCGATCCTTTCCTCTGACAGTTTCTTGGGAGGTTAGAGGTGGCCCCTGAGAATTCCAAAGACCCGTGATGGGCGTTACTCTTGTAGGTGTTGAGGTTTAAAAGACGAACGAGTGAGACCCTCAAGCAGCTTACAATCTAGTTGATTTTGTTTATTTGAGAGACAGAGAGCAGGAGTGGGAGGAAGTTGCAGAGGGAGAAACAGACTCCCACTGAGCCGGAAGCCGGATGTGGGACTCAAATTCAGGACCCCGAGATCATGACCTAAGCTGAAGGCAGCCTCTTAACCGGCTGAGCCACCCAGGCACCCCTTTCATTTTTTTTTTTTTTTAAGATTTTATTTATTTATTTATTTGTCAGAGAGAGAGAGGGAGTGAGCGTGAGTGCACAGCAGGCAGTGGTGGAGAGGGAAGCAGGCTTCCTGCCAAGCAAGGAGCCCGAGGTGGGACTCGATCCCAGGACCCTGGGATATGACCTGAGCCAAAGGCAGCAGCTTAACCGACTGAGCCACTCAGGCATTCCTCATGTTTGTTTTTAAATTAGGAAGTGGAAGGTAGGAAATGAAAAAAAGCTGAGGTGGTTATTTTCATAAATTGATTCTGAAAGATAGTTTTTCCTTTTAGGAACAGTTACGTGTGTGTGGAAAACTAAATCTCGTCTTTTTTACCTTTCCCTCTTTCTTTTCAGATTTCTCTAAAAAGTTCTTTTGTATTAAAAGTTTGAAAAATACAGGGACATAAGAATGAGAAGGTAATGTGTACTCATTATCCACAAACTCTCCTTCCTCGATTAAAAACAAGTTATCACTAAAAATACTTTACCCCTGCCCTTTCCTAGCTGCTCCCCAAAGAGAGAAATTGTCTTCTGACTACAGCTTTGAATTAGATCTGATCTTCGCTCCTTCACCCGCAGACACTTCGTTTCTAATAAGATGGCTCTTTCTGGAGTCTACTTACTACCTTCCCTTCATTCTGAAACATAAGAAGGCTCCTTCGGCAGCCATCTTCACAGGGATGCTTCTAGAATTAATGAGCTGAGAGAGATACCATTTTGAGCTTCTTTAGGAAAAAAAAATTAACGTACAGCCTCTTTCTCCAGCTTCACTATATTTTTAGAACAAGAGACTGTCTTATCATTCTCTTACACTTACACTCAACAGACACCACTCCAGGATTTACAGCGGGATAGAAACTGGGGCATCGTTCTAATTGAATAATGATAACAAGGAGAGATGCAGGGCCATTCTGAGACATGAAAGCAGGAAGAATAATTAACTGATAATGGAGAGGATAAAGCCAAACTGGCTCTTCACTTATCAAGCAGCAAGCATGTACGAAGCACAATAAAGTTATTTCTTACGTCAACATGCACTTGCTCATTTATTTTTGGCTTTGTAGCTACGTTTTAATTATTTCAGATGATGCTACAAAATTGCAGGAGCAAAGGTGTCCCAGTTCCACCTGTATTAGCTGCACAAACCTGAGCAAGTAATTTCCCGTTCTAAGCCTCGCTGTCCTCACGCACAGCATGGAGACAAGAGGGGACCCGTGTCATCAGGTGTTGCGAGCGTCCAGTAGAATAACTCAGACACAGTGCCTGGTTCCTAACAGGTGCCCCAAGCCTGGGGTGCTGCTGCTTCTCTGCTCAGTACTGGGGTCTCAGCCACTGTTTGGGATGACATCTGTGTGACTCCTGGAAAGCCAGGGAATGACTGCACGCCATCTCTGCAACTCTGGATTCTGAGGATGGGAGATGCTGGTCCCCAGAGGGGATGTACTCTTGCCAAGAGCCACCGCAAGGTTCCCAGTGAATTCTGAGCTGTGGCTGCAGCTTGGCAGTTTACGCAGCTCTTGTCGAAGACAGACAAGAAGAGGTGTCGTTGTCTCAGCATGGGTCACTGACCCTGAGCTTCCGGAGGAAGCAGGGCTGCTGTTGTGCTTTGGGGTAGAGAAGGACATGCAGGGAACCAAGAGAATCCACTTGGGTGCTTCTTGGGACTTTCATAGCCATGATTGCAAATGGACAGAAACAGCATCCTCAGCCTGAGAAGGACATATTCGGAGGTGACAGTCTGGTTCATAGCCCAAGCAAGCCGATGGGACCGGCAGGGATGAGAGCGAATGATGAGGGCAATCAAGAATGGATAGTGGAGGGGCACCTGGGTGGCTCAGTGGGTTAAGCCTCTGCCTTTGGCTCAGGTCATGATCTCAGGGTCCTGGGATCGAGCCCCGCATCGGGCTCTCTGCTCAGCAGGGAGCCTGCTTCCTCCTCTCTCTGCCTGCCTCTCTGCCTACCTGTGATCTCTGTCTGTCAAATAAATAAATAAAATCTTAAAAAAAAAAAAAGTCATGGATAGTGGAGGAGGCAGATGAGCAGTATGTGTTGCAGCCCTAAGGTCAACTCAGGGGAGGGGGAGCAATTCTTCCCCCTAACTAGCCACCCTCTTTCTAAGTTTCTCCTGAGGAAAGGAGACGTTTCCAGGGAAGCCCACTGGAAACTTGGAGGAGATGATCCCTGAATGTCATGGAGAAGTGAATCCAAATGGCACCCAGAATGGACTCTCATCACACAGAGAGGTACCGCCTATGTCTCCCTTCAAGGGAGGACTTGCCACCCACCTGTGGGGTGACCAGACGGCAGCCTCCAGTTGTCCTCCCATTTCAGGGTCTGCCTCAGCATTGGTGGTGCTACGGGGCTCCTGGCCGAGAGGATTTTCTGGATGGGCATCATGATTTGACTTCACTCTCTGCATAGTCCTGGTTCCTGTCCCTTCCGTTCACAGGCATCCATCCATTGTAAACATCTTGTACCCAAACTTTCTCATCATTTGCTTCCAGATAGTACCTGTTTTCTTCCATTTGGAGCCATGACACTGGCTGGTTCCATACACCACCTGCCCACCATGTTTGTTCTGTCCTTTCTAATCTTATCGAGTATGATTGTATTTTTTACTCTTAAAAATCATTGGGTATTTCCCCCTGTCTCTTAGTGATATTTGCAAGGCTCGTGCAAGGATTCATTTGTGTTATAAGTTAGAAATAGAAATCAATTCTCTGCCGCTGAAGGAAGAAAAAGGGAGAAAAATTTGAAAGACAATGGTAGAGCCCACAGAGTCCAAGAAAAAGATGATTCATCTGGATCCAGGGAAGGAGGAATCCCATGGGAGCTGTAAAGTGTCTAGGAGTAAGAGTTCAGAGGTCTCCTTCCCACAAGAGTACCACTATTAGCTTTCACCATTACGGTGTTCCACTCCAAGCTTCTCATGATCGACCAGCCTGTTTCTGCTTCATTGGGGGAATACAGGAGCATTGAGAGTTCCATGCCTGAGAAGGGGCCACTCCCACAGAAGGGAATGTCACTGAGGCAGCTATTCCAAGAAGCATTTATTACTTTTGGTGATAAATCAATGAATGAGGTGAATTTCAAAGACACACTTGGTTGTCAGAAACTTTATTAGCAGAGTTGAAAAAATACAGGAAGGCTGAGCTTGTGTTTTGGTGTTTCTTTTCTATCATAGCTCTAGTGGTCTCTCTCTTCCTTTCTTGAAGCTGACTTATAGTCCTCTGGCTCTTTTGATGCCTGGGGAGAGTGTCTTCCCTGTGACCCAGTGGCCACACATTGGGGAGAGCTGGGTTTTTCTTCCTTTGTCCCTGGGAGACCAGACTCTTTCAGGTCAATGAATGGAAAGTAGCTACAACCACAGTCATTCCCTCCTTAGCTCTGAAGAAATGATTCTAAAAATCTTGGACCCTCTGTATCCTGCTAACTGGTTTCCAGAGGTGGTTTCCATTCTGTTGTTTCAAGAGCAATTGCATTTCTGAGGATAAATTTATGAAACCAAAGCCAACTAGCCATGACATTGTTTCTCTTTTTGTGTTTGGTGGCTAGAAAGGTGAGGTCCATAATAATTTTCCAAGAGTAGAAGTTTATTCAGCTGTAACATCTACTAGCCTGAGCTCTTTTCCTTTCTGAGGGCTCCTTTTTCTCTTTGTTTCAATGTCCTTTTGTGCCTTTGAGCTACATGTCAAAACTGTGAGTTGGCCCCAGGTCCTTCTGGTAGCACACAGTATAAATGTCTTTAAATAAATAAAGATCAGATATCTTTTGTCTTCCTACTTCCAAAATAAAAAGTAGCCATAGTGGTTTAATTTAGAGAGAAGGAAATGGAAAGGTTTTGATGTGACCAGGTGTAGATAACTGCTGGGCATTCCACAGAATGACACCCGCATTTACAGAGAGCACACAGGCTCTTAGCACCAAGAAGGAAATTTCAGAACACACAGCCTCTGACAGAGTTCGCCACTGTGACAAAGAGCCGCCAGGTCCATCTGACACAAAGGGGACCCATGTCCTGCCCTCTCTTTTGTTAAAGCAGTTGAACAAGAAATATGTCTGTTAGAGTTTGCCTTTACTTCATTGTCTCTGAAAATTCTCTGAAGAAGGGATATTTTGGGGCTAATTATCCCTTTTGGCAGAAATTGGAGTCATATTTGATATGTAACTTTTCTGTGGTGAAAGCTTCTGTTTTTTTAGGGATATAATTTTCAAAGGCTATAACTTGCACTTCTCTTCCTTGGACTGTTAACATATTTGGATGGATAGCCAGTGTGAAGGAGGCCATTAGTTCTGGTTGTTTTGATGTGTGGAGGAAAGCTCCTCTCCCAGGGTCTTCCGGTTCGTTCCAGAATTTACAGTCCTGAGTAAAACTGTCCTGTAAACCACAAGTTGTGCAGCTGGGGGAGAAGGTTCTCAGCTCTCTACAAGAGTGAGCAGAGTGATGAGGACAGTCCTTCAAAGACCACTGAAGGTGTGAGTCATGGAAACAGAGCAGGAGGGGAGGGACCTCATAAAGACACAGTAGGGGGCAAGTGCTACGACTGATCTACGACACATTCAGATTCCCCTCACCATGGCTAATACTTGTGCAGTCTCGACAGTTTTCCTGGTTACCTGGTTCAGATTTTCATCCCTGAGGATCAGAGTCCTTGGTTACCATGCCTCATCAAGCCATGGTTGCTTTAATGGTCTCTTCACAGTTAAAACTGGGCATGAAAACACCAAGAGATTTCCTAGTGAATACTTGTGTTTTAAATATACTCCTCTCTGCCCCCATTATGTAGCAAGAACTCTACCACTGGTCAATTACTCCTGTGCTGATAAAATTTCTTGGCTTGCTGGTCTACCAGCATGAGCTAAAATGACCAGACAGAAGCCATGACTTTAGGTATAGAGGAACCTTATGGTGTCCCTGGGTAGAGGTGTTGCTCTTCTGTGAACAAGGTACCCTAAACCTTCAGTGGGACATTAGCAGTGGTGGTGAGTGGAGCCAATTCTATTTCTACCCCTTTGTGGCTAGACTCTCATATTCTACATACGTAGAACACAGATCCCTATAAGGACTACTGGCTCAGGGTATCTTGGCCCAGGGTAATATTACATGAGATTCCATTCTGGTAATTAGACATTGTAGTACCCTATTAATGTTGACCTGTGCCGCCGCAGGTTGGATATGCAGCAGTGACAGTGGCTAGATTGGCTTTGATGAGAGGGAGGTTTTGGTTTGGGGCCCATGCCTGGCCTCTGTCTGTCACACTGTGGCTATACTCTGCACTGACCCATTTTGCAAGCACTGGGATTGCCAAAGACTGAGGCTTGCTAACATTTACTGGAGGGGTCCTTCTGTCCAGCTGGTTGTTTTGTGGCCCTCCTGTGATGGACACTGTCTGGTGAGCAACAATGTGGAGCACAAAGAATTACTCACTTCACACCCACTCCCACGCACTTCTTCCATATGCCTCTTCTCCAGACACCCCGTCTCTGAGGTTGCAGCTTTACTCACTATAACCCCATGACAAACCAGCTAAGCATGTCTCCAGAAGGCAGGAACGGGTGCATATCCCTTCTTTCTCTCAATGAAATGGATGACCAGATGCCCCTCCTGAAGCCCCGCCCACTGGGAGGGCCTTCTCTCACTGCTGTGTTTCAGGCTCATCCTTGAATGAAAACATAGTCCAGCAGGAATCTTCGTTTCAGCTCATACCAGCGTATCAAGCTGACCATTCTGTAAACCAGCCCCAAGATTTTTCCACCTCTGACAACTGGTTGTAGAGAATTGGAGTAGGAGATCATAGATGTGAATTGAGGGGGAGGCACTGGGGCAACAGAGTGGGTAATGCTGGAGCCTGGCCCCTGACTCGTGTGGCTTAGTTGTGCCCAGTCCACGATGTTCCTCTTCCGCTATACAATGGATTGTAGCTGTGCTTAGATGACTTTATGACTGGGTTGGTCTGATAGCACCCAGCTCATGATGGGAAGCTGTAGTCACATGGTCACTTGATCTATGGTCAGAGCTCAGTCTCTAGAAGGACCCAGTACTCTACCAAGAGATGCTTTCAAATAGTCTTACTCCAGAATCCTAGGAGTTTGCACTGAAACTCCCTGTTGAAGCTTGCCCGATACCCAGGTCAGTGTCTATCTATTATGCTAGCACCATGGGATCTGCTCCATTCAAAACTGTTAGATTTCTGAGCATCCTGATCAACGAGTTGAACATGCTATCTTGTAATCTGAAGAGGTCTATTCAGAGCAGCCTTTCTTAGAGACAGAGGCTGTAAGATGTGATGCTTAGTCTTTAACTTGGAAGAGAGAGATCCTGGTATGTCCTAGACCACTGGACTCCCAAAACAACACCAATAGGTCTCTGGTAGGTCTCTGAATCTTTGTAGGGTTTTCCGACTACTCTCTGGGACCACATGTGTCTCATCAAGACATCCAGGGGACCTGCCACTTCCTGCCTGTCAGTCCAATTAACACAACGTCATCAACATCGTGGGCCAGTGTGATACTCTGTGGAACATCTAAACAATAAAGTTCTCATTAGAGAGTTTTATAGAGAACAGGAGTATTGACAATCCTGGGACATGATTAAATTTATATTGTTGTTATCCCCATTGAATGTGAACTGCTTCCAGCCCTCTTCCCTGATGGGTTATTGACAAGAATGAAATGATCAGATCTATAGCCACATTCTGTATAAGATGCTGTGTTGATCTGCTCTAGAAAGGATAAAACTGCCCAGCAACTATAATTAGGCCACTTCTTGATTTGGTTTGTGGTAGTCTACCGTCAACCACTATGAACCATCTCTTTGCTTCAGTGGCCAGACTATAGAATTAAGTGGGGATGTGATAAGGCTCCCCCACTAGTGCACTCACTTGAGAATGACACTAATCTCTGCCATTCCAGGCAAAAGATGGTGTTCCTTTTTATTTACAATCTTGGTGGGAGAGCTGTAGGTCCAGATTCAAGGACTTCTTCTTAGCTTTTCCTAATGATATCTCTGACTTCACAGGGCAAGGAGCTAATGTGAGGATACTGCTGTATGCAAAGTGTGTCTGTCCTTCATATTGCTGTGCCTTTGGGAACTGGGGAAGTATCCACTGTGGATGGCCCAGAGCCAGGACCCCACTCATCATCTGCCCTCTACAGACCTCCACTCTCTCATGGGAACTTGATAACTTCGGATTCCCCAGTGAGGGTCAGAGAAGATGCTATATCCAACAGGCAGGACTTGTTGGAGAAAACTGAGGAATGACCACTGCATAGTCCTTGACATTGCTGGTCTCCCTGTTTTCTGCACCTGCTCTTCCCCATGCTGGTAACCTACATGATGGCTCGTCTACCCTGGAAGCATTGCACTGGGAGCATTGGGAATTCTGCTTCTAACTCACTAGGGCTACATAATTTCTGTGTAATGAGGCCCATGTTTCCTCCCTTCGTAATTCTCCCCTTGGTGTGGCTAGTGAAAGGAAGAGGAGAGACCTATAGAATTAGGCGGAGAGCTCTGTCTGCAGCCCTGGGGATTAGGTTGCTCTGAGGGATGGGTTTTCCAGGATGGCTGAGAATTTGAGACTGTGTACTACCAAACCATCAAATAATTTAAAAACTTTTTTATTGGAATCTTTCTAAATTGCATTAGAAAATACCCAAGTTTATCTCCAAGGGACATCGTTCAGAGAAAACAAAGGGGTTGTTTCCTCTATAACCCATTTTACCAGCCCTGTTTTACATCATTTCCTTTAGGGTCTCTTTGGATTTAAGGGGCACTAATGAGCTGAAATTTCCAAGCAGAGCTTAACCTGAATGGTCATTTCTACCTGAGCAGTTAAAATCCAGGGCAGACCTGCTGAATCCTAATCTTTCCAGACCTCTGTTTCTATATCTTTTCCACCTTTATAAATATGCATTCTAAAGCTATAAAGGGCTATGAACAGAAAGTGATTTGAGAAGCAGAATGCTTATGAAGGGCAGGACAAAAAAGAGATAATTGTCTAACAAAGAAAGCATCTGGTTCATACTGAAAGTATGAAAGCCCAAACTGGATGTGTGTTTCTAGCCCCATAGAGCTTTTTTTTTTTTTTAAAGAAAAAGATTTCATTTATTTATTTATTTATTTAATTGTTTGTTTATTCATTTATGAGAGAGGGAGAAAGCATGAGTGGGAGGGGCAGAGGGAGAAAGAATCTGAAGCCGACTCCATGCCCAAGGCAGAGCCCGACATGGGGCTTGATCCCACAACCTGAAATCATGACCTGACCCGAAACCAAGAGCCAGACTCTTAACCAGCAGAGCCACCCAGCTGTTTCCCCAAAGAGCTTTTAATAAGCAAATGCCCTTGTCCTGGATTTCTACTTAATCTAAGCAAAGCAACTTCAGGATAAGTCCTGTTTTTAGAGAGATTTGAGTCATTATTTATTATAGATCAAAGAAAAGGAATATTTTCAAATCGGGGTGGTTGATCTATAAAATGAGCTGAATTGATTAATTGATACATTCAGTAATTTATTTGACAAATGTGTATTAAGGAACTGACAATGTCCCCAATTCTAGAAGGCATAGGGTCTCACTAGATCAGATAGAAAGACCTCTTCCTCAGGGAACATTTTCTAGGGGTGAATTCAGATGAGACAACACTGGCAATGCCAGCCAATGAGTGTGGTGCCGGTGTCTAAGGGGGTAATGGGAGAACAGAGCAAGGGTCCAGGCCTGGGAAAGGTTGGACTCAGCTGCTCAGATCATAGATGTTGGGGGGTAAACTAGGGATAAGAAAATGCCATTTTACTAACTTAGGTGTTCCGTTAATCTCTAAACTCTCTGTCACCAGTCTGGCTATGTCCTCTGGGGACATGTGTGGAAAGTGAAGATCTGGTATTATAAGAAAAGAGACCAAAGCAGATGTTTTTCTGGTACTTTTCATTGGAAGGTGAAATGATTTGGGCACTAAACCAGCTGGTGGCTAAAAGCAAGATGCTGGTATTATGCGTCTCCTCCAAAAGAGCTCAAAGCTGTTAAAATTTTTTTTCTAATTCACCTTCAAGGTGTTCTCTAATTTGGGGCCAATCTGTCCTCCCTTCCTGATTTCCTCTCTCCTTGTTGCCTTTTTCTCCTGGACTTGGCCCTCTTTATAGCTTTATATGAAAACTTCCTGTGACTTTACATTCTAGTGTCTTCAGAAATATCTTTAAAAAAAAAAAACCAAAGATTTATTTATGCCTTCATTTAGAGAGAGTACATGAGCGGGGTAGAGGAGGGGCAGAGGGAGAGGAGAGAGAGAATCTCAAGCGATGCCTTACTGAGAACAGAGCCCGATGTGGGGCTTGATCTCAGAATCCTCAGATCGTGACCCGAGTCAAAATCAGGAGTCGGGTGCTCAACTGACCCGGCCACCCAGGTGCTCCCACAAATACCCTGAGTGCCACATTCAACTCCATTCTGCACGTGTTCATTCTGTGTTAAGGTTCCTTGCTACTGGCCCTCCTTCTGGTCACGTTATCTGTTGCCCTGCCCAGTCCTTCTGGATTAATGTTTTATGGAGTCTCGCTGGGATTCCGCCTCCAGAGACTGTCTCCGTCCTTCTCTTGGCTGCACTGTCCACAGCCCTCAGCTTCGCCCCCTCCCAAGTCTCCCCGCTCTGAGAACATGGCACGAGCTCAGATTCAACAAAGGTGTTTGGGCGACACATGAACTGGGGAGAGCTGTAGAAATGTCACAGAGTCATATGGGACCTCAAAGGTCTTCTAGTTTAAATCTACAGTTTGAAGAGAAAAAAGTGCCTCCAGCTGGGAGTGTGCAATCCGCCATAGCTTGTTGGTGGCAGATGGAACATCACACCTAGAGTTTCTGACTCCCAAGCTCAGTGCTCGTTGTGTTTCTCCATGTGGCCCTGGGGCCTGAAGAATTTTTAAAAAGCAGTTTGCAAAATTGTTAATCAGATAACATGTAATGTAATACGGACGGATTTCTGTTTAATTCTTGGAGCCTAAAGCTTTGGGATTTTTAAGCCATTGAAACCAAGTGCAATATTTAAAATTAACCATTTTTTCTGCTGAAGATGTTTCCTTAGGGAAGAATATTGGGAGTGCTAGTGGAGCTCACCTGAAATTGCTTCTGGTAATGTCAGCTATTGCTTCTTAAGCCCCAGAAGGTGGATTAATAGATCTTGAATGGCTTGACATTAACAATTTTCTGTGACCCACTTTTATATAAAAGATCATGTTCAAGGGTGAAGAAAGAAACAGACAGATATCTACATGAAGAAATATCTATTCATGGAAAAAGGAGAAAAGGGGTTCTTCTTTCCAAAATATATTAAGGGGATTGCAAAACACAATGAGAGGCTGTGTAGTATGATAAAGAAGAAAGCGGAATATAAATGAAAGTCAGCTGAAAGGCATTTAGTGCTTTTCTTGTCTTTGTTTTTTCCCCTTGGTAGTTTGACTTGAAGTCACAGTCCAGGGGTCTAAGTTATCTTTACTCAGATGTAAAAGGATGACTCCAAGAGTGATTGTGTGTGTGTGTGTGTGTGTGTGTGTGTGTGTGTGTGTGTGTATGACTGAGGATTGGAGTGAGATTTTATTTTCAGGAATCTTCTTTGAAAATAATTTTAATAACCTTCAGACAATTATGATGTTAAATTCCGGCCAACAAATCATTGTGTGCCAGAACCATTGTGTGCCATTATGAACATAACCACACCCAAAAGCATTATTATTTTTTTTTGAAGAAGTAAAATTGTCACTGTTTATTGTTGCCATGATACTATATGTAGAAAACCGTGAAGTCTCTAGCCTGTTTTTTAAATATTTTATTTTATTTTATTTTATTTTCAGTGTTCCAAGATTCATTGTTTATGTACCACACCCAGTGCTCCACGCAATCCATGCCCTCCATTATACCCCCCACCAGGCTTACCCAACCCCCTACCCTCTCCCCCTCCAAAACCCTCAGTTTGTTTCTCAGAGTCCACAGCCTCTCATGATTTGTCTCCCCCTCTGATTTCCCCAACTCACTTCTTCTCTCCATCTCCCAATGTCCTCTGTGTTATTCCTTATTCTCCACAAGTAAGTGAAACCATATGATAATTGACTCTCTCTGCTTGACTTATTTCACTCAACATAATCTCCTCCAGTCCCGTCCATGTTGCTACAAAAGTTGGGTATTCATCCTTTCTGATGGAGGCATAATACTCCATGGTATATATATGGACCACATCTTCTTTATCCATTTGTCTGTTGAAGGACATCTGGTTCTTTCCACAGTTTGGCCACTGCGGCCATTGCTGCTATGAACTTTGGGGTACAGATGGCCCTTCTGCCCATTTTTTGACATGATTATCTGTTTTGTGTGTGTTGAGTTTGAGGAGTTCTTTATAGATCTTGGATATCAGCCCTTTGTCTGTAGTGTCATTTGTGAATATCTCCCGTTCTGTGGGTTGCCTCTTTGTTTTGTTGACTATATCCTTTGCTGTCCAGAAGCTTTTGAATCTTGATAAAGTCCCAGAAGTTCATTTTAACTTTTGTTTTCTTTGCTTTTGGAGGCGTATCTTGAAAGAAGTTGCTGTGGCTGACATGCAAGAGATTACTGCCTATGTTCTCATCTAGGGTTTTGGTAGATTCCTGCCTCACATTGAAGTCTTTTACCCATTTTGAGTTTATCTTTGTGTGTGATAGAATACAATGACCATTGTCATTTTCATTCCTCTATACATAGTTGTCCAATTTTCCCAACACCATTTCTTGAAGACTTTTTCCACTATATATTTTTTCCTGCTTTGTCGAAAATTATTTGACCATAGAGTTGAGGGTCCATATCTGGGCTCTCTACTCTGTTCCACTGGTCTATGTGTCTCTTTTGTGCCAGTATCATGCTGTCTTGGTGATCGCAGATTTGTAATTAAGCTTGAAATCAGGCAACATGAGGCCCCGAGTTTTGTTTTTCTTTTTCAACATTTCCTTAGCAATTTGGGGTCTCTTCTGGTTCCATACAAATTTTAGGATTATTTGTTCCATCTCTTTGAAAAATGCAGGTGGAATTTTGATTGGGTTGGCATTGAAAGTATAGATTATTCTGGGCAGTATATACATTTTAACAGTGTTTCTTCTTCTGACCCATGAGCGTGGAATACTCTTCCATATTTTTGTGTCTTCTTCAATTTCTTTCATGAGTGTTCTGTAGTTCCTCAAGTACAGATCCTTTACTTCCTTGGTTAGGTTTATTCCAAGGTATCTTATGGTTCTTGGTGCTATAGTAAATGGAATCAATTCTTTAGTTTCCCTTTCTATATTTTCATTGTTAGTGTATAAGAAAGCAACTGATTTCTCTACATTGATTTTGTATCCTGCCACATTACTGAATTGCTGTATGAGTTCTAATAGTTTGGGGGTGGAGTCTTTTGGGTTTTCCCTATAAAGTATCCTGTCGTCTGTGAAGGGAGAGAGTTTGACTTCTTCTTTGCCAATTTGAATACCTTTTATTTCTTTTTGTTGTCTGACTACTATTGCTAGGACTTCTAGTACTATGTTGAATAACCGTGGCGAGAGTGGACATCCTTGTCATGTTCCTGATCTCAGAAGGAAGGCTGTCAGCTTCAGGATGATATTTGCTGTGGGTTTTTCATAGAAAGATTTTATGAAGTTGAGGACTGTTCCATCTATCACTGTACTTTGAATCATTTTAATCAGGAATGGATGCTGTACCTTGTCAAATGCTTTTTCTGCAACAGTTGAGAGGACCATGTGGTTCTTCATTCTTCTCTTATTGATTTGTTCTATCACATTGATTGATTTGCGAATGTTGAACCACACTTGCATCCAATGGATAAGTCCCACCTGGTCATGATGGAAAATATTTTTAATGTACTGTTGGATCCTATTAGCTAGGATCTTGTTGAGAATCTTGCCATCCATATTCATCAGGGATATTGGTCTGAAATTCTACCCCCCCAAATTTATTTACTTATTTGACAGAGATTGCAAGTAGGCAGATAGGCGGGGAGGAGTGTGGAGGTGAGCAGGCTCCCCGCCGAGCAGAGAGCCACATGCAGGACTCAATCCCAGGACCCTGGGATCATGACCTGAGCTGAAGGCAGAGGCTTTAACCCACTGAGCCACCCAGGTGCCCCTAAAATTCTCCTTTTTGATGGGGTGTTTGCCTGGCTTGGGGATCAGGGTAAAGCTGGCTTCATAAAAAGAGTATGAAAGTTTTCCTTCTGCTTCAATTGAAACAGCTTCAGGAGAATAGGTTTCTTCTTTGAATGTTTGGTAGAATTATCCAGAGAATCCATCAGGTCCTAGGCTCTTGTTTTTGGGGAGGTTTTTGATCACTGCTTCAATCTTGTTACTAGTATTTGGTCTATTCAGGTTGTTGACTTCTTCCCAATTCAGTTTTGGAAGTTTATATGTTTCCAGGAATGTATCCGTTTTGTCTAGGTTGCTTAACTTATTGGCATGTAACTGTTGGTAATAATTTCTGATGGTTGTTTCTATTTCCTTGGTCTTAGTCATGATCTCTCCCTTTTCATTCCTAACTTTATTAATTGGGTCCTCTTTCTTTTCTTTTGGATTAGTTTGGCCAATGGTTTATCTACTCTATTGAGTCTTTCAAAAACCCAGCTTCTAGTTTCATTGATGTGTTCTACTGTATCTCTAGTTTCTATCTCATTGATCTCTGTTCTAATCTTGATTATTTCCCTTCTTGTGTGTGGGGTTGGCTTAGTTTGTTATTGATTCTCCAGTTCTTTAAGGTGTAAAGAGAGCTGGTATATTCTGGATTTTTAAATTTTTTTGAGAGAGGCTTGGATGGCTATGTATTTCTCCCCTTAGGCTCGCCTTTGCCATATCACATAGGTTTTGGATCAGAATGACTTCATTCTCATTGGTTTTCATGAATTGTTTAAGTTCTTCTTTGATTTCCTGGTTGATCCAAACATTCTTGAGTAGGATGGTCTTTAGCTTCCAAGTGTTTGCATTCCTTCCGAATTTTATCTGATGGTTCCAGTTTCAAAACGTTGTGGTCAGAGAATATGCAGGGAATAATCTCAGTCTTTTGGTATCGGTTGAGCCATGATTTGTGACCCAGTATGTGGTCTATTCTGGAGAAAGTTCCATGTGTGCTTGAGAAGAATGAGTATTCTGTTGTTTTAGGGTGGAATGTTCTGTATATATCCATGAGGTCTGTCTGGTCCAATGTATCACTCAATGCTCTTGTTTCTTTATTGATTTTCTGCTTGGATGATCTGTCTATTACTGAGAGTGGCATGTTAAGATCCCCTACTATTAATGTATTCATATCAATATGACTCTTTATCTTAACAGTTGTCTTATGTAGTTGGCTGCTCCTGTATTGGGAGTATAAATATTTAAATTGTTAGAACTTCCTGGTGGATAGACCCTTTAAGAATGATGTAGTTGTGCTTCTTTATCTCTGACTACAGTCTTTAGTTTAAAATCTAATTTACCTAATACAAGAATTGCTACCCCAGCTTTCTTTGGAGCCCCATTGGCATGAAAGATGCTTCTCCATCCCTTCATTTTCAGTCTGGATGTATACTTAGGTTCCAAATGGGTCTCTTGTAGACAACATATGGATAGGTCCTGTCATTTTATCCAATCTGCAACCCTGTGCCATTTTAAGGGAATATTTAGGCCATTTACATTGAGAGTGATTATTGAAAGATACGTTTTTAGTGACATCATGTTGCCTGTGAAGTCCTTGTTTCTATAGATTGTCTCTGTAAATTTCTGTTCTATGATACTCTTGGGTTCTTTCTTCCTTAACAGAATCCCCCTTAATATTTCTTGTAGTGCCGGCTTGGTGGTCACATTCTCTTTTAAACCTTGCTGGCCTTGGAAGCTCTTTAACTCTCCATCCATTTTGAATGTCAGCCTTGCTGGATAAAGTATTCTTGGCTGCATGTTCTTCTCATGTAGTTCCCTGAATATGTCTTGCCGGTCCTTTCTGGCTTGCCAGGTTTCTGTGGACAGGTCTGACGTTGTTCTGACGGACCTTCCTCTGTACCTAAGGAGTATTTTCCCCCTACCTGCTCTCAAAAGCTCTTGTCTAAAATTATGATTCGTCAGTTTCACAATCAAGTGCCTCGAGGTGTTTCTAGGTTTGTTGATCTTGGGGGGTGTTCTTTCTACCTCGAGGATAAGAGCACTGGTTCCATTCCCCAGACTGGGAAAATTTTCATCAAGAATTTGTTCAACTATATCTTCTGGTCTTCTTCCTTTCTCCTCCCCCTCAGGGATCCCAATAATTCTGATGTTGGAACATTTCATGGAGTCATTTCCCTAATTCTGTTTTCATGGCTTCTAAGCTGTTTGTTCCAGGCCTCCTCCTGATTCTTTTTCTCTATCAGTTTGTCCTCTAGATCATGAATTTAATCTTCTGCCCAAGTTACCATAGTTGTTAGAGTACTTAGATTAGATTGGATCTCATTGGTAGCATTTTTAAATTCTTCCTGGGCGGAAATTTTTAATTTCTTCCTGGGCGGCTTTCACTTTTGCCCTTAGAGAGACCACGTTGTCACTAATGGTTTTCTCCAACCTAGCTATTGCCTGGATAATTGTTACCCTGAATTCCCTTTCCAACATACTGCTTATGTCCATATCCAATGGAGAGGGCACAGTCTCTGAAGTTTTCCTCTGTTGGATGTTCCTCCTCCTAGTCATTTTGCTGAGAGGTGGTTGAAGGGATGTGTAGCTGAATATATCAACCACAGTCCAGGCAAAGTGCACCCCGGAAAGCTTCTAAGCAATCAGAATTCAGCACCAAAAAGAAAGAAAAAAGAAAAAAGAGAGAGACAGGAAAAAGAGAGAGAGAGAGAGAGAGAGAGAAGACCCAGCCAGAATGGGCCCCAAAGGTAAGATTTATAAGGTATACAAACAAAAATGGACAAATAAAAAGACTGACAAAAGTAAATGACAAGGAAAAAAAAGAACCCAGCCAAAATGAACCCCAAGAATAAGACTTAGATAATGCCAGAACAAAACCAAATACACAGAAACACTGACAGAAGAAAAATATGGGAGGGTGGTTATAAATTCTCAATGTGGGTGAGGAAGTTTATTTTGATTCTTCCTGGGTGTATATTGATATCTTTGTTAAAGGACTTTACTCTTCAGAGATAAAGGGAGATTAAAACTGGTTTACATCTAGGGGGGTAGTATTGATTAGGGAAAGAGGATTACCTTGAAGCTTGTATCTGTATCGATATCTGTATTTAAAAAATAGAAAAGAAAAAGAAAAACACAGGTATATGTATGAATAAAGTTCAAGTTAAAAGGCTATTATGGAATATGTTGTATTAAACCTCTCATTGTAATGGTAAGTAGGTTTTAAAAAATTAAAAAGAACAAGACTAATGAGAAAGAATTAAAAACAAAAGTTGTATCTATGAAATATACAGGTTTTAGGGCAATACCGGGAAATTAATATCTTGTTTTCCCCTGATATTTGGGTTTTACAGTTTTATGGGGACCTTGTGGTGGTTGTCCTCTCATTCTCTAGGCTGGCTTTCTGGGGGAGGGGCCAGCCGCGCTGTTTTTCAGGCAGTCTTGCTTGGTTTGAGTCCTCCTGCCCCTATCAAGGGGCTGGGCTCTGTGGAAACTGGATTTTCAGGCTATTGTTCTCTGGAGGTTTTTATCTTTGGTGGCTTCTTGTGGCTCTTTATAGGTTTGGTGCAAAGCAAACTGCACCCAGACCTCCGCCTCAGAGAGAAGCCTCAGTCTGCTCCCCTCTGGGTGGTGCAGAACATACAGACTCCACTCTGCGAAGTCTGCTGAACTGTGCAACCTCCCGCAGACGGAGCCCATCTCAGCCATCATCTCTGGGGTCGCCCAGAGCGCCCACTTGTCTCTGTGCCCCTGTGCTACTAAAACTGCAAGTGATATTAGTCCAGGGAGCCCGCTTCCAGTGGCTGCCTTTGCCAGCACTGCTGTCTGGGGTCCAGACCTCAGGTTGCCAGTGTGGGATCACAACTCAGCCGCTCCTAGAGACCGCCGGCTAGCACCCATGTGTTTTCTCAGGCGCTGGCGGGGAGTGGGTCAGACCCTGGTCATGCAGTGCACAAAAGTTCTAGGGAGCACAGGTTGGTGCCATCGCCACACTCCCTCATGTGGGGGCAGGAATGTGCCCAGCCTAGCTGTGATGCAAGCTACGCAACCCTGGGGGACTCTGCTGCATTCTCTCTAGCTCAGGTGGTCGCTGGTGGTAACCGTCCTGGGACCATGGGCTTAGGCCCGTGTCCATGACCACCCAGTTCCGCCAGTTACCCCTTAAGATTTTTTGCTCTTTTTGAACACTTTTAACCAGACTCCCAAGTTAATGCTGGTCTCCAATCACAGGGCACTTTTGTATTGAGGTATTACTTTCTAATAGGTCGCCTCTGGTGGCTCCCTTCTGGTGGCTCCCTTCCACTTCTGTTTATCCTCCGATATTAGTCCTATCATTCCCACTCTGCTTTACCTCTCCACTGATGTCTTCTGTCCCCATAGAGATCCAGAAGTGTTTAATCCTACATCTCATGTTGATTTCATGGGTGTTCAGAGTGTTCTGGTAGATAATTAGCTCACTTTGGGGAACTGGTTGAAACAGGTTTCCTACTTCTCTGCCACCTTCCCCCTCTTCCCCAAGAACATTATTAAATCATGGGATTGAAACCAAAAAGAGCCAAGATAGTAACCAGAAAAATCACGGTGATTGCAAAGATGTGGGTTTTCTAACATTTAGTTGCTTTCCTCTGTATAATATATTCCCTTGGCGTCTTTGTGATTACCATTAACTAATAACAAATCACCAATTTAGATTCAGATCCAAGAATATAGGAAATGAAAGTAACTAAAAATTATGTTTCCAAGCAATGCAATGATAATGGAAGTGAAACATTATGGGTTCAGAGTGTACAACAATATTATTTCTTATTTTCTTCTGATTTATGATTTTTCTAAACCTGTGGGATGAACTAAAATATAACAACCTCATATCTTTACTCCAGGGTAATTTCTAATAATCCTTGCTTATCAGGAACTTAAAAACGGAGCTTCCATTTGTCTATGGATTTTTCCAAATTCTGACGGCAGATAGCGGTATAAATAATTTCTGATACTCAGTTCAGCACTCAGTGAAATCTGCCATATAGCCTTCTTTCAAAAGCAATTATGCTTTTGTCAAATTTATAGGATGTTTCATACATGAATGATGAAATGACCCAACTTTTACCTTATAGAAAAATTATCTCTGATCACTAGGAAGGGCTCCCCTAAAAAGTTGCATTGACAAGATGCCACTGGCTTATGTGAGATTAGAAGAGAAGAATAAAAATCAGAGTCTGTTCTGTATGTCAGATAAGATGCTGGTTTGAAATGATTGAAATCCTTCCTGGAAAATTGTCTTAATCAGCAATCAATATTTTTCCATTTGACTGAAAGCAGCTGAAGAAATTCATGGACTTATAAAAGAGTAGAGCAAGAAAGGACCTTGAAAATAATCGTAAACATTTTCCTTTTTATAAATCAGGAACCTTACAGATCAAGGTTAAATATCTTGTCTTGAATCTCAAAACTAAGAAGTAGCTGGGACAATAAATTAACTCTCTTACCTGCCAGACTAATTAAAATGGGATAATCTATCTCCACACGAACTTCAGCAAAATCCACTCCTTCATTTACACATGGCTTGATCAATCTAAGCCTGGGTTTATGGACAGGCAAAAACTCAAAAGGTCAAATTTTTCTGACTTGATTTATCCTTGTTTTAGGCAAGTTGACTGTAGAAATGCATCAAGAAAAGACAAAAACAGAAAGGTGACAGAGTGTAATTTTAGCATAGGGGTGGGGAGATTGGATGAATAAACTTTAGGTTTATATTTAACACTGGATATCATCTTGGGTGACAGCTTTTCTCAAAATTTTAGCTCCGGACAGCACTCCTATTCAAATGTAGGATTTCAGAAAAGGACTAACCTGAATTGGAACTTTCTCTATATGGGAAAGAAGGATTCTTTCCAGCTCTTACAAGTCTTGGTATTTAAGCAAGAATGTGAACTAACACAGTTTTGCAATGTTTTTAACAGCACAGATTGAAACAAAAGGAATTCTCTGCTTAATCCAGAGTGAATGAAAACATTTAATTAGCCAGAACACTCTAGCATCTGGATGAGTTAGATTTTTAGTAGAAGAGAGGTGCCGAATTGGATTTACACTGAACTGGATTTGCATTTGGATTGCATTTGGATGCACAGTGGGATTCAACGCAGGATGGGTTGTGTCCTGAATTTGGGACTGGAAAACCACCCATCAGGTGTTGAATGTCAGAAAAGTCTTTATCATTGAGGAAGATTCCAAAGGGCATAAAAGAAAGGAAACTAGCTGATATCAGGCTCTTTAGCGAATCCACTGAGGAACCGAGCATAGTGCTGTGTGTGCCACTAGCTAATAGGAAAAATTCGGTGAACTAGTTCATTTGTCTGCAAGGAATGAAGCAATCTACTGGACATTTTCCCTGTTTGGTTTAAATTAATCAGTGTGTCGGTGTTGGATATGTACAGCATAGCTTCAGGTACAATAGAGCTTGTATCTCACAGTTGTGTTTGGGCTTCTCTCTGTTGCTCATGCAGAGCTTCTGTATCCCTAAGTTCTCTATGAGGAGGAACTCTCTAACCTTATCCCTCAGCCTATGGAAAAAAAGTAATGATTGCCTCCTTGCTGCATTATCAAAGGATCTTAGGCCAACATCATTTTTCTTTAAAGGTTTTAATTAAATAATACCAAACCTTGAATTTTATGCTTTTTATTAAAAATTTTGACTAATTTAAACATTAGGTATTTTATAAAAGATACAGAGTCTATAAAGTTTGTTGTTAACTTGGATATGAAGTTAAGGAGAATAATTGCTTTTGAGCATAGAACTACAGCATTTGGGCTCTTTCTGCTCCTAGAAAAGTACTGAGCCTGAAAAATCAAGAGTAGGCATATAGATCTCACATGTCATCATGTGCTCCAAAGCCCTGGTTGCCCGAATAAATTTGTCCTTCAATCTCCCACCCTTCTTTCTGATCTGCAGTAGGGCGACAAAAGATAAATTTCACAACTCTTTTGTCTCCTAGATATTTGTTGGCCCTGTGTTTGATTCTCCATTCTGAAAGTTAAGGCCGGTCCCTCTCCTATAGACTCACAGTGGATGATCTCTAGGATGGCATTTGGGCTAAGTTTTATGGACTGGTACCAAGCCTACAGAGTCAGATCTCACCCCTGTGGGTGCCAGGCAGCCCAGGGCAACAAGCATGGAGGGAAAAGTGGGCACTGGGTCACCACCTCAGCCTCTGGGATTGTCTTACTGATTCTTGGAGTTTCATTCATGTGCTCTGGAGTTTAATTCCAGGGGAAGAGCCCCCAGTTCTTTCCAGCTCCAAGTAGGGAGTTTATGACAAGACAGTGCATGTGCATGATCTCTGCAGCACAGTCCCTGTTAGAGCCAGTATCTGAAGTCCCATTCTCATTGCCAGCTTCTGAGAAAACTTTATTGCAGAAACCAGCTACTTTTTTTTTTTCTATCTCATTAGAACTGCAGGGGAAAATTAGTTTTCCCCAAGATTTTTATTGCAAAAAAGTAATGAGAGTCCTTTACACCATACCAGGATTACAGTAAATACTTTTGAATACTTTTAATAAGCAGTAAGGCCAGTTGGGTTAGGGAAGAAAACTTGGTCAGCATTAATAAAGCTATTAAAAATGCTTCTTTCCAAGTACCACAGAATAGCAGTAATAATAATAGTGGCACAAATCTCATCTGTGGAGATGAGCTGGTGTTTACAGTCATGGCCTGAGTAACAGCTTCTCATCTGTAACACCTTCTCTCTTCCATTTTGTGTAGAAATGATATGGGGTTAGAAGTAAATCTACACACATATAAGTAATTAATCTACAACAAAGGGGGCAGGAATATATAATGGGGAAAGTACAGTAAATAACTGGTGTTTAGAAAACTGGACAGCCACATTCAGAAGAGTGAGACTAGACTGCTATCTTACACCATACAACATTTGCTAAAAAGGGATCAAAGTCTTGAATGTACAAGCTGAAACCATAAACCTCCTAGAAGAAAACACAGGTAATAAGCACCTTGACATTTGTTTGGTCATAATTTTTTTGGATCTGACCCTAAAAGGAAAGTCCACAAAATAAAAAATAAAGAAGTAGGACTACATCAAAAAAAAAAAAAAAAAAAAAAAAAAACGCCACACAAACAAACAAACAAAAACCCAAATGAGAAGACAACCTGGTGAATGGGAGAAAATGTTTGCAAGTCACATAGCAGATAAGGGTTTAATATCTAAAATATGTAAAGTAGTCATACAAGCCAATAGCAAAACAACAACAAACCCACAAAAAAATCTGATTGAAAAATGAGCAGAAAATATGAACAGACTTTTTTTTTTAAGAGGGAGAGAGTAGAGGGGAGGGAGGAAGGAGGAGCAAAGGGAGAGGGAGAGCGAGACTCTTAAATAGACTCCATACCCAGGGCAGAACCTGATATGGGGCTCGATCTCACAACCCTGAGATCACGACCTGATCCCAAATCAAGAGTCAGATGCTTAACTGAGTGAGCCACCCAGGTGCTTCTGAACAGAGATTTCTCCAAAGAAGACATCCAGATGGGCAAAAGACACATGAAAACATACTCAACTTTGCTCATCATCAAGGAAATGAAAATCCAAACAACACTGAGTTTTCACCTTATACGTGTCACAATGACTAAAATCAAAAACACAAGAAACAACAGGTGTTGGTGAGGATGCAGAGAAAAAGGAACCCTCATGCACTGTTGATGGAAATGCAAGCTGATATAGCCACTCTGGAGAATAGAGTGGGGCGGGGGGTCCTTAAAATGTTAAAAGTAGAACTACCCTACAACCCAGCAATCATGCTATTGGGTATTTACCCAAAAAATACAAAAACACTAATTCAAAGGGATATATGCACCCCAATGTTTACAGGAGCATTATTTACAATAGCCAAACTACAGAAGGAGCTCAAGAGCACATCAGTAGATGAATGGATAAAGAAGATGCGAGCTATATAGAAAGAGAGGGACAGAAAGCATATTGGAGCAAATTATAGCAGAGAATTTCCCTAATTTGGTGAACAGAAAAGCATCAAAATCCAGGAGGCACAGGGAAGCCTCCTCAAAAATATGTAAAAATAGGTCAACACCCCTTCATCTAATAGTAAAACTTAAAAGTCTCAGTGACAAAGAGAAAATCCTGAAGTCCTGCAGCTCAGGACAAGAGGTCTCTAGCCTACAACAGTAGAAATATTAGATTAGCAGCAGACCTATCCACAGGGACCTGGAAGGCCAGAAAGGAGTGGCAAGATATATTCAGAGCACTAAAAGAGAAAAATATGCAGCCGATAATACTATGTTCAACTAGGCTGTCATTGAAAATAGAAGGAGAAATAAAAAGCTTCCAGGACAAACAAAAATGAAAAAATTTGCAAGCACCAAACCAGCCCTTAGGAAATTCTGAAAGGTGTCCTCTAAGCAAGGAGAGAGCCTAAATGTATTAGACCAGAAAGGAACAGAGACAATACATAGTAACAGTCACCTTACAGGCAATACAATGGCACCAAATTCATATCTTTTAATAGTTACCCTGAATGTAAATGGGTTAAATGCCCCAATCAAAAAGACACAGGGTATTAGAATGGATTAAAAAAAATACCCATTGATATGCTCTATGCAAGAAACTCCTTTTAGACACAAAGGCACCTCCAGATTTAAAGTGAGGGGGTGGAAATTGACCATGCTAATGGATATCAAAAGAAAGCTGAGGTGGCAATCATTATATCAGATCAATTAGATTTTAAGCCAAAGACTATAATAAGAGATGAGGAAGGACATTATATCACATTCAAAGTGTCTGTCCAACAAGATCTAACAATTTGAAATATCTATGCCCCTAACATGGAAGCAGCCAATTATATAAACCAATTCATAACAAAATCAAAGAAACACATAGACAATAATACAGTAATAGTAGGGGACTTTAACACTCCCCTCACTGAAGTGGACAGATCACCTAAGCAAAAGATCCACAAGGAAATAAAGGCTTTAAATGACACATAGATGGACATCACAGATATTTTCAGAACATCCCATCCCAAAGCAACAGAATACACATTCCTGTCTAGTGTGTGTGGAATATTCTCCAGAATAGAGCACACCCTAGGTCACAAATCAAGTCTCAGCTGGTACCAAAAGATTGGGATCATTCCCTGCATATTTTCAGACCACAATGCTTTTAAACTAGAACCCAACCACAAGAGGAAAATTGGAAAGAACTCAAATACATGGAGACTAAAGAGCATCCTACCAAAGAATGAATGGGTCAACCAGGTAATTAAAGAACTAAAAAAATTTCATGGAAACAAATAAAAATAAAAACACAACTGTTCAAAATCTTTGGGATACAGCAAAGGCGGTCCTGAGAGGAAAGTATACAGCAATACAAGACTTTCTGAAGAAACAAGAAAGGTCTCAAGTACACAACCTCACCTTACACCTAAAAGAGTTGGAGAAAAAGCAGCAAAGAAAGCCTAAACCCAGCAGGAGAAGAGAAATTACAAAGATCAGAGCAGAAATAAATGAAATAGGAACCAAAAAGATCAGAAGAACAGGTCAACGAAACTAGGAGCTGCTTCTTTGAAAGAATTAGTAAGATTGATAAATCCCTGGCCAGACTTATCAAAAAGAAAAGTGAAAAGACCCAAATTAATAAAATCATGAGTTAAAGAGGAGAAATCACCATCAACACCAAAGAAATACAAACAATTATAAGAACATATTATGAGCAAATATACACCAGCAAATTTGACAATCTGGAAGAAATGGATGCATTCCTAGGGACATATAAAGTATGAAAACTGAACCAGAAAGAAATAGGAAACCTGAACAGACCCATAACCAGTAAGGAGATTGAAGCAGTCATCAAAAATCTTTCAACAAGAGTCCAGGGCCAGAGACCTTCCCAGGGGAATTCTACCAAATATTTAAAGAAGAATGAATACCTACTCTGAAACTTTTCCAAAAAATAGAAATGGAAGGAAAACTTTCAAACACATTTTATGAGGCCAGCATTACTCTGATCCCAAAAACAGACAACGACCCCATCAAAAAGGAGAATTACAGACCAATATCCTTGATGAACATGGATGAAAAATTCTCACCAAAATAGTATCCAGTAGGATCCAACAGTACATTAAAAGGATTATTCACCATGACCAAGTGGGATTTATTCCTGGGCTGCAAGGTTAGTTCGACATCCACAAATCAATCAATTTGTGATATAATACATTAGTAAAGAAAGAACAAGAAACATACGATGCTCTAAATAGATGCTGAAAAAGCATTTGGCAAAGTAGAGCATCCTTTCTAGATCAAAACTCCTCACAGTGTAGAGATATGGGGCATATACCTCAATATCATCAAAGTTGTCTATGAAAAACACACAGCAAATATCATTCTCAATGGGGAAGAAACTGAGAGCTTTTCCCCTAAGATCAGGAACATGGCAGAGCTGTCCACTACCACCCTTGCTATTCAACATAGTACTAGAAGTCCTAGGCTCAGCAATCAGACAACAAAAAGAAATAAAAGGCATCTGAATCAGCAAAGAAGAAGTCAAATCTCACTCTTTGCAGATGATATGATACTTTATGTGGAAAACCCAAAAGACTCCACTCCTAAACTGCTAGAACTCATACAAGAATTCAGTAACATGTCAGGATATAAAATCAATGCACAGCAATCAGTTGCATTTTTATACACCAGCGACAAGAGAGAAGAAAGAGAAATTACAGAGTCAATCCCATTTACAATTGCACCCAATACCATAAGATACCTAGGAATAAACCTAACCAAAGAGGCAAAGAATCTGTACTCAGAAAACTATACAGTACTCATGAAAGAAATTGAGGAAGACACAAATAAATGGAAAAATATTCCATGGTCATGTACTGGAAGAAAAAATATTGTGAAAATGTCTATGCTACCTAGAGCAAACTACACATTTAAGGCAATCCCTATCAAAATACCATCCATTTTTTCAAAGAAATGGAACAAATAATCCTAAAATTTATGTGGAACCAGAAAAGACCCCCAAATAGCCAGAGGAATGTTGAAAAAGAAAACCAAAGTTGGCAGCATCACAATTCTAGACTTCAAGCTCTATTACAAAGCTCTAGTCATCAAAAAAGTATGGTGCTGGCACAAAAACAGATACATAGATCAATGGAACAGAATAGAGAGGCCAGAAATAGACCCCCAACTCTATGGTGAACTCATCTTCAACAAAGCAGGGAAGAATGTCCAATGGAAAAAAGACAGTTTCTTCAACAAGTGGTGTTGGGCAACTTGGACAGCCACATGAGAAAGAATGAAACTGGACCATTTCCTTATATCACATACAAAAAAGACTCAAAATGGATGAAATACCTCAATGTGAGACAGAATCCATCAAAATCCTTGAGGAGAACACAGGCAGCAACCTCTTCAACCTCAGCCACAACACCTTCTTCCTAGAAACATTGCCAAAGTCAAGTGAAGCCAGGGCAAAAATGAACTATTGGGACTTCATCAAGATCAAAAGCTTTTGAACAGCAAAGGAAATAGTTAACAGAGCCAAAAGACAATCGACAGAAGGGAGAAGATATTTGCAAATGACATATCAGATAAAGGGCTAGTATCCCAAATCTATAAAGAACATATCAAACTCAACACCCAAAGAACAAATAATCTAATCAAGAAATAAGCAAAAGATGTGAACAGACATCTGCAAAGAAGATATCCAAATGGCCCAGAGACACACACAAAAAAAGTTTTCAGCATCACTGGGTATCAGGGATATACATATCAAAACCACAGTGAGATATTATCAACTTACACAAGGAAGAATGGCTAAAATTAACCAGTCATGAAAAGACAGGTGTTGGTGATGATGCAGAGAAAGGGGAACCCTCCTATATTGTTGGAATGCAACCTGGTGCAGCCACTCTGGAAAACAGTATGGAGGTTCCTCAAAAAGTTGAAAATAGAGCTACCCTATGATCCAGCAAACGTACTACTGGGTATTTACCCTAAAGACACAAATATAGGGATCTGAAAGGGCACGTGCACCCCAATATTTATAGCAGCAATGTTCACAGCAGCCAAATTATGGAAAGAACCTAGATGTCCATCAACAGATGAATGGATAAATAAGGAGTGGTATATATATACATGGAATACTATGCAGCCTTCAAAAAGGGAAATCTTGCCATTTGCAATGACACAATGACATGGGTGGAACAAGAGGGTATTATGCTAAGTGAAATAAGTCAATAAGAGAAAGACAATTATCATATGATCTCTCTGATACGAGGAATTTGAGAGGCAGGGTGGGAGGTTGTTGGGGGAAGGAAGGGAAAAATGAAATAAGATGGGACTGGGGAGGGAGACAAATCATAAGAGACCCTTAATCTCAGGAAACAAACTGAAGGTTCCTGGAGGTTGGCAGGGGAGGGATAGGATGGATGGGTGATGGGCACTGGGGAGGATATGTTCTATGGTGAGCGCTGTGAATTGTGTAAGACTGATGATTCACAGACCTGTACCCCTGCAACAAATAATACATTGTAGGTTAATAAAAAACAAAAACAAAAACCAATGCCAGAATAGTCTTTCTTATTCCAGTAAAGATTAGCTCTCATAAATGTTATAACACTTCTCAGGGATTATTTGCCCTTTAGTAAATGTTATAAAACTTCTCACAGGTTTAAAGCTACGTGGGAGAATTGTCCATCTACGCAGAAATCTGGCAGAGACAGCTAATTCTCCTTCTAGCCTACTGCCTCCCTTGGACAGTGTACAAGGAAGAATATCCTTGGTTCTAGAGTCCTTGCCTAGCATAGTGGTTTTCAACTGGAGGGGATTCCCTGCCTCCAGCAATAGCTGGAGACATTTTTGGTTGTCACCGTTTTGGAGGGGCTGCTGGTACCTAGGGTAGAGAAGGATGTTGCAGACACCCTACAATGCATAGATGTTTTCTCCCCAAAGAATTTCCTGATTCAAAATGTCAATAGTACCGAGGTTGAGTAACTGATTTAGAATAGCAAAGGTTTCGGGACACCTGGGTGGCTCAGTCAGTTAAGCCGCTGCCTTCGGCTCAGGTCATGATCCCAGGGTCCTGGGATCGAGTCCTGCATTGGACAACTTGCTTGGCAGGGAGCCTGCTTCCCCCTCCCCATCTGCCTGCCTCTCTGCCTAGTTGTGATCTCTCTGTCAAATAAATAAATAAAATCCTTAAAAAAAAAAAAAAAGAATAGCAAGGGTTTCAAGCAAAAGCATTCAGGAGCAGATACTAACTGGCCTCAATCATACACATCTTTTTTTTTTTTTTAACCCACTGAGCCACCCAGTCACCCCCATATACGTCTTAATAATGGGAGTAAGCTGGTGGGGAGCAATGAAGAGAGGAGATTCCTCTTATGAAAGCTTCAGTCTGTCTTTCTGTTTACAAGGCCTGATTCCCTATGTGGCCAGACACCATGAGGTGAAATGCTGTGGGACACCTTCACCACCGTGGACAAACTCATGTGAAATTGATGTATAAACCAGGTCAATAGACTACCTTATAACTAGAAATAGAATTTGGGAATAGTTGCTTGAATCATTTTATCAGGATAATCTCTCCCTGCAGGGTAATTGGCAAGGCTAAACACATAATCATATTTCTTGGAAAACATACACTCAGAGAGAGGGGAGTTGGTTAGACCAGTGGCATATCGTATGAGAACTTTCTGTCTCAGAGGCCACTGTTTCATACACTTGTCAAAGGGACAAGACACTTTTTTATTCATAAATTTTTAATTTGAAAAACAATTTTAAAATAAAAATTGTATGTGTGTGGTGTAAAATGTGATGTTTTGTCATGCATCCTTTTTGTGAATGGATTAGATCACCACCACAGTCAAGGTAATTAAGGTATTCAACAAACACCTGGTTACCACTTGTGTGTGGGGGGGAAGAGAACTTAAGATACACCTCTTAGCAGATTAGTGATGTCAAACACCTTTTCCTATATGCATAATTTTCATGTGTAATCTGTATAATTCTCCCTATTAATGTATTCTAGGTCTTGGGTCTTTTGTTTAATCCATTTGGAGCTGATTTTGTTTATTGTGTAAGAGTCCACTTTAATTTTTTGCATGTGATTATCCAGCTTTCCCAGCATCATCACTGAAGAGACTTTCCTTTCCTGTTGTGTTGTTGTGTGTTCTTGGCACCCTGTTGAAGAGTAGCTGTGTCATCCTCAATTTCTTTCCTCAATGTTTTATAGTTTTCAGCATACAGGACTTTTACCTCCTCCTTTAAATTTATCCCCAAGTAGTTCATTCCTTGTGATATTATTGTAAATGGAACCATTTTCTTGATCTCCTTTTTGGGGAGTTCCTTGTTGGTATAAAGAAATCTTGCTGGTTTTTTAATATTGATTTCAAAACCTGTAACTTAACTGATTATGTTTATTCATTCTAACAGGTTTTTTTGTTTTGTTTTGTTTTGTTTTTTTACTGGAGTCTTTTTAGGGCTTTCTACATTTAGGATCATGTCATCTGCAAACAGAAATAATTCTACTTCTTTCTTGCTGATTTCCATGCCTTTCATTTGTTTCTTTATCTCATCTGACTTCTCTGGCTAGGACTTCCAATACTATGTTGAATGCAGGGGCTAAGAGTGGGCATCCCTTGCCTTGTACTGGACTTTGGAGGAAAAGCTCTGTTCCCCCCCACCCCCAAATTATGATGTTAGCTGTGGGATTTTCATAAGTGGTCCTGATTCTGGTAAGTTCGCTTATATTGTTTTTGTTGAGAATTTTTATCATAAATGAATGCTGAACTATGTCAAATACTTTTTCTGCATTTATTGAGATGACCATGTGGTTTTTGTTTTTCATTATGTTAATGTATTATATCTCTTTGGTTGATTGGGGTAAATTGAATCAATATTGCATCCCAGGGATGAATCCCACTTAGTCATGGTGGATAATTTTCTGATGTGTTGTTGAATTCAGTTTGCTGGTATTACACTGAGGATTTTTGCATCTAGGCTCATCAGAGATACTGGTCTGTAGCTTTCTTTATTTGTAGTGTCTCTGGATTTGATATCAGGATTATACTGTCCTCATATAAGGAATTCTGAAGCATTCTCTTTTCTTCTGTTTCTAGAAGAGTTTAATAAGGATTGGCATTAATCCTTCTTTGAATATTTGTTAGAATTCCCCTGTAAAGCCATCTGGTCTGGAGCTTTTCTTTCTTAGGAGGTTTTTATTTATTTTTTTAAAAGATTTTATTTATTTATAAATAAATTTATATTATTAATTAAATTAATTAATTATTTACTTGGAGATCACAAGTAGGCAGAGAGAGAGAGAGAGGGGAGGGGAGGGGAAGCAGGCTCCCCTCTGAGCAGAGAGCCCAATGCAGGGCTTTATCCCAGGACCCTGGGATCATGACCTGAGCCAAAGAGAGAGGCTTTAGCCCACTGAGCCACCCAGTGGCTCCTAAGGTGCCCCTCTTAGGAGGTTTTTAATTACTACTTCAGTTTCTTTATTTTTTATTGGTCTGTTCAGTCTTTCTAATCCTCCTTGATTTCATTTTGGCAACATTATATGCTTCTAGGAATTTATCCATATCTTCTAGGTTATCCAATTTGTTGGTGAATAATTGTTCACAAGAGTTTCTTATTATTCTTTTTATTTCTGAGGCATTCTTTGTAATATTTCTCATTTTATTTATTTGAGTCTTCTCTTTTTTTTTTTTATTAGCCTATGGGTTTTGTTTTTCTATTATCTGGCTTATTTCTGCTCTAATATATATTATCTTTTCTTCTGCTAACTGTAGGCTTCATTTCTTTGTTTTCTAGTTCCTTGAGGTGTAAACTTAGGTTGTTTATTTGAAATCTTCTCTTTTTTAAAAAGATTTTATTTACTTCTTTTAGAGAGACATAGAAAGAGCACAAGTGGGGAGAGAGGCTGAGGGAGAGAAATCTCAAGCAGACTCTACGCTGAGTGCAGAGTCTGACATGGGGCTTGATCCCAGGACCCTGAGATCATGACCTGAGCTGAAACCAAGAGTCAGTTGCTTAACTCACTGAGCCACCCAGGAACACCCCCCCCCTTTTTTTTTTCAATGTAAGCATTTATTTATAAACTTCCTAATACTGCTTTTGTTGCATCTCATAAGTTTTGCTTTGTTGTATTTAATTTTTTTCTTTTAAAATTTAAATTAAATTAGCCAAGGTATGGTACATCACTGGTTTTTGATAAAACGTTTAATGATTCATTAGTTCAGTGAATCACCCAGTGCTCATCATGTCACATGTGTTAGTTATCTTTTTTGTTTGTTTGTTAGTTTCCAGAGTCAAGAGTCTCATATGATTTCTCCCTCTGATTCTCCCCATTCATTTCCCCTCACCCCACCCCTATTATTCTCTGCAGTATTGCTTACGTTCTACATATGAGTGAAACCATATGATAATTGTGTTTCTCTGATTGACTTATTTCACTTAGCGTAATTCTCTCCAGTTCCACCCATGTCGATGCAAATGGTAAATATTCATCTTTTCTGCTGGCTGAATAATATTCCATTGTATATATGAACCACATCTTCTTTATCCATTCGTCCATTGAAGGACATCTTGGCTCCTTCCACAGTTTGGCTATTGTGGACATTGTTGTTACTGGGGTGCATGTGCTCCTTCTTTTCATTACATTTGTATCTTTGGTGTAAATACCCAGTAGTGCAATCGCTAGGTCACAGGGTAACTTTATTTTTAACATCCTGAGGAACCTCCATATTGTTTTCCAGAATGGCTGTACCGGCTTGCATTCCCACCAACAGTCTCTAAAGGCAAGGGAAACAAGCAAAAATGAACTATTGGGATCTTGTCAGGATAAAAAGCTTCTGCACAGCAAAGGAAACAATAAAATAAAAAAACTAAAAGTCAGCCTATGGAATGGGTGAAAATATTTGCAAAATGACATTACAGATAAAGGATGGGTTTCTAAGATCTATAAAGAACTTCTCAAAGTCAATACCCCCAAAACAAATAATCCAGTCAAAAAATGGGTAGAAGACATGAACAGACACTTCTCCAAAGAAGACATCCAAAAGGCCAACAGACACATGAAAAAATGCTCCACACCACTTGCCATCAGGGAAATACAAATTAAAACCACAATGAGCTACCACATTACACCAGTCAGAATGGCTAAAATTAACAAGACAATAAACAATAAATGTTGACGAGGATGTAGAGAAAGGGGAACCCTCTTACACTCTGTTTTAATTTTTATTTGTCTCAAAATATTTTGAAAATTCTCTTTGGATTCCTTGTTTGAGTCAATGGTTATTCAAAATTGTGTTTTGGGCTTCCATGTATTTGTGAATTTTCCTATTTTCTCAGTATTGATTAGTTTCATTCCACTGTGGTCCAAAAAGATGCCTGTAATATCTACATTATTAAAAATTTAAGACTTGTGGGATGCCTGGGTGGCTCAGTTGGTTGGACAACTGCCTTCGGCTCAGGTCATGATCTCGGAGTCCCGGAATCGAGTCCCGCATCGGGCTCCCAGCTCCACGGGGAGTCTGCTTCTCTCTCTGCCCTTCTCCTCACTCATGCTCTCTCTCCCTGTCTCTCTCTCAAATAAATAAATAAAATCTTTAAAAAAAAAGAATTAAAAAAAAATTAAGACTTGTCTATGACCTAACATGTGATATATCTTGGAGAGTATTCTGTGTGTGCTTGAGAAAAATGTGTATTCTGCCACCATTGCATGGAAGGTTCTAAATATGTCTGTTTGGTTCATTTGGGTCCATAGTGTTATTCAAGATAGCTCTTTCTTTATTGATTTCCTGTCTGGATACTCTTTTCATTATTGAAAGTGGAGTATTAAAGTTTCCTACTCTTATTGTATTGCTGTGAATTTCTCCCTTCAGACCTGCCAATATTTGCTTTATAAATTTAGGTATTTTGATGTTGGGTGTGTATACATTTATAATTTTTATATCTTTCTGTTGAATTGACTCTTTCATCATTACATAATGACTCCCTTTTTCCCTAAAGGCAGTTGTTAACTTACATATAACCACTACTGCTTTAATTTGGTACCATTTTCATGGACTATCTCTTAGGGACAAGATACTCTTGATGGGCAAGGGGAAGGTTCATTAGAGGGAACTCTGAACCCTCCACCCAAGGTGTCACTAGAATAGCTGTATTTATATCTGCTTTATTCACTGGAGTTTTGCTTAAAATTTCATTAGGGCAAAAATGGTTCTACTATTTACAATGCTAGAAAATCTTCTGTGTTGTCCACTGACTCACTACTCATCCCTGACCTACTGACATGTTTCCTCTCTGGCTGGTCTTTCACAGATGCTTTAGGCTGTATCCTGTTGTGTTTACAGAGCTCTTCTCGAGACAGGCCACTGAGGATACAGTCAATTACATTTTGGCATATTAAACTGTACTCTGTGATGGATTGAATTTTATCACCACGGAAGTCCCAACTCCTGGGTGCCCCTGAATGTGACCTAACTTAGTAATAGGATCTTGGCAGACTGTAGGTCAGATGACCTTCTCAGTTCAGTGTAACTGTGTCCCTATCAAATGTCCATTTGAACCCAGGGACAGACATGCACACAGAGAGAACATTATGGGAAGAAGAGGCATCTGCAAGCCAAGGGATATCAGAGATCTCCAGCAAACAACCAGAAGCCTGGAACAGATCTCCTGCCAACACTGATCTGATCTCAGACTTCTAGCCTCCAGAACAGTGAGATGGTAAGATTATGCTATTAAACAACCCAGTTGGTGGCCCTTGGTTGTGGCAGTTGTAGAAAATGATGGAAGCCTACATTCCAGCTCTGAGTTTGCAAGCCACCAAGATGGGAGTTTTTAGTGTTCCTGGACCTTGACAGTTTCACACTGACAGCTGATCTCTGGAACTGTTTTCACCTCTAGCTAATCACATTCATCAGGGGTGATTGTTCACGAGCTTCACATAAAAGCTGGCAGCCTTATTTCCAAATTCTTGTAGGGGTACAGGGCACATTTCTCATAAATTCTTCCTTGTACCCACAAAACATCCTATACCCGGGTTTCTTTTGGGTCTCCACAATGCAGAAGTGAGAGAAACGATGAGAAAGTCAAATGAGAAGCAATTAAGGCTTATTAGGAAAAAAAAAAAAAAAGAGCTGGCTCACAGTGGGTTCGTACTATGAATAAGGTCAACTTAACTTATTCTTTTCAGAAGTAGATTTATTGTCATGATTATGATTATGATTATGATTATTGCCAAAAAACCAAGGGAATGGGAGGGTCAGGAACTTCTTAATTATTTAGTATACCTAGCCTTAAACTGGGGAATGAGTTGGCAAAACAGACCCTGACAGGAAGCAGTTCAAATAAGTTGGTGCAAGATTAATAGGTTTCTAATTGCCAATTTCCATGCAAATGTAGTTAAGACAGTAGCTGCTGCCTTGTAATAAGCTGGAGGCTTATTTGCACTGTTTTCTAAGACCCTTGGCAGTTTTGCAAGTCATCAGGAGTTTAAAACCAATAGGTAGTTACCTCACAACGAATTTTTAGCCTCCTCATGTTAGGGCTCAAAAACCATGGCCAGATAATGTTAAGCCCGGCTCTCAGAGTCCTCCAGTACGTTCACAAACACACTCAAGCAGCCTCCTCTAGGCCCTTTTCCTAAAAAAACAAATATTTCCACCTTGGACCTCTTCCAAGCTTTTCTGCCTTAACAATCGACATCTCATCCGCTGAATTGCTCCGAGTCCTAAGAATCATCCTTGATGTCTCTCTCCCTTGCTTTCTCACAGCCAAACCATTACCAAGTGCTGTCATCTTTGACTCCTAAGTATCTGTAAATCCATGGTCCCCTCCTGACTGCCAGCCCCCTACCTGTCATGACCGCTCATTTCCAGGATGGTAACAATCTCCCGACCCGCCTCCTTTCATCTCTTCTTGCTCTGATGTAAACATACACAAAGACATAGTTCTTGCCCTCACTGAGCTTTGTCTGGAAGGGATATGGGGTGGGGGAGGAAAAGCATTAACCAAAAAATTATATAACTTTTTATAAAGGTAAAAAATCATAATGGTGATACATGCTAAGGACAGGTGCATGGGCTCTAAAAATTTTTGGCAGGAGAACTGATCCTATCGGGGAAGCCTTTCTCCAGAAAGGGATGATTGAAAGTTATGGATTAACCCGGGTCGGGGTGGGGGGAGGTGGATGAGTCGCTTGCATAAGGGAGCAAGGTTTGTTTAGGAAAGAAAAGTCAGTGACTGGTACAGACCCAGAGGGACAACGTGGAGGCTTTGGATCTCTATCCTAAGAGTAGTGGCGACACAGAGAAAGATTATAAGGGTGAGTATATAGTGTGGCATATTGAATAACAGGAATTTGATCGGATTTGATTTTGGAACGCTCTCTCTGGCTGTAGGATGGTAAGTAGACTTGAGGAGAAGAGGTAGGAGACTGGTGCAGAAGGCCAGGTCAGAGATGACAATTGTGGACCAGAGCTCTCGTAACGGAAGTAGGGCAAGTGGCCAGACTTCAGGGGTAAATTAATGGGACTTCCCACTGCTCTTCTGAGGAGGCACATAGGATGGCCCCGTTCTCTCTTACGAGATGGGTGAAGGTTCTTTCGGAAAGAAGTCTGGGCTGAGACCTGAGACAGAAATAGGAAGGGGTCTTCAAAAGGACACAGGAGTAGGGGAAGAGGATAGGAGGTAAAAAGTCTCAGATACCAGTCTGTGAATGTCTAGAGAGCAGCAGGGACTGTGCCTTTTTACCTCGTGTTCTCCAATCCAGCGTCTAACCTTGAACCTGACATATTCTGAAAGGGAGTAGTGGTTGAATAAACACGAGTGAATTTAGAAACTGGTATTAAAGGCAGTCTGTCTGATGCCAAGAGTCAAACTCCTTTCTCTCTGTCAGGCTGCTTTAGGTAATATTCATATAATATTTCTGTCTCTTTTTTATAGATAAGGAAACTAAAATAAATAGAATTTCAAGTGTCAGCAGGAGAAAAGATTGACTTCATGGCAGATTAAAACAGAGATGATTGGGAAAGACAGGCTTTTGTCAGACCTGTAGATTTATAAAGTCATAAGTTAGTATAAATCAATAATTTTTGTTTGTAAAACAAAAAGTTTGTAAGCTTATACACCAGAGACCTACGGTCTGATTTTAACGAAGGGGTCAAGAGGAGGTTGGAGGACTGTTAGTAGAAGTTTGTTGTTGTTGTTGTTGTTTGTCCAATATGCTTATAAATCTTCTCCTTAAGTGATAGAAACCCATCATATATAAGTCATAATAGGCAAGATTGGGGTGCATGGGTGGCTCAGTCACTTAAGTGTCCAACTCTTTTTTTTTTTTAAGGATTTTATTTATCAGACAGAGATCACAAGTAGGCAGAGAAGCAGGCAGAGAGAGGAGTGTGGGGAGAAGCAAGATCCCTGCTGAGCTGTAGAGCTCGGTGCGGGGCTCAATCCCCAGACCCCTGTACCACGACCTGAGCCAAAGGCAGAGGCTTTAACCCACTGAGCCACCCAGGCACCCCAAGTGTCCAACTCTTGATTTCAGGTCAGGTCATGATCTCAGTTATGGGATCGAGCCCCGTGACAGGCTCCATGCTTAGTATGGAGTCGGCTTGAGATTATCTCTCTGCTCCTGCCTTTCCTTCCACCCCCCGCTCATGCTCTCTGTCTCTCTCGAAAATAAATAAATAAGTAGATTAAGTCTTTAAAAGAATAGGCAAGATTGTGCTCTAGTAACAAAATAATAAAATAATATAATACATATATATCATATATAAATATTATATAAATAAATATATTTATATTTTTATAAATTATAATTTATAAATTAAACATATAATCTATAAATTTATAAAATTTATAAATTAAATATATAAATATATTTATATATAAGTATATATATTTATAATAAATAAATAAAAATAAAAATCTAATAAAATAAAATAAAAAGAATAGCAAGATTGTGCTCTAGCAACAAAATAAACTCCAAATTTCAGTTCCTCTCAAAAAAAACCCATTTATTTATTTATTTTCTTTTGTAAAAAATTGAAATGTAAGTGATAAATAACACTGCATTATTTTTGGGTGTACAACATAATGGTTTGGTGCATGTGTGTGTATATATATATATATATATACACACACACATATATATGTATATACATGGGTGTGAGTATATATATGCAAATATGTATGTGTATATATATGTATATACATGTGTATATACATATTATACATATATATATATTGCAAAACCATTACCACAGTACCTTTAGTTAATGTCCACCACCACACATACACATTTCTTTTTCTTGTGATGAGAACTTTAAAGGCCCACACTCTTCACAACTTTCAAATATTTGTGAAGATTTTATTTATTTGTTTGACAGAGAGAGCGCATGAGATCACAAGTAGGCAGAGAGACAGGCAGAGAGAGAGGGGGAAGCAGACTCCCCGCTGAGCAGAGAACCCGATGTGGGACTCGATCCCAGGACCCCAAGATCATGACCCGAGCTGAAGGCAGAGGCCTAAACCCACTGAGCCACCCACGTGTCCCATAGCTTTCAAATATTTGAAAGTTGAAATATTTCAGATATTACTCCCCATATTACCCACATTAACCCCCAGGACTTACTTATCTTACCTCTAGGAGTCTGTACCTCTTGATCCCCTTCACTTATTTGCCAACCCCCCCACCACCTCTGGCAACAAAGCACCCATCTGTTCTTTGTGTCTATGAGTTCATTTTAAGACTCCATATAAATGAGATCGTACAGTACCAATGACCCTTGAACAACACTGGTTTGAATGGTACAGGTCCACCTATATGCGTATATTTTTTTCAAAGATTTATCTACTTATTTATTTAGAGCGAGGGCAGGGGGAGGGGAAGAGGGAGATGGAGACAACCAGACTCCCTGCAGAGCATGGAGCCCAACAAGAGTCTCTATCCAAGACCCCGAGATCATGACCTGAGCTGAAATCAAGAGTTCCACTCTTAACCAACAGAGTCACTCAGGTTCCCCATGATTTTCTTAATAACATTTTGTTTTCTCTAATGTACTTAATTGTAAGAGTACATTATATAGTACATAAAATATACAACACATGTGGTAAGCTTTCCAGTCAATGGTAGGCTATTAGTACTTAAGGTTCTAGAGAGTCCACGTTAATTGGCGGGGTTTTGATTGTGTGGGGTTGGCGCCCCTCACCTCCTAACTGTTCAAAAATCAACTGTATTTGTCTTTCTCTGTCTGATCCACTTCACTTAACATAATACTTGCCATGTTGTCATAGAAGTCTCAGTTTCTTAACAAAGCACAAGGTCATTTCTTGTTTGTGACTCAGGGACCATGGCTGATGGAGACACTAAAACCTCAACAAACAACCTTTACAACCAGGAGAAGAGAAAACACAAGAAAACAAAAAAGATGAGAGATTGATGTAGGCAGGGTCTTTGATACACAACACTTCTGCTAACAGGTCAGTACCGAGCTCTGTGTACCTTCTTTGGCACTGGAAGACAGTCTCCATTTAACTAGAAAGGAAATGAAAATTAGACATTTCATCACCTACAGAGTCTCTAATCTCCTTACTGAGGTGACATGTTTCCTGACTTTGACAGATCTGCGTACTTCTGGTTCCATGCAAAGTATCTTAGAATAAAGAACAAAGTGTTCTCTAGTTCACTTCTAATGAAATGGGATAAATAGTCGGTGCCAGGGATGAGAGGAAGTAGACACAGATTTTTTTCCTTAGCACCTACTATGTACCAGGCACTATCCTAAAGATTTGCACAGCTGGACTCACATGTAAGGGAAGGAACTCATAGTTTTGGCTTTTATTCTTGGCTAGAGCTGGTCCTTGTGCCATAATTTCAAAGTAACTCTCTCAAGTATTTGGTGTCCATAAGCCAATTTTAAACATATACTGACCACCAATTTAGGTACACATATACTTTTTTAAAAATCTATGTAATTATATTACTTAAAATAATGATGACTATGATCACAGTAGTGAGTGAGATGATGTCTTCAACTTTCACCAAAGTAACTCTGTTGAGCTTGAGGATAAGTAACTTGAGCGGCGTATCAGAGTCCATAGACACTTCTTATTCACACCTTTTATTTCTACTACATTAGAAATGTCAGATTCACAATTGTAAGTCCTCTAGAAAGGCTGCAAATATTTGGTGGTTTTTGGTGCTGAGAACTGGTCACAATGAAACACTAGAAAATGCAAAAGTATAATTAGGGAGATAGGAGAAAATAGATCACTAATGAACTCACTGATTGCGTGCTGTTCTGGAAATTAAAATGATATTTTGTTCAGATATTGGATGTGGTTTTACATTTTTTCATGGCCCGTGATTAATTTCATCCTCTAATGAGTGTCATAAAATATCAAAATATTGGGACAGAGTCAAATTCTTAGCAATTGACTTACTCAGTTCATTCGTTAGACTTCTTATAAATCCTGAATAAAATCCCGATGTAATAGGTACAAGTTATTTATGACCCCACATGTATTGTTGAGTTAATTTCTTCAGATGATCCACTCGAGATGGCAGAAATGATCTTTACCACAATTGCCATGTCATGAAAAAAAATGTTTTCTTATTTCTTCCTTCATTTCAGAAACAGACAGGAACATTTTGCCCCCCATAGTCAGCAAGGTCTTGTCCTTATTGCTCAGGTCTTTGCCCAGCATGTGCAAAGACGTACACCAGGGAAGAAACGGTTTCAATGGTTTTCACTATTTTCTTCAACACTGAATCAAGAGGCACAGTATGACCACCAATCACTGTCTGTTAATAAAACAGTAAGTTTACGAATTAGGATTTACAGACAACTTCTACTCAGAAAGCTAAGGACAGGTGCTCTGTTAGGAAAGATGCCAACACACATATTTTCAATATTTTTTACAGACCAAGTCGGGGGAGTGCCTGCATGGCTCAGTTGGTTAAGCATCTGACTCTTGATTTCAGTTCAGGTCATGATCTCGGGGTCGTGACTGAGCCCCACATTGGGCTCCATGCTCAGCACAGAATCTGTTGGGATTCCCTCTTCCCCTCCCCTGGCTCACGCTTGCGCACATGTGCTCACTTTCTCTCTTAAATAAATAAAATCTTCCCAAAAACCCCCAAAATCAGACCAATACATGATTGTTCCTGTTTTTAATGGCATTGACTTTCAATGCTAAATAAATAAAGGTTCCTCTGTTACACATACTATATATTTTCCAAGTGCTGACAAAGGCTTTGTACAACAGAGGCTTCATTCCCAACGCAAACTGTTTTCTCACACACATGCATGGTGGTGGCTATTCTTCGACGTGGAATGCCATTACTTTGCTCAGAGTTCCATCTCAGAAAGGCCTCAGGCCAATAGCACATTCTTACATTCTTTTGGAGCGTCATTTCATAAACCTTCCACCTGTTTCATAAGACTTTTAGCAATCCTGTAGCTTGCCCCAGTTTTGCTATAAAGAATGTAATTTTGAATGATGACTTTGTGGTTTGGGGTTCTTCTTTGCTTCTTGTGACAAAAATCTTTGATTTTGTACTAAAAAGTATTTTTTTGCAGTTGTTTCTGGGCCATTTAATGGGCTTATGAGTTAGGGTACCGTGTTTGCAAATGATGAAACTTTCCTCAGTGACTTCCTACCAACATTTGACAAAGTATCATCGTAACAGAGCACACGAGAAGCCCTAGAAGCAAATAGTCAATAACAGCCAGTCTTTGTGTTTTCATTATTACGCTCCCTGTTCACCTGGTTTTCCTATCAGCTGCGGCGAAGTCCTCACCCGTCTCAGCGCTGGAATCTTACTCCTCTTCATGTCGACTGTGTTATGCTGAGTTGTGTTGAGGTTCCATTTTCATCAGTATTTTCATGCATCGATGCACCATTTTGGAACCAACCATCCCTTTTTGTCACTTTGGGGACATAATGCATCAAAAAATAATGAGACAAAGTATAAATTTAACAATGTGTAAAACATTACATGCCACTAACATGAAAATACAGTAGCCGAGATACCTTGGAATGTTAACAAGATAATCTAATTCATTCAGTTCCTTTTGTGTAAACAGACAGGTGTATCAAAAATACAAAATATTCTTGTTAAAGAACTAATTAATTTTTACATTTCCAATGTAAAATATAATTGTAAGTAAACCTCTTGCATAGGTGTTTTTTGCCCCCCAATGGCTAAGCCACCTATAAACAGCTTGCCAGGTTTCCAGGGATTTCTGGGAGAAGCTGTCATCAGAAAACCACACTTGGATAAACTCTGACCTGGTAGGGAGGAGGGAGAGCTGTGGTCTGGTCTGCTGCCCAGATTCCCCCTTCAGGCCAGAGGCTCTATTTGCTCAGGTGATACGACGTGTGGCAGTCAACCGCTCCAGGCTGTCTGGTCACAAACCTTCTAATAGGTCAACACCCATCCAATGACCAGTGGATATTGAAACCACGTATTTAGTCCTCTTGTCTCAGTTCAGGACAATTTTGGAGTACCACATTTCCCTATTCTCCTGTTGATGGACACTTCGGTTGTTTTAAGTCATTGCTCTTATGAAATAGGCTTTTAGGAGTGCTCTCTTGATTGGTCCTATCCAGTCTCTTCTCAGCTATGTATCTAGAAATGCAACCGCTGAGTCATATGTTTTGGCTTAGCAGATAAGGCAAAGAATTTTCCAGAGTGGTTGAACCAATTTCTATGGACCACAGAAATATCTGAGGGACTGCCAGTTTCACATTCTTCCCAAATTTGATATTTTCCTTTTCATTTTAGCTCTTCTGGTGGGATGGTGATAGGATGCCATTGTGATTTTGATTTGCATTTCCCTTATAAGGACTGATTTTGAGTTTTCCTATGCCTGTTTGCCATTTGGAAATCCCCTTTTGTGAAGTGGGTAGTCTTACACCTATTTTTGTTTATTTTTTATTTAAAAATTTTTTTAAAAGATTTTATTTATTTGAGAGAGAGGGAGAGAAAGTACATGCATGAACTAGAGGAGGAGTAGAGGGAGACAGAGAAGCAGACTCCCCGCTGAGCAGGGAGCCCTGACTCCAGCCTGATCGCAGGACCTGAGCTGAACGCAGGCGCATAACTGACTGAGCCGTCCAGATGCCCCTCACCTATTTTTAAAAATTATTAAATTGTACGAGTTCTGGATATGAGCTCCTTAGTGTGTGTGTGTGTGTGTGTATAAAAAATATAAATATATAATATAAGAATATATATAATCTATTAGGATATAGATATAATCTACTCTTATTTTACACACACACATATCTTTCAACCTATGGCTTACCTACTTACTTTCTTAATGATGTCTTTAATATGTAGATTTGTTTTATTTCATTGAAGTTCAATTTGTCAAAAATTTTATCTTGATAGTTAGGCAGGGCTTTTGTGTCTTAAGAAACTTTTGCCTAACCCCAGGGTCATGAAAATATACTCCTTTGTTTTCCTCTAAAAGTTTTATTCACTTAGCTTTCACATTTATGTCTATGATCCTTCCCAATTTAATTTTTTTTTTTGTATAGGGTGAGATGGAGTCAGAAATTATTTTTCCAGGTAGATATCCAACTGCCCCAGCGTCATTGATTTTTATATTGACTATCCTGTCTTGCTGAATTGAAGTGGCGCCTTTGTTGTAAATCAAATTACCTTATAAGTATGGATCTACTGTTGGTCTTTCTTATGCTGTTCGATTTTTTTGTTTTCATGTCTTGAACCAATATTCTGTTGCTTTATTAGACCCTAAAACTCTATGGTCAGTTCTAAAGTTTGACAGTTTATTTATTTATTTATTTATTTTAAAGATTTTATTTATTTATTTGACAGAGAGAAATCACAAGTAGACGGAGAGGCAGGCAGAGAGAGAGAGAGGGAAGCAGGCTCCCTGCTGAGCAGAGAGCCCGATGCGGGACTCGATCCCAGGACCCCGAGATCATGACCTGAGCGGAAGGCAGCAGCCCAACCCACTGAGCCACCCAGGCGCCCCAAGTTTGACAGTTTAAATCTTCCAAATTTGATCATCCCTTTCTATGTGGTCTTAGCTTTTCTGGATTTAAAATTTTTTTTTTTTTTTTTTTTTTTTGCATTTCCTTCTGGATTTTATAATCAGCTTGTCAATTTTAATGAAAAATAAAATTGTTGGAAGTTTGATGGAGACTTCATTAAATGTATAGATCAGTTGTTAGGAGATTAATATCTTTTTAAAAAAGATTTTATTTATTTATCTGACAGAGAGAGAGATCACAAGTAGGCAGAGAGGAGGAAGCAGGCCCGCTACTGAGCAGAGACGCCGATGTGGGGCTCGATCCCAGGACTCTGGATCATGACCTGAGCTGAAGGCAGAGGCTTAACCCACTGAGCCACCCAGGTGCCCCTGAGATTAATAACTGTAGCAAGCCTTCCAATCAATAAAGGGATGGTATTTCTCCTTAGATTTCTTCAGTTTCTCTTAACCATAATTTTTCACTTTTAGGGTAGAGGTCTTGCATATATTTTCTTAGATTTATTTCTGGAACTTTGATCAATTTTTATTCTATTATAAATAGTACGGTTTTAAAGTTCAATTTTTCGAAATGTTTGATAGTATAGAAAATATATAAAAATCCAAATAAATTCTTTTTTTAAAAGAATTATTTCTTTATTTTAGAGAGAGACAGAGAAAGAGAGAGTGGGGGAGGGGCAGAAGGAAAGGGAGAGAGAGAATCCCAAGCAGTCTCCCTGCTGAGCACAGAGCCTGATGCAGGGCTCTATCTCACGACCCTGAAATCATGACCCAAGCTGAAATTAGGAGTCAGACGCTCAACCAACTGAGCCATGTAGGTGCCCCTAAAAATCCAAATGATTTCTTTCTATTAACTTTGCTTCCAGCAGCTTTGCTAAGTTCACTTACTCATTCTAGTAGGTTTTATTATAAATTCTTTTGGATTTTTCCATAAAAATCATGTCATTTGTAAGCAAAAGCAGTCTATTTCTTACTTTATTAATTTACCATAGCTATTATAACAAATTGCCACAAACTGTATGGCTTAAAACAATAGAAATGTATTCGCTCACAGCTCTGAAGCCTTGACGTTCGAAATCAAGGTGTGGGCAGGGTCTCATCTTCTCTGGAAGTTCCTGGGGAGAATCTGTTCTTTGTCTCTTCAGTTTTCTGGTGGCTGTTGGCATTCCTTGGCTCATGGCCACATTCCTCCAGTCTCTACCTCCTTCTGTGTGTCTGTGTTATCTCCCTCTGTTTCTCTCTTACAAAGGCACAACTTGTAATGCCACACAAGGCCCATATGGATAATACTGGATGATCTCGTCATCTAAGGATCCTTAACTTAATTTCATCTACAAAGACCTTTTCTCCAAATACGATAACATTTTAAAGTTCTAGGGATTAGGTCTTCAAAGACCTAATGTCAACATACACTCACATTCTGAGGTACTGGAGTTAAAATTTCAACATAAGAATTAGAGTGGGCATTGCCTGGGTGGCTCAGTCAATTAAGTGTCTACTTTTGGCTCAGGTCATGATCCCAAGGTCCTGGGATCGAGTTCTGCATTGGGCTCCCTGCTCAGTGGGAATCTGCTTCTTCCTCTGCTGATGCTGCTCTCTCGCTCTCTCTCTCAAGCAAATAAATAAAATCTTTTTTTTAAAAAAAGAATTTGGGTGTGAGGAGATGCCATTCAGCCCATAACAAATTCTCTTTGATTTTGACGGATGGCTTTAAATAAAAACAAAAAACCTCTTGCACTGTGGTACCTGGAAATGTAACCCCCAGGGACAAAATGATTCTGTCCTGTCTGTTTGTGATGTGTAACCCGGCAGAGAGACAACCAGAGAGCTGGTGGAGAGCACTGCACTCTGGTTCCCTGTGCCCAGATGGGCTCCTGGCTCTACCAGCACCACAAGTGCAACCTCAAGTTCTTTCAACTCCTTGTTCCGATTTCTTCATGTAAAATGGGGTGGATGATACTTCCTAGTTTATGATGTTGAATTATTGTGGGGGTTAGATAAGTTAATATTTGTAAAGTACTTCTAACGCTTCTTGAAAGAAGTGCAGAACTTACAATATCTTGGAATTCTTTCTTTTTTTAAATATTTGTTTATTTATTGGAGAGATGGGGGCAAGGAGGGGCAGAGGGAGAAGAAAGAAGCAGACACCCTGCTGAGCAAAGAGCCAGATGTGGGGCTTGATCTCCCAACCCCCTTGTTCAGGACCTTAGCCCAATTCAGGAGCTGGTCACTTAACCAGCTGAGCTACCCAGGTGCCACAGTATCTTGGGATTCTCAAAGTAAAGCCATGCTGCCACAAAGGGGCTCTGCCACCTCCAGTCTGTCTGGTTTCTCTTTAATCTATAGCTGCATCAAAGCAGCCCCATCTCTTCTGTCTTCAATCTCTTCCTTGTTATTCTGTAGTGTTTCTTCTTGTGCTCCCTTCCAGAGTGCCTCTTCTCAGACCACCAATGTTTTTCCTCCAGTGACCCAGTCCCCTTATCCATTGCCTTGCTCCCTCCTCTCCAATACTTGTCTTTTCTGCTCTGATCCTCCTTCCAGTCTTCCAGAACATAATCTGGCTCCAGCCCCATTTCTACTGGTATCTCGGGTCACACAGCATGATTGAGCATGCCTTAGGTTTGCATCCTTCCCAACTTGAACTGGGTTGGTTGTACTATTTGCTCCATTGTTCTGCTCAGCACATAGTTTTATCTGAATCCTGCTCAGTTTGTCTGATTTCCAGGACTAGTGAGAAGCCAAATGAAGGGTTAGTGCTGGTTCTGGAGAGTTCTGCCTACACGGTACTCTCTCCGGCTGACCAAGAAGCAATACAACATTGCTGTGAATCCAAAGCTGGCATCATCTCACTACCATTTGGATGCTGGTCGAGTTAGCTATAAATGCTTCCCACTTGCCCCATTAAAATATTTTCCTCCTTGAAGATAGCGTTTATCATTTTCTTTTGCCAACAGAGAGGCTCACATCAATTAAAATTTAATTTTCAATGACACATTAAAGTGGGCCTGAGAAATACCCAATTTTGTGAGCAGTAGAGTTTTAATATCCCAAATGTCCTCTGTATTTGCTTCTCTGAAGTATCCCTTCTCTTCATTGCATTTTTTGCAGGTGGTGGGGGGGCAACGTGTAGATGGTTAAGGACCCGGGCTTCCAACATAACAACCACCTACCTCAAAGTGTTGTGTATTAAATGAGATAATGCTCAGAAAGTACTTCTCAGAGGGCTCAGACCATTAGAAAATCTCCATAAATGTTAGTAGTTATCATTAGTACTCAAACTTGTCATGTTATTTACATGCACACTCTTGCATTTCAGAAAGAGAAATGTCATGTAATTTTACATATTTTCTTTTTCCAAACCCTCCACGTGCAGTTGTGCCTCCCTAAGACTTCATTTGTCTTTATTGTATTGTCTAAATTGTATTTATTTATTTGAGAGAGAAGGATAGCAAAAGTGAGGACAAATGAAGGGGTGGGGCAAAGGGGGAGAGAGAAGCAGACTCCCTGCTGAGCAGGGAGCCCAACGTGGGGCTCGGAGTCTTGAGCCCATGACCCTGAGATCACAACCTGAGCGAAAGGCAGATGCCCAACCAAAAGAGCCACCCAGGCGCCCCTCCCTAGGACTTTGAACCAAATGGTTGTGCTAGAAGGAACCTGCTTCTTACAGGTTGCATGGCTATCAGATTGGTGGTCTTAGACAAGGCCTATGTGCTCCTGGGGAAATTGTGTGGGCTTTGCCTTTGATGTGATGTGAAACATTCAGATGGTTCTGATTCCCTGGATCACTGTATTCCAGTGTAAGCTATGTTGTAACTTAAAAATTTCACTGGGTTAACACTTATTTTGGGAGGAGCCATACACCAAAATTCTAGGGTTTTTATGTTTTCCTGCTGGTTCCTCCCCATGTTGCTCTTCCCTACAGAGCTCAAGTGAATTTTGATATCTTGCTGCACTTTCTTTTTCTGAATATGTGACACATCTCATGTTAAGCAAGAACTTCAATTATTTTGATACCAAGGTTAGCAAATAAATTTCATCTCTTGTAGCAGCTTCTATTGATTGGTAATGGGAAACTGGAGTCCTGTGTTGAAAACAATTCTGCGGCCTTGGCTCCAGGTGGGGAAGAGTATTTGTCCAATTATTGTTTCTGTGATGGATGCAAGAATCAAGGAGGAGAGGGTGAGCGTCTCGTGTCTGCTGAGTTGTACACTGGCTGACTCCCATAACAGAGTGCCGTGGGGGCGTATCAGGAATCAAAATTGCCTTCGTTCTGCCAGAGTGTGAATGCCAAGAGTAATACAACTGAGCTCACAAAGACACGGCTGAGAAGTCTGTGCTCCAAGCCCAGGGAGGTGAGTGAGAGCCTGTGACCAATAAAACCAGATGAAAAGTGACAGCCTTTTTCTTCAAAACAACTTAAAAAATTGTATGATATAATAAGACTTTTGTGGCAGATTTTCTTTTTTCCAGTGGCATCAATGTCATACTGACATTAACCTCTGTATTTGCTTCTCTGAAGTATCCCTTCTCTTCACTGCATTTTTTGCAGGTGGTGGGGGGGCAACGTGTAGATGGTTAAGGACCCGGGCTTCCAACATAACAACTACCTACCTCAAAGTGTTGTGTATTAAATGAGATAATGCTCAGAAAGCACTTCTCAGAGGGCTCAGATGTCCTTTCCCTCTTGGTGGGGAGATAACATCTAGATGCTGCAGTATTAGCACTCTCAAGACATTATGTGATTTAGGGACCAATAGAACACAACTTCCATCAAACCCTCCTTACCCCACTTGGTTTCAGACACCTAGGTCTATGCTGCCAACTTCCCCACACTTATTCCCACCCATGTGGACACCCTCCTCACCTCCTTGGTCTTTAAATATGGTGCCAGGCTGCACCCATGCTTGAATGCCTTTCTCAGTGTCCCCAGACTCCAACACTCCCCGCCTCCAACACTGATGCTCTATGAGAATGCCTTCCTGATGCTATTTGACTCTTGACCCACACAGGTCTGGCTTCATTGTGTGGACACCCCCTTCACCCAACTTGGGCTCTGATGCCCAATACAGAGGTGCCCTTCTCTCTTTCTGGGATTCTGACTCCTAATATCACACCATCCGCCTCCTGGGAGCCTCCTCTCCTTGCTTGGGCTCCAACACCCCACTCCAGGCATGCCTCTTATGTGATGCCCTCCTCTGCCCACCCCTCCTTCCTCCCTCCCCTCCCCCCCAATAGTGTCTCCTGCTCTGCCTTCAGCAACGACTCACTTGAGTACTGGCTTGATCAGGACAGAAAGGGACAGGAAGGAAAAGAGGAAGCACATTTTAAAAATGTGATTATGAAAGTATTTGCTGAAAATATGTAAAAGCAGAAAAAGCAAAGTTAGAACACACAAGTTGATCATAACATCCATAGACACCCTGGTGAAAATGCAGAAATTGGTATTTTGCTGTATATTCTTTCTCTCCTTTTTCTGTGCATACATATCTATATCTGAAATTAATTTATATTCCCATCTCTGTCAATCTGTATTCATCTTGTACTTTTCTGAATGTTAGTTACATTAGTTGTACCTAAACACAGAAAGCAAAATGATATCTTGGCATTTTTAAAGAGAAAATTTAAAGAGAAATCTTGGTATTTTTAAAGGCTGAGACTTTACCTATGACACTAGGACTATTTTCTATAGACAAATTCTGGAATGTCATCTGTTTGTGTTTGTTCATTTTCTTTTTCCCAAAGATTTTGGCCAAGGAATTGGTACAGGAGCTGAGCCTTCCTAGCTCAACTACTCTGTATAAAGTCGTCTTCTCTGTAAAAACATAAAATCTTGAATTCAAAATGCTTTTAGAATGCTTTGAATGCGTTTTATGAAGACAGTAAGTGGTCAAGAAATATTTAAACAAAGGAAGTGGTTTAATGTATTTTCCTTAAGCTTCTGGGGGTTGCAGTCATCTCAATAAACATGTAATCAGCCTTAAAACAAAGAATTTTAATGCTTAAAATGCTTAAAATTTACTTTTATGCTTAAATGCTTAAAAAATTGCTTTAAAAATACTTTAATTGTGGGGGAGCCTTGGTGGCTCAGTCATTAAGTGTCGGCCTTCGGCTCAGGTCATGATCCCAGGGTCCTGTGATTGAGCCCCCCATCAGGCTTCCTGCTCAGCGGGGAGCCTACTTCTCCCTCTCCCCCCCCCCGACCCCTGCTCATGCGCTCTCTATCTCTCTCTCTCTCAAATCAGTAAGATCTTAAAAAAAATACTTTGTGAATTTAACCAAATTTCCATTAGAGTTCAAAACATATAGCATGTATTCTAGGCAAGAACATGAAAGAGCATAGCCAGAGTTTGGATAATGTTTTACTGGACTTAAATCTATTTATAATGTATTTATAAATACTTAATGCATAAATATTTAGATTACTGGAAAAATATATGTAATAAAAGAGAAATGTGCTTGTCTTCTATAGATCTGTGGATGTTCTTTTGAGTAAGACACACACTGTTGGTGCTGAGGGAGAGCTAGAACGAGATGCAGCTTTTTTTTTTTTTTAAGAGTTTATGTATTTATTTGAGAGAGTGAGAGAGAGAGAGAGAGAGAGAGAGAACAGGCAAGGGGAGCAGCAGAGGGAGAGGGAGAAGCAGCTGCCTCGCTGAGCAGGGAGCGAGACTTGCTGGACTCGACCCCAGGACCCAGACCATGACATGAGCTGAAGGCTGATGCTTAACAAATTAAGCCCCCCAGGCGCCCAGAAGACTTACTGTCTTCTATCAGCTTCTAGAGGAGAGGAGGGGCTGGAGCCAGAGCCGGCCCTTCTCCTTCCAGATCTGAGAATGGACGCTCAGAAGCGCCAGAGTGCGCCCCCGAGGACAGACCCCTGATGAAATGTGCCCCACACAGCCGAGGGTCCCTTTTTGGAACTGTGCATGGGTGTAACGGTTGACCTGACTCAGTGAGAGCCCTCACCGACATCCAGCCAGCCATCGCCCGCTGGAGAGGACACGGGGTGAAATGCACAGCAGGCTCTCTGGACCCGGTGGCCACGTCATGCAGGCTGTCGTCAGCCCGTCAGGTGCCTGAGCGCATCTCTGGCTCTGAGCGACCCATTTTTGAGCGCTGGTCCTCACATTCCCTCCTGGCACCTCATTATCCAAATCAGTACATCTCTCCCCTTATTAGCTGCATAAATATTTATATTACTCAGTGTCAGAGCCTCAGGGCTCATGACAGTTTGTACCCTTTATCGTGCTTGCTGGGATATGAGCGGGCTGGAACTTGGAACTGATTCTGCAGCCAGGATGCCGGGAGGTGGACTTCAGGATGCTGGCCCCGGCCTTAGGCAATGATGCTTTAAGGCCAGGGTGGTGGGGGCAGGAAGAGACAGGAGCACCAAGTATGAGAGACATTGCGCATGAAGGGTACCCAGCCCTCGTTCTGCCTCTGGCTCTGGGACCCACTGGATGAACCACTCAAGGTGACAGATGGCTTGTCTGCCTTGTTTGTCCTACTGCATCTTCCCCTTCAAGTATTAGCTCATGTTTTATCTCCTTGAAATTAAATTATCTCTGCCTCCCATCTGCCAAGCTGCTGCTGACCCACTGTAAATTGTTTTCATAGTTCTTGCATTTCTAGAGTTCTGTGCAATTCAGGGCAATGACTCCACGGTAACACAAGCCCATTTAGGAGCTGGGCTCTCTGTTAACCTATGAACTGAACAATCAGGGTCCAACTCACAGGTTCGGATGGACTGACAACTAATACATGAACCATTAACAAATACTGACCCGGCTCTGTGATCTTTTCCCCCAGAAAATCCAAATTTGGTTTATTTCTATAAAGACATTTTCAAAGTGATAATATACTTAGATTTTCTAAATACTTTATATACTGACAAAAGAGATATCATCCGAGATTAAGAACACTTTTATCCTGGAGGGATTCCCTTTTCCTTCCTCCCCCGTTTAAATGTAAGACTAACGAAGTACCATTAAGGACACATTACACCAGATCGAGCTAACTTTTGCACCCTACTCCAACCCACATATTAGCTTTATCATTTCTTCATCTTATTCCAAATAAGCCCTCTCTAAGTCAGTGTGATAAATCCACATTTTCAGAGAGCTATGAGCCTGGCGCCAGGAAGTCAGCAAAGGGCCAGGGAGAAACTCCTCATCAATTCAGGTCATGTTTGACTCTGAGATCTTCAGGAGTGTCTGGGGAAGAGGGCCTGGATGCAGATGAGGACAAAAGGGCTGTTATATTTTGGATTTCCCTAGTCCTGAAAGAAAGAACAGCGCCGTCCATAGAATCTTCGATATTCTCAGAGTAGAGGGGTGGAAACCAAGAATGAGTCATTGACAGCGATGTCGGTGTGTCCTCAAAGTGGTTTGCTCTTTACAAATTTTCTTAAGATCTTGGTTTGCTTGCAAATGATTATATTTTATATTTTGGTACAGAATCAGTTAAGAACCCTTTCCAAACCTGGCTTAGGCAAAAAAGTGAATTTATTGGCTCGTATAACTGAAAAGATGTAGATTTAAAAAACGAGACTTAATTTATGACTCAGAAAATATGGGTCAAGACCTCCTTTCCCTCCATTTCTCAGTGCCACTTGCACTTTTCTTTTTAAGACTTTACATATTTATTTGAGAGAGTGTGAGCTCATGGGGGTAGGGAGAGGCAGCAGGAGACGTGGGGTTTGATCCCACAACGCTGAGATCACAGCCTGAGCCAAAACCAAGAGTTAACCGACTGGGCCACCCAGATGCCTCTAAATTCCATGACTCTTAAGTGTACAGTGGAAAAAATGTTAGGCTTTGGAGTATAAAGACTTTGGTTCAAAGTTCAGTCCCATCACTTAATAGCTGTGTGACCTTTGTGAATTATTCTAAGTCTACTAACTTCAGCTTCCTTTTTGGTTTCTGGGGGATAAGAATCAGAGTTATCTCATAGAAAGACTGGACTAAATGAGATAGTCTATATAAAGCACTCTGTGCAGTGTTTGGCATATAGTAAGTACTCTGACTTCCTTTCTCCTATGTGTTCCTACCAGCTGTTGGACATTTGCTGAGGCCACAAGGGATTTGGGGGCAAACTTCCTTGGCAAGATATCAGTAGGCGTCTGGCAGAAGCATGGTCCTCAGCACTGGCTGGTACTGAGCAACTTGACATGGGATTGATTCCATTCTGATCTTTGAGACGGATTAATCTTCTAGTCTTGGGGCGCCTGGGTGGCTCAGTGGGTTAAGCCGCTGCCTTCGGCTCAGGTCATGGTCTCAGGGTCCTGGGATCGAGTCCCGCATCGGGCTCTCTGCTCAGCAGGGAGCCTGCTTCCTCCTCTCTCTCTCTGCCTGCCTCTCTGCCTACTTGTAATCTCTCTCTGTCAAATAAATAAATAAAATCTTTAAAAAAAAATCTTCTAGTCTTATGTTTCCAACTCCATTAGATGATACAAGCCTCTCCTTCTGTGTATGCGTTCCCAAAGAGCTTGAAGATTCCTGATCCCCAACTCATCCTTCTGAGACCATTGTCCTCCCCAGCAAAATGTCCTGTCCCTGCCCATGTGGATCTGGGTGTTGGAACTAAATGCCGCATCAGATATCCTTGCAGAGATGTAACCCCTTTGAGGTCCTTACCCTCCATCTTGAATCCACACCCACCCACCTAGAGACTCCCACATTCTGTCATTGCACAGAACTTTTCCATTGTCGAAGATCTTATCTGCAGTATAACATTTAAGATGACAGTCTCTCACATTTCTGGTCCTCCCAATCTCATTTCCCATCCTATCTGCTCTTCAGTCTCATACAGATTTTTAGTTTCTTAATGCTTTATTTTTCTCCCAGTTATTAAACACTTGTAAGTCTTCACCTTTTCCTAGACCATTGTTTCATCAGTTGAAGCGCTGTGCTAACCCTTTGAGCTTCCGCTACCCTCGGTCCAAGCTCCAATCCTGAGGACTCATCCAACCACCTGTCATCTCCGTTCTTCTGTCCATGTTGCTAAGGATTTCTGAGGAGCATCAAAAAGTATGCAGATTGCTGCCATTGTGATGTCCTTGTCTTTGATCACAGGTACACCCTTGGCAATGCCTTGCAACCCTTGGAAGTTTCTAGACAATTCCTTAGGCAATCTGTTCAAAATATTCACCACTCTTTTCAAATCTCTCCCTCCTTCTGACTTATGTCACACACCTCCTTCTTCATAGAGAGAATATGCTATAACTTCCTGGTCACCTCTTTAAAGAACCTGCCCATGTAAGTTCTTCCATTTTCTAAGCTAAAACAAATTTCAACAGGCTCCACCCCTCCCTCAACACAACTGGTAATTGTATCAATGAGTCCCTCTCCTCTGGCCTTAGCCTCTTCCTTTCTCCTAGTTCATTCCCATCAGCATGGAGACTGTGATCTACTCTTCTAAATCTAGCCGTCAGCTGATCTTTCTCTTTTCACTCACAGACACCATTCTCTCAGTTTCAGTCACTCCCAGGGGTTCTCATTTATTTAATTGGAAACATTTCTTGCTGACATTATCAATGACCTTCCAGTTATCTGATCAAGGGAACATTTTTCAGTCCTTTTGAACTCCGTGATATTTGGCAATGTTACTCCTTCCTTATTTTGACCTGGTTCTCTAGTCTCATGGCCATTACTTTTCAACATATTTTCAGTTCTAATTAGTTCTAATTAATGCCTGCGTAAAATTGTATTAAGTCAATGTTTCAGATGAAACCTGCTTCCCTTGATATACAGTTCTTAAGTCCAGTGGTATTTAAACTCTAAAAGAAAGAAATTAAAGCATTTTCTTCAAGTATAGATTTATGCAGAAACCCAGTATTTATTCATTCATTCATTCCATTTATTCATGGCTGAATATTTATTGAGTATCTTCTTAAAAGGTCGTAGTATTCTAGGCAATGAGCATGTAATTATGGAAGGCAGTTACTTGTTGACAGTTACAAATATATGCATTTGTGTCTAGGTTCAGCCCTTGTACTTGCTTGCTGTTCTCTATCTAAACTAATTACCTGCATGAGCTCATCCGGTCTCATGACATTAAATGCCATCCACATGCCGATGAAGCTCCCTTTGTATTGCTCGGCCAGACTCCTCCCTGAACTCGACTCCTATATCCACGTGCATGTTAGACACATCTCCTGGGGTGTGTAGCAGGTGATGCGATGACAAAAGGCAAGCGGAAGGCAAAAGACAAACAGACACTCCATATACTGCCCCCCACACCCCACCCCCTCACCCCACCCCACACAGCGGGAGCCAGATTCGCGTGACATTGCTCAGGCGCTCATAACTGCCCAAGAACAAAGGAAGGAAAAAACCAGTGGTCAGCGGCTGGAGAGCACACTTGCGGAGGAGGAGTCACCATCAGTTTGTAACTGTCTTAATGATTTACAAGAAAAGCAGAAACTTATAGACGATTTCCTGGAGCCCTAACATTACCTTCCCCTTCTACAGGATAAAAACCCTACATAATAAGTCACTGCTCCCACTGAAGATGCAGCTCTTTCTGCCCACAGATCCTGTCCCCATGCTCTAATAAAATCACCTTTTTTGCACCAAAACTTAAGACTTCTTTCTTGAACATTGGGCTCAACGTTCCTGTGTCACTAGGTATCTCAAATTTTTCATGTTCAAAGTTAAACTTCTGACTCTTTTTCTTGTAAGCCTGTGCTTCCCACAGCCATTGCCCTTTCTTTCATGGCAGCCCATACTTCTCGCTGATCAGGATGATTGCCTTGGTGTCATTCCTGAACTCTCTTTCCTCGTGTCTCATACCAGGCAACCGGCAAATCCCATGGTTCCAGCTTCGGTGTACGTACATACAGAATCCAGCCTCTTCTCAGCATTTTCACTGCTACTGGCCTTGTCCAAGCCACCACTATCTGCTTCCTAGGTGCTTCTAATAGCTTCCGGGTTATTAGCCCTGATTCCCACTGTCCCCCACAGTCCATTTTCCACACAACAGCAGCACCATCCTTCTCAAAACCTAAAATGCTTCACACTACTATCTGCTCAAAGCCCTTGCACTGCTTCCCACCTCACTCAGAGTCAAAGAAATCATCACATGTTCTACTCCTCCCAGTCTCCCCCACCTCCCCCTGCTGCTCTGACTTCCTTCCAGCAAGGGTCCTTCCTCAGGACCTTTGCACATGATATTCTCTCTGTCTGGGATGCTCTTGCCCTGATAGCCTTATAACCAGTGTCTTACTTTTGTTAAATTTTGCTCAAATGACACCTTCTTAGTGAGGTCTACTCTGATTACACTTTTAAAAAGTATAATTGCCTCCTCCTCCCTTTCCCATTTAAAAATGAAATGCTTGGCTGGCTCAGTTAGAAGATCATGTGACTCGATCTCAGGGTCATGAGTTCAAGCTGCCCCCCCTGCTTGCAAGTAAAGATTATTTTAAAAATGAATAAATAAGGGGGGTCCCAGGTGACTCAGTTGGTTAACCGTCTGACTCTTTATTTTGGTAGAGGTCAGGATCTCGGGGTTGTGAGATGGAGCCCTGCACTGGTCTCTGTGCTCATTGGGAAGTCTGCTTGAGATTCTCTCTCTTCCTCTGCCTTTCCCACCCCGTTAAGAAAAATAAAAATAATAATAAATAAATAATCTTTAAAAATAAAAATAAAACCACCACTCTTATCTTTTTTCTTCGCACATGCACTTAGAACCTTTTAACATTCTATCTGTCTCTGTATCTATCTATCATCTCTCTATAGATTTTCCTCTCCCTGGCTGGAATTAAGTTCTATTAAAGCAAGGATTTTTGTTTTATTCACTGATACATACCTACAAGTTAACACCTAATAGGTGCTCAATGGCATTTTACCCTAGAACATTCATAAATCTATCAAGTTCATTTGTCCATTTTTTTGTGGATGAACTTTTTCGTTGTTCTCATGTTTCTTTCTTTTTTTTAAAGATTTATTTATTTGAGAGAGACTGTGAGCATGGGAGAGAGGAGCAGAGAGAGAGGGAGAGAGAAGCCTAAGCAGACTCTGCACTGAGTATAGAGCCGGACGTGGGCCTTGATCCCATGACCTTGAGATCAGGACCTGAGCTGAAACCAAGAGTCAGTAACTCAACCGACTGTGCCACCCAGGCCCCCCTCTTCCGATATTTCTACCATTGCTGCAGTGAATATATATATGAATCTTGGTGCAGTTTGGATGAGATTTTTCTAGGACATTGTCTAGAGTTGGTTCCTTAGGAAGATGACTCTGACATTTACGTATATAGGATGGTCCAGTGCGGTGCTCTTTGGAACAACCTCTGCAAGGAATTGTATGAAATGGGACTGGGTAGAGAAGAAAATTAAACTGAGATGTATTTACAAAAGAAGCATCAGCTCTGCAGCTGATGTGGTCATTCGAGGGTCCCAGATTGAGGTGGATACAGGCTTTCACTGATGGGTGAAGTAAGAGCAATTTTCTGAGAGGAAATTGGTGCCCAGGTTCTAAGGGGTAGGTCACCTTTGGGTCAGAGCAGTGCAGCCTGGCACCCACAGCTGTATTTTAACAGCAAAATTTTAGGCAGTAGAATGTGTGTGTCTTCAATTTAACTAGATTTTGCCAAATTGTATTTCAAATTGGTTGTATCACATTCTGCTCCCTTCAATTATATATAAAATTTTTTATCATGATTCTCCCTTTTCCCATTTTCTCTATCCTCCTTTCCCTCTGCTATTTTCTGGATAATTTCTGCAGATCTTTCCTCAAGTGTAGAAACTATCTCTCTTTGTGTCTAACCTATTTTTTAAGTTACTGGGGGTTTTATGTTTTCTTGCTGGGGTTTTATTTCTGGAAGGTTCATTCCTCTTAAAATACCCTTTTAAGGTATTAAAAAAGCAAATAGTTTCTTTCTTATGCTCTGATTTCTTATTTTACTTTTCAATAATATGAAGCTTATCTGTTTCTTCTCCTACACTAAGTCATTGTAGTTTTTGAAGTTCTGAGGCTCTTGATCTCACTTGTGGCGTCTGGTGATTCTCATGCGGGCTTGTCTTTTCATATCTATAACTATGTGATTGTAAACGCACAACTGTGGGAATTCTGTACTGCCTGTATCCATCCTCCAGAGAGATCTTAAATCTACTTCTACCAGGAAACCCAGACCCCATGTCTCTTCTGTTAACACACCTTATTTGTTAGAGCAGTTTTATGTTCACAGAGAAATTGTGCAGAAAGTACGGAGTTTCCACTTACCCCTTCTCTCCAACCCTTCCCCCACGGTCAATACCCCCACCAGAGCTGTACATGGGACACATTATCACTCTAAATATGTAGATCACATTAGGGATCCCTCTCTGTGAGCATTTTTTTTTTTAGCTTTTTTTATGTGGAAAATTTCAAACATGCAGAGGGAATATATAATATTAATGCTTCATGCGAGAGTCTCAGTTTCAATTCCTGACGTTATAAGTCTAGGGCCTGTCAGGCTAATCTCCAAACAAAGTCACAGACAAGGTTTATGGGAGTGTCTGTATGGGGGGTCACATTTAGTCCCAGAACCCAGGCTTTCCAGGCACAGAGTTGCTTTCCCTCACCCAGAGAAATGGAACTTTCCGACTCAGACAACAGCACATCTGATGAGGGTCCGTGCACATTCAGGGCATACTGGTGGATTTCTTTTCCTTAGCATCGCTCTCATTTCCAAATTCATGCAGCCCTGGTCCCCGTTTGATCCTTGCATCAGGACTTCCGGTCTTTACGTCATGGTTCAGAAAGGGGGGCACTGGTGATCTGCAGTGTTTTTCTTTTTTTCTGTCTCAGGAATATCTGGCATATTGTTGTCACATGGCAGATGTTTACATTACTTGTTGAGTTCAACTAAACTAATTTTAATTCTCATGACCCCCTTGGGAAAGGTCTTCTGAAATTGAGTGAAAAAATACATATAGCTCTATGGTGAGAAATGATGGACTCTGATAATGTTCATGTACAGGAAGTAGATCAAAACCACTTTAGAAGTCAGGATGAAACATGTAAAATTGTTGCTTTCTCTAAAATTTCTGCTTGAATATATTGACCCGTGATGGCATATATATATATATGCAAAGGGCACAGTACTGCGTCTCAAAACAAGGAGAGAGAGGCACCAACAATGAGACCTTTTTTTTCAACCATGTTACACTGAATAGCATCATCAGAATGCTTTCCCCAAATTAGCAATTTATTCCCTGCTTTTGCTTTTGGTTCATAGCTCAGATTCTGTGTGCTATAGATCATTCACCCTGTGTTAATCTGCTGCCCGATTTTGATGGATAAAGCAAGGTGTTCTTGGGATAGGAACATGGACATCTATAAATCTGAAAACTTGTGATATTGAGATGTTGGATGCCAAGTGTGTTTGTCCAGACCAGGGTTGGGCAGAGAGCTGAATATGACTGGGTTTTCCCCTTCCCACCCCTAAACTTGTCTTGTGTTTCTAGTTTGAGTTGATCATACCATCAACCCCTCAACACTCCCGATTCTTCCTGAATGCCTTCATCTGCCTTACTTGCCACATTTGATGGGTCCCTGTCTTATTGATTCAGTGCCTTACCTGGGGACAGGATTGTCACCTGGAACACTCCATCGATCCCCAAATTAACACCTCTTTCTCATTCATTCCATAATTCTAAAAGCAAGCTTATATTCCTTCCTTACTTAAAATCCTTGTGTGACTCCCACAAAGCCTTAAGGACCAAGTTCAATTGTCTCCATCCCACCAGAGATGAGTTACCTGTGTTGCATCATCTCCTATTACTTGTCCTTCAGCTTCTCCACCGTGAGCAGTTTCCCCTCCCTGTTTCCTTCCTGCATTTCCCTCTCTTCTAAGGCTTCACTTAGGCTAGTCCCTGTGCCTCACTCCATCCCCTCTGTCGTGCATGGGACTGATCTGTGGCTGAGCTCAAGGCTCAATCCGGGTGTTGCTTTCTCTGGGACAGCTTCCTTGATTCTTCTACTTGATGTCTGAGCACACACTGATCCCCTCTTGTGTGTCAGAAACGTTATTTAAAATATCACATTTAATCATCAAAGCCCCAGATGACAGGTCCTACTACCATTCTTATCATACTGATAAGGAAAGTATCCCAAGAAGTAAAGTTATTTGCATATGCAACTCAGTGAGAGCGTGGAGGTCTGAAGCCAGATTTCTGCAGAGGGGAGAGTCTTTGTCTGAGCTACCTGTAAAGTGGTAGTGTTTGCCTAAATCTGGCAGGTGTCATTGCTTAATAAATATTTGTAAGTTGAATTAAACCTGAGGGTTGGTCCTAGACCCAATCTGAAGCATGGAAATATATTTTGGCTCCAATTCTCCCTGCAGTGTCTCAACCCTCTCAATGCATATGAGATTAATTTCTTCAGATTCAATGAGCAGCGGCGTATTTTAATGTGCTCATGTTTTCTGGCTTAAATCAGATGTATACTGATTTAGGGGTCTTTGGAAGCACATTGCCCTGGGATTCAGTGTTCTCATGCTGGGGCATGTTGAAGATAGCAGTTGTAGTGGATAGAAGAAAGGTCTGAGGACAGATCTGTGAGTGACAGAACCTTCCAGAAAGCCTCAAATCACATTTCAACAAGACTTCTGTAGAATTGGAAGCAACTTTGTTTGCCTCATATAGAATCAACTGATCAGCTCAAAGGAGTACCAATATAATAAGCTCAAGGTAGACAAACTTTTGTATTATTTAGTGACAATTAAAAAAAAAACCCACTCATCAGTGGAGATGTACCCTAACAAAAGTTTGGGGGTCCACCATTTTATGGACTGAGCTACACATCCCAAATCACATGTGTTCATTGGATTAAAAAATAAATGAAATAGGGATGCCTGGGTGGCTCAGTCGGTTAAGCACCTGCTCTTGATTTTGGCTCAGGTCATGATCTCAGGGTCCTGGGATTGAGCCCTGCATCAGGCTCCATGTTCAGCAAGGAGTCTGCTTATGGATTCTCTCTCCCTCTCCCTGGCTTGCCCCTGCCCCTGCTCCCAACCTATCTATCTCTAAAATAAATAAATAAATCTTCAAAAAAATAAATGAAATACTACTTTGGCATGTTCACTATATCCACTTTAGGGTAAAATCAATATTCATGTAATTATTGTATTGTTGATATTGGCTTTATATTTATTTTTGGTAACTGAACAACCAGAAGCTTCTACTCATTCATTGCCTGGTTAATGAAGAATGAAGTCTCACACCTTAGAGGTATTTTGACACCAACTGTAAAAAGCAACAACTGCTTGTCTGTCCTGAAGCTGTGAGCTCATTGTATTTTCCTCAGGTCAGCAGTCTTGGAGTCCCATCTTCCAATATGGCATTCCTGGCAAACCCAATTACAGCCTAAAATTAGCCTTCCTCTTCTGTGTGTTTCTTTCTTAACTCAAACAAGCTCTTTGATATGACTAGGATAAATAAGGAAACTTTTAAAAAGTGAGACTGTAGCTTTTTGTTAATTAATGAGGGAGAAACAGAGACAGAGACAGAAAGAGACCCAGAAACATCTGTCCTAATTGATCTCTGTGAATTCCCCTTCCCACCTTTGTCCTCTAAAATGCCATTAGCTCACCCTCTTTCAGTCCTTCTAACAACCATACCATCTATTTTCACGATTTTTGGTTTTTTTTTTCTTGGCTTTGCATATACATTCATACTATCTTTCGAGTCTCAGCTGAAAGGTCACTCTCTTGGTAAACTACTCCTGCTCCCTAAAGCAGATCTGGGCAAACCCTTCTTGGAGATCTCTCAGTGTTGATTCTCACTCCTGTCAGGCAGCCTCACTGTGTTCTAATCACACGGGCACCCTATCTGTCCGCTCCCCTGCCCTACAAGCCCCTGGTGACCAGAGCTGAACCTTCCTCTTTGCAGTCGCACCCAACAGGCCTGGCGCCAGGGAGAGGGACTGACCAGGACATGCCTCTGGAAGGAATAAAGGACCACTGGAAACCCCCTGGGCATTTGGGTAGGGATATGACACCTAACTCAGTATGAAATGCGATGGAAGGCGAGGATGTGGCTATCAGGTTTCCCATTTCCCCCAGGCAGTGTTTACAAGATGTCAAAACTAGAGGAGAAGTGAAAACTGCCAGTCATCATTTGGTAGTTTTGTGTAGATCATGAAAAACAACTATTGGACCCTTTACTCCTTTGACTGACTTAGAGCCAAAACCAGGCTTCCCAAAAGGAAAGAATGGACAAATTTGGTCTCATTAAACTAAAGCTTGTTGGGGTGCCTGGGTGGCTCAGTGGGTTAAGCCTCTGCCTTGGGCTCAGTTCATGGTCCCAGGGTCCTGGGATTGAGCCCCACGGCGGGCTCTCTGCTCAGCAGGAAGCCTGCTTCTCTTCCACTCTCTCTCTCTCTGCCTGCCTCTCTGCCTGTTTGTGATCTCTGCCTGTCAGATAAATAAATAAAATCTTAAAAAAACAAACAAACAAACTAAAGCTGGTTATCTTATGCCCATGTGAGGAAGAGGCAAGGACAAGCTACAGGCTGCGGGGGGGGCGGGGGTTGACTACAAGCACACCTTATCTTATTGCTCTCCACCTTATTGTACTCCACAGATACAATTTTTTATAAATTGAAGGTTTGTGGCCAACCTATCTAGAGCAAGTTTGTCCAACAGCATTTGTCCATTTGGTGAGTTGGTGGCACATTTTGGTAATTCTCACATTTCAAACTTTTTCATTATAATTATATTTCTGATTGGTGATTTGTGATCAGTGATTATGAGCCGTTGAAAGCTCAGATTATGGTTAGCATCTTTAGCAATAAAGTCTTTTTATTTTTTTAAAAAGAATTCTTTATTTATTTGAGAGACAGAGTGTGTGTGCAGGGGCAGGAGCGGAGGAATTGGGAGAGACGACATCCAGCAGGCTCCATGCTGAGTGCAGAGCCCCGATGCAAGGCTCTGTCCCCCAACCCTGAGATCATGACCTGAGTTGAAACCAAGAGTTAGACACCGACTAAGACAGCCACCTAGGTCTCAGGTGCTGTGACAAAGCAACAAAGTCATTTTAAATTAAGATATGTATATTGTTGTTTTAGACATAATGCTATTGCACACTTAATAGAATACAGTATAGTATAAACATAAATTTTATTTGAACCGTAAATAAAAAAATACATTTGACTTGCCTTTTTTAAAAGATATTTATTTATTTAAGAGAGAGAGGGAGAGAGAGGGAGAGAGAGAGAGAGTGTGTGTGTGTGTGTGTGTGTGTGTGAGGCAGAGTTAGAGGAGAGAGCATCCCAAGCAGACTGCAGAACTCTGCCGTAGGGCTTTATCTCACAGCCCTGAGATCATGACCTGAGCTGAAATCAAGAGTCTGACACTTAATCGACTGAGCTACCCAGGCACCCTCATTTGACTTGATTTATTGCAATATTCTCTTTACTGCAGAGATCTGGAAGTGAACTCTCAATATCGCCAACGTATGCCTGTATTTCCAAACCATATATTCATTAAGAGACTAGTATCTAGGGGCACCTGGGTGGCTCAGTGGGTCAAAGCCTCTGCCTTCAGCTCAGGTCATGATCTCAGGGTTCTGGGATCGAGCCCCGCATCAGGCTCACTGCTCAGCGGGGAGCCTGCTTCCTCCTCTCTCCCTGCCTGCCCCTCTGCCTATTTGTAATCTCTGTCTATCAAATAAATAAATAAATAATCTTAAAAAAAAAGAGAGAGAGAGAGACTAGTATCTAGATGCATAAAGAACCATCAAAACTCAACATTAGGAAACCAAAGAATCCAGTTACAAAATGGGCAAAAAAATAGAAACTGACCAAAGAGGATATCCAGATAAATAAATAGCACCAGAGGAGCTCCTGGTTGGCTCAGTCAGTACAGCACGGGACTCTTGATCTTGGGATCATGAGTCTGAGCTCCACATTGGATGTAGAGCTTATTTTTTAAAAAATAGCATAAGAAAACTTTAACATCATTAGCTGTTGTGGAAATACAAATCAAAACCACAATGAGCTATGTTTAGCTACACCTTTCAGAATAGCTAACATAAGAATAGTGACAACACCAAACCTGACAAGGATGCAGAGAAACAAGCTCTTCCATATTTGGTGGGAGCGCCAAATGGTATCACCACTCTGGAAAACAGTTTAGCAGCTTCATGTTCAACTAAAGGTGCAATTACCCTACGACCCAATGATAGAACACGTGGGCATCTATCCCAGAGAAATAAACATTTCTGTTCACACAAAAACCTTTACACAAATGTTCATAGCAGCTTTATATAAATAAGCCAGAAACTGAAATAGCCCAGAGGTCCCTCAATGGGAAAAATGGTTAGACAAATTGGTAAATCCATGGAATAACTTAGCAACAGACAGGAACACACTGCGGACACGCGCCACCAACTCGAATGAATAGACAATCATGCTGAGTGAAAAAAAGTCAATTCTGCAAGGTTACATAGTATATGACTCCATTTACATAACATTGAAAAAGTGGCAACCTTAGAAATGGAGAGCAGACTAGCGGTTTCCAGGGCTTAGGGATGGGAGGGGTGTTCCGAGGGCATTGGGTTTGGTTACAATGTGTCAACATGAGGGATCCTTGTGGGGTGGGAACTGGTCAGTATCTTGACTATGATGGTGGACACACGAATCTACACATGATAAAAGTAGATAATACCTAATACACACAGAAATAGATTCAGGAGCACGAGTAAAACTAGGGAAATCTGAGTAAGATCAGCGGATTGTCTACATCAACCCGTCATGTCATCCTACAGTTCAGCAAAATATTACCAGTGGGAGGAACTGATTAAAAGTGTCAATGGTATCTCCATATTATTTTGTATAGGTGCACCACAATCTATTCTATAGACTGATTATTGCAATAAAAGTTTCAACAAAAAGAGGAGTGTTATTTCTATCCCTGATATTTTCCCTCTAGCAACTTCTGTCTTTTCTTAGAGAAACTTACAGAGAAGACTGTTTCTCTCCCTTAAGTTAAAATTCACAGAAGCTGAGGAGAATGGTGCCAGTCAGAATTTGAGCTAGAATGTAGTACTAGATAAGGAGGTTATCCTTCTATGTAGATCTTCCAATATCTGTGATTTTAGATCAGGAGTGCAAATTTAACCCCAGTAATATGTTTATAATATAAGCAGGAAAAGCTGTGGTTTTAGAAAAACTTTCTTTAAATTATTGTTTGTGCTGTTGTTCCAGAAAAGGAAAAGAATGATTCTCTAACCTCATGTTTTATTTTGTTTTAAAAACACATGCAATATACATAGAACATAAAAAATGAATTACCCAAAGAAAAAAATATCAACATTTGTTTCAAAGTTCTTTGGGTTTCCTTCCCCAATTCCATATATTCCTCACCCTTCCCAGAATTAGGTATAATTATGAATTTAGTGTTAATCCGGTCATGTATTTTTAAATTTTAACATGCACACTTACACAACATATATGATTATTTTTGAAAAATTACACGTGTAGCATACTTCACGTAATATTCTGCAGTTTTATTTTTCTGTACCAAACATTCTGTTTCAGATGTTGATTCTGTTGACATATGTGCAATCTAGCTCATTTTAACAGTTGTAGAGCTTTTTATAATATGTATATGCCATAACTTACATTTCTTTTATTGAGGGTATATATTCAATCTCCAGTTTTTTCCTAATGCCAATGTAAACCAAGAACTTGGCCCTTGCAACAGTGCTTGCTTAAGAGCTAATCAAACCAAGTGTTGTTGTGTTTCATGACAACTGGTTCTAACTGACGCTGATTAGCAACTAGACACTCGGAGCGACCTTGGTATATCAGACCCTCAGTGACCTCTTTCCTGAGAATAAGAAAAACAAAAGTACCCTTATTCCTAGAAGTAATAAATGAATATCAGAACCAGTTTTAAATGTATTTATTTCATCAGTGATAGGCCTGTAGCCATGCTAACAAGCAAACATCAGAACTGGCTTTTAAAATCCCTCTGTTAAGTCAAAGGCAACTCGGTCCAGTGAAAACACCTCTGAAAGCCAAGCAGTCAGTGGTGGCCTCATGCTCCAAAAGGCAGCCGATCAGCATCAGACTCACCCCAGTAATGGAGCCTCTAAGACTGATGTCAAGCCACTCCCCACCTCCATAACTAACCCAAAACATGCTCTTGAGACCAAGGCTAGCCTACTTACGCATCTGTAATCATCACTGCCCAAAGTCAGCTTCCTCCACGACCTTACACACCAGATGGGCGGTTTGCTTTGCTTAATGACTGCGTGTCTGACCAGCCTAAGTGCCCCCTCTCTTAAGTAAGCGGGAAGTTCAGCTTCTTGGTTTCAGACATTGGGTCATATTTTTCTTTTTCAACATTTACTACTGACATGTTTTAATCAAGTGGGCATGGCTGTAGAGAATGTAAAATATTTAACTCTATCCCCAGTGCAAGTTCAAATCTATAATTAGCATGTCTGTGGGCCCCTCTCCCCACGCCCCTTCTCCCTAGAGAACTACTGGAGGAATTACTTGAATTCAGTGTCTTCTCTTTCCATGCAAGTAAACAAACTCTGTATTAGTCATTACAGTGGTCATTAACCTTTTTACAAATAGAATTTCAGTGAACAATCATTTCCATGTCTTCTTATCTAGATGCAGAAAATCATAGCTTTACTAGAAATTGCCAGATTGCTCTCCAAAATGGTGTTAATAATTAAAAGCCACACCATTAATAGTGTTGTTCTCACCAACATTTTGTGTCATCAGACTCTCAACTTTTGCAAATCTGATGACTGTGTAATGTTAGCTTAATGTATCAATGTAAGGTCCTTGATTACTTAAGTGTGATTGAGAGCCTTTGGCTGTTTATTAGTCATTTGGCTTTTTTTCTTTGTGGATTGCCTGTTCTTTTGTTGTTGTTGTTTTAAGATTTTATTTATTTATTTGACAGAGAGATCACAAGTAGGCAGAGAGGCAGGCAGAGAGAAAGGGGGAAGCAGGCTCCCTGCTAAGCAGAGAGCCCGATGCGGGGCTCGATCCCAGGACCCTGAGATCATGACCTGAGCCGAAGGCAGAGGCTTAACCTACTGAGCCACCCAGGCGCCCCTGGATTGCCTGTTCTTAAATCATTTTTCTGTTGTATCATTTGTCATTTTCTTAGGAATTTTATGAGAGTTCTTTATGAATCCCAGATATTAATCTTTTACCATATATGCTGTCTCTACTGTCTACCTTTTTTTATTTTTTTTTAATTTTTTTTAAAGATTTTATTTATTTATCAGAGAGAGAGAAGAGCAAGCACAGGCAGACAGAATGGCAGACAGAGGCAGAGGGAGAAGCAGGCTCCCTGACGAGCAAGGAGCCCCATGTGGGACTCGATCCCAGGACGCTGGGATCATGACCTGAGCCGAAGGCAGCTGCTTAACCAACTGAGCCACCCAGGCGTCCCCTGTCTACCTTTTTTTAAAATGTATTTTTAAAAGTAGCTTTCGTGTACAATGTGGGGCTTGAACTCATGGCCCTGAGATCGAGTCACATCAACCAACCAAGCCAGCCAGGTGCTCCTATTTTTTAAATTATGCTTGACAAGTTAAATTATTATATGTTCAATTCAGTCAAGTGTCTATCTTTGTGATTTGTGGTTCTTCTTGTTTTAGAAACTCTTCCTTACTCTGGAGTAATAAAGTCATTCTGCTGTGTTTTCTACTGATAGTTGTTTTCTCACATTTAGTTTTTTAAAATCAATGTAGGGTTTATTTTTGAATAGGGTGTAATATTTGGAGACCTGAGCTCATGTTTTTATATTGAAATACAATTTTCCTCCTAATGTACTGTAGCTTCACACGATGCAAATGAATCTTACAAAGTTGACATTGAGCAAAAGGAGCAGGTCCCAGCAGTCGCGACAGAATTAGCTAATAGATCGGACTTAGAAGTACAGAGCAATTATGAAATCAAAGGCATCATTTTGAGGCCCATATTCGATCTAAAATGGACTGTGACATGGTTATTTTAATAACACAATCCCTGTTTATCATAATGCTTCAGTGTAGTGATGTTTTGTCATTTACAAAGCAATGTTCACAGGAAAATGACTGTATTTGAAAACTGTGCTCACAGTCGTGATTCCCAAACCACAGACCAACGTCATCACTGTCACGTGGGAGCTTGTCAGAAGTGCAGGATCTGAGGCTTCAACCCAAACCCTGGGAATTATTATGCACACTGAAATTTGAGAAGCACTGGGCTAGGAGATTTACTTATGTATATATTGAAATAGCACTTCAGGGAGAGGCGGGGGTGGGGCAGAGGGAGAGAGAGAGACTCTTCAGCAGGCTCTACACCCAGTGCAGAGTCCCTCAGGGCTTGATCTCATGACCCTGAGATCATGACCTGAGCCAAAATCAAGAGTTGAGGCTTAACCGATTGAGCCACCCAAGGGTCCCCGGAGAATTTATTTTTTATTATTATTTTTTTAATATATATATTTTAAAGATTGTATTTATTTGACAGAGAGAGATCACAAGTAGGCAGAGAGACAGGCAGAGAGAAGGGGAATCAGGGTCCCCACCGAGCAGAGAGCCCGACACTGGGCTCGATCTCAGGACCCTGACATCATGACCAGAGCCGAAGGCAGAGGCTTTAATCCACAAAGCCACCCAGGCGCCCTGGGGAATTTATTTTTAAGAAGCTCCCCAGATGCTTCTAACAATGAACCAAACTTAGAGGAAACGGGCCTACAGTGTTTTCTTCTAGGAAGTTCAAATAGTTGGCACCAGAATCAGACCTATAAATACAGAGAACATACTATTGGTTGACAGAGGGGTGGGGGTGGGAAGATGGACAAAATGGGTGGAAGAGAGTGGGAGGTACAAGCTTCCAGTTATGGAATGAATCAGTCATGGGAATAGAAGGCACAGCATTGGGAATGTAGTCAATGATAGTGTAATAGCGTATGGTGACAGATGGTAGCTATACTTGTGGTGAACATGGCATGACACGTAGACTTGTTGAATCACTATGTTGTATATCTGAAACTAATGTAACATTGTGTGTCAACTATACTCAAATTAAAAAAAAAACTTTCTTAAAACCCCAAATAGTTGACATACATTCTGTCAATTTTAATCTCCAAAGTAGTTTCTTTTGCCAACTTCTCTCTCCTGTAGAAAATAGAGTTACCATATGTACATGCCCACAAAGTTGGATGCTCAGTTGGCATGTGATGTGGTGTCTATGGTCTCATATTGCAGGTTAGCTCTCATGGTCTTGGTGGAATGTGTACCTCTAACTAGGATATAATAGGGAAATCAGCTTATTTACCAATTAGCCCACACCTAAAATTCTTTAACTGTTCCAGATTAGTTAGAATGCCTCTTGCTCCAGTATTTATAGGGTAGACTTTATGGATATAATATTCTGGAGATTAGTAATAAATCTACAAAATCTGCAAACTCTATCAAGTCCTAAGGTGTTGCCTAAAGACCCACCTCTTTAAACAGAAGAAATGTTTCATGAATGCTCTCTCAAGAATGTCAGTTTTTTAAATTAATAAATGCCTTGAGGTTGGACTAAAGATGAAGAAGAGACAGCTAGTGGGTGTCCTTTTGTTTGGGTTTGCTTATTCATTTTGATTCAGATCAATCTTGAACTAGACCCTCTCAGTCCTAATGTGTCACTCACTGCATTGGCCAATCATTAAATAATTGAACTTGGCCAACTCAGTATTACTAATTATTCTTTTGCCTAAAGAGAGACCCATTATCTTCCCATCACTCCCAGGGTTGCATGTCAAAGAACATCCCATTTAACCAATTTTCAGCTATCAGCCAGAATTGATTTGCTAAGATGATGAAGCTAATGATATGTTGTAGTTGATGACTTACTGCCCATAGGAGCTAGCTCTTGTTTGAGAAAGAGGGAATGGAAATGTGCTCTATGGGTTGTCAGTTGTGCCAAATCCCTATCACACTATTTAGTGACTGGATCTTAGGAAAGAAACATTGAATGAAAACTTGTAGTGAAACTGAAAAACAAACATTAGGTAATTAGAGAAGTGCTTTATTCTTATTTTTCCTCGTAGGATTTTGCTAACCAACTGCAAATACAGGCTTGTTTTTCCCATACCTGATGTGTTCCTTAACCTATTTACTTTGTGTCTGCCTAGTTTCTCTTGTGCCCTACCACCATTTCATTTTTCCTCCCAGTTTGAATAAAAAGTTGCAATAAGCTAGGGGGAAAAAGCAAGCATTTGGTATTACCATTTTTAATGCTTGTGTCTCCTCACTTCTTTTGATGAAGTAGAGGAAAGTCAGATTTACAGGTTTAAAATGAAAGCTTCATCATTTTGAGCATAGAAGCATAAAGACTAGCTCAGGGCAGAGGAATACAGAAAGAGTACAGAAATATTGTTATGAATTGAGCCATGCCTGGCCTGCATGAAAAAGTGGCTTCCTCCTCATGGTTTATATAGAAGTCTATAGGAAATGAAGTGAGTGGGTGCATGGCTTAGTTTGAGGACTGAAATACATCATTTGGCAATTAATAATATATTATTATTTTTATTGCCGTCAAAATGATCTCATTCCATCTCCCCTCTTAGAAAGTGTAACAGGATAGCAAATGATCATTATTTGCATAACATGAAAGCTCTATGGACAAAATGCGGCCGTGGTCTTTTGACTTGTCTTTTACTGGATTATTCTTCACTCTTTGTTTTTTAAAGATTTGTTTATATGAGGGGCGCCTGGGTGGCTCAGTGGGTTAAAGCCTCTGCCTTTGGCTCAGGTCATGATCCCGGGGTCCTGAGATTGAGCCCCGCATCGGGCTCTCTGCTCAGCAGGGAGCCTGCTTCCTCCTCTCTCTCTGCCTATCTCCTCTGCCTACTTGTGATCTCTGTCTGACAAATAAATAAATAAAAATTAAAAAAAAGAGATTTGTTTATATGAGAGAGAGAGAGAGAGCATGAGTGAGAAGGAGGGGGAGAGAGGCTCTTAAGCAGACTCCATGCTAAGTGTGGAGCCTGACACAGGGCTTGATTCCAGGACCCTGCGATCATGACCTGACCAAAACCAAGAGTCAGATGCTCAACTGACTGAGCCACCCAGGTGCCCCTATCATGTATTTCTACCGAAATTATTTTCCTTATCGGTCAGAAAACTCAACTGTAGAAGTTAGTTTTGGTTTTTTAAGCAGCCATCCGCTCAAGGGTCCTGGGATTCTCTTTACTTCCACTGTCTGGTCCTAGGGCTAGAATGTTTTTAGTCTGTTTCATTTTCAGATCTAAGAAGAGCCCCCGTGTCATTCCTGGTCTTCTTGGAACAAATGTCTGTAACAGCCAGAGTGTGCCCCTTGTCTCTGCAGCAACCTTCTCCTTTTAGTAGAATCTTTTCGAAACGTCTATCTGGCTGATCTGTAACATGAAGAGTGTGACTAGGGGAGGGATGCTGTCTTGTGAAGTGGTCACCAAGGCTGAATTCCCGAGTGGCCCTTGGCTTTGGAGTCTCATGGATTTGGGGGACCACACCCTTGTGACTGCCTTTGGACAAATGACTCCACAGAAAGGTTTTCAGTATCAGAATTCTTTGTGTATCGCGTACAAAGAGAGGCGTTCCAGGTCTTCAGCCACAACTAGCATTTCTAGGCCCATCCATGGAGAAGCCGCGTACGAAAGAAATGAGCCAATGATGCCCTTTCTGTTTCTTCATGGCAGGTGGAGACATGTTAGCTCAAAAGCTTGCTGGTGCCAAATTCAAATTTTGACACATCCAGTTGTTAAAAAGTAACCCAAAGGAATAGATTTTTAGCTGTTTATTGCCTGCCTGCTTTGCATATACCCCGTGAAACCTCATCCAGCATCTGCTGGCCATTAGTAAGATAGAGCCCCCGAGCTGCTACTGTCCTCTGACCCAGAGACTCCCTGCTGTCCTGCTGAGGGAGCTGGGGAGCCAGAAAGTCTTTCTTAAAGAATCGACCTTTAAGCTGAGGTCTGAGTGATGGGGAGGAATTAACCAGGTTCAACGGAAAGGAAATAGTCCAGACAGAAAACTGTTTCATGCAAAGGGTGTGAGTGGAGCAGGGGCATGACTTCTCTGTCTGCAAGGCAAAGTATTAATAGAGAATGTGTGAGAAGTCAAGGCCAGTGGGATGGCTGGATTGCACAGGATCTTAACAACAGGTGAGGGATTCCGTGGGTGCCTTTGCGCATGCGTGTGTGTGCATGCGTGCGTGTGTGTAGTTTGCACTTTGATATGAAGAAGAGGTCGCAGCATGAAGCTGTCACCTCCAGAGTCTCTGCCTGGTATCCCAGAATCCTGGGAGTTTAATCCAACTGATTTTAGACAGGTCATTCACATTTGAACACAGGGAGACATAGCAGGTCCTTTGGTCAAATCCCACAAAACCAAGTAGAACCAAAGTTACAAATTCATGATCTACAAGGCCCGGCTACCTCTAAGATGTATTTTATTGAGCTGTAAAATATTTTAAAAATAAGTTCTAATGAGCTTGCCATCATTTAAGAATAAGGGGAATAAGGGGCATTTCTTTTTTTTTTTTTTTTAAAGATTTTATTTATTTATTTGAGAGAGAGAGTGAGCACATGAGAGGGGAGAAGGTCAGAGGGAGAAGCAGACTCCCTGCAGAGCTGGGAGCCCGATCCCAGGACTCCAGGATCGTGACCTGAGCCAAAGGCAGTCGCTTAACCAACTGAGCCACCCAGGGGCCCCTTGAATAGATGATATTTCTTATAAAATAGGAGTATTTGGCTTCCTATGAAAAAGTAGAGATGTACAAACACTAATATCACCCTCTAACAGAAACACAGTTTGCTGGAGACGATTAATGACAGCCACCTGCTGACTTTCTCTCTCCAGCCTCTCCTCCTCCCCCGGTGCCCTTCTCATGCCATCTGTGTGCCTCCAGGCATTCGAACCTAAGATACTAGAATTGGAGGACGGAATCATCTCCTTGTGTTGGGGACAGGGACCGCGGCCATTTGCTGCCATGCTCTTAGTGTCTGACACAGCCCTTGGTGCGTGATAGATACTCATTAAAATGTATTAAATCCACGAAGGGAGCTAAAATGGACCACAGGAGGCATCTCTGTCTCTCACGAGCATTGGCTGAAGGTCAAACTTTTGGGGTGGTCAGACTCGTATGTAGAGCTGGTCAGTCGGGACCCGAAATTACCAATGCCCCCTCTTGGTGTTAAGAAAATCTTAGAAGGATTGAACAAACCAAAGGCTTTGGTGCTGTAGTCAATTTACCTGTATTTCAGAAAGAAATCTGACGGTGTTGCTGGCAAGCTGCCCACGTGAATAGGGAAACAGAAGATATTACGCACTAAGTTTAAACAGGTTGCTTGTGAACCAGGTTGGAATTACCAAAAAAAAAAAGAAGAGCTAGCATCAGCACATGTTTTTCCCCTGAGGAGGCAGCATTATTTGAAGCATTTAAATACACAGAACCTAATACTAAAGCGTAAATTAGATGAGGCAGAGTGAGCATATGTTGTCTTCTCAAAGACTATTTTTCCTCTTATGTTTACATGAATTTCATATCCCACTTCAAAGCTAAAAATACATTCCTTTCCTTTCCACAACGGATTGACTTAATATTTGATTTTAATTGTAAAATGTGCTCATACAGTTCAAAAAATCTAAAGAAAAAATTAAAATGAGCACAGAAACCTTCAGCCTAATGTAGTCGCTAAGAGCTCAGACTGTATCGAATTTCCTGGGTTCAAATCTGAGTGTGTGACCTTATGCATATCACTGCACCCACCTGTGCCTCAGTAATGTCACCTGTAGAATGAGAGTTGTGCTGCCTCTTTCAGAGGTTGTTGGGAAGATTATAGGAGTTAGTATTTAAAAAGTACTTATGAAATAGCGTCTGCCACATAGTGAATGACATGTTTTGTTAAATAAATGGGACACTCGGAAAAATAACTGTTATAATTTTTTTGCTTATATAATTCCAGACTTTTCTATGTACACAGTTTATACCAACACATTTTTAAATGAATAGGCTTATTTCCAAATAAGATTTTCTCACCTGTGTGTTTCAGTGAGTTTAACACAAAAAGATTTTTTTTTTAAGATTTTATTTATTTATCTGATAGAGAGAGATCAGTAGGCAGAGAGGCAGGCAGAGAGAGATGGAGAAGCAGGCTCCTTGTTTGTAGAGCAGAGAGCCCGACGAGGGGCTTGATCCCAGGACCCTGAGATCATGACCTGAGCCAAAGGCAGAGGCTTAACCCAATGAGCCACCCAGGTGTCCCCAAAAAGATTTTTCATCATGGTAATTTTATAATAATTTCAAAACAGTTTAGAATTTTTTTGTGTTATGCAATATTTCATTAGAGAGTTTTTTAAATGTGTATATAAAGAACAAACTAATAATGTCACAAAGTTCAGAATTTTTTCAATAGATGTCTTACTCATATTTGGTAAGGTTTATTCCAAATTACCTTTACGTTGCCATTATAGAGAGTGCACTAAAAATTACATCTTCTAGCTGATTATTAATATGATCGAGAAATGCAATATATTTTATTTATTTATTTATTTTTAAGATTTTTATTTATTTATTTGACAGATAGAGATCACAAGTAGGCAGAGAAGCAGGCAGAGGGAGAGGAGGAAGCAGGCTCCCCGCTGAGCAGGGAACCCGACTCAGGCTCCATCCCAGGACCCTGAGATCATGACCTGAGCTGAAGGCAGATGCTGAACCAATTAAGCCACCCAGGCATCCCAGGCAAAAAAAGTTTGATACCATTTTATTGTTTAGGCCTGAATAATAGGCCTAAACAGAAAAATAGGTAGTCATAATGTTAGAAGTAACTACTATTTTAAACCACATCATTACATTTATCCGTCATTAATGGGTCTCAGGTTGCTGGCAATGTTGTGCCCCTAAGAAAAGTGTGCAGCACACAGATCCCCCTGAAGTCAAAGGGCAGGTATTAAATCAATAAGAAATTCAACTCAGGTGGACTCCACCCACTTAGGCATAATATCCAAGAAGTTTATGAGCTCTTCTTATACTTGCAAATTATACAACAACAACAAAACCTGGCTTGTCTTTTTCTTTTTTCTTTTTACAGAGATGAAAAGTAAGTTGAGTTGAAAACACTTAGAGACCAGTATGGTGAGGTCAGCTATGCTATGGAGAAATGCTGGGCTAAAAATCAACAAAACACAAAATAAAACAAAACAGAATACTTTTCTTAAAAGTTTTTTTTATTTATTTGAGATAGAAAGAGAACATGAACAGGGAGGAGGGGCAGAGGGTGAGAGAGAGAAGCAGGCTCCCCGCTGAGCAAGGGGCCCCATGTGGGTGGGACTAAGTCCCAGGACCCTGAGATCATGACCTGAGCTGAAGGCAGAAGCTTAACTGACTGAGCCACCCAGGCGCCCCAAAACCTGAAATTTTTAAAAATGTTTATTAATTTGAGGGCCCCTGGGTAGCTCAGTTGAAGGACTGCCTTCAGCTAAGGTTGTGATCCTGGAGTCCAGAGATCGGGTCCCACATTGGGCTCCCTGCTCAGCAGGGGGTCTGCTTCTCCCTCTGATCTTCCCCCTCTCATGCTCGCTCGCTCTCATTCTCTCTCTCTCTATCTCTCAAATAAATAAATAAAATATTTTTTAAAAAGTTAAAAAAAAAAGATTTGTTTATTTGAGAGAGAGGAAGGAGGGGCAGAGGGAGAGAGTCTTGAGCAGACTCCCACTGCACATGAAACCTGACAGGGCTCGATCTCACAACTGAGATTCCAACACAACCCCGGCACCACGCAGGTGGCCCAAAATGTGATAATTTTTAATGCACTGCTGGGTTAATGAGAACTTAAGTCTCTGAAGTTCTCTTCTCACACCAAAAAGTTAGCCAGAAAAAGCAGGAATAAACAGTAAACAGACAGAAATGGTGGAGTTTTTGTTTGTTTTGTTTTTTATTGAAGTATAGTTGACATGCGGTATTCCATTAGTACAACATAAATGGTGGAGTTTTTGAGGACACATCTCCATATTAGCCCTCTGATTGGTCCAGCAGCAAAATAGGAGAGCTTAGCCAGAGTCCCATGTAATCCTAGGACCTTTGAAATGGTCATAGGTCAGTGGTGGTGCCTGGAGACTGCAGAAAAAAACACAAATCCTTCTGCAGAGAACACTTCCAAGATGCCTGTGGATAAAGTTCAACCAAATATTAGCTTGCAATCATTCACTGACAAATACACAAGGACACAGAGTAAGCAGAACACAAAACATTCCAATCCCAGAGATTTTGGGGGATACCAGAACTAACAAATAGAGAACGCAAAATAATGATGGCTAAAACCCTTCAAGAAATAAAAGACAGGATTATTAAAATAAGAAACAAATGCCTTTAAAAATAACCAGGCAGACTGGAAAAAATAAGCAAAATAAAAATACAGGTATTGAAATAACTCAATTAGATGAGACAGAGCTGAAGAACTTGTAGAACAGAAGACAGCTCTGAAGAACTTGCTCAGAGTGCAGGAAGGAGTGAAAAAGAAATAAAAATATAAAATAGGGACAAGAGCTATGGAAGACAGAGGGGTAGTATCTATGAAAGGGTTAGCTAATATCCCAGAGGAGAAAATGGCAGAGATAAGGGAGACCATGTCTGAAGAAGTAATAGCTGACCATTTTCCACAATGTTTTCTTGGAAGAACAAATAAACCATAATTTCTAGTGAAACAGCAAAGACGAAGAGAAGAGCATAGGAACAGACAGGGAGAAAGGACAGATACGACCTAAACACAAGTGTGAGTAGATGACTCAAGAGTTGTGTACAGCAACCAAGGGTCCCATGGAGAGCAGATTCACATCTCGACCACTAAGAAAAGAGAACTATCAACCTACAGTTGTGCACCCAGAAGGATCTCCTTGGGGGTGAAAAAAAGACACTTACAAAAAAAGAAAAGGGTGTTGACTTTACCCAAAACAAAAACCTTCTTAAGAAGATCGGGGCGGGGGGGGGGCGCCTGGGTGGCACAGTGGGTTAAGCCACTGCCTTCGGCTCAGGTCATGATCTCAGGGTCCTGGGATGGAGTCCCGCATCGGGCTCTCTGCTCCACAAGGAGCCTGCTTCCCTCTCTCTCTCTCTCTCTCTGCCTGCCTCTCTGTCTACTTGTGATCTCTCTCTATCAAATGAATAAATAAAATCTTTAAAAAAAAAAAAAGAGGGAAAAAAAAAAGGAGATCAGGGAGGGTATGAGAATTAAAAGGTTTTAAAGTCCTTGTTCTGAAGGCGTGAGATATATTGTTTCATTAAGGAAATTACGGTAAAAGAATTTCTTAGAGAAAACCATTAAAATAGCAAGAGCAAATGGGAAAAATAGAAACATATTGAGAAACTTGCTCTTTCTCTAGCATGGGAAGCAATTTCCCCTTCCCAAAAAGAAACCGTCGTATTTCTGTGGTTTCCTATTTTTTCCTCTCTAATCCCACAAAGAGAAAGGGACAAAAATTTTTTAAAAATGAAAGGCCAACCCTTCTTTAATAAAGCCAAGAGAAGGGCACCTGGGTGGCTCAGTTGGTATAGCATCTGATCCTTGATTTAGGATCAGGTCATGATCTCAGAGTCATCAGAGTCATGAGATTGAACCCTGCCAATGCCGGGCTTTGCACTGAGCACTGAGTCTGCTAAGATTCTCTCTCTCTGTCTCCCTCTGCCTTGCTCTGCCCCTCCCTGCCACTCACACCCATGCGTGTTCTCTCTCCCTAAAAAAAAAATAAAAATAAAAAAGTCAGGAGATGTAGAGAGTTATGAGTGAGAGAATCATTATTTATACAAGAAAATTATTCATTTTATAGGAAAAAATAACCATAGGATTATTTCTTTATTTCTTTATTATTTCTTTATTATTATAACCCACGCCCTTCATATATTTTTTACCTGAGATCTATTTTTTAAAAATTGTTCTGAAATGTAGACTGTGAAGAAAGTACATAAAGAATATATATGTAGAATTTAAAGACCAATAATAAAATGAACAGCATATGCCCAATAATAATATAATATAATATAATATAATATAATTACAATAATAATAACCTGGAAGCTTTCTGTGTGACTTTTCCAATCACATTATACAATATATCTGCCAGAAGTAGTCACTTAGCTGAATTTTGTTCCCCGGTTTTTCTTCACTATTGTTACTAGACATTTTTATATCGTTATATAATATGCTGATTAATTCTGACTGTATTATGGAATTGGAATCATACCTATGCATTCTTCTATGGCTGCTTAAAATTATTTTTAAAAATTTTATCCATGTTGATTTCTGGAGCTGTAGATCATTCATTTTCATTGCTATATATTATTCAGTTTGCAGAGGTAGTAGAAGTGACTTAGTTCAACCTACAGTTGATGAACATTTGGATTGATTCCCAATTTTTTTTTTTTTGCTGCAAATAATTCTCCTAAAAATACTTGTACATGTTTTCCTAATGAATATATGCTAGTATTTTTCTTTCTCTTTATTTCTTTTTTAAAAAAAAATTCTGATATATGTGAAATGGTTTTGTTGTAGAATATGCACCTCAGTGTTTTTATGTCTTACTGAAGCTACATGTCACTTACTGTTCAGTGTGGTGGGGTTCTTCGTGTTGTCTTTATTCCAGAACTTTCACCTAGTGGAAAGTTACGAACAACCTGGAAGGTAGAAGAAAGGTGGAAAACTGTGCTTTACCTCTTAAATTCTAGTATCTAAAAATAATACCTATTACTTCCTCTCACATTCATTTCAGTGGCTTAAAGCAGGTTATGTGGTCACACCTGGTTTCATGGGAGCAGCGAGGTACAGTCCTCCCTAAAACTGAAAATATGGGTCAGAAGCTCTGATGTCCACCCTAGTCCACCATCCTGGACACCAACTGTTTGGTTCATTCTCCTTCACCCATGCAGAGCCCAGAAACGCTTTTCTCAAGGAAGTCAGTACAGAAGCCCTATCCAGTCATGGCATTGAGCTCGAAGTACATGACCTCCAGTGGATGGGCAACAGTATTTAAATGAGAGGTTTCCAGGGTGGGGTGGGTGATTTTATGATTGAGTTGTCAACCTAAAAAGATAGGTTGAAGTCCTCAGCCCTGGTGCTGCTAAATGTGAACTTTTTGGAATCGGGGTCTTCGTAGATGTAATCAATTTAAGGTGAGGGGGTTACTGGTTGAAGTGGGGGGGACTCTAATCCCATGTGACTGGTGTCCTTGTAACAAAAGGAGAAAGGAGAGGAGAACTTTTGTGCGAACAGAAGTAGAGATTAAAGTGTTTAGCTGCTGCCAGTCGAGGAAAGTTCTGGATTCCCAGCAAACCACCAGAAGTTAGAAAGAGACAAGGAAGGAGTCCCCCGGACAGGTCTTGGAAGGAGCATGGGTTTGCTGCCATCCTGGTTTCAGCATCTAGTATCCAACTGGGAAACCGTTTCGGTCACCGCGTGGTGTTCTGTTGCGGCCCCCCAGGAAACGAGCACGGATGCATCATAAACATGTGTCTTTCCATCAGGTCCAGTGTAATTCCTCCTGAATTGAAAAACCTAAAAGGATATGTTTTTGGTCCCCCCTTCTTCCCGCACCCCTGATTTAGGGAGCTGAGACAGGACCATGGCAGGTGCGTGTGTCTGCATGAGGGACAAAGAGGATCTGAGTGTGTGTCCAGAGGAGTAGAACGTGAAGGTCACTACCTGTCCCTCCACTGTCTCTTTGTGGTCAGGCACAGCCATGTATGTAACTGGCTCACGGGGACGGGTTTGGGTGGACGTGATGGGCTATTCGTTATCGACCCAAGACTTGCCAGCCACGGTGAAACATTTTCTGAGATGAGCCCTCCATGGGGCTGATGATCAGAGCTCCTTCATCCCCACACAGGAAATTCAGGAAAATGCGGCTGCTCTAAGCCGCAGAGACCCCCCCGTTGTTTGTCAGCCCAGAATAATCTCGCTGATCCTCCTGGCAGACAAAGCAGACAACTCAGCAGTCTCTTCTTGAGAATATTACATTGTATTATAATAAGATAAAAGAAATAAACACTGGAATTTAATTTCTAATGTTCCACAAATCCTTCATTCTTCAGACTGAGGGAGATCTCTGAGCGTAGTGACTCCCCGCCTGACTTCCCGCGCCCACTTGGGGCTCGAGACCTCCTGGCACTGCCCGCACTCACTCATACATTGATCGAATGGCAACTCCATATCAGGCAGTGACAACGAGAGAGAAAAAAGACATGTTCCTCACATGACATTATTCATGGTCTGAAGACGTATTCAAGGAGGTCAGCTCCTTCGGTCATGGCGGTGTGAGAATGTCGACACAAAACTTTCTACCGTCTGGTGCCCCGAGGAGTCTGGGTCATCCTGCTGTGAGCTGCCTGTGGGGGCAGAATCCCCGGGCGAGAAGCCTCTGCGAGGTACAGGTGGCCGGGGGATTAGGGTGCAAAACAAGCGACAGGTCCCAGCATGATTCATGCTGTGGAGAGAGTCTGTGGAGGACCTCTGTCGGATAGAAGTCAGCTGGGAGAATCCAGAAATCCAAAGGTCTGAGTGTGGGAGGTGGGCAGAAACAGGACGAGAGAAGGGTGGGGGGCACGTCTGGAATCTTCCAGATGGAGAGGGTGGCTCTGCTCTGGGGCAGACCAGACACCCGCAGACCACGGTGGGCTCCGCTCTTTCACTGAGAGGAAGCGACGTTTGAACTGCTGGTGGCCCAAGGCTCCCAACAATCAAGCCCGCAGGATTCAGCACCCGATGGATAAGGAATGTCAGTAGTGATTTTGGGCAGAGGGAAGTGAGATGGAATGTTCCCTCGCACCAAGAATGGGGGAGCAGGGGCTCCGGACCATTGCACAGACCTTTGTCCCCGCGCCTGGAGAGCTTGCCTCGGATGCCGGAGACAACAGGATGCCAGCGGGGGTGTAAAGAGGCCGCGCTATGACCTGAGTGGTGGTTTTGGACGGGGGAGCTCTGTAGCATACTGGGAATGAGCTGGTGTCAGGCGAGTCCCGTGGCAGGACAGGTGGACAGAAGGAGCCTGCCTCGGTCCCAGCAGGACACAATGAGAGCGTGGATCAAGGCAGTGACAACGGGCATGTGGAGGAGAGAGGCCAGAAATAAAGACATTGCCGGGCTGGAAGGCTAGGATTGCAGGGGTAAGGAAGAAAGGCGAGTCATCGGGACCGGGACTTCAAACCGTGGTGACCAACACCAGCTGGCCGAGGGTACCTCAGCTCCATCCGCCCCAGTGAACCGGCTGTGACCGACACCAGGACAACCTTCCCCGCACTCCCTCCCGCGCCGAGTTTACTTTGAAAAGGAAGGGTTAACTAGAAATCTGAAGTTCTTCCTGATTGAAAATGCCATTATTCGAAGCTCCCCCCACCCCATTCATAATACTGGGTTCTAAAACCAGTGATACATGAAATGGCTGAGATTTTTCTCTAAAGTAAACTTAGAAAAATATATCGGGCATGGCCTTGAGCACCCTAAGGGTCCAACATATATTGAGAATGAGATGAGCCGCTCACTGAGGGAGATGACTGGGCTTTGGAATTTGACCTTGAAACAGTCCCTCATAAACAGACCCAGAGGGAGGAGGTGAGGGAGCTCAGAGATAAGTCAGGGAATTTGAGTTGAGCAAGATGATTAAAAATTGAGAACAGTTTCCTAGCTTGCTGTATTTGTTACAAGCTTATGAGTTATAGAAATATTGAACTTCAGTTTTTGAGTGAAACATGTAATGAAACCGATCGATTTTTAGGCTGTGCGAACATTCATATCTTTTTAATCGTTAAGAACACTTCTGGAAGGTTTTCGTTTCTTTGTAGTGGATCGTTTATAAGATCTGTGGATGGAAACTCCATTATCTGAGGTACATTCCATAGTACAGTACAGTGAAAATGGTCACAAACCACACATTTAATGGGAATGATTAGCAATGAAAAATGCAACCATTTCCCTCTGCATTGCCAGCAGACCTCCTGATGAATGTTTTATGATAATGTGCGAATGTTCTTTTTGGTCTCCCTGACTTTGGTGAAGCAGCTTGAAAATATTTCATCCCACATTTCAAATACTTTGTTCCAAGGATATGGAATAATAAAATGTGCTTCCCAGCATCTTGAATAATAAATCCATTTATTCATGAGGCAACTAATTTTGTAAACTTCGTGTAATTGAGGTTTTTCTGATCTGATGTAAGATTTTCCAAGAAAGGGAAAGAATGTAGAGTAAATAAGAATCCTTTTTATTTTTCTGAGTGTCATAGTAAACCCAAAGATGCCACCGACTCTTAGAACTGAAAAATGGGCTGTCTCGCTCAGAGCCATCCACCTTATGCTTTCATATACTTAAAATCAACAATGGGCTTATGTCCATGATGGAAGACAAAGCGTAGTGACTCGCAGAGAAATTAGCATTTGACTGACTTTCTGCTGTGGAAGAACACAACTGAAATCTTTGGCGCTTTGACACAGCCAGAAAGGATGCAAAAGGAGGAGGTAAAAATTGTGGAGGCGCGTCTCCCGTCGCTCTGCAAGGAGGCAGTGAGAGAACCGCTTATTACCGTCAGAGAGGTCACCCAGGTAGGGGCTGACTGCCATTTTGATTTGGCCTGGACTCTGGTTGGGGTGCATAAAAGGTGGTGGCAGGTAGAGCTGGATGTGAGATTTTGGTCGTAGGTAAAAAGTGAGGGAAATGAGAAGAGTATTTCTATTAAATCATTCAGTTATTCAGCCAACCAGTCATTCATTCAATAAATATTTGTTGACATGTAGTATGTTCTGGGCACTGCTGGGAAGAGAGTAGTGAACAGTACAGACAGAAACTCTTGCCTTCAAGGAGCTTATATTATAGCGAAGGATGCCAGATAAAGAACAAACAAGCAAGCAAAAGATCTAGCATGTCAGAACGTGGTAAGTGTTACAGAGAAGTACAAAGCAGGAAAGGAAGATGTGTTGCTGGGGATCCAGGGGCTATTTTAAATAGATCACAGGGGAAGGTCTTGGAGAACTTGGAGACCCAGTCAGCTGGAAACAGGGAATAGATACTCAAGGGCAAGAGCCTTTCAAGTAGAGGACCAATAGCATGAGCAAAGGCCCTGGGGCAGGAGGATTCTGGTTTATTCATGGAAGCAGATGGCTGGAGGGAAGTGGGCCCAGAAGAGAAGTCTCCAAGATGGCACACAAGTCGGGGCTATCTAGAACATGTGGTTCCTTGTGGATTCTTGTTCTGCCAGAGATAGAAGCCACCACAGAGCATTAAGCTGAAGGGTAATGTTATCTGTTGTGGATTTAAATAATCATTCTGGCTGCTCTGTGGAGAATAGATGGGTGGTAGTGGGCACAGGGTGAAAGCAAGGAGCCAGAGATGCAGATCTTAAGATGCAGAATGAAGATGCTTGAGCCTTGGACAAAGGAGCAGAGATAAGCAGCTGTTGTGTTGGGAGGAGATTCTGACAGTAGAACCAACGGGGCCTCCTGATAGATTGGATACACGGTTCAAGAGAAAGAACCGTCAGAAATGACAAAAATAGGGGCACCTGGGTGGCTCAGTCCGTTAAGCGTCTGCCTTCAGCTCAGATCATGATCCTGGGGTCCTGGATTGAGTCCCACATCAGGCTCCCTGCTCAGCGAAGGGTCTGCTTCTCCCTCTGCCTCTGCCTGCTGCTCTGCCTGCACCTGGTCTCTCTCTCTGCCAAATAAATAAATAAAATCTTTAAAAAAGAAAAAAAGAGATGATGAAAATGACCATCCAAACACCTAGCAGGGGGACACTGGAGACTGGGAGCCTGAAGACCGTGCGGGGGACATGTTAGGAGTTTCTGTCTGAATCTGTTCGATTTGAAATGTTTCAAAGTGTGGAGGGAAAAACAAAGCGTGCAGTCCCTCGGCTTTTAATATGTGATTGTCCAGGAAAACAGACGTGTGATAAAAGTTTGTACAATAGAAAGGAATGACGACCACTGAATTTAAGGTGGTGGCTTCTCCATCTGGGGAAGAAAGGGCAGAGTGTTGGCATCCAGAAGGAATCACAGGTCGATGGTCATGACATTGGTGATGTTGCACATTTTTAAGTGGACAAGAATGTTCGCTGCTATTGATTTCATTATGTTTCGTAACTTACCTATATTCTGTTGTATCAGTCAGATATTCCACGATAAAAAAAATTCAAGCAGAATGAGAGTCATTAGGAACAAGGATTCCAGACAATTGTTTTGAGGACTGTTTCTGTGAAGAGGGGCAGAGAAACTGGATTAAGGGAGTAAAGAGGGGGTATTTTATAAATTGAATAATAATAATAAAGGGCTCTGTGCTGCTGGGATGTTCCGGTTGGAGGGGCCCCTCGGTGGCACAGGGGGAAGGTGGCTGCAGACTCGTCCTTGAGCAGGAGAGACGATAGGCAGTGTCCCGCCCACCGCCTGTCCGTTGATGGAGTTCCTTTTATATTTTAGATATAAATCCACTATTGGTTTCAGATATGGATGATGCCGTCTCCTGGTCTGTCAACTGTCCTTAGCATTCTCCATTGAACAGCAATTCCTATTTTGATGGTTTAATTTCATTTGAGCCAAAATATAGTCCGTCATTCATTTCAGATGTCGTGTTCACGGATTCATCAGTTGCGTGTAACACCCGGGGCTCATCACATCCCGCGCCTGCCTTACTCAGTGTCTGCTGAGTTCCTTCTGCATGCTTGTCTGCTTTAAGACGGGCACACGTACCAACTGACTGGAAGTTCTGCATCTGCAGGAGGACTGCCTGCTTGCAGGCCCCTTGTGGGGTGGTCTGGTGGTCGGTGTCTCATGGTCTCTTCACCTCAGGGGTCAGACTCTGCTCATATCCTGTCTGGAGGTTGTCACTGAGCTGCTGGCTTGTTAGAAAGGGTGAAGGAAGGCTCGGGTGGGGATGGGGAGGGGTAGTATTGAGGGAGGTTTTCAGACCAGAATATGCAACTTTTTTACACAAGCCTTCTGGTTTTGGGGGGCAGCACCCCCCAACTTATACCATGCCTGCGTGTCCATAAGCCCAGAGACTCTCATTTTACATTAGAGAATAAACATCCAAGTCTTCTTTCTGGGTTCGGGGAAGGGCACTGGGCTGACTAATCAGAGTTGGGGGGACTGTATGTGGTTCTAGACTTTGAGAGACCTGGGCTCAGTCCCCTTCTTGTAGCACTTCGTCCTCAGGAGCTCTGAAGAGAAAAGGGAGTAAATCTCTGGCTTCTTGGCTTGGCTAGAATTCAGCTTCCCTGTGATTTCAAAGTCACCGTTTATCTATTTATTTCCTTGCTTCTAACGTCTGGGAGTACTCATTTCTTCTTTTCTACATGTTTCTGTGGGGCTGGAGGCTTCCAGTTCCCTGCCGTCTTGGGGAAAAGCCGTTCCTGCTTCCCTCAAAGACAAGGCCTCCAGGCTGAGGCTTCTCTAGCTTTCCCTGCTGGCCCCCGAGCTATCAGGCACTTCTGGGAAGTGCCACCGGATTTAAAGGAACTCCACTCACCCATCTGTGATTACAAACAGAACAAGACAGCTCGTGTCCCTGAGGTGGGCCAGGCACAGGGTCCCCACTCCCTTCCTGACACCTTCCCTACCCTTGTCTCCTTCTTGGCCCCATGCAAGAGCTCTCCCTCAGTGCAAACGGAGCAGACACCTCTCTGGATTGAGCCTGGCTAGAGGTGGAGAATGTGATCGTGTCCGTGAGCTTTTCTCCAAGCTCATGGACTCTGTAAAACCGAGAGCCCACTTTGCAGCAAGAAGCTCTGAGACACGTACGCCTTTTGTAGAATTCTCCAGAGCATGCGGCAGGTCGGAGAACAAGGGCCTTTGTCTCCTGCACGAGTGCTTGCGCTTTGCATTCTAGCTGGAACCAGGGGGGGCGTGTGTTCCCTGCTTCCTTCTGAGAGGGCGGAAGCGCCAAAATTAGGCCTCACCTAAGAGAAAGGCCCTTCTCCTTGACCTTGTGCTAAGGGTCTAGCCTGGTCCTGCCTTGGACTATAACATGATTTCCAGATTTGTCTCATTTTTCTATCAAAGTGTTTTGCAACAGAAAACACACATTTAAATCCCACCCCAGCCCCAGTTCGTAGCTACGTAAGGGAGGACCAGAGACGTCCAGCACGCTCGCTGGAACTCTGCATCGGAGATACGTGCTGGCACCGAGTTCCAGCCATTTGCCTTGGCTGATCGCCTCTCCCCGCAGAGGCCCTGGTTTTTCTAGGAAGATCATGGGAGAGTGCAGATCATTCTCCAAATGTTCTAATCATTTCTTAGAATTTTCCATGTTTGCTTATTAAACTTGCTGACCTGAAGTCATGGTCATGGATTTCCAGAATATTTTTTAAATTAAAACATGAAAAAGTTAAAAAAAAAAAAAAAAGGCACTGAGCATTTTGTTGGCAAAGCTGAATGCGAATGGGCTCAAAAGTTAGAGTATAATCTTTCATGAAGGGAGGATTTGGATGATGAATTAATAATGCACTAATGTTATTAAGTTCCTAGGCTGTAGATTGGATCCGTTGCGTGTGCACAGGGAAAGCTGGCTGAGGTGACTTAATCAATTACTTACGATCTCACACAGAATTCTGATTAGTACCTTTCTTTCCAGAAGTCATAGCAAAACAAAACATTAAAGCCCTCTATCAAGATGCCTCACAAACTGCCAGGCACAGCACTGTCACTGTAGATTGTCCTAGGTTCGGATCATATTTCATAGAATGGGGAAGAGTGGTGGCAGCTAGGACAGCGAAGGCCTATGGGGACCCACGGTCCTGGTTCTAATCACAGAATTCCCACTTCCCGTTCTTCTACTATTGTTTATCATGCGTTAGGTGTTTTGTCTTTGTTTTTGTTTTCCTTGTCAAAGGTGTCCTTTGAAGCTGAGGTTCTTTTGTATTCCTGAAGTTTTCAATTATCAGGACAAAATGGGATCTGATGTAATTGCCACCATGTGGTAGACTGAACTGTTAGTCGCATTTCCCCCTCCCCTGCAGTGTGGTTCTACCTTTACGACCTTGACCCCACTGAGGGTGGAAAGTTCTTCACTCTTGACTCTGCACTTGGCTATGTGATTCACTTTGGCCAAAGGAATATTTAGGTTTGCACTCTTGCTTCTCTGTTGTTGTCATGGGAAGAACATATCAATGAACTCTGGGTATGTGTTACGTAGAATTGTTGCAGGTATAACTGATCGATCAACTCAGCATTTTATTTTATTTGCCAAACAAGAACAGCAAAGGACAAAAGTACTTATTATTATTACCATCATCTCATATTACTAAAAACCAGAAATAATACAATTTAGGATGAAGAAATTTCCTTCAAACTGAAATATTTCCTTCAACCTGAAATATAACTCTACAAAACACATTAAAGGTTTTCCATTTTCTTCACTTTTTTTTTAATGGGACCCATGAAAATTTCATCACTGACTTGTAGCAGTCCAGGGAATAACTACAAGGAGCCTTAACACAGAGAGAAGGATCTAGTCGGGGGTCCCCCAGAAGGTTTCCCCAACTCTGTATGAGTTAAAGTTCCTGCATATTTCTCTTGCCGCATAACTCAAGGTACCATGTTGCTATAGTGACTGTCACAAAAATCTCCTTCTTTAACTCTTTGAAAGTAAGTGACACCCCTTGCATTAAAGTATGCTGTTCCTGAGAGGTGAGGACGAGCAGAAGAAGCCAGGTGAGGTCCTTCAAGAAGTGTCCCTAAATGGAGCAGGTGGTTTTGGTCACCAACGCCCAGGGTCTCTGACCCATGGACCTCGATGAGAGCGGCCTTGTCGGCAGGCTTGGGCAGTGTGACGTGGGATTTGTTTTCTCCACCTTACTCGCCTTTCTTATTTTTAGCGCCACTGTTCACAAAGAAAATAAAGAAAATCACCCAGAACACTGAACATTGAATTGCTGGTTGCAGAATATAAATTATAGCCCAAGAGAAGGAATTTGGTTTTTCCTCTTGTTATGAAGCATGAAAGTAGTTATTCCCTCAGGAAATTGTGGTCGAGGGGTAACAAAACAAAGGATATTCAAGTGGAAGACCTTCCAAGGACAGGTGGGAAGCTGAGTCTGGACTTGAGCGCAGCTCCAAACCTACTGCTTTCCGCCAGACCCGATGCCTACCGCCTGTGAATTCAGCCAGGTGCCCGGGCGAATCCCCAGCTCCCTGGCGTGCAAGGCAGGGATTACAGGCAGCTGGGGTCCGCTCTGCATTGGTCATAGAATGGCTCTGCTCAGTCACCAGATTCTTCTGGCTCTTGTTTTGGGAATTAAAAATTAAAAGCAAACTATATATTTATATTAATATATATTTTTTATATTGTATAACATATATTATATATTAAATATGTATATGTATACATATTTAATATTTAACATGTATATATAATATATTATATATGTATACATATTTAATATACATACACGTGTATGTATAACATACATGTCTATGTATACATATACATAAATGTGTGTATATATACATATTTAATATATAATATATATTATACAATCAAAGAGAGTTATTAAATATGTATATATACACATATTTACATACACACAAATGAATGCATATAAAAATGATAAAACTGTTTAACAAATTATTCAGGGACACACATATGAAAAAATTATTTGTTTTCATCTGAAATTCAAATTTAACTGAGTATCCTGTATTTATCTGGCAGTTGATCTAGGAATGAAATGGATTGGCTGCCTTTGGGGTCTATAGGTTATTCACTGAGCTACAGGGTTTGAAGAGGCGAGGTACGATTCTCTCGACTGCGGGAAAAGCAGTAAAGACTGTTGGCAGAGATAAATTGCATGTGGCAAGCTTCTAAGCCTGTTCTGTTAAAGTCCTGAGTGCCCCTCGCCTGCTGGAGGTTGGGCAGCAAATAGCATTCTCACTCTGACGTGTGGAGGTGAACTCTCTCTGATTTCCCATGTCCCCATTGACAAACTGTCATGGCTACCAAAGTAATTTGGCTAAACAGAAACTAGGAGCTGAATTTCTGTTTCTTATGCTCTGGGAATTGTCTTGAAGACCATTAACTATGTTGGGATGCACAGAGGATCAGATCCCTGAATTCTAGGGGACCAATGTCAAGGTGACATCATCCTGGAGGGTCTTCTAGGCTGATGAGATCTGGGGCTCCCTTTTAACTCCTGTGATTTAAAACCAGCACAAGGAATCTAAGTTTTTAGCTCCTTTTTCATGGAACTATATACTAGTCCTGCTGATCCAAATGTTAGCACTCAGATGTGGGTGGGAAAATGAGTAAGGTTTGGGAAAAGAAGACTAGAAGTCCTTGCCCAGGGCAGCATTCCTTGAACACCCCACTCCACATTTCCCTGTTCTAGTCTTCAGAGGTGCTTCAGATATTCAATAAACATGATCAATTAATGGTTGAACTACTTCTGATACTTTCCTGTATTTTAAATCTGCATTCTCTATGATCACCTCTTTATAGCACAATTTTATAGTGTTTTTACCAGAGAAAAGATAGGTCAGTCTTTCCTCTTAGATGTCTAAGTAAAAAAATTTAAAGTCACATTCGAAGTTTAGAAAATTTTCTTCCAGCTTCACAATTCACTGTTGGCAATGTCTTGCTAATTTTTTTTAGAGTTATCATCAAATTTGGAAAAATCATATGAAATTACTTTCATGTACGAGCAGTGAGATTTCAGGGACTTCTGGTTCTCTTGTTTGATAACTGCCCTTATGTGCTCTAAAATGGTGACACTCAATAACCAGGTATCAGGCAATTCTTGGCAAGATGTGGGTGAGTTTTCCCCGAGTGCTTTAGGAGTATCCCTGGGAACCAACCACGTCAAATAAGGTCTAGCAAGAAATCCTATCTGTGCATAGAAGTGAATTGCAATGTACATTAATATTTTCTACTAAAAGCAAATCGAATCACTATGTTTGTACCCTTTGGATAAATACCTAGTAATGCAATTGTTGGGTCATAGGGTAGCTCTTTTTTTAACTTTTTGAGGAACCTTGATACTGTTTTCCCAAGTGGCTGAACCAGTTTGCATTCTCACCAACAGTTTAGGAGCGTTACCCTTTCTCCATATCTTTGCCAAGCGATTCAAAAGGGCACGTGCACCCCAACATTTATAGCAGCAATGTCCACAATAGCCCAGATATGGAAAGATCCCAGATGTCCATTGCCAGATGAGTAGATAAAGATGGGATGTGTATATAGACAATAGAATATTACTCAGCCGTCAAAAAGAATGAAATCTTGCCATTTCCAACAATGTAGATAGAACTAGAGAGGATTATGCTAACGAAATAAGCCAGAGAAGGATAAATACCATATGATTTCGCTTATATGTGGAATTTAAGAAACAAAACAGATGAACATAGGAGAAGGGAAGGAAAAATAAAATAAGATGAAAACTGAGAGGGAGATAAACTGTAAGAGACACTACACCCAAGGGAACAAACTGAGGGTTGCTGGAAGGAAGGTGGGTGGGAGGAAGGGATAAGTGGGTGATGGCATTAAGGGGGCACATGATATGACGAGCACTAGGGGTCTATGCAACTGATGAATCATAAAATTCCACCTCTGAAGCTAATTTTAAAAAAGCAAATTGTTATATCTCCAATTCAACATTTTTATCATGTTTGCCAAACTGATGTGAAAAATGATTTTCATTTTTATTTGTATTAAAAGTCTTCATGAGACTAAACTTTCTTTTCTTTTTTTTTTGTTTTTTTCATTGTTCTATTGTGAATTTCCAGTTAACTCCTTTCTCTTTTTAAGTTTTTTCTTTTTTCTTACTGATTTGCAAGACTTTAAAAATATATGTTAAAGATAGTAGCCTTTATGCTTTGTATATGTTACAAGTGCTTTTCTGTCTGAGTATTAATCTTGTTTCTGATGCTCTCTGCTGCATAGAAAGTTTTAATTTTTAATAATTAAATGTACAGATCTTGACTTAGTAAGTCCTTCTCTATTGTAAGATTTTAACAATGTTGACCAAATAAGAGTGAGAGCCTTGAGAATAGCAGTATTAGTAATACTTAGAGCTGCTGTATCTGTTTATTTAGTACATGCTGTTTGCCAGAGATCTCTCTAGATACCGAACTTACACAATTATAATGAATTCTCTTTAGCCCTGCAACCTAGGTGCTGTTAATTTCAACAAAAAGATTGCTGTGAAAATTTGCTTGACATTAATAATTGACTCTTCATATGTAAGAGCATGCTCTGTCTCTTCATTTATTTCATGCTTTAAAGTAAAATTTTATAGTTTTCTTTATGCTAATCCGGTTCATCTCCTAAGGGGAGTTTTTTTTGTTGTATTGTGAATGAGATCTTTTTAAAAGTTATACTTGTAACTGGTTATTATTAGCATATTGCACACCTTTTGAATTTTATATGTAGATCTTATATCTGACCACCTTATTTTTTTATTTTTAATTTTTTTTATTTTTCATTATGTTCAGTTGGCCAACATATAGTACATCATATTTGTTGTAGTGTTCAATGATTCAGTAGTTGCATATAACGCCCAGTGCTCATCACAACACATGCTCCCCTTAATACCATCACCCAGTCACCCCATACCACTCCCCCTCCCCTCTGTAACTCTCAATTTGTTTCCCAAAGTCCAGAGTCTCTCATGGTTTGTCTGATTTCTTCCCATTCAGTTTTCCCTCACTTCCCCTGTGGCCCTCTGCTTCATTCCTTATGTTTCACATCTGAGTGAAATCATATAGTAATTGTCTTTCTCTGCTTGGCTCATTTCACTTAGCAATAATGCCCTCCAGTCCCATCCATGTTAATGCAAGTGGTGGGTATTCATCCTTTTTGATGGCTGCGTAATGTTCCATTGTATATATGGAGCGTATCTTCTTTATCCATTCATCTAGATAGATGAAGGGCATCTCGGCTTCTTCCACAGTTTGGCTATTGTGGACATTGTTGCTTTGAACACTGGGGTGCATGTGCCCCTTCTTTTTACTACACCTGTATCTTTGGGATAAATATCTATTACTGCAATTGCTGGGCCTTAGGGTAGCTCTATCTTTAACATCTTGAAGAACCTCCATACTGTTTTCCAGAGCGGCTTCCCTAGCTTGCATTCCCACCAATAGTCCAAGAGGTTTCCCCCTTCTCTACAACCTCACCACGGTTGTTTCCTGTCTTGTTAATTTTGGCCATTCTAGCTGGTGCAAGGTGGTATCTTATTGTGGTTTGGATTTGTATTGCCCTGGTGGCTACTGATGTTGCACATTTTTTCACATGTCTGTTAGCCATTTGTATGTCTTCTTCAGAGAAGCGTCTATTCATACCTTCTGCCCACTTCTTGACTGGATTATTTGCTTTCTGGATGCTGAATTTGATAAGTTCTTTATAGATTTTGAATATCAGCCCTTTATCTGAAGTGTCATTTGCAATATCGTCTCCGATTCCATGGGTTGCCACCTAGTTTTGTTGACTGTTTCCATTGCCATGCAGAAACTTCTCGTTTTGAAATCCCAAAAGTTCATTTTTTATTTTGTTTCCCTTGACTTTAGAGGTGGGTCTTGAAAGAACTTGCTGTGTCCAATGTCAGAGAGGTTACTGCCTATGTTCTCCTCTAGGGTTTTGATGGATTCCTGTCTGACCACTTTACTTGACTCTCTTCTTTGTCCTAATAATTTTCCAGTTGGTTATCTTACGGTTTCTTGGCAGACTGGCATGGAGTTATAAAGTTTACACATTCTGCAACTTATATTTAAGAGGAAATGTAGTTTCTTTCTTTCACCCATAGTTGACTTGGTCTTCCTACTATTAGAACATTTAACTAAAGTTCTAATTTTGTCCAGTCTAGTAATTTAAGTGCACTCTATAGAGTATACCCAGTCTCTCCAGGAAAAACAGCAAAAGCACAGTTGTTTGGTGATCTGCTGCTCTGCCCTTAATATCCCCAAGATTGGGTCTGGATATAGGAGGAAAGCTGCTCTGTCTTCAGGGTGTGCCAGGAGGGAGGATTCCACTGATCTGCCTTCTCAATGGAGACCTCTCTGTCAGCTCTACTGGGCTCAGTACTCTAACTTGCGGCTGGATTTGCAGTTCGCTCTGTTTTACTTTACCGATGCTCCTGAATGCAATGATCATACTCGCACTGGCCGTCGTCCCCAGGCCCCCACACTATTCTATGAACTTGCCCCAGTTCCTGCTGGCTGCAGCCCAGAGTCTCTGCCTCTTCCTCTCCCTGCCCCCTGGTTTGGAGGTCCCACCCAGGCTCTGCTCTCAGGACACAAGCCCCCAGGGTCCCCACAGAGCTGGACACTGAGCGTGGCTTGTGAAAACTGCTCCTCACAGCCTCCCTTGGCATGGATTTCTCCCTTTGGTGTGGTTGAGTCCCTTCATGGTATGAGAACAACTTATGAGATGGACTCCCTGGATCCCAGATGGGGAGCAGGAGACAAGAGAATCCCTCGGCCCTCAGTTTCATCTCATCTGCCTTTCATATCTCTTTCCTTGTCCATGGTGTCCTTTCTGCCAAAAAGATTTCTTTGAAATTTGTCCTCTGTTCTTTTTTTTTTTTTTTTTTTTTTTGGTCATGGCTTTGCAGTCATAGGACAACATTGTATCTTCTCTACCCAAAAAAACCACTAATCCCACTCATGTGTTAGAAGCCAAATATTACTGGATTCTTTCAGTTTGTGAGATGAAATTATAATCTCCATCCCTGCCTGCCCTTCATCAGTTAGGGCAAATATCATGGACTAAATGATTTTCAAGTATTGTCCTATTTACAAGGTCATCATAATAATTGCAAATGATTTTGTGTGTATTTTTCTTAGTGCACAAAGCAGGGGCCCTAAGACAATGTGGACTAATAGGATTAATACAAAGAATTATTTTGTATTATTATTCTGACTTTCATGATGTTACTTTAATATTTCACCGTTGTGTAATGATGTTTTCTGGCAGATATGCTTAAGTTAAGAAAATTCCCTTCTATTTTTTGTTTACTAAGAATTTTTTAATTAAGAATAAGCATTGTTTATTTATTTTAATTTCAGTATAATTAACATACAGAGTTTTATTAGTTTCAGGTGTGTGATATAATGATTCAACATTTCCATACTTTACTCGGTGTATTCTTAATCCCCCTCACCTGTTTCACCCATCCCCCAGCCCCCACCCCTCTGGAAACCATCAGTTTATTCTCTGTAGTTAAGAGTCTGGTTTTTTGGTCTATTTTTTCTTTGATCATTTATTTTGTTTCTTAAATTCCACATATGAGTCAAATCATGGAATATTTGTCTTTCTCTGACTGACTTATTTCACTTAACATTATACTCTCTAGATCCATCCATGTTGTTCATGTTGCGCAAATGGCAAGATTTCATTCAATTTTATGGCTGATTAACATTCCATTAATATATATGTATATATATATACATATATATGCATAGACACCATATCTTCTTGACCAATTCATCTATCAATGGGAACTTGGGTTGAAATTATAATGTCTTTTTAAAAAAATAAATTTTAAATTAAATTAAATTACATTTTTTTCAAGTGTATTCTTTAATCCCCATCACTTTTTTCACCCATCCCCCCACCACCTCCCCTCTGGTGACCATTACTGTGTTCTCTATAGTTAAGAGTCTGTTTCTTGGTTTGTGTTTCTCTCTCTCTCTCTGTTTTTTGTTTGTTTGTTTGTTTTGTTTTGTTTTTTTACTTTGCTCATTTGTCTTGTTTCTTCAATTCCACATATGGGTGAAATCATATGGTATTTGTCTTTCTCTGCCTAACTTACTTTGCTTTAGCATTGTACTCTCTAGCTTCATCTGTGTTGTTGCAAATGGGAAGATTTCATTCTTTTTTAGGTCTGAACAATAATCCACCATATATACATATACACTACATCTTTATCCATTCGTCTGTTGATGGACCCTTGGGCTGCTTCCATGGTTTGGCTATGGAAAATAATGCTGCTAGAAACACAAGGTGCATGTATCCCCTTGAATTAGCATTTTTGTATAAGCATTGTTGCTTTAGTAAGTGATTTTGGGGGGGTGCTTCTATTGATAGCTTTATGTAATTAAACTGTATTTCTAGATATTCTAACTGTTCTGGTTACGTTTCTTGGTGGCAAGCAATGAAAAATAGACCTTGAATAACAATAAAGAAAAAGTGCATTGGAACTGCACTAGAGATATTTTGCAGAAGCAAAGTAAAAGCTGAATGATTACAGCTCAAGAAAGACAGGAATTGGGGTTGCTCCAAGGAGCAGAGTAGTGGGAACCAGTGGACCATTTAGCTACTATGGCACCGTTGTATAATTGACCCTGACTCCTTTTGTTGCTTTATAACTCTTTTCAAGAAGCAAAATTTAAACAGAGAGCATCTGAATGCCCCAGCTTAGGGCACATGTCCACTACATCGTTGAGCAGAAGTAGTGTGTACGCTTCTGGAATGGGGACAGAGTAAGTCCTCAGAGAAAGTGGCACTGTTACCAAAAGGTTAGAGTATCATGTTGAGAAGGAGATGTATTAGACAGGAAAAATACTAATTACCATAATACATGCTGGGCTGGAGTCCCAATTTTATTTTATTTTATTTTATTTTTTTAAAGATTTTATTTATTTTACTTGAGACAGTGAGAAAAAGCGGGAGAGAGAGAGAGAGCGCACCAGTACAAGACAGAGGGAGAGGGAGAGAAGACTCCCTGCTGGGCAGGGAGCCCAACTCAGGGATCAATCCCAGGGTCTTGAGATCATGACCTGAGCTGAAGGCAAATGCTTGACTGACTAAGCCACCCAGGTGCCTGTAGATTCCCAATTTTAAAAATAATCTATATTGTGTATATGTATTTGCATCTCTAGGGTTGAATCAATTGTATTTTGGAGGTGTGGTTTGAAGTTTTCTATCCCTTTTTGGGGTATATTTCGAAAAAGTTTAACTAATAGGAAAACTTTTCTTTCTACATTGATAGAATTTTCCTGGATCTGGTATATGATTATCATTGGTTAATTTACAATTTATTCCTTGAATAGTGGTATTTTTAGGTTTTCTTGCCTCTTGAGTTCTGACTAATTATACTTTCCTAGAAAATTGTTCATTCCATGTAGATTGTCAAAATATATATTGTTATAAATTTATATCTAATATTTTCTTATACTTAAAAATGCTTTCTTCTTGTGATTCAGGCATTTTACCTATTCTTATTCTCACTTATTGGTTTCTTCCCTTTCTTTCTAAACAGATCTGTCATAAACTTTTTAATTTATTGGACTTCAAAAATACTGCTCTTGCTTTTGTAATGTGTTTTTTAATTAAATGAGTTCATTTATCTCTTCTATTATCTTCATTGATCCCCCTCCTACTTTTTCACGTTATTTTGTTATTCACTTTCCAACTTCTTGAGTTGAATACCAATTTATTCATTTTTATTATCACAGTTCCTAAAAAATTCATTTTATGAAAAAATAATTTTAAGGTCATAATTATTTCTATGAGTACTTCTGCTTTTCATAGGATTTTTCTACAAGTCCATAATTTATACTTTTATTCCTTACTTATTTAGGCAGCATTTTAAAACTTGCAAGTACATAGGGTTTTTCCCTCCTGAGCTTTTCTATTATTGAATTTTAGTGTTATTGTACAGCAGTCAGAGAATCTGGCCTGTGTGCTTCCCACTTTTTGGAAATTTATAGAAATATATATTGGGGTCAAAAAAGTAGCCAAATAACACAACAGAGGCAGCCAAAACATAACCCTCAGTCACTATTATGACTGAGGAAATTTGAAGAAAAGACATGTCTAATCTTAAGTTTTTTGTTGATTGTTTTTATTATTTATGTATTTGCTGGGCTGCACCATTTTGCTTACCTCCTGCCCCAGCCCATTAACTCAAGTCTTCTGTAGAGCAAACTGCACACACACACACACACACACACACACACACACACATACACACACACATTTGAATTGATGCCAGGAAGTGATGGGAGCAGCCATCTGTGATGGTGTCTGGTATGTCCATGTGGTTCAGAAGAGACTGCTCATGCAGGAAGGCATTGTGTGGGGCTGGTATGAAGTAGGGAGAAAGGGTTGGGAGGGTGTGATGTCAGCCAGGGCCCTCCAGAGAACCAATATGATGTGGACATGTATGGAGAGATTTATTTTAAGGAATTGAATCCCATGGCTGTGGGGGGCTGGTGAGTCTGAACTCTTCAGGGCATGTTGGCAGGCTGGAGACCCAAGGAAGGGTGAATATTGTAGCTCGAGTCCAAGGGCCATCTGGAGGCAGAATTCCCTTTTCTTCAGGGGACCTCAGGATTTTTTCCCTTTAAGACCTTCAGTTGGTTGAATGAGACCCACCCACACAATGGAGGATAATCTGCCTTACTCAAAGTCTGATTGAAATGTTAATCTCATTTTAAACATATCTTCATAGAAACATCTAAATTAGTATCTGGCCAACCATTGAGTACCATGGCCTAGCTAAGTGGTCATAAAATTAAGCATCACACTAGTCTACCCCTCATCAACTTGGCACCCACACATATCTCCTTACATCATACTTAATCTCTAATAAACAAGACCAGGTCTTGTTAAGGTCTCCAATAACAAGAACTTATTTCCTCTTAACATGATGCAACTATGCTACATTTAACTGAAGGTGCACTATCCCTTTCCCCAGAAGAGGATGTAAAATTCTTGGTGATGTTTACTCTTCTCCTTGATGTCCTCTGGTATATAGAGATAAAGGTGATGAACATCACCCACTTAGTCTTCTACCTTCCCCAAATATTATAGATACTGGAAGGGATGCTGGATTTAAGGTGCATTTTTCTTAGAAATAAAGGACAATATCCCCAGGAACTGACTTCTGAGTTTTTCAGACTTAGCCAATTTCATAGTTTTGCCAAGGACCGACCATGCTTTGAGCATTTTTAATACCTATATCCTATATCAAAGTCTGGAAATAAGTGGGAAAATCAGGAGAATTTCAAGCCTCTCCAGGACTATTTTAATTCTTTTTATCATATTTCTTCTATGTACAACCAAACAATATCCAGTCATAAAATCTTAGATTTGGAAGGGCTTTTATAGGTCACCTAGTCTGTTGTTATATAAACTCTGGTCTATTCCCAGGATTTCACTGAGCAGGTTTTAGGTAAAGGCTTTTGCTGTCCTAAGAATATTTGAGATGCTCTTGGCTTCACCTGATCCCTCTGGTTCCTGGATCCTCCCTTCATCCTTCCAGCAGGTGGTCAGGGCCTTGAGGAAGAGCTCATATGCTCCCCTAGGCAGCCCATTTCATCTTTGTATGACTCTGTCAGTTACTTTATATCGATTTGACATCATATCTATAGCTCCATAACTTAACCAATTATAGGAACTGCTTCTTTCCTGGTTTCTCAAATAAAGCAGAACTTAGCATTCACAATTTAACATCAGCAATGCCACCACGGTCCTCAAAGTTTCCTGAAATGACCTAACTCATCATTTTGTTAGAACATTAACTTGAGTTATGTTTTCTGCTAGGCTCATCTGTAGAATTGAGTCACTTAGCTGGCAAGTGGGCTCATCCAGAAAGTCAGCATTCATTTTTTATTTTTTTCTCCCTTTTTATGTTCATAGTAACCCTCACGAAGGAGTGTAAATAGTCTTATAAGTGACTTTAGTCCTGTATTTATGATTTATAAAAGATTGAAAGCAGTCAGATTTTAAAGCTATTTATTATTAAGTTTTATGGGAAACTATATGCTCTAGTAGTATTGATACGGTACAGAGTCGACCACCCCTCAATTAGACAGAGAACATTCTCGATAATGCAAGTCACACTGTGAGGTTTATTCCCAGCTAGCTGGGGTACAAGTATCCGTCCAGCACAGTGGGTTTCACCAAGGACCCCGAGCACTCAAAGCCAAGGGTTTATATAGCATTTTCAAGGCACTTTTTCATAGCTACATACATCTCTTTTGCCCCACTTTGAGAGTTTAACTTTGTTTAACTTTTTGCCACCCTGGTGGTTAAGTGAGATTTAGGTTTAGAAGAATTTTCACCTTAATTACATTTCCTTCTGCCTCAGCCTCCTACAGTTTTATGGTGGGGAGGGCGACCTTTGGCCTTGAAGAACTGAGCCATTTGTCTCTGGAAATTGGGCCATTGAAGAGATAGCCTTTCTGCTGTAAATCACCAGGACATTTGCAAACCAAGGGAGACTCCTTGCAGGATTGTGATCTCTGCAAGTTAACTATTTGTTTTTCTTTAATATCTGGTCCCTGTGGCGCCATGACCTAACCGCCCTGGTGGTATATGATTAAGTTGTTTTAGGTTTTCGCTACTTTCTCTTATCTCAAGTTACATTTGCCCTGTGGACTGGTTAGGGACGCTCAGTTAAATGGCTTCCCAGCCTTCAGGATGGCCATTCTTTTTTTTTTTTTTTTTTTTTTTTTTAAATATTTTATTTATTTATTTGACAGAGAGAGATCACAAGTAGGCAGAGAGGCAGGCAGAGAGAGGAGGAAGCAGGCTCCCTGCTGAGCAGAGAGCCCGATGCGGGACTCGATCCCAGGACCCTGAGATCATGACCTGAGCCGAAGGCAGCGGCTTAACCCACTGAGCCACCCAGGCGCCCCAGGATGGCCATTCTTATGCTAACCCACTCTTACAGTGCAAGGTGCCAGCTTTTGCTTTGCCAAGATGGCTGTGCTTATGTCAGGGCTAGACTCGAGGTGGGTACAGCCTTGTTTTTCTTGGCCTCCACACCTGGAGCTGGTTTCCAGGACTTGTTTTTTAAGTCCCCTGGGGGAAGGGGAGCAGGGACAGTAAAATAGGTCCTTACAGTATTTATGTACTTGGAATGTTTGAAGGCCTTGAGAGATATTCCTAGCAAATGCCAGTGGTCTACAATATAATCTGTTTTCAAGGTTTTTTTCTTTTTTTTTTCGAAAAAGTGCTGAACATTACTCTAGCATTTCTTTATTATTAGGAGGAAGGTGAAAAGGGAGATATATATTGAAGCCCATCAAGATTTTGATGTGTCAAAAATCAAATAGCATTTTTTTAAAGATTTTTATTTATTTATTTGACAGACAGATCACAAGTAGGCAGAGAGGCAGGCAGAGAGAGAGGAGGAAGCAGGCTCCCCACTGAGCAGAGAGCCCGATGCAGGGCTTGATCCCAGGACCCTGGGATCATGACCTGAGCCGAAGGCAGAGGCATTAACCCACTGAGCCACCCCGGTGCCCCTCAAATAGCATTTTAAGAGGAAACTAAAAGAATAACTCCTGAATTGGCATTAATAGAGAGCAAGCCAGGAGTGTGTTAGGACCACTGTGTGCCTCAGTTCTGTTGATGGAAATCCTTAAGATAAACATTTGTGCGCAAAAATGTGATGAAAACTTTACATTTAGTATGTCTTTTTTGCTTATCGATCTATATATTATTTCATTTATACTCAATTTTCTTAGAATTGATTTGAACTGGCTTCTTAGGCTATTTAATGATTTGATAATACAGTGATGAATAAAGACAGCAATAATATGGGTGACACTCTAAAAGTATAAGCAAAAAGGAAAAATGCATTCAAGGAGACTGCTAGAGGATATCATGTATATCAGGCTGGCAAACTCTGGCCATTGGGCCACATCTGGCCCTGTTTATGTACATCAGGCAAGGTAAGAGAAGTTTTGATATTTTTTAATGGTTTTAAATGAAAAGGAAACCGAAACAAACAAAAGAAGAACATTTTGAGACATTTGTGTAAATTATATGAAAGTCAAATTTCAGTGTCCATAAACAAAGCTTTACTGGAACACAGCCACATTCAACCATGTACATATTGTCTACAGCTACTCTCTTGCTAAAATGCCAGAATTGAGTATGTGAGAGACTGAATGGCATGCAGAGCCTGAAATATTTACTGTCTGGTTCTTTATAAATGAGTTTGTTGAACCCTAATATAGATCCTTTGAAATACCTCCTGCAGGCTAAGAGGAGTGGCGTCCTGGATGACCATTTGATCCCCATCCATTTCTGCAACAGCTTAACTGTGTTCTGAGTCATTGTGATGGGGATGGCAGCAACATGGCAATCAGGGCTCAGGTGCTCGGTTCCAAGAAGGAACCAGGAAGGTGGTGAGGCGGAGACCATAGGTAGTTGGTTCTGCAGCTTCGTGAATGTCTGTGGAGGCCCAGCATGAGATTAGCTCTGAGGACTTCATCTGGAGTGCTATGGAAGGCTTAGAGTGTGAACAGGAAGAACAAAGCAGGAGAAGGAAACACTAATATGTGTGAGATGAGGAGGAAAAGAAGTGAATTTTGGAGGGAGTCACCAAGTCTGGCTAAGTTTTCTAATTCATCTCTGCATTATTGGGGAAAGGGATAGAGCACAAAGAAGAAAATACGCAGTGTTTAGAAAGATGACTCTGTTTGAGTCATATTGGTTTAGAACGACCTGTTCAAAGGATCAATATCATGCAGTCGGATGAGTTGACCATAACTCTGGAGGTGACACAAGAGTGTTGAAAATATTCATGATATTGAGGTTAGAGACCCTGAAAGCCCCAGACCTTGGCCAGCTAGTAATTGTTACTCCATGACCCTCTCCTTACCCCATCTGATCCACCACAGCTACAGCTGTCTGCCTTAGGAATTACAGCCTAGGACTAGCAGCCAAATGAGGGTCAAGATGCTTAACCAGTGCTTAACCAGTGCCCAAAATTTCTATGCTAGTAAAAAGCTGGTTTAGAGGATCAAATTTAAGCTGTGGCCTATGTGGGTATTCTCTGACTACCCTAAGCCTGAAGGGAAATTTTGGCATCTTACTACCCTCAGGCTCCCATGGAAGAGAGAGTCATCACACAACCAACAGTCAGGCATGCACGCAGATCATACCACCCAAAAGTTAAGAGCAGATTCCAAGTTTATTAACACAAAGTCTCACTGGAAAAAGAAGTTCAAAGAAGAGAATGGAAGATATAATGTCTTGACCTGCCCCACTGGGTCAGAGTTCACAGTGGCCATTAATGTCAGTGATACCAGCCACTAGGGAAGGGATCATATCAATGACTTGGAGTCTTGATCAGTTAAATTAGCAACTTTTCCTTCTATGTGAATTTGTAGGTTGGGAGAGGGCAAAGTAAAGTTTAGGGAAAGTAGTAGAAAGTTTTTTTATATTAATTATTTTTTAGTTTTTTAATCTGTAGAATAAAGATAAACTGAGTGATTTCTAAGGCACCTACTTGTTTTCAAATTCTATATTCATAACTTTTACAAATGAAAAAACTGCTTCACAATTCTTACTGTTCTGCTAAAGAATCTTTTCTAAAAATGCAGCTGATGAAAAACTTGAAACAGACAAATATGACCCCAAATTATCTCATAAATCTTACTCTAATGAGTTCCAAAATAGCGTACTTCACACAGACTTAGTGATGCTGACATGTTGAAATATTTGCAATTCAAAATATCAAGATATTGATTTAAATACATCTCATGGTTCCAGTCCAAGATGGTGACATTAGAGGCTCTTTAACTCCCCTGCTCCATGGACACACTGGATTTACAGCTACACATAGAGCAATTTCCTGTGAAAGAAATTCAGAAACTACACATTGACTTCTACACATAAGGCAAATGAGAAAATAGCCACATAGAAAGAAGTAGGAAAGATTGAGACACACCTTCGTCATCAATCCCATCACAGGCTGAGTGCCATACAGTCAGGAGGGAACTCCCACTACCAGCTTCTCCCTTAGGAGCAAAGATTTATACTGCACATTTAGCATCCTAACTTTAAGACCCTCACCTAAGGGGTGGGCTCCCAAAACACCTAGCTCTGAAAACCAACCACAAAACTGTAACAAACAAACAAACAAATAAACAGAACCAATTTTTAACTGGCTCATGAGATCTTGCTATGGCTATGCTCCAGGACTCAACATAGAGGGAGCAGACAAAAACACCTCTCTCCTGGTCTTTTCTTGAAAGATACTGATTGGCAAACTTTGAAAAGTACTACCTGAATCAAACTTCTGATTTAGCACACATCTAGGGGTTGACTATAATCTTCCCCAGAGGAAGGGAAAGCCACCAGACACCACCTCAGCCTTCTTCCTCTAGCCCACTGCGAATTGCCAGTGTCTCCCCGGAAGGAGCTTTTATGCACAGTAGCTACCGCTAAAGGGATGGGCCCCTGGATCACCTGGCTCTGAAGGCAAATGACACTTAGGGTCACAAGTCCCATAGGACTTTCACAAACTCAGAATCAGTTCTAAGAAGGCATAGGAACATCCTCCCTGTGGCTATACACCTGGCTCCAGTATGGAGGAAAGAGGAAAAAATGCCATATCCAGTTTCTCCCTAGAAGGACTCAAATTCTCCCAGCTTCTGCCTGAGAGACTGGCTTTTAGTCATTTTGCATCTCGGTTCTGACTTATCCTCCCCTTTGGCACACCGACAGGTCTTGGCATATCCTTAACGACTGGGAAGCACTAAGAACAAATGAAGCATCTTGGACAATCACAAAGGTTTAAAAGTCAGCCAAGAGCTTGGGCCAGGTTGTGAGTAAGACTCATTCCTTACAGGAAACCACTCAGTTAAGACTAGGAGAGATGGTTATTTTGTCTAGTGCACAGAAAGCAATACAGAGAGGCAAGTAAAATGAAGAAGCAGAATATGTTTCAAACAAAAAAACAAGATAGAGGATCACCTCGGTGTTGCAGCTGGTTGGACATCCAACTCTTGGTTTCAGTTCAGGTCATGATCTCAGGGTTGTGGGACTGAGCCCTACTTTGGGCTCTGTGCTTAGTGCAGAGTCTGCTTGATATTCTCTCCTTGCCACTCACGTGCACACGCTCCCTCTCTCTCTCTAAAATAAATAAATAGATCTTTAAAAAAAGAACAAGATAGAACTTCAGAAACAGATCTCAATGAAACAGAGATAAGTGATATATCTGATAAAGAGTTCAAAATAATGACCATAAAGATGCTTACCAAGGTCAGAAGAACAATGTGCAACCTTTGTGGAAATGTGGAAATTTCAACAAAGAGAATATACCAGAAAGTACCAAACAGAAACTGCAGAGCTGAAAAATACAATAACTGCACTGGAAAATTCAATATAAGGGTTTAAAAGGAGATCAGGTGGAGAAAGGATTAGTTTATAGTGCTAAGGGCCTACAGTAAGAAAAATGAAAGATATCAAATTGACAACCTACACATTTACAGCACAAGGAATCAGAAAAACAAGGACAAACTAAGCTCAAAGTTAGCAAAGAAATGAAATAACTAAAGCTCAGAGCAGAAATAAATGAAACAGACTGAAGAGACAACAGAAAAGATCAATGAAACTAAGAACTGGTCTCTGAAATGATAAATAAAATAGACAAAATTGTAGCTAGACTTACTAAGAAAAAAAGGGGGGACTCAAACAACTAATACTTATGAAAATTCCAGTGACATTTTTGGCAGAAATAGAAAAGATGATTCTAATATTTGTATGGAGCCCAAAAAGACCCTGAGTGGCCAAAGCAATCTTGAGAAAGAACAAAGCATTGCACGTCCTGATTTCAAACTATATTACAAAGCTATGGGTGATCAGTGGTATTTGCATTAAAAGAGACACTTAGATCAATGGAACAAAATAGAGAGCCCAGAAGTAAACACATGCCCATAGGGTCAATTTGTGACAAAGGAGCCAAGAATATAAAATGGGGATAGTCTAATAAATGGTGCTGGGAAAACCAGAAGCTACATATGCACAGCCTGAAACTATCAAACTCTCAGTAGAAAACATAGACAATAAGCTTCTTGACATCCATCTTGGTGGTGATTCTTTGGATTTGATACCAAAAGCAAAAGCAACAAAAGACAAAATGAACAAGTAGGACAGCATCAAACTAAAATATTTCTGCACAACAACAACAAAAAAACTGCTAACAAAATGAAAAGGCAACATTTTGAATGGGATGAAACATTTATAAATCATAGATCTGATAAAGGATTAGTATCTAAATTATATAAAGAACTCATAGAACTCAATAGCAAAACAAAACAGGACAAAAACAAACAAAACAAACCCAAACAATTTGACTAAAGTAAGCGTAGAGGGCCTGAGTAGACATTTTTCATACAGACAGCCAACAAGTATAGGAAATGTGTTCAGCATCACAAATTATCAGGGAAATGAAAATCAAAACCACAATGAGATCTCACCTGATCTCTAGACAGCTAGAATGGCTGTCATCAAAAAGAGAAGCCGTAGCAAGTGTTACCAAGAAGGTGGAGAAAAGGGAATCCTGTTCACTGTTCGTGGGCGTGAAAATTGGTGCAGCCACTGTGGGAAATAGTAGGGGGGTGTCTCAGAACATTTAAGGTAGAGTTACCACGTGATCCAGCAATCTCATTTCTGGAGATATATCCAAAGAAAATGAAAACAGGATATTGAAGAGATATCTGCTTTCCCTTGTTCACTGCACCATTATTCACAATCAAGATATGGAAGCAAGCTTAGTGCCCATCAGTTATGTATGGTTAAAGAAGATGTTTTGTACACACACACACACACACACACGTGCAGACCCAACTGAATATTTTTCAGCCATGAGAAAGAAGAAATTCCTTCCATATGGGACAACATACATGCACCTTAAGGACATTACGTTAACTGAAACAAGTCAGACAGAGAAAGACAAATCGTGTGTGGTGTCACTTACATGTGGAATCTAAAGAGATAATTACACCAGACTCATAGAAACAAAGAAGAGCAAAGTGGTTGCCCAGGGTTGGGGGTTGAGTAAACAGGGTGAGATTGGCAAAAGAGTACAAACATTGAGCTTTAAGAAGAATAAAGTCTGGGGGCGCCTGGGTGGCTCAGTGGGTTAAAGCCTCTGCCTTCGGCTCGGGTCGTGATCCCACCAGGGTCCTGGGATCGAGCCCCGCATCGGGATCTCTGCTCAGCGTGAAGCCTGCTTCCTCCTCTCTCTCTGCCTGCCTCTCTGCCTAATTGTGATCTCCATCTCTCAAATAAATGAATAAAATCTTTGAAAAAAAAAAAAAGGAGAATAAAGTCTGAAGATCTAATGTATAACATGGTGACTATATATAGTCAGGAGCCTCAAGAACACATAATTGAAAATTGCTGAAAGAGTAGAATTTAAATGTTCTTGTCAAAAAAATAAATAAAAAAGAAAGAGATACATATAAGGTGTCAGATGTAATAATTAACTTGGTGGGAGGATCCTTTCACTATATATACATATCTTAAATCATCATGATATACACCTTAAATATCTTACCACTTGTCAGTTATATATCAGTAAAGCTGAGACAAATACATTTCATAAAACATACATTTTCTCAGGTTCTTGCTTGGAACAACAAAATATAACAATAAGCACAACTTCCACTTTTCCTCTGAGCTTTGGACATGATCATATCAGTTAAGATTACCTTTGGCTGCATAAAAAAAAAGAGAAGTTTTAAATGAGCTGGAAGTGTATTTGTCTCACATGCAAAAGAAATTCTGCTGTAGGTGCTTCCAGTTCCGTCTGGTATTGTGGCTCCAAAGTCAGGGGTGACTTGTCAACAGCCATCACATTCAGCACATCATATCCAATTCAGGGTCACCTCATTGTTCAAAGGGGTTGCAGGGGCACTGATCACCACTCCTACATCTTGGGACAAAAGGGCAGTCTTCCTCAGTAAGAAGCTCCTTTTAAGTAGCCTTCCTGGAAATCACACACATCACTTACACTTATATTTCATTATCAGAGCTTAATAAAATAGCTTCACCTTGGTGCAAGGGGACTGAGATAAGTATATTTCCTATAGGAGTGCATTGATGTCTGAACAAAAACTGTAGACCTGGGGTACCTGCATGGCTCAGTGGGTTAAAGCCTCTGCCTTCGGCTCAGGTCATGATCCCAGGGTCCTGGGATCGAGTCCCGCATCGGGCTCTCTGCTCAGCAGGGAGCCTGCTTCCTCCTCTTTCTCTGCCTGCCTCTCTGCCTACTTGTGATCTCTGTCTGTCAAATAAATAAATAAACAAAATCTTTGAAAAAAAAAAAAACTGTAGACCTATCTTGAAGACAGGGAGAGTGGATGTTGGGGCACAAACAGTAGCCTCTGCTATAGTGATGAAGAAATGAAGTTTCATCATTAAGTTGTTTTTGGACCAGACACTGAAGACACTAGGGATGGATTTTCTCCATTTAGTAGGTATTGCGGAAGCATGGGCTCCTTCTGCGTGGTGTACTTTCTTTAGAGCTTGGTTTATTGGAAAGAACATGGGGCAGGAATGGATCTCTGTTTGCCCTCAGTTGTTACAAGTGATATATCTTAGGCAAGTCACATGCCCTCTGAGTATATTTCCTTACTTGGAAATTGAGAACTTCATATAGTATTTGCCCTACCTTCCCAGGGTTGATGTAAGGCTCAAAGATGCAATAAGTAAACATTTGGTAAGGATTCACTGTATTCCAATCTGTGGGCTAAATGTTTTATGCACACTAATTTCACTGAGAGGTTGGATGCACATTCAAGATTTTACTAAATATTTATGAAGTGTCTCTTATGTACGAGATGTTTGGATTCAATAGTAAATAAGACAGTGTCCTTGCCCTCCTGTAATCACATTCCACCAGAAAGTCAGATATTAAGCTACACATTTACTGAATGAATTGCTTCATAAGAAATAGTCTATGTGCTCCAAAGGCCAAGTACACGGTCCTGGGAGAGCTGAAGAAGGGAACATGACTTGCTCTGGAGGGTCATGGAAGCCTTTCTGGGAAGGAGACTGGAGCTAATCCTGGAGGGGGATTACACATTTAGCAAACTGGTGAAAGCGTTCCACAGGTGAGCAATCACATGGGAAATAAATCACAAATGTTAGGAATAAAGGCTGTAGTCATTCAAAGGATGGATTATAGAGCTTTGACTTTGAAAAAAGAAACAGAAATGTTCTGAACTGCTCATTTCCTCTGTTTCCCCAAATGTGTAAATACACACATCCTTCTTTACATAAAAAGAATATTGAGCTCAGCCTTTAATTATGCAGTTGACTTGAACTTCTTGGGTCCACTTTTACACAGACTTCTTTTTCCCTGTAAAATGCTTTATTATTTCCATTTGGTCCATTGGTTAAAAAGGTGCCTAATGGTTGCAGCAAGAGGCTCAGTCCAGGGGGCTTCTGGACTCCCAAGACTCCCAGTCGGGTTTGGGGGTGAGCCTTTGGAAGAGACCTGCTCAGCCCAACCTGGGCAGGTGTGTCATATGGTCATCCGTCTTCTTGTTGAGTTTCACCTGCTCATCCCGGAAGTGGACTTCGAGGATGTCCCAGAGACAAATGTCTTTTGCAGCAGGATCCAGACACACAGATCCAAAAGGATCTGGTTCGGGCTCTTCTCCAGGCCTCCAGGGTTTCACCCACGCATCTTGGGAGTCTTCTGCACATGGGGGAAGAGGGCGAGGGCTCCCAAAGTTTTACATTTTAGGAGATACAGGGTGTGCTCCTGCTTCTCCTCATTCATCTTGCGGAAGAAGAACCACATGGCCCTGTTGGAGATGGAAGCCCAGAGAGAGGTAGGTGCAGGAGGCGGGCAGATATAGGTTTGCCAGGTGGCTAATGGCCAGCCCCACCTCCGTGGAATAACTGATGAATCTGGGAGCTCATGGTTGATGCACAACAAGGAGCAAAGCTCAAACAATGGTGTGGGCTGGTTCTGAAAGGCAGAGGGTGGCTGAGATGGTGGTTCTGGGGGTCCTGTCTCCAAGAGGGACTGGAGCGTGGCTGGAGCTGGAAGAAGGGACGACTGTGGACCTGTTCCAGGTAAACACTAGTATAGCAAGAGGTAGATCCAGGGGGTTGGGCACACTGCCTATAGGCAGTTTTTCTAGCATAGTACTATGAATGTATTTTCTCTACCATATGATTTCTTAATAACACTTTCATTTTTATAACTTAATATATTGTGAGATTGCAGTATTTAGTACATATAACAGAAAATATGTGTTAATCCACCATTTGTTATTGGTAAGACTTCTGGTCAACGGTAGGCTATTAGTTAAGTTTTGGGGAGTCAAAAGGTAGGTGCAATTTTTGATTGTGTGGGGTTGGGACCCCTAAGCCCTGCATTGTTCAAAGATCAACTATAATTACTTTGACAAACTGAATGTCTTCCATCCTAGCCAATCCTGCTCTGCCAAAATCCCACTGAAGTTGAACTAATAGAGTATTAGTTGAATTAGACAAATAGACTATTAGTTGAACCCAAAAATCTAAGAAATAACACCTTGTACCATTTCCTCACACTGTGGGAGGGCTGTGATGCTTGCTGCCACTTTGTGAGTTTGGATGATGCCCAGGACCAAGGTTCTCTGCAATTCTCTCTTACTCATGAGGCCAGGGCCAAGGAAACGCCTCTGTCAGGAAATACGCCGGAGCTGCCAGTTGATAGCTTTCATTATCAGCAGACCTCCACGGTCTGCTTGCACAAAATCATTGTCTCAGCCAAGAAAAGGCAGTAAAAAAGAATTGAAATTAAGTGGGAAGCCAACCAAAATTCCAACATTTGTTATTTGCTGATGGTTTTATTGCCAGACTTGAGATAAAATAACTTACCTTGATCTTTTTCTGCTTAAAACCTTCTAGGTCATGTACAAGCCCTGGAAGTGACCTTCAAGATCTTCAAGACACTTAGCATTAAGTTCCTTCAAGTGCTTTTCTACGGTCTTCAGGCTTTAACAACAACAACAATTATATATCGGATTTTTACTTTTTCGAAGGTAAAGATATTGTCTCCTTGATGTTTCCTTTTAGCTCTTCAGCATACAGATCTGTATCCATAGCAAAATAGAGAATGACCAATGACAGGTCTTTAGCTTGAGAACTTGAATTTGATCATTGGTAATAAATACCATCAGTTGTTTTCTTTGAAGTCCCTGGCTTACTTTATTTTCAAGAAAATGTCTGTCAAATATCCTAGTCTGAACAGCCACAGTTTCCCAGTTGTCATCAATTTTCCATTCAAGTAAACATAATGTTCAGTGTGGAGAGTGGGTAAATCCACTCACAACGTGAATTGTTGCACTAGTGCTTTGCTGTGAGTACTTCCCTGTGCCCCAGAAGTCCCCGATGTGTACTTCCCATTTTGCTCTCTAGGTTATTAAAAAGACGTGTTCTTATGAGTTTCTGCGGTTCACAGTTCTTATTGCTTCTTTGTGGATCTTCTTAAGGGATACTGACCTTCCTCTTTCTGTGAGCGCATGGTAGTGAAGCATAAATAAAATGATTACTAGTAAGTAGAGTCTGGTGCCCCACCTAGATTCCTGCAGAGACACCAGCAGTGCAAATCTCAGCCCAGTGCAAAAAGAAAATAATGTTTTAGTATTACTACGAAAATAGTTTCAACTCCAGGGACCTCCTGAATAATGGCGGGGATCACCAGGTGGGCATGGACCACACTTTAGGAACTGCTGTTCTGAGATGTAAATTGCTGCTGTCTTTTTTAGCAGTTTAGTCTCATTCCTAATTTCATAGGATAATGAGATGCTTTTGGAATTGGGTTACGTATGTTAAATACTAAATTCCCGGGAATTCTAGGTCCTTTGCCCTTCCATACAAATTTTAGAATTGGCTTATTGATGTCTATGATAAATCCTTCTGGGATTTTGATTGAATTTGCATAATATCTGTAGACCAATGTGGGGAGAAAGTGAGTCTTCCAATTATTTAACATGATACATGTGCCCATTTATTTATGTGTCTTCATTGTGTTCTAAGTTGGAGGTGGTGTTGGTGGTTTTCCTCTCTTCTTCGTCTTCCCTTCTCTCCTCCTCACCCATGCCTCCTTTTCCTTCTTTTTGGTGCTAGTTAAAATGGTACTCAATTTTTTTTTTTCCAGATTCTTATCATTCACTTCTGGTAAATAGGAATATTGTTGACTTTTTGTGTTGCTCTTTTATGCTGTGACATTGCTGTACTCAATTACTGAACTCAGTATTGACTCTGGGATCATTTTGTGCATGACTTGGGATGTTCTACGTAGCCAGTTTATCTATGAATTCAACATTTTTTTTTCTTCCTTTCCAATCTGGATTTTTTGTTTTGTTTTGTTGTTGTTTTTTGTTTTTTATTTTGTCTTGCCTTACTGCATTTCCACTATGATGATGAACAGGAGTGCTAAGAAAGGATATTTTTGTCTTGTTCCTGATCTAGCAATGAAATCATTCAGTCTTTTACCATTAAGAGTGATGTTAGCTCTTGGGTTTTTTTTTTTTTTTAATGTCTTTTATCAGGTTAAAAGCATCCCTTTCTATTTCTAGATTGTGGATAGTTATTATTATTAATGGAAGTAGAATTTTGTCAAATGTTTCTGTGTTTCTTTTGCAGTTGCCCTATAACGTTTTTCTTTTAATCTGTTAATATAGTGGATTACATTGATTGATTTTAAGTGTAAAGCCAGTCTTGTGTTTCTAGGGTAAATCTGTTGTGAGTATTACCTTTTTATTTGTTTTTTTAATTTGATTTCCTAAAATTTTGTTGGGAATTTTTATATGTATATTTGTTAAAAATACTGTTCTGTAGTCATCTAAGACAAAATATCTTTGTCTGATTTTAGTATTAGGGTAATGCTAACCTCATAAAATGAGTTGGGGTGTTCCTGTGTTTAATTTCTGGAAGAGGTTATTTAGAATGGATTTTTTTCCCTTAAATGTTTGTAGAATTAAAAAAAAATAGATTTAGAACTCTGAAGGTTATTTACTTCTTTTTGAATGATTTTCAGTAGTTTTTGTCTTTCATGGGATTGATCTGTATCATTTAAATTGTTGAATTATGAGCATAGATTTGTTAGTAGCATTTTCTTTTAAATATGTATGGGATCTATAATAATGTTCTCTTTTCCACTGCAAATATTTGGGGGATTTTCCAGATATCTTTCTGCTGTTAATTTCTAGTTTAATTCTGTTCTGGTCTGAGATCATACTTTGAATAATTTCCATACCATTAATTTTGCTAAGGTTTAAAATGTGTATTCTGCTCTTTTTGGGTAGTTGGTTCTATAAACATCAATTAGGTCAAGCTAGTTGATAATACTGTTCAAGTCTTCTTTACCCTTACTGATTTTGTGTCTGTTTATTCTGTCATTACTGAGAGAGGTATATAACTCTCCAAGTATAACTGTGAATGTGTCTATTTCCACTTTAATTCTGATCAAATTTCACTCTATGTATTTTGAAGCTCTGTTGTTAGGTATATATATACTGAGGATTGATGCATATTCTTAGAGGTTTGACCTCATTATTATGTAATAAAGTTCTTTATCCTTGTGCTCTGAAGCTTACTTTTTATTAATAAAAATATTTTATAAAAATATTCATATAGCTACTTCAATTGTATTTGATTATAATTTTTATAGTATGTATTTTTCTCTCATTTTCCTGTTAACCCGTCGAAACATGTATCTCCAGTGAGTTTCTTGTAGCTGAGCCATCCTTTTTAAAATCCAATTCAACAGTCTTTTAATTGATGTTTTTAAGTCTCCTGTGTTTAGATTGTTTACATTTAATGTAATTATTTATATGGCTGAATTAAAATCTACCATCTAACTAGATTTTTATATTTGTTCCATCTCTTCTTTTATGCTTTATCCTTTTCTGCCTTTTCTTCAGTTAATTAAGCATTCTTTATGATTATATTTAAATATCAAAATATGTGTTTACTTACTCTTTACATTTATTTACACTTCCCTTAAAAATATTTTTAGTGTTTGCAATGTACATCTTTCATTAATCTAAATCTACCTTTAATAATATTAGTAGTACTACCTTTATAAAAATACAATCTATTGCTACTTTATTGCTTTAAATATTTATCTTTGGAGCAATTAAAAGTAAGAAAAATAAATTTTTTCTTTATTTCATTTCTGATGCTCTTTATTTCTTTGCATAAATATGGATTTCTATCTGGTATCATCTGCCCAAAAGAACTTCTCTGAAAGATTTTTTGTAGTGTAGGTCTGACAGCTATGGATTTTCTCCATTATTAGCTTGGGGGGTGGTGGGAAATCCTTATTTCTCCTTCTTTTTTTAAAGATTTTATTTATTTATTTGACAGAAAGAGACACAGTGAGAGAGGGAACATAAACAGGGTGAGAGGGAGAGAGAGAAGCAGGCTTCCTTCTCAGCAGGGAGCCTGATGCAGGGCTGGATCCCAGGACCCTGGGATCATGACCTGAGCCTAAGGCAGACACTTAACCACGGAGCCACACAGGCACCCCTCCTTTATTTTTTTGGAAGATATTTTTCCTGCATATAGAATTCTGGGTTGATAGTTTTCTTTTTCCTTTTAGCACTTTAATAAAACGACTATATTGTCTTATGATTTTCATGGTTTCAGACAAGTCTCTTCTTTGTTTCATCTGTCTCTGTGGGGGCACCTGTTCAGCCTAGTTGATTGCCTTGCAATTTCAGGTTCCTGATGGATTAAGAAAAATGGGGATGAAATTATAGTTTGCCAGTCTTTTTTTTTTTTTTTTTTTTAAGGATAGAAGCAACATTCTTTCCAATTCTCTCTACCCCAAGCAGAACTCATAAGTCCTCTAATTTATGGAACTAATTTTGCAGAAAAATAAGTAATGCCGTGAGCTAATGCACACAGCTTTTGTGAATCTTACCATACACCTATTTCTTAGAAACAACTGTTCTTAGTGAAAATATTATTGAAACATCTGTAAACAATGATGGACAAGACATTCTTTTTAAGGGTAGGGAACCAGCCTGTAGGTTGTAGTATGCTCAGTTTCAGTGGCCAGCATATTGTCTCATTTCTTCCATAGTCAGAATAGAAGGGTTATCCAAGCAAAGGGTGAAAATTCTAAGGCTCCTCATAGTATTCCTGAAAAACTGATTTCCTTTTCTTCTGCAACCTGGAGTTCTGCTGGGTTAGATCTTAGTTTATAATGGATAAATACTATCACTATAGGCTATCACAAATATTCCATTAAGTTCAGTGTTGCAAACTGCTACCTAGCTATTCAGAGCTCCTTAGGCCACACCGTGAATAAGGAACAGAGATGTCTAAGAATGATAGCAAGTACTTAGCAGTATAGTCCTTTTTATTCAGATTTTCCCTATAAAAAATATAATGCTGGTGAAGCACAATGAATTTTTTCTAATTAAGTTTTTCTTAGAATATGCAGAACTTTTACCTTTCCTCTCTGTTTTCTCCGTAAGAGATTAACAACGGGATGACAAAACTTGTGTGTGTTTGTTGAAACATCAGGAACCTGTTACAGGTCTAAAATAAATTGCTGGTTATCTCATTTGCAAAATGAGGAACAGACAGACCAGTCATTTCGGAGGTTCTATTGTCCTCTAAAATTATATGATTCTGCTATTGAAAAAATGCAATTTTCATAAAAGGTATTCAAGGTTAATTTAATTTGGGGTGACCTTTATGACCTTTAGATTTTCCAAATGATGTAGATCATGGCTGGAGAAGAGCAGCAGTAAAGAGGCGCTGGGAGATAGGAGCCTTGTGTGGCTGTCTGTATTTTCACCAATGAGACCTGGGTTAAATCTGCTACTTGGCAGCAGAGGTACTTTTGAGATCCATGAGCTCTGGCTTCCCGGGTGATGGGGACCCTGTTGAAAGGCCTTCTTGACTGGAAGCATGTCTTCCCAGCCCTATCCCAGGAGGCATCCATACTCACAGCTATTGTGCATGACATCAGGGAGGGCTATTCCCTTCTCCGGCAACAAACACAACCACCCAGGAGCTATTACTTGGTCCTGCCCTAAATGAAATTGGAAAAATCAGGAAAATCAGTTATTCTACCTTTGCACACTGCTTCTCCAGTTACTTTCTCCACTAGACAATCAGGGATTGAGGACTGTCCCTCCAATCAGGGAAAAGAGCTTGACAAAGTCATCCTTATTATGTTATAAAGAACTTACTGTACAGTCTCTCCACAGATAATTATATTTTGAAATAGATCTAATAGGGAAAGATAGACTCCAACACAAATAAATGAGCCTCTAATGCTGTAATTTCATACATGGGGTAGGAAGGGCGGGGTAGGGTGCCTAGCAATTCTGTCTTTCTAAGTCAGGAAACTATTTGACCTGCCTCAAGCAGACTCTGTTCTTTGGATCTAATCACATGTAACTTAGTCTTTCAGCAATTTTTTTAGACCACCTGCTGCTTCCAAGGACTTTCTGACATTTCTGAAGAGTTCACATAAGCTAGATGTATTACTAAGCAGATCAGCTGTCATGGATAAGATTTTGTGATCCCAGGCCAATGTTTTTCCCCTGCTTTGACTCATGTTTTAATGATCAACAATCATCTTCAACCCTTGCAAGGAGGCAGATAAAATGAGTCCTCTGTCTTAATAGCTGTTCTCATTATCTTGGCAAAATCCATCATCCAGGAGTTGAAATCCATCCACAAGAAAAATCCTTTGTTCACGGCCTGAACCCCATCCAAAAGCTAGGTGCCCTCTCAAGACAGAGCTGGCCTTGGAATCAAGTCTCTGATCGCTGGCTGGTTGGAGCAGGGTGAAGTCCTTTTTCATAGTTGTGGAGGGCTTTATGATAATACAGAAATCCTAAAACCCAGCAATAGCGCGACACCATCTTCTACCCTTAGCCTATCTAGGTAAAACCATATAATAGAAATCGATTTTAATTGTCTGGTGCAGACTCTTTGATATAATTAGACAACAAATAGTCAACATTTTAATGGGAAAAGCAAAACAAAACAAAACAAAGCCGTGAGGTTTGGAGCCAGAAATCCATGATTTAAATTCTGTCCGTTGAGTGGTTATGTGGCTGCAGATAATTAGCTTAACCTCCCTGAATGTCTGTGTCCTCATCAGTAGAGCAAGAACAAGCATCAGAACAATGACAGCAAATGGGATAATTCCTATTCCATATTGCATTTGTGTGAATTAATCGTTGGGACTTATAAGACTGTCGGATGCAGTGTCTATTTCCAACAGAGCTCGTCTGCTCTCTTTCCTTCCCCCTAACACTTTTGTCCTGTCCCTTTCCCTTGAGACAAAATAAAAGCAGCGTTTTGTTCCTCAGCACACATCTTTTTTTTTTTTTAAAGATTTTATTTATTTATTTGACAGAGAGAGATCACAAGTAGGCAGAGAGGCAGGCAGAGAGAGAGAGGAGGAAGCAGGCTCCCTACTGAGCAGAGAGCCCGATGTGGGACTCGATCCCAGGACCCTGAGATCATGACCTGAGCTGAAGGCAGCGGCTTAACTCACTGAGCCACCCAGGCGCCCCACACCTTTTTGTTTTTTTAAATTTATTTGACAGATTAAGAGATATTAAACATGAGTGGGGTTAGGGGTTGGCAGCAGGGAGAGGGAGAGGGAGAAGGAGGCTCCCCGTGGAGCAGGAAACCCGATCCAGTGTTCTCTCTCAGGACCCCAACATCACGACCTGAGCCGAAGGCAGCCACTTAACCAACTGAGCCACCCAGGTGTCCCAGCGTGTTCCTTTCACAACTTTTGCCTTCCAGAGGATTAACAAAATATTCATTAAGCACACATGATAGAAACAGCCATTTTCCGTGCATTGTGGAGGATACAAGAAGCGTGAGCTTGAACTCAAGGTATTTGCACATTACAACAACATATGCCTATGCAACTGTTCAGTTGCAAGGCGCTATATATAAAAATTCTCCAAATTAAAGGCATGAACAGCACAAGATCTTAAAGCTCCAGGAGGTCTGCCCTCGTCCCTTTGTGGCAAGGTAGAGGAGACATGCTTTATTCTTCTGCATTTAGAAAAAAAATATCCTCCATAATAAAAATGTCCAAGGTTGGATGGACTCATGTATATGCAGAATCAGTTAGTACAGAGGACAATTTCACTGGAAAAATGAATTACACAGTCATTCTTCCTCCTGAGTCTATACGTTGTGTGGCCTCCAGTAGGAGCCAAAGAACTTTGCAAAGGGCATCCCAGGCCTGCCTTCAAGTCTGGCTGGTGGCCACATTGCCAAAGTTATGGCCTATTTTTCTAGCAAGCTGGTAAAATTGTGCTAATTATGTAATCTGACTTTGATATGGATGGAAGACTTGAGGCAAAGTTTAGTACATTTTTCAGGAAACACACAGATTACAATATTAAAAAATTTAAGCTAATGCTAACTGCGGCGTGTTTTAAATAGGGAGGTGATTTTTAAAAATGAGGTATTTGGTTAATAGTTCATGTGAGGGGCACCTGGGTGGCCCCAACAGTTAGGGTCCAACTCTTGATTTCGGGTCCGGGTCCTGGGATTGAGCCCTGCATCAGGCTCAAGCTAAGTGGGGAGTCTACTTAGGATTTTCTCTCTCTCTCTCTTTGCCCCTCCCCCAATAAATAAATAAATATATTTTTAAAAAGTGCATGTGAGATTTGAAGAGTCTGTGTGCCCATCCGGGGGGGCAGTACCACAAGTGGGAAAAAGCAGAGATTCAACACTCCTTGCAGAAACCCTGGGTTCTGCTGCTTCTCTGTTCTTTTCATGCCCACTGCTGAGTAGCCCTCCCACATCTCTCTCCATTGCCAGCCTCAGAGTGAGAGCATTTATTAAAGATATATTTTGTAAACAAATGTTATTTGGGGACGAAAATGTTTTCCTTTCTGAGGAAGTCCCTTGTGACACATAACCCTCAGGCAACACTGGAATTTGTTCATAAATATTGGATTTCTTTTTAGAGTAGTCACATCCTTAGAGCAAATATTAGAGTGGCCATGGTTTACTGCTAATGAACATAGTTAAAAAAAAAACTATTTCCCTCACCCAACTTGATATAGAACCTTATCAATAAGGCCCCCTCCTTCTGCATAAATGTGCCCCTTTCTCTGCCTTTCCACAGTATCCATCCCCTGAATTTTATGTATATTCTCACTTTCGTTTCTTTGTGGGTTACTAGGCATGTAATTATACCAAGTGGCATCATTCACTTTTGCCGGGTTTTGAGCTTCACGTGAATGACCTTGAACTGTTTCTCCTCTTCAGCTGCTCACTTTTTCCATTCGACACTGTATTTGTGAGATTTATTCATTTTGATTTTTGCAGCTGTCATCCTTAGAGAAAATGGGATGTTTCTATGTCAAACTAGGGTAAAGGAATTAGACACGATAGTGTCCTGTGTGCTTTGTGTGTACTCTGTGTGTGTGTGTGTGTGTGCTCATGCTTGTGTGTGCCTGTGTGTTTTGGTGAAAGTTTTGCTAGTTTCATAAAATGAGTTGGGGCTCACTCCTTTTTCTATTATCAGAGTTTATGAAATATTGGAATACTCTCCTTACCAACTATTTGATAAAATTCTCCCATAAAATCATCATAAGCCTGTTATTTTCATTGTGGGAAGATTTAAAATTATCAATACAATTATTTTGGGGTTATAGGACTATTCAGTTTTTCTATTTCTTCACAAATTAGCTAAGATTATGCCAATTTTTAAAAATGTCTTGAGACTTCTTTTATAGCTTGGTATACAGCTAACATTCATGAATGTTACATGTACACTTGAGGAGAGTGTATGTTATTCGTGACTTTGAGGAAGGATTTTATATGTATTTATTAAGCCAATAATTATGTTTTCATTTTTTCATTGATGTTTTTCTTTCCTTAACCTAATAAATAATTAGAGTCATGTTCAAATTACCCACATTGATGGGGAATTTGTCATTTCTCTAATTTTGTCAATTTTTGTTTCATATGTTTAGAACCATATTATTAATCACATAATGTTACAGGTAGTTATATTTTCTTGAGGAATCAATCCTTCTGTCACATGAAACTTTATCTATACTAATGACTTTTGCCTTAAAACTTTTCTTATTTGATATTAATATAGCTACTTCTCTTCTCTTTGGCTTGGTATTCCTTTCTTTTATTTTTAAAGTACATTGCACATGTAGGTTTGAATGTATATTCTAGCTCTCCCTTAGCCAGCCTCAATGGCTCTTCAGTCATAACAGTACTGTTTCATCTGAAACCCCATCCTTCCTTCCCTGCCTCTCTGCCCCCAGATTATCTTGAAATAAATCTCAGGCATCTTGTCATTTCTTTGGTAACTATACAGTGTGTATTCTTGAAAAATATGGATACTTTAAAAAATATGGACACTTTTAAAGACATAATAACACTATCATTACTACACTTAAAAATTTAACCTTATTTCCTTACTGTCACCATAATAGCCAGTCATTGCTCAAATAGTCCTGATTGTCTCATTTATTTTTTTTATTTTTTATTTTTTAAAGAATTTATTTATTTATTTGACAGAGAGAGAGAGAGAGAGAGATCACAAGTAGAGAAAGAATCAGGCTCCCTGATGAGCAGAAAACCCAATGCAGGACTCCATCCCAGGACCCTGAGATCATGACCTGAGCAGAAGGCAGAGGCTTAACCCACTGAGCCACCCAGGCACCCCTGTGTCATTTATTAAATGCTTATTTTGAACTTAAGTCCAGATATGATCCTTGCATTGCAATAGATTAATACGCTTCTCAAATCTCTTTTAATTTATATATGTTGGTTCCCAACTTGTATCTTCTTTTTATGCAGTTTGTTTATTGAAAATTGCCTTGTTTGTTCAGTAAACTTTCCATGTAATGGACTTTGATCATTGTTTCCTTGTGAAAGATTTCCACTCATGCTTTTGTATCCATTGTGCTTTGTGAGCACAATGATATGTATCTTCCTGGCCATTGTGTTTTGAACCATTGTATATTATTATGTTTTAGGGTTTACACTTTTAAACATGATATTTCTGGGTTTTGTCATCCACTTACAATTATTTTGATAATTATTTTGATGTGTATTTTGATTATTTTGATGTTGATGTTGCCACTTTGATAACCTTATATTCATCATCATATTTTTTCTCTAATAGTTCAGCTTTATCTATTTGGTCTTTTTTGCTCTTATTTGAGTTGATAGTAATTTCTTTAAAACTCCCTTCATTTAAAAATGTCTGTGGGTTTATGTTATATGTAACACCTCCCTCCCCCACAGATGTCTGTCTCAGAAACCTATGCAATTCTAATTTAGCATTTCTCACAACGTTTTATTTATCACAAAATTATGATAAATACTTATTGAGTACTATTCCAAATGCTTGATGTGAATTATGTTTTTATTACACAAATGAGCTATGTTCTACTTATTATTATTCATTCACACATGAGGAAACCATGAACAGGGGAGAGTTTGCAAATGTTGACACTGAACAAAGTTTGTGTGTGTTCTTACACTGTCTCTCTACTAATACAGAGTAGTAACATAATTTGCCTACGATCCTATGGACAAGAAGGGGTGCAGTTCAAATTTAAGTTCACAGTTGAAATCCAGAGCCTTGTTTCTTGCTTAGAATATCAACTCCTTAAGGGCAGGGCCGTGTTCTTCATCTTCTCTGTGTTCTCCACACATGCTGTACTTTAAAATAAATAAATAAATAAATCTCTGCTCTCTCTCTCTCTCCCTGACCCCAATATGAAGGATTTGGGGAAAGGGGAAGTCCTATGTTCTGGAGTTATGTTCTCCCTCTGCCACTACTCTTCTGATGGTACATAATTTTCCTTCCAAAACCTGCTTGGGAATAAAGTTGCCAGAATTAGCAAATAAAAATACAGAATGCCCATTCAATTTGAATTTCAGATAAAAACCACAGAAGACTTTTAAAGTACATTCTGTGAAATATTTGGGACATGTATCTAATAAAGAATTACTTGTTATTTATTTTAAATTTAAATTGATCTTGTCAGCCTGTATATCGTCTGGCAACTCCACAGGGGAATTGCTTGGGAGAAATCTATCGCTCCTGATACCGATCCATTATTCTAGGTTAGTCCCTGCCTCTTTTTCTCTGAGAGTTTGCAAATGTTGACATTGAACAAAGTTTGTGTGTGTTCTTACACTGTCACTCTTTGTAGTCACCAGCCTAATTTGCTGTCCTGTTTGGATTGATTAAAACCACATACCAGGAGTGACTATAAATTATAGATCTGTTTCATAATTACCTAACTACTTCTACTTGGTGATGCATGAGCGACTCTGCTCTCAAAGCCTTACTAATTTGATTCATTATCAGAAACATTTTTTCTATTCTAAAGCCTTAAAGTGATTAATGTTTTATTAAAGAAAATCTAAAAGTAATAAAGAAAAATGGAAAAAAAAACATGGACATGGAAACAAGAGGAGGGGGTGGTCTTCAAGTCTCTTCTTCAGGGACAGCCACCGTTGACACTGGTTTTTAATCTATTTCAAGACTTTAAAAATACTTAAACAGTATATAGATATATACCAGTTTATATTCTTTGATATTTATCCCACTTAGATAAAGCCTGAGATTGAACCACCTTTTGTTTAAACTGTTTCCAGTTTTATATTACAAACAGCTTTAATAAAAATGTCATTTTTATTTCATTCTTGGTCTTCATGTATGTGACAGTCACTATTCAATGCCCTGGAGAAAGAGCAGTGAAAACAGCAATGTCTCTCCCCTCGGACAGTTAATAGGGGATATAGAAAGTTGTCCAAAATGTAAGTAAATCTGTAAGGTATCAGGAAATGACAAGTGCTGTGAAAGAAAATGAGCGAACAAAGTGAGAGAGAGAGAAGAGGGTGCTATTTTAAAAGAAGGAGGAATGGAGGCCTCTCCTGGGATGTGACATTTGGGCAGAGATCCTGATGAGTGAGGAGTGAGCTATGGGGACGTGTGGGGATAACCATTCCAGGTAGACGGGACAGTGGGTACACGTGCCATGGGACAGTAAGCTGCTCAGTGCTCCTTCCCGGTTAAGGCACAGAAGAAAGACCAGTTTGGCGGGACTGCAGTGAACAGGGGAGAGTGGTGGGAGACGCAGCCAGGGCTGGGTTTTATGTCTCATTATGAGAAGCCATCTGTGCTCCACACACGGGATGCCCTCTGCGCACTTCAGTCTGGCTTCTGCATGAGGGGTCGGAGTGGGAGCAGGGATTCAGTTCGGAGGCCATCCTGGAAGGCCGAGAGTGGAAAGGACAGTGGCTGGAGTTGAATTTATGGGGATGGAGCTGTGAGCAGTCCATTCAAGATAAATTTTGGAATTGTTGTTGACAGAACTTACTGACAGATTGATGGGGGATGTGAAGGAAGGGGGCCATCAAGGAGGATTCTGGGTGCAGTTGTTTGCCTCAGTGTGAATGATGGGTCCCTTCTCTGGGATAGGAAATGACTAGAAGACTAGAAGTTATGTGTGGGGGCAGGGGAGGAGTGGTGACAGTGTGGGCTATGAACCAGGAGGAGGACTCCCTAAAGAACACGACCACGCTAGCACATTGACCTTGCATCCCCGGCCTCAGAGCTGGGAGTATAAATTTCTATTGTTCACCAGCCTCCCAGTCTATAGTCATTGTTCTAGCAGCCTGGATATTAGTCTAAGACAGTTGCTATGCAATTCTGTAGATCAGAGCTGAGGTCAGAGCACATTGCTGTGCTGAGCCATACTGGGGCCTGGGGCAGGAGGAAAAATGAGTAATACCGATCTTTCTATAAAATGTTGATATTTCATTCATGATGCATTGGGGGGCATTAATTTTGTTTTTATACTTTTTAAATTAAACTATGATATACTAGAGATGAGTTTTTGATACCCTTACATTTAAGCTTGAGGTTTGAAAGGCTAGCTCAGTTGTCTCTCAGTCTTGGCCCCTTTGGGACTCCAAAGCATGGGTCTGAATGAGTCATTGAGAGAGGAACAGGGCAGAGAACCCAGGAAGAAAATTCCTAGCACAGGAGAAGGTGAAGGGGCATCCGTGAGCTGGGAAGAAAACAGGGAGAATGAGGTCCTGGAGGCTGGGGAAGACAGTGTTCAATGAGGAGGGAGTCATCAGCCACGCCTGTATGGACAGAGTGCAGTGAGTTGCCCCTAGGAGTCTGACCCACCAGGAACTTTGTTCTTATGGAGTTTGGAGCGACTCAGGAATGCTGGTTCAATCTGGGGAGAGAATTGGAGATGAGGAGCACGAGCATAGACAATGATTTCTAAGGAACTTCCTCTGAAAGGGTGTGGACAAATGGAGTAAGTGGGGTGTGGGGAACCATGGGCTCCACAGAGGGCTTTTTCTTTAAAGATAGGTGATATGTGAACAGTTCACATCTAGTGGGATCCAACCAGTAGGCAAGAAGCCACCAAGGGTGCAGGGGAAGGGAGGGAAGTTTATAAGAGGAGAGTCTGGGGCAGATGGAGGAGTTGTGTGCAGCACACAGAATTGAGGGGTGGAGTTGACCTGGGCAGGGCCAGGCATCTGCTCCTTGGGACAGGAGCAGAGACAGAATATGGGCCACAGAGGGTGGCCTGTTGGGTTTGCCGGGAACATGAGGCTGTCCCTAGGCTCTTAAGACAAATCTGAGGAGGAGGGCAATGTATGTAAATTGGTCATCATGGAGAAAGTAGATTTCTGTGCTTGGGGTAACAGGCCTGTCTTTATGGATCTTATCAGATTCAGTAATTGTTCTGTGCTCTTTATGTATTTCCCAAATGTGTAACACTATCATCTCTGCAAATAATCAGTTGACCATTTTCTCTTTTCTGTTTCCTACCTTGTGAGCCCAGACAGAACTTTTTAGAGGAAGATGATGGTGGACATCTTTGCTTACTTCCTCATTTTAATAGTCACTCCTTTGGTCTCACACTGTTAATTGTGGTGTTATCTCATGTTTGGAAATAGATACTTTTTAAATCAGGAGGCAATATCATCATATGGCCAGTTTATTAAAATGTTTCATTATTAGTGATTGTTGACTATCCTTTAACTTCCTTTTTTTTTTTTTTTACAGTCAAATAATAAGACTTTATTTTTGACACAAAGTAGGAAGTATCCTGCTGTGATTCTTAGTTTAAACCAGGGAAAGTGGCCCTCTTTTGGTACTGGTAATGAGTACCATAGTCCTTCCTAGGGAACATTATCAGATTCTATTGGAAACTTGGTCTTTGTTACTGTAGAAGAGTCAGGAGTTGGCAAGTTATGTGTCTCCTGTTTCATTTTCTGTGAACATTTCCATGATATTTGGTTACATAGCTCTACCATTGTGAAATCATCCCAACTTTGGCACCAGCTTGCCCTTCTCTGCCAAGAAAAAAGCCTCTTCTGGGTCACTGGGAGACTCTAGGATCAGAATGGTTTCAGTAGGGAGTTCCTATGATCCTAAATTCTAAACCAGCTCCTGATACCCAGATGAAATACATTTCAGATTTAGAAACTTAAGATAGAAATTTTGGGTCCATGATGACAACTGAAGAAAATGTGTCATCCCTAAACCTAAACTTAACCCCTAACTTTAACGCTGAAACCTAACCTGGTCTTAAAGCCCAAACTGGAATGAAATTGAACCTGAAGCCTGGACTCTGAACCTGAGCCTTGAATCCAGGCCCTTAACCATGAACCCAAATCCTCAACCAGAACTCTGAATCATGAGCCCTAAACCCAAACCCTAGCAAGACCCCAAACCCCAATTTTGACCTTGAACTTTATCCTCTCAGCCCTAAGTCTTAAACCCTAAATCATAAACCTGAAGCCCTAAACTTTAACCATTACCCTGTCCCTCACCCTAAATCCTCACCCTGATCCTAAACCCAAACCCTAACCTAGAACTCTGACTGAAACCTGAACCTGAACCCAAATTCAAACACTTCACCACACTTTGTTTATGCATTTGGATAATTTGCAACTGATGGATATTTGCAGTTTCTACCTTTTGATCCTTGTGAACATTGTTTGGGCTGGGGGCTAGGGTTAGGGTCTTGGATCGGGGTCATCGCTAGACATGAGACAAAGTTGAGGTTAGAGTGTGGGTCTGCGTTAGGGCCAGGGTCATGTTCGGTGCCATCATTTGGGTCAGGGACTGTTGTCATTCCATATTGTTTCCAATTCATTGTTCCTTAGATATTTTTGGAGGAGCTGGGAGGATATTGGGCTCCATTCAGCTTGAATTTCCAGCATGAAATGACTTCAGCTGGACCCCGGGAGGGAGCAGGTGCTTCCACTGAAGGGTGAGCTGCCCTAGTCCTGCACTGCCCTCCACCACCTGCAGAGGGCGCCCGAACCCAGGTCCCGCCCTGAGCCTGGCCTGCACAGGCGCAGCTGGGACAGGAGCCCGGCCTCCTCAGGACTGGCTGTCGAGGTTTCTGGGGAACGTGGGGCCGCTCCCATACTGACGGGACCTGCTGTGGCGGCTTTGAGGGGTTGTGGGTCCGCTTCCACACCAACAGGAGCCTGGTCTCCTCAGAACCTACTGTCGAGGCTTCCGGGTGATGTGGGGCTGCGTCCGCACCAACAGGACCCGCTGTGGAGGACGTGGGGCCGCGTCCTCACCGACAGGACCCGCTGTAGAGGACATGAGGTCGCGTCCACACCGACGGGACCCACTGTGGAAGATGTGGGGTCTTGTCTACACTAACATGACCTGCTGCTGTAGAGGACATGGGGCCGCGTCCACACCGACAGGACTCCGGCGTTCTCAGGACCCGCCGCGGGAGGAGAAGGTGAGGAGAAGCCGCCGGGGCGGGGAATGGCGAGGGGGTGCGCGGTCTCGGGACCCGACGGAGGAAGCGCGCGCCGTGCGGACACCGGGGTTTCCGTGGCCTCCCGCGGGGCTGGCGCGGGGCTGTGGGGTCCCCCCTCTCTGGGCTCTGTCCGCGCCCCGGACTCGGTTCCTGGGGCTCCTCAGACGGTCTGCGGTCCCGGAGCGGCCGCGGGCGTCGGGGCTCGTGCTCTCCCGCCCGGCCCCGCGGGTCCCCCCGCGTTCACACCCGCCGCAGGGCTGGGCCGGAGTCCGGGCGTGCGGAGCGACGGCGGACTGTGGGGACGGCTGTGGGGACAGCGGGTGTTTCCCGGCGCCGGCGCGTCTCCCTCCGGGTCTGTCGTAAGCGTCGCGCGGCGTCGGACGACAGCTCCGTCCCCTCCCGGGGTTCGGGGCTCCTCGTGTCTCGTTCTTGCGGCCGAGGCCGCTCCGAGGTTCTCTGCGACGGTCGCTCCGAGCCCGCGGAGACGCGGGGCCGTCGCGGACACTGAGGCGATCCGCGGGTTTCGTGAGCTGCGCGCTCGTCGCCTCACGCTCCGGCCCGGGTTCCGGGCGCGGCTCCGCGGGCGTCTGGGAGGCGGAGGGCGGCGTCCGGGGAGCGAGCCACGCCCCGCGCCGGGAGCCGGGAGGCGACCGCGACTTCGCGGAGGAGGCGGCGGCCGGGAAGGCGGGTCCCCCGGAGGACGACGGGCCGGGCTTCGGGGGACGGGGGACCCTCGCCGGCGGCGGGGACGGCGACTGCCTGTGGGACGGGAACCTCCGGCTTCCCCTGCGGGGCCCGGACGCAGGCGGCTCTCTCGCGGCGGCGTCTGACGCGGGTCGGGGACGGACGGTCGCTCCCGGGACCGACGCTGAGTGGCGGCGCCCCCTCCCCGCACCCCCGCTCCCGGCCCGGCGCCCCGCCCGCGCCCCGCCCGCGCCGGCGTAGTCAGAGCCGGGCTGTGGGGGGCGCGGGACACTGGAACCAACCCCCGCGGCTTCCCGCCCCCGAGACCCGGCCCGGTTCAACCCTCCCGCGCGTCTCTTGCTGGCGTGAGGCCTCGTGCATGGGCGAGTGGCCGCTCCGTGGTGGGCGAGCCGGAGCTGGGAGGGCTTGTCCTCCATCCCGAGGTCTCCTGCCCTCCTGCGGCTGTGACGGGCTGGGACAGTCCTTTGCTCTGCGGTGACTCCAGAGTCACCTTGTCGCCGCAGCGCAAATCCGCGCCGTCCCCGCCCTCGGACTCCGCGGCCGTCGGGTCTTTCCCACGTGTGCCTCTTCCCACGCGGTGCTTCGGTGCGTTTGACCCCGACCAGGGACAGCGTCCTCCAGTCCCGACGTGGATGTGACATTGCGCCAAATGTACCTGCTGCTTTTGGGGACGCTGACGTCCTGCGACAAGTGGCATCACTGACCCAGATGCTCAGGTTCAAAACTTAGGGGATCGTGGCGCCAGAGTGGGGAGGTGGCGTCAGGTGGGGCTGAGAAGGCACCTCCGACCTAAGGCCCGCACGCGCGCTTCCGTTCCTGCCCGGACGCTCCCAACCAGCCCGCGGGGTGGGCTCCGCCAGCCAGGAACTCCACGTGTCCATTAACTTCTCCCCCCAGCCCCATTAACTTCTGATGGTTACATAAAAGCTTTTTTTGTTTTAAAGCTTTAATTGTAGTCTTTCAGACTCCAGTGGGTGTTTTCTTTTTCTCTCTTCTGCCTCCCAGCTTTAATTGGATCCTTTTTTAGACTCACCTGTATCTGGTTAGGGATTCCTCCTGAACGCTCCCAGAGCACCCCATGCCAGCCCCTGTCGTAGCGCTTGGTGCGTTTTCCTATTTATCTTCCTTTTTAGTCTTTAGGCTACCTCAGGTCCCTTTTACCACCATATCATCAGGTCCTGGCAAAATAATGTTTGTCGAATGACTTAATGATGTAGTTAGCTGGTTTTCTGTATCATTAATCCTCCAAATACACTCGCCCTAACAGATGAGCAGGGAGTGGGCATTGATTATTATTAACAATTATAACCAGCACTGTATCTAGTACATTATATTTATCATCTCATCTAATCAATCATACACAGGTAAGTAGTAGTATCCCCGTTTTGTAGATGAAGAAATGGAGACAGAGGAGCAGTTGTCCAGTTCCTAGATCCTACTGCACACACTCTGAACCACTATGTTTTGTTGCATTCTTCTGTTCAAACCCACATCTCCCTCTTTGTTGGGATGTTCTCTGCAATTTTTTAAAAGATTTTATTTATTTATTTATTTGACAGATAGAGATCACAAGTAGGCAGAGAGGCAAGCAGAGAGAGAGAGAGAGAGAGGAGGAGGAAGCAGGCTCCCTGCTGAGCAGAGAGCCGGATCATGACCTGAGCCGAAGGCAGAGGCTTTAACCCACTGAGCCACTCTGGTGCCCCTGTTCTCTGCAATTTTCGATGCAATAGCTCAAACAGTAGGAACACCCATCCTGAATTGAATTCGAGTCTGAAGGTCATGTTGCTCTCACTTCTCCTTATTAAAAAATCCTTCTCTTTCCTTTATTGTATGTCACCTTCCCATCTGAGTCTTTGTCTTCCAGCCCAGATGTTTTTCTTTTCCTTCCTTTTTTTTTTTTTTTTTAGGATTTGTTTATTTATTTGAGATGGAAGAGGGAAGAGTGAAGGTGAGAGAGGGAGAGAGAAGATCTCAAGCAGACTCTGCACTCAATGTGAGCCCGATGTGGGGCTCGATCTCACGACCCTGAGACCATGACCTGAACTGAAATTAAGCTGGATGTTAACCTACTGCCTCACCCAGGCATCCCTGAATGTTTTTCTTCAAGAGACTTAGATGAAATATTTGTCTGTACTTCTTTACTTTTCTCACATCATTTCATTCATAAAACAATCCTGTGAACTAGAAGCTATTACTATCAACCTTCTGCAGACAAGAAAGATGAGTGGTTAGGTTATTTCACCAAAGCTGTGAAACCAGTGACAGAGTTTGAATTGAACTCCAAAAGTCTGAGTTCTTCAGCACCTTCTACCACCTCCCTTGTTATAACCTGCCCTTATTATCATCATTGGAGAAATTTGTGTACTAAGCACATTTACTGAAAATTTAAGTGTAGACCCATGTCTAAATGGCCTATTCACTCTTTAGTGTGGCTTTCCTATGATCTAACCCCTCTAGAATTTTGTACATTCATTCATATCAGCCCGAAGTTGCTGATATTGATAACTCCAGGGTTAATGCATTCCTGTGGTGACAACACCTGTTTATTGCTTTCCAATCTTGCTAGCATGCTGCTTTCCTCTTTTAGACACTATTAAGTCAGCACTCTGCACCAAACAATTTTCTCAAATTGACCTGGCCCTTCTGATAAACCTGGCAGTTCTTTTTAAGTGTATACTTAGAGTCAGGGGGAAAAAAAAGTTCCCAGTTTCAACTGGCAGAGAGTGAAAAGCTGCTTATCTTCTGTTTTCTCCATGGTATTCACTGGCAACAATAAGCCAAGTGTAAGGTAGAAGAGTCACAGGCCTGGTTATAATTTCATGACATCTGAATTTGGACGGAAGAAATTGCTTTATGAAGAGGAAAGCATTTGTCTTTAATTCTCAGCAAAATCTCAGGCTGGACAAAATTCCAGTGCCCACCTGAGATATTTGGGCTCTATTTAATATCTTTAAAGTTCGTTCTTGTTAGTGATTTTCTTCTCCATTAGGGTGTCTGGGTGAACGATTTAATATTTCTTCATCTATAGAAATTTGGTTACCTTTTTTAGCTTTTCTAGGTATTAGTCTCAATATTTTCCCTCTAGCCTTGGAGAAGTTTGTGTGCCTCAATAATCAAAGATCTTTCCAGAGAAATTGGCCAGTGGGAGTTTGCTATGAAATAAATGAGCTAGCCACCAAGTGTGTCAGTGTCTGCCAGACCCCTGTTCTTGGAATACCTTCTTCACAACCTGAGCCCTAACTGGTCATGTTCTTCTGTGGACACCCTCATATTCACTTCCTCCCAATGGTTCCCAAATGTCTTTTTAAAGAAAATATATTAATAATAATATATTAATTTATTCAAGAGAAAGGAGGGTTGGGTGAGGGGGAGAGGGATAAGAAGACTCTTCACTGAGCATAGAACCCAACATGGGACTTGATCTCAGCACCGTGAGATAGTGACCTGATCTGAAATCAAGAGTTAGAGGCTCAACCAACTGAACCACTCAGGTGCCCCCCAAATGTTTTCTTGGGAAGACTGTATCAGAACCACGTTGGTCACTTAATGAAAACTGTAGATCATCATATCACATCTGAGATCTACAGAATCAGATTCTACAGATACAGACCGAATGGCCCAATAATTTGTATTTTTAATGTATTCTTCAGGTGAGTTATTTTTAAATCAAGCATCCTGCTGTCTGACTGCTACTTCTTAACCATTCTGCTCACATCCTCTAGAATCTCTTCCCTGGACATCTTTCAAGCACAGGGACCTAAGGTCTGTTGGCCCCACTGCTTTTGCCCCATCCCTCTCTCTGGACCATGTCTTCATTGCACTTCTAACCTATTAGCTACCAAGACTGAGCAACATCAATTCCTGACATCTGTTATCTATTCCTTCATCTCTCTCCCCGTCCATGCAACTTTCTTTGAAAAATTCTAATCCGGGCTTTGTCTAACCATTTTCTTATCCTGTTCCTGTCTATCTGAACCAGCCAAATATTTCAGAAGAAAACCACAAAACTAAGCTGGCTGGTCAAATTTTAAGTTATGATACATTTCCTATAAATATTCAGTCCTCTTAGAAAATTGTAGCATCCCTCCTCAACTCTACAATTTCACACCTTTTTGTCCTCACTGTAAGTCCCTAAGCCTCTTCCTCAAGTCTCAAAATAGAAGCACTCACAGGGGCAATCTTTGGTCTTGCTACTGAGCTGACCAGCGGCCCGCCTGCATCAGCACGCTCATGCCTTGCTTCCACACTTGCTGCGCCGACAGATGTGTCCTGCTTCTGTCCAAAGCCAGACCCTCCACTTGTACTTTGCACCCCATTTACCCTCCATTCCTCAAGAATTTCATTTCTTGGGGCACCTGGGTGGCTCAGTGGGTTAAAGCCTCTGCTTTCGGCTCAGGTCATGGTCTCAGGGTCCTAGGATAGAGCCCGCATCCGGCTCTCTGCTCAGCGGGGAGCCTGCTTCCTCCTCTCTCTCTCTATCTGCCTGCCTCTCTGCCTACTTGTGATCTCTGTCTGTCAAATAAATAAATAAAATCTTAAAAAAAAAAAAAAGAATTTCATTTCTTTATTTCCACCCCTGTCTCCCTTCTGCATTGTTGTGATTTCTTTCTTCTTGATCATTTCTATCAGTAAACATGCTTTCATATCTTCTATTTTAAGACTTCTTCAATCCCTTTATTCTCTCTCCACCTGCTCCCCATTTTCTGCTCATCTTATAGCAAAATTATCTCTAAGATTTGACTGACGTCTATCTCACCTTTTTTATGGTCCTGTCTCATTCCATTCTAACAGAGCTGTCAATCCCAACTCCCCCCTTCACTGGAACATCATTTAATGAGGTCCCTGGTAGGTTCCATCTGACAGTCCCCGTACCGAAACTCTGTGCTTCCCCTTACTCAGCATCTAATTTAACTTGGCTTCTACTGCTGATCACACTAACCTTCTCTAAAGTACCTTCTCTAGATTCCACAGTTTTCCAGTTTTGCATCTGCCACATATTTCTCCTAATTAGTCTCCTTCGTCAAAAATCTTTGAGTCATCTTTGAGGCCATTCTTTTGTTCATACCCAACATCTGACCTGTCAGACCTGTTAGCATTACCTCAACATACATTCTGAAACCAGCAACTTCTCACCATCCATATTGCCACAATCCTGGGTCAAGTTGGACATCCACCATCTTGTACCGGCACCACTGAAATAGCCCCGTTTCCTCTAGACATGACAAAGTGCCCACTGCAACCTTGCTAAAAAGCATAAACCTAACACTGTCATTGAACTACTTTGTTAAAATCCTTTGTTAAAATTAAAATTTGTTAGTTTCCTCTTTCAGTGAGTGAAGAATACAAACACCTTACCATGTTCTGGATGGCTCAGCATTTACTTGTCATTCTTGCAAATGTATTGAGTATCTATGAGCCAGATACAGCTTCAGGTATTGGGACAGAATTATAAAACAAAATTAAAATCCTTCTCTTGTGAGGCTTCGGTTCTAATGGGGAAGACGGGTACTAAAAAAAATTAACAAGTAAACTATATGAGATATTGGATGGTGATGAGTGCTCTGGAAAGAAAGAAAAGCAGGGTGGGGGGAGGGATTTCAGGGATATAGTGCTGGTGTGGTAGATGAGGGCCTCCCTGAGAAGGTGAGAGATAACATCTAGAAAAGACCCAAACCAGGAGAAGGGAGAGCCATGGGGCTGTGTGAGGGGAAGAGAGCTCCAGATAGAGGGCCGGCCATTCAATGAGAGGGTTCGGATGTGGGAATGGGCTTGTGATGGGGTCAAGAAATGGTCAGGACACTCATGTGCTCCAGGAAGGGGGCAGCTGTGAGAGAGAAGTCAGAGTGTTAACCAAGCAAGGGAGGAGTGGGAGATCGAAATGGGAGCCATGTTGACTATGTTGGGAACACTGGCTTTTAATCTGAGTGAGATGGGAAGATGTTAGCAAGTTTTGAGCAGAAATGATTAACATTTTTTAAAGACATTTATTTATTTGAGAGAGAGAGAGAGAGCTCACAGAGCGGGGGAGGTGAAGAGGGAGAGGATCTCAAGCAGACTCCCCACTAATTGTGGGGCCCCACATAGGGCTTGATCTCATGACCCTGAGATTATGACTTGAGTCGAAACCAAGAGTCAGACTCTTAATTAACTGAGCCACACAGACACCCTAGAAATGACTAACATTTTAGAATATCATTGTGGAACCTCTTCGGCTCAGGTCATGATCTCAGGGTCCTGGGATCGAGTCCCGCATCGGGCTCTCTGCTCAGCAGGGAGCCTGCTTCCTCCTCTCTCTCTCTGCCTGCCTCTCTGCCTACTTGTGATCTCTCTCTCTGTGTGTCAAATAAATAAATAAAATCTTAAAAAAAAAAAAAAAGAATACACTGAAGGTGGCAAAGTTTGATTCGGTTAGAAGATTTGCAGTAAGCTTCCTGAGAGATGCCAGTGGCTTGGACCTGGGTAGTAGCAGTGGAAGTGGTGAGAAGTGGTCAGGTACTGGGTCCATTTTTTAAATGGAGTCATCAGGATTTCCTGACAGATTTGATGAGGGATGTAAGAGAAAGGGAAGAGTCAAGGATGACTCCAACATTCCTTGGTCTGAGTAATCAAAAGAATCCAGTTGCCATTAACTGTGACAGAAGATGTAGAAAAAGCATTTTATTGGGGGCAGAGGGAATAAAAGTTGAATTTTCAGCTGTTTATTGCTGTGACACATAACTACATGACCCGTCACTGTCCATCTCTCTGATGACACGGAGGGACTGGTGACTCTTGGTGGCTGCCTTGTGGGACCCTGCAGCAGGATACCCAGCTAAACCATGCCCAGTCCATTGACCCATAGAAACTGTGAAATAGTGACGTCTGGGTGGCTCAGTGGGTTAAACCTCTGCCTTTGGCTCAAGTCGTGGTCTCAGGGTCCTGGGATCAAGCCCCACATCAGGCTCTCTGCTCAGCAGGGAGCCTGCTCCCCCCTCTCTCTGCCTGCCTCTCTGCCTACTTGTGATCTCTCTCTCTGTGTCAAATAAATAAATAAAATCTTTAAAAAAAAAAAAAGAGTCTTACTGATATTTCCTCTCTTCTCTTAAAAAAAACAAACTGTGAAATAAGAAATTGTGTTGTTTTAAGATGCTAGTTTTTTGGTAATACTGTGACCTAGCAATATATTACTAAGATAATGAGAGTATGCTATGATTGGTTTGATTTTTTTATTTGTTAAAATTAAAGTCAGCGGGGGACGCCTGGGTGGCTCAGTTCATTAAGCAGCTGCCTTCGGCTCAGGTCATGATCCCAGCGTCCTGGGATGGAGTCCCACATCCGGCTCCTTGTTCTGTAGGGAGCCTGCTTCTCCCTCTGCCACTCTGTCTGCCTGTGCTCGCGCTCGCTCTCTCTTTCTCTCTGACAAATAAATAAAGTCTTTAAAAAAAAAAACATTTATATAAAAAAAATAAAAAAAAATTAAAGTCAACGTTTATCAGAATAACATAAGATTAGGTATACTTGCCTTAAGGTCAAAACATTAGCATTTGTAAAGCTTTTAAAAGGTTTTTTGTTTTTGTTTTTAGGGGTTTTGTTTTTTGTTTTAAATTTCTATGTTCTTTGTTTTCAAGATTCTTTCTAGAAAGGATATCTAGGTCCCTAAACTCGGTTTATTAATCTGACATTTCTCACACCTAAAAAACACCAAAGTGGTTGTGGTATAGAGTCCTGGAGAATTAATTTTTGAATTCTTATGACATTAAAATGTTTTATAACATGAATGTGCAAGTAAATTCAGCAGATTGTTTTTTAAACATACTGTGCAACTCATGAGGAGCCAGTGAATAGACAATTTTGTTGTTTTGCATTCTTAGGAAATCTGGTTCTCCAGCCCTGCTGGTAACAAGAGTGATGGGGACAATTGAGTTTGGCGAGGGCAGGCTGCTGAGGTGTGCCAGAGAGGAGGGGCTGTGAGAGCAGCGTTCCAGAGACGTTGGAGGCTGGCATGGGTTTGGTTTGGGGTTGATTGTTCATTTGAGGCACTTTTTCCCATATAATTAAGTGATCTTTATTCTGCACATAATTAGACCAAAAAGCCATTAGTTACCATAAATCAGTCCAACTTTCTTGTCTTGATTACAATAAAGCATTAGTTGGCAAGTTTGCAACTGTACTTCCATCTACTTCCTATTCACTGATTCTGCTAACTCCATCAGGTCGCCTCTCCCCAAATTTTATTTTTCATAAATCAGTATAAATGTTTATCCTCTAAAAGAGAAATAACTTTCAAAATTTTATTTTCAGGTAAGGACACAAAATTATGACTAAAAACCAAGAAGTTAGGGGCCTTTGCTTGAACCCAAAAGAAATGCTCAAGATCGTACTGGATCAGATAGCAGCAGAGAAGTCCCAGGGTTCACATGACAGTGTAGATGGGAGTGCCCCACTACCGCCTCTGGAGAATTGAGGGTCCTAATGAGTTGATCCAAGAGTGTGTAATTTGGGGGCACCTGGGTGGCTCAGTGGGTTAAGCCGCTGCCTTCGGCTCAGGTCATGATCTCGGGGTCCTGGGATCGAGTCCCGCATCGGGCTCTCTGCTCAGCAGGGAGCCTGCTTCCCTCTCTTTCTCTCTCTGCCTGCCTCTCCATCTACCTGTGATCTCTCTCTGTCAAATAAATAAATAAAATCTTAAAAAAAAAAGTGTGTAATTTTAATGGAAATGCAAAGAATATCAAGCCATGTCAGAGCATACTGTACTAGCAGCATGAAACCCGTAATTTAAAAATTAGTGATGTTAATTTAGAAGAAAATACTCAGAGAGACAGATCTTGATTAGATCACACAATGAGAGGTACCCGGAAATAAACTTTTTTTTTTTTTTTTTTTAAAGATTTTATTTATTTATTTGAGAGAGAAACAGTGAGAGAGAGCATGAGCGAGGAGAAGGTCAGAGAGCGAAGCAGACTCCCCATGGAGCTGGGAGCCTGATGCGGGACTCGATCCCGGGACTCCGGGATCATGACCTGAGCCGAAGGCAGTCGTCCAACCAACTGAGCCACCCAGGCGTCCCTTTTTTTTTTTTTTTTTTTAAGTATGTTGGAGCCTCCAGTAAAGTCCGTTGTGGTATTTCTCTCTAGGTTCCACTCACCTGAAAGGAGATCACTGGATGAAACCTTGAGTCTGTTTGGGCGGAAAATGCCTCCCAAGCTTAAAGGAGGCAATTATTAAGCGACACTATTATATGATTCACTTCAGTGTGCTCAACAGATTTTAAATAGCTGGCTGAGGGACTGGGGTCGACAGGTTCCTTCCATTTCAAGATGGCTGAAAGCAAGAGCAGGAATAATTTGCTTGTTTTCTTGGCCTTGGTTATCACATTTATAATGATTTTGTTTGTGAAGGTGTAAACTTAAGAAGGACTTTTGGCAAAATAACTGGAGAAGGCCTTCTCAGCAAGATGTATGAGGAATGTAGCAGGCACTCTATCAATTACCAAAAAAAAAAAAAAGTGCATGGTCATGTGCACAGATGGAGCTAAATCTGGAAAGGCAGGGCTGAAATGAGGAATATCTCATACAAAAGCTGTTAGTACACCCAAGAAAACACCAGCGTCCACCAGACTTTTTACCAAGACACCTCACCTCAGAAAATATGTCACTTTCATAGTGTGTTCAGTGGGAGTGGGGGACCTAAAATTATGACTTCTCTGAAAAACAATTGCTTAGAACTCTATCTTTTTAAAATAAATTTGTCAGGGAACCAGAAATGTCTTTGAAAGCTGGCTTGCTTTTTGCACAGATGTGAGCTGGCTTAGTCAAAAGAAAAGTGTTTGTCAAAATTTATTTTTCCTAGGACTTCAGGAGTGTAATACTGGTGAATCATAAACCTGTTTCATGTTATCCTGTCATCTTTAATTTATTCATAAACCACTTTTGCATTATTTATTTAAAAATATTTTGTAATAATATGAACACCTATAAACTCACTACCCAATCCAAGAACTAGAACATTAATAATGACTTACATCCACCTTTTCTTCCATGGCTCTGCTTCCTCCTCAATCTCCTGAACTTTGTGTTTATTGATTTTCTGCTTTAAAAAATATGCATATCTAAAGTACATTATTGGTTTAGTTGGTTGTAAAAATTATAAAAAGGTTTTTATGCTGCATGTAGTCTTTGGAGTACTTGTTCTTTTTTTTTAATTCACCTTTTTAGAATTACTAAGAACCTTCTATTTTGTTTCATGCAGTTAGAGTGTATTTTCACTACAATACACAGTAGTCCCCTATTATGCACCATTTTGTGGGGTTTCAAATACCTGTGGTCAACCCCGATCTGACAGACAATTCTCCTCCTGACCTGTCACTGGAATGCTAAGTCACAATGCCTATGTCACTCATTTCACTTCATCTCTTCACATTGGCATTTTACCATCTCACATCATCACAAAGAGAAGGGTGAATAAGTACCATAAGACATCTTGAGAGAGATAAAGAGAGACCATAGTTTGTATTACAGTATAGTGTATAATTGTTCTATTTTATTATTTGTTATTGTTAATCTCTTACTATGACTAATATGTCAATTACGCTTTACTGGAATGCCTGGAGGGTCAGTCGGTTAAGCAGCTGCCTTCATCTTGGGTCATGATCCCAGGTTTCTGGGATTGAGTTCCATATTGAGCTCCTTGCTCAGCAGGGAGCCCGCTTCTCCCTCTGCCTCTGCCTGCCACTCTGCCTACTTGTGCTCTCTCTCCCTCTCTGACAAATAAATAAAATCTTATTTAAAAATTGTGCTTTACCGTTGTATAAACTGAAACAAATGATAATGAAAATACAACGGTTCAAAATCTGTGGTACACAACAAAGGCAGTCCTGAGAGGAAAATATATAGCGGTACAAGCCTTTCTCAAGAAACAAGAAAGGTCTCAGGTACACAACCTAACCCTACACCTAAAGGAGCTGGAGAAAGAACAAGAAAGAAACCCTAAGCCTAGCAGGAGAAGAGAAATCATAAAGATCAGAGCAGAAATCAATGAAATAGAAACCAAAAAAAAAAAAAATAGAGCAAATCAACGAAACTAGGAGCTGGTTCTTTGAAAGAATTAATAAAATTGATAAACCCCTGGCCAGACTTATCAAAAAGAAAAGAGGAAGGACCCAAATAAATAAAATCATGAATGAAAGAGGAGAGATCACAACTAACACCAAAGAAATACAAACTATTATAAGAACATACTATGAGCAACTCTACGCCAACAAATTTGACAATCTGGAAGAAATGGATGCATTCCTAGAAACATATAAACTACCACAACTGAACCAGGAAGAAATAGAAAGCCTGAACAGACCCATAACCAGTAAGGAGATTGAAACAGTCATTAAAAATCTCCAAACAAACAAAAGCCCAGGGCCAGACGGCTTCCCGGGGGAATTCTACCAAACATTTAAAGAAGAACTAATTCCTATTCTCCTGAAACTGTTCCAAAATTAGAAATGGAAGGAAAACTTCCAAACTCATTTTATGAGGCCAGCATCACCTTGATCCCAAAACCAGACAGGGACCCCATCAAAAAAGAGAGCTATAGACCAATATCCTTGATGAACACAGATGCGAAAATTCTCACCAAAATACTAGCCAATAGGATTCAACAGTACATTAAAAGGATTATTCACCACGACCAAGTGGGATTTATTCCAGGGCTGCAAGGTTGGTTCAACATCTGCAAATCAGTCAATGTGATACAACACATCAATAAAAGAAAGAACAAGAACCATATGATACTCTCAATAGATGCTGAAAAAGCATTTGACAAAGTACAGCATCCCTTCCTGATCAAAACTCTTCAAAGTGTAGGGATAAAGGGCACATACCTCAATATCATCAAAGCCATCTATGAAAAACCCACCGCAAATATCATTCTCAATGGAGAAAAACTAAAAGCTTTTCTGCTAAGGTCAAGAATACGGCAGGGATGTCCATTATCACCACTGCTATTCAACATGGTACTATAAGTCCTAGCCTCAGCAATCAGACAACAAAAGGAAATTAAAGGCATCCAAATCGGCAAAGAAGAAGTCAAATTATCACTCTTCGCAGATGATATGATACTCTATGTGGAAAACCCAAAAGACCACTCCAAAACTGCTAGAACTTGTACAGGAATTCCTAAAGTGTCAGGATATAAAATCAATGCACAGAAATCAGTTGCATTTCTCTACACCAACAACAAGACAGAAGAAAGAGAAATTAAGGAGTCCATCCCATTTACAATTGCACCCAAAACCATAAGATACCTAGGAATAAACCTAACCAAAGAGGCACAGAATCTATACTCAGAAAACTATAAAGTACTCATGAAAGAAATTGAGGAAGACACAAAGAAATGGAAAAATGTTCCATGCTCCTGGATTGGAAGAATAAATATTGTGAAAATGTCTATGCTACCTAAAGCAATCTACACATTTAATGCAATTCCTATCAAAGTACCATCCATCTTTTTCAAAGAAATGGAACAAATAATTCTAAAATTTATATGGAACCAGAAAAGACCTCGAATAGCCAAAGGGATATTGAAAAAGAAAGCCAAAGTTGGTGGCATCACAATTCCGGACTTCAAGCTCTATTACAAAGCTGTCGTCATCAAGACAGCATGGTACTGGCACAAAAACAGACACATAGATCAATGGAACAGAATAGAGAGCCCAGAAATAGACCCTCAACTCTATGGTCAACTAATCTTTGACAAAGCAGGAAAGAATGTCCAATGGAAAAAAGACAGCCTCTTCAATAAATGATGTTGGGAAAATTGGACAGCCACATGCAGAAAAATGAAATTGGACCATTTCCTTACACCACACACGAAAATATACTCAAAATGGATGAAGGACCTCAATGTGCGAAAGGAATCCATCAAAATCCTTGAGGAGAACACAGGCAGCAACCTCTTCGACCTCAGCCGCAACAACATCTTCCTAGGAATATCGCCAAAGGCAAGGGAAGCAAGGGCAAAAATGAACTATTGGGATTTCATCAAGATCAAAAGCTTTTGCACAGCAAAGGGAACAGTTAATAAAATCAAAAGACAGCTGACAGAATGGGAGAAGATATTTGCAAACGACATATCAGATAAAGGACTAGTGTCCAAAATCTATAAAGAATTTAGCAAACTCAACACCCAAAGAATAAATAATCCAATCAAGAAATGGGCAGAGGACATGAACAGACATTTCTGCAAAGAAGACATCCAGATGGCCAACAGACACATGAAAAAGTGCTCCATATCACTCGGCATCAGGGAAATACAAATCAAAACCACAATGAGATATCACCTCACACCAGTCAGAATGGCTAAAATCAACAAGTCAGGAAATGACAGATGCTAGCGAGGATGTGGAGAAAGGGGAACCCTCCTACACTGTTGGTGGGAATGCAAACTGGTGCAACCTCTCTGGAAAACAGCATGGAGGTTCCTCAAAATGTTGAAAATAGAACTGCCCTATGACCCAGCAATTGCACTACTGGGTATTTACCCTAAAGATACAAACGTAGTGATCCGAAGGGGCACGTGCACCCGAATGTTTATAGCAGCAATGTCCACAATAGCCAAACTATGGAAAGAACCTAGATGTCCATCAACAGATGAATGGATCAAGAAGATGTGGTATATATACACAATGGAATACTATGCAGCCATCAAAAGAAATGAAATCTTGCCATTTGCGACAACATGGATGGAACTAGAGCGTATCATGCTTAGCGAAATAAGTCAAGCAGAGAAAGACAACTATCATATGATCTCCCTGATATGAGGAAGTGGTGATGCAACATGGGGGCTTAAGTGGGTAGGAGAAGAATCAATGAAACAAGATGGGATTGGGAGGGAGACAAACCATAAGTGACTCTTAATCTCACAAAACAAACTGAGGGTTGCTGGGGGGAGGGGGGTTGGGAGAAGGGTGGTGGGGTTATGGACATTGGGGAGGGTATGTGCTTTGGTGAGTGCTGTGAAGTGTGTAAACCTGGCGATTCACAGACCTGTACCCCTGGGGATAAAAATATATGTTTATAAAAAATAAAAAATTAAAAAAATATACCAGATTATAAAAATTCAGTTTATTCAGGATGTAATATCTCTTTTGTACACCACTGAATTTAGCTGGTTACCATATAGTCATGGGTTAAATGTGCCATTTATTTTCCTTTTTTAGGATGTCCCTGTCCAGTTTTGGAATCAAAGTAATATTGGCCTAATGGAATGAGTTGGCCTAATAGAATGAGTTGGAAAGTCATCCCTTTTTTAAAATTAAACATTTTGTTTTGAGATCACTGTACATTCCCATGTAGTTATTAGAAATAATTCAAAGAGATCTCATGCACTCTATATCCAGTTTCCTTTAATAGTAACATTTTGCAAAACTGAAGTATAATAGCACAGCCAAGATATTGATATCAAAACAGTAAAATTCAGAATATTCCCATCACCAAAGAGATTCCTTATGTTGTCTTTTATACCTACATCCACCTTTCTCTTACCCCATTACCCCAGTCTCAATCTCTGTCTACCATTAATATCTCCTCTGCTTTGATGATTTTGTTGCTTCAAGGGTGTTATACATACGGAATTGTATAGTGTAACCTTCTGAAATTGGATTTTTTTTCTCATAATTCTTTGGAGATTCATCTAAATTATTGCATACTCTAATGGTTCAGTAGTTTGTTCCTTTTTATTGCTGTGTAATACTCCCAACAATACAGATATATCATGGTATGTGCTTAACCTGTGGGCTGTTAGGCCCGTTGAAAGACCTGTGGGTTGTTTGTAGTTTTTCACTATTATGAAGACAGCTGCTGTAAACGTGTGTAGAGGCTGTTGCATGAACATCAGTCATCATTTCTAACACTGTTGCAAGAACATCAGTTATAAACACCCAGGAGTGCAATTGCATATTGGATAGTTGCATATTAACTTTTAAAAAATACTGCTAACATGTTTCCCAGAGTGGCTGCAATATTTTGCGTTTTCACCAGCAATGACCAAATGCTACAGTTTCTCTACATCTTCCACAGCATTTTGTGTTGTCACTATTGTTTATTGCAATCACTGTGGTAGGTGGGTAGTGTTATTTCGTGGTTGCTTTAATCTGCCGTTTTGCCAATGGTTCCTTAATGTTGAAGATCTTTGTATGTGATTATTTGCCATCTGTATATCCCCTTCAGTGAAATGTCTCTTCATGTCTTTTGCCCATTTCCTCATTGGATTGTTTTGGGTTTTACTGCTGTTTTAAGAGTTCTTTGTGTATCCTAAATATTAGTCATCTATCAGATATGTGGTTTGAGGATATTTTCTCCCACATATAGTTGTTCTTTTATTATTTTAACAGGACCCTCTGCAGAACAAAAGTTTTGCTGAAGTCAGAGTCCTCAATGTTTCCTTTTGTGGCTCATGCTTTTGTCATCTAGTGTAAGAACTCTTTGCCTAGACCTAGATCCCGAGGTTTCTCATTGATTTTTCTAAAGTTTTCATGTTTTTACATTTTTCATTTAAGTTCATAATCCTAGAGTTACCTTTTGTTTTAGTTGTGGGATTTAGGTTAAAGTTCGTTTTCTCCCCCTGATGGATATTCACTGACTCTGGCACCATTTGCTGAAAACTCCATCTTTCCTTCCACTGAAAGGCTGTATCTCTGGACTCTGCATTCAGTTCCACTGATAGCTGTGTCAGTGCGCCTGGCAGCATCACCACTCGTTATGAACTTAGCTACGTCATGTCTTGAAATTGTGTACACTCCTTCTTCCCACTTTGTTTTCCTTTTTCAAAAATGATTTTAGCCATTCTCATTGCCTTTCCTTTCTACATAAGTTTTAGAATAATCTTGCTATAGTTACAAAACATTTTGCTGGGATTTCAGTGGACTGGTGTGTTTTGTTACTGTTGTTGTTGTTTTGATACATTTGGGAAGTATACAGTCATTATTTCCTTGGGAAGTATAGAGTCATTATTTCCAAGATACTGCTAATACAAATATTAGATCTTTTGTAACATTCCCATGGGTTTCTAAGGCTGTATTCTTTTTTTTTCCCCTCTCTCTCTTTATTTCCACTCTTTAGTTTTGATTAGGTAAGATCTGTAGTTCTATCTTCAAGTTCACGGATTTGGTTTTTTCTCCCTTTCATTTTACTATTGAAACAAAGCACTGAATTTTTTATTTTGGTTATTGTATTCTTCAGTTGTAAAATATCCCTTTGATTTTTCTTTATATCTCATATTGTTATAAAAGTTGAGACTCATTTTTCTCACTTGTTTCAAGAATTTCTGTAAGTGTTTGCTGAGGTGTTTTTCTGATAACTGCCTTAAAATCCTGGTCACATGGTGTGCCTGGGAGATACAGTCGGTTGAGCATGTGACTCTTGGTTTCAGCTCAGGTCCCATGATCCAGGGTTGTGATCTCCTGGTAGTGAACTCAGGGTCATGAGATCAAGCTCCACACTGGGCCTGGCACTCCATGGAGAGTCTGCTCAATATTCTCTTCCTCTCCCTTCACCCCTCCCCTGCCACTCACACATACTCTCCCTCCCACTCTCTCTCAAAAACAAAAAGTCCTTGTCAGGTAATTCTAACATTTCTGTCTCTCACTGTTGGCCTCTACTGATGGTATTTTTTTTTTTTTCATTCAGTTGAGTTCTTTCTGGTCCTTGGCATCATTAATTATTTTCTACTGAAACATGGATATTTGAGGTATTATGTTGCAAAAGTTAGGTATTATTTAAGTTTTTTATTTTAGCTGGCTTCTTCTAACGGTGCTCTAGCAGAGAAAGGAGAGACACCATCTTGTTACTGTCAGATGGGGGTAAGAGCCCCAGGTTCCACTCATTGTCCATTGATCTCCTCAGGGAGGGTATTTCCTATGACTCTTGGGTGGGCTGGGACTTCCACCTTCCCATGGGGCCTCTTCTAACACTGCTCCAGCAGGGAAGGGAAAGGTAAGCTCATTATTGGAAGGTGGCAATGGAAGTGCAGCCTCCTCACATGGTCTCCACAGACATAATGGTAGGGGTATTTGTACTTCCCGGAGAGGATGAAAGTCCTAGCTCCATGGTTGGCCTTCTGACACTTCCCTGGAGGAGGGTCTTGTTACAGCCTCAAGAAAGTAGAAGTCTAGGCTTTTCACCTTGCCTTTGCTGCATGGGTGAGGCTAGGACACAGTCTGTCTGTTGCTTTTGGCTGCAATAGAGCACTTACTGTCTGAAGTTTTTTATCTTGATAGAGTGCACCTCTCCTGGTCTTTTAGCTACAAGAAGCAGGTTTTCCTTGGGGCTGTTTTGTCTGTGTCCATTGGTATTTCTAGGTTTCCAGTTTTTTTCAGCTCCAAATATGGGCTGTTTGAGGCAAAGAGAAAACCCAGGGAACCCATCACTGTGCCATTCCTTGGAGAGTGAGCTCTCAGCCAGTCTGTCTCAAAATTTTCTTATATTTGGATTTGCATATAATGTCTTATATTTGGATTTACATATAATGTCTGCATATAATGCTTTTAGTTGTACGTAGCAGAAGGAATACAGAAAAGTATGTCAATTCCATCTTCTTTTTAAAACTGATTTTTGTTCTTCCAAAAAATAAGAGGAGAGAACATATCCCAACTCATTTTATGAGTATTATTCATTCATTATGATACACTATTTAGAATTAATATTACTCATTCTAGCATTACCCTGATACTAAAACCAGACAAAGACATCACAAGAAAGCTAGAGACCAATATCCCTTAAGAATATACATGCAAAGATCCTCAAAAAAATACAGCAAACTAAACCTAACAATATATTAAATTGATTATATACCATGACCAAGTGGAGTTCAATTAAGTGATATGAGGTTGTTTCAACTCCTGAAACCAGTCACTGTAATACACAATATTAACAGAAAAAAAAAAAGGATAAAAGCCATATGGTCATCTTAATAGACACAGAAAAAGCATTTGAAAAAGTCCAACACCCTTTTAGGATAAAAACTCTCAAAATACTAGGAATAGAAGAGAACTTTCTCACCTGGTAAAAGGTATCTATGGGAAACCCATAGCTAACATTATAGTTAATGGTGAAAGGCCTAAAGCTTTTCCTCTAACATCGGGAACAAGGCAAGGATATATGCTATTGCTTCTTCTATTCAACATTTTTAATGGAGGTGCTAGACAGCATATTTTGGCCATAAAGTGGGTGGGGGGAGGCCTCTAGATTGGAAGAAGAAAGTAAAGAAGGCATGATCATGTATATAGAAAATCATAAGGAGGGGCGCCTGGGTGGCTCAGTGGGTTAAAGCCTCTGCCTTTGGCTCGGGTCATGATCTCAGGGTCCTGGGATCAAGCCCCGCATTGGGCTCTTTGCTCAGCGGGGAGCCTGCTTCTTCCTCTCTCTCTCTCTGCCTGCCTCTCTGCCTACTTGTGATCTCTGTCAAATAAATAAAATCCTTAAAAAAAAAAAAAAGAGGATTGGATGGCTATGTATTTCCCCCTTTGGACTGCCTTTGCTGTATCCCATAGGTTTTGGACCCAAGTGTCTTCATTCTCGTTGGTTTCCATGAATTGTTTCAGTTCTTCTTTGATCTCCTGGTTAATCCAAGCATTCTTAAGCAAGGTGGTCTTTAGCTTCCAGGTGTTTGAGTTCCTTCTGAACTTTTCCTTGTGATTGAGCTCCAGTTTCAAAGCATTGTGATCTGAGAATGTGCAGGGAATAATCTCAGTCTTTTGGTATCAGTTGAGTCCTGATTTGTGACCCAGTATGTGGTCTATTCTTGAGAAGGTTCCATGTGTACTTGAGAAGAATGAGTATTCTGTTGTTTTAGGGTGGAATGTTCTGTATATATCTATGAGGTCCATCTGGTCCAGTGTGTCATTCAATGCTCTTGTTTCATTATTGATTTTCTGCTTCGATGATCTATTTCTGAGAGAGGCATGTTAAGATCTCCTACTATTAATGTATTCATATCAATATGATTCTTTATCTTGATTAACAGTTTTCTTATGTAGTTGGCTGCTCCCATATTGGGGGCATAGCTATTTATAATTGTTAGATCATCTTGGTGGATAGTCCCTTTAAAAATGATGTAATGTCCTTCTGTATCTCTGACTACAGTCTTTAGTTTAAAATCTAATTTATCTGATATGAGAATCGCTACCCCAACCTTCGGAATGGGAGAAGATTATTTGCAAATGACAGTACAGACAAAAGGTTGATATCCAGGATCTATAATGAACTCCTCAAACTCAACACACACAAAACACACAATCATATAAAAAAATGGGCAGAAGATATGAACAGACACTTCTCCAATGAAGACATACAAATGGCTATCAGACACATGAAAAAATGTTCATCATCATTAGCCATCAGGGAGATTCAAATTAAAACCACATTGAGATATCACCTTACACTAGTTAGAATGGCCAAAATTAACAAGACAGGAAACAACATGTGTTGGAGGGGATGTGGAGAAAGGGGAACCCTCTTACACTGTTGGTGGGAATGCAAGTTGGTGCAGCCTCTTCGGAGAACAGTGTGGAGATTCCTCAAGTAATTAAAAATAGAACTTCCCTATGACCCTGCAATTGCACTCCTGGGTATTTACCCCATAGATACAGATGTAGTGAAAAGAAGGGCCATCTGTACCCCAATGTTTATAGCAGCAATGGCCATGGTCACCAAACTGTGTTCCAAGATGCCCTTCAACGGACAAATGGATAAGGAAGATGTGGTCCATGTACACTATGGAGTATTATGCCTCCATCAGAAAGGATGAATACCCAACTTTTGTAGCAACATGGACGGGACTGGAAGAGATTATGCTGAGTGAAAGAAGTCAAACAGAGAGAGTCAATTATCATATGGTTTCACTTATTTGTGGAGCATAACAAATAGCATGAAGGACATGGGGAGTTAGAGAGGAGAAGGGAGTTGGGGGAAATTGGAAGGGGAGGTGAACCATGAGAGACTATGGACTCTAAAAAACAATCTGAGGGGTTTGAAGTGGCGGGGGAGGTGGGAGGTTGGGATACTAGGTGGTGGGTATTAGAGAGGGCACGGATTGCATGGAGCACTGGGTATGGTGAAAAAATAATGAATACTGTTATGCTGAAAAGAAATAAAAAATAAATTTTAAAAAAATCATAAGGAAACCACTAAAAGCTACTAACATAAACGTGTTCAGCAAAGATGCAGGACACAAGATCAATACACAAAGGTCAGTTGTGTTTCTATACTCAAGAAATGAACAACCCAAAAATTAAATTAAAAAGCAATTCCTTATATAACAGTATCAAAATAATAAAATTCATAGGAATAATTTTAACAATAGTAAAATATTTGAAAAAGAAACCGTAAGACATCATTGAAAGAAATTGCAAGAGACCTTAATGAATGCAAAGAGATCTCATATTTATGGATTTTGTTTATGGATATTGTTAAGATTGTAATATTCCCCAAATTGACATGTCAATTCAACTATAAGCTCTATCAAAATCCTAGCTGTGACTTTTGCAGAATTGACAAGCTGATCCTAAAGGTCATGTGATAATGCAAGGAATTCAGAAGAGCCGAAAGAAATTTTGGAAAAGAACAAAGTTGGAGAACCCACAATTCCCAATACCATAATATCCTGCAAACCTGCCATGATCAAGATTGTATGCACTTGTGTAAGGGTAGACATGAGCACAATGGAATAGAACCAAGAATTTAGAAATAAAACCATATATCTATGGTTAATTGATCTTCAACAAGGGTACCAAGATAATTGAGGAAGCAATAGTTTTTCAATAAATGATATTGTAACAACTGAATCTTTAAATATAAAAGAATGATTTGGAGCTTCCTCATACTATATTAAAAAACTAACTTGATATGGACAAAAATCTACATGCAAGAGCTAAAACTAATAAATCCTTGAAGAAAAGATATGTATAAATCTTTGACACCTTGGATCAAACAATTGTTTTTTAGGTATGATACCACAGGCACAAGAAACCAAAGCAAAAAATAGATGAATTGGACTTCATCAAAATTTTAAACTTTTATACTTAAAAGGACATCATCAAGAAAGTGAAGAAAATGTGCAGTGCACAGAATGGGAGAAAATATTTGAAAATCAAATCTGATATGGATTTAGTATTGAGGTTATATAGGGAACAACTCAATAATAAAACAACAAGTAACCCAATTTTAAAATGGACAAAGGAAATGAAAAGATATTTCTCCAAGTGATATATACCATATAACCAATAAGCACATAAAAATATGTTCAACATCATTAGCTGTTAAGGGAATGCAAATCAGAACCGCAGTGAGGTACATTTCACATCTACTAGGATGGCTATAATTAAAAAGACAATAACAAATGTTGACAAGGATATGGAGAAATTGTAATATTTATACATTTTCAGTAGGAGTTTTGAAGTGATTCACCACTATGGAAAACTGTTTGGCAGTTTTTCATAAGGCTGAAAATAACTCCTAGCAATTCCATTCCTAGTTATATACCCAGGAGAATTGACAACATATCCATATAAAAATTGGAATGCAGGGACACCTGGGTGGCTCAGTTGATTAAGCAGCTGCCTTTGGCTCAGCTCATGGTCCCAGTATCCTGGGATCGAGTGCCACATCGGGCTTCTAGCTTGGCAGGAAGCCTGCTTCTCCCTTTTTCTCTGCCTCCCACTCTGTCTGCCTGTGCTCGCGCGTTCTCTCTCTCTCTCTCTCTCTCTGAAAAATAAATAAAATCTTTAAAAAAAATTTTAAATAATTTTTAAAAATTGGAATGCAAATGTTCATACTATTATTTTTAATAGTAGTCAAAAAATGGGGACAACTCAGATGTCAACTGATTGATAATAGGTTAGAAAAAAGTTGTGAAGATGCTGATAGATGCTGTAACCTGGATGAACTTTGAAAACATAAGGCTATGTGAAAGAAGCCAGGCCCAAGAGGCCACATACTGTATGATTCCATTCAGATGAAATGTTCAGAATAGGAAATCCACAGAGACAGAAAGTAAATTCTGTGGGAGTATGGGAGGAAGGAATAGGGAGTGGCTGCTACTGGATATGGGTTTCCTTTGAGAATGATGAAAATTTTTTGAAAAAATACAGTGGGAAAAGATAACCACTGGAATTGTACACTTTGAAAGGTAACTTAATTTATTGTGTATGAATTATAGCTCAAAAATTATAAGGAAAAATATCAGTACTTTTGTCTTCCACCTATTAAGTATTGATGTATCTTCATGTTCCTTGATTTCCATCCGTCTCCTTGGTTTGTAGAGATTGTCCAGACATTTAATGTGGGAATATTTTAGATACATTTTATCTTTTTATTTTTGCAAATCTTAGTTTTTCCCCATATGCACATTTCCCTAGGGGTAATGCCTACTAGGGAAGGACTCAAGGCTTAGCCTGACTTGTGAGTTTGTGTCATCTCTGGTTAATTTAAGGAGAAGAATCTCTAGAAGTGAGAGCCATAGGCACCACAATATCACACACCCATCACCACCTTACTCTCACCCCACCACACAGCTCTTAAAGTTAATGTGTTTTGAAAAAAGCAGTCTCCCTAGGTTGAATCCTTGAACTGTGGGGCTTTTAGGTGGTTTGAGTACAGGAGTGGAATGCTCAAGGCCAGTTGTCATTAATTCATCATTCCAGAGGGCTTTAAAAGGGTAAAGAAACTATTATTTGTATCTTGCTATTTATGTGATTCTGAATTCCCCAAATCTTTTGACACCAATTCAGAGACATTTTCACCAATTTTGCAGATCTAGGGCTCTTAAATGTAGCCTAGTTTTCCAAGTGTGATAGTTTCAGCGCCCCAGTATCTTTCATTATTAACCAATGAGCCTTGGAGAAACTTGAGGATAACTGGAATACACGGATATATTGTGAAATAGAATGCAAAATTTTGGAATTTGAAGATAAAACACCCAATTTGCAGGAAATCATTTTAGTCTAAACTGATATCAGACCTACCAAGGTCCTTTCACCTCTGCCTAAAGGAATATCTTTGGTAGAAATGTTTGAGAAACAGGATTCTAATTCAATAATCCACCATCCCTTACTGGACCCTATGGCTGAGGCTGAGTTTTGCTGTATTGAAGCAAGATTGTAAATTCCTGTGTATTATTTCCTGAAAGTCTAGTTGTAGTTTTGGAAAGTCCCTCTATTTTTGCTTAATTTAACTTGATGTTCTTTGTCAGCAAGTACTCATGTTTACAGCTCATGTTTAAAAATTTTAAAGTTTCTTCATTCATGGGGACCACTTCACTAGTTCCTGATGCGACACAAGGGTCTCCCCCAAGGAGTTTATTTTCATTTCCAAATGTAGGCAAATGGCCTAATGCAGCTTATAGTGTGATTCTTGAAGGGTTCCAACCCCTCCAGCCGTGTTTAGTAATATTAATCCAAATATTTGGCTTTATCACACTGAAAGGTGTTGTTGTGGGAGGCAAATAGCATAGAAATTGAAGTGAAGTTTTGACATATTTTTCAAAGAGAGGGCTAAAGGGAGGAGGTTTGGTGGCAGGCATCTCTGGAGAACTTGCTGACTAAAATAAAAACTCATTCTCCAGCTTTCCCATCTGCTAAACACTGGATTTCTTCTGAAAATGCCATGTTTAGTAAAACACAAGATGTAAAATTTATTGAGGAGGGAATAGCAGTTACCAGCTTCTGCCCAGTTAAATGTTTACTCTAATAAATGAGTTGCCTGTGCAGATGTTCAATTATAATTTTTCATGGTGCTTAGTCCTAATTTCCATCTTTAAAGTGTGTTTTTAAAATCCTGGAATGAATATAGGGTTTTCAAATTCAGAATATTTGTGATAATCTTATTAGTGATCCTCATAGTAATTTTTCTCTGGTAGGTGACTTCTCTGTAAATCCTGGGAAGTCTTAGGAACTCACTGCCCCTAGACTTTCTGCCCCAAAATTTCATACCTAAATAAAAAAGTCTGTGTCATGCATGCTGTTGTGATACTGGGCTGTGGAAGGAAATGACCACCTTGATGGTGATGAGGTAGAATGTATCAGTTAGTTTTTACCACAGTAATGCTGCATAACAAACCACCCCAAAATACAATAAAAAGTATATCTTTCTAGCTGATGAATACATGAGTCAACTTGTCTGGGCTCAGCTGGGTCTGACTCTAGGCCATGGGTTTAACTTAGATCTGCTCCAAGAATCTCATTTGTCCAGGACGAGTGGACTAACTCCCAAGGCATGTTCTTATGGTGATGGCAGACAGCAAGAGGATGAGACTAGTTGTGCATGTGCGCCAGATAATACCCCACTGGCCAAGGCAGATATGTGCACAACCCAAAGTCAAGTGGCAGGCAAATATTCTTCCTCTTACAGAAGGGTCTGTGAAAACATAGGGCAACAGGTGTGGGTACAGGAAAGTGTGAAAAAATAGGGCCTGTATTATAACTTGTTAGAAATTCAACACAGCTTTCCTTGTAGTGTGTCAAATAATAAGAAATTCTAAATTTTCTTACCATGAAGTTATAGCACATGTGCACCCTTTTCTTATTCTATATACTCAGAAAGAAAGCCTGTTTGCTGTAGTGCAGAGGTGATTTTCATCCATTTGCTTATTTTAAGTTTTTAAAGCATCAGAACCCCCTTTCAAAGTAATTTTATGTAGAGCCTCAGTTTATGAAAGGGATGGTAGTGGAGCACCTTCAGTGTGAGAGTAGAGAGAAAGGAGAGTCAAGGGTAGGGTTTCCAGGTAAAATAAAAGATGCCAGCTACATTTGGATTTCAGATAAAGAACGCATACTTTTTTAGTATAAGTATGACCTTTGGTGTCCTTCTCTCTTTCCTTCTTCCCTCCCTCCCTCCCTTTCTCCCTTTCTTCCTTCTTCCCTTTCTCTCTCATTTCTTTCTTCAAAACGGCAACTCTAGTTGAGTGTGACACATAACCGTGCCCATTCTACCTTCCCCTTTACTACCTGCTGTTCTTTTTTTTTTTTTAAGATTTTATTGATTTATTTGAAAGAGGGAGAATGAGAGAGAGAGAGAGAGCATGAGAAGGGGGAGGGACAGAGGGAGAAGCAGACTCCCCCCTGAGCAGGGAGTCTGATGCAGGACTTCATCCTGGGATGAAGGATCATGACCTGAGCCGAAGGCGGTCACTTAACCAACTTAACCAACTGAGCTACCCAGGCACCATTACCTGCTTTTCTAAAATGTGCCTTGATGCCCCTGGTCTGCTTAGAGAGAGCCACACTTCTCTCCTTTTCCAGACAGGAGGCCCTTACCTGTCTTCCTAGGGCTCTTCCATGGAAAATATAGCTCATAAGTGCCTCTTTCCCCTGGGCTCCTTAGGGGCAATATTTTGGGGGAGAAAACTGACATTTGACTGAGGACCGAGTCTACAAGGGCAACCCAGAGACTGCCTGAAACTCTCCCATAGCCACCAATGCTAAACTGTGGAGTGAGAGCTGAAAAAAGAAGCAGCATGAATCATTTGGAAAAAGAGTTCCCATGCTTAAACAAATGAAAGGAAGGAATGATTGAAAGTCCTATGCCATTAAAGTTTCTGATCAGTGTAGTGATTGATTCCCCATGGAGCACCTGAAAGACTGATTTTTGCTGGAGGCAGACATGGAATGGGCAGGAGTATGACTGCTTACCAACCCCCTCCCCACCCACCCCCACTGGAACAGCTCCCCCACCCCTCACCGCACCTCCCATTATGGAGGGGCTGATTAACCTGCTTGAGAAGATCACAGGGTTTGGTGAGGCAGCTTCCTTCTTCTTGCCTTTCACAAATTCAGCTTCTCCATACCTCTGACTACACTGTTTTGTATTTTTTTTTTTTTTTTTACAGAACAGTGAGCACCTTATGTTTACAAGAAGCTAATGGGCCCAGTTAGAACTGATGTGATTTTCTTCCCTCAGTTCAGGGATTTAAATTGTGGGGAGTGGGAGGAGACAGTGAAAAGGAAGTTGCTTTAGATCTGTATCTCTGTGGATCAGCAGCAGATGGGCACATAAGAGCCTGAAGCCGGTTACATGAAGTTTTGCTCCCTTAACAGCACGCCAGTCTTCCTGCTTGTTTTAATGAGTGGGAAATATTTCATCTACTTTCATACAGAGATCAACAGTGAGCTCAAAAGTTCTGGGGGAATTAAAAAAAAAAAAACTACCTAGAAGCAGTTAAATTCTTTTGCTGGCTTAATATTCCATATTCAAGGGAAATCCAGAAGGTAGAGGTTTCTGGAAAACTGAGATCAAGGCCTGGCTGCAGTCAGTTCTGGTGGGGGAGAAGCGGGATGAAGGGAAGTCTTGGACTCCCTCCAGGGCCTTCCCATCTGTCGGCAGGGGCAGGCTGAAGCAAGGGGCACCAGTGTGTTCTTTGGCCTCCTGTCTGTCCATCCAGAAGATAAATAATACATTGGTCTTATTTATTTGCTTGAAAAAGTAACTGGAAAAAGAAAAAATCATTTTTATGTCTCAGAAAGGACCCACACTGTATATACTTTGAAGAGAAAAGCCTTCACAGTGAATGGAGACATATGCGTGGAGTAAGATCATAATAGGAAACTAGACCATAAAAACACCCCATCTGCGGCAAAGACAGATAATGTCCTCACTGTCCCTTTAGGATGTTTGTTCTCCTCACAATCTTGTTCTTCAAGACCAAAAGATTTTCATGTTTGTTTGTGTTAGGAGCAGCAAGCCGTCCCTGTTGTGAAGGCTGGCAGAAGTGGGTTTTCCTTCTGTGTTGCCCACGCCCATTGAGCACCCACAGCCACCAGCATGCAATCTCTATAACCTCACTGGATGACCCTGATACATTTGCTGGGCGGAAAGAAGTTCGAGCACTCCACGAAGGGCTTGGTTCCCCTGCAGTGTGCTGGAGAGGCAAGCCCACTTATTGCATGCTTTCCCACAGTTCTTCCTCTGCAGATGAACAAAAGCACAATCAGAGCATTACCATCCAGAGACCAAGAAGTGTCCAGACACACAGCGCAATCTCATTCTGCCACTTCCGTGAAAGCTATTTGGGAGATCCTGTTGTGTATCTAGTTCAGAACCGTAGCTCTAGTGTTAAGGTTGTACACTTTTTCTTCTTTTGCAACTTAAACATCATATTTTATGCTTCTAATTAGCCTAAGAACCGTATGACTGTAGGATAAATCAGTGCTATCAGCAAGGTGAGAATCTCATAAATGTGTATAAAAGCTGCGCGGAAGGAGCAAGAGAAATCCGTGAACTTTTCAATGTATTTCCTGTAATAACAATGCTCCCATTTTATCAGGGATGATTTGTGTAACTTTCTAATACAGATAGACTTGCTTTCATATTTCATCATTCACTCTAGATGTTAATATGAACAGGTACATTTTGTCAAAATGGGGACGACGATGTATATTGCCTACTTTCTGAACTTTAATGTTTGTTTAAGGTAAGTGTCATACAAATTTATTTAATATAAATTTAATTATACATTTTATTTAATAGAAGGTTGTCCATAAGTACTTTTCCACCTTTTTCTAAAGTTTGCATTGCCCCAAAGCTCCCAGATAGAAGAAGGACAGACCCAGCTCTGGCTGAGTCTAAAACCTAACTTTTAGATTTTAGACTCCCCGACACAGTCACCAAGGTAAGGATGGCATTAGTCTACATTTACTTGGCCAGTTTGCTGAAGACTGTAAATATGGCAGAGGGCCTTTCATAGGTGTCTTCTCTTTTTAAGATTTTTGGTGTGTGGCAGACTGAGGTATGCATTGTGACTGCATGTGTGTTCTCATTCACATGCGTATTTTTCAAGCAGCACTTACACTGATTTTCTTTTGACTCCAAAGGAAAGAAATAGTACCTCCAAAATGAAGAGTTTTGTGGAATTCCACTAAATCTGAAACGTTGAGCCATGCCCTAAGAGAAGCCCCATGCTAGATATGTGATGGGGAGGCACTCTGGAGACTCCTGAACCTTCCCTGTTGACCTGGGGCAGGCCAGCCTCCCAGCAAGCCTGCTAATCACAGGCACCTAACGTGTAATTAGAAGCAGCCCTCTGCTCCCTTTGGATCCTTGTAGGATACTACTCATCTGTGACATGTCTTCCTAACAAATATTGTGTCTGGTGTTTAATCTCTGAAAGTCCATTTGATCAAGTTTGCCCTGAACTGTCATGAAAACTTGATTTCACCTGTACTAATTGTTGGGGAGGGGAAGGAGGAGTAATCCTACTAGACATGGCCAGGGTTATAACTGAAAAAAAAAAAAAAATATATATATATATATATATATATATATATATATATATATATATATATATATATATATTGTTCTCCTTAGGGAAAAGGTTTCAAGTTAAAAGACAAAGGTTATGTGTGTGTTTGTGACTGTGCGGGTTTGTGGTGTGTGTGTGTGAGAGAGACAGAGACAGAGAATGAACAAGGCTGAGGGGGCCAACTCTCTCCTGGGTTTAAACAAAAGACTAGAAGCAGTTTGGGGTGAATGAAGCAGAGGCTAGGCTATTCTCCAAGAATGATTCTGTCCTCACAGATCTGTCTCAGAATATACAAGGAGTGAGATACAAACAATGACTGAGCAAGGCAGTGGAAAGCCACTCCATCCAATAGAACTTTCTGGGGCAATAGAAATGTCCACCAGGGTAACCTCTAGCCATGCCTGTGCTTATGTAGCTCTTGAAATGTGCCTGGTATGACTGTGGAACTGATAATTGACCTTAACTTAAATTTAAATCTAAATGGCCCCAGGATCTAGAGACCACCGTACTGAACAGTGCCAATCCAGAGGAACTAATTGAGATACAACAATGTCTGCTCTTTGATCCCGCCTTGCTGTCAGTTAGCCAGGTGACCTGGGCACAGTCCATCTCTGTCTGCCCTCAGCTCTCTCAAGGGGACTCTGAGAGGGCTCCTGGTCATAAATTCCTTCTGTTCCAGGAGCCCAATTGAGAGCAGAAGACTGAAGAATAGAAAAGAGAAGCTTGATGTGTCACCATTCCATGTGATTCCAGTTTTTCTCTCTGCCCTGCTATTAAAAACCTACCACAGACTGAACAGTGGGGCCTCCAAATGGTTGGTGGCTAGGGAATATGTTTTCTTTTTTACGCGCCACTCAAGGAGAATTTCCTAAAACAGATTCAATCCCTTCGTCTGTTGAAAGGCATCTCAGCTCTTTCCACAGCTTGGCTGTTGTGGACATTGCTTCTATGAACATGGGCGTGCATGTGTCTTTTATTTTCACTACATCTGTATCTTTGGGGTAAATGCCCAGTAGTGCAATTTCTGGGTCATAGGGTAGCTCTATTTTTAATTTTTTGAGGAGCCTCCACACTGTTTTCTAAAGTGGCTACAACGAAACTTGCATTCCCAACAACAGTCTAAGGGGGTTTCCCTTTCTCCACATCCTTTCCAACGTTTGTTGTTTCCTGCCTTGCTAATTTTTGCCATTCTAACGGGTGTAAGGTAGTATTTCAATGTGGTTTTGATTTATATTTCCCTGATGGCTAAGGATGATGAAAACTTTTTCATGTGTCTGTTAGCCATTTGTATGTCTTTTTTTGGAGAAGTGTCCGCTCATGTCTTCTGACCATTTTTTTACTTGGTTATTTGGTTTGAGTGTTGAGTGTTGAGTTTAAGAAGTTCTTTATAGGTATCTTTATAGATATTGGATATCAGCCCTTTGTCTGTAGTGTCATTTGCAAATATCTTCTCCCATTCCATGGGTTGCCTCTTTGTTTTGTTGACTGTTCCCTTTGCTGTGCAGAAGCTTTTTATCTCAATGAAGTCCCAAAAGTTCATTTTTGCTTTTGGAGACGTGTCTTGAAAGAAGTTGCATGGCCGATGTCGAAGAGATTAATGCCTTTGTTCTCCTCTAGAACTTTAATGGATTCCTGCCTCACAGTGAGGTCTTTCATCCAGTTTTACATCAACATAGATGGAACTGGAGATTATGCTGAGTGAAATAACTCAAGCAGAGAAAGTCAATTATCATGATTTCACTTACTTGTAGAACATAAAGAATAGCATGGATGCCATTAGGAGAACAAAGGGAAAAATGAAGCGGGGCAGAATCGGTGCGGGAGATGAACCATGAGAGACTGTGGACCCTGAGAAACAAACTGAGGGTTTTGGAGGGGAGAGGAGTGAGGGGTTGTGTGAGCCTTATGGTGGGCACGTATTGTATGGAGCACTGGGTGTTGTACATAAGCAATGAATCATGGAACACTACATCAAAAACTAATGGCGTACTGTACAGTGACTAACATAATAATAAGAAAAAAGATTCAATTCACTTAAAACTGTGTAGATTCTCCCAGGGCTCTCTGGGCAGCTCTGTGTCCTCGTCACACCTAACCATGTGCCTTCCACACAAGGCCAGCCTTTGGGGCTCTCACTGCTGTGCATGGTGCCACCTCAGCTACAAGATGGGGGCCAGAGGAGAGTGGAAAGGAGCTCAACAGGGCTCAGAACCAGGAGTTTTGCCCATAAGCCCAGCCCAGGTTAGCAGGATTACAACACAAAGTGTGTAGACAGCAGAGGTGGTGTTCACGATGGGGTCCAGTGGAAACAGATGGGCTGAGCAGTGCTCAGAGCGAGCCCTGAGGGTGAAGCCAAGGTTTGGGGCCCAGAGGCTCAGTTGTGGCAGAGGCCTTGAGGACAGTAAAACTGGTGGTTTGGGTTTCAGGACTCAGGCTCTGCCTTTTTCTTTTTCTTTTCTTTTTTTTTTTTTTTAGAGAGACAGCAGAGCAAGAGAGAGCGCACAAGTGGGGAGAGGGGCAGATGGAGAGGAAGAAGAAGACTCCCTACTGAGCAGGGAGCCTGATGTGGGGTTCCATCTCCGGACCCTGGGATCATGACCTGAGCCGAAGGCAGATGCCTAACCCACTGAGCCCCCAGGCGCCCCTGCCTCATTACTTCTGACTGTACCTCCTCCCAGAGACCACAGGGCCCTTCCGTGCCCTCCTCTCCCGTCCTTTTCCTTCCATCTGAAGACCCCTGGTCCATGTCCCTGTCTTGCCAAGCCAAGCCTGACTTAGGCCCATTGGTGGAAGGAGTCCTGAGTTATTTCCAGAATCACATTCTTGGTCAATCAGACACAGGACTCATTTCCCAAAGTCCAGTGAGGGTCAGTCTCTCCAAGCCCTGCTTTTTGCCCTCATGTACCAGCCGGGTACCCAACCTGCCCACTGTCCTTTGTCAGAGGCCTTTGACTAAAATCTCAAAACATGTCAGTGAGGAGGCAAGCAGGGGGGGCGTTCCAGCTTGGAGCCTGGAAACAGTTTCCCCAGGTGGCTGAGAGCAGTCTCACTGATGCATGTGTGGCTGGTGATCCCAGGAGAGGGGACCTCTGCAGCAAACATGCACATACTTGTGACTTTCTCTTTGTGCTGAGTCATTTATTCAGGAAGGGATCCCAGAGGTTTCCACTAGGAAAATGTCCAGTTGAAGGATGGTCAAGAATCCTGACAGGTGGCTTCTTCTGGGATAGTGGCTAGAGGGCTCTGCCTGTGGAACCCAAGGATGAGCACCAGTTTCTTGACAGAGCAAGTAGAAATCAAGACAAGGCTTAAGTTCCTGAATCTTTTCAAGACCTCACAGTGCCTTTTTAGCTCCAACTATACACGGGATCTACACTGCATATGATCCCAAATGACAGATCATCTTCACATCACGAGCCCTGACACCTGGAATGGTTGCTACTCTTTCGGGTGTGGGCATTGGCTGCCTAAGGAACCCACAAGGGAGGACATGGGATCTGCTGTTCCCCAAGGACCTGGCATGGGCTAGGAGTTGTACTTGGCAAGTAACATAACCTGACTCTTCCGTTCTCTTCTTTCTCTAGCAGCCTACTTGCCAGTCCCTTTCTGTCTCCTCTACTGGAAGGGACAACAGTATCCATTTGACAGTTGCAAACCTGTCATCTAGAGCACAAATGCCCAGTTTTGGAAGAGCGGACGTGACAGTGAACCTCCAACCATTTAAAAAGGTGGAACCCCCCCCCAACTTGCACCCGACAAGTGAAATCTTACCTGGAATAGGAAACAAATGAAAAAGAAATAAGAATTTTTACCAAGCAGAGATGCTATTGTGGTTGAAGGGGTTTGTGAGTGGAGCCCAGATCCCAGTCCCCACAGCCTCCAGGGACACCCCTTTGGCTCTTGAGGGCTTTTGGAATGTTCAGTGGAACACAAAGCCATCAACAGCACCCACCTCTACACCAAGGGAATGCTCTGTGTATGAATGTTGCTGACTTTTTACATACAGCTTTCCTTTGCTACTTGTAACTCCATGGGGGTTCTTATTATTATTTGTCACATTATTACTATTATTGTTATCATTCCCATTCTGCAGATGAGAAACTGAGGCTTAGGATGTTTAAACAGCTTCCTCAAGTGACAGAGCCACTTTAACTGTGGGAAGTCTGACTCTGAGGCTGACATTCTTAACCATTATTTATTGATTCGTATGCTCACCCAGTCTTTATTGAGCACTGTCTATAGGTTAGGCATGCTGTCCGTAAGCAAAACAAACAAAAAAACCACTGTCCTTGTGGAACTGACAGTTTAGTTGGGGGTAGTGGGTGGGTGGGATATGAACAGGAGATAAGTAAGCAAAAAACAGTATGTGAGTGGTAAGTGCTCCCAAGACCAGGAATGTGGGAAAGGATAACAGACAGCATGGGGTTAAACATATAAATAGAGCCAGGAGAGTTCCCCATTAAAGTGAGAACTACGGGGCATCTGGGGGGTGCAGTGGGTTAAGCATTGGGCTTTTGGTTTTGGCTCAGGTCAAAATCTCAAGGCTGTGGAATTGAGCCCCGTGTCGGGCTCTGTGCTCAGCATGGAGTCTGCTTGAGATTCTCTCTCTTCTGTGCCCCTTCCCTCTGCACACACTCTCGCTCTTTAAAAGAAAGAAATAAATCTTTTTAAAAAGCAAAGTTCTTTTTAAAAAAAGAACTATAATATTTTAGCTAAGTTTGGGGGAAATAAAAAACAACCTTGGATAGAATTAAGAAAGAAGTCATCAAATTTTATTTATGAAATACGGTCAGTGGAAAATGAACAATACCTTGAAATCAGGATGTTTGTGGGTAAAACATACAGGCAGTCATGAGGTAACCATTAATAGGACTTAAGATAACATGGATTCCCTGTGTCGGCGTCTTTGTCCGAAGCCTGGGAATTCTCGAGAGGAAATCCTGCTCATGCACGCACGTTCAGGGTGTTTTGTGGAATCTGTGGGTGTGCGGCATGGCTTTGGTCATTTAGGGTTTGCTTGTTTGACAGGGGCTGCTGGCTTTGATTGGGAAGGATTTCCTTGGTGGTTGTAGCAGAATATTGATTAACACGTTCTGTTCCTTTGCAGTTGGATTGGCAGCTGTTTTATTGCAAATCCAGGCAAGCTCTGATAAATTTAGCACTGATTGAAAACTGAATCTTTAAGTGGTAAGATGGGTTAAGGTACTCTCACTTTGCACAACCATTTTCTTTCCCACTTAGTGGGAAAGGGACTTCTTGGGGAGCCTGATGCAAAACATACAATCGGATCTCAAACTTCTTTTTTTTTTTTTCTTTTTAAAGATTTTATTTATTTATTTAGAATGTGAGTGGGGGAAAGAGCAGAGGGAGAGAGAGAATCTCAAGCAGACTCCACACTAAGTACAGAGCCCAATGTGGGGTTCGATCCCAGGACCCGAGATCATGACCTGAGCTGAAATCAAGAGTTGGACACTAAACTGACTGAGCCACCCAGGTGCACTGGGGATCTCAAACTTCTCAATTGCTCATGAACTTTAGCAATTATTTCTTCTCTGAAGAACTTCTGACTTGTGTGATCACCTTATATTGTCTGTTTGTCACATGTGGCAAAATCATAAGAACAGATCACAAGGTCATCAGCAAAAAGAGAAGCAAGCCTGAATTTGTGTCTGGTTGTCAGGCTGGCTGTGAAGTTATAGTTTTGTAAGCAGAAGGTGGCAAGAGCAATGACTAGAAAACCTCATGGAAGTGATGATGGAATGATTAGACACAGAGCCGATCATCCATGTGGATAAAAGACGGCCTCCCACACTGTCAAGTTCAACAAGCACTTACTGAATATCCACCAAGGGCCAGGCCCTCTGCAGAGTGCTGAGTTGACAGTGATGGCTCATGACTATAGGGTAATCATGGGATGGCCGGCATGTCCTTCAGAATGTCAACTATATGTTGCCTATCTCTATCATCGGGGCAGTTCTGTGAACTAAAACATTTTTTCTTGAAAATCCTTAAAAAATGCAAATGTATCATCTGGAAAAGGGTAATATATTAACCATTACCTGCGTTAGAAGAGGTCAGCTTTGCATTAGGGTGGGAGATTCATTGGTTTCTTCGCGGGTGAATCATTTGTTTGGATATCTGTTGAGGGCCTGTATGTGTCAGTTGCTATTTGAATAAAACAGACATGTATTCCCTGCTCTCGAAAACTTCTATTTCGGTGAGAGGAGAGACAGAAACACACACATAGATTAAGAAATATTAATCTGATGTGTCAGATAGTGAGAAAGAAGTCAGGACAGAGGGATGGCATGAGCCCTGCCTCCTTTGCATGGGGCTGCCAACAAAGAGCTTTAAATAAGGGAGCAGTTGAACAAAAGTTTAAACTTAGTGAGACCAGGAGCAGCGTGGGCAGAAGAATGGGAAGAGCCAGGGCCTTGAGGCAGGGGGAGCTCTGGGTGGGATTCAGGAATGTGGCAGTGAGCCCAGCGTGGCTGGTTTGGCGAGGTCTCGGAAAGAGTCGCTGCAGACCCAGCACAGGTGGAGACAGGGATCATGAAGGAGAAGGCATCAGCAGATTTGCACGGGAGCATGGACGCTGGGGCCACCAGCCTGTGGGCAGTAGATAAAGAGGTGAAGAGGAGTTTGTTTTATAAGGAAAAGGAGAAACGATGGGAAGAAATCATCGGAAAGTGTCCAAAGACCAGTCTCCTCCCTCTCATATTTCTTTAGCCAGGCCTGGTCCCTGGCTCCACACTTGTAGCTCCCATAATGTTACCCGCTCCTCTCATCTGCCGGCTGAGTCACAGCTGGCTCCAAGTCAGCCTGCTCTTCCCGATGTTTTCCTCTGCCTCCCTCTCCTGGACCAGCTCCTTGGAAAGCCAACCAGACCAGACTGAGAGTCAAAAGAATATCTTTGTGGTTGTTGTTGCTCTGGCCCTGCATTAGTAACCATGCGACCTGGGGCATTTCTTCTCTTGACAGGTGAGAGATCCCAGGGCCAGGGAGATGAGGTTCGGCTACATCTGCCTAGAATGCATAAGGGCTTGGTCTGGGTACAATTTAGCCCTTATTCATACTTTTATTTTTGTTCTAATTGTCATTACACATTGATGCCTGTAAACTCTTCTAACACTCCATGAGCCCTAATCAAGTAAACACCCAGTAGAGGCTTCAATAGAAATATAAGGGAACATCTGGGTGGCTCATTCAGTTAAACATTTGGCTCCTGATTTCAACTCAGGTCATGATCTTAGGGTCCTGGGATTGAGCCCCACATTGGGCTCCAAGCTCGAATGGATGGACAAACTAAAATTCAGTGACTTTCCTTTTTTTATTTCCCTATAAATCACCTGGGAGCTCCTTAAAATGCAGATTTCTAGACAATATCTACAAATTTGGATTCAGTAAGTTCCATGTGATTTTAATTTTTTTATTAGAATGCCCAGAGGATTCTGAATCAGGTGGCAATGGGCCATTCTCTGAGAAACAATGGCATGAGTGTTAGTAATGATTTTATCTTTGGGAGTGAAACAGGCAGTGGTGGTGATGGCAGTGTTGCTGGCGGTGTTGGCAGTGGTGGCAGTGGTGGTGGCAGTGTTGGTGGTGATGTTAGTAATGGTGATAGTGGCAGTGGTGGTGATGGTGGCAGTGGTGGTGGTGGCAGTGGTGGTGATGGTGGTGGCAGTGATGGTGGCGCTGGTGGTGGTGGTGATGGTGGCGGTGGTGGTGATGGTGCTGTTTGGAGATCAGCAGAAGTGGTAATGGCAGATGATAGTAGTGGTGATGGCAGTGGAGATGGAGGTGTTGGTTGCAGATAGTAGAAGTGGTAATGGTGGCCTTGGTGCTGGTGGCACTGGCAGTAGAGGTGACAGTGTTGGGTAGGAGAAGTGAATGTGGTCCTGGTGGTGTTGGGATGGTGCTGATGAAGGTGGTGATGGTGATGGTCATGGTGGCACAGGTGATGATTCTCACTCTCAGGCTCAGTACCCCTGGTGCCGTTGCTTCGTTGCCTTGAGAACTCATAACACCTAATGGGATCGATTCCACTGCATTCGCTGGAATCGGCCTTTGTTTCTCAGGTTCTTAGGCCTCCAGTGGCTTTCCTCTGTCCTGAAATGTATCTTTTTAGATCTGATCTATAAACCGAACTCCAGGTTTTTTCTTCTGAACGACTACCAGCATCATTTCTTCCATCCAGGCAAGTAGCTCATGTTTATTGAATGCTTCTTGTGTGCCGAGCATTCTGTTGGATCTTCTCGTTTCATTCCTACTACAGCCCTGTGAAATAGATGCCATTATGATGCCCAATTTAAAGATGAGACACATGAGGTTTAGAAGGTTTAGGAACAGCTGGGAACTGGTAGAGTCAGCATTAGACCCAGAGAGCCTTTGGTAGATTCTGGAATTACAGTGCAGGGAGCCACTCTGTCAGTTTGTTTGTCAGGCACATGGTGGGAACATAAATATCCGAATGAATAAATAAACCTGGCAGTTTAAAAGCGAACCAGATAAAACTGTCCTTCCTTCATATTGTACTTCTTTTAATTTAATCTCTGGGTGACGGCAAGTGTTAGTTTCCAGCATCTACCCTGCACCCAGTATATATGGTTCATGTCCTCAGCTAACACTTAGTAATCAACGAATGAAACATTGTCAGTAGAGTCTGGTGGATAGCTCATAGTCAAAAGAGTCACAGAAAATTCAGAGTATTCGGCCTGGTATATATTGTTTTTAAATGGTAGGGATCTATGGGAAGTCATTTCCTGAAATTTGGTGAAAGAGCTCACCCTCATGGGTGTGTCAGGATAGACAAAGAGTAGGAAGGAAGTGGTCCCATGAAGACAATGGAATGGGCAGAGCGAGGGGAATGGGAATGAGCATTACCTACCTTGGCCATGGGAATCTCACTTACTCAGTTCCCTGACACTTTGAATTCCCTTATAAAGAGGTCAGTCATAATTGCAGTTAGATTGAAGGTTTCCAGTGCAACTGATCCCTGTAGAGGAAAGGCTTTGGTTTAAGTCCTCTGTGAGGACATTGGTAGGGGTGCAGTGGGGGGTGGGTGTGGGGAGAAAGGAACATCATAGGCATAAAGGATGCCTGTGGCTTCACCAGCTTTCACTGTTGGCACAGATCCTCCCTGTGTTCTGACATCCTTTTGCATTTTTAACTACTCCATTGTCCCACTATTAGGCTCTGGTTTTGTTCCAGGAGAAGTGTTAAGTCTGATCAGGAATAAAGAGCTTCCTGTCTTGTCTGTTGGGAGGAAAGGATGGGTGTTGATTCGAATGGTTTTCTCCTGGAGGAGTGGGCCAGGCCACGCATCCAGGACCCTTCCTTTCGCTGCACGTTGCTGTCAGATGTGTGACTTTTGTCTTACGTCTATAGTACTATGGTTGTCTGGTGTCCACGGCTTCCCCTGCTCCTTTCCTCAACACTCTCCCTTGAGTCCAGAAATTGTGCTTTTTAGTGTGAAATTTGAAAAATAAGCAAAAAGGAACTCTTCTCTTTAGGAAGAGGAGCTTCAGAGAAAAGCAGTTACAGTCTTTGATTATGAAAGAGCGCTCTTAAGAGTATTATGTTTAAATATTCTAGCCCGGTCTCCTGCCTTCCCTCCAAGAAGAGTGTGTGATCAATAGTAGGATACGAGAGGCCCCAGCCAGCTGGGGGGTTGGGCTCCAGTTCAGCTCCGTGGCCCAGAGAGGTGAACAGCTGCTTTGCTCTCCACTTTGCTTGGGTCCCCCATAACATTTGAAAGAAATTTCCCACTAACTCCAGGGTATTTAGGCTTGAGAGCCAGTTAAGAAAATGTAACCTGGATTGAATACATCGTCATCACCTTCCTCTGATGATTAGATTCTGGAGGGTTTTCACAGGCACACATGACAGTCTCCGGGGACTGGGCTAGGATGTATACTAATGCCATTGCCCGGGGAACTTGGTGCAATGTTGTGGACTCTCTGTGTGGGATAAGGGAAGCCCTGAGTGGAAAGGGTATGGTGACATCCAAGAACAGCATCTGATCACCATTTCATGCTTTCTGCTAATGGGCTTGACTTGTCTCATTGTCTGTCAATGAGTATTTTTTACTAGCATGGATGTTGTTTCCGATGCACATTATATTTCTGCTGGCACTGTGCATCTGCTCTGTTCCAGCTCTCTTTTGGGTGACAAGGCAAAGTGTGAATAAGACAAAGTCCCTGCCTGTAGGGTCATCCCTTGTTAGTAGGAGAGACAGAAATGTAAGCCACTAATTATAAAAGTGCTGAAGTGTGGGGACAGCTACGCTGTGATCTGGTGTTAGCTGGTCCTTTTGAAGCACTGGCAATGTTGGGGGATGGGTATTAGCTCACCGTGTTCCCTTCTTCTTCAGTCCCATTCTCCATAGACCACCACTCCCACCAAAGTGCTCCTTCCCTCTTCAGAGTCTCCAGCAAATCCTCCTCCTGGCTGTAGGCCAGGGAGCCCTGTCACATTTTTTGTGGTTTGAGAGTCAGCTGATACCCAAGCCTTCAGAAAGTGTGGGGCTGTTGTTCACTTGGATTCAAATGTACATACCAGGAAAGGAAAGAGCGTGATTCACTCCTCTCACAGATCACGAAGGCTTCACACAGAATAACAACTGATCCCAGTCTTGAGGAAGCGGTAAGAGATTTGCAAATGTCAGGTGCCGCGCCTGAGACACGTAGGCCCCATACTTCATACAGCAGTGCATCTGCGCTCTTTGCTCAGAGAGCGTGGTTCGGGACCCACAGTCCTCATCCCTTGGCTTCTCGGCCACACAGAAAGCTAGCTCTCTCATGAGCGCCTCATTCCTGTGTCATTTCACAGCATTTCTTGAGTGGTACTGTGGGAATGGAGAAGTGATCAAGGGTGTGTGTATGTGTGTGTGTGTGTGTGTGTGTGTGTGTGTGTGTGTGTGTGTGTGTGTTAAAGAAAACGAAGAGAATTCTGTATTCTGAGAGGACAGGCGTCAGTAAATTCATGGGGGTGTTCTATTATGCAGTATAGGACCTAAGCACACAAAACCGATGACCTGTTCTCTTGATAGTAAAACCAAACCAGCAAATAAAGGAGAGGAAGGCTTTCAAGAAGGGCAGAAGGGTCTTGGGGGGCTTCTAAATTTCAGGCTAACCCAGCCACCAAATCACAGCCAGCCAGACATACAGATGACAGGAACCCACAGTGGTCCAAGTACCAATGACAAATCAGATAGCCCTGGCTTACATAATAAAACATGATTTCAGCTGGTCACTTCCTGTTATGCCCTTTAATTCATACACAAGAAGGGATTGGAAGGTGTTTCTCTCTTTTTCTTTTCCTCATGGATTTAGGGGTAAAGATGATGAGGATGGATCATAAATGGAGGACTGCAAATATGTCGTCTGTCTGCTCTGAAGCTGCTTAGCTGTGACTTCCATCCACTTTGCCTTCCACTCTGAGCAGAGCCCTTAGCCCCAGCACAGGGCCTCATGCTCATGACCTTGTACCTGCCCTGTGTACAAAATAGGACTATTAATTTTATTAATCTCTCTTATAATGATCAAAGCAGGTTATAGTGGGGGAGGGGCCAGGAGTGAGAGAGCCTAAGGATCATTCTGTTTCTGAGTGGTGTACTCTCTGTTCTTTTTTCCAGAGAGGTCATTGCTGCTCAGGCTAACAGCATTCACTGAGCTCCCGGTAGACAGGCCCAAGTGCAGACTTGGGAATCACACAGACGTGGATTTGAATCTCAGCTTCGCAGACTGCCAGATATGTGACCCAGAGAGGTTCTCTGCCTGTGCCTCAGTTTCTCACCTGAGAAGATATAAACCTATGTCAAAGCAACATTCCAAAGAATAATCAAATTATATAGCAAGCACACAGGCAGCAAACCCATCTTAACTGATGGCTTAGTGTGACGTTTGAAGCAATAAAAAAATAATCACTGAATGCTTTTTTCCATTTAAGGATAGGCCACATTCAAAACAGCAAATGAATTCTTTTCTGTTAGAAAATAAGACATTTAGCTCACCTATTTTTAATTTTAATGGGCCAAGATGGAAAAAAGGGATCATGAAACTTTGTTCAAAAAAAGTAAATTAAGGGGCGCCTGGGTGGCTCAGTGGGTTAAAGCCTCTGCCTTCAGCTCAGGTCATGATCCCAGGGTCCTGGGATCGAGCCCCACATCGGGCTCTCTGCTCAGCAGGGAGCCTGCGTCCCCCTCTCTCTCTCTCTGCCTGCCTCTCTGCCTACTCTGATCTGCCAAATAAATAAATAAATAAAATCTTAAAAAAAAAGTAAATTAAATGGAAAACTAGTCAGACATATTTTTCATAGTTTAGTGTGGAGAGAAGATACAATGGAACAAGAGGGAAAACATGGTGATGGTGTGAGCACAGGAGAGGGAGAGCTGTGAGGAAGGCAGGGAGAAGTGGGGAGGCAGGAGGGGAAAGAGAACAGGTGAGGAGCTGAAGGGGACACTAGCTGGAGGGGATTCCTGCAAGTCCAGGGGCCTTTGAGCTCCAGAATAATACACGCATTCTTTCTGCCTTTTCAATACTTCTTAGATCATTAGCCATTGTTCTTACTCCTTCCTTCCATTGGCAAAAGGAAACTAGCCAAAGTTTAGCTGTTGCAAATGCAGAACAACTTAGGAGATTGAAACTGGGAAGAGAATGGGAAATCATAACCATAGAGGGAAAAGTAAACCTGCAAGAGACAGGTTCCTCTAGAGGAGAAGGGAGCAAAAACAGACCGGAACCGAACCTGGGGGCACATGCACAGCTGAGCAGAAGGAAGAGGAGGAAAGTGGAACAGGCAGGGGGTTGCCAAGAAAGCCAGAGCGAAATAGAATTTTACAGAAGAACTGATGGATAGTGTCTAACATGATAAAGGTCAAGCAGGATCAGGGCTAGGAACATTTAAATCTGTCTTGATAAGACTGACCTTCAGTGTTTTAACTGGGAGATCTTCCCAGAGGGCAATTTGGCAACATGTATTCAGTGTCATTATAATGATGTATCCGTTGACCTAGCCCTTCTACTTCTGGGACTTTATCTTTAGAAAGGAGTCAAAGATTCAAATGAGAAAAGTAAAACATGACATGTGTTTTTTAAAAAAAAAAAAGTATTTTTCATAATAGCCAAACATAATAAACATCGAAAAAGTATCCCCAGAGGGTATGGGTTACACAAACTGGGAATGTTGATGTTGTCAATTGCCTATATAGTCCTAACAAGCCATGTTTTTAAGTAAAATTTTAAAAATAGAAATACAACATCATGAGTTGAGAAAAGTGCATAAATCAGAAGTGTACTGTTCCCTGAATTTTTACAAAGTGAACACCGTGTAACCACCATGCAGGATCAAAAAATAGAACAGTATCAGCACCCTAGAAGTCTCTCTTGTGTACCTTCTTGGTCATGACCCCCTCCAAAAGGGACCTCTCTTCTGACTCTTATCATCATAGGTTGGTTTTGCATATTTCTAAACTTTACATACATGGGAGCATGCAGCATATACTCTATTGTATGTCTTCCTATGCTCAAAGAAACTATATTCATGAGCTTTTTCCATGTTGTAGCATATTACAACAGTTCATAGCTGCTCTTCATCCCATTATATAAATGTGTCACAATGTATCTATCTATTCTATTGTTGATGGACATTTGGGTTGTTCCCAGTTTTTAAAATGTTGCAAACAATGCCATGGATATTCTCACATGTGTCTTTGGTGCCAATATGTATTTATGTCTGTCATCTGTCAGTGTGTACCTAGAAGTAAAATTGTTTGGCTGTAGGGCTATATGTTAAGCTTTAGTTGGTAGTACCAAATTATCCAAAGATAGACATCCTTAAACAGTGTATTAGAATTTTGGGTGTATTATATCCTTGTCGACAGTTGGTATTGTCAGTCTTTTTAATGATAGCAATTCTGGTGTATAATGGTGGTGTCTCTTGTGGTTTTTTATTTTTTTATTTTTTTATTTTTAAAGATTTTTTTTTTATTTATTTGACTGTCAGAAATCACAAGCAGACGGAGAGGCAGGCAGAGAGAGAGAGAGAGAAGCAGACTCCCCGCTGAGCAGAGAGCCCCATGCGGGCCTCGATCCCAGGACCCTGAGATCATGACCTGAGCCGAAGGCAGCGGCTTAACCCACTGAGCCACCCAGGCGCCCCTCTCTTGTGGTTTTTATTTTGTATTTCTGGATGACTATTGAGGTTAAGCAATCTTCTTACATGTATTGACCATTTTAGCATTTTTTGGTAAATTTCCTGTCTACGTCTCCTGCCCATCTTTATTAGGTTGTTTCTCTCTCTTATTGAGGTGTACAAGTTCTATGTACATCCTGGAAATGATTATTTTATCATGTGCATTTGCATGTGTGTTTATGTAGCACACATCTCCTCCAATTTTGTGGCTTTCCTTTTCACAGTCTTAATTGTGTCTCTCAAGAAACACAAGTTTTTCATTTTAATCTAGTCCAGTTTCTTAATATTTTTATGGTGAACATACTTTTCTTTAACATTTGCCCACTCCAAGGTCATGAAGATATTCTCTCATTTTCTAGAAACTTTGTTTTACCTAGATCATACATGGATCTACCGTCTTCCTGTAACTGATATTTCTAATTAAATATTGTGAGATAGGGATGAAGAACTGTTAAAAAAAATTCTGTCTATCCAACTGACCAAGCACCAGCTATCAAATAGATAATTCTTTCCTTCCTACATCCTATGTCAGACACTCTTATGTGTAGGGGCCGAGGTCTGGACTCTGATGTCCTCCAGGGCCCATTGTCAAGCACTGTGGTCAATGTTACACTGTCCTTTCTTCTACATTCTTGGGGTTTAATTTGCTCACTTCTTCTAGTTTCTTAAGAGAGGTATCTAGAACTTAATTTCTCCTCTTCTAATATATGGATCTGAAACTATAAATATCCCCCTAAGCACAACTTTGTCTATATCTGTATCCCAGAGCTTCTTTTTTTTTTTTAAGAAAAGTATATAATAATTTACATGCAGCAAAATTCACACTTTATGGGTGCCGTTTGATGAGTTTTGACAAATATATACAGTTATGTAACCACCCTAACCACCACCAAAACCAATATATAAACTATTTCCATCACCCCAGAAGGTTCCTTTCTGCCCTTGGTAGCCTGTCTCCCATCCAGCCCTTCTCAATCACTCATCTGTTTTGTGTATTTTTGTCTTTTCAGTATGTCATGTAAATGGGGTCATAGAATGTGTAACCTTTTATGTACTGCATTTTACACTAAGCATGTTTTTGGGGTTTGATTCATGCTACTCAAGTGTCAGTAGTTTGTTCCTACTTATTTTATGGATTTTCTTATTCATATAGAGGTGAAACATGCTTGTTCTAGACAGCTTTTAGCATCTCACTATAACTAATGGCTCACATAACTAATGGCTCCATAAGCATCTTAGCATGCCTGTTACCTGCATGCCTTCTTTATAGAAGTGCCTATCTGGAATTTCAAATGTATTTTTACTAGGTTGTTTGACTTATAAATTGTAAGCTTTCTTTATATATTTTCAGTACATCTCTTTAATCAGCAATGTGTATTGCAAATATTTTTGACCCATCTATGGCTTGCCTTTTTGTTTTCTTAATAGTATCTTGCAAAGATACTTGCCTTTTATGAACTATGCTATGTCTTTCCTAAGAAAGTTTTGCCTAACCCAAGGTCACAAAGATTTTATCCAGTGATTCCTAGTAGACATTTTATACTTAGAGGTTATATACTTAGGTCTACAATAGACTTTTTTTTTTTTTTTTAATTTATTTGGCAGAGATCACAAGTAGGCAGAGAGGCAGGCAGAGAGAGAGGAACAAAAGCAGAGAGCCCGATGCGGGGCTCGATTCCAGGACCCTGGGATCATGACCTGAGCTGAAAGCAGAGGCTTTAACCCACTGAGCCACCCAGGCGCCCCCTACAATAGATTTCAAGTTTATTTTTATATGTGGTGTGAGGAAATGGTGGAGCAGGGTTCATTTCTGGGCTCTGTGTTCCATTCCATTGATTGTTTATGTCTATCTTTAGGCCAGTATCTGTTGTCTTGTTTACTTAGATTTAATTCCAATAATGCAATCTTTCTAATTTTTTTTTTTTGGTTTTTTATTTTTCCAAAGTTGTTTTTGGGTATTTCTGGCTTTTTGATTTTTCATATTCAGTTTAGCATTTCTTGTCAATTTCCGCCCAAAGAGCCTCACTGGAATTTTGCCTGGGATTATGTTGAATCTATGGATCAATGTGAAAAGAACTGACATATTAATTGTAATTAATAATAATTATGATAATATTATAATAGTAATAATATAATCTTAATAATAACAACTGACATCCTAATAATATTGAGTCTTCTGATCTTTTAATAAGATAAACCTCTTACAAAATCTCACTGTATGATTGTGAAATTGTTTCTCCTTTTACTAGGTGGGGTTTCATTCATGTATTTTGAGGCAATGTTATTAGGTGCATAAAATATAGAATCATTGTATGTTACTATTGGTGTAATTAACTTTTTATTATTACAAAATGCCCTTTAATTCTAAAGTCTTCTTTGCTTGATACTAATTTTGCTACCCCAATTTTTTTTTGGTTAGTCTTTGTATGGTATATTTTTCTCTCTTTACTTTAAACTTTTGTGTCTTATATTTAAGCTGTATCTCTTACAGGCAGCAGAGATTGTGCTTTGATTCAGTCTGAGAGTCTTTTACTTAGCATAGGTAGAACACTTAAGAGTTTATGCAGCTACTTACATAGTTGTATTTATAGCTAGCAAATCACTGTTATCTATTTGGCTGATCTGTTCTGCTTTCCCTTTTGTTCCTTTCTTTTAAAAAAAAACCTCATTTCCATTATTAATTTTTAAAATTATCATTGCATTTTCTTTTAGTGGTTACCCTAAATATAAAAACATGCATCTTTATATATTTTTTTAAGATTTTATTTATTTCTTTGACAGACAGAGATCACAAGTAGGCAGAGAGGCAGTCAGAGAGAGAGGGGGAAGCAGGCTCCCCACTGAGGAGAGAGCCCGATGCGGGGCTCGATTCCAGGACCCTGGGATCATGACCTGAGCCGAAGGCAGAGGCTTAACCCACTAAGCCACCCAGGCACCCGCATCTTTGTATTAATTTACTCCACTATCAATTAGCATTTTTATATTTTTCAGCTAATAGAAAACCTTATAATTTCATTTATCTTCCTCTTTTTCTTTTCAATATTTTTATCATCATTTAAATTCTATATACATTTAAAGTCCTACAAAGCATTATTAATCCTATTTATAGTCATCTTAGTCATACTTACTCACATTTTACATTTTTTATTTTTATTCCTATCTGAATTTCTGTGTTAAATTCTGTGTAAATTAAAGCATCAATTTTTATGTCTTCTCAAAAACTTCTCTCTAGTATCTCTTTAAATATACATTCTTTCACAACACATTTGTTTTTTAGTTTTTGTCTGTCTGAAATGTCTCTATTTTACTTTAATTTATTCAGGATATTTTCTCTGGATATCAAATTCTAAAAAACTAATGTCTTTCCTGTAGGACTTTAGAGATACCTTAAATATGTTACTAAATTTTCTTCTGATTCCATAATTTTTTTGAGAATTTAGTCTCAGTATTATTGTTCTTTGTAAAACTGTGGGATTTTTTTTTTCTGGTTGATTTTAAATTTTCTTATTTTCTTTAGTTTCAGCAGTGTTAGTATAAAATGTCCTGGTCTAGGTTTTTAATTATACTACTCAGTATTTGTAATACTTTATAAATCTGTGTTTGATTTTATTTCATCCATTTTTAAGAATTTTTGGCCATTAGGTCTTGGAATATTGCTTCACCCATTCTCCTACTCACATTCTAGGACTCTAGTTAGATGCACATTATCTTTTCATGTTGTCTCATGTTTCTGATGTGTTATTCTCTGTACTTTCCATCTTTCTCTTTTCTGTACTTTCAGGTTTAATATTTTCTACTGAACAATCTTTCAGAAAATGAATCCTCCTTCCCACGGTGTCTAATTACTGTTGTGTTCCTAATCTCAACGTTATGTTTTTCGGATATAGAATTTCCACTGAGTTCTTTTTTGTAGTTCCTAGTGATCTTCCAAAACTTCATATCTTGTCATCTAATTGTCAAATATTTTAATTAAAATTATTTTCAAGTCTGTTTTTGATAACTCCATGGTTGTTGCTTTTTATTGTTTTTATCTATTTAGTCCAGTCTTCTTGTAAATTCAGTAATTTTTGAATATTGTAACATGTATATGAACAATTTTAGAGATTCTGGCTACATTCTTCTTGGAGTAGAAATTAGTTTTCTTCTGTAAGCAGTTTGAGTAAGGCCAGAGGACCTTGGTATCATCAGACATTTGGATAGTTTGACACTGGCTTTTGTTTTTGCAATGGCTGGTCTTTTACTGTTTGCTTTTTCCCTTGAGAGGCAGCTCTTCCTGGATCTAAGTGGAAGTCTTGAGTGTTTACTGGGACCCCCTCCTCCTTAGGGGTTTCTGAACTCCCATTTTTATTTCATGCTAACAATATTGGAAACCCAAGTGTACTTAACTTCCGTGTTTTTATCAGCCACTTCCAGCTTGAGCCTTTGACATTTCACTCAAAGGCCAAAATGCAGAACGCATTTTTCTCTTTTCATCTTTCTATTTTCTCGACCCTTTGAATGCTGAAGCATAGTAATTTTTTCCTCCCTCTTTTTGTTTGGCCTAGGTGCCCTAAAATGCTTAGGAATAGGGATACATGTTTTAAGGGGGAAAACATTGATCTTACAGCAATGTAGTTTCCTTCTCTCTGGGATTCTAGCCCCTCAAGGCCTGGCTGCGTTGGTCTTTCTCCAGGCTTTAATCTAAATGATATTTTATCCAGCATCTGTAATTGCTTTCTAAAGAAGGTTGATTTGATATAACCTACTCCATTAGAGCCTGAAGAAATTTCTAAAAATCCATGTTTTAAAATAATATTTCATCACATAGGAATGGATTTCCAGTATCATTTAGAAGATATTATATTAAACAGTTATGGTTTTTTTTTTAATTTTTTAATCTTTTTAAGGTTTACTTATTTGAGAGAGAAAGCATGAGCATGAATGGGAAGAGAGGCAGAGGGAGAGAATCTCTAGCAGACTCCCTGCCGAGTGCCTATCTCAATGTGGAGCTTGATCTTGTGACCCATGACATTATAACCTGAGCCAAAATCATGAGTCCAACACTCAACTGACAGAGCCAGCCAGGCACCCCTTTGTTTTTTTAAATATATGAATCAAATTATATGGATGTGGGTACACATGTATTAAGTATAAAATTGAGATCATACACAGAGACACACATATGAAAGAAATGTACCATGGTAGTTGATTCCAAGTAATGACATTACCCTTGTTTTTCAGTATTTTCCAAATGTTCTGCAGTGCTTTACTTTAGCAGTAAGCAAAAGACTTATTGTTTTATTTTATTATTTTTTTAAAGATTTTATTTATTTATTTGACAGAGATCACAAATAGGCAGAGAGGCAGGCAGAGAGAGAGGAGGGGAAGGGGGCTCCCTGCTGAGCAGAGAGCCCGATGCTGGGCTCAATCCCAGGGTCCTGGGATCATGACCTGAGCTGAAGGCAGATGCTTTAACCCACTGAACCACCCAGGCTCCCCAAGACCTATTGTTTTAAAAATAAATGTTTAGCAAGGTCTATTGAAGAGGCTAACAGAAAATTAAGTTGCTAGACATTTTTATTCTCGGAAGAAGACCTGAGGCCAGAAAAGGTTTCATTTGGAGTAGGCTCAAGGCAATTGGCCGACTCCTCAGGGAGAGGTCAGCTTTCAAGATCTTATGCCCCTGGCGTGGGAGCGGACTGTGTGTGTAAGCAGTGTGGAAGGCAAAGAAGGATCATATTGGTCTTTTCAGCAAGTTTGGTGTGAACTTTGGGAGTCAGATGAAATGGAACTTCCTTTAATTGTTCTTTATCGAGCTATGCCATTACCTTGGTCTCTCCTGTCTGGACACAGACCCTGGCATTGTTTTCCATCTTGTGAAAGTACTACCCCCTCAGGGATGGGTCACCGTATTTGTAGGAAATGACTGTAGTTTGATCTGTGTGTTTCTTCCCCTTTTCTAGGGAAGGGAAGAGCATTGCTATACCGTAATACGGAAGCCTGCGAATATTTTGGAATTGCCCGACCTCCCAAATACAGTCAACCTATGAAAATGACCTCACTCCAAAATATTCCTCCAGTAGAACAGTTCTTCACAGCTTACTTAGCACAGTGCTCTCTGTTTCCGTTACTCTAAATGAAATTAGTACTAATCTCATGGAAAATCTCCGTCTCTTCTCCACAGCTAACTTTGATTTATCTTTGGTGGCAAATGGAGCACAGCAGAGCACAGTGATTAAGTTCCCAGGTCCTGGGCCAGACAGCCTAGGTTCAAACTCCAGATTAGGCATTTATACATTAAATATATTCTCAGTTTCTATTATGAGTTAGGCTCGGTTTGGGGAAGGCAAGGAATACCATGTACTAGTGGTGTTACCTCCGACAACTCACGTACCCGTTCAGTGGCACAGCGAGAACACGAAGAAGAATTCACCTTTGACTGATAGTTTCCAGCTTGTGTTTTCACATACATTATCTCCCTTGGTTCTGTTGTCTAGGCAGGTCTTATTATCCCAATTTTTCATAAAGAAGAAATAGCTACAGGGCAATTTTAGAAGTTTTAACGATATCTAGTTCTCCTTACTAATTTTACAGAAAATAACACTGGATCTCCATAACATTCCCTTCCCCTAAAGTTAACAGTATTTTAACTACTTTCTAATAAAATACATACTTATGCTCATTCCCTTTCTTTTTTTTAAACATTGTAAATAGATGCCAAAACAGAAATGATCATATTGGAATATGGAGTAAAGGAATCAAAAATTCCTCTTGATTTTGAATTGAAAGGAATTTTACAGTGAATAATCTGAATTATTTTGAGTTTGAATAATCAAATTCCTTTTAACCTGATCTGGATTGAGGCAGGGACGTGTCCGGGAGGTCAAGCATTTGGCCCTTGCCCTGCCCTTTCCCTTCCTTCAATTCATCTAAATCAGAAGTCTGTGCTAGTGGAGTCAGTCCCCTTCCTACGGGACCGCTCGGTGCATGGGAATTCTTCACGTGAAGACTTTCCTTGACCATGGCAAGCTACCCTGCGGAGAGGGCAAGGTGAGAAGAATCCCAGTTCCTTCTGAAACCATGATACTTGGAGTCAGCCTCACTTTACCCGCCTAAAACCCAGTTCATTGTCACGTTCTAAGTAAGTTTTCTTCTTTCTGCCTTTCCTTTTTTCCAGTCACTTGCAAAAGTCCATCATTTAAGGGATGCTTACTTAATCTGTGCGCCATTGACAGAATTGAGGTAAGATTATGTTGTTTTCACAGAAGGATATGTCAGAACAGCAAATGGGAAGTTTAATCTCAGGTTGGCACATTCAGGTGAGGGAGGCTCTCCGTGGTCACCTCACCGTTGAGAGGCTCGTAAGGTCCAGCTTCGCTCCTCCCGGAGTCATTCATTTCCCATCTGAGCTGCCATGCGGGGCACATGACAAAGAAAGACACACATAATTAGGTGACCATTTTCACCAAGGAGTGTCAGGGGAAAACACTCACAGAGAAACTGATTTCCGTCTCAGCAGAGGTTTTAAGGGGTTTGTCCAAAAGAAACTGAAAATGACCTTTAAACACCGCTTTTGGGGAACACCTTAGTTCTAACAGCGTTTTCTTTCAGATTTGAAATGGTTAAAAGTCAAAGGGCCAGAATCCTAGGGACTAGAGGAAAGAAAGAAAAAGAGGAGCTTTTGATAAAATCTGCGAAAAGACAAGGCATCAAGGAGTTGCTACTCTGAATGTAGGAAACCACACAGGCTTGGATGCTCCAGGTCTCCAGATGGCGAAACTTGTGAAGAGCGTTTTGAAGGAAGACAGAGAGATTCTCAGAAAGAGCATTCCCCTGTACATCTGTAATTCCAGATGTACACGTGTGAACATACCGGAGGATACGTATGTAGGTACACGTCACAAGGAGCATTTCCTGAGTTCTCACCGTAACTCAGACTGTGCTAACCTCTACATATGCATTTTCCTAATCAGTTCCCAGAGCTACCCTACACTTTAGGCACTTTTGTTGTCTTCATTTTACCAAACAGCTGAGCAGTTAAGAAATCAGGCCAAGGTCACGCTGCTAGTGAGTGGCAAGCTGGGAGTCTGTGGGTCTGTGTGAATGTATATACTTGAGCCTGTTAAATCCTTAACACTGTATCATCTTGGGAGGATGTTCTAAAAAGGATTAAGATATGCACTCAAGAAGAGTGAGGATTTTAGGGTGGGTAAAATGACCCAGAACAGCCAGCCGATGGTGTCAGGAGGATTCTCACGTATCAATGTCTAAGTAGAGAGTTCATGTGAATAAAAGGAGGTAAGAAATAGAGGGAAAAGTACAAATATTTGACCTTCTGGACACTTTTCCTTAAATCAAAATCAGGTGAATCAAAAAAATTAACTATTCCTGTTTAGCCTTATTTTTATTTATAAGGCTAATAAAAGAACATAAATATGTATATTATCAGAGAGCAAATAAGATCTAAATCTCCTGTATACCAAAGAGACTTTTCAGGGCTGTCTTCAGTGATTTCCAACATATCTCCAGGAATATCACAAAAGCATGAAATCTAAAAGCCAAAAAGAGAGTACATTTACCAATAGCGAATTGACCAAGTAGAAAAGGCCGGTGTCTGTGAAGACCCGAACTCAGTTACTCACCCACCACCTCCAGCTGTGGGACTAGAACATTCCCTTGAACTCCCTGCATGAGAATGATATCCCTTTGCCTGCTGTTTTCAACTGGAGGCCTTTTTCCTTGATCATACCTCATACCTGCTTCTAATTGTTGTTTCCCCTGCTGCAAAGCCCTCAGTTTCCAAGGGACCCATGAACCTGCCCCTTCTCACTGTGGCCTTCTGACTTCCTGGCCCTCTGCTTGAAGTCCCTCTCCATACCCATGTCCGCCGCCATCGGGTGGGGTGGACCCCCAGGTGGGATGACTTCAGCCTGTCAGGCCTTGGATTTGCTCAACTCCGTGTACTTTTTCCTTTCCGCTCCCCAACCTAGCACCTGCTCCTTTACTGGATGGTCATCGTTGGGCACATCCTCAATGCCAAGTGCACCTGCTCTGACCAGCACTTCTTCCAGCGAACCCTGCAGTCCCGCCTGCAGCCGTCCTTACCACACAGAGCCCACAGCACTGCCGCCGTTCCCTTTGTTACCTGTCCGCCGCTCTCTGTTGGCTCTCCTCCCCTTACCTTCCTTTCTGCATCAGTCGTCTCTCTCTGTCCCACCTGTGCGCTGGAGGAAATCTTCCTTCGCTTTCCACTGCCAACACCCGCTGAGCTGAGCGCTGCAGGGAAGCCGCAGCCCAAGCTGGCGGGGGCGAGCAGCTGTGTCCTGTAGTCGTGCTGTTGCCCTTGGTGGTCCCCTCTCTCCTCTCCAGAGCTGAGTTCTCCTAACTTACACTCTCGCGTTACACCTCCCACTTCGCCTCTCTCCCACTCTGGCCGCGACTCCCTGCTGACAGTCTTGCTTTCTGGTTCACTAGTAAGAGAAGACATTACCACGGTCTCTCCACCCCCAATCCTGCAGAGTATCAGATGGGTACCAGCCTTTCTCTTCCCTCCCTGTTACTTGGGAAGAAGATTTCTCCACTTTTATGTACTGCAGACCTTCCCAGTGGTCTCTGAAGAGCCTTTGATCATGGGTTCTGAGTTCCTCTGCTTCAGCCTGTCCTTCTGATGGATCCTCCTTTTCGTACATGAACACCATCCCCTGTCTGCCTTGGTCGCAGGTAATTTTTCATCTTCCGCATCAACTTCCTGTAGACCTCCTCAACAGAACTCCTTGAAGAAGACTAACCGGGAGTCTCTGCTTTGTTACCCTCTACTCATTCTTCCAGTCTGGTTTCTCTTCCTGCCATTCTGCTAAAACTGTGTTCTGGGAAGTCTCCAGTGATTTTCCTGCTGCCAAATCCAGGGGAAGCTTTCTGTTCTTGTCTTCCCACCCCTTTAGTAGTATTTTATTTTATTTTTTAAAGATTTTTATTTTTTTATTTATTTGACAGAGAGAGTGCAAGTGGGAAGAGGAGGGACAGAGAGCTGGGGAAGCCAGCTCCTTGGTGAGCAGGGAGCCTGAGGTGGGGCTCCATCCCAGGACCCTGGGATTATGACCTGAGCTGAAGGCAGATGCTTAATCGACTGAGCCACCCACATGCCCCTTCAGTAGTATTTTATACATGTGAACATTGACTTCTTATTGAGGAACTCCCTTTAGTTGTCTTTGAAGCATCACGTTTTCTTAATTCTCTTCCTACAATTTTGGCTAATGATTCTCAGACTTCAGTACTGATTCCGTCTCATCCACCTGACCTCTAAATGGTGGGTATCCTCGCAGCTCAATCTCCAGTCCTCTTGACTGCCTGTACCCTCTCTCTAGACTCAGTGCCTTAAAAACCACCCATAGGGCGATGATTCTCAATCTGTCACTTCTCCCCAACACTCCAGACTCATGTGTCCAACTGCCTACTTGATATCAACATGTGGGTGTTCAATAGGCATCTCAAACTCAGTATTCTGTGAACAGAATAATGGGTTTTGTTCTCCACTATTTCTGCATTCCCTCTGCCCCCACTTCTTTTACTCTGACTCAGTAACTTTCATTACCTAGCCAATCACTCAAGCCCAAAACATACATATAGGCAAATCAGGCAAACGAAGGGATCATCTTTTATTCCTTCCTTTTCTTCATCTTTTGTATTGGATCCATTACCTGGTTGTCTTCATCACTACTACTATCTAACTTTCTCTAATTTATTGATCTCACTTCCTCCTCTGTCTGTCAGCTTCAGGAGAGGAGAGTTTGGGGCTTGTTTTGTTCCCTGCCAGAAGAATACAGGGTACACAGTAGACCGTTGCCCTAAATATTTGTTGAGTGAAAGTCTGAAGGTCAAATCCTTTGCTTCTTCCTGAGCCTGTTGTAGCCTGAAAGACTGTAACATTTGAGCATGTTTCTTCACTCAAAGCAAAGAACCAGGCAGCAGATAACACATGCGAGGATATTTCTGTTAAATTTCAAAACCATTGGGGCAGCCAGGTGACTCAGTAGGTTAAATGTCTGACTCTTGATTTTGGCTCAGGTCATAATGTTGGGGTCATGAGATCAAGCCCTGTATCAGGGTCTGCACTCAAAAGTCCCACATCGGGCTTCTTGCTCGGCAGGGAGCCTGCTTCTCCCTCTGCCTCTAGCCTGCCACTCTGTCTGCCTGTGCTTGCGCTCTGTATCTCTCTCTCTAACAAATAAATAAAAAAAAAAAAAAAAAAGGAAGTCTGCCTGAGATTCTTTCTCTCTCCCTCTGCCTCTCCCCTGTTCATGCTCTCTTAATCTCTAAAATAAATAAAATAAATTTAAAAAAAAATAAATTTCAAAGTCATTGATGTCTTCATGTAATTTTTTTTTTTTTTTAACTTGTTTCTCTTACTAACGAAGAGATGGATAAGTTAAGAGCTAACAAGGTCGGTCAATAAGAGAAAAAGACCACAACACAGTAGCTTAGTTTTGGTCCAAAGTTTTCATGGTAAGTAGTTGGGGTGAGCTCTCATTCCAGTGCCTCTCCTACGGGTTATTAATGTGAGGCTTGTGAGGTTCACCGCAGTGAAGTAGTTTGCCTAGGTCACAAAGCTCCTGAGTGAGACCACCCGGACAACACTGCGGGCTTCCGATGTCTAGACCAGAGTAGTGACATGTAGACTCATTCACGTGTACTAACTACACAACCCAGTATATAGCTTCTTTTCTTACCATCTTCTTATACTTACCATCTTATACTTATACTTATACTACTTCTTAGACTTACCATCAGGTGGGTTTGTGCACATCATGTTGCCCTGTTGTCCTTTTAAATCCTGTTACTCTCACAATCCATTCCTAGATGAAGAACCCATCTCCACATGAAGTAATATATATGTGCTAGTGAATTTGGCCTCATGGGAGGCCTAGGTTCAAGCGAGGAAGTTTTCAGGTTAACGGCATGCTTCGGGGACTGGCCAAGGGTTAATAAGCATACGACTGAGCCATGAGAGTGTCTGGAAATGCAGGTATTTGCTGAGTGTTCAGACATTTCCCACTTGGGTTTGACTATAGCCCATATGTACTTTATCCAGAGAAATAAAACATAAATGTGGTTCTTGACTAATCTGTTCGAATTCACTGTATATTTGTGTCAGGATTTTATCCAAAGATCAAATTTTGGAAAGCATTTCGAGAAATGGGAGATGCTGTGTTGGGGTTCAATTCCAAATTTACGAATCTGGAAACAAAACTAAAGATTCTAGTGATCTCGCTTTGCTTTGAACATGAGCCCATCAAGTGGGAGGAACTGTTGAAAGCTTTTTTGTGGGAAGGAATCCAAGAGTCTATTGATTGGGTTTCACATTTTATGTATCCGAATCTTTACTTTAAAACCATAGGAAGCCAATAAATGGAGGTATAGCCAGAGCTTTTATCTTGATACACATGGACAGAAGCAAAAATATATAATTTTAAAACATGCTGGACACAAAGAAAGATAGTTTTATGACTCTAAACTCTTTAATGTAACAAACTGACAGTGAAGAATTAAATGTGCTAGTTTATAGGGTTTTCTAGCCATCATCTATCACTTATATAAACGTTCTGACCATATGCTGATTGGGCTCAGGAAGGGAATCGCTGAATCTAAAAAAGATGCTTGTTCTTTGGTTGGTCAGAGAGTATACAGTAGATCAAGACCATGAACTGATGTTCAGTGTGGAGAAATTCTCCTCCTTTAGATAATGCCCATTTCAGCATAAATTTCGTTTTTCCCAGAAAACAGTCTTACCCTTTTAAACTAGAGATTTGTTTGTTTGTTTGTTTTTTGGCTTGTTTCTTTGTTTTTGTTTTGTTTTTAGTAATCTCTACACCCAGCATGGGGCTTGAACTCACAACTCTCAAGATCAGGAGAGATCAAGAGTCATGTGCTTTACTGACTGAGCCAGCCAGGCACCCCTAGACTAGATCTTTGATTCGTGTTTCCCGTAGAATTTTGTCTTCATCTCTTCAGCTCATTTATCATGCTGTATTGAAATCATGTTTTTCCTTTTCTGATTCTCTTACTGAGGCCAAGCCCTGATTCTTACTTTCTACAGTGTCTTCAGCAATGCACATAGATATTCAAAAACTATTTGTGGGTGAAATAAATACATGGATAAGAAGTGTGTGTGTGTGTGTGTGTGTGTGTGTGTGTGTGCATGTGCGTGTGTGTGTGTGCACGCATGTGTACAATCACACACACACACACACACCAGGAACACAAGACAGTGAGAGAGGAACTGAATGTGCAGTTAAGAACTGTGGATGCTCTGGGAGCTCAGATGAGTTGGCAGTAACCGAAAGCTGAGTGCACTGAGTTTCTTTCCTAGCGTAGAAATTAGAGCCATTCTGGGCCTTGAAAAGTGAGTGGTAGGAGGTTGATGATGATCGGGCCAGAGGACGAGAGCTGCAGGTCAGCGTGGGATGGACTGGGGATAAAAGCCACCCTTGAAACTGTGTCCTTGGGTGTGCCTGTTGGGTCAGATCCTGAGAGCTTTCACTCTTACTCTACACTTCTTCCTCGTCTCTCCTGTGTGTGTCACCCACACACACAGCACAGACTCTGGAGTTTTCCTGGAAGCATTTGCCAGACCTTCACAGCCACACGCTTCTCTGTGTGTGTGTGTGTGTGTGTGTGTGTGTGTGTGTGTGTGTTCTAGCTGTGGCTTTCACCCAACAGAAGATCGGATGCCTCTGCCCACCTCACCAACTTCAACCCATGTTGAAACAGTTTAAAAATATTTTCTTCATCTAAACAACTTAAATTTTCTTTGCTCTATTGTTTCTGTTCAGTAATTGTGTTGCTTATGGAAAGGACAGTCTGATAGCGTAGAAACATGCTATAAATAAAATGTAATTATCACCGTCTTCTCTCTGCCTCTCCATGTTACTGAGCAGAGCGAGCGGACATCTCCAAACACGTGATGAAGAAGATGTCTGTTGCTAACATTCCCGGTGGCTTACCTGCCCCCAGTGAAGCCTGTGATGGAGGGAACACAGTCCTGATGGTCCTCTGTGCCCACGCCGTGGGGGCGCCTGGCTCACGAGCAGGAGGTGGAAAGTGACAGGCTGGCAGGGGGTGTGGTTCTGAATGAAAGACATTATTGTGTACCGCCTGAGACAAAGAGGAGACATGGGTGCAGGCGGCCGGCAGAGTCGAAATATGGAGGCTTTGGACTCAACCCTGCCCCTGCATTAAGAGAAACCTCTCTGAAAGAATGAATCAGTATAATCAACAAATCAGGGCAGCGTTCTAGGCAATTAGTTGCCAAGGCTATTGTGCAGAGTGTGTTAATTAGCACACGCTTTTATTGCTTCTCCCTTCCTATTGGCTAAGCTTAATATAGTAACACACATGATTATGTAAAACCATTAATGACCATATTCTGGCAATTTTTTAAGCATCAGCAAGTGGAAGGGGAGATGCAGAGATGAAGATCTGACTGTGGTCTGTTCGTACTCCTGGGTCAGAGCCGGAGTGCCAGAATGAGCTGACAAGGGATGGGCACACTCAGCTCTCCCCTTTTGAGCAGTTGAATGAACCCCATGCCAGACACAGGCCAGAAGGAGAGGAAGATCTGTGTCTAAGTCTTGGTGTTCCTTGGGACTAGGATCTTAGTTAGGTAGCAAATTGGACTTAACTACTCTACAGATTTGGTCTGTATCTCCTGGCTTCAAAGAAATATCATAAATGTAAGGTTCAGCAACACTTAGAAACAAAGGTATAACACAAGTCAGGGGCCAGTGTTATTAGGATTCCATCCATTCAGCTGCCAACTGGTTACGGTCTGAAATAAGTTCCATTGAGGCAAAACCCAGTATTTGTGTAAGAGCCAATAAATCTTGGCAATTAGTTTCAGAAGACACAAATAACTTTCTTTTTTTTGCAAAAGTGATAGCTCATTTATTAATGCATTGATTTAAAGCCAAAATGTAAATAATTCTAAGTGTGTGTGGCTTAAGGCAAAGAAAACCTTTTTATTTTAAAATTTCCATCCAGTCAGTAATGTCTTCTTTCTTTTGCTCTTGTTTGATGCTTACCCTTTGGCCATGGGTCTGTTGTATTTCATTGTATTATGCAAAGAGGACAGGGAGGACTTCTTCCAGGAAGAAGAGCAGGCTGGTAGCATTCGCCAGGTGTGTATGAGAGAGAGCACTATGTTTTGAATCTACTGATCTTGACTTTGAGCTTGGACTCCCACCCGGGACTCTGTCCACTTTCGAAAACCCCCCCAGAAGGTGATCACGAGATTCGTGCCAAGCAATGGCAGTATGTGCCCAGCTAAGGTGTGTATGGCAGGTGGTCCTTTCTGACTGTGTCTAACGAGCATAAGGCAAGGAGTTGCTGCTACACACAGGTGCACCTGGCGGCTGCCTTCCAGAAGAACTGAGCGCGGCATTGTTCTCTGATGGGGAGCAGATGCAGATGGCAGCTTCTGAAGACCCAGCACCTGAATCAGCTCTATTTTGTGTTTAGAACGCCTGGTGCCAGGACCTCCCTGTCGGACGCTGAGGTGGCACAGGCCAGCCAAGGTCTGCCCCACGGGCTTCATGCTGGGACACGAAGGAGGACAAGGAGAGATTGTGGCTTTCTGTACACAAGGCAGAAAATTCTGCTTCCTCAGACTTGTAAGAAGATTTAGAGGCTATTTTAAGGGGTTCAACTGAGCCTGGCAAGTCCAATTTGGATAACTGGACCTGCAGCTGCTATTCCTGAATAAGCTTTTACTCACATAATTAGCTCCCCCTCACGCTGGGCTCTGAGAACACCCTAGATTTGGTTTGTCAAATTGAAATGGTTTCACTACCCAGGAGCAAGAAACGTAACCCCACTCGCAGTACGAATGAATGGGTCGAGCGATGAAGGCAGCAAGGACATTGAGCACCACTGTCTACCTGGCTCTTAGCTCTAGGAGCCCCTATTGCAGAGCTGAGAACAGAGAAGGCATGAGACTATGGATGAAGGTGACCAGTACTGTGACTGTTTCAAGGGGTTCAGAGGAAGAGCCATTAATCCAAGCTGGTCTTGACAAAAGGCTTCCCAAAAGACCTGACCTGTGAGCTAGGGCGGGAAAGAGAGAGCCAGCTGGAGAGAAGGCATGTAGGATAGGGGACAAGTGGGTGCGTGTAGGCTTAGAGGACCTGAGCCCACCATCTGCCAAGAATATGCCAAGACCCTTCCCTCCCTGGTCCCATTGCCTCTGGAGGCTGAGGGCTGGAAGGTTTAGAGCATCAAAGGTATATATCAGGTGGACTTTAGGACACACTTTTCTGGTAAGGTGAGATCTCTTTCATCTTGTGATTCTACAGTCTTTTGCAATCTTGAGTATTTCTGCATCTCAGAAATAAATGCCACAGCCATGTTGTTCCATGCCAGGTAAATCTGGGATCCAGGGTAAATCAGAAGACTGCTTTGGGCCCTTGGATATGTCTGATTGGGGTGGAAGTATAGAGAAAGGAATGTTTCAAAGGACTTTTCCCACTGTGCTTCTTATCATCTGTCAGATGTGCTTAGGAATACCCCATCTCTCTTTTTTCGTAAACAGTAATGAGATGAAAATGAAATAAGCTACCTCAAAGTGTTTTGAGAGGGGATAAAAAAATAAAATATTTAAAATTTTAATTTATTACTAATTTTATTTATTATTAATTAATCTTTAAAGGAGAGCTGTGTGATTCTGATATACTAGAATATCTTGTCTTAATTAAACACTTGTTATCTGGTAATCTGAAGGTGTTCTTGTTCACTTTACCTGTCTGTTTGTGATTAATGGCTAGGAAAGATATTGCACAGATTTCTAGATTCAAGTAAAAGCTGAGTGTTGTTGGATGAGTAAATCATGGTATTTATTTTCAATCACATTCTCTAACTGTGTCCATGTTTTTCTTGGAATTCACTTAGTAAATTTCCATCTTCCTGGCTGTCAATCAGTTTCCAAGCAGACTAATTGGAAGGGGCTACATTATGATATTGCTTACAGAATGTTTCATTTGGAAGACTGTTTTTAACAAGTTGGAAAATTTGGATTCCAAGTTTTAAGTGTGCATAAATGAGAGGCCTCATAAGTTACATGCATTGTTTTAGGTAATAAAATTTTGAAACAATGGAAACACTTGTAAACACCAGTTTTTTCGAAGGTTCTTATGTTCACTCAAGTTTTCTCTCTTGAATATTATTTTCTTTCTCACTCATTTCTTTTGAAAATTCACCTTTACAGTGAAGGGACCTTAAGTGCATTTGTTTTGTTAAGAGTGTTTTTTAGGACATTTTGTTTTTGTTAAACATTTGAAATACTTGTGTCTCTATAGAAGAAATGTGTAACTCATGTACAGAGCATCAGTTCATATAGAAAATGTTTAGCAGGGCTTCATTTTTTATAGTTTGGGGTCATTATCTCTCTCTATAAAGTTCCAGCTCTTCTTCCTGTGCCCTAATGCATCATAAGGGTTGTGCACACCCTACTTTTTTTTAAAACTTTTTAAAAATGTTTATTTATTTATTTATTTGAGAGAGAGAGAGAGCAGGAGCACAAGCAGGGGGAGGGGAAGAGAGACAGGGAAAAAGAAAGAATCCTCAAGGAGACTTTGCACTGAGCAAGCAGCCTAATGTGGGGCTTGATCCTAGGACCCCAAGATTGTGACCTGAGCTGAAACCAAGAATTGGACACTCAACTGACTAATCCATCCTGGCATCCCACACACCCTACTTAGAGACACTGCTATAAGAGTTGCAAAAAGGACAACTTGTTCTACCTGTTAAGAAGCCAGGAAATTGCTACTAACAAGGCACCATGCGGTAGAAAGCTTTGGATCTTATGTTTCATTGTCTAAAGTATGTCACAGAAGATCATGGGTCCTCAGCCTCCCCTCTCCAACCTGTGTTTACCCTACTGGTCACCAAAACACCCCAACTCCAGTCCACAGTGAGGTCCCTACCTTCTTAAAAACTCTCGCCCCCTGCCTTATGTAGGTTTTCAAGATCTCAGTGCTTTCCAAAGTCATCAGATTCATGGGACTACACTTAAATTCATTACTAACTAGGAGCAGAAGGCATGCAGTTTTGTGAGTCAGAGTTTCCTCAGCTGTAGAAAGGCTTCAACTATATTTCAAACATTCCTTCTAAGGATTTAAGAATCTTTCTAAATTTTTGGACTCTCCCTGAGCAAAGATGTAGCAACTCATAGTTAATTCAAGCTAGTGAATTCCACTAGCTCCCCTATATTCTCAATAGAAATATTTTTTACTGCATTGTAAGTTAACCCATGTTATAATGACTTGCTGAAAATATTTATTGAAGAGTGTAGGGAACCTTTGATCTTTTTCCACTGAGTACTTTCGACTCTTTCCATTCATTCTCAGATTTGAAACAGAATTAATCTATGTGTTTCTTGTGCTGCATGCCGTCTAGGCAAATCCAAACCCATTATTATTGACCTTGCTTACCATTTATATGACATTTAATGTTTACAAATTAACATTGCAATTATTTGAATGCACAGAATTATAACAGCTGCTAGCATAAATTTCTCCTTAGGTTTTGGCAGAAAAAGAGTTTAATAACAATAATGGCATGATAATAACAACTTGCCTTGCCCTAGAATCATATTTTGGGGGGTTGGAGGTGGGTGCATTCATTATAGATACTATAGATTGTTTTGACAGAAAAGGAAGTATGCTTCTGGGGAATATAACCAAAGAAATAATACTTATTGGGAATCTGTTGCCCAATGCCATAGCGGGAGCATGTAAGTGTTTGTTCATTCAATCGGCTGGGGAGTTGGAGCATTCAGGCCAGTGGAGGCACCATTTTTCCTCAGTTTCCTCAGTTTCAGCACTGACCTGAGGACTCAAGCCTTCTAGGTAGACTCAAACCTCTCCCAGTGAAACTTTAAATCCAGCTCCGTGGGTGGTCTTCCAAGATGGTGATAATTCAGGATGAGGTCAGGGGACCCCTGCTGCTTTGGCTGAAACCATAGAAATCAGGAGATGATTTAGCTCCTTAAGAGTGCATGGGTGTGATTAGACTGTACCACTGACCTTTTGTTCTAGCACAGAAATCCCAATCTAGGGAAACACTTCAGTCCCAGGCAGACTGGGATGGTTGATCATGCCAAGTCTAAATGAGCTTTGGGGGAATAAGAGGGGAATGTGGATTTTGTTCAACGGCTAGCTGGCTCTGCTAAAGCAGCTTAGACTTCACGGGGTCCAGCATTAATTGTGAGTCTCTTGCAAACAACTTCCGTTCTCTTCATGTGCAAGTCCTCTGCCATCGTTGAGGACAACTGCACACTTGTACCTGAGTACCTACAGATAGCTGGAGACAATCCTGGTACCTTCCTCACTCTTCAGAAATCTATTGCACCGTCTCCTCTATCTCCCCTACCTACACCCATTCTCACTGCACCATCAAATTGATGACTGATTAATAATTCATTGATGAGGGGCGCCTGGTTGACTCAGTAGAGCATGCAACTCTTGATCTCGGGGTTGTGAATTCAGGCTTCATGTTGGGTATAAAGATTACTTAAAAATAAAATCTTTAAAAAAATAATTCAGTGAAAAAAACAAGATGCCAGTAATAATCTTCTCCCCCGCCAATCCAGCCATCCACCTGACTCTGTTTGTAACTCTGCCTTCTCTCTTGCTACAGTGCAAAATGCAGTTTTGTTCCTAATGACAGGTTGACATTTATTCTTTTGCTCTGATTCTATCCTTTCTCTCCAAGTCAAGAAGTCTCGTCTGACAATTTTTTCTTACTTGATTCCATCATTATCTCCCTTTCTACTGGCTGTTCACCATTCAAGCACTAGTAATGGAGGAAGCAAACAGTTCTTCAGCCTTGCTTGCCCCTTGAGCCACACCTGTTTCACTCGGGTAGAAGCTACTCACTCTGCATCCATCCATCCATCCTTCAACTCACTGTTTTGCCCTCATCCCCCAAGAGTTCCCCCTGAGCCTGTTGAAACAGCTCTCACTGGGATTGCCAGTGACTTCCCTGTTGCCAAATCCAACAGCCAATTTTCCCCTCTTTTATCTTATTCAACCTGTCAATAATATTTGACACAGTTGTGCCTCCTGTCCTTTTGAAATAACTTTTTTGGTCAGTTTTCTAGACAGCACAATATTTGGGGGTTTCTCCCTACCTTGATGCTGCTCCTTCTCGCTTTTACTGGCTTTCCGTTGCAGGGATGTTTACGTAAGCCCGGCCATGCTCCAGAGGTCAGTACTGGCCCATCTTCTCCATACTCTTTTCCTATGGGATTGTACTTTGATCTGAGCCACTTAATACCTCCCATAGGCAGATGCCCCCAAATATGTATTTTTTAGCCTTGGTCACCAACTAATTAAGAAAAAATTCAAATTGGGTACCTAACAAAAACCTCAAGACTTATAATTAAAAAGATACGTTTTCAATGTGTTCCCTTCAAGGTCGATCCTCTCAGTCAACGGCAACCTCATCCACCCATTCCAGCTAAAAACCTACAAATAAACCATCAACCCATCCTTTACTATGATTTAATTCACGAACAAGTCATTTCTGTCCCCCAGACTCCTGACTCCAACTGTTCACCATCTTGAATACCTCAGCCCAACAGCAGATCACCATTATCTGCTGCCTGACTGATTATAATAGCCCCTAACTCAATTTTTTATTCCTACTCCTGACCCCTTTATAGGTCCAATCTCCACACAGCTCCCTGAATGATAGATGTATTTTTTTAGTGTTAATTAAACAAAACTGAAGTCGTGTTTCCCCCTTTTAAAACCTTTCAGGGGCTCCCATAGCGGTAAGAATAAAATCCAGACTCCTTATCACAAGAAGTAAGTCTGTGATTTCTCTCTTTCTCTTTTCTTTCGCTCACCCCACCCAAGCCACACCTCCTCCTTTGAACACTTCCCGCAAGCCTGTCTCTGGGCTTCTGTAGTCCTTCCAAGTGGAACTCCCTATTCCCAAATTGGAGTGTGTTTACCTTCTTTACACTGTGTTGGTCTCAGCCCAAATACTGCTATTTGAGAGACAACTTTTTGGACCACTTCAGCTGTCATTGTGATTTTAATTTATATTTCTTTGATGAGCACTGATGTTAAGTATCCCTCTGTGTGCTTGTATATGTATATATTTATATATTTTCTCTACTGAAGGGTCTGTTCAGGTTTTGTTTTTTTTTTCCATTTTTAGGGATTAATCACATTACTGAGCTGTGGAGCTTTTTTATGTAGTCTGAAACAGATTTTTGTTAGATACATGTATTGCAAATATTTTCTCAGTCCGTGACTTGCGTTTTCATTATCTTATAGTGATTTTTGAAGAGGGGAAGTTTTTTTTATTTTGATGGGTTGCAATTAATCATTTTTAAAGGATCATTTGGGTTTTTTCCACCTTTATTGAGATATAAGTGACAAATCATATATTATAATGAGATAATTTATAATATAAGTTTAAGGTCTACAATATGGTGATTTGATACTTTTATAAATTATAAAACGATTACCACCATAGCATTAGCTAATGCCTGCATTATGTCCAAGAATTAGCATTTCTTTTTATGGTGAGGACATTTAAGATCTATTCTCTTAGAAACCTTCAAATATATAACATGGTACTATTAACTATAAATACTATGCTATACATGAGATCCCCAGAATTTATTCTTATAACTGGAAGTTTATACTCTTTGACCAAAATCTCTCCTTTCCCCCACCCGCCAGTCCCCAGTGGCCACAACTCCAGCCTGTTTCTATTAGTTTCTTTTTTTCAGATTCCACATATAAGTGATATCATACGATAATTCTCTCTCTCTGACCTTTTAACCTAACAGAATGCCCTTGAGGCCCATCCGTTTAGTTGCAAATGGTACGATTTCCTTCTTTCTCATAGCTAAATAAAATTCCAGTAGAAAGATAGATAGATAGATATCCCACATCTTGTATGTTCCCCTTTGTGGCATGTCACCATAGTGTTTAGAGACCACCTCTGGAAAAATCTCTCATAGTACTTCTTGGGTGAAACATGACTGACCTGGAAGATAATTGTTTAGAGCATGGAGAGTACATGGTGTATGGTGGGTTTCTGGGGTCACTATCTGAAGAAATTTTAGTGATTGCTCCTTTGTCTTATCTCTTTCCATAGCATGAATTCATACGGTTTTGTTTTGTTTTAGCTTGTTAGAGATATATACCTTTTTTTAAAAAAGATTTTATTTACTTATTTGTGAGAGAATGAAAGAGAGCAGATGAGAGAGAGAGTGTGAGAGGAGAGAGGTCAGCAGGAGAAGCAGACTCCGTGCTGAGCAGGGAGCCCGATGTGGGACTCCATTCGGCACTCGATCCCAGACTCCAGGATCATGACCTGAGCCGAAGGCAGTCGCTTGACCAACTGAGCCACCCAGGCACCCTAGAGATATATAACTTCTATGAACTTCTTGCCCTATGTCTTTCCAGAATTGGTGAATTCCACCTCTTCCCTGAGGGTCCATGATTTAAGCTCTGCCATTAGGGAAGGAGATTGCAATAAAAAAACCTCCTCTAATAAGAAAAAATAAAAATGATGTTTACATTTATTTTGCCTCAATATCAACATCCTGGAATCTAAATCATACAAAGCTTAATATGTTTTCCCCTCTTTCCTTGACCTCGCCTCTCATGCTCCCCAGAGAAACCTGATTTTCATCTTCTATTCTGTGCAAGTACCACCCAGGCCATGAAGAGGACCAAATGGAGCCATTCAAGGTTTTCTCTTCGCTCTTTTCCTTCGATTTCTTGGGCTCCATTATGCCACTTCCCCAGATGACAAGGCCAAGGTTGTGACAGATAAAATGTAAAACCAAAACAGTCTGGTGAGGCTCTAATAAGTCTGTGTCACAACTCTTCACCCTATCATGTACCATGGGACAAGGCAGGTGAAACTCCCTCCCAAAGGAGTCTCTCTGGGCCCCTGCCACTAACGTTGACCTGAACTTGGGGGGCAAGGAGCTGATTTCCTGGGAGGATAGAATACACAGGTGCCAGACATCAGACTTCCCTGTTATTAATGAGGGAAAAGGCAACATGATTTAACACTTTCCCTTTTGCTGTAGAGGGTCTTCACACATGGGCATCAGCATTTGCTGTACTGTGATCTGGAGATGTCCTTGAGGCTGTTGTGGAATGGGGCTCCCCTTGACCCACACTGGTGGACCAGACTGCTAAGCTTTCTTTGTTCTTACATTTTGTCGTAATTTCCTGGCTCATTCTTCACTGTCAGGAAGTCAGATAACACATCTTGCTATTAGCCTGTGTTTCTTTAATAGCCATATTCTCGTCTAATTGCTTTGGGCAAATAACCCAAATGAAACCAGTTTTTAGACACGAATATAAAATGAACTTGGAGAACATACATTTTTAGCTAATAGATTTTAGTACGTGGACTGTCATTCCACAGGCTCCTAAGCTTTTAACATTTATCTTCATGTTAAGCTGCCTTTGGGAAGCGGTTATTTGAGGTCAGATCTCCTGATATTTTGCTAGATTGTTATTATTAGAATTTTATAAGCTTGATTTTACAACAGAGTTACTCTCAATCAACACAAACATACACACACACACACACACACACACACAATCAGCTTTTTGTTCACAGTTCAGTGGCAAAGGACAGCATCCATTCTAGCTGATTTAAACAGAAGGGACTGCACTAGACTAATAGGTTTACAAAGTCACAGAAAGGACTATGGGCCCAGGCTGTAATCTCAGCTTCCATGAATAATGCTCAGCTCTTAGAACCATTCTGCTTGTCCCCCAGGTAGGAAAGGAAGGGGGTACTGCCAATGCAAAACCCCCACTGTCTCCAACATGACCCATACCAGTTGAACGGATGCCCACGTGCGATGTGTTTCCCTCCAGATCAAGTCTCACGCAGTAGATGAGTGAAACCTGTCACAGCCTAAGCCTCAGTTGCAAGGAATTCTGGGAATTGTAGTTTTAACTTTCCAGCATCAATACTGTAGGAGGTAATTCTAGAAAGGATTGGCAGCATGTATTGAGAAGACAATCTATAGAATGCATCCCCACATCAAATATAATTAAATAAATCAGAAATTACCTATCACAAAAGAACTATAAAAAAATTCCAGCAATGGGTCAGTGGTTTATGTTGACATTCTTTGATATTTTTGTGTGTGTCTGTATGAGTGTATCTAAATGTATGTGTGCACGTGTGTATATGTGTACCTGTGCATAAATATGCAGTGTATAGATTGTCGGGGGCACCACAGGAACAGTCATGTTACACCAAACGTGGCTGACTATGTTGCTCTTTGAGCAGGGACTAAGGGTAATAAGCCTTAAAGTGGTGAGAGGTGGACAGACCTTTATCAAGCTATGTGTTAGGTGCTGACCACACAAAAACAAGCAGTTTGGTCCATTTGATCTAGTAAGAGGGAGATATTCATGAATAAATTGTTATAATACAACAAGGTAAATTTTATCCTGAAAAAATACAGTTCAAATTTTTCATCAAAATACCCCTGAATTGCAGACAAGGAAAGAATAGAGCTATGGCTTACAGTGGTTCTCTGTAAAAATGAATTTATTTGTAACCCATGTGAACTTTGTAGTCTATTGTATATTGGTAATTTAAAAATATATTATTATTATATATAATTATGTATAATTATTTATATATTTTATATATGTGTATAAATATATATATTCAGTGTCCCAATACTGTATCTATATATACATACATACACATAGGTATGAATATACTATATTTATATTTATGTTTATATTTATACTATATACCTATATGTATGTGTATGTTTGAAGTAACTTGTCATCAGGAAAAACAAATTCTTTTTTTTTTTTTTTTTTTGGCTCATGGACAATAAAATTGGAGTGCTGACTCTCTCCTCATCAGAAAATAGGACTAAACTGAAATGAGCTGACACTGGATGAGGCAATTCTTTTCTTTGTCTTGATGTCAGAATATTTCTAAAAATCTAGGCCCAGCAAGGTATATGTCTGTCAATGACAAATTTTCTCAGGATTTTTTTTTTAAAGATTTTATTTATTTATTTGACAGAGAGAGATCACAAGTAGGCAGAGAGGCAGGCAGAGAGAGAGAGGAGGAAGCAGACTCCCTGCTGAGCAAAGAGCCCGATGCGGGACTCGATCCCAGGACCCTGAGATCATGACCTGAGCCAAAGGCAGTGGCTTAACCCACTGAGCCACCCAGGCACCCCTTTTCTCAGGATTTTTATAAGCATTCTCACTTTGTGAATTACCCTTTATTCTTACGATTAACAATGAATTCCTTTACTTCATTCCGGTTTCCCCCCTTTGTTGCAAATTTTTCTCATGAAGAAACACACCAGCCCTGAGGAGTACCTCCTCCAGCTGAGGCAAGGCTCCATGGCTGTTCCAGAGCAAGGGGGGTGTGGGGGGCTGCAGGGGGTCCATGCCTGTGGGAGGAGTATTTATATCATCCCCAAAATTACCTGCAATTGCTGGCCCATGTGATGATAATAAAAAAACCAATTTTACGAGCTTTGCAGTGATTTTTCAGTTCCCTACAGACAGTGCATCCCTTACTGCTGTCCCCAGGACGGATGGCTCCTGCTGACCAATTTAAGTAGTCACTGCCATATTGTGTGGGCAGATCTTCAAGTTATTTCCCGTTGCTCTGCACTGTGGCTACACGATGATTATTCAGTGCGCTTTTTCCCTTTATCAAATTTATCATTTTGACCACCTCACTGAACACGCACAAACACTTCATAAACATCATCTTTATAAACACAGGGAACAAAGAAACCCATCCAGAGCCAGCTCATTACATCTAAGCACACATTCAAATGTAGCACAAACCATCCAGCTGAATTTGTTTTCTAACCAATTGTTTACATCAGTCTGCGGAGAATAACAAAACGGGTCATCTGGGAGTGGGGGAGTATCTCATTCACCTTGCTGCCACTTTCTGAGTCTGGAACAGCGGAGATCAGCTCTGCAGCTCCAACATCTTTTCTTTTGTTTCATCACTTACTCTGCAAAGTGTATCTGAAACGGATTGCAAAAGAAGTCTCAAGTAATTTCTAACGGGCGGGTTCAATTGTGTTTTACATGTTGTTTTTGGCTAAGACTCGCTTCATCTTCACTGCAAACAAATCTTTAAACTTGTACATGGTGAATTGGAAAGCATCTCCACCCTCGTAACAGTTCGGGCCACAGTGGCTTGGGATGTTTGGGAATGTGGAGCAACACAGGTGGGACAAACAGTAACACTGGAGTTTCTAACAATCCTGAGCTTCCCCATACAAATGGTTTACTTCTGGGGCTTTTTTTCCTTCCTTTTCTTATTCACCGTATCAGTGAATTTTTGCTGTGTGGCAAATCATCCCCGAATGTAGACATTTAAAACCATAATCGTTGATTTACCTGCCAGTTCTGTGGATCAGCAATCTGGAGCTGGGCTTGGCTGGGCAGTTTTTCTGATCTGGGTGGGGCTGATCTCTTGGGGGACTCACTCATGTATCCTGAGAGCTGACAAGTTACTCTGGGGTTAGCAGACTGACAGCTGGGGTGCCTCTGTTCTTCTCCTGGCCTTCCGTTCTCCAGTGGGCTAGGCTAGACTACTGAGAGAAGCAATCCCACACACAGTGCTTTTCAAACCTCTGCCAGCATCACCTTTTACAAATATTAGGGTCCTCCTGGACTCTACCTCTCCATGGGAAGAGCTACAAAGCTGCCTTCAAGGATGTGGATACAAGGGGGTTGAAGCATCAGTACCTGTGTTTATAGGCATTCACGTTACAGACATTCACACTCACTTCTAAACATAGCTGACACACAATTTGGGTAGGTTGACATGGAAAAAGTGGAATTCTAATACATTTGAGACTAAGTGCATCAAAAATGTTTAAGAGATTAAGTGGCGTGTGAGAGATTCATTTGGTGAAGCGTCTTGATTTATGCTCAGGTCATGATCTCAGGGTCGTGACATTGAGCCACATGTCAGGCTCCACGCTGGGTATGGAGGCTGCTTAAGATGCTCTCTCCACACCCCCCCCCCCGCCCCCTCTACTTGCACGTGTACACATATGCACTCTCTCTCTCTCTTAATTTTTTAATTAAAAAAATGTTTAAGAGGTTAAAACAAAAGTTTCCCAAGTCCTGAAGTAAAATTGGCACTGAAAGGAGGCATTCTATGGGATCCAATGGTTTGGGCGACTACCCGGCCCCACACCGCATATCCCTGGGAGTGACTGCACTGTCCTTGAGGAATGAGTTGTCAGAATTGAGTAACAAATCTTTGATTGTGTGAACAACATGGGTGTCGTCCTGGCAGTAGGGTGTTGGTGAGAAGGGAGGAGTCAAATAGTGCAGATGGAAAAGGTAACACAAACTGAGATTGAATGTCAGGTAGGTAGAGGGAAATGGATACAAAGCAAGGAAGAAGAGCTCCCAAAACCCAAGAAATGTACAAATACAGGAGAGAAACTGAGTGGGGAAATCTCTTTCACCCTGAAGTTAGGGGACCACTTACATAGTGTGGCATACATCGCTACAGTGGATCTCCATTACCTGCCACTTCGCAAACCTTGAGACTGGGATTTCAGATACCTCCCCCAAATTATTTTTAGAAAGTTAATTAAAATAGAACAGAAATAGACCAACCAGATGATACATCGCCTGTCAGCTTTCTACAGGATTATTACTTATGGGTCATGATGCTTGGAGATAAGTAATATGAAGCATAAATAAGTACAACGGGAAGGCAAGATGGAATTCTGTCCAGAAATGCTGAAGCTGGAAGGTTCCTCAGCTTTGTAGAGGAGACATTGGGGCCAGGCCTATGGATGAATAAGAATGTTCTCTCAGCCTGGGAACAGGGACTGGCTCTGAGCTGACTGAGCTGGCTCAATCTCTGAACCTTACCACACACACCATATACTTCATCAGTGGCCCCCAGTGACTTTTGGAGATAAAGAAAGGCAGCCGGCAAAGTCGGTCCCACTGCCTACGTGGTCCGGGGATCCTCGAGATGGATCCACGTGACCTTCTCTCTCACACTGGGCTTGTGTCCTGCGCCTGCTGCTGTTGGTGACGGCACGGACGCGTATCTGTCAAGGCTGGGTGCTTTCCACTCCTTTCCTGCTGACGAGCACCTAAACACACATAGAAAATCCCAGGGAAGATTCAAACAGCCCTTCATCCTCGTAAATGGACTCCAAATGACTGAGCGAGAGACTCCTAAGTGTGTTCCTCATGGGAGGTGTGGTGACCATTGGTGTTGGTGCCAGCCCTGAAGGCAAGCCTGGAGCTCCCCTCCCCAGACCCTGAGGGCCTCCCTCACAGCCCCCTGTCTTTATTACACTGCATTTCCCCTTCCTCCTGGTGCCCAAGTCCTGGTGACTGCCTTCCTGCAGGGGCTCTCCCCTAGCATTCCTTTAGTGTGAAACCTTCCACCTCCAGTGTGAGGGACGAGTCAGAGCCCCTCTCCCCCTGTTGCTCAGAGGTGAGGGGACGTGTCCAAGAGTGAGGTTGGGGAGAACAAGGGGATCCAGGCCCCCTCTGGCTCTACCAGCCCCCCGCCTTGTATTTTGTTTCTTTGGGCAGCATGATGTGAGATTATAGAAAACACATATGCTGGACTTGGCCGCGCCCCCCATTCCTGACACGGGCTCCTGAAACCCCTGTCCGTCCTACGTGGTGAGAGCACGAGGAGCAACTCCCGTTCTCCTGAGGTGACTCTGCGTGGGCTCCCGGACGGGGGCAGGTCGGCTGAAAGGCCAAGCCATGATGAGACGCTTGGAATTCGCAGCCCTCCTCACCCCCACTTACCCAGAGAGGGGCAGGGGCTGAACATGGAGTGGTGATCGGCCCTGCCTGCTTGAAGAAGCCTCCGTAGAAATCCCGATGGCACAGGGTTGCGAGAGCCTCTGGGTGGGGGTCGGGGTGCGTGTGGATACTTCCACGGGCGAGAGGGTGACACATTCCAGCTCCACGGGGACAGATTTCCTGCACTCGGGACCCTCCCAGATTCGCCCTATGTATCTCCTCATCTGGCTGTTCTTTATCATGTCCTTTAGTCAACGGTAAACCTAAGTAAGTGTTTCCCGAGTTCTGTCAGCTGCCCTCGCAGTCATCAGACCTGAAAGGCGGGGTGGGGTGAGGGGGTGAGTGTCAGGGAACCTCAGCTGTGTAGTCAGTCAGAAGCACGGGTGACAACCTAGACTTGTACTTGGGTTTTTCCTGACGCATCTCAACAGGCAAAGACCTCACGCTATGAGGGAATAATAATATTATATTATATATATATATAATATATATATAATAATATTATAATCTACTTTGTTGGCTTGTGTGTGAGGAGGAAATGGGTTAAAACCTGGACGAGCAGTTGGCCCAGTGCCTGGCCCACCCTCGGTGCTCAGTGATGCCAGCTGTGCTCATTTGCAGTTCTTGGCTCATCCCTTGCAGTACTCGGTGTAGACAGTCGTGTCCGTGGGTGATGGGCAAAGCTCAGTGATTCTGCCACCTCCAAGGGCCTGGTGTTCCTCACACAGCTACCATGAGGTCTGAGGAGGGTCCCAAACTGCACGGTGTTTGGTGAAGTTGCTGGAAGTAACTTTTCCCTTGGGTGTGTTCCAACTGATCACGATGATACCAAAGTGATACCACCTTGTGTCTCACAAAGTTTTGAATGAATGAAATTTGAATGGAAATTGCTCTTTTCATTTATATCCATAATTCATATGGTCCTTAGGCTCTGGGTATGGGCTGTAGCTCAGAGTAAGAGTATCATGGTATAGGGGCGCCTGGGTGGCTCAGTGGGTTAAGCCGCTGCCTTCGGCTCGGGTCATGATCTCAGTGTCCTGGGATCGAGCCCCACATCAGGCTCTCTGCTCAGCGGGGAGCTTGCTAACCCCCTCTGTCTCTGCCTGCCTCTCTGCCTACTAGTGATCTCTCTCTCTGTCAAATAAAATAAATGAAATCTTTAAAAAAAAAAAAATAGAAAATCAAAGTGACAGACTTGTGCTGTGCTAATTCATTCAACAAATATATATTTAGGACCTACTAAGTGCCAAGCAGGGTACTTGGAGCTGGGGTACAGCAGGGATGGGGGAGGAAGGAGTTATGACCTCTGGCTGACCATTCCCTTTACTGGGGAACACTCCCAAGGGAAAGAAAAGTAGGCAAGTGATCCTTCTAATTTCTAATCCTTGTCAGCTAAACATCTAAGTTGATGGATGAGTGATACTCGCTAGGAAAGAGCTACCTGAACTACGGATGACCTTGGGCTGTAACTTGAAAGTATGTGTGGGAACCCAGCAAAACCCCACATAGAGACGTCATCTGTTATTTTGGGCCAGAGACCAGGTATCCAAAGTGGGAAGGACACTGGGCTTCACATGTCCTGGGAAGTCACATAGGCATCTGTGCTTTGTGCTTCTTCATTGACCGTCTTTAAAATAATGAGCAAATCTTGATATACCAGATACATTCTAGGGGTTCACATGAGTCTGAACCAACAATCTAATCCTATCTGTAATTCTTTATTTTATGTGAGCTCAGCAGATGAAATTCCTGCCTTCCTGGAGCTTCCTTTCATCCTGGGGAATCCTTCTTTCCTCTGGTGACTCGGGCTTTGCAGCTGAGTCAAGCTCAGCGTGTGACAGCATTCAGATAAGAGCCGGACTGACTAGGTATCTGGGTGGCTCTGTTTGGTTAAGGGTCTGCCTTCAGCTCCGGTCATGATCCTAGGGTTGTGGGTTTGAGTTCCGCATTGGGCTCCCTGCTCATCGGGGATTCTGCTTCTCCCTCTCCCTTTGCCCCCTCCCCCACTCATGTTCTCTCTCTTTTTTTTTTAAGGCAGGATTGACCACCAGATTGCTGAGGTTAGATCCTGGTCCCGTGCCTCACGAGCTTTGTGACTTCAGGCAACTTGCTCTACCTTTCTGAACCTCAGTTTCCCTGTCTATAAAAAGGGGATTATTATGGTACCCACCTCATGGGGGTTTTGTGAGCTGAGTTAACCCATCTGAACATGGGATGTGCTTAGAATAGAGCTGGCATGTGGTGTAGCTATGTTGGTGTTAGCTAGTATTACCCGTTGAAGATTTCTTTTTTAGGCATCTTAGAAGTCCTTGGTGCAAAACGACTCTGGCTAGCCACCTAGCAGTTCATCAGACATGTTTGGACAGTCTTGGACACAACTTAAGCTTGAATTGACACCTTACCCTTACATAAATCACTGTCACCATTGTACATGTCCATATCACACACTGAGTTCATTTGGGACTGAAATTACTTATTGAAGCTTACTTTTTAAGACAGCATCCTTTTGAGGTTTAATGGGATATTTATTTATTGTGATTCCTCTCAAACCTGAATATTCAAACATAATTCCTGGGAAAGCTTGCAAAGCAAAAGTATGTTAACATTAGGAATGATTATACAACCCATTCACATGCAATTTTAAATAATATTACTTAATTTGCTGTAAATGGAATCTTCCCTGCAGATAAAGCGTTAGGGGGAAAAAAAATCATATTGTACATTAATCTACCAAAGTTCCAATTCCCTACATACCTGGAGCAGATTCATTTGAATGTGGCCTCAGGTGCTGATGTTTGAAATGCAAATAAGCTCCATTAGGCTCAGCAGCTGTAGCTACAGTGTTGCGCCCACGCTGCAGGTCTAATAAGAATTGACTCGTCAGTGCTCGTATTTTGGGTAAGTTACAGGATTGCTTGTATCCCAGCATCTGTATTGTGTCTCTTCTCTACTTTCTGAATGAGGTGATTCCTACACAGGGCCCGTTATTGTCTTGCTTTGTGCATTTTATTTTGTATTTTATTACATTTAATTATTATTCTTGAGAGAGTGTGCCTGTGTGCCTGCAAGTGGGGAGCTAGGAAAGGGTTGAGGGAGAGGGAGTATCGTTTTTTTTTTTAATTTTTTAATTTTTTAAATTTCTTCTTAGTGTACCAGAATTCATAGTTTATGCACCATACCCAGTGCTCCATGCAATACGTGCCCTCCTTAATACCCACCACCCGGCTCACCCAAGTTCCCACCCCCTGCCCCTTCAAAACCCTCAGCTTGTTTTTCAGAGTCCATGGTCTCTCATGGTTCATCTCCCTCTCCAATTTCCCCCAACTCCCCTCTCCTCTCTAACTCCCCATGTCCTCCATGCTATTTGTTATGTTCCACAAATAAGTGACATCATATGATAATTGACTCTCTCTGCTTGACTTATTTCACTCAGCATAAACTCTTCCAGTCCCATCCATGTTGATACAAAAGTTGGTTATTCATCCTTTCTGATGGAGGCATAATACTCCATAGTGTATATGGACCACATCTTCCTTATCCATTTGTTCGTTGAAGGGCTTCTTTCCACAGTTTGGCAACCGTGGCCATTGCTGCTATGAATATTGGGGTACAGATGGTCCTTCTTTTCACTACATCTGTATCTTTGGAGTAAATACCCAGTAGTGCAATTGCAGGGTCATAGGGAAGCTCTATTTTTAATTTCTTAAGGAATCTCCACACTGTTTTCCAAAGTGGCTGCACCAACTTGCATTCCCACCAATAGTGTAAGAGGGTTCCCCTTTGTCCACATCCTTTCCAACACACGTTGTTGTTGTTTTTTTAAAGATTTTATTTGTTTATTTGACAGAGATCACAAGTAAGCAGAGAGGCAGGCAGAGAGAGAGAGAGGGAAGCAGGCTCCCTGCTGAGCAGAGAGCCCGATGTGGGACTCGATCCCAGGACCCTGAGATCATGACCTGAGCTGAAGGCAGCGGCTTAACACACTGAGCCACCCAGGTGCCCCCAACACACGTTGTTTACTGTCTTGTTAATTTTGGCCATTCTAACTGGTGTAAGGTGATATCTCAATGTAGTTTTGATTTGAACTCCCTGATGGCTAGTGATGATGAACATTTTTTTATTTGTCTGTTAGCCATTTGTATGTCTTCATTGGAGAAGTGTCTGTTCATGTCTTCTGCCCATTTTTTGACATGATTAGCTGTTTTGTGTTTGTTGAGTTTGAGAAGTTCTTTATAGATCCTGGATAGCAGCCTTTTGTCTGTACTGTATTTACAAATATCTTCTCCCATTCTGTGGGTTGCCTCTTTGTTTTGTTGACTGTTTGCTTTGCTGTGCAGAAGCTTTTGATCTTGATGAAGTCCCAAAAATTCATTTTTGCTTTTGTTTTCTTTGGCTTTGGAGACATACCTTGAAAGAAGTTGCTGTGGCTGATATCGAAGAGGATACCGCCTATGTTCTCCTCTGGGATTCTGATGGATTCCTGTCTCACGTTGAGGTCTTTTATCCATTGAGTTTATCTTTGTGTATGGTATAAGAGAATGGTTGAGTTTCATTCTTCTCCACATAGCTGTCCAATTTTCCCAGCACCATTTATTGAAGAGACTTTCTTTTTTCCACTGGATATTTTTCCTGCTTTGTTGAAGATTATTTGACCATAGAGTTGAGGGTCCATATCTGGGCTCTCTACTCTGGTCCACTGGTCTATGTGTCTGTTTTTATGCCAGTATCATGCTGTCTTGTTGATCACAGCTTTGTAGTAAAGCTTGAAATCAGGCAACGTGATGCCCCCAGTTTTGTTTTTCCTTTTCAACATTTCCTTAGCAATTTGGGGTCTCTTCTGATTCCATGCAAATTTTTGGATTATTTGCTCCAGCTCTTTGAAAAATGCTGGTGGAATTTTGATCAGAATGGCATTGAAAGTATAGATTGCTCTAGGGAGTATAGACATTTTAACAATGTTTATTTTTCCGATCCATGAGCATGGAATGGTCTTCTATCTTTTTGTGTCTTTTTCGATTTCTTTCAGGAGTGTTCTGTAGTTGCTCAAGTACAGATCCTTTACCGGAGAGGGAGAATCTTAAGCAGGCTCCATGCTCGGCACATAGCCCGAGGCAGGGCTCGATCTCATGACCTTGAGATAACAACCTGAGTCAAATTCAAGAGTTGGACGCTTAACTGAGCCACCCAAACACCCCATTGTTTGAGGACACTTTAAAAAATTATTTTCTTTTAATGGAGAGCTCTTGCCTTCTACAATTCTCTCTCAGCACCTAACACACGGTCTAGCCACAGAGTAGATGCTCATCTACTATTTGTTAATAATTATCTAAATGATTAACATGCTGCTTTCTGGAATGTCAAAGAATTTGGCTAAGTTGTGCATGTTGTGCCTTTAGAAAATTCCTTTTTCAATTTGTTCTGCAAAGAAGTTCTTGTATATATTCTGACTCATTATTGCACTCTGTTTAAAAGTAGTTTACAAAGTTACTGCGTGACATTGGCCCAACAACCCTGATTACTCCCATTTTAGAGGTGGGAATCCTCATGCTTCCTTGTCCCACGTTACTGACCCCGAAACTGGCAAGCTCGAGTGTGTGTTCTTTTAGCGTTAGGACACAAGACAAATTATAGGCAATACTACTTAATTGGTAAACATCTAACAGCTAGAAAGAAATGGAAGAGGAGAACCTGAAGCAATTTAGAAACTGTCAGGGAAATCACTGAATGGAAAATGTAGTCACAAACCATTCTGATGAGCAATTTCATCCTTATTATTTCTCCATACCCCCTTTAGGGAAAATGTTTACATGTTTGACTGGTGCGTGGGGGCATTCAGGAGGGCCATCGAGGGGTTGATGGAGAGATTGCCTGAGTCCGTTCACCGATGCAGCTCAACTGCAAACGTCTCCAAATTTCTGGATATTTGGGGTCATTTCTCCACCTGTCTTCCAATTACCTAAAGTCATTCTTATCCTAATGACCATTGGCTGGTGGGTTTCCTACCAGAAACAGCTCTAAACCAGTTTGGTCACCACGTAGACCTAGGAGACTGGATACAGAGAAAGCACTGCACAGACAAGGTCCACCAATGGACCAGCCACCTTTTCCATTAAGGGGGCATCTGCCTTTTTCCACCCTATATCCAACATCTTTTTAGTACCTCTGTGTACAAAAGAAGGTCGGTCAAAGGCCAGTTTTATTCACCTGACTTTGAAAAACGATAGATATGGATAGAAATGGAAGGCCAAGGCTGAAACTTAGTACCTCATCCATCCTACCTACTAGGGATTTCTGAGCCCCAGGCAGCCCTGGGAATGAAAGCGTTTGGCACCCCCTTTGCCACACAGACTCTAGAATTCAACCTGACATTGCACGGAGATGCAAGGTGCTGTCAGTTCCAACAAGAGGGCCCTCGGTGTCCCTGCCTGGGAAAGAGGGCTGTGGAGGTGGCGCCATGATTCCAATCAGCAGGATACAATCAGTTGAAGATCGGGGACACACCTTAGGAGCATCACCCTGAAGTTAGTTTTTTCTCTCCTTGTCCTTTTTGAAGAAAAGGACCATGTGGGGTGGCCAGGGAGATTGCTCCAAAGAAATGAGTCAATGTGCTTTAAAGGCAACATGTTCTTGTAAGCAAGGGATAATCAGCAAGAGTTACTTACTTCTTCCACAAAGACAAAATGCTACAAGATGCTGCCTATGAGGGCTTTTGGACAGAAAACTATGCACTATGGACAAGTTTAAAAAAGAATCTACCTCTAACAAAGAGAATTATGGGCTAGTTATATCTGTGCGCGTGTGCACACGTGTGTGTGTGTGTGTGTGTGTGTGTGTGAGTGTGTAACTTGTAACCTAATTATATTAATAGCTTTGTGTCTAAAACTGTTGGTCTGAGTTGTTTTACCCTTTTCCATATATTTGATAAAGTCTAATTAACAATTTTATGTAACCATTTAAAGTTTTAATTCATAAAGGTGCCTTGGGTGGCTCACTTGGTTAAGTGTTTGCCTTTGAATCAGTTCATGATCTTGGGGTGGTGGGATTGAGCCCCACATCAGGCTCCCTGCTCAGTGGGGAGCCTACTTCTCCCTCTCCCTCTGCCCCTCCCCCACACCCCTCATGCATGCTCTCTCTCTTGCTCTCTCTCAAATAAATAAATAAAATCTTGGGGGGAAAATACAGTTTTTTTGTTTTTTTTTTTGTTTTTTTTTTTTAAAGATTTTTTTTATTTATTTATTTGACAGAGAGAAATCACAAGTAGATGGAGAGGCAGGCAGAGAGAGAGAGAGAGGGAAGCAGGCTCCCTGCCGAGCAGAGAGCCCGATGCGGGACTCGATCCCAGGACCCTGAGATCATGACCTGAGCCGAAGGCAGCGGCTTAACCCACTGAGCCACCCAGGCGCCCGGAAAATACAGTTTTAATTTACAGATAAATCATACTTAAATGCAGCTGGGTAATAAATTTCCTAAATCTTTCATGTCTATGGAAAATGGACTTTATGGAACACATCTGTAGTACCCAGAGTGTATTTTATCCTAGTTTTCTGTGTGGAAAAGGCAAAGAAAAATAAGACTGCTCCGTGTATCCTGACCATACAATCATAGTTTATAGAGTGAAATGACACTTCCAAAAGTGGAATTCCAGACCCAACAAATCCAATGTGCTTTAGACTTAGTAGACAATTGATTAAAAAGAACTGTTTTATTCTGAAATTTTAAAGGGCTGCTCTCCAAGAATCTTTCTCAATTATGTCACCAAGTTAAGCATTTTGGTACAAACATTCTCTGATTTGGTAACCCAGAGAGTGAAATGTAGCCTCACATCTGCCCTGTAAAATGCCATTAAATAATCGAAATGTAATTAAAGTTTAAGATGTCACAGAAACCATGCCAAGATTCATTAGACCCCAAAATTACCTCCTGTGTTGATTTTGTAAGAAAGCAATGGTAGATGAAACACGGGAGTTACTGTGAGTGACCTTGAAGTTCTTGGTTGGAAACTCAAGATATAAAATCCAAGGGTTTTTTTCCATTTATTTTAATGAAGGGCTCTGATTATAATAGAGGCGGGACAGGGCCTGCATTTATCTGCCTGCACACAGGCCAGAAATTCCATCTCTAGGTCTGTAACTATATGCTAGAAAGATGCATTTGTACTATTCCAGTGGCAATACGCTAGGATGTGCCGTGGTCACAACCAACCTCCAAACTTTGATGGGCTATTTTCCTCTCCCCCTTCAAGCGCACTGTCGATTTGCAAGGAGATCTGCTCCCGGTCTCCTCTTTCCAGGACTGATGTTGCTCGAGCAGGCTTCCTCTCAAATAGTGTTGTTGCTATGGCGAAGGCAAAGCATTTCAGAGGACCTCACCACGCTGGGAATTAAATGCTGGGTTCTAAAGCAACACTCATCACTCCCACTCCTGGTTTATTCACCAGATCAGTCACCTGCCCCCACCCAACCCTGAGGGGGCAGAAAGAAGCATCCATACATGTGTTTCAAAAGCAGGGAGCCTGAAATCTTGGTTGCATGTCACTAACCCTCCTTATGCTGGCTTCCATCTAAGAAACAAGTACTGAAAAGAGTAAATCCGGCACCGAAAGTGATTTAAAGAAAACCAAACTTTTGTGCAGAATTCTCAGGGAGAAGAAAGTCTGATACAAAAGCACAGGCAAGGGGTGCCTGGGTGGCTCAGTGGGTTAAAGCCTCTGCCTTCGGCTCAGTTCATGATCTCAGGGTCCTGGGATCAAGCCCAGCATCGGGCTCTCTGCTCAGCAGGGAGCCTGCTTCCTCCTCTCTCTCTGCCTGCCTCTCTGCCTAGTTGTGATCTCTGTCTCTCAAATAAATAAATAAAGTCTTTAAAAAAACAAACAAACAAACAAATAAAACCAAAAGCACAGGCAAAACAAATACATAGGCATCCAACATTCCAGGTGTTAATGTTTTGGAGACTTGAAAGTCATTTAACTGTTTTTACATGTGTGTGATTTCAAATGCTTGCATTGCAAGAGAAGAAGTAAGAAAACGGCCTCATAAATATGCCTGAGTGCTCCCTCTTCCTCCCTCTCAATTCTCTCTCTAGAATAAATACAGGGGCGCCTGGCTGGCTCTGTGGGTTAAAGCCTTTGGCTCTGGTCATGATCTCAGGGTCCTGGGATCAAGCCCCACCTCGGGCTCTCTGCTCAGCAGGGAGCTTGCTTCCTCCTCCCTCTCTCTCTCTGCCTGCCTCTCTGCCTACTTGTGATCTCTCTCTCTGTCAAATAAAATAAATAAAATCTTAAAAAAAAATAGAATTAATACATAAATCTTGTTTTAAAAGCCCTCAATGCACCACAAAAAAATGTTGTTTTAAAAAAGTACTAGTAAAATCTTTAAAAAAAATAAAAAAAATTAAAAAGTACTAGTAATAGAGAAATTTAAAAATAATAATCTTAGGAAAAGTATTCTGGCAGTGCATTCGGCAACAGATTATAAACACTAGACAAATTATCAGACATATCTCTAGACTCGGGGAAGACAGACGTCAACACTATCCAGAAGAATTGAAGTTTTCATTCCATGGGCTAAATTCTGAAAGGGAACATGGCCCACAAAAGGTGGAATATCATTTAAAAAATGTACTTCTGACCATCAAAGAGCCATCAAAAGAACTCAGACTGGCTCTTCCCAGGAGCACTCTGATTAAAAAGGACATCTATAAAAGACACTATCAAGGTTATGTGACCCAAAGAACGACACCTTTTTATTTTTTATTTATTTTTTTTTTAAAGATTTTATTTATTTATTTGACAGACAGAGATCACAAGTAGGCAGAGAGGCAGGCAGAGAGAGAGAGAGAGAGGGAAGCAGGCTTCCTGCGGAGCAGGGAGCCCGATGCGGGGCTCGATCCCAGGACCCTGAGATCATGACCCGAGCCGAAGGCAGCAGCCCAAACCACTGAGCCACCCAGGCGCCCCAGAACGACACCTTTTTAAAAGAAGAACACATTTTTTAAGCATCATGAAAACGAAGGCCTCAAATGAACCAAAACCCATTATAAAAGTACAAAGTAAGCATTTTGTAAAAAAATAAAAACAAAAAAAAAAACCCAAAACCTAAACAACCCCCTCCCAAAAACAAACAAACAAACAAACCAAAGCAATGAGGCAGCGGGAGATAAAGCCTCTGCTAGATGTAGAGACTGGTAGTAAATAACCAAGAGGCTGCCGAACCCTTTCCTGTGACTTCGCCTCATCTTTCTTCAGCCAGGATGGGATGCTCTGCTTTTAAAGGTGCAGAACAAATAACTTAAAGAGGGACTAACAATCCAAGAAGACCTAACACACTTTATGTGTGCGGTGTCCCGTGTGGGAGATCCTCAGTGCTTAGCTGCCCAAAGAAGCATCTCAGAATGGTTTTAAAGAATGGATGGGAGGGGTGCGTGGCTGGCTCAGGGGGTAGAGTGTGCGACTTTTGATCTCAAGGTCATGAATTCAAGCCCCACACTGGGCCTGGAGCCCACTTTAAATAAATGAACTTAAAAAACAAAGAATGAATGAAAGTTCTTTAGACAGATGAGGGGGGTGGGGTAGCGTGGGAGGTAAAGATCCATCATACCTAACAGCGAGGCATATCTCAGAACTGAGAATAGTTGGGGAACAAAGGGCAGCAATGGGCAATTCCTACGTAAGGAGGCAGAAGATCAGGAACATTCAGCCTGAGAATGTGAAACTCCTCTGAAACAGGAGAAACAAACGGGCAAGGTTTGGCTGGAGGTCCACTGCAGGGAGGGAGGAGGGCCTCCAGAAGGCGGTAAGTTTTGGAGACTTGCCCTAGAACTGGAAGCGGGAGGGCCAAATAGGGAACCTTAAAAAGTTTGCCAGAGATTGCTGAGAGCCCAAATGAGGCTAGTGTCCAATGCCTCTGACTGCTTGTAACACGAATGGCATTCCCAATGAAAAGCTAAACAATTCAAAGATTGTGTCTTTTGCTCAGACCCCAGTAATGCAAGATGCGTAGATCTCTGTAACCCCACCTCCCATAAGACCTACTTTTATAGCCCTGGAAGAGGTTGTACATGCTGGGGTCCACTGAGGCAATGTTGGAGAATAGTGTGCATCTTAGCATTATCTCCAGAGCAGATCAAAGATATCATGCCAGGTGGATACCTATATCTGCATACTAGGATAATTCAGTTGCGATCTGAAGCATCAACGCAAAGCTCCCAAGCACTGATGCTTAAAACAAAGAGTGGGAGGGGTGCCTGAGTGGCTCAGTGGTTAAGTGTCTGCCTTCGGCTCAGGCCGTGATCCCAGGGGTCCTGGGATCGAGCCCTACATCTGGCTCCCTGCTCAGTGGGGAGGTCTGCTTCTCCCTCTCTCACTCCCCCTGCTTGTGTTCCCTTTAGCTGTCTCTCTCTGTCAAAGAAATAAATTAAAAAACAAAACAAAACAAAAAAAAACAGTATGGAGCATACTCATGAAAACACAAATAGAGAGACCATGACTGTGATAAATTAAACATTGCTGTACTATTGTGATAATTAGGTTTTTCTTTAGGTTCAAAACATGCATGAATGTGTAGAAACATTGCTATTTCTAATCCCAGGTGAGTAAAGCCACTGAGAATTCACCTTATGGGAGTATGGAGCAAAGAAGTTTTAATCTGACATTGTATCTGACATTGTTGAAACAGAGGCTGAAGGGCTGGGCGAGATGACCCCCAGATCTCCCGCCCAAAGATTCCTTGAGCTAAGAGGACTCTCTACAGAAAGGGAGGAGGAGATGTCTGCATTGAGTGTCTGGGACAAGAGCAGCTCTATGGGACTTTCCTGAAAGGCCAAGCATTGGTTTGTGTAGGAACGTTTGACATAAAAAGCCATAAAGATACAAGAAGTGCAGTCTTCAGGGTATTTCTTATTTTCAGGAATCATTCTGGTATGATTATTCGGTAGGATTTGTAAGGATTTTTAAAAGCCTTATAGACCTTTCTATGATGTATCATCTTTGTACTTCCATTTCTCCTCCAAGGGACACTCAACTTCAGGGTCATTTAAGACTTTATTTCTGCCCAAAGCGGTCAGTTATTCATATGTGTTTATGGCTAATGGTAAATATAGTCCTTCAACTACAAGAACATTTACTTTTTTGTTCTAAAGAACATTTGATTGAAATAGGGTATTAAAAGGAAAAACTACTGTTTCCTTTCTACACATGGAATATGTCTGACCCCAAATGTGTGGGCTTTTACTATACTGACCAATTCTTGGACAGCAGCTAGGTGTGCTACAATTCAGTTCAGTCTGACATTATCTACCTGGAGTTAGTGTCAGATCCCACAAGGTAAAAGGCTCAGTCCCACAAGGCTGCCGCCTATTCCCCCAACTTCAGACACAATCATAAGCCCCACGTTCTCACCTATACTACTGATCAAGTGACTGTACATCAGTGTGTGAACTGACTAACACCATCTTGGACCAATCTGCCATAACGACCACTCAGTGAGGGAAGCCTTCCAGAGCAAAGGCTTTGCCTTCCCTCCCCCATGCACATTCTTTCTTTTTGTTTAACTATATGCATAAGTACACCTTCGGGCACGACATCCTTGATTTTCTCTGCAGAAAATACTAAGACCCTCAGGATTCTCAAACATTCTCCTGAGTGGACCCCAGCATGCACACCCAGCCTCCAGGGCTAGAAAAGTAGGTCTTAAGGGAGATGGTGTTGCTGAGATTTACTGGTCTTGTTGCCACCAAGACTTGCTTCTGTCTCTAAGTTCCATGAATAAACCATTTCTTGTCAAGCTGGACCTGTTATCCTTTATCTTTGGCTTATGCCTCCTTTGACTTTTGGAGATCATTTTGCATAGATCTCCCTTGCATGGGAAAATTGGAGATTCCCACGACCCTCTCTTTGGTTTCAATAATTTGCCAAATCAGCTCAGGACTCAGGAAAGTGTTTTACTCACAATTACCAATTTATTACAAGGATACAATGAACAGCCAGATGGAAGGATAAATAAGGCAAGGTCCAGAAGCGTCCTGAGGGCAGAAGATTCTATCCCTGTGAAGTTTGGGGTGCACTGCCCTCCAAGAAGATGGATGTCTTTCCTAAGTTGGAAGCTGTCTGAACCAAATATTTTAAGGATATTTATGGAAGCTTCATCTGCTAGGCATCGTCAGTGATGAACTCAATCGCTAGCCCTTCTCAGTGTCATGAAACCAAAAGTTCCAAGCTCCTCATCATAGCCTGATCTTTCTGGTGACCAACCTCCATCCTGAAGCCATCCAGGAGCCCATAAAGAATTGCCTCATTAGAATAAAAGATAATTCCATCACCAGAAAATGACAAGGAACTTAGGAGCTCCTGGGTTAGGAACCACAGCCAAAGGCCAAATAGTGGAAGAAAGAATGCTCCTAGTACATTTATCACTTAGGAAATTACAAAGGTTTGAGGATCTCTGGCCAGGAACCAGAGGCAGAGACCAAATATATATTTATTATGTTGCAGGCACACGCGCGCACGCACACACACACACACATCTATTCTGTAGTAAGCATGGGTTTTGGAGGAAGATACTAGCTGTATCACCTGGAACAACACCTTTAAGCCTATTTCCTTGTCCAGAGAAGAAGGTGATGACAATAGCATTTACTTATTAGAGTCACCCAAGAGTGGAATACAATGTTAAATGTGAAATGCTTGTCATATTGTCCATTGGAATTGCCATTCATTGACATCCCTTTCCTGCAGGCCTACCTGAAGACAACGTTCCAGAGAGGCTGGCAGCATGATTCCCTTGGCATGTTAAGCTGATTCTCATTTGATGTAGGAGTAAATCAAGTAAAATTTGACCTTGATCTTCATTTTACAGGAAATATATGGAAATGATAGGTAAATTTTTGCACTGAAAATACAAACAGGAAAATGGCAGGACAATCTGTTTTCAGGAGAATCTTTGAAAATTGCACAAATGCATTCTTAAAATTAAAATTTAGAATTGGACTCCATAAATGGACTTCCATAGTATACCTCTTAAGATTTATTCTCTTTCATAAAATACAGATTTATACCTTACAATCATGTGAATACTTATTCGGTAAACAATTACACTTCTGAAGGAGTTGAAAACACTTTATTTGGAAGAAAAGTCAAGAAAAACACAGTGATGTACATTTTCAAATTTTACAAAATGAGAAATTTCCAAAAAGGTGATTTTTTAATCTAAGTTATTTCTCAGTGGACTGCTAAGCATGACAGTGGCTATTCTGGGGAGCAGTACCTGTGACTACCACAGCATTCAAGCATTTCTTAAATTTCCCTTCTAGAAAGATTTTATTTTTGCAGGCTATATTTTTAACATTTACTAGACTTTTTGTTTGGTTTTGATTAATTCCTAAGGTGAGAGTTCCCATGAATATTGTTGCTTTTTTTTGGTGGGCCCCTCTATATGTGGCCTTAAATTATTTCAAATTTCACAAACTTTTTTTGTGTACTACATCTTTAGAATACACCCTAGGTTTTCAATGTCTCAGAACAGCAAAGCCTCTTCAAAAGAAAAGTACTTTGAGCTATTTAAACGTTGAGCTATATAAACCATGGAGTACTGAATAACTTCGAAAATGACAAGCTAATCTATTTCTATCATTTCAGGCCATCAGAAACCACATAAAAGCTATTGCTCTAATCCCAGTACAAAGTAGCAATGGTCATTTAGACAGGACTATATTCAAGTTCCCTGACAGTTTTGATCACATATCAAAAGCATGAGAAATGGTGACAGATATCAATTATTCAGAAAGCAAACTCACATCCCTAAATATATATGCTGGGGAATATCATAATTTTTATTTTCTTATTTGTGTTAAGATTTTATTTATTTGAGAGTGAGAAAGAGAGAGCACAAGCAGGGGGAAGGGGCAGAGGGAGAGGGAGAAGTAGACACCCTACTGAGCAGGGAACCCAATGCAGAGCTCAGTCCCAGGACCCCGAGACCATGACCTGGACCAAAGGCAGACACTTACCAACTGAGCCACCTAACATATAATTTATAAAATAGTTGATTTGTGGATAATATCCCACAATTTCAGGAGTTTTGTCTGTTTGGGTTACTGAATAAGCCCCTATGTCTGAAAGACCAACAGTAATAGGCCCCTAGGAAACATTTGTCAGATTATTGGGGAAATGTTATTAAAAAACAAAACCATCTTCTAGAACAGAAATCCTTTCCACAAAGATGGTTGCGAAAGAAAACATTTTTATTATTGAACAAGCAATAAACCAGAATGTGATGTTCATCACAGGCAATCCACTGAGATCCACAATCCCCAAAGACGGAAAGAAGTGATAACCTTTTATACAGCCAAGCAGAGACAACCCATTACATGTGTTCACGTTGTCAAGAAACCATACGTTTCTCAAAGACTTGACAGCATTGGTTGTCATACAGGGTCTGTCCTAATTGACTTTATCCAGAGGAAAACACAAGCTTCTCCTATCTTTATGACAAGAGATAGTTTTGCAACCTGGAGCAAGGAGCCCACTGAATAGGTTCCTACCGTCTCACAGAGTGGGGAATAGGAATGCTTCCTCCTTTGATGTTCCCAGTCCAAAGAGATGGCTCTCCGGTCCCGAGAAAGACATCCCTGGATCACAGAGCTGACAAAAGGCTTATCTACTTTTCAAAAGGATTTATACATAGTTAAAAGACAGAGAAATATGTGTACCAGGACTAGTTTTCCAAGGCAAAACACTCTAAGCAAAAGGGGTAGAGAGGAATCCCTTTTCTTATTTTCATGGAAGAATTAAGCCTTATCCTCACAAAATGAAGGAAGAGACTTCCATTTCTACCATCAAGACTGTTCTATCCTAGAAGTTGAGCATAACGGTTGCTTCAATTACTAGTTTCAAGATCTCTATACTTAATACTGGGGTTTTACTATAAAAAGAAGATTGGGAAAAATCCAGTTACATTCATCATTTACTTTTAGTAATAAACGAAATGATTTGCCTTGATATCACGTATATGAATAGGACCTTAAATCTAAGCTTGATAATTGTTCTTTCCTATCATGAACGTCAGTCCTTGTGTGCCTGTTTATATGTATGGGACTATGTAAACACTCCTTAATGAACCTTTAATGCTCCTCCAGGATAAAGGTAGGATTTGCAAAGCAACTAAAATAGTGTTGCAAAGAAACCGATTGAATTAGGGGAGGTGTGTTGAAGTCACACTCATTTGATCTTTCAACAGTAGATTAATCACATGTAAAAGGATGCTATCTTAATTGAACTAAAAAAAAAATCTCTGATTAGAGTTATCTTAATGATAATTCCAGTTGACTTTTCATGTGTAAATCAAACCACAGGGTGCTCAGATGTTAATTGGCAAAGAGATTAATCATTCCTTTGGGTTTAATTCACTTGATAGTAACTCCTCTTCCCACCAAGATTTTGAAAAGAAACTGTTTCTTCCCCCATCACCAAGCATCTGAGACAGAGTCTAAGAACTCTAGCTTAAGCATCATGAGTCAAAAACACAACAAAATAAAGAACTTATTGCCCGAGAGTGAAGAATTTTCCTCTGTCCCATTATCTGTATCTCAGGTGTAGGCATGGATTAGGTTGCACTATATTTGAGCATTTCTTGAGTACAAATGGTGCCCTGTCAGACACTGGAGAGATTCCCACAATTTCTGAGTTCTAAGTTCAAGGATTTTTATCAGCCTGAATCTGTCCACTGATTCATCTATAATTGGGCCAAAGCATTCTAGTCCTGCCTTTGGAGATTGCCTATCACTAAATGCCACATGTGCCAGGCTCATGCCCACAGTGCATACACATGCTGTCCTCCCAGAAAAACTGAGAAAATGAAGGCTCAGGTGGTAGGTAAATTGCCCTAAGTCATGTGGCGTGGAAACAGCAGAATGGAAATTAAACTCAGATCAAGCCAAACTCAAAGCGCATGCCTGAGAAGGAACTTCTCTTCCACAAAAAAGCTATGGCCAATGAAAAATCAGCTGGACTAAATACTAGGTTAAGTCTTTACGCCAGGCCTACCTTAAGAAAATCTCTGTTCATCATTAAATATTAACAACACAAGCGAAGGGCTTAGCGTCATTAGGGCCAAATGAGAGCTACAGATAATTAGAAATGATTAGGTGTCTGCCTTGCTTTCTAGGTTTTCATCTGTGAGTTTAGAGGTTTTGTTTCTTCCTTCAGGGAATTTTGGTGGCTGGCTTCTCCGGGGGGCAGCATCCTCCAATCACCCTCACAACTATGAGTCACAGTTCATAACCTGCTCTGAAAATATTAGAGAGTGAAGAGGGCATTTCCCTTTTATGAACAAATGTCTCTAGGGTAATAGAATGTTGTCATTTTTTTTTTAAAGTGACACTAAAGTCCTATTAGCTTGTCTAATTTTCCACTAAGTGAACTTTTAAAAGGAAATGAAAGAGGAAAGTGCTTGCTTTCTTGGAGTAAATGTGTTTAAGGTACAGTATAGCTATTGAGTTAAATAACCTGAAACCAGCCCCAGGCAGCAAATGTGCTAGCAAATCCCATCAGGCTCTTCTTGAAGGACCAGCCACATGGACAAGAAGAATGCCGGTGCCCACCTTTTGTTTCTTAGCAAAACTTCTGTAGAAACCTTCCAAGACCCTATCTATGGTGAATTCACAACCAACTACAAGACAAAAATCACAGAGTGGTGGTGCTCTGCACAGAAATTGGATACGGTCATGTTTAAGAGCCATCCAGAAGGATGGAAACACAGGAACTACTATTAGGGAATATGCTGCGACCAGTGTTTTCCATCGCTAATTATCGCCATCTTGCCATGTAAAGATGCGCTTGAAGAATCACATCAGAGTCATCTGGTCTCCTCAGCAGAGTCTCAACTGGAGAGCCCGTGTGAGGTAGATACAGTACAAAAAAGCAAAAAACTAAGACTGGAGAAGCCAGTACATGTGTACTTAAAAAGGAGCTGGTCTGTTTAGAGATAATTTATCTCAAGTAAATATGTATTTATTTGGAACCTATCACATCCTTGTTTTAGGTCCTAAAACTAAAGACCAACAAATCCCTGGGGTTCTCACAGTCGATTTATGGCAAAGGTTCTCAATCTCAGATTCAACTGAGCTTCACAGAGACTTGTGACCTCCTAAAAGACTAGGATAAGTTGTGTATGTAGATTTGTTTGAGAAAGAGGAACCCTCCCCCCGCAAGGAGACAGGTTATAGTTTTCATCGGTTTCTTAAAAAAAAAGAGACTCTAATTAGTTTAAAAACCATATTATACAGATATTTTTGTATGTAAATCCAGCAAGTTGATGAAAACAAAGGACCAATGAAAGCTCTCGACTTACTTCATCATTGGTGTTATAGACTCAGCAGAAATACCTGTTGTTAGTTTGGAAATAGAATTTTTAATCTTTAGTCTCAGACAATGCTGGTTGCTACCCCATACATAGAGATGGCTATTAGAAAAATTGTGAAAAAATAAGAGTGGCAAGTAAAAAGAAGTACATGTGAGAATAATGGTCAGGCCTCAACCAGAGAAGTATATAGAATCCCTGCGTCTTGATGGAATTTGGGAAATTCTACATAAATATTATTTGATTTGTATCCCCTTCAGCCCCTCAAAACAGCCACCTTAAGTTGGCTGCTTCATCTCTAATCAAGCAACAATATTACATCTTATCTGAGCCAATTTGCCTGCTGAGAATTTGGAAGCTCCCCGCATGATTCATTCTGCATAAAATCATTTGGTTTTTGCTCGCTGTAGATAATTGGTTCTTGGCACCAGAACTTAAACTATTTACAGTCCAAGTCTGTTAAAATGACATTGAAATTTAGCTTAAACAAACAGAATCAAAGTTAAGGGTATGTTTTCTTACTACAATTGGTTGTACCTATTAAAATTAAATTTTAAGATGTCTGCAAAGATCTACTGTAGAAATCTAATCCAATGATACATTTGATGGGGTCTGCATAGGAAGAGAGGAGAACACTGAGGGCCAGAGAGGAGTCTTCCTTCTTGGGGAGGCATCCACAAGGGTAACCAGTGACACGTGGTGTGATTGGAGGTATATATACACCACATCTCCTTTATCTCTTCATCTATTGATGTACATTTGGGGTTGCTTCATATCTTGGTTGTTGTAAATAATGCTGTAATAAACATAGAGGTGGGTGTATCTTTTTTAATTAGTTTTTTTGTTCTCTTTGGGTAAATATCCAATAGTGGAATTACTGGATCAGATGGTAATTCTGTTTTTAATTGTTTAAGGAATACCCATACTGATTCCCATAGTGGCTGCATCCATGGGTCATCTCCCCATTTTTAATTGGATTATTTGTGGTTTTGGTGTTGAGTTATATAAGATCTTTCTGTATTTTGGATAGTAACTCCTTATTGGATATATCATTTGCAAATATTTTCTCCCATTCGGTGAGTTGCCTTTTTATTTTGTTGATGTTTTCCTTCCTGTGCAGAAGTTTCTTATTTGGTGTAGTCCCGGTCATTTATTTTTGTTTTTTTTTTTCCTTTGTCAGGCAGTTTTTATTATTTTTTAATATTTTTAAGTTTTTCTTTATTTATTTGACAGAGAGAGAGATCACAAGTAGGCAGAGAGGCAGGCAGAGAGAGAGGAGGAAGCAGGCCACCCGCCAAGCAAAGAGCCTGATGCTGAGCCGATCCCAGGACCCTGAGATCATGACCCGAGCCGAAAGCAGAGGCCTTAACCCACTGAGCCACCCAGGCACCCCAGGCAGTTTTTAAAATGAACACAACATAATAAAATCTAACAATTTGCTGTTTACAAAAGACAGTTCTAAAACAGATACATTCAGAAAGTTTGCATGTAAAAACATAGAGATGATTGACATAAACGCTAATAAAGAATCCATGAAACTAAACTTGAAGCCAAAAAACATTCCTACTGATAAAGAGGTTCACTTCAGAAGGGTAAAAGTTTCTGTTCACCAGGAAGGTATTACAGGTTTAAATTTAGAAGCAACAAATAACATTATTTCAAAATAAACAAAGAAAAAAATTGGCAGAACTAAAAATGAGAAGTAAATAAACATATAACTATAGCAGGAGGTGAAAGTACATGTCTTCTGGTACTTTACTGTATTGGGAGACCACAGATGACAGATTTCCAGAATATCTGAACAGCACTATTAACACATTGAATGACATATATTGAACGTTGCGTCATGCACAGAATGGGAACCTAATGTTATTTTTATGGCACCTTGGCAAGGGGACTTTCCTAATAATTGAGAATAGATATTTTCATACAGTAGGCATAAACAGTTTGCATATAGTCACAGAACACAGAGAAAATGATAATTTTTGTTCAGTTGTCCCTATCTACCTCAAGCCTGGCTCAGCTTCCCCACGGCCTGGGGAGATGGGTATCTCAGAGCACCTTTAACGAATTCAGGGCTGCCAGTGGCACTGTTGACATACAGGGTGCCTGGGGCTTTGAGCGTGGGAGTTCAGGGCCTTATGCCCCCATATGGTAACAGAGCACCAAAAATTCATACTCTGTATTTAATCCAAAAAACCCTGGAATGAATTGCTGGGTTGCAGTCCGTCTTCATCTTCTCTTCTCGTGGTAATCAGACTCCAGAATGTCCCCAGTGACGCTCTCCTCCTCACGTTCGCTCCTCTGAAGAGTCTCCCCACCACAACACATAGGGCTGGCTTGTGTAACCCAAAAGACATTGCATGGGCGCCTGGGGGGTGGCGCAGTCAGTTGAGCATCCGACTCTTGGTTTCAGCTCAGGTCACCATCTCACAGTCGTGAAATCGAGCCCCACATCAGGCTCCACGCTGGGCACAGAGTCTGCTTGAGAGTCTCTCTCCCTCTGCTCCTCCTGTTCCTGCTGTCATTTTCTCTCTCTCTGAAATAAATGAATAAATCTTTAAAAAAGAAAAAAAGAGACATTGATAAGAAAGTGTGATTGCGCTTTATAGCTTGCTGTCTTTTGGACCAGTGACCTAGACAAGCCAGCCTGTTTGTTGTGAGGACACCCAGCTGCAGAGAGAGGTCCGCACTGTGAAAGTGGCAGCCTTTCCGCCAACAGCCACACTAGCTTTCCAGCCGTGCATGTGAGCCCCCTTGATCACAGACCCCCAATTCCAGTCCAACCTTCAGATGCCTTCAGCTCCAGTTCACATCTCGATCCGAACTTCATGGGAAATCCTGAGCCAAAACCAGCCAGTAAAGATACTTCTGAACTCTTGAGAGACAGAAACTATGAGATAATATGTTTGTAAACATTTTAAGCCTCTGAATATTAAGGTCATTGCTACACATCAGTAGATAACTAAAGCAAAATAGAACATGACACCTTTTTAGCTCTTCCCCCAAATTTTAGGGTGTAGTATTCCATCTAGGTTTAGAACCACACCACGAAGCCTGGAAGTTGTTTCGTACTCACTCATATTTCTCATGGGTAGAAGCAAAAATGTTCCAGAAGGGCTCATGGAGATTGGGGTAGGTGGAGCCAAGGAGCAGAGATGACCTGAAGCTCCTTCAGCCTTGCTAATGACCTTTCCAAACGAAGGCTGGTGTTTTCTTCCCCCAGCACTGTTTCCCAGGTGAAGCAATTGCTGTATAAACCACCAGAGCCTCTGTGTTGCCATAGCGATGGGCATGTTCGGAGTAAGAGTACCCAGCTCCGTATGGGGTGCGGGGAGGACACCGCCTGAAAAACCTACAGAGGTTTCTGGAGGATCAGGACTGCGTGGGTGGAAGAAGCAGAGACAGAGAAGGGCAAGTTCAATCTATGACTTAAGAGACAAGCAGAGTCCAGAGCAGAAAAGTGGACTTGATGTCCAGTCCCCAGGGTGAGGATGGGCTGCGTGCAGGAGATCAAGGGCAGATCCAGGACCCAGACCATAGTAGAGCAGAGGCAGGAGCCCAGAACCGGGGCAGATGAAATGGGAGGGGAGTGAGACACTCTCGGCCATTGAGCGAGGCTGCCCTGAGACTCACTTCCAGGAACACCAGCAGAGTTTCTCAGGTGTCCAGAGAGGCCTGGATGTTTTCCATTTTCTGAGGCTCCTGATAAAGCACAAAAATTAGGAAAGCTAAAGATAGGGTTATGAAACAATTTTAATATAGTTTAAACATTTAGATTTGCCAAACTTCTAACAAAAAGTAATGCTACATTCATAAGACTTGCAAAATGACCACAGATTTTATCTCGGAGTAGTGGCTGCTGTTTAAATCTGGAGCTCCTAGTGATGATGGGGAGCTGGGACTCAGGACGCCCTTGCAACACCCCATCAAGCAAGTCTTGGGTACCAGCTACACAGTACAGGGCCAGCCTGCCCTAATTTAAGGCAGAAGACAGAAGCAGGTCAAAACACGAGTCCGGGGGAATTAGGCCCTAAGAGGGAGTTGTGGAAGCTGATGGGCCGCGGAAAGAACAAATGGAACAAATATTATTCCCAGGGCTCGCAGGGTCCCCTCTGGAGTTCTCTTCCTCCCCAGCCTGACTTCATATTTAAGTGTTCTTGTTACTTTATAGTAAATCTGTCCCTTTCTGCATCTATTGCTTTTCTCATTGGAAGTGAGCTACGTTTCAACCCCGTGAAGAAACCTGGAGGCAAATGTCCTTAGACTAGTCGGGTGCGCCCTTTCAACCAGTGTCTGCTCACTCGGCAGTTCAGAACTCTTTCTAGCGCTGGTGGTAGGCAAGCACGATGACTGTAATCTCTGCCCTATGGAGAATGGTTTCAGCTACATTTCAGAATCAGCAGGAAAGACTTCAAATCGTTTCACTGAGGTACCTTTTTTGCTGGGTTCCCATCAGAGACAATAAGATCTTTGTGCTAGTCTTGCAGTGAAGATAAAGGAGTGGGTGTTCCTGAGGGAATGAAAGGACAGTCCAGGATGGGCCCAGTGCCCATTGCTGTTAACACTCCAGCATTTCCTGCTTCCCACAGGGTGAGTGGCCTCGCCAGCGAGCACCTCCTGGGTGGGCTCCCCAGGGAACGCTGCCTTGTTTTCAAAGGTCTTTACAAAAGACCATAAATGCCCAATGATAATAGCTATGAACTTTTAAAATATGCAATGGAATATAAATGTCACATTAATAAAATAATGTTAACCTTTACCATTATATGAATGATTTAAATTCTGAATTAACTGGAATGGCTGGGGAAGCCCTACATTTTCTCCACAGAGTTTTTACAAGAACATTTGAGTGTTGTTGTGATCTGGGGAATGGATGTTTGTTTATTCACATCACAAATCCTTTTTTTTTTTTTTTAAGATTTTATTTTTACATAATCTTTTCACCCACCATGGGGCTCGAACTCTAGACCTCGAGATCAAGAGTTGTGCGCTTCTCTGATGGAGCTGCCCAGGCGCCCCCTACAACACAAATTCTTTAAACTCATTCTGTTATGTTTAGGGGCTGCTTTTAGGCAACAGGCTTGAGCAAGGGAATGTAGACAGAGCCCACCGTGACCCCCTGGCTGAGTACTGAGGGGCCCAGCGGGTGACCCACTTCAAAATATCCATAGGCCCTAACTGGCCAATGGGCTACGCACACCCAGGCACAGTTACCAAAAAAGGTAAAGTTCCATACATTCCCCAGGCCTCCCCCCCTTCCTGATTTAAATACAGCCCCCACCCACTTTCGGGTTGCAGACAGCCTCTGTCTGCGGACTTTCAGCAGCTCCCCTGCAGTGTGTTCAAGAAACTTCTATCCCCTTTGTTCTGCTTTAGGTGAACGCTTGCACCGCCCAGGCCACCGGTGTCCACCTGATGGAGGCCCACATTTGGGGCCCCATCCAATTAGGAGAGACACCACACTGACATTATCCATATGGTTATTTGGAGTGTGTGTCCCAATAAACACCCGCCCACCCCACTGTGCACAAGCACGCACACACATATGTATACACACACACACACACTCACAGAAGTCTGTCTCTCATGCAGTTATTTCTGGCTATTTCAGTGGTTATTAACTGTCACGATGTCTTTGTGCTCAATATAGGGGGACTGCAGTCCTAAAACTTGTGGGTAGCTGGGAAGCTTCCAGAAGCAGCCCCCTCATACCCTGGGTGGCTCTGTGGTCCAGTTAGTCCTGTTAGTTCTAGTGGCAGTGATGTGGGGAAGTCTTTCTTCTTAGAACATCACATGCTTTTTTCCAGGGTCCTCTGCCTTTTGCAGCATGCAATCACAGTATATTTTTTTTATTAATATATAATGTATTATTTGTCCTAGGGGTACAGATCTGTGAATCATCAGTCTTACACAGTTCACAGCACTCACCATAGCACATACCTCCCCAATGTCCATCACCCAGTCACCCTATCCTCCCCCCTCCAACCCCCACCCCCCCCATTTTGTTTCCTGAGATTAAGAGTCTCTTACGGTTTGTCTCACAGTATCTTAGATCCACATTGTGCCTTGGGATCCACAAATCAGAAACTTCTTTTTACCTTTCTTGGTCATGGTGCTTCTTGGCTCACCTCCCACAATGCCTCCTACCCCTAGTCTGCCTAGATGTGATTTTTGAAGAGCGGGTTTAAATTCTTTTAAATTTTACAATGAAATTCCCAGATAGAAATATTCTTTGTGCATTCTAATCTGTTCCAAGTAGATGACATCAGATCCTTGATTCCCGAGGCATAATGCAATTAAACATCTCTTGTTTAATTCAAAGTGAATCTGAAGAGCTCCCCAAAGTCCAAGGTGAGCTAATATCAGGGCAGCTGCTAGTTAGCTCACAGAAAGGCAAAGCAGTTCTGTTTGTAGAGCTTGATGACTTTTCTACAGATAGACATTTTCCAGGTTCTGGTAACACTGGACAGAAAATGATGTCCGTTACGGTCACTTAAAGTCACTTTGGTACAATATGATGTGTCTCTTACTCCCACTCGCAAATAAAAGTGTAGGCACTCTCCCCTGCGGGCAAGGGAAAGGCAGCCCCCGAGGGGTTCCTGGTTCACACAGTTGAACTGAAGTCATGGGGATGGTGTTTATGGAGCACTTAGCCACTGCCCACCTATACTGAGCCAATGTGAGTTAACCGCAATTACTGTTGTATGCGAAATAAGTGTGATTGAGCTTAACTCTGTCTCTTCCTAACTTCCCACAAGGTGAATGTGCCCACTGGGCACGTGTCAGTCTCTCTCCCACCTGCTGCCCCTTCATCTGTGTCCCCTGCACTCGGCATTGACCACATTTTCTCCAGTAGTTCACTGACCACACACTGTGCCAGGTCCTGGGAGTACAGAGGTGGATGAAAACAATGTCAGCTCACAGAAGCCCAGGGAAGGGGTCCTACCTGGTGCAGAGGATCCAGGCTGTGGCAGAGGGACCCACAGTGTCAGAGGGGGCGCCTGGGGACATGGAAAGGGCACCTGAGCCAGGCTGGGGGTTGGGGGAGCCCGGGAAACCTGCTCGCAGGAGAGTACCACAGAGATGGGTTTTCGCGGGGAGCAGGTGAGGGCTGTGGGCATGCATTTTAGGCAGACTTGGTTATGTGCCAACAACCTGGAGGCCATAGTCTGTGTTTTTTAAGTGAAGATGTGGCAAAGAGAATGGAGGAGAGAAGACAGATGAGGAACGCGCATGCTACCCTGCCCAAGACCTGTGCACAGGAAGCTGCTGAAGGGATTTCTGCAGAGGAGTAGCACCGTCTGACTGGGGACCGAGAAATACTAGTGGGGCTTCTGGGCAGAGACTGGATTGAGGGGCCCAGTTAGAAGCAGGCTGGTTTGAGACTGGTGCAGCAGCCAACTGAAAAAAGGCCTGTTCTAAAGTGGTGGCAGTGAAGATGGAAAAAAGCAATGTGTTTTCCTACATCCTTTCCAAGTGAGATCTGCTCTGCTCACCTGTTTACAATGCAAACCCCTTCCTTCCCGGCATTCCCAATCCTCCTGACCCTGCTCTTTTATTGTTCCCCCAGAACTGTGATCATCTCTCACAAGTTACATAATTTATTTGGTTTGCAGTTCGTTCTTCTCCCAGTAGAAGATGTAGGAATTACTAGGCTGGGCAATGTCACAAGTTTTGTACTGGTGTGTTGCAAGCACCTGCCAGTGTCCCCAAACACATGACGGACAGTTAATTCATATCTGTTAATATCATTTGAATGCATGAACATATGAAGACTTAAGGTAAAGCCTACAAATTTGGATGTTTTCCAAGATGTTGAAAGATACCAGCAATAAAGAAGGGAAATCCATTAAGAAGGGATCGACCCTAAATCCAAGGTGTTCACCTGATGGACCCGCTGGTATTTGGGGCTTGAAGAATAATCTCTTGGGGGTGGGGAAGAAGAGTAACCACTGCGGAGAAAGGTTTATGTCACGCCCTAGAGGTGGAAAACAATGAGGGAAGATGAGGTTGCGGGAAAGGTTGCTGCCCGGGAATCCCAGAACTCCAGGGTGGTTGCAGGCATCTGAGTTTTTATATCTCCCATGTGATGCTAAGGCACGGCTCAGAAAATGGGGGATGACCCCCAGGCCTGACCCTGACCTTCGCACCCCATCAGGGCCAACTCCTCGGATATGGAGACAATTGTCATGCAATCTATGCAACAAAACAAAATGTAACAATAAACACCGCAACCACAACCCCGAAAACCAACCCCAGTGACAGAGACGACAACACACAGAACACACTAGGCTCACATTCATACTTCTATCCCTGTGTCGCCTCCATAAGATCTGGAACTGAGGTCCAGACCTGCACAATTCCCTGGGTTCTCCTAGAGGCCCTCCGTATGACCAGCCCTTCCTCCCCAGACTGGGCCAGACCTGGGCCTCTTGTTATGCGTTCCTATAACCCACCCCATACGTTCCCCCTCAAACCCTTGTCATTTGTGAAAGAAACAATTTCTTGTTGAGTAGCCAATATCTCCATTCACCAGCTGTGCCTGCCATGAGGCAATGACTCTGTCCTGTTTGTTCACTGCTACACACCCAGGACTCAACAAATGTCTGGCATGTCCGAGAAATTTAGTATGCATTAAACTAATGAAGAAAGGAACAAATGAGTGAATGAGAGTCCCCATTTTTTCACTCTGTTTGCGGAAGTACTGCTGTCAGGATCAGCAAGGCCCTGAGCCTCCTGGGGGTCAAGGTTAATGGTGTCACCAGTTCTGGGCCTCTGTGAAGCGCTCTGCGTATCTATCTCAAGTGGCCCGATGCCACCTGGAAAGTAAATGGAAGCCTGTCTTTAGGATGGGATAAGTAAGACTCACTTCTGTTGCCCCAAAATATTGAGTACTGTGCTTCCTGCATAATGTGTAATCAGAGTCATTGAATGGAGAGATGAACATTTTTCCTCATAGCAGGAGGTATATGCATCATGACTTGAAGAAAGCCACAGAGTAAGAAACCCCAAAGCAGAAATCTCTAATGAGCGTAGTTCAGACATGGTGGAGAGCAAAGGAGACTTCCTGAGGGCCTTTGAATCATCAACTTGTTTATTTGACAAACATTTATGGAGGACTTGCTATGTGCCTGGCCTGGTCTAGGCATTTAAGATACGTCAGTGAATCAGACGAAAATCCATGCCCTTCTGGAGCTTACATTTTAGGGGCTACACTAACAGTAGAGATGATAAATAAGTAAATTCTATAGCGTGTTTAAAAGACCAGTTGTCTGGAGAATATGGAAGTGGAGCCGGTAAGGGGGATCTAGGGGGCAGGGGTTGGGATGCTGTGAGGTGTTGCAGTGTTCAGCTCAGTGGCCTCCAGGGACCACAGCTTCTGCTCCTGAGGACAAAGCCAACCTGAGGAGCTGGATTTGCACATGGAAGGCTTCTGTGTTTTTGAAAAGCATAGCTGGAATCTATAGAACCAAAACATTTGTTCCAAACTGAAGAGAAAGGCAGGCGATAAACAACTTCAAAAAGTCTTAATTAGCCCTGCTTATAAATACTTAAGGAAGTAGAGCAGAACAGGAAGAGAGAGTAATTTATTTGATTTGATGAATATTTGCTATAAGCTTTAATGTGCATTTTGGGTAATTAGAGGTTGCTTTCATTATAAGCATATTCATTGCCATTTAAAGCAGACCATTCTTAATAAATAAGCATATGTTTGGGAAGAGCCACGGGCTGGGCTCTGCTGGGACTGCCTCTGTGGACTGAACAGAGAGGTAGGATGAGTCCAGGTCTCTCCTTTGCCCTGGAGCAGTCTGTGGCTGCCTCTCCCTTCCAGGCACCAGCCACGGGAGGGACCTAGAAACCCGGCTAGCTGTTACCGAACCGGACAATCCAGTCTGAGATGAACCATGACCCACAACTTCTCTGAGCTTCCCTCCAGAAAGGATTGTTTCTCATTGACCTGAATGGAAAAATATTGAACTGCAAGGGAGTGCACGAGCTCCAGTTAGTGGGAATGGGTTTTAATTTAGCGAAGATACTGGGAGATAGTGAAGATGCCACAGCGTGGTTCCCTGCCTGTGAGTTCAGAAACCAGAGTTCCCATTTGAGGCAACACCATGCGGCCACCAGAGCTGGTGGCCTGGCTTAGGGGCCACGACTTATATTAACATTGTGCAAAGAAAATCCCCTTGCAAATGAAGAAAATACTACTTAGAGGCTGTGTTCTGACCAGACAGACACTGGAAGAAGGTTTGGTGGGAGTTTGAAATAGATATGTGCACCAGGAAGTCAAGGTCATTGTCTTGAGCGCAAAGAAAAGGAATTGTACTGAGCCACTCGCTCAGCGCGTTTCCTGGTGCAGAGGTTCTGCTGTTCTTGCTGCCTACGTGGTTATGGAGTAAATAAACCAAGACTTCAAGGAATCACATGGCCCCTGCTATCCCAGTGGAGTTTATACCTTCCAACGGAGAAACTCATTCTCCCGGTATAGTGCCCTTTTGATAAGTGGCTTGAGTGTCTTGCAGTCTTTGTCACTGATCCTTAATTCCCTTCATTAACCTTAGTTACCCTCATTGGCCTTTGCCACTCTCAAGGAGGGTGAATCAAAGGACCTGGGTAAAGAGAGGATGAGGAAGGAGTCAAGAGCAACCAAAACTTCCTGTTTCACTCCGATCTGCTATAATGACTTGAATAAAAGAATAGAGCTGAAGGCAAAGCCAATGAAGAGACTTTTTAGATTTTTGAATAAAACACATTGAAAACTCTACGTAGTAGCTGTAGGCCTGTCAAAGAAATGGGTGTTTTTAAAGGAAAGCTCCAGCTCTATGAACAATTTTTCATTTTTCTTGAATTTGCCAGATAAATAAGATATAATAAGAAATGAGGGTCGCCTGGGTGGCTCAGTGGGTTAAAGCCTCTGCCTTTGGCTTGGACTGCGATTCCAGGGTCCTGGAACAGAGCCCCAAAACGGGCTCTCTGCTTGGCGGGAAGCCTGCTTCCTCCTCTCTCTCTGCCTGCCTCTCTGCCTACTTGTGATCGCTGTCTGTCAAATAAATAAATAAAATCTTCTAAAAAAAAAAATGACATAACAAGAAATGAGCTGACTTCTGTTTTTTCAAAAATATTTATTTATTTATTTGAGAGAGAGAATGTGTACAAGCAGGGGGAGGGGTAGAGGGAGAGAGAGAATCTCAAGCAGACTTCTGCCCAGCATGGAGCCCCACATAGGGCTGGATCTCCTGACCCTGAGATCATGACCTGAGCCAAAACCAAGAGTCCCCTGGCGCCCGGGGAGGGTGGGGGGATAGGGTCAGTTTAAGTTTTACTGCATAAACAACAAAATGACTGTTTAATCCAAGATTGAATCGCTCCAGCTAAATAGGCCCTTACACTTATTATGATGAGCGATGACAAATACATAGAATTATTGAATCACTATGTTGTACACCTGAAACTAATATAACACTGTATGTTATACTGGAATTTTAAAAACTCATTAAAAAATAATACCATAACAAAAAGAGAACAAAATAAAATGTATGATTGACGTGCCTGGGTGCCTTAGTTTTAAGCATCTGCCTTCAGCTCAGGTCATGATCCAGGTCATGAGCCCTGTATCAGGCTCCCTGCTCGAAAAGAAACCTGCTTCTCTTTCTCCCACTCCCCCTGCTTGTGTTCCCTCTCTCACCGTGTCTCTCCCTGTCAAACAAACAAATAAAATCTTTTAAAAAAATAAAAACATAAAAATAAATAAAATGTATGATCCATTAAAAAAAAAAAAACAATATAAGAAGACAATACTTTCACCCCACTGAGAAATGGGCAAAATATTTGAGCAAACAATATAGGAAGATATATGGGTAGCCATTAAGTACAAGAAGATCATTAGTCATCAGAGAAATGCCAATTAAAACCACAAAGAGAGGGACGCCTGGGTGGCTCAGTTGGTTGGACAACTGCCTTCGGCTCGGATCATGATCCTGGAGTCCTGGGATCGAGTCCCGCATCGGGCTCCCAGCTCCACGGGGAGTCTGCTTCTCTCTCTGCCCTTCTCCTCACTTATGCTCTCTCTCACTGTCTCTCTCTCAAATAAATAAATAAAATCTTTAAAAAAAAAAAAACACACAAAGAGATACCACTAACCTAGAGTAACCAAAGTCAAAACTACTGAACATACCAAGTGTTGACAAGGATATGGAACAAATGGAATTCTCATACATGGCTGCTGGAAATGTAAAATGTATTAGGTTAAACATATACTAACCATACAACTGAGCACCCTCACTCCTAGTTATTTACCAAAGAAAAATGAAAATATATGTTCACAAAAATACTTGTCCATGAATGTTTGTAGTGGCATATTCACCACAGGGGAAAAAAAAAAAGGAAAGAAACCCGAATGTCTATCAATGGATGAATGACTTAGCAAGTTATGTAATATTCATATAGCAAAGGAATAAGATGTTAGATAGCAACATGAATGAATCTAAACAACTTTGTGCTGAGTAGAAGTCAAACATGTTTGCATCTATATGACATACCAGAAAAGGCAGGGCAGTTGGGTGCTTGGGGAGAGTGGCCATGAAAGATGGTGCCTACATGACTGTGTACACATTGCACACTTCAAAAAGATGATTTCAGGAGCACCTGGGTGGCTCATTCGGAAGCATCTGACTCTTGATTTTGGTTCATGTCATGATCTCAGGAGTTTGAGGTGGAGCCCTGCATAGGCTCTGTGCTGAACATGGAGCCTGCTTAAGGCCTCTCTCTCCCTTTCTCCCTGCCCCTCTGTAGGTACTCATCTTCTCTCTCCCTCTCTCTCTTTCAAAGAAAAAAAAGAAAAGAAAAGAAAAAATGATTTTATTCTATATAAGTTATGCCTAATAAGCTAGAAAAAAGTGTGGGATACACTCATGAAAATTACCATTAAAAAGTCATTGTTTAGGGGCGCCTGGGTGGCTCAGTGGGTTAAGCCGCTGCCTTCGGCTCAGGTCATGATCTTGGGGTCCTGGGATCGAGTCCCGCATCGGGCTCTCTGCTCAGCAGGGAGCCTGCTTCCCTCTCTCTCTCTCTGCCTGCCTCTCCGACTACTTGTGATTTCTCTCTGTCAAATAAATAAATAAAATCTTTAAAAAAAAAAAAAAGTCATTGTTTGGATGTCTTGACCATGCTGAAGTCACAGAATCCCTGGCCCTTTAGTACTGATAACACCTCTTTAGATGGGACTTTCAGAAAAATCACTTCTTGGCTTTAATCAGTCCTTATTGATTGGTGTGTTGGACCCACATAGCCAATATTCGGTGAGTGCTCATTGTCTCTCTTCCATATGTGTGAAGTATAAACAGCAAAAGAAAGAGGGATGAGCTAAACAATGTGCAATAAACATCTAAATCAAAGAACTTTGTAACAATAAGCTGAAGTACCATCACATCAGCAACTGCCTCATGGTTAAGACCTTGCGGGTCATTATATGCTTCAGAGATGCACCATTTTCAGCTTACATAATGGCATGGATCCGCGATTCCATTCAGCCAACGTTGATGGAGTCCTTTCAAAGTACTAGACGTTTTTTGAGATGGAGTTCAAAAGCGTTTGACATTCTGCTAGGGGTTCAAAAATTGGGACACACACGAACCTGGTCCTCAGAAGCTCTTTCTGTCCGGTGCTTCTTTCTTTGCGTTGGGTTCATCTACTCTTTTTCTCATGTCTGTTCTTCCATATACAAAATACTGCCTAAGGTTTCACGTGGAGGAGAAAGCTCAAGCTGAGGAGAGTCTGTGGGTAACAGGCAGTGGGGCAGATGGGATGTGCTGCTGGACCAGGGGCGCACGCTGCCTCAGATCTGCTCAGCATCCCTGGCCCCAGGGTTTGAGCGCCTGCTGATTGCTGCCCCCTGGCTGAGCCTCCTAGCACCTCAGACTGTTTTGGCTTCCCTTGGGGATGAGGAGCAGGAGGAGTGGGAGGAGGAAGCCTCCATCTCACCCGACCTCCCCCAACCTAATGGACTATGGCTCCCAAACAACTTCTAGATTCAGGACAAGAACTTCACTGGTGTTTCTGGCAGGTGTGCCCATGGGCCAGGCAACACAGCCCACAGGAGAAGTGTAGCAGAATCAACATCCATGAGGAAAACTTTGGTCAGTAAGAACCAGGGGATGGGAAGAAGCCAGCAGAGAGTTCCCCCTTCCTCCTGCTCTGCATCAGAGCGCAGGGAGGCATGGTGTTTCTGACCCGCCTGTCTAGAAGACACTCCACCTGATCGAGCCCTAACTGGGTTTCTTGCCAAGTTGTGGCCAGTGGGGTATTCAAGCATACCTTGAATATGCTTTTCCCTCTTTCTTGCATTACATCTTCTTTTCCCTCTTACTGACTTCCCAGAAAATGGTCTTGGGCTCTGTTTTCTGGAACCCAGGTTAAGCCAGAGATGCAAACTTAGAAGAGAGAATCGTTGGTAGAACTTAGAGTCAGAAGAGTCTTTAAAGACCATCCAGTTCAAACTCCCACCCAACAGACGAAACTCCCTCACATTCTTGGGCGTGTCTAATAAAGGGATACTCACTTCCTGGAGAGTCCATCCCTCCCATTGTAGAAAACACAGTCAATGAACATTTCTTTCTTGTACTGGGACACAGATCTGCTGTTTTGGTAACTTCTACTCATTGGTTCTAGAGTTTACTTCTTCTAATTGAGTGTCAAGCTTTAAAGAAAAACATGATCCCAGAGCTATCCATTTGAAACACTAACCCTCAAAAACAAGGCATAGAAATTACTCTGAATTCGGTGAAAACGTGTGAGGAAGGAAACTCCTGTTATCCATTCCTATCTTACTACAAAAAATAAAGGCAATGTAACCAGAATAAATTAGATCACTTAATTAGTTCTTCCTAGTTAACAAATTGGAAAGCAGGTACTGGCTATATCTTGCCAGTTTGCATCATCTTCCCCCTCAACGTTCCAAATGAAATTTAAGTTGAGTAAAAGGAGGTCAAGCTGTTACATAATGCTTCTCTAGAGACTGCACTTCAAGCCTGGCTGGTCACTGATGCACGCCCAGTCACTCTCCTGCAGAGTCCCTGTTTCTCCTCTGTATCTCCACTCATACTCCACCTATCTTTTTATTAAGAGAGGCAGAGAGGTAGGGGAATGGCAGAGGGAGAAAGAGATTCTCAAGCAGACTCCATGCCCAGCATGGGCCGGGTCTCACAGCCCTGAGATCATGACCTGAGCTGAAATCCAGAGCCATACCCTTAACCAACTGAGCCACCCAAGTGTCCCTCTGCCTGTCTCTATCATGGCACTCACTTCAACGTGTAGAGCTCTTTGCTCATATCCAATCCTCCCCTGTTAGGTTATGGCTCCTCAAAAGTCAGAAGAATCTTCTTCATATTTCTGGCTAACCCCTGCCTGCTCCCCATGATGAAGCCAGCCATCCTTTGCAGAGTAGTCCCCAGCTGTGTGATGCCTGGATTCATTAATAAGCCTCTGTCCCCATGTCTAAGCTAAGACTATCCATTCAGGGAGACCTGTTTCTTGGTCAAATTAGGGTGTTTGGGGCTGAACAACTGAGAAAAACATCCAAAATTTTTATGAGTTTTTCTAGAAGTAAAAGGAAATAAAAAGTAAAATATTTTTTGGCATTCCTTGTAGTATTTATGTAAGTGGCTTGAACTAGATTTGTGGAAAAAACGTTATTATCTATTTATATATATATGTATATATAGATATCTTTATTATATACAAATATTTTATATATATATATATATATATATTATTTTTAAGTAATCTTTACATCCAACCTGGGGCTCAAACTCACAACCCTGAGATCAAGAGCATCAAGTTCCACTGACTGAGTGAGCCAGATGTCTTGAAAGACTTTTTTTTTCTTTTTAAGATTTTATTTATTTATTTGAGAGAGAGAGCATGAGCAGGGAGAAGAGGGAGAAGTAGACTCCCCACTGGGCTGGGAGCCCAACGTGGGCCTCGATCCCAGGACCCTAGGATCATGACCTGAGCTGAAGGCAGATGCTTAGCCAACTGAGCCACCCAGGTGCCCAAGACTATTACTTCTTAATTCTTTCTTTTTAATCTTAACTTGTGCCTCTTTCATGTTTGTGACAGTGGGTTCCTTGCCCCCCAAACAGAGCTCTTTGGTGCTTTCCCAGTGCCCCAAAGAAGGCCTCAGGGCCCGAATGTTTGTGTCATGCTGTAACACATTACCTGTGCAAACTGCTTTAGAGAAAAGGCAGCCCCGCAGTGCAAACACATAGTAGTTTCATTTTCAACACTGCGTATGTTGACATATTTCCCAGAACTAAAGTTTGGCATCTTATCATTTTCCCTCTGATTCTTGCAAACTCTAAGTACAGAGACATGTTTATATGTGAAGATCCAGCCACCAGCTTGTTTACGGCAGAATGTCTGCTTCCATTCCATTTTCCCTCGGCGGTGATGAATTGATGAATTTGTGCTTCTCCATCCTCCTCTACCAGCCCTTCCTCTTGCGAGGAACCGTGTGCATTTGTCAGAAGGCTAGCTTAATTTAAGACTGGGGTCTGTGGCTTTGAGTAAAGAGAAGGTGCCGACCTACTCTGAGCCACCTCTCATCAGGCTCGTGCGTGTGGACACTGGCCTGGTATGATGTGATGGATGTTTAGAGGGTCTCCTGGTGGAAAATTCACTCTTCTTTATCCAGAATCACATTTGGGGGGCTCACTTCTCTCACTGCTAAAAGCAACAAACATTCAATAAAAATGCATGGAGTTACCTGAGAAGGTTACTTTAAGGTCATTCCCAGCCATTAATACCTCTGTTCTATTTACCTTATCAAATAGATTCTCCAGGAATGTGCCAGGTCCCATGATTTGATGGGGGCAGGGCAGGAAGTGTCCAGGGTCTTTCTCGAGCCTGGGATGATGCTAAGTAAGTAGAGCTGACAGGGACAACAGTAGGGGCTCACGCTTATAAAACGACAAAAGGTAGCAGGACCCAGGGGCTTTGAGGGGAAGCCTAGGACCTCTGAGGGAATGTTAGGGTCGTGGTTTTGCCCAACACCAGTCCTTCCTGACAACAGCTGCAGCAGCCCCACCACATTCCTTACAACCAAATAGCAGGAAGCGGGGACAGGGACAGGGAGAACGAAGTGTAAGATGATGGCAATTTGAAACTCCAGCCTGGTTCTGTTCATTAGAGATGGTGTTTGTTAGAGCTGCCTGGGATATATCTTGGCAACAAAACAAACAACCACACGCGCGCGCACACACACACACACACACGTGCACTCTCTTTCATACACACACAGAACCTGAAAAAGAAACCACTTAAATCATGTATTTAATATTTCATGCCATCTATGGTGGGAATACTTACTGACTCTAGAGTCAGCTGGACGAAAGCAATAGCTTCCTGTGTTTGGATAGATTGTGGAGTATGCTATCTTTCATCCTGCGAAGTAATACTGGGCAGAAACCTCCAGATTTTCACAGAAAGTCACAATGAGCTTATAGGAATGCCTGCTGCCTCGCTCTGTAGTCAGAGCAGCAAGTAAAAGAGGGGCGGGGACAAAATGCAATTCTCTCTGTATCTAACAAGTGGGTGTGTGAGGAGAGGTGTATAGATATGATCACCTTTCTTCTGTGTGGGAAAGAGGTTTCTGCTTAATATAAATCCATGTGTAAAGCCAGAAGGGGATTGTGGGTGGCAGAGAACATAGCCACAAGGCATAATTTAGCCATCGATTAAAGTTAAGATTTGCTCCTCGAGGGAAATCCTTCATGTTATCCTTTTAAGAAGACAGTGGACACTGTGTACAGACAACACTGGGAAGAATCAAGTGGAGAAAGTCCCTAAGCAGCCTTTTGCTTTGTATAGAGTTGGTGAGATTTTCCGTAGTAGCTCCTGATGCTTTTAAGAATTGTTCTAAAGAGTTGTAACATAATTATAGAATTGTCTGCAATCACCGTCCATTAGTGACACAAGGTTAAGAGTGATACAACTGAGAAGTATGTGCCCAGAGGAACTCTAATTGTCTTACTGTGGTTTCTTCTTTGTCACCATCAATATCATCACCATCATTATCATCAACAACCATGTATCGAGTATCATGACACTTAGGACACTGATAGCAACTTGGGCTGTAAAAAACAGTAATAAATGTATAAAAGTATATAAGTATAATATCTACTTTAAAAGGAATATACCGGGGCGCCTGGGTGGCTCAGTGGGTTAAGCCGCTGCCTTCGGCTCAGGTCATGATCTCAGGGTCCTGGGATCGAGCCCCGCATCGGGCTCTCTGCTCAGCAGGGAGCCTGCTTCCCTCTCTCTCTCTCTCTCTGCCTGCCTCTCCATCTACTTGTGATTTCTCTCTGTAAAATAAATAAATAAAATCTTTAAAAATAAATAAATAAATAAATAATTAAAAAATAAAAGGAATATACCAATTTCCATCATAGGCAATTACCTAGAATGGATAGCTATATATGAATATAAACATCATATGTATGATACATACATATGTTTTTTTATTTCTCAAGTCATGCAATTGTTTTCAGGATTAAATGAGATAACTCATCAAAGAACTTTCTGTCTGTCATGAAGTATCCAAAAAATACTAATCCCCCCCTCCATAAGCATAAATGAAGACACTGGGGAATTTCATTTGGGGAAGAGAATGAATAGAGACCCTTCTAAATAACCACCTCCCAAGGACACCATACTCTTTTAGGGAGAGGGGTAATTTATAGGTATTCTGGGCCAGTGAGAGGAAGCCAAATTAAGAGTGTTTATATGAGGGGCGCCTGGGTGGCTCAGTGGATTAAGCCGCTGCCTTCGGCTCAGGTCATGATCTCAGTGTCCTGGGATCGAGCCCCGCATCGGGCTCTTTGCTCAGCGGGAGACTGCTTCTCTCTCTCTCTCTGCCTGACTCTCCGCCTACTTGTGATTTCTCTCTCTGTCAAATAAATAAATAAAATCTTTAAAAAAAAAAAAAAAAAAAAAAAGAGTGTTTATATGAGGCTTAACATCCTGGGCATGGCTGGCCAATTTCTAACCATGCTCAGATCTCCACTGATGAAAAGTACTCACCTGGTGGGATCAAGAAGTAACCCCCATCATGGGTGGTGTGGTGGAGAAGCGTATCCAATGGCAATAGATGGACCTCAAGCAGTCACGTGACTTTTCTATTGCCAGAGTCAGCCCTTGATGATACTCAACTAATGCTTGATACTGTCTTCATTTCTTTCTATGTGGTCCCTACAGATCGGATTCTCCTACTTCTGTCCCCTCCAATCTGCTCCATGAATTTGTGCCATCACCACCTCCTTATCTCAAAGAATGATTATAGCTAAAACTCAGTATTATGATCCATTCAGAATCTTCCATTTTGAATCTCAAGAATCAGTTCTGGAGATCAGAAAGATGGAACAATAATTTTGAATTCACCTTTGCATTCCAGCTTTAACAATGATGATTCTTCTCAAGGTTATGTGTCTTCTTCTACCTGCTGGGATGGTAGAAAAAGGAAGGTGAAAAAGAGCAAATACATAATGATAAAGAATTCAGAGGGGAAAGGGTTGGAGGTTGGGTGAGCCTTGTGGTGGGTATTAAGGAGGGCACGTATTGCAAGGAGCAATGGGTGTGGTGCATAAACAATGAATCTTGGAATGCTGAAAAAATAAAATAAAAATAAAAAAAGTCAGAAAAATTTAAAAAAAAGAATTCAGAATACTGCACAGCTATTAAGATTGCTTCCAAATTGGAAATTCTTTGTTGTTATTTTTCAAATTGGAAATTATGTGGTTTCTTGACACAAACCAGGTTCACAATCCCTCTGAAGAGACAGAACATGTATAAAGAGCCAACAGCGTACGGAATAACAAACATGAACTGCTGGACAAATGACTTAAAGAAAAATTCAAGAGAAGCTAGGAAGTAGGAAAGACCAAAGTGAGCTGGGCCGATCTCTTGCATTGGTAGTTTTTCACATATTAGGGGATTGCTTGGATTTACACTTAATTCTCTGTCTGCCATCAAAGGAGATTAATAGAAGATATGGAAAAGTAAACAGGACCGCAACACCGGAAATGAGCTGTGGGGGCTGGTATATACAATGAGCCCTGGGTATCTAACTTGTGAGTAGTTCCATGCTGGATTCAGTTTCCCTTCCTTCATCCAAACCCACTTGATTGGGCCCCTGACTCCTTACCTGCATCTTTCCTGCCCCTTCTACATGTCAGTCTCTGTCTAAAGACTTCTGAATAAACAGACTCTATAAATTCATGAACAGCCCCACCTGGTTGTGGCATCACTGGTATCTGGAACTAACTGACATCGCCAACTGGGATTAGGCTCTCCCACCTTACCACCAACAATTGTGCTCTATGTGGTTCTGCCAGTGTCTAGCCTCTTCCACGGGCCAGGTCCTCACAAGTCTATCTCCAGGGTGAAGAGTTCAGGGCTTCTTACAGCCTGGTTTTCTCCTCCTCCTAAAAGACTTACATGTTAAATCATTAGCTTGATCTATGGTCAAATATTTTTCATTGGCAAAGAATTGGGGTTACTGGGGATTTCAATGATTAGAAAGGGTGGTTCGATACTCTGCATGAAGGAAGCATGGCCTGAATGAAGGGAAGAATGACCAAATAAATTTTGGTCAGGATTTATAAATACCCATCCAAAGATAATATATGGGTAATAAGGAAACATTATAAATAACTATTATGATTACCTTAATATCTTATATGAAACAAATATCAAAGCTCACTCAAAAAGAAACAGATACCTTGAATAGCCCTACATATTTTGCAATTAATTTTATTTGTTTTTTAAAGGTTTTCTTTGTTTATTTGAGAGAGAGAAAGAGAATAAACAGGGAACAGGAGGGGCAGAGAGGGATAAGCAGACTTCCCATTGAGCAGGGAGCCCACCCTGGGGCTCAGTCCCATGACCCTGGAAACATGACCTGAGCCAAAGGCAGATGCTTAACTGACTGAGCCACCCTGACACCTCTGAAACTGAATTATTAATGAAAAATATTTCCACATAGGAAACTTCAGACCCAACTGACTTTAATGGTGAATTATATAAAACATTTACGGTAGATAAAATACCAACTTACCATAAATTCTTCCAGAAAGCAGAAGCCACAAAGCAACATTCCTCATGAAAATACATGCAAAAACTATTAACAAAATTGTAGCATGTAGTATATATACATATGAAGTTAATATATGATGATCAAAGGGATAATTTCTAGGAATATATGGTTGGCTTAGTATACAAAGAAATTATTATAATTTACTTTGTCAACAGAATAAAAGAAAAAACATATGGTCAGAAAAAGGGTTTAATAAAATTTAATTCTGATTCATGGTGAAACCTCTCTGCAAAGTAGGAATAGATGAAAACTTCCTCAAACGGTTGGTAAGCATCCATGAAAAATTCAAGTTAATAGCATACATCATGGCGAACTAGTGGATACTTTATCCCTAAGATCAGGAAAAGGACAGGACTGCCATTCTCTTTACCTCTGTTCTATAATAGATGGATGCAGTAGCTATTGCAATAAAGCAAGAGCAAAAAATGAATCAACATTGGAAAGAAAAAAAAAATCTCTGTGCTTATTTGCAGATGACAAGAGCATATACATATGAAATTCTGGGGAATCTACCTAAAAATTATCAGAACAAATATAAGGCGTTTAGCAAGGATACAAAGTCCTCAGGCAAAAATAAATATTTCTATGTAGTAATTATAAGCATTTGAAAATTTAAAATTTGAAAATATCATCTACAGTAACATAAAATAAAATACTTAGGGTTAAAAAAACTTAACAAAACCATGTGTAAGACCTGTAATAGTGAAAACTATAAAATTTCACCGAGAGAAATTAAATAGATATAACACGTTTATAGATAAGAAGACTCAATAAAGTCAAGTCTGTATGTAGATACCAGTTCTCTCCAAATTGACCTATATATTCAAAGCAATCCCAATAGAAATCACAGAAGACATCTTTATAGTAATTGTTTAGTTAGTGCTGAAATGTGTATGGGTTTGAAAAAGACCTATAACAGCTGAACTGTTTTCCAAAGAAGACCAAAGTTGGATACATACACTATACACATTTTCAAGGCTCACTATAAAGTGACAGTACTCCAAGTTGTGCGTGGCACTAGTGTAATGATCATCACATAGACCACAGAACATTAGAAAATCAAAATATACGGAGTCATGTGATTTGGGATAAAGACATCAAGATAATTCAATAAGGAAAGGATAGTTTTTCAAAAAATAGTGCTGGAAAGTTTGGATATTATATATGGGAAAAAAGAGAACCTCAACTCTTACCTTATACTATGCAGAAAAATTAAGTTAAAAATGGATCACAGGGGTATATGTGTAAACTAAAACTATAACGCATCTAGAAGAAAACATAAAGGTTTTGTGACTTTATATTCAGTATTTTCTTGGAGAAAACATAAAAAGTATGAACCATAAAAGAAAATGACACCTTGAACTTCATAATATTCTAAAACTCCTTCTCTTCAAAAGGCTCCGTTAAAAAAAAAATAAAGAAGCAAGCTCAGGAAGGATTGAAAATATTCTCAATATATCTGACAACTCTTGCAAGTCAATAACAATAATTTGAATAATCCAACTAAAAATGGGCCAATTGTATCAACAGACCCTTCCCCAAAAGAAAAAAGTACATGGAGAGGTATTAAACATCATTAATTAGCATGGAAATGGAAATTAAAACTACAATGAGATAGAAATAGCCACTTGGAAAAATAGTTAAGTAATTTCTTAAAAAATTAAACACACATTTACCATATGACACAGCAATTCTACTCCTAGCTATTTATCCCAAAGAAATGAAAACATATATCCCCACAAAGGTATACATGGGAATGTTCAGAGGAGCTTTATTTGGAAGAAACCCCCCAAAAATGGAAAGAACCTAACTTTCCTGTCATGAAAAAGGATTTATTTAACAGAAATAAATTTAATTGACATTTGGAAATAAATGTTAGAATAATTTTAGAAACTCAAATTTAAAAATTTAGAAACTGTATAAAAAAATTCAATTATTTATTGGAAAAATACTGGAGTATATCCAGGCCATGGAACACTACTCAGCAATAAAAAGGAAGGAATTATGAATATACACAATGACATGAAAGCATCTCAAAAACATACAATGCTAGTAAAAGAAGTGAGAGAATCCAGTCTGAAAAGTCTACAAGCTGATTCCATTTTTATGACATTCTCACAAAAGCCAAATCATCCCAACAGAAGACAAACTGGTATTTGCCTGGGGCAGCAGGAGGGTATTGGTTTTAAGGAAGCTCTTAGGGGCAATGGAAGTGTTTTCTATCTTGCTTGTGGTGGTGGTTAGACAATTGTTTACATTTGTCAAATCTCATTAGGCTGTATGTGGACAATTATGTGATTTATTGCCTATAAATTATATTTCAATGAATCTGACTATAGAATATTGGATATATAATCTCTGATGACTCTGTACTATATTTAAACTCTATTTTAAAAAATCATCTTCCTTTATTCAAAAGCTATCTTAGTGAGAAATTTAGAAAAATACAGGAAGGAATGTAGGAGGGTGGGAAAGAGGGAGGAAGCAAGGAAAGGAAGGGAAGAAAAAAGAGGAGCACAGGAGGGGGAAGAAAACAACCATAGCTTATCTGGTCCAAGCACAGTTTGGAACCCTGAAGCCCTGTTCACTGAGTCCTCTCTCACTCCGCTTCCCCTACTAACTCCCAACCCTGAGGTCCATGCGAGCAACCTCTGAGACTCCATTAGAGAATTACTGTTTCTCAGCAGCTCTCAGTTCAGGAACAGACTTTGGAATATGGGAAGACAGTGATGAAGCTGTTTGAATTATGCATTTAATATTTAATTTCTAGGTACGTTTTTCTCAATCTAAAATCCCCAAAGCCTGAAAATACATTTACCGTTCAATCTACTACAGCTAAGTGCTCTAAATACCTGTGAGTAAAATGCCCACCTAATACAGCAGAGTTAATGCCCCTTATTAAAGCGTTATTCACCCCCTATGTCTACTCACTTCGCTTGGTGACAGGAGGTGATGCCTTTCATGGTTTGAAAATTGGTTTTATTCCTCAACCGTCCATTGCTTAAATTTATAATAACTAAAGTCCTTTACAAGCATGCAGCTGTAGGGAAGTCCGATAACTCTGCAAAGTCATGGGGAGCACTTATTACCAACACTACAGAACCCAAGGTATGAAAAGCTATAAAGTGGAAACAATGGCATAGTAAAACCTCAGGAATAAAACACTAACCAATTAACTCTGTGTATGAAAGCTGAAGCCATTCCTACCAGGCAAGAAAATGAATCCTGCTGTGTTCTGCTCTTTAAGATACGAAGAAGTAAAATACCAAAAATAATTATGGCAAATAAAACTTGGTCTTTTCTAAAACTCCAGAAGCACAAGGAATATTGTCTTTATACAAGTATACTGTTAGTAACTTCTGTTTGTCTGAAGCTCTGTGGTATATCTTGAAATGGCCATAAAACTGGTGTTTACTGCTCATTTTATTTTCCTCAATAAGTGTATCACAGCAATGAGGGACTAAACTGAGAATGAAAGACAATTGTTTCATCTCTGGCCACCCATTCTCGATGTGAATGACCACTGGCACATCATTTGAACTCCCTGAGCTTTAGCTCTTATTTGCAAAATGAGGTTATTGGACTAAATAGCCTCCCCCGTTGCTCTTAATTCTAGAAACCCAGTGCCCTCTGAAACTCTACCAACGTTGGCCCCAACCATGACCACCTTCTCCTTGACCCTTGCATCACTGCATTTTAGAGGTGGGCAAGATTGCAGAATGGAGATGGGGAGAACCGGAAGAGGAAGTAAAGCCTAAGGCAGGTTTATAGCCAGCAATAAAAATTGGAACAGCAGCTGGCTTCATTTCATTCCTTTTTCCTTCTTGCCCCAGGTCATGTTCAGATCTATGAGAAACCCAGGAAAGATCTAGGCAGAAGTCATTACCTCCCCCACCACCACCAGATGTATTCCTATATGAACTGTATGAAATGGAGAGAGGAAACCCAGGAAACTTGCCCCCTCATTGCTCATAATTTACTGTCACACTCTGGAGGGAGAGGAAATGAGGGGAAGGAACTGAGAAAGAGCCTAGGGAATGGTGATGCCTTAGACTCAGCTCCCCGGGAGAGGTTAGAGCTCCCCCAAAACTGGAAAGTAGATTGGATTGGGGCTAGACTGGAGTAATATTGACTCATTGACTACCCATGGGCCAGGACCACTCCCTACATCTTGGTTTTGCTACCTATATATATATATCAAGGGACAGTACTAAAAATTCTCCCCAGCAAATATTAATTGAACACCTACTCAGTCCTAGGCACGTGGCCACCAGCCTTAAGAAGCTCAGGGTCCAGAGAGGATAATGGATGTGCTTATGACCAACCAGCTCTAAAACAGTTGGTTAAAAAAAAGAGCTAAGGTAGAGGGTTGGCAAAGTGCTGGGGAGCCAGAGGAAGGAGAGAATACTCAGCACCCCCATTCTCTTTCTCCTGTCTGGGAAAGGGTAGCTTTTCCCCATTATCTGCTGGATTTTCTGGAATGAAATATCTTTTTTCCAGAACTTGGGTCATTTGTCTTTGACTTTCAGTACTTAGTCATTGCCAAGCCACCTGTTAGCGATCAGTGAAGACTGAATTGACTGTCATTTCCGATTACAGATGGCACTGGGTGAACCTCACTAATCAGAAGACTATGGCAGACAGGGAGATACTGGTGATCTCGCTCCGCCAAAGCCTCACACAGGTCTCCCCTTCAGGAGCTGTCTCTCTTGTGCAAGTCATGTTGTCTTTCTGGTTCCCAGTCAAATTCTGTGCCCCTGGGCAGCAAGATTTTCTTACCATTTCATAAACAGGTGCTGAAACATACAAGAGTACATTAAAACCCTTCCAGAACAAGAATTAGCTACCTTGTGGGGAATAGGGCTTTTAGATATAGGAAGAAGGGGTAGAAGAGAGTATGGATAGAAAAGTGATTTCCAGATTTCTGGTGGTTCTATGTGGCCCAATTTTTATAGGCATGAAGTCATCTCTAATGTGTAATCCAAATGACCCTCCTTAATCAAAAAATATTACCACTGTCCTGCCTTTAGTGAAAAAGGGGAAAACTTTGAGAGGCCATTAACAATGGGTCACTTTCTTTGTCTGAACCTCTGTTTCCTTTTGTATATCACTTTTCATCTCTAAAATGGGGATAATATTGTACCTATTTCATAGAGTTATTATGAATGTTCAAGGAGAAAATCCATTTGGTAACCTGGTACATAGAAAACACTTAGAAAATGTTACCTATCATTGTAGAACTCACTATTCGTGTGTGCTCAAAGGCCACAGGAACACCTTGTCTCTCCTGTTTTAGATCATACAGATCTTTACCCTCAGAAGAACTTGGCCTGTTAAGCTATGGGCTTTGGGGACATTTAAAGCATAATAATTTCAATTGGAGTACTTTTTCTGCTACTAACAAGCTGCATGATTTGGGGCTTAATCTTGCTAAGCCTAAATTTCTTTTTCTACAAAGTGAGGATAATAATATCTACCCATATGTTTGTTGGAGGATTAAGTGAGCTAATGTATGCAACTTTCTTAGCAAGATACCTAAATAAATTGGCTGATGGTGGTTCCTGCCTTGCTAGGGAAAATGGTTCTCCTCACTGTCCCTGTAGGTGAATTCACTTTCAGCAAGCAAATTATACACACCTTCTAGCAATGTCCTCATGGGCTGCAGCCCCTGGGATTGTGAGCAGACACCAGACTCAAGGTATACAAATTAACTCGGTGTAAAAAGAAACATGCCTAAGAAAGATTAGTTGAACCAATCAAATCCTCGCTTTTGGAAATCTTAATTGGGAAAATACCCAGGGAATTAACTGTCAGCAGTGGGATAACAGAACGGAAGACATAATGAGATACAGTCCAAACCATGAGGGAACATGACAGAGTTAAATTAGGAATAAGCAAAGCTGTAATTACAAGAAAAGATATACAAAATAGAAGCCAAGGAGGCCAGCAGGAGGGGACTAGAAGGAACATTAGAAACTATTCGAGCTCCTTTACAGTCTAATACTTGGTAGAGACCCACGACATTTTGCTACTGACCCCGCCCCCTAGAGCATCCTCTTTCTGAGACTGGGTCAAACTTGGTTTTCCTCCTCGGCTTCCCAAGTAGCCTTCCCATCCCTTATCTACAATATTCCCTCCCCTTCCTTCCTCCCTTCTCCTTTCTTGAGCTAATCTGTGTGAGTCTCTGTTCCTGGCATCCGAGCCTAACTGGCATACAGGCACACGGGAGACCTTCAATATGTGATGCATTTTATGATTAGGTAGGAAATGCCAGAATCATTGTGACTTAAACGAGTAAAACCCACAAATAGAAGATACGAGAAGACAGCTGAAGGGGAATTCCAAGAGCCTGTGTTCAAATATATAACTTAAAGGTTAGAAACACTCAAAACTCCAAGGTTAGTAGGGTGAAATGACAGGGAAACAGTAGTAGAAGTAAGACTGTAATTTCTGAATAAGAAACACCAATTATGAGTTATCCTGTTTGGAGAAAGAGCGTCTGAACAGAAGGTGTGGCTGCTCAGCATAGAAGAATAAAAGTACAAAAGCCTAATCCAGGAGTGTTTATTAGGACAGTTGAGGAGAAGAGACAATAAATTCTGGACGCATGCATTTTCCAGTCACCGGGAAATGTACCAGAGCAGAGGTGATTCTCTGGGTCTCATGAGAGCCAGGCAGAATGTCCCTTAAGGATGTCTATTTCTTTGTCTTTAATTTCATCTTCACAAAGCTATCTTTTGATTGCGCTTTAGGCTTTCCATGTATTCTGACATAAGATGGTTATCAGGATGGAAGGCCCGTGCATTCAAATGGCAGAAAAAGAAACCTTTCTTCTGTGAAGCAGATACGTCTCTGGTCTAGTTGGTACATGTCAGATTTTGTGAACATGATAGAGGGAAGCCCATCTCTTTGCTTAGGACCAAGTCCATGGAACTGAAGAGGCTGGGAGACAAGCTTCTCGGAGTAAACTCATGATGCGCCTCTGAGGAATTTAATGGTAGAAGTCTTATAACCTTGTGTAATATAATAAAAAACATATATCTGATGTTTGTTCAGATAATGAAGTCTAAAAGAACAGACTGAATTGAATAGTCTAGCCAAGACGTCTCTCTATCCAGGGAAGAAAAGCTGTAGGTTTGGTGGTGTGAAGTAATCCAAAGTACACGTTTGATTTTATATCCCCAGTTTCCAGCACAGAGCTCCTAAAACTGTGGGATCGCCTAAGGGGTGAGTGCCTTTTGTAGCTAATGAGATGATTCCTGGCAGCGTCCTCAGAAAAGCCTCAGGAGGGGGGCTGGTCATCAGAAAGACCAAACCACAACTGGAGGGTTAGAACTCTCTGCCCTACCCCCTGACCTCCAGGGAAGGGAGAGGGGCAAGATATTGAGTTCAGTCACCAATGGCCAGTGATTTAATAATCATGCCCACAGAATGGAGTCTCCTAAAAACCCTTAACAATGAGGTTTGGGGGCTTCTGTGTTGGTGAACACATGGAGATACTCTGGAATTGGTGTGTCCTAAGAGGTTATGGAAACCGAGGGCTCCCTCATCTCCTACCCTGTCCTATTTATCAGCTATTCCTGAGTTGTAGCCTTCAAAATAACTGGTAATCACAAGTAAAGTGTTTTCCTGGGTTCTGTGAGCTATTCTGGCAAATTATCAAATCTGAGGGAGTCCGGGGGGGGGGGTCATAGGACCCCCAATTTGTGGATGGCTGGGCAGAAGTGTGGGTGGTCAGAGTAGCCCATTTGCAGTTGGCATCTGTAGTAGGGGCAATCTTATGGGACTGAGCTCTTTAACTCCTGGGATCTGACACTAGCTGTAGGTAGATAGTGTCCAAATTGAATTGAATTGTTAGATTTCCAGTTGGTGTCAAAGAATTAGAGAACTGGTTATTGGTAAGAAAAAAATCTCAGACCTTGTTACCTTTCTCTCTCTCTTTTTAACTTTTAACACAGCGTTATTGAATAAGTAGACGCTACTCGACTCCTAGTCTAATAGAATTTGTTGGGTAAATGTATTGTGTGTATTAGGAGGAAAGTTTCCTGTTCATAATCTTAGCCATATGGATGCTTGCTGCTCTAGAAGAATACAAGACAGTTTTATAACCTTGGGAAGTAGTAGCTATTGCCTATGAATTCCATACTGTACTTAATTGCTAGATGCTTCCATTTCTGGTAGCTCATGGATTACGAAGTGTTCAGATATTAAGAAAGAATTAATTTATTAAATTTAATTATTAAATTAATTTATTAGTTTATAATTTATATAATTTAGTAATTATTAAATTATTAAATGAAAATTTTAATGGTACCACCATATACTTGTATATTATCATTCATAAAGAACTTTCATAGACCTTCATTTTATTTTGTAAATTATGCTTGTTTTAGAGAGGGAAAGTGAAAGTTAAGGTTATAAAACTGTTAAAAGGTAAACTGAGGCATGCTAAAAGTTTTGAGAGTTTATGAGGGCATATGTTCATTCGTTAGTGGTTAGGAGTGCTCAGCTGACAAGGAGCTATGGGAAGGAAAGACTTTTTAAAAGAGGCTTAGTCGGTTAAGCGTCTGTCTTTGGCCCAGGTCATGATCCTAGGATCCTGGAATCGAGCCCCACATTGGGTTCCCTGCTTCTCCCTCTACCAGCCAGTCCTCCTGCTTATACTCTCATGCTCTCTCTCTCTCGCTCTCTCTCTCGCTCTCTCTCTGGCAAATAAATAAATAATCTTTTAAAAGATATAATGAAAGAGGCAGAAACAAAGCAAGAATTGTTTGATTGGCTATAGCTCTTTTGGGAAAGCCTACTTGGTTATTTATGACTGACCATTTTTAGGGTTCTTAACCTTGAGGTATTAGAGACAGGCTTTGATTTGTTTACACAGCCTACCAAAGCATTAAACTCACCTCACTTTTTTGCTTTTCTTTAAAGATTTTATCTATTTATTTGAGAGAGAATGAGAGAGAGGGAGCATGAGCAAGGAGGCAGGGCAGAGGGAGAAGCAGCCTCCTCGCTGAGCAGGGAAACCTGAGGCGGGGCTTGATCCCAGGACTCCAGGATCTTGATCTGAGCTGAAGGCAGCCGCTTAACCACCTGAGCCACCCTGATGCCCCTAAGTCCACCTTATTAATGACCTCCTTGTTTAATTAATTTATCCAAGCTCATAAACTGTAGGTCCAGCATTCAAACTCATTTTCTTTTATGTCTGATCCAACATTTTCTGCCAGTAGATGACAGAAACCCCAGATAACCATGAATCAGAGTAGTGAGTAGCCCACTTAAAGCAAGAAAGGGGCATTATCTGTGCCAAAGTGTTGGAGGTGCATTCCACTGGCACCATGTGGGTGAAAAATCTTATTCTAGGACAGAGTTGAGAACAGAAGAGGACCTGGGTCCACCCATGTGCGTGGAAAAACATTTTCCTGGGAATACTGCAATATATCTACCCCAAGACTTCCCTTCTCAATCATAAAGTAGTCTTGAAGTCATTGGAAATGCAAAGTGTGCCGTGTGCAGACTGTCAACTGGAGAAAACCAGCCTCTCCCGTTGAGATGGTTGGAAGATTGGATATAGAAAAAGCATAGAAAAATATTTCTCCTTTTGATAGGAGACAGAATGTTTTCAAGGGGCTTTAAGACACATATATCTGGTGAACCATAGAATGTATATATGAAAGTTCCTTGGCTCCTTCCAAAACCTGTTAATGTATTCCTATAGATCTTCAACCCTGTATTTAGCCTTACCCAGAATCCTCCTTTTCACATCTAATCCCCCCTCTATGTTTTAAAAGAATACCATTAACTATTATTTTTTATTTCTATTTTTTATGTTCTAATAAATAAGTAGTTGTTTATTGAGGGCTCACTATATTCCAAGCACTGTGGTGAGTGTTTTTTGTATATTATCTTAGTGTCTTCCCCAAACTCTATGAAGTACTTCCTATTATTATTATTATTATCCATCAGAGCAATGAAGAAACTGAAGCTTGGTGGGAAAGAGCGGATTTGCCTCCAGGTTGTCCATCTCTGCTGATGACAAGCTCATCTGCCCCAACACCAGCCCCGTCCGGGCCCATGAACACCGAGGCCCTCTCTAATCCCAATCATCTCTCCCTCCTGTACTTCCTTCCTTCACTGACTTTCTTCCTTTAGAAAAATTATTGCTTTTCCGGGATCAGGAACCATCCTGTGGCTGCTGTTCTTTATCCTAAGGAGCTCACTGGGGTGGCTCCAGCTCTTCACAAGGGTCTCCAGTGGAATGTTCCCCCACTCAAGGTGAAAGCGACAGATCCAAAATGGTGGTCATTACCAATTCCTCATTTCTCATTTTCCTCATCATTGTGGATGATGTTCCCATTGGTTGGGCTTCCAGCCTAGGAATGGCCCAGGACCTCTGGGTCACCGAGCACTAGCCTGCTGGCTTCCTCCTCTATATGCGAATCATGAGATTGGACAGAGACATGGCAGGGGCAGAGAGACACAGTCTTGCCTGACACCCTTTCTATTCTCGCTGGGAGAGCATGGGCTCCCAAGCCATTCAAGGGTTCACTGGTTAAGCTTCTTTTGCCCTGTCTCTCTTGCCACAAGTCTCTGCAGATTGCCCCCCTATGGCCATCTCCGGGCGACTCTTACCCTCTTTCGCCCATGACCATCCGGACGCATCTCCCGTGGCTTAGTGCTGACTAACGTTGTGCATGTTTATTACCAACGTGTGGCAGCATTCTTCCCGTTTGTGTTTTGCATCTTGATGACGTCCCTGTGCTCACCAGCTGGGCTGCCAGCTGTGCCCACTGTGAGAGGAACCATAAACAGCCCAGGGCACAGAGCAGTATCCCAGCCTGGATTCAGCCATGGAGAGCTGGCCACGCACTGGGGTCATGCCCTGGCCACAATACCTATGTGGGGTAGGGACTCCCTGCTCACCACCTGCCCCCGCACGGCGACAACCGGGCAATGCTTCGATTTATCTGGCTGTCTTCAGCCGCATCTGGAGGCTCTGGGTCTATTAGGCATTCTCATCACATCTGCCACGTTCCAGTTCTCTGCGGCGGCCACAGGTCGCCTTCTGGATGGGCTACAAGGCCAAGGCGTGGGCGCTGGTGGGGGGTGGGGGGTGGGGGCGACTCCTGAAAGCAGTTCCCTGAAAAATGCTCAGACACACACACACACACACACACACACACACACACTGTTAGGAAGTGGCTGTCATTATAAATTCCCATTTCTGCCGAGGCTTCATTGAGTGAGACCTTGAGAGGAAACATGAAAAACACTTTATCTTTTAGGAGGTTCGGGGGGAAATGTACCAGCACTGAATATTTACCCAAAGGGGGAAAAGGAAAGAAACCTTGTGAAATTGTGTTCTCTCAAATGCAAATGAAACTAAATCCCTTGAGGAAATTAAAATACTCTACGCTGTGTTTGGAAAACCTAAAAGGATCTTACTCTGTTAACAACCCAGACCCACAGTCCTCCACTGTCTCTCCTCCTCTTAAACATTTTCACCCCTCAGGTGAGCCTTTTTACTTGCCCCACACTCCCTCTGCATGCCCCAGACTGAGCCTTCCCATGAAAGCACTTTGGACAAATGCTTCTCTGACACCTTTTATCTTCAAACAATCATGCACTCCCAGGTTCCTAATAATGCAGCCTACGTTTCCCACAGATAGTTCAGGCTAGTTTTTATGCATCTAGTCTGGATGTCATCTGAACATTGGTGTGTGAACATAGGCATCGGCTGTGACCTCCCCCTGAGTCAGGGAGATGTGAACATGTAGGCATGAAGGTCTGAAGACAAGCAAATAAACACAAATATCACAGGAAATCACTCCAAAGTCAGCAGGTAGTGTCTTCATTTTTCAATAGAGAACAGAGCAATGCCCCCAAAGCCCAAGATGAAATAATGCTCCTTGTGTGTGTTTGTTCCAAAATATTCAGAAGTCATTTTCTCTACAATTAATAGCCTTGTGCATACATTATTTCTTTTCTTCTTTTGCCACTAAATTGCCAATGCAATATAGAAATTGCATTGTTGAGTTGGAAGGTAAATGGGTGTAATTTTTGCTGGGTAATCGCCTAATTCCCACTGTACGTGGTGTTAGTTTAAACCTAATAGCTCAGTGACCGAATAAAGATGTTTTTATTTTGTTCTTCGAGCTTCAGGTTCAAAACAGATCAATGGGAACTGGGCATGCTGAGCTGTATAGTCACTCGGGAACGCAGGCTGTTGGGGACTCCAAGCAGCACGCCAGCCTCACTAGGGGGGAAAGTTCATGAAGAACATGCTTTGTCCACTCAGAGACGTAGATCACATCTGCTCGTGGCCCATTGACCAGAACTTGTCACATGAACTGCTAACCTGCAAAGGGTCAGAATTGGGAGGACAGCAAATCCCGGATATTGGGGCAGGGGGTGGAGCAGTTGCTTATGGCCATTTCATCCTCGAGGATGATATCCGGGATTTTGCAACAGAGATGCTCATTGAAGAGCTGTTTATTATAGAAGGTGGAGGAGAAGAACAGAAGAAAGAAAAGAGATAAGTTGAGAGGTCTAACAACAGGGAAGGGTTAAGTATATGATGGATTTGGCACACAAAGGCAAAACCGAGTGATAGAATTCAGGGCATAAATTCTTGGAGTCTCCGTGTCCAGGCATCTTTTCTGTTTCTGTCACTGTTTAGATATGTGGACTTGGATATATTACTTAAGCTAGACTTTGATTTCTTCAGCTATCTAGTAAGGATAATAATACTGACTTCTTATCGTTATTATGATGATTACATTTTAAAAGGAATTTAAAATGCTCAGCACATGGCTGGATCTAGCAAACATTATATTATTACTTTTCACGCACTAAATTATGCATAAAAATATTTACTGACATGGAAGAGTGCTCACATGATTTTGCAAGAAAAAGAAGCCTCAGAACTCTTTGCTTGCTATAGGAAAGGTTATTAAAAATCACAAATATATGCATAGAAAATCTGGAGTGTAAACATTGCTAACTTCACTTTATGCTTTTCTGGATTTTGTGTAACAAAATAAAATTCCATTAAGAAAAGATAGGAATTGCACGTAGATTAAATGTACAGTATGAACCAAATTGCCTGTAGGTTATGGGTCTTTCCTCCTACTGTTTCTTTTTCCTATGGCTCATTGGGGAGACTGGATATCTCCACTTACACTTATAAAAATGTGAAGCTGTATGTTCCAGCAAACTAGCCCTCCATGCAAGTAAATATACATACTGCCTATGCCCAGAGGACTCTGGCAAATGCCATGGTTATTTTGAAAAGAAAAAAAATAGTGTGCTTGTAAGACACAATTACATGCACTTCTCTTTTTTAATTGTAATGTCATTCTGAAATTCTGCTGCTGCTTTCTGGGAACATCTTCCTATGAAGAGACACCTCCTGTCACTATGTGGTACCCTACCTTCAAAGAATTCTCTGCCTGTAAGGGATCTAAGAGAAAAATAATCCGCAGTCTATGTGGCATTTGTATTTCAATTGCCCCATGACTGGCACTACTCATTATGAGGTTATAAGCCTCTGTTCATGCCATTAAGTGTGATTTCAAGTTTAACATCTTTCCCTGAACAATGATGGGTTCTGAAATTTTATAAATAAATCAAGATTGTGATTTCTATCCTTACAAAAACATGCACTAACTGCTTGATAGGTAATTTTAGACTTTTCACTGAATGAAAATAATGTAGTATTTGATAGGCCCACTACTAATAATGACTTCATTCTCAATAGCTAAAGTAGATGTCAGTCTCAATAGCTAAAGTAGATGTCAGTGCACCATTTTTAGAGTATCATTTGTTATATGAGATAATGAGGAATAAAACTGAAAGGCCTTTTCCCATCCAGAAAGAGCAAAGAATCCATCGAACTCTACAGATATTTCAGTTTACCAACTTTAACTTCCCCATTGACCCTTCATTATTTTTTCTATACAAAATCAATAATGTAGCATTTATCATGCATTAAAAAGATTTGCATGCTAACTTCCATTTGCTACTTTTTTGTATGTGTCTCCTTCATATAGTTAGTACCGTTGATTCAAGATCATTTTTTCTCCTTCATTATCAGCACCTACTAAGAAACTCAGACTTTTGGGTGATCAAAAAAATTATTCATTGATCATGAGAAGGTCAGTCCACATTTTACAAATTCAAGATTAGAAGGAATACCAAGAAAGATCTATTTGTTTCATTGCTAAAGTTTGAAATAAAATTATCTTCTTTTTTTTATTAATGTATAATGTATTATTTGCCCCCAGGGTACAGGTCTGTGAATCATCAGTCTTACACACTTCACAGCACTCACCATAGTACATACCCTCCCCAATGTCTATAACTCAGCCACCCTATCCCTACTCTCCCACCCACTCCAGCAACCAAAACCCTTTGTTTTGTGAGATTAAGAGTCTCTTATGGTTTATCTCCCTCCCAAGCCCATCTTGTTTCATATTTTCTTTCACTACCCCTCACTACCCCTTGCCCTGCCTCTCAAATTCCTCATATCAGAGAGATCATATGATAATTGTCTTTCTCTGATTGACTTATTTCACTTAGTATAATACCCTCTAGTTCCATTCATGTCATTGCAAATGGCAAGATTTCATTTCTTTTGATGACTGCATAGTATTCCATGGTGTGTGTATATATATATATATATACCACATCTTCTTTATCCATCCATCTGTTGATGGACATCTAGGTTCTTTCCATAGTTTGACTATTGTAGACATCGCTACTATAAACATTTGGATGCACGTGCCCCTTCGGATCACTACATTTTTGTCTTTAGGCTAAATACCCAGTAGTGCGATTGCTGGGTCATAGGGTAGCTCTATTTTCAACTTTTTGAGGAACCTCCATACTGTTTTCCAGAGTGGCTGCACCAGCTTGCATTCCCACCAACAGTGTAGGAAGGTTCCCCTTTCTCCTCATCCTTGCCCAGACCTGTCATTTCCTGACTTGTTAGTTTTAGCCATTCTGACTGGTGTGAGGTAGTATCTCATTGTGGTTTTGATTTGTATTTCCCTGATGCCGAGTGATGTGGAGCATTTTTCATGTGTCTGTTGGCCATTTGGAAGTCTTCTTTGCAGAAATGTCTGTTCATGTCTTCTGCTATTTCTTGATTGGATCATTTGTACTTTAAGGATTGAGTTTGTTAAGTTCTTTGTAGATTTTGGGTACTAGCCGTTTATCTGATATGTAATTTGCAAATATCTCCCATTCTGTCAGTTGTCTTTTGGTTTTGTTGACTGTTTCCTTTTTTTTTTTTTTTTTTTTAATTGTGGTGTAGCAAGGAGGACTTTGAACTGAAGGTCAGTCTTCAGCACTTTGGGAAACTAGCTATATGACCTTGGGAAGGTTGTCTGATATCTCTGTGTCTTCGTTTTTCTCATAATTAAAATGTAGAAGTAAAAGAAAAAAAAAACAAAGAAAAAAAACCAAAGACTATTAAGATTTTTCCCATTTCTAAATTTCTATGCTTTTACATTCATTGGGGCCTCCAAGGATCAATTCGGAAAACCCCTTTTTTAAAATTTGCATAGTAGAATCTGATCTGAACTAACTTCAGTGACTTATAGTAATTATTCTACTTATGGTTAGTATTTGTGTGTTTTACTGCAAAAACATTAATGTGTTTAATTATGGGAGCTATCCCAGACACTACTGGAGGTGTTATACAACATGTGGTCTATAAATCATATTACTTTTTTAAGTAGGGAAAATTCTGAATTCCAAAATATATTCAGCATCAGGATTTGAATAAGGGATGAGGATATGATTATCACTCTTCTAAGGATGAAAAACTGAAGCACAGAGAACGTAGTTAACTTGTCCAAGGTCAGACAAGTGGTGATAGCAGAGTAGGGTTCAAACTCAGTCAATATGATTCTAATCACTTTTTATGGCCATATGACTATTTTTAATGGTCGCACTACTACTACTACTACCAATAATGATGACAACTGTGACAAAAACAGTGATTACTTCTATTTTAATGTATATTCTCAGCAATTATTACAACCTTAATTCGTTAAGCTTCTATTTACTGAATAACTACATTGTGTGAGGCTTCATGCTAGCTACTGGAGAAATAGTAGAGTTCTCAAAAGTATACATTCTAATGGTGAGGGAAAGATAATAAATAAGCCAGAAATAATAATCAAATCATTACCAATCTTGGTGTCATCAAAGAAATAAATGGAGTTAAGTTTGGATGAGCTAGTTTAGTTAGGTTAGATTTCCCCTTGACCTTACTGAAGAAGTCATCTTTCACTGAGGACTATAAGATGAGCTAGAATAAGCTAGTCATAGCCAAGGATAAGTATTCTAAGTAGAGAGAAGAGAAAGCTTGGCTTGCTCTGGGAACAAAAAGAAGCTACTTGAGTCAGGAAAAACCTGAAAATGTAATGAGCTTGAAGAAGTTTTTTTAACTGAACAAAATTTAGATTTTATTCTAAGTTCCATGGGTAGCCACTGAAAAGAATTAAAGAAGGGAATGACATGATTTTAACTGTGCCTTTCAGAGATCCTTCTAGAACTTCCTCTTCCAGGAATAGTAGACCAAGTAATGAAGACTAACTACCTGAACTATAAGTAAACCAACCCTTCATTTGTCCTAGACCTTAAATTTTTCTTACAAATAAAATTCTAATAACTATACCTGGGACACAACAAAACACAGCCAGGCCCAGTAAAACACGCACATGCACACACACACATCAAAAAAGGGAAGAGAATCACTGGGGCTCCAGATATCAGAACCATATTTCACAGATCTCAACACTTAATATGTTCTTGTCTAGATAGATAATGTAAGCCAAGAACTAAAAACAATAAAAAGTTAAATAGATTTGAAAAAGAACCAAATAGAAACTTTAAAATTAGAAAACACAATAACGGACATTTAAAAACTTGATGGATGGGGTTTAAGAGCATATTGCACATGGCCAAAGAGAGAATTAATAGGCAGGGATTTGAATCAAAAGGAAATATCCAGAGTGTTACATAAGAAGACAAAAAGAATTCACATTCACACATGCACACACACATATACACACACACTAAAAAATCACAGTAAAGCTGAAGTACAACAAAGTTAAAAAGAAAATCTTAAAAGAAGTTAGACGAGGGGCGCCTGGGTGGCTCAGTGGGTTAAAGCCTTTGCCTTTGGCTCAGGTCATGATCTCAGGGTCCTGGGATGGAGCCCTGCATCGGGCTCTCTGCTCAGCAGGGAGCCTGCTTCCTCCTCTCTCTCTCTGCCTGGCTTTCTGCCTGCTTGTGATCTCTCTCTGTCAAATAAATAAATAAAATCTTAAAAAAAAAATGAAGTTAGAGGAAAAAGTCAGATTGCATTAAAAAGAGCAACCACTGTCACTGACTTCCCAACTAAAAAAGTTGAGGCCAGAAGATAATGAAATGACATCTTCAAAATGGTGGGAGAAAATAACTGCTAACCCAGGACATATTACTATAGATTATGGAGTCACTGAAAAATAGTAAAAGGATATTATGAACAACTTTATAGCAATGCATTTAAAACTTTAATTAAAAGTAATAGATATGCATAGAAAAGCATCAACTTAACAGAAATGTCATAAAAGGAAATAGAAAGCCTGTGTATTCCTATAATGATTAAAGACACTGAATCCATAATTGAAATTTGGACCAGATAATTTCACTAGGGAATTCTGCCAAACATTTCAGGAATAAATAATGTCAATGATACACAAAGTCTCCCAGGAAACAAAAAAAGAGAACACTCTTATACTTGTATTTTGAAGCCAGCATCATTTTTATGCCAAAACCCAGCAGGGGTATTACAAGAATCTCAGAAAAATTTTCAGAAAGATTGTATACATGAATGAAATGGAAAAGTCAGCAAACAGAATTTAGTAACATACTAGAAAGAAAAATCATGACCAAGTTGTATTTATCCCATTAATGCATGGTTTTTGGTATTACAAAATAAATCAGTATAATTTTCTTTATTGACAGAATAACAGAAAACTAGATGACTGCCTCATCAGATGCAGATAAAGTAAAAAAAAAATTTTTCATTTTGTTTTCGACAAAAGTCCCTATTCTTAAGAAACTAAGAAGAGAAAAATTTCTTAATAGGATATAGATTATCTATTTAAAAAAAGAAAGCCTCACACAAATATTAACCTTAAAGATGATGTTGAAAACAACCCCTTTGAGATTAGGAACAAAACACTAATACTCACAATTAGCACCACTGTTCTGCAATGTACTGAGTTCATACCCAGTGCAATATATCCAAAAAAGAAAAAGAGAAAAGAAAAGAAAAGAAACACAAGGGCACCGGGGTGGCTCAGTGGGTAAAGCCGCTGCTTTCGGCTCAGGTCATGATCTCAGGGTCCTGGAATCGAGCCCCGTATCGGGCTCTCTGCTCAGCAGGGAGCCTGCTTCCTCCTCTCTCTCTCTCTCTCTGTCTGCCTCTCTGCCTGCTTGTCATCTCTCCCTGTCAAATAAATAAATAAAATCTCTAAAAAAAAATTTTTTTAAGAAAAATAAGAAGGAAAAAGCAATCATGTAGTAAAGGAATTTGCCTATTAGTACCATCAACAAACATAAAATTTAAACATCAGATATATCACATACCTAGGAATAAATTTCACAAAAGTTAAGCAAAATTTCTCTGTAGGAAACTATAAATGTTTTTAGGAGAAGTTTTAAATGATCTGAATATACTGAAGGATAGATATGCTACCTCCCCAGATTGAAAACACAATATTTTAGACATGTTAATTATCCACAGATTGATCTATAAATTCAATGTAATCCTAGCTAATTTCCCAAATTTCCTTGTATATCTTGATCAGCTAATTTGTAAGTACACAGAGAAATATACAGGCAAAAATAAACTAAAACTCCTTGAAGAAGAATAATATGAGAGAAATTGTTCCACTAGATAGCAGTATTCATTTAAAGTTGGCCAATCTGTTGTTGTATGGATAAACAAATAAAATAATAGAAAAAGGCAGAAGACCCAAATATTGGGTCACTTATTTATTGCTACTTGGTTTATGATAAACGTGGCATGGCAGACCAGTTGGGAGAATGCTCACCTAGACCTCTACTTCACTCCAAAATCAGTTCCAGACCCAAGGTTGAAAGCAATATTTTTGGAGCATAATATAAGATTATTAACTCTATCTTTCAGTCTATCTATAATATATAGAGAGAGAGACAGAGAGAAAGAGACTCCAGAAAAGATGCAGAAGAATGTTCTTATGAGCATTATTTATAATATGCCCAAACAGAAACCATTCAAGTGTCATTCAAGGGTAGCATGGGTAAATTATTCACAAATATTAAAAACAACACAATATTCTATGCAGTAAAGTGAATGAACTAGAGCTACCCACAGCCACACAGATAACTCTCCGAAGCATAATACTGAACAACAACAACAACAAAACAGGAAACACAAAGGTATTTCTGTGGTATTATTTCATTTATATAAAATTCAAAATTAGTGTACTCTGAACTTGCATTGCTACAAACTAGGGAGCTAAAAGTTGAAGAAAAGCAAGGAAGTGATAAATACAAATACTGGGGGGTAGATCTATTCAGAGGGAGAAGGGGGTTGTGATTGGAAATGAGCAGTGGGTGGCAGAGAGGGTGGGCTTCTGGGGTGCAAAAAAATGGTCTATTTCTTGATACCAGCTGTAGTGACACAAGTGTTTATATTTCATTAAGATGAAAGATGAATACAGGGGGTGCCTGGGTGGCTCAGTGGGTTAAAGCCTCTGCCTTCTTCAACCCAGGTCATGATCCCAGAGTCCTGGGATCGAGCCCCACATCGGGCTCTCTGCTCCGCAGGGAGCCTGCTTCCCCTCCTCTGCCTGCCTCTCTGCCTATTTGTGATCTCTGCCTGTCAAATAAATATATAAAATCTTTATTTAAAAAAAAAAAGATGAATACAGGTGACCCCTGGGCAACCCCCCCCCCCACCACAGAAAATCTGAGCATTGACTTTTGACTCCTTAAAAGCTCGACCACAGATAGCCTACTGTTGATGGTGAGCCGTATCAATGACAGAAATAGCCCATATAACATGTATTCTGAATACCTTCTATATTACAACTGTATTCTTACAATAAAGTAAGCTAGAGGAAAGAAAATGTTGTTATGAAAACCATAAGGAGGAGAAAATACATTTATAGGGCCATACTGTATTTATTGAAGAAAATCTGCCTCTACGTGGACCCACACAGTTTAAACACATGCTGTTCAAGAGTTAACTGTGTTTGGCTTTCCAATAATTATACTTAAGGAATTTTTGTGGTAACAGTCGCTACCTCCCAGAATGAGGTTAGATAAATTAATACATGAAAAGCGTTTTGAAATATGTTTGGAATATAGAAGGACCAATTATAAATGAGCAAGTGGTGGTGGGAGCATAAAATGAGATTTAATGTGGAGTCTGTCCAAAGAAACGGTAATCTTGTATGAAAGAGTTAGAATGGTGTTCCAGTTGGATTTAAGAATAACAAAGCATCCATTTTATACCAGTTTAAGTCACTTTCTTTTCTGGGAGCTGATTATGCTGAAGTGGATAAGACACAGCTCCTGCCTTGAACCTGAAGTCTAGCGAAGAAGAGAATTTGTTTACTCATGTATTCATTTAACAAACCCTTGTTGGGTCTGTACTATGTGCCACGCTATTAGAGACATGAGTAACTTTTTCAAGGTATACACATATCACTCTTGAAAGACAGGCATAAATAAGCATATCAGAATACAAACGCTCCAAGGAAGATACGTGCTCAGTATAAGGGCGGGCGGGGAGAACTAGCTATGATTCACCTGTTATGTAAATGGAGCTCCAGAGACTCTGAATTAATTCATTTTATCTCCATGCCACACTCGTACAAGTTAGAGAAATTAAACAGCTAAAATGTACCCTCTCCCGACTCCCTTGCAACAAGGGTTCTGAATACAAATTAGGCTCTCAATTGGATGCATTCATGAGATGTTGCAAGGCGATCTTTGGCAACTATTGGCCCTTTCTTCAGGCATGTTGGCCAAGGCAGTGGAAGGTCTCCCTGCAGAGGTGTCTCTGTACAAGTTCCCGTTTCCTGAGTGCGGAGAAGGTGTGGAGGCAGCACCAGGCTTGTCTTCTGGCTCCTTGCTCCCAGGATTACACGTAGGTGCCCATTCTCCATCTGCATAGTTGTTGGGAAACAGTGGAAACAACAGCAACCTCTTACCGCCTGGACAGCGCCAGGGGTCTCCTCAGAGGTAGCGTCCCCTCTAGTGGGACAGTCACCCTCTGTTCTGCAGTGTCCCTGAGGACTCCGATAGAATGAACTCCTTCCAACCGATGTGTTAGGACTTCCCTATATTTAATCCCTTTCTATTTCGAGGGACTTCTCTTTTCTGTGCCAGGTCAGGAATAGTGCAAATGGAAGCATGAGTTTTCATTTACTAAAACTCACTGGAATAAAGAAGTTTGCATACTTCTCATTATAACTGGTATGAAGATAATGTCTATTGTTCTAATTACCATGGTCTCTGAGGAAGTGCTATACATAGCAGTCAGCTTGGCAGATGCACGACCCAAAGGGAAAACAACTTATGCAAATCCTCCCAAGAATACATCTCTGTAATATTTAGTATATAGAGATGCATCTGTTATTGCAAAGAGTACTTTTTCCTTTGTGGAAGCTGAGTAGTGACGTGTGACAGATGTGTCAAAGTGCTCATGCGATATATTTTACTTCTTGGGAACACCTGTATTAATGGGTAAGTTGGCTTAAACAAAAGGGTGAAAAATAGACTCATACAATTTCATACTGATTTTCGAGGATGAGATCAGTACCCAAATAGGACACACACACCCCACTCTTCATTGTTTGTTTAAGGAATTCTAAGCATTACACTGGACATTTTCCAGGAGGAAGTCTGTCTCTTGAATTCCCAAGGGCTGAGAAGAAAGCGAATTGCCATGTGCTGATTCACCAACACATCTCCTTGAAGAAAACGGTCCCCGGAGCATAATAAAAAACCATCCAGGTAGAATTTATGCCTAAGCCTTCTAATCAGGGAAAACTATACTTCATCAGTTAACAAGGTACTGGTTGTCTAATGTTCTCCACAGAACCTGCTCAGATGTGGCGAGTTCTTTTCATGTCTGTTTTTTCCCCCTTCTTCCTGTGTCCCCCCAGGTGGGATTCAGGAGAGGAAAAGAAAGCACTGAAAAATAAAACACTTGGCAGGCTCTCAAAGATGGTTCACCTTGACCAAAACACAAGCCAGCCCGTTTTGTCTCTGGAAAGACAGGAACGGTCACCATCTATGAGCACGCACCATTCCTCGTCTGTGCCAGCACTCAGGGATACAACACTCATTCGGCTCTTACAGAAACCCTGCAGAGTGGGTTCCCTGGCTATCCCCAGTTGATGAGCAGGGAGATAGAGGCTCAGAAAATGATGGTTGTTCAAAGTCATAGAACTAAAGGTTAGAGCCAAGAGTGTAAACTGGGGTTGACCTCCATTGGAGCCTACGATGCTAGCCTTAGGCACAAGACACAGCGATGTGAGTTTTCACTTGGCTTTGTGTGAGCCAGATACCCTGTTCAGTTCCCAGATAGCTCCTAGTTCCCTCTCTCTCAGCTCCCAGATATCTCCTAGAAACTCTGGAACAGTCTGTGACCATGGATTACGATTTCCAGTAGAATGCTTTTTTTTTCGGGGAGGAGGCAGAATGAGGCCAGTGCCCCAACTTGTTTGCTTACTTGTTTCTTTTAGAAATTCAGGTTATGGGGCGCCTGGGTGGCTCAGTGGGTTAAAGCCTCTGCCTTCGGCTCAGGTCATGATCCCAGGGTCCTGGGATCGAGCCCCACGTCGGGTTTTCTGCTCGGCGGGGAGCCTGCTTCCTCCTCTCTCTCTGCCTGTCTCTCTGCCTCCTTGTGATCTCTGTCAAATAAATAAATAAAATCTTAAAAAAAAAATCAGGTTATGTGGACACATTTGTATAGGAGGCAGAATGCCTACATTGCTTTATAGGGTGTGCTTTTGTGGTATGTGGTACCCTGAGGAGCTGAGAATGGTACACAGAACTAGGTAGTCCTGTGGGACCATGTCCAATGCTGCAGGTTTAATATGGAACACCAATAAATCCCAAAAGAGAAAAACCACAATGCTAATGCAAATTCAAAGTAAATAGTAAAGGATAATCAGTTATGGCAATGAACCCTATTTTGTTGAATTCTACTTTCCTTCTCTTTGGACCCACAAAACCTATCAGCTCCAAAATTGCCAAGTATGATGTGGAGAGAATTTTAATAGTCTAGTAAGTTGTATCAAATACCTTAAGTCCAATTAAGACATTCCAAGGAGCGGTGATATTGTCATTCAAGATGTATGCCCCACTTACCTAACTTTAGGGAAATGCATTTTCAATCTACGCACACATCAAGCAATCAACTCTTATTAATGCAACATCTACCACATACCAGCACTGTTTCAAAACTGAGCCACCATGTGGTAGAGCAGTAAATGAAGATTTCATGGAAGTCACTCCGGCTCTCTTGTGATGCTTTTTAAAACTGAAATATGACACACTTGGGTTTTTACTTAGTGCCTGTTTTAAATATCTCCCCCAGGTTGAATAATAGCAAAGGCAAAGCAAAGGGAGCTTGGGCCACATTCATATCCAGGTAGAATTCGTTAAACTTGTTGTGTTGGAAGGAGACACACTACTGGCTTCTTCAATAAGCCCCAAAGGTCTGGAGTTATGGGTGCTCTAGGACTCAATAGTATGTGATGCTGTAGGTTATTATGAGCCATCCAGAAACAGCCTGAACCCCCTGACTGTCCACCAGGCTCTTCCCGCTCCCTGATTAACATATAGGATTATTTACATCTTGTACTGCTCCATGTAGAGGGAGAATCCAAGGGCCAAGTGGCTGAGCTTAGGTTTGTGGGCAGAGATGCCCAAAGCCCAACATCCTAGCATTGCCTAGCATCAAGACTGAGGGTTGCAATAGCAAGCCGTTACTCCTTAGTTTTTCCTTTAACCCCTCTGAGGGTCAAGGACTTTATTACGGTTGTTGGGAGTGGGCTCCAAATAGCATGGTGTAATAGGTTTGAGGCAGGTTTCCTCAGCCTATAAGTTTGGGCTAAGACTGTGTACCTTTGTGACAGATTTGGGGTACTATTTTGCTTATTCACAGTCATGGTTCTTTGGTTGGCCAAAAAGAAAACCTCCAAAATGACGGTGTGCCAAACTGGTCTTTGTTTTTTAGTGAGTTCCTTCAAGAACTCTAAGGCAGGGGCACTTGTAAGAGGAGTCCAGACCCCCAAAACACATGAACATTTCAATCTGAAGGAGAAGAGTTATTAAAGATCCCTCCAGTAGAGAACACAGTTATGGGGCAGAACAGCCCCATACTGTGGGCTGAGCCCCTGCTCCTGTGTCCCGAATTGTCCCAGCTTCGGGTCCTCGTCTCCACCACTTCCTTCTGAAGCCACACTCTGAACAGTTGATTGCAGCAAAGCAGATCCCAGATACGTGCTTGTCTTAATAACAGTGCTGGAGGCATGGATTTCATTGATTCTGTGTGATGTCAAGCCTCTGCATTCACTAGGCAAGAAACTCTCTTCCCCTATGCAGTCAAGAAGATATTCATGGAGCCACGTGGAGGGAACCTGTCTGTGTCTGTACATCATCCAGTGGCCAGATGGCTGGTGGCTTTCATCAGCACTTATATAGCAGAAAACAGGTGACTGGGAGTTGGGTGTGAGTCTAAGTTCCACCTCTGACACTAGGTCTGTGACCTTGGGAAACTGTAATTGTTCAGTGAATCTCTGTGAGGTCATTTTGCCATCACCCCCTTCTTCTGGGTACCCCCGTTTCAGCCCCTTCTCCACCTACAAGGCTACTGGATGCCATGTTCTTCCATGATGTCCACCTTCTGACTACAGGTTAGTGGGATGGAGGGTGGAAGAAAGGGGCACTCGGCCCTAGATCGGGACGTAGAGAGTTAAGTTCTAATTCTCTTCAGTGGTGGAGGCTATAGAGCTGGGTAGCCATCAGAGGCCACATCTGCCACCATGAAAAGAATCCATCCGTAATAAGAAAGAATGAAAATGACAGCCGGAGAAGTGCTGGAAGAAAAGATGGCATGATATCCCACTTGCTTTTATGCTGAGCATTGTCATTCTTAATGCTGAACCACATCTCGGCTGTCCCTGCAGTTTGGTTCAGACTATAAATACATGATGTGGGGGAGAACGTGGTCCCTTGAAGCCAAGAACCCTGACACAGTATAGCAAAATCTGCTATCTAGTGAGCACCCCTTTGTTTCAGGCAGGGTTGAGGATTTTACACGTGCCTGTTATCATACGTGATATTAACAAAACACATTGCCATCTGTGAGCTACAACCCCTGTGCACGTGGAAAATCAAGGTTTGGAAAAGTGAGGAACTCACCTGTGTCACATGCTAGGAACTGTCGGGGTACTCCAGGAGGTGCACCCCCGCCTGCGTAACGCCTGGCTTCTGCTTCTTCCACCTACCTTGTGCCTCATTGAGATGATTAGTTTTTTCCTTCGGAAAACACTGGAAATCTCAGTAGCCTCTTCACAGCATTTTTGGGAACCAATGATGCTATGTGTGCAAAGTGTCTTTGGAAAGTATAAAAGGAGCATACAAATATTAAATGTTAGTACTGCTTCTGATAAACTCTGACCAGGGACTTCGCTGCAAATTTAAATAAAAATGGTGTTTTTGAAAATATACAGTCACCCCCTTGGGCAAACTTAGAAACATCATTACTGAAGATGTTTTAGCACTTCTGGATTTGGAATGACTTTTTTATTACCTGCTTCACCCAACTAGAAGCCCTGTCGGGAATGAAGAGGTCAGTGTGTTGATGCTGCTTTCCTGTCCCCGGCGTCCTCCTCGCCTGCCTCCTCAGGCTCATTTTCTGTCTTCTTGTACCTGCTCCTGGATTTACAGCCTTGCTCTGTGATGTGCCTGATGCCCAGAGCTCCTGCTCCCAGCGCACTTTACACATGATCCTAAGTTCCCGGAGTCATTAAGAGAGCTGAATCTGGAGTCATCCAGATCCGCTGTAAATTTTACACCATCTCTTCTAAGCTGAAGGCCTGGGCCGTGTTGCCTAATCCCTCTACATTACTGTAAAGCAACTCAGATCACAGACACAGTCCCCTTTTCCTGCCTCTCTAGAACTCCCCATGGTGCTTCAGACTTTGGCTGAAACAACCCGCTGAATTCCAGGGTTAGTTACTGTGGATTCATTTCACCATGTGAGGGGCTATTTAATCAGTCTTTATTTGCAGTGGGATCATTGTGGGGTATTCAACTGTATAGGATTTGGCATTGAAAGGTCTGGTTTCAGTGCCCGGGTGAGCCACTAACCAGGTGTGTTGACCCTAGAAAAGTTGCTTAGCTGCCTGAATCTACAAATAAAACAGAGATGATGAGCCTATTAATTTTTATGAGGATCCAAAGCACCATACATAAATTAGTTATTATTCTCTTGAAATGCACCATTATTTCAGAGAAAAGAACATGATTCTAGGAGGAGCCATCAGGAAGGCCATTCCTCCAAGAAACCTAATGAACACATGCTGTTCCTCGCAATGCCTCCCAAGACCTACAAATCACAGCAAAGTCACTTCATTTCCTACTTCAAAGAGTATGAGAAGCCTTTGCTTGGGCAGAAGCAGTTTTGCCTTTCACCCTTTCCACTTGTGTCCTTTCTCAAGACTGTTAGTTTGAAGTCTTACTAAACCACAACATTTGTCTCTCTCTCCTGGGAGCTCAGGTGCAGAAAAATCTGTATCAGTTGATATTCATGTAATTTGGAGTTTATAATAACTACATGTAATGGTTAGCTGTAGTTTACCTTTGCTCCATGTATGAGGAACAATGTTTTCTTGAAAAATAATGACATAATATATAACACCTAGTTACTGTTTTAAATATGTAAATGAAGTAACTATTTTTGCATATTTTTCACAGGTAACTTGGAAACATGTCTTTAATAATAATAACTGGTACTAGGTGAAAAGCATGCTTCTAAATGCTTTATAGGGATTCATTTACCTAAAAATCATTGACATGATTTTAAAACATTCTTATCATTTAATTGCAAGGGAAATTTCTCTAGGCAAGATAAATAAAAAGAAACCCATATCTAGGCACATAGCCAACCTACTAAAAACCCAAGATAAAGAAACCATTCTGAAATCACCCAGAGAAACAACAATACGATCACTGCTGACTTCTGATCAGAAGCAATGAAGACAGAAGGTAGGGGATGCCATCCTTCCATGCAGAGAAAAATAATTGTCAACCCAGAATTCTATATCCAACAAATACCTTTTGAAAATGAAGATAGTCACTGCCATGTGAAAGCAAAATGGCACAGCCACATTGGAAGATGGTTTGTCAATTTCTTTTAAAAGTAACATACTCTTGCTATGTATCCAGCAGTTTCAGTCCTTGGTATCTACCCAAAAGAGTTGAAAATGCATGCCCCCCCCCCAAAACCCTGCACACAGAGATTTAGAGCAGCTTTATTCACAATTATGTCAAACCTTAAAAGCAACGAAGAAGTTCTTCAGTAGGCGACTGGTAGACCATAGTAAATCCAGATGTTGGAATATTATTCATTATTTAATGACAAAAAGAAATGAGCAAGGAAGCCACAAAAAGACAAAGAGACATCTTGAATGCCTATTGCTAAGTGAAAGAGGTCTCTCTAAAGAAGCCATACACTCTGCGTATTATTCAGAGTTCTCTAGAGAAACAGAATCAATAAGAGAGATAGATAGATGAGGGATGGATAGATAGATAAATAGATCTGTTAAAAGGAATTATGGCTCATACAATTATGATAGGTAAGAGATCTACAGTCAACAAACTGGAGACCAAGAAGAGATGATAATGTAAGTTTTCGATAAGAGCCCACATCCAAAGGCAGGAGAAGACCAAGGTCCCAACAAAGATAGTAAGACCCTCACTCGTCTTCTGGCTCCATTCAGACCTGCAACAGACTGAATAAGGCTCACATTAGGGAGAAAAGTCTGCTTTACTCACTCTCCCGATGTACATGCTAATCTCATCCAGAAACACCTGCATGCACATACCCAGAATAACATTTAACCACATACCTGGGCACCCCAGGGCCCAGTCGAGTAGGTACATAAAATTAACCACTATACTGTATGATTCCAACTAGATGACATTCTGGAAATGGCACAACTATAGACATTTCAGGGTTGTCATGGGCTCAGAAGGAGAGAGGGATGAATTGGTAGAATACAGGATATTTTTAGGGCAGTGAAACTATTCTGCCTGATACTATAATGTTGCACACACAATTGTCAAAACCTGCAGAATGCACAACACATACAGTGAACCTAATGGACACTCCAGACTCTAGTTAACAATACGGGATCAAGACTGGCTCATCAATGAAACAGCCATATTGAATGACTTTAAGATGCTCCTAACAGGGGAGCCTGAGGCAAGGGAGGAGGGGTTTATGGGAACTCCCTGTGCTTCCTGCTCAACTCTTCTGTGAACCTAAAACTCCTCTAAAAATCAAGTCTATTAATTTCAAAACAAAATGAAGGCAAAACAATACATATTAAGATTATGGAAGAGACAAAGTTTCTCAGGCTGAGTAGAAACAGCACCAAATCTGGAAACTCAAATCTTCTGAAAGGAATGAAGAGTGCTGGAATTCATAGACATGTGGGCAGACGCAAAAGGCTCCATTTCCCTCTTAATTTCTCTTCTTAATCACCTCTGTTAGTCAACATAATGTTACCCTGAGGTGCATTAATGTATGAGAGAAAGACGCAAACTAACTTCTCAAAAATGGTTAATAATTTATATTGTTTATAGTTTGGAAAAAATCTTTCATCTCAATTAAGTGGAATTTATAGGCGAATAAACTAGAAAATATGTTCAATGGCTAAAAGAACAGTTAGGTTGTAAAATATTAGTTTGGTTGATTCAGCCCGGCCTCTTCCAGCAGCCATGCAGGGGGCCACTCAGACCCTCAGTAAGAGAGAAGTTGTTGATAGGACTGCCATCAGCTAAGAGCCCCTAGTTGCAGTGCCTTTAGGATCTACTAGAGCATTCAAGGCTGGCATCAGAGAGCAAGCTTTCCTGGGTGGCTGTAGCCAGCAACAGAGGATGGGTTGCAGGGGACAAGGTAAGACAGGGTCTTGTAGGCAACAGAAAGATCTTTAGATTGTGTTGTGGATGATCTGCACAGACCAGGTGATTTGACATACATTTTAAAAGGATCTCTCTGGCTGCTATGATGCAAATGCAGTGTGGACAGGCGTGCTTACCTCTGGGTCTCTGTCCGGGCAATTTCTTCTGCAGAGTGCTATTCCTCTAGCCAGCAGCATTTCCAATCCCTGCTTTTCTGTGGAACCGATTCCAAAGTTGTTCAGATTTCAAAGGAAGGTCCACTCCACCCCCTTTGATTTGTTTTTATTTGGGACATGGCCCTTGGAGTGTTTCCTTCCATCCTATTAGCTCGGCAGTATATTAAAAAGTTTCTCCACACACACAGACACACTCACATTCACATACCCTGGGCTGTTGGGTGGCCAGTGGTGTCGCTTCAGATCAGCCCCGACTCCTAGAGGCAGAATTGGTTCTTTCCAAATTTAGTCACTGAAAGAGCCTAAAGTGGCGGAGCCTAAGCCATGAATGGCAGGGGCCAAGCAGGAAAATGTAATTGGATACGCAGCAAGCCAAGACATGGGGAATAATGGGACAGTAACTTAGAGGCGTTTATCAGGCTGGATGCAGATTATGACACAGGAGGGCGGGAGAGCAGAGCAGCTCAGAGTCAACCCCCGGAGTCAGCATTGTGGAACCCAAAATTACAGGCTTTGCATGACCCCGGGCAAGTCGCTTAACCTCTTTCTGTTTCTTCATCAGATGATAGTATAGGGCACCATAGGGCATGGCAAGATCAGGCAACATGGTTTCAAGGACTTGTATGATTTATTTTATTTTATAAGATTTTATGTGACAGAGAGAGCCAGAGAGTACAAGCGTGGCAGCGGGGGGTTGGGGTGGGGGGTAGGGAGAAGCAGGCTCCCTACTGAGCAGGGATCCTGATGCAGAGCTTGATCCTAGGGATCATGACCTGAGCAAAAGGCAGATGCTTAACTGACTGAGCCACCCAGGTGCCCCAAGTCCTTGCCTGACTTAGTGCAGGGACATTGAGATGAATTCCATCTCTTAATGGTGTCCAAAATTCCAAAACATAACATAGGTTCCCTCTCGTTTTAGATGGTAGTACTCAGATTTTATACTTTAAATAAATGTGATTAATTTCTGCCTTCCCTAGGTATATTACACATATAATTACATGTTAGTTATTATATTGTTAGTGCCTTTGCCCAAAAGCAATAGATCTTCCTTTAAGAGCAGCTGATAGCTCTTTAAAGGCTAGGCAGGGCGAGTGCAAATCTGGGTACCCGAGGGTCTTGATTTTTTGAGGTCAGAGAAGAGACTCTCGCTTGCTGCCTGCTGTCCCTGAAACTGTCTTCCCTTCATCTTGACGTGTCAGCCTAGATGCCAAGATGGGGTTAAAGTTACAGGGAGGGATTAGGGGACATGTCTGTGGGGAGAGAAACTAGGGAGTCTGGGAAGCCTGGAGAATTTTCTGTCTGATTCCAAGTGAAGGAGAGAGGGAAAGCAGGCAGGAAGCTGCCCTAGACTGTTGTCCAGAGCAAAGGAAGGCTCAAGAGAGCCTTCAGGAAGCAGTGAAACCAAAGGTGGCCTTGATAGGAGCCCCTTACATTTGGTCTGCAGTTTCCTGCTCTGGGCTCAGGCTCCGCAGACCCTCGGGTCTTGGCTGGTGGCAGGCGGTGGGGACGTGGCTTCCAGGTGACGTCAGAGGGGAGCAGCTGCTTGGCCCACCAAGGGCCAGGTGCACGTCCCAGCAGCCACACCTGAGCTGGGGGATGGGCAGGAAATCAGGAGCCAAACTATTTCTAGATGAGCCTTGAGGCAATCTGGTTGTTAAGACTGTGGTGCATCTGCGTACCCGAATTTGTTCGCTCTGTTTTTCTGTGTTTTAACTAGATTGCATTCCTAAACTTCAGTGGTATGTAATTATAACGAGGCGATAGCTTATCTGTAGAACCTAACAAAACGTGCCACGCTCGAGGAGCTTTTGCTGATTTATTAAGTCCCTGAACCCATACATTTATTTCACAGTCATGCACGCAGGGCCTCCTGAGTGTGAGGGCAAAGGAGACACCGTAGATCCTACCCTCCTAATAAATATTGTTATGGACTTTTTTGTAATGCCTATGATTTCTCTGTGTGAGGGGACCAGGACTCCCCTCCCCCCAAGAGAAATCTCTCTAAAGGTAAGCTTGAAAGATTATAACATTATACATATTTAAGAATAAAAACTATCCCCGCACATTTAAAGATTTGATTTTTTTTTTCCCCCTCACTGAAAAACTCTTGGCAGAGGTCAGAATGGACTGACCGTTCTGAGCTCTGTCAGCCTCAAGGGCCCTCCTCAAGCTTCCCCCTTCTCTGAGAGGAAACGGTTTCTCCGGATTTGGATTTCATTTGCTGACAGGTCTGATGTGACTTACAGTAATATTTACACCCCTCCTGTCAAGCCCTGTGCTGCCTGATTGAAACTCTGGTCACATTTTGATTAATTTTAGCCTTTTTTTATTCTGTGTACTCTCTCAGTGGAATTCATTACTTCTGGGGCCTCTAGTGCCCGGACGGGCAGCACAATTGATGGGCGCTACGCAGAGTCTCGGGGAAGTAGAGTATTGCTTTCCTGGGGCCGTTCCTCCAGGGAGGTATTTGTCAACAAAGATGGAAATTTCTTCACTGGATTTATATACGAGCAATCCCTAGTAGTACAGAATGTAGTGAGTGGCATAAATCTCGGGGAAACTTTATATCTATGTCCACCCTGGAGCCTTTAATATCCTTATGCCTTCTCGCTCATTAATGGTATCAGTTCTAGAAGGAAATCCGAGTTACGCCCTCAGATACCGTAATGTTGGGAGAGTGGGGTACACGGTTACCACTTGTTCAAACCTGGCAATCAAGGTCCTGGAAACCTAATTTCATCTGAAACAAAAAGTGGTTTATTTTTCATAGATACAGAAATCAAGGTCACCTACACCGAACATTGTAGAACTGAACCTGGCAACACTCCCACATGTTGGAAATTTGCTTGGAAGTACAAGTGAAGTAAAGAACCCAAGGAAGATTTTCTTCCTCTGAGCAGGTGCGGATATTAGTCGTTTACCGAGTAGCGAACTTTAATCTTTGACAAATTGCTTATCACCACAAAGCCTATGAATATATTCACCTCTGGTTGGAACCACAGTGTGGTCAAACCAATTATTTTAAAGGGCATTTCACTGCCTGCACCCTCCGTTATAACAGATCTTTTAGCTGCTAGGCCTTCTGTCTATAACATGTGTGAGAGTCCCCATCATAAATGAGGTCTGGACTTGGGGCTTCGATTTTCATTAGAAACGGGTGGCTTTAGGGTCAGACTAATTCTCCATTAACCTTTACTATACTTTGTATTACCCAATGGGAATCATATAGGATAACTGACAGTTTTATTGAGCCTTTGGCTTTTGCTCAATGGGCAGGAGCTGGTGGAAGGCTTACCTGTATGCGCTCAGTTATGGGTGCCTGCCTCTAAATTCTCACAGACAGATGCAGGACCACTAGGACTGGGGAACTGAAGAGTGGGAGGAAAACACTGCGTCCCTGAGCACAAGGGAATCTTGCTCCTGAGTGGGTGGAGGTGTCTCTTGGGGAAGTGGGAACACTGACCAGCCTCCCTGGGCCTCTTGATTCAGCCCAGAGTTGTCCCTCCTTAGCTCCCACTGGTGCAACTCAGTGGAAGCTATGCTAGGAGGTAGTTTTGTCCTATGCTCTCGAGTGGGAACATTGTCCAGATAACAAACTAACCTGCTCCATATTATTTTTTTTTTTTTCTTTAAGCCAGCTTTGTGACAAAACACCTTTGTCTCCAGGGACTTGAGTGATTCTCATTCTTGACCTCCTTTGTTTTTCACAGTCATTCTTACCTTTAACACAGTCTCACTTTTAAAAATCATGTTTGATGCTTCCCCATTTTAGAGTGATGGAAAGAATTTAGGCTTTGGAAATCATCTGAGTTCCATAGCTACTGCCATTAACATCAAGGTGCCTTTGGAGAAGTACTTGGGGGATTTCCTCGTGGGGAAAAATTGGAGATCATGAGCCCCTTTTTCAGAATGTTTGTGCAAGTTTGGGGAGATGACGGATGGGAAAATTCCACGCACATTGTTGGCGCTGAGAAAGTGCTGATTTCCCTCATCTTCTTCATCCATATGCTAAGATTCACATGGCAGAGACGATCGTTGACCTTGGTATCTCTCCAGGAAGCACGTACCACACTTGCCGCCTGTTTTCATAAATCATGTTTGATTGGAGCACAGCCTTCCCCATCCATTTCCCATGCTCATGGCTGCTTTCACTCTACAAAACAAAGTTGACTAGTTGCACTCCAGGTTGTATGTGGCTCACAAGGCCTGAAATATTTACTCTTTGGTCCTTTTCAGAAAATGTCTGCAGATCCCTGGGTTAGAGCAATGCTGAGGCCAAAAGGAACCTGGTTTTATAGCTGAGTTATTAACAAAACATTTCCCCTGTCTACCTGAGCTTTCTTCAACTTGTCCTTAATATAAGTACACCTCCCTACATCCATATGTTGAGCAATTCTGCTTCTCTTTTCTCTTCTTTATTCAGGAAGATTAGAATTATTTTTAGATGGATATTTCTTTTTTTTTTTTTTTAAAGATTTTATTTATTTACTTAACAGACAGAGATCACAAGTAGGCAGAGAGGCAGGCAGAGAGAGAGGAGGAAGCAGGCTCCCTGCGGAGCAGAGAGCCCAATGCGGGACTCGATCCCAGGACCCTGGGATCATGACCTGAGCCGAAGGCAGAGGCTTTAACCCACTGAGCCACCCAGGCACCCTAGATAGATATTTCTATAGCTACTTCTTATATGTAAAAATCGTTGAAAGATATTTATAACACCGATAATATTCAGAATTTATTTTATCCTTAGAGAGGTAAGTTTTACTAAGTGATCCCAGGCAGCACTTGCAGAAACATCAGTGGAGGTGGATTTCTGGATGGTTTGGCTGTGGATGAGGAAGATTCGCTAAGCATGGGATATTCTAACTTTGTATGAATATTTTTTCCCACCAGTGTTGAGATTTCATCTCACAGTAAGTTGCTTTTCTACAATTTACCACGAGGAACTGAGTCTGAGGGAAAAGGGGTCTGGGAGCTGCCAGTCTTTCCTTTGCTCCAATATTAGTTTCCCTCCGTCCTCTCTAATTAGCGTAAATTTTTAAAGATTTACTTATTTATTTGAGAGAGCAAGCCCACAGGAGGGAGGGGCAGAGGGAGAGAGAGAATCTCAACCAGACTCCCTGTTGAGCCCAGACCCCATGTGGGGCTTGATCTCATGACTCTGAGATCTTGAACTGAGCTGAACCCAGGACTTAGAGGCTTAACTGACTAAGGCACTGGGGGTGCCCTTGTTTTTAATTTTTTTAAGATGTACTAGGTGATGATTTAATATATGTATGAAATGATAACCACAGTCAAGTTTATTAGCATATCCATCACTTTGCCTAGTAACCATTTGTATGTGTGTGGTCAGAACACTTGAGATCTACTCCCAGCAACTTTCAAGTATACAATACAGCATTATTAACTAGAGGCACCATGCTTATATTAGATCTCTAGAATTTATTCATCTTGGAAATCAAAGGTGGTATGTTTCAATCAACGTATCTCCCTATTTCCCTGACCTCCAGGTCCTGGAAGCCACTGTTGTAGTCTCTAGTTCTATGAGTTTGAATTTTTTCAAAATTCCACTCATGAGTAAAGTCCTACAGTACATGTCTTTCTGTGTCTGCCTTTTTTCACTTAAGCAGAATATCCTCCGTGTTCATCTATGTTATCACAAATGGCAGCATTTTTTTCTTTTTATGGCTAAAAAAATAGACCATTATATATAATAGATCTATATTTGTATATATGCATTATATATATATATCACATTTTGTTTGTACATATATCTTTCAATAGACACAGGTTGTACACAGCAAAAGAAACAATCAATGAAATGAAAAGTCAATCTATAGCATAGATTAATATAGTGTAGGAAAATATTTGCAAACTATATATCTGGTAAAAGGTTAATATCAAAAATATAAAAGGAACTCATACAACTCAGGAGGAAAAAAAATCTGATAAAAATTTGGCAAAGGACCTGAATAGACATTTTCCCAAAGAAGACACACTAATGGCCAATAAGTGCATGAAAAGGTGCTTAATATCACTAATCATCATGGGACTGTAAATCAAACCCACAATGACATATTACCCCACACCTGTAAGGAGGTCTATCATCAAAAAGATAAGAGATAACAAATGTTGGCAAGGATATGGAGAAAAGAGAAGCCCTGTGCACTGTTGGTGCAGTCACTATGGAAAACAATATGGAGATTCTTCAAGAAACTTAGAACATATGATCCAGTAATCCCACTTCGGGGTATGTGTCCAAAGGAAGCAAAATCAGGATCTCAAAGAGATAGGTACACTCTCATATGCATTTCAGCATCATTCACAACAGCCCCAATCAGTAAGGTATCTTAGAGATCACCTAGTATAACCTCCCACGTGTCATCACATTCCCCTCTCTGTCAACAACCCGAGATTCAGAGCCCATGAGCTCATAAGCCTGTCTGCTCTACTGCAGAGCAAGCCTCATTATCCATTATAATGTTTGGAGCAAGCTTTATTGCCTTTATAGGCTCTGTTACTGTGCAGGCTTAGTGTCATTTTGTACTTCTCACGATCTTGTGAGGGAAGCATTGCAGGAATTACTTTATCCATCTAGTAAGTGTTGATTGCAGGAACCCTGAACTATCAACTTCAAAACCAGCACCCAGGGGCACCTGGGTGACTCAGTGGGTTAAAACCTCTGCCTTCTGCTCAGGTCATGATCTCAGGGTCCTGGGATCGAGCCCCGCATCGGGCTCTCTGCTCAGCGGGGAGCCAGCTTCCTCCTCTCTCTCTGCTTACTTGTGATCTTTGTCTGTCAAATAAATAAATAAATAAATAATTTTAAAAAACAAAAACAAAACACCAGCACCCAACCCCACCCTGCTCTCATTCTAGACTCCATTCTCCCCTTTTCCATTCTAGACTCCCTCCCCCTTCTCCATTCTAGACTCCATTCCCCCTTCTCCGTTCTAGACTCCATTCTCCCCTTTTCCATTCTAGACTCCCTCCCCCCCTTTCCATTCTAGACTCCATTCCCCCCTTCTCCATTCTAGACTCCATTCCCCCTTTCTCCATTCTAGACTCCTTTCCCCCCTTCTCCATTCTAGACTCCATTCCCCCCTTCTCCATTCTAGACTATATTCCCCCTTTCTCCATTCTAGACTCCATTCGCCCCTTCTCCATTCTAGACTCCATTCCCCACCTTCTCCATTCTAGAATCCCTTCCCCCACCTTCTCCATTCTAGACTCCATTCCCTGCCTTCTCCCTCTACTTTAGATGGACTGTGTTTTGCTTCAAGCCAGCCCTTCCATCTGGGCATTAGATCCCCTTCTTCCTCACTCACTCAAGGATATCATTCCAGCTAATCACCCCTTTCTATCCTGCTTTCTATCCTTTTAATGCTGCTTTTACCAATTTTTTATCCCTCTGTACTGGAGAATGGCATTCAAGTATGTAAACTTTAAAAAATTCCTCACTAGGCCCCACATCATGCTCCAGCTACTTCACCACTTTCTTGCTGTCTTCTCCTCAAGACTTCAACAGTTGTTGGCACTCACTGCCCCAGATAGGGGAGCCTGGGTGACTCAGTCTGTTGAGTGTACGACTCTTGATTTCAGCTCGGGTCTTGATCTCAGGGTCGTAAGACCGAGCCCCCCATCAGGCTTCTCATTCAGCGTGGAATCTGTTTGTCCCTCTCCTTCTGCTCCCCCTTTGCTGACATTCACATGTGCTCTCTCTCTCAAACAAATAAGTAAATAATCTTTTTTTTTTAAGTGCAGTTATGATGCACATAAAGGCAATGTTTTTTGTCAAATGTATGTACCTATATAGACCAAACAAGATATGGAATATTTCCATCAGTCCTCAGATTTCTCTTGTGCTCCTTTCCAGCTACTCTTTCCTGCCCTAGAGTCATCTACAGTTCTACTTTTATCATCGATTCCTTCCGTCTATTATTGAATTTCATATGTAAGAAATGACATATTACGACTCCTTGGCGTCTGGCTCCTTCGCTCAATACAGTGTGTTTGAGATTCATCCTAACTTTGCATATGTCTCTGTAATATGTAACTTTTTTATTACTGAGTATCATTTCACAATTATTTTCATCCCTGCTTCTACTGATGGATATTTGAATTTCTTCCCAGGTTTTCACTGTTGTGAGTAAAACTTTTGTGAAAATTTGTGTACACATCTTGTTGTGGACCTATGTTTTTATTTATCTTGGAGACACACATGTCTTAGTGGAACTACCTGGTCACAGAATAGGAACATGTTTGAATCTATCAGATACTGTCAAACCATTATCCAAAGTGTTTGTAACATTTTTATATGCCCTCCAGAAATGCATACATCACCAGTTTATTTTTAAAAATAAAATCGCGGGTCGCCTGGGTGGCTCAGTGGGTTAAGCCGCTGCCTTCGGCTCAGGTCATGATCTCAGGGTCCTGGGATCGAGTCCCGCATCGGGCTCTCTGCTCGGCAGGGAGCCTGCTTCCTCCTCTCTCTCTCTGCCTGCCTCTCTGCCTACTTGTGATCTCTCTCTGTCAAGTAAATAAATAAAATCTTTTAAAAAAAAATCACTAACCTAAAAAGAAGAATTTTGATGAATTACTCTTTATTAAAATTAAAAATGTTTGCTCATCAAAACCCATCATGAAGCAAATACTGAAACCACAGTTTGAAAAAACATAATTTCAGTAATTATATCTGACCAGAGACTTGTATCTAGTATCTATTTTTGTAAAACTTTTATTTGGTTTAATTCTAATACGGTCCCCCCAGTTCCCATTCCCTGGTGTATAGGCCAACCATAATCCTCTCCCCATGCATGGGGGCCGGCTCTGTGAATACAATGGATACAACTGCTCTAATTAGGTTACAGTACATGGCAAAGGTAAAAGATTTTGCAGATGTAATTATAACCATAATCAGTCGAACTTTTTAAAGATTTATTTATTTATTTTGAGAGGGAGCGCACACGTGTGAGAGAGAGTGTGCGTGCTAGTGGGGGAGGAGCAGAGAGAGAGAATCTCCAGCAGACTCCCTGCTGAGCCCAGAGCCCCACATGGGACTTCTTCTCCATACTGTGAGATCATGACCTGAGCTGATACCAAAGTTGGTTGCTCAACTTACTGAGCCACCTAGGCATCCCAATAATCAGTTGACTTTCATCTACTGGGAGAATATTCTATGTGGTGAGCTTTTCAAAAGAGACTCAAAGCAGGAGAGAACATGGCTTTGAAGAAACAGGCTTGTCATGCTGTGAATGGCCTACAGGCAGAGGAGCCTCTATGCGCAGAAGATCTCAGTTTTATAACCACAAAGAACCTAATTCTACCAACAGCCTGACTGAACTTGGAAGAGGACACCATGTTCCAGATGAGAAACCAGACCTTGGCATCATCTTGCCTGCAGCCTTGTGAGACGCTGGCAGGAGACACAACTAAGCCATGCCCAGGCTCTGCCTGCACAGAAACTGTGAAATAGTACCTGTATGCTCTTTAAGCCACTAAAAAAGTAACAAATAATGATAATTTATAAGTAAGTAATTCATGGTAATTTGTTATGCAGCACTGGAAAACTAATATAATTCAATAATAAGACAAACTCAATTTTTTAAAAATCAGCAAAAGATTTAACAGATACTTCACAAAAGAAGACATATACTTGGCCCCTAGGCACATAAAAGGTGCTTAATATCATCAGGCATCAGGGAAATGCAGATTAAAATGACGATTATTTATCATTATGTACATATACAATACCAATTTTTTTTTTAAGATTTTATTTATTTATTTGACAGAGAGAGATCACAAGTAGGCAGAGAGGCAAGCAGAGGGAGAGGAGGAAGCAGGCCCCCTGCCGAGCAGAGAGCCCGATGCGGAACTCGATCCCAGGACCCTGAGATCATGACCTGAGCCGAAGGCAGCGGCTCAACCCACTGAGCCACCCAGGCACCCTAGGTTAGTGATTTTTAATACCTGCCTTCCCATGTGCTGTGAGTATAATCTCTTGTTTTTTCAAGAAGCTGTATAGTTTTAGTTTCCATATTTGTATTCAGGTCTCTAATTCATCTTAGATTCTTTGCACGTATGTAAAATGTGAAGCAGGGTCTTTTTATGGCCCACACCCACAGAGATATTCAATCTTTCCAGTACAATTTCTTAAGAAGATGATTTTTATTTCTCCATGGGATTGCTTTGATGCCCTTCCCCAAAATCAGTCTTGGGGCCCTGTACTTTTTTCCACTGATCTGCGTGTCAATTCCAGTGTCAGTAGCACATTCTCTTGATTAGGGTAATGCCAGTGTGAATCTTGAAATCAGACAGTGTAAATCTTCCAACAAAGTTCACCCTTTGAAGGACTGTTTTGACAGTACCCCATCCTGTTCCATGTTTTCTCAGGGGCATCAGAGTGGGTCCATGGAGAGGAGGCTGTGCATGGTGCAGACTTTCCTTGCGTCTGTGGCTCCCAATGGTTCTATGGTCTCATGCAAGCCCTCACTTGACCCTCGTCCTTTATTACAAATGTTCTTGCCCACTCGTATGGTGCCTGCTGGCTTTTCCTCCTACACAGATGCTGCTTTGGCTCCCTTCTTGTCTTCAAGAAGACAGGGGACACTCTTTTCTTCTATTTCAGACTGTCTGACTTCCCTGTGCCCACAGCTCTGGAGGGTTCCATGAAAATTAAGATCATGTAGTAGTTTATCCAGTTCTTTTTTGAGTGGGAGCATATACACATGGTCTGTAGTGATGTCTTCTCTTCCATTCCTATATTGTTAATTAATCCTGATATTCATGTTTCCTACTATTCCTAATAAGTCCTGCCAGAGGTTTCTCAATGGTGTTAATTTTTTCAAAGAAACAAAGTTCAGTGTTGTTAATTTTTCCTCTGTTGCTTATATGTTTTCTATTTCACAGATTTCTACTCTTTATCATTTCTTGTATTTACATAGGGTGAAATTTATTTTTTCTTTTTAGCTTCTTAGCATGAAAGTTTAGATCATAAAATTTGAATCTTTTTCCTTTCCTGATATAAACATCTATGGTTATAATTTTCTAAAGACTGCTTTAGCTTAAACTTGCAAAATTTAATGTTTGGTTTTTATTATCATTCACTTATAAATAGTTTCTAAATTCCCTTATTATTTCTTCTTTGACTCATAAATAGTTTATTTTGATTTTTTTTTTTAAGATTTTATTTATTTATTTGACAGAGAGCCAGAGCACAAGCAGGGGAAGCAAATGGCAGGGAGAGGGAAACAGGCTCCTGCTGACCAGAGAGCTGGACATGGGGCTCGATCCCAGGACCCTGGGATCATGATCTGAGCCAAAGGCAGACGCTTAACTGACTGAGCCACACAGATGGCCCTCATAAATGTTCAGAAGTGTGTTCTTATTTTCCAAATATTTAGTGACTTTCCAGATATCTTTTTGTTCTTGATTTCTAATTTAATTCTCTTTTAGTTCAAGAACATATTTTGAGGGGCACCTGGGTGGCTCAGTGGGTTAAAGCCTCTGCCTTTGGCTCAGGTCATGATCTCAGGGTCCTGGGATCGAGCCCCACATCGGGCTCTCTGCTCAGCAGGGAGCCTGCTTCCTCCTCTCTCTCTGCCTGCCTCTCTGCCTACTGTGATCTCTCTCTCTCTCTCTGTCAAGTAAATAAATAAAATCTTAAAAAAAAAAAAGAGCATATTTTGAAATGGGGCATCTGGGTGGCTGACTCTTGGTTTCAGGTCAGGTCATGACCTCAGGGTCCTGGGATTGAGCCCTGCATAGTGCTCCACGCTCAGGGGAGAGTCTGCTTGAGGATTCTCTCCCTCTTCCTGTACCCCTCTCCCTGCTTGTGTGTTCTCTCTCTCAATAAATAAATAAATCCTGTTGTCCAGTCCTCTCCCAGCTCCCGCAAACTGACACTTTAAAAGAGAGCATAGTTTGAAAGATTTCAGTCACTTGAAATTTATTAAGATTGCTTTCATGACCCAGAATATGGTCTCTACTCATGAAGGATCATGTGCACTTGAAAATAATGTGTATTCTGCAGTTGTTCTGTGTCTTATATTTTCATCAGTTGAGTTCCGTTTATTGATGATAGTGTTCAAATCTGCTGTGTCCTTGCTGGTGTTTGGACCGCATCTTTCTTCCCCTCCTCCTCTCTGACTTCCCCTTCCTCTCCCTCTCCCTCCCCCATCTCCCCTTCCTCTTCTGCCTACTTGTTTTGAGAGTTGAATGTTAGAGTCACCAACTCTAATTGGGACTTTGTCTATTTTCAGTTATGCTGGTCTTTGCTTCTTGTATTTGAAGCTCTGTTCTCAGTGGCACAGACATTTAGAATTGTGATATCATCCTGATAAGCTGACCCTTCTATCATTATGAAATCTTTCTTTGCCTCTGATAACGTTGCCTGCCTGGTATTAATAGTATCACATCAGCTTTCTTATGATTAGAGATTACAGGTATGTCTTTCATACCCTTTTATTCTTACCTGCCTGTGCTCCGACATTTAAAGTACATTTTCTGTAAATAGCGTACTTTTGGTAAATCCATTCTGACATTCCGCCTTTTAATTGTATGATTTAGTTCATCCACATTTAATGTTCTGTTCATGTGGTGGGGCTTAACTCTACCGCTCAGTTCTTTGTTTGTTTGTTTTAATTTTATTAATTTCCAAGAGAATGCAAGCCCTTTCTTTCAACTGGAGCAGCCACTCAAATTCCTCCTAGGGTTGCTTTCGGCTGTGGATGTGTCTCTGGTTTAGTTCCATGAAAAGCATCTCTGTTAGCTCAATCTCCACTCTCCCACATGCCACCGGTGTATTTTTAATGGTGTCAGTTGGCGGGAGCTGGGAGAGGACTAGACAACAGTTTCAGATCGTTTCTGCTCCCTTTTGGATTCAACCCCAGCAAGGACCCCTGGATGAAGCAAGAGGAGGTTGGCCGGTGCCATGAGACTCCTCTCTGCTTGGCAGGACCTCCCCTACCGCTACTTTCTCCAGGAGATTCAGGAGGTAGGGATGGGAGGGGGTGTTGTCAGGATAAGCAACTGCTTTGTTTATTTTGTGTTGCTTTGTATTTGTGACACTTGTAAAGATCCCAGTGTGCCCCACCAGCCTACTCTGTAGTTTAAGGCCTGTCTGACTTCATCTCCCCTCTGAGAAGGTTCTCCCCTTAAGACTGATGTGCTCTCCTGTTTGCCTAGACCAAGTATGGAGGCTGCCATGGCCCCCTGGCCTTCTTTGAATACCTTTTTCTCTTGGGAAGTCAAGTTCTCAGGGCTTTCTTGCCAGGAAGTATTTTGCTTGACCATGTGAAAATAGGATTCTTATTTTCCTCGGGTTTTTCTTGATGTCGGGGCACAGAGGTCCTTCATGTCTTCTGCATCAAAACTGGGACCTCTGTCATGTTTTTTGTCTTTCTTGAACACATTCCAATTAGGTTTTCTTTTATTCTGAAGACTCAGCTGAAACATCTTTAGTCAAGGTCAACAATGACCTCTGTTTTGCAAAACCAGTGATCAATTCTTAGTCCACCTATTATTTTATTTGTTTGACAGTAGGACACTGGTGATCATATAGCTCTTCAAACACATCACCTGGCTCCTGGAACATGACTGGCTGTTGATTCTCCTCTTATCACCATCACGACTTTTTATGTGTGCACATTTCTCCCAGTCTTCCCTGCTTCTGCTTAGGAGTGCCCCAACTTTGCACCTCTGTGTTCTACTCCTGTCCACTCCCTCAGTGGTATCACCCAGCCTCGTGGTTGTAAATGGCACTTTTATATTGAGGGCTCCTTGATTTGTATTTAGAGCATAGAACTGTCCCTGAATTCCAGACTTCTATATCCAAAAACCTAAATAATATTATTCTCTGATATATAATTTGCATCTCAAATAGCATATTCAAAATAAAACTCCTAGTTATTCCTCTAAAATCCACTTTTTCTGCATTCTCCACCCAAAAGTTGCTCAGGTCAAAAATCCTTTAATTCATTTTGATTCTTCTCTTTCTCTAATAACTGACATACAATCCATAGGCAAATCCTGTGTATTTACATTCAAATTATACCCAGAATTTAAACACCAGCTTCACTAGTATCACCTGGTTCGAGTCACTGGCCTCTCTTCCCTGTTTGGGGGAAGGTAGGTTCCTAATGCATTTCCCTTCTGTGAGACCCAACTGCTACTGCCTCTCAGCTCCTGCTTCATGGTACCCTCAACAAAGCAGCGGAAAAATTCTGTTAAACCCTCATTATAACACCCAAGTGCTTTGCAGAGGACTTTCCAATGGCTTCCTTTATCACTCGGAGCTGAGGCCAAAGATTTCCAATGGTCTTGGAACCTTGTTCCAGTGGCCTTGAACCTTGTTCGCTGCTGGTTCCCTGAGCCTTCTACCTCATTCTCTTCTTTGCACATTCTGTTCCAGCCATGCTGGCCTTCCTGTCACTCTTCACACACACAAGAAGCATGTTCTTACTTCATGTCTGGCTTGTGTTCATTCTCCTCTAAAACACTTCCTGCCAGAAAGCCTCATTGATCCCAACTTTCTTTGAGTCCTTTTATTCTGTTGTGACTTTTTTAAAAAAGGCTTAGTTTTTTTAGAGCAATTTTAAGTACACAGCAAAATTAAGAAGAAAGTGCCGAGATGTCCCATATGCTCCTGCCCTCTCACATGTATAGCCTCCCCCATCATAAACCTCCCCCACCAGTGCGGTGCATTTGCTGCAAGTGTTGAAACTGCACTAACACATCATTATCGTCATATTTTATTTGTGGGGGGAGTGGGTATGATATCTACTTTGTCCATTAGAGCCTTTAGCATATTAATCACACCTGTTTTAAATCACTGCCTGGAGATTCTGCCATTCTGGTTCAGATGCTTGCCCTGTCTCTTCAGATTGTGTTGTTTGCCTTGTAGTATGCCTTGTAATGTTTCCTTAGTCGCTGGATATGATGTACTGGCTAGAAAGAGCTGCTGTAAACAGACTTTAGTAATGTGGTGAGACCTGTGAGGAGAAGGGAAGGCCTATGATTAGGTCTTAGTCTTTTAGTGAGCTTTTTGCCTCTGGATTATGAACATCACAAGTGTTTATCCAATTTTTTTTTTTTCTCCCCATGTGGGTCGGACAAGATGGGGGGGAGGGGCGGAGTTGAGTACTTCTCTCCTCCATCTCAGGTTAGTTCTGACAACATCTCAGCCAGTGAGAGCCTGTTAGTTCATTTGCCTTGAGGGCAGGATTTGTGATAAAGAGCAAAGTGCTCTGACATTTTCAAAGTGGTTCTGTTCCCCTCTCCCTCTCTGAGAAGCTAGAGGAAATTTTCTGTGATATTGACTGTGGGAGCCTAGCTCCTCGAGGGAAATCTCACAATGCGGTAGGGGCCGCCCTATGACTGGGTCCCACTGAAGTTTTTAACACTCAGACTTGCTCCCAGCAATTTGTCAATTACAGTTCAGACTCCTCCCCACCCCTCAGGCACTGGTCCCTGAAGCAGTTCCTCTCTTGGATCTCTGCTCCAGGAGGCCATGACTCTATACACTTGTCTTCCCAATCTTGGGCACCGTGGTTTGCCCTGTATCCTTCTCTTAAGGATTCGAGAAGAATTGTTCATTTAGCTTTTTACTTGTTGTTAGGACAGAGTGGTGCCTCCCAAGCTCCTTATGTGTGGAACTGAAAGCTCCTTCAAATCTGTGGTTAAATACCATTTTACTAGACCAGCCTTTCCTGACTAATCTATGTAAATAGTAACGTTTCCTACAATACCCCACTCACTCTGCCTTTCCCCTTCCTGCTTTACTGCTCTCCTAGCCCTGATCTCTTTGTGACATAGGATAATCTTACTTAATCCTTTGTTTATTGTCTTTCTTTCCCTCCTGGGAAGTATGCTCAATTACCGCAAGAATTTTGTCTGCTCTGTTCACTGCTGTATTACCAGTGTCTAGAACATGCTGATGTAGAGCGGGGGCTCAAAATATGTTTGCTTCATATATGAACGTGTGCGCTGGAGTCCCACTCAGATCTTTTCACTATTGCTATTAGACTGTGACTCCCGTTTATTCACTCTACGTGCTATAAAACTTTGGGATGCAATGGCATCGTTTGAGGGAAACATTTCTCCATATTTTTCTCATTGATCTTACTTTCCATGAAGCAGGTGGTTAGGATCTGAGGCAGAGACATGAATCCTACGGAAGCTGGCTAGGTAGATCTGCCCTTTGGCCTCCTTCCCACCTTGCCCCTAACTTCAGTGCCCCTCTAATCTAGTCTTTTCCATTAAAGCTGTGCTAGCTAACCCTAACCCTAACCCTTCAAGGCTCTGTCTCGAGCCAGAGAGGCCCCAGGAGTAGCACAAAACCTTCTCAACAGATGCTGTACTATCAACAGAGTAATAGCCACACACTGTTCTGGTATCCGTGCAAGTTCTGTTGTAAAAACGTCCCTTCAAGTAATTTGTAGCTGGGAACATGTATCGGAAATTAAAATAGAATGAAACTCTTCCTTTGTTCTGTAAAGTACTATGAAGATAAAAATAAATCTCAAGAAATCTCAGGAGATATGTACGATAAAAATTTCCAATATATAAACACTGCTACTTGATCCGGAGTGAGGCAGCACAGCCACTAAGCTGGCAGTAGGAGACTCGGTCCTATTTCTGATTATGTCATTGATTAGCTGTGTGACCTGAGCTATGCCACTGCTGCTCTGTCAGGGGCTCAGGTCAAAATCCCCAGATGTTAACTCTTTCATTTCTCCAGTAATTTACATACAATCCACTACCAAATCCTGTGTGTCTACCTTCAAATTATACCCAGGATTGAAACACCAACTTCACTGGCATCACCCTGGTTCAAGTCATTGCCTTCTCTACCCTAGGCTTTTGTTTGCCCTTTTCCAAACTTAAATAACTCCTGATACCACATCCATCTCTAGGACTGATAGGGATTTCTCTCCAGGGGTCTATGGATTTGTGGATCCAAGGTTCCAGAGCTTTGACTCATTATCCCAAGTAACAGAATGTATGTGATTTTTTGCTACCAAAGACAAAAATGGGCACATGGGCAACTTGTATCCTCACAGGCAAGGGAGGAATTTGCACCTGAATATGTTTTGGAAATTCAGATTCAGGAACCAGGAGGTATGGAAATTGGTGAAGCCTTCTGCTTACAATTCTATCATTGTTGTGGCTTTTATATGGCTGACACCAAATGTGTGGGGTTTTTCTATACCCTCAGCCACTTTTCCAGCTCTCCGGACACCAACTAGGCATCCTGTAAGTCAGCTCAACTATGACACTAACTTCCCAGAGTTAGCATCGACTTCCACAGGTGTAAGCACTCAGTCCCACGAGACTTCTCTCACTTCAGATGCTAGGTACAAGTTACAGGTGCCCACACTACCCCTAGTTCTGTCTGATTTGGCCACCAGAGTCAAGGGTTTCCGCAACCCCACCCTTCCAGCCTTGACAATTTGCTAGAACGGCTCACAGAACTCAGGAAAGCAATTTACTTATGGTTTATGGTTTACCGTAAAGGCTATAGCTTAGTGACAGATGAGCAGAAGTGACGGATAACATAAACTATAGTGAGGAAGAGGGGCAAAGAGCTCCCATGCCCCCAAATGCTCCATGCTTTCAACAAGGAGATGCATTCACCAACTCCGAAACTCTGGACACATGTGGCTTTATTTTTTTTTTTTTTAAGATTTTATTTATTTATTTGACAGAGATCACAAGTAGGCAGAGAGGCAGAGAGGCAGGCAGAGAGAGAGGAGGAAGCAGGCTCCCCGCTGAGCAGAGAGCCCGATGCAGGGCTCGATCCCAGGACTCTGGGATCATGACCTGAGCCGAAGGCAGAGGCTTCAACCCACTAAGCCACCCAGGCGTCCCAACATGGGGTTTTTTACAGAGATTCCATTACATAGGCAGGATGGATTAAACCATTGGCCATTAGTGATTAACTCCATCTCCAGCCCCTTTTCTCCTGCCTGGAGATTGGGAATGGGGCTGAAGTCCAAACCCCGTAATCAGGTCTTGCTCTTTCTGGTGACCAACACAATGCTGAGCTCCTTAGGAGCCCACAGACCAGTCATCTCATTAGCATACAAAAGGCAGTTTTCTCACTCCAAGAGTTGAAATTGGGAGTTGCTGTGCCAAGAACAAGGGAGAAACCCTAGGAACCAAGACTAAAAAGGAAATATTTACTTTTTATTACATCACACCACCAAATCCACAGTTTCTCTGTTTCTGATACAGAGGCTTCCTCCTAAGCTGTTCAGTTCAATCTGTTCTTTCAGATTTCACTGTCTGTGACAAAGTGCAGCCAAATTAAAATTTTAAAAGAATAATCACTTTTAAAGTCATGTTTTTATTAGAAGCATGACCTTGTTGATACAGTATAAAGCCGAGAATTGTTGTAAAGGTGAGTTTCTCGTAATCGTAGGCAGAAACACATCTACTCTAACATGTCAGTCAGATCTTAAGCCCTCAAAGTCAACTGTAAAAGGTCTCAGAGTGATGTCTATTTCAGAGGCTGGCTGGTTTTATTGCTGACAGCCATTTTGGTTGAATGTCCATTAGAATAACAAAGCATAGTGGCTTATAACAATAAAAATTTATTTCTTGTTCACATTGCACATTCCTTGAGTCAGATGGCATCTCTACTCCTTGTCCTCTCATACGGGGACCCAGACAGACAAACGTCTGTTGCGAGTGCTGACAGTCTCCGTGGTGGAGGGAAAGAGCTCCGGATGGCCTTGAGCTCTGTCCCTCTGTCATGGAAGTGACACCTGTAACCACAGCACGCAATTCATTATCCAGAACTAGTCCCAGGGTCCCCGCCAACTAAAGGAGCACAGGAGGGCAGGCGGGAGTATAGACAAGATGCTCAATCCTATCATATGTCCGGAAGGTAGAGAGCTGAAATATTTGATGAAGACCATTAAGAAGTACCACGTGTTGCAAGTAACAGAAGCATAATGTAAGGGAGCAAATTTTTTTTTTATTTTATATTAGCTTCAAGTGTACAACACAATGATTCAATATTTTCATACATTACAAAGTAATCATCACAGTAGGTCTAGTTAACATACATAGGTATAATTTTTTTCCTGTGATGATAACTTTTAAGATCTACTCTCTTAGCAAGTTTTCAAATATGTAATGTAGTATTATTAACTGTAGTCACTATGCTGTACATTATACCCCCAGGACTTATTCATCTTATGACTAGATGTTTGTACTTTCTGACTGCCTTCCTTCAGTCCACGCATCCGCCATCCCCCACCTCTGGCAAGTATCAATCTGTTCTCTGTGTCGGTGTGCTTGGGTTTGGGTTTTTTTGGTTTTTGGTTTTTGGTTTGTTCTTGTTTTTGTTTTTTTTAGATTCTACATGTAAGTGAGATCATATGGTATTTGTCTTTCTCTGACTTATTTCACCTAGCATAATGCCCTCAAGATCCATCTATGTTGTCACAAATGGCAAAATTTCATTTGTTTATATGGTTGAAAATTTATCCCAGTATGTTTGTCTGTGGGGGGACAGGTAGTGTGTGTGACATTTTCTTTAGCCAGTCATCCACTGGTAGACACTTCAGTTGTTACATGTCTTGGCCATTGTAAGTAATGCTGTGGTATACATAGAGTGCATATATCTCTTCAAGTCAATGTTTTATTTTCTTCAGATATATACCCAGAAATGGAAGGAAGGTGGTCAGTCTGGTTGCAGATACTAGGGAAAAATGTTCTGTTTGGTGACACAGACAGTTGTTACATGGGCATTTGCATTATTTTTTAGTCTTTAGGTACACATATTTGTGGGTATATATACATATACATATATATAGAGAGAAAGAGAGACATATATATATAGACATATTTATAAACTAAAAAAAGAATTATAATCCATATATGATAATTTGAGTCAAAGTATAGGGGTTTTCTAAATACTGAAAATTAAACTTCAAAGGTTAATGTTTTATAGTCTTTTCTACTATGATTATTTCTATGGACTATACTTATTGAACTCCCTGGTTCAGTGTGAAACTTATATTTACCAATATTGAATTGATGAGAATGGACATGAAGTTTATTTATGTTTCCTTGTCCACTGGGAAGATCACCAGACCTGGGGTCTCCTCTGTTGTGGGATAAAGGGGTTAACCAAAGTGGTGGATAAGGTTGTAAATTTTTGACCATGATGTTTAGGACCTGACTAATCTCATTATTTCCACCAATAGACTCAACAAGGGGTAGAAAGACAAGAGAGGAAAAAAATGTCTCCTCCACTGGCCATTTTAATTTATAGGCTAACAAATTCATTTTAAGGGAAATAAATCTAGAGATAGTCCACGTAAGGTAAGCCGTCTGTCGTTTTTATAGCTCTGGGATGTGGTTTTCATCCTCAGTCCCTTATGTCTATCTCCAGTGCATCATATTCCAGAAATTTTATTCTCTGAAGGCCCTGAGTCAGCTTGAGTACCTAAATGATCTGATTAGCAGGAAGAGAGACCCTGATTTCAGTATACTATGACCTCAACCATAATGCAGTCATCTGGAGTAGCTGACCCTTGTGCTTCTGGGGGATCGCTTGCTCATGGCACGAGTACCGCCCAAAGGATTAGGCAGAGAAGCCCAGCTCATTATCGAAGGACGACCAGGACCCGGAGATGCAGCCTCCACTGACGCAGCCCCACGGACCACCTAAGTGTGGAAATGGGGGGACAGCATTCAGTGCAGAGCCCCTGCCCCCACCTACCCTGCAAGCTTCCCTATGGAGCTTGAGGCAGCCTTTGCCTCTCTACTTAGAGCAGCCCTCGCTGAACATAGAGACGGGACAGGTGACAGGACCCAGCACTTTGTAAGCCCATGTCAGGTATAAAATTGGGGGTACTGACCCCTTTTTAAAAAATTCCCCAGATCCTATTCCCCTATACACTCCTCTATTCTTTAATTTTCAAAGTCATTTTATAGCAAGTCATGTTTTATTTTGACATCCACAACAACTCATGCAACTTGATCTCACGTGGTTCGCCTGCAAGTGGAAGAGAAGGACCAGGGTGTCTGGAAGCCAGAAAACTTGTATTTGGATGTATTTTGAGAGAATACACCTCTCAAAGCAGACTTTCCTCACTTGATGCAAAGATCTGTATCCAATAACTTGAGTTTTGGTTCTAATTACCCATAGGCTACAATTTTTGCAAGGGGATCCCATTCCTCCCAGCCACCTTCCCTCCTCTCTTTATACTGAGAAGCATGGCCAAAGCTAATACAGTCACAGATTTGCCCCCTCACCTTCAAGTCAGGTCTTGTGGAAGAGGGAAAAATCCAATCCAACTACCATAGAGTCCTCCCTGGGCCCTGAAACCAGCCAATTCCAGCACCGTTTTTTATTTGCGCAGTCAGTTTGCCTTGGTTCTTCTGGAACGCACCTGTGTCAGATTGATACATTGGTTGTCTCACTCATGAACTAGCCCTCCTTGGGTATGATGCTTGGTTCTCTGAACCTTGTTTCCCACTGCAGAATCAAGCAAATAGTAGCTACCTGGGAGGATTCTCGTGAGCATCAAATGAAATCATGCAGGTGAGAACTTTGCCCAGAGAGATCTTTGATAAGTAGCTATTTTTAGAAGCTCTTCTGGTCTCTATCTAACTTTTGGTGTGAACTGTGCCATAGATATACACCCCCTACAAAGCAGGTGGAGGAGGTCGATGGGTAATAGAAGGTCAGAAATTGGTGAACAAGCAGTGTTTCGAGTTGGAATATCTGGGTCTCAGAATCTTCATCGACAACAGGTTTGGAATGGGGATGGGCTAGATTTCCAAAGACTTTCTCTAAGGTCAAGAGAAGTCAGTGAGCTTCTTGTCAATGTTTTCTTTCCTTCCCTCATCCAGGTTACTCATCAGGAACATCCTGGTATCAGCAAGGATCTGACTGACCCCTCCATTCCACCGAGAATAACCATGCAGAGGCTGAGAAACATTGATATTCCTGGTGAGGAAAAAATAATGAGTGGGAGTCAGGATCTGAACTCAGAGCTCGGGTGCACCACTCAGGTGTTCTTTACTGTCACCACAGCTGCCAGGATTAAAAGTGGAGGGTGGGAGTCCATCGCCTTCTGTCTCTCCAATCACTAGAAAAATACAAGAGCAGAGGAACAGAAACCCAAGCACCCATCACTGGCTCATGAATATTCTAGAGTTGGCCGTGAATATATAGAAGTACATACCTACAAAACCACCATTTTTGTAATTCTGTTTATATTGATATTGACTTTAACTTTATATTTCCTTGTCCCTCAAAGCAAATTCTTTGCTTTTTTAAATCATTTTCTTCTCTTTATCTTTTTTTCCATCATGATAAATGTATACAATCCCCATCTCCTACAACCCCCAGACCCCCACGTGGTCACTGTCAGTTTGTTCTCTGGAGTTGGTCTCTCTCTCTCTCTTTTTTTCCCTTTGCTTGCCTCAAAGCAAATTCTTGTACTAAAGGCATGACAGCTGTGTTTTTAGGGAGCAAGAAAATCCTCTAGAAGAATTTTTATTTATATGTGTATTTTCATTCATGATAAAAAATGATAATCTTGTTAAAGAAAATGTAGAAATGGCAAAAGACAATGAATCACTTTGAATTTCAGAGCCCTGCCACAAAGATCCTTACCATTTTGATGTCATTCGTTCCTTAGAAAATTTTTTCTTTGATAGTTCTTTCCTTACTTCTCTTGGTTAAAGTATGGAAATCGATAAAATAACTCAATAACCTAACTGACAGCATTAGCCATTACTTCCTCTCCCAGTAGATTTTAAGTTCCTTTAGGCAGGAACCGTGTCTTATTCAACTTTCTATTTCTGATTTTTCTCTTTCCCTCAGGGCCTACCGTAGTGCCTGTACCTAGCAAGTATGCAATGAATCCTGCTGAATCATATTTTGCATGAAAATTGTAGAAGACCTAAGAAGCCCTGGGAATAAAGATTCAAGTGTCAAGTGAAAGATGGGTTTGAAATTGACACAGTAATCAAGTATCTACATTATTCCCTGGCCAGCCTGATTCCAAATAGACACTCAGCATTGGGATTCCTATTTTCTCCCAGGTAAGAGCATTCCAGTTTACTGGGTTCATTCAGAACTTGGACAGATTCCTGTCATTCAAATCAAGTTGACCCTGCAGCAATGGGTTTACCTGGGAGGGACATGCAAAGTAGATTTTTATTAACAAATGCCCTGCTCAGTCGCCAAAGGAAGTGGCAGGACTTTTTTTGTCATGATAAAGAGGATTAACTAAATGAGGGACTGCAGTTAATCTTGGAGTTTGCCCTGATTGTCCTGAAGTGTGATTTTGGAAGATAAAATTGGTCTTGATTTCTCTGGGGTTTTTCAGTGCACCTTTTTGCAGTTCTGGGAAAGAATTTCCAAGTGTGGATGAAGAGTGTGTGTGTGTGTGTGTGTGTGTGTGTGTGTGTGACCAGAATGTCCCACCTTTGTCTAAAATTTTTGAACTTTAAAATATTATAATAATCATAGTAACAAGATAGGAAGACATCTTTTTTTTTAAGATTTTATTTATTTATTTGACAGATGGAGATCATAAGTAGACAGAGAGGCAGGCAGAGAGAGAGAGAGGAGGAAGCAGGCTCCCTGCTTAGCAGAGAGCCCAATGTGGGGCCTGATCCCAGGTCCTAGGATCTTGACCTGAGCCGAGAAGGCAAAGGCTTTACCCACTGAGCCACCCAGGCGCCCCAAAATAGGAAGACATCTTAACAGAACCATGGTATCTTGGGTCTGGTCATCTCATTGATACCTCCTCCCAACATTCCAACATGTATAGTATGTAGTTTCTTAGTCTGTGCTAAGGTACAGTGTTGGGGCATTTACTACCTCTCCCACCCCCACCCCCCTAAATGTCCATCTTTGGATGTGGAAATTTCTGTGGCTCCCTCTGCCTTCTACTCAGTGACAACACTTTTAGGGAGAAAGCTCATGAGTTATGATTGCACCCCTGTGAATCCACCTATCCCTCCGGGCTAACCCAGGGGACAGCACCAGAATGTTCGCTGAGGGAATGACTGATACACCTTTGCAGTCTCAGAGAAATATAAAACAGACCCTATAGAACTGTAAGAACACAACGGAACTAGATGGGGTGACCCAGGCTTGTGTATGGGAGCTATGGGGAAGGAAAGACAGGATTCATTGCATACTTGCTAGGTACAGGCACTACGGTAGGCCCTGAGGTAAAGAGAAAAATCAGAAATAGAAAGTTGAATGAATTCCCAAGCAGATGAAAGAGGACTTCAGTGACCTTCATTTTGACCTCAGTCTGCACCTTCTAATTGATTAAATTCTTCTTTTTCAGCTTATCTCTTAACTCCGGGAAAAGACTCCATGGGAAAAGCACCCCTTGGTGGGAACCAAAATGACCCCCTCTAGCAGCAGGGACTGCCCTGAGCCAGCAAACCCCCTTGTGATTGGCCCCAAGACAATGATCATCATGACCTTTACTGCCCACCTGCATGGACCCACTGACCTTTGTCCCACACTTTCCTTATATAAACCTGTAAGTATCTTCAACAGTTTGGAGACCATCTTTGAGACTCTAGTCTGCTGTCTTGGTGTCTGCCTCACTGAAATGGCTCCCTTTCCTGTTTCACTACCACTGTGGCTGCCTTGGGATTTTGTCAGTGGTGAGTGGCCCAAGCTGGTCTGTTTGGGAGGCCTGGAGCCAGGTGCTCTGTCCCTCCTGCACCCTGGTTATGCAGAGGGTCCTCTGGGAACAAGGGAGGGGGCAAAAAAACACAAACTTGCAAAAGATTTTGAAATCAAATTTCAAACACTGTCGATTTTCTACTGGCTTCTATAGGCATGCTGGTCATGACGACTCCATCTTTTTCTGGGACACACGGTGACCTCCCTCGGGACTGTGTCCTCTAGGCCTTCTGGAGGTAATATCTGCTCTAACCTGAATGTGGGAAGGCTTGCTCTGGGATCCTGCCTGAAGTTGTTCAGAAAACTAGTAGAGAGAACACAGTTTCTCCCCATCACAGCCATCTGGTACAGAGGTGGGGGCCACGAGGTCTACCAAATGTTAAACCCTTTGACCTTCCTTACCACACTGACTTCAACACATTCCCCTCTTCTATAAAATCTGTGCATGAAAGTTGGGACTTGCAGGGGATATCTGTGTGGCACCTGGATCACCATTCACCTGATCTCCACTCAGTAAATCACCTTGGATAAAACTCTGTATAAACAGTATGGGGTGGCCTGCTTTGTTTTTCGATATCACAAGGTCTTCTCCATCCTTTCGCATCCCTGACCCCATTGTCCATCCATCCGTTATTCCTCCAGAGCACCTAGGTCACAGGACAGGGACATAGGCCATCCACAGTAAGCTGGATGTTCAGAGAAACTTTCTAAAGACAATGGCAACAACAGTTACCATTTACAAGGACCTGTAAGGGCTTCGCTAATATCATCTTTTTGCATCTTTGCAGGCATCTTCTTAGTAATTCTCACTTTACAAACAGGAGAATGAGGCTGAGGCAGGTAAATAACTGGTTGAAAATAAAACAAATTGGGGCCACTGGGTGGCTCAGTTGATTAAGCGTCTGACTCTTGATTTCACTTCAGGTCCCGATCTCAGGGTCCAGGGATTAAGTCCCACATCGGGCTCCTTGCTCTGTGGGGGAGCCTGCTTCGCCCTCTGCCTGCTGCGCCCCCTGCTTCTGCTTTCTTTCCTCTGACAAATCAATAAAATCTTTTAAAATTTTGAAAAAAAAAATAAGCCATATATTAGATATAATAAGCTAACTATTAAATTCTCTTTTGAAAACTAAATACTGCCAGTCAGAAGACCTGTCACAAAAGAATTTTTTTAATTCAGTGGGTACACAGACCTCACTCCAATTACATGAGCTTAATATATTTATTGAATGAATAATAGATGGGTAAAATGTCAAAAAATAAAAAAAAGATGAAAAGAAGACCAAGGTTAGCACTGGTTATGAACACAGACCAGGATCCTGTCCTGGTGTGTCTGGGATATAAAACGATTATGTCACAGCCATCCAGCCCTCACATGCACACACCAGACAGACGCAACCCCACATCTACAGAAACGATGCTGTCTGCCGGGTGTCACCCCCGCGTGCACAAATGAGGAAGTAGAGGAGAGAAGGAGGATTTATGTAAAGGAAGGGACTAGAAGGAGCGACTTCCCAGTCCTTGATTTTCAAGGCTCAGCTTTGCAAAATTGAAACAAACAATCATTTTGTTCTTGCACGTACAACAAGTCCCAAACTACCCACTACCGTGACTATTGATGCCTGAGCTGGGACGTGCTTTGGGAGGCAACTGTGAAGACACACAGCTTACACTTGCTTCCAGGGTACTTACAGGGCGGGGAGCTACTCACTGAACTTGGGACAACGTGCACCTGCGACAACAGATCTACCTTCACTGATAAACCCCAACTTTGGGTCCCCTGTGGCCTCCACATCATCACTGACCCTCAGTCTTCCTAGTGTCTCCCTCCAAAGGTGAAGCACTTAACTCTTGGAAGCTGGATACAGTTGTGTGGGGTATTTTTTGTTTGCTTGCTTGTTTTTGCAGATTATCCTTAAAGCACTGGTGAATTCTGATTCATCTGTTTTTGGCTATTCTATCTGGAGGTTCTGGTCTTTGGTTTTTATTGTTTCCAAAGGCCATCAGATTTTTCATTTAAGAAAGCTACAAGCTTGGAGTCCGGGGCATTGCTGGCAACTGTAAGTGTATTACGTGCTAACAGAAGAGTGGGGTGTCTGTGACTTGTTCAGTTTCTCTTCTAAGACAATGAAAGTGGTAAAAACCATGGTGCAAATAGTCTAGAGATAAGTGGGCAACCAAGTGACACGTGGTCTTGAGAAAAGCACCTTGATGTATGGGCAGGGATGGGGGCCCTGTGTGATATCTCACACCAGCTCTCAGGAGGCAAAGGGGACACCGGTTGCAACAATTACATGTCCTCCTGTCTTGTCCAGATTCCTCTGCATGGGGACAGAGAAGCTAAATGCTATAGCTACTTAATATCCTTATCCACAGGATAATATCCCAGAGACTATCTATCCTCTCATTCATTTTCTTTTTCCTTTTTTTTTTTTTTTTTTTTTTGCATAGAGAGAGAAATAGAGGGTGGTGGGGAGAGATGAGAGACAGAGGGAGAGAGAGAAGCTCAAAGAAGACTCCCTGCTGAGCACAGAGCCCCATGCAGGGCTTGATCTCAGATCTCAGGCTCCTAAAATCATGACCTGAGTGGAAATCAAGAGTTGGACATTCAACCGACTGAGCCACCCAGGAGCTCCTCTTGTTCATTTTCATCAGGAGCAAGTCTTTTTAAAAAGAAAGAAAATGAAGATTTTATTTATTTATTTGACCGAGAGAGCACAAGCAGTGGGAGCTGCAGATGGAGAGGGAGAAGCAGACTCGTTCCTGAGCAGGGAGCCGGATGTGGGGCTGGATCCTAGGACCCCAGGATCATGACCTAAGCCAAAGGCAGGTACCCAACTGACTGAGCCACCCAGGTGCCCCAGGAACGAATCTTTAAGCATTTAAATAATAGGCTAGGTTTCAGCCTGATCTATGCAAGACATGAACTAATATTTTTATGAAATAGGACTGTTGCGTTAGAATGAAGTAAGAAAATGAGCCACATTTATCCCCTTGCCTACTTGCCGTGATGTCTGGTGAATGTTTGACCGCCAGCTCTTAGAGGGAGGAGGTGGGGGTTGGGGGGCCCTGCTCTGTGTGTTTCCATGATATAAATATTCCCATCACTGCCTACTCCAAGTCACCAACCTGAAGTCACAGCACATGGGAGGGGGAAGATACCGCACAGCTAGGGCTCACTGTCTGTGGGAGCCCACACAGACCCTGCCTCACACCAAACTAAGTGAATCAGATTCTGTAAGTAAAATTTAGCCCTGGAGTTAGAGATCAGTTATTCTTGCTGACTGAGTCCTGATAGGGCGGACGCACGGTCGCATCCAAACTAAGAAAAATGAGTGACTTGCTATGATATCATCAGAGCGAGTATCAGATTTCTGATAGGTACTTTCTGTCCAAGGGGACCATCATCACACTCTGGCTCTAAAAACAAGGGCCGCCGCTTAAAGCCGACTTCACGCTGCCTGTTTCCGCACATTGCTCTGTGCTTTCCTGGCCAAGTCAGAAAACTAGATGCTTTTGTGTAGCCTCATTTGGTAAATGATGGTAATTTCTCTGGTGTCATTTGTATTCCTGGCGGCACTCTGGGAAGGAAGTAATGTAATCTACCGGGGACTCCCTTTTGAAGTATGTTCACCTGAGGATTCGTGTTGAGTGTCTTAAAATAACCTCACCCCCTCTCCCCCGGATAGTGTGCCCGTGGACTCAAGTTGCTGCACCAGAAGATCCGCAGAAAGAGATCAGGGGACGGGTCCAGGCAAATAAATGGAAGGAAATGATTTATACACGAAAGGAAAGAAGATCTTCAAAATTTATGCTAAGTTCGAAGTGTGGGACTTAAAGGAAACAATGAAAGTCTTCAGATTTAATAGCTGCAGGTGCCTGGATTCCTTCTAATCATACAAAAAAAGAAAAGGGGGGAGGGATGGGGGATGGGCGGAAGGAAGGGAGGGAGGTGTCCGGGGCAGGAGGAAGGGAGAGACTAAGTATCTCTCAAGAGATACACTTGTGCCAGGCACAGGATCTTGTTGTCTTTTCCCTTTAACCAGTTGGCAGCCTTCCTAACCCCCTGAGCTATTGCAAGGAAGTAGAAACAGAATATAGCGCTCCCTCTGAGAGAGAAAGAGAGCAGGGGGAGGAGCAGAGGGAGAGAGAGAATCTCCATCAGACTCTGCACTGAGTGTGGAGCCCGTCACAGGGCTCAATCTCAGGACCCCAAGGTCATGACCTGCACTGAAACCAGGGGTCAGATGCCCACCGACTGAGCCATCCAGGTGCCCTGGGAACATTCTTGATTTAGCTCATTTACTGCAACCCACAGGAACAACAACAAAAACATCCTTTCTTCCAAGAGCACAAGAGGCAATATTCATTATACTTTCCGTCCTGGCCAGTTCATTAAAAAAAATAAAATAAGAAGTGAACCACATTAAGGTAGAGGCAGAGGAGAGGATGTCCACATGTTTGTTTTTTTCTTAAAGATGTTATTTATTCCCTTGACAGACAGAGATCACAAGTAGGCAGAGAGGCAGGCAGAGAGAGAGAGAGAGGAGGAGGAGGAAGCAGGCTCCCTGCTGAGCAGAGAGCCCGACGTGGGGCTCGATCCCAAGACCCTGGGATCATGACCTGAGCCGAAGGCAGAGGCATTAACCCACTGAGCCACCCAGGTGCCCCTCCACATGTTTTTGTCAATACTTTCCTATGCCTTCAAGCATCATGAGATCCTTGGGATCTTGCCCAGTAAAAGAAGTTGCTCAGTAAAAATTTACTTCCCGAAGAAATGAATGAAGGCACGCCTGAGGGATACCGAGTTCCAGCTTCACCAGCTGGATCGATCAGTTGGCTTGCACATGGAGAGATTTCTTCTTCTTTGAGCTAGAACAGGCAGAAAATGGCATCTGCTTCTCTCTGCCTTCTAGGTAGTGGTTATTACTGGACTGTAATCCAGACTTGGCACTCGAGTTGCTTATTGGTTTTATCTTCTGAGAACTGGGGGTATTTGGCAAGTACAAGTCGCTTAATTATTTCTTGACCCTACCAAGGTGTTCCTCTGGCTGGGATGTGTGCCCTTTCTCCTTCCTTTGCCCTGTGTTATTTCCTGGTGGCCAAGGAAATGAATGGATCAACAGAAACCGCTGTGCCTTTGTGAGCGAGGCTGATGGAGCAAGAGGAAGCTTCTGTCGGGGAGGAATCCCTCTCGCTGCGGGAGGAGAGCCGAGCTGCATCAAGGGAGGGACCCGGTTGCTCCTGCTTGGGCTTGGCTTCTCTGTGACCCCCCGCGGATGGGGTCAGTGGCAGTCAGACGTTCTGTCCCGTGGCACATGGTAGAGGTATTTGCCCTCCGTGCTCTGCCCCGCAGCTCACTTCTTGTTATTGGGAAGGGGTTTTTCTGCATATCTTACAGAGCTGCCCCGGCATGCACTGTGAAGTGTGTAAAAGCCATCTTGAAATCTAAAGTACTATTCCAATGAATGCTATTATTATCCACACTTTTATTGAAAGATCTATGTATTTATTGGGGGGGGGGGTGAGGGAGGGGCGGAGGGAGAGAGAAACTTCAGCAGCCTCCACGCTGAGCTCAGAGCCCGACACGGGGCTCCATCTCACAACCCTGAGATCATGACCTGAGCCGAAAGCAAGAGTCAGACGCCCCGCTGACTGCCCCCACCCGGTGTCCCTATCCACCCTATTCCTAATGACGAGCATGACGGACTATGTCTTGTATTTCATTTTAGGTCTTTTCTCTTCTAATAGGTAGACGACACTGTCCAGTATCTTCCTTGACTTGACACCTGCTTAAGGCAGAAGACAGGAAGCAAGGCTGCCGGTGTTCTTAACATGCTGATTCACAGAGTGAGTGCAAATCAGACTGAGTCTCTGCCAAGTCCCAGGAGGAATTATTAGACAAGAGTGGAGAGCATGAGACACCCGCGCTCCCTGGTTAACAGTAGCGGACATTTGCTATTCACAGCAATCGTCACCCTCACCTGCTAGTGGAACCACACACCCACTCGTATATTGTAAGATTTGTGGATCAGAACACGGTTATGGTGTGGATTATACTGCCCCTGTACGGACTGTGTAACCTTGTGAGAATTGGCTGTCATGACCCGGGAGAGTACAGAACACATCTCAGCCGCCCTCGAAATGTGTAAGTGAAGGCACAGCCCAAAACGCTGTGGGCAAATCATCAGGTGAAAAGAAAACATAACTCTCTTTCATCAGGAAGACTGGTCAGGCTCTCCTTTTCAAAGTGTGATATGTAAAACTAAAGGGATGTGACTGGAAGAGGGAGGAAGATAGAGGTATTCAATATAAGGATTGCACAGTCCCCATCCTGTAACACCTCCCTGGTCTTCCTGTTGCAGAAGAGTTGTGTTTTTGGTCTCTGCCCCACAGTAGAGATGCTCCCGGGGCTGTCACTTTCCCTGTGGCTTCCCCCAAGTTGTCTAGATTCAAGCAATTCCTAGCCAGCAAATGAAAGCATTCCTTAGCAGATTCAAGCGAAAATGGAAAGGACAACAGGTTTCTTCCAGAAGGAGACAGAGGAGGGCAACAGGGACAGAATCGTGTGGGGGACACATACCTACACCACACAGTCCAAGCCCCTCGTTTTGTTCAGCAGAGGATTTCACTGTTGGAACACTTGGATATAAACTGTAGAAAAAACAGACACTGATTTTTTTTTGTCTGTATTGAGTTTTTTCACATAAAAATGTGAAACCATTTGAGATACATAAAATAAAAATTAGATAGGGATTAATCCCCAAACCCTTCCTCAGGGCCAGTGGTTGGCTGACCTGGGATGTTTGCAGGAACCTCGGTCAAACCTAGGGGTTAAGCAAACAAGCAGTTTGGGACAGTCATTGACAGCTGGGGTCCATTCTAAATCCAGTAAGTGACGACACTGTACAGATGGAAGATATTCGGCACAGAGCATTTGGATCATTCTTTACCAGTCACTATTTTGGCAAGATCCTGTTGGTCAAGACAGAACATCAGTCTTGGCAGGGACAGTCCTTGGTAGAAAATCTGCTTGTTGGGGCTGTGTTTTCCTTACTTACTCATCATCCTGCCTTGCTTCCTTCTTTGGGTGATCTTTAAACACTCCACTTACCTTCGAACCAAACAGGACTTTCAGGCCAGTGTGGGCAGATGAATGAGAGGCGATCTAAAGTGTCTCAGATTCTTAGTGGCTCAGAATGTTACTAGAGACATTGAACCTAATGCCACCGTTGCCAGTGGCCCCAAAGACTGGTCTTGCAACAGCCTGCTTCAAAGCCAATCCTTCCAGTATTAGCCCATCACTCCCTTCTAAACTCAACAAAAAACAAGGCAGATTATTCATCGAGAGATAACAGAGGCCAGTTGCTGAAGACTCATCAGCAAAAGGGACATTTTCACCAGCCATCTCAAGGAAGGGGTCTACCAGAGAACCAGCTTGGGAACTTGAAAGGGAACCCCTGGAGTTTGGGGGACACTGGCCCTCCTACCCCATTCCTTCCTGGGAAAACCTAAAGATGAAAGGTCATGCCTTTCTCTTGAAGAACACAAAGTCAGGACTATGGTGAAAAAAAAAAAAATCTGGAGTCGAGAACAAGGATATCTGATCTTAGGAGTGAGGGTTTTCCGGCATCGGGCAACTTTGAAAGATCCATCATTTTTTAAAGAAGCCTGCCTGGAAGATAAAGTGCCTCTTCCCTATGGTGGGTGCTGTGTTGTGCTATGGGGACCCGTCTGCAGAAGGAAACAGGTATCCCCCAGCTTTCAAGAGTGCTGCCTGAAGGTGGCCCTCACCTGTCAGCTTCCTTTGGGATGGCCTCCACAGAACAGAAGATGGCCTGCCTTGCTCAAGGTCACAAGTTTTCCCAGGGGAACAGCCCATCCGGTAACAGAGCGATGTGGGGCACAAGTGAATCCCCCGTCCCTACCTCCAGCTCAGACCAACTCTGAAGGGACACCCAGCTTCACCGTTCCCCAAGGGGCCATCTAGAGCCTTCATAGGTATTGATCTGTTCCCTCCCTCCTCCCTTCCAGAGGTGGTAATTCCCCCCAAGCATTGCTTGTCCGTGAAGCTCTGTATTAAGGGTCTGGTTCCTGGAGAATCTGCAACACGTCTCATCTGGTGCCCGACCCAGAGGGGCTGTGAGCAGCGGTTAGCAAGGGTGGAGGACATAAAATGCCACCTTCTGACATTTCAGGTTTTGGGGTCGGGGGGGTAGGAAAGTGGGGCGTGGGACCTTCCCATTGCATGCACATTTGGAGTTCTGTGATTCCTAGATGGAATCTTCTTAAAATTAAAAAAATGACCAAAACCAACCCCCCCCAAAACAAAAACAAACCCCAAAAACCTTCTCTATGAAACATGCCAGAAGTGTCCTTGATGAGCCAGTCCACAGCCTGGCTTGAACAGGGGGGTAAAGGGTACTGCTGCATTCTGCTCCTTAATGAATGGATTAGAGTGAAATGTATGATGAGATCCTGGGTTTTGAAATGAGTCCTGGGTTGGTTTTCCAGTTCTGACCCTTACTTTGTGTGACCATGAGCTGTCACTCACACTCTGGGAGCCGCAGTTCCTAGACGATGACATGGAGATGATAGTAGATCATTGAGGGGATTAAATGAGACGCTGGCAAAGTTCTAGTACAGCCCTAGCCTGGAGGGAGCATTCAAACTTGCTCTCCTTGCCTTTAGATTCTGTGGTTTCTTCTCATGCAAAAATCTCTTGGGGAAGTCTGGAAAGCAATGCCTCAGGCCAGCCTCTGCCTCTTCTCACGCGTGAGGAGTTGCAACAGGGCGACTCAGAGAGAGTGTATATAAATCACCCACCATTTTATTTCCCATAATAAAATTGTAAATGGAAGCAATGATTCTTTGCAATTTCAGTTGGCTTGTTGCAATTGTATCCTTTTCTAAACTGTTTCTTGACAGTTTACACTCAATTGACTAGACCCACTTATCAACAAAATCAGGGTTTTTTCCCCCCTGCATTTGCTAGGCCGGTGGTTCCGAACTGCTGATAGCTGATTTTCGTTCACTGGTTTCTACCCTCCTCTCCCTTTCCTTCTGAGTTCTTGGTCTGGAGATGTGTGAGCCGTCCTGTCTCTCCAGCACACTCAGGCACTCCTGGGATGGGTTTTCCAGTTAAAACTTGTTCTTACTTCCGTAGTCTCACCTGCCCACCTGTCACTGTGGTTCCTCGACTGAAACTTAACAGCTAATCTCATCCATCACCTGGCCATGATAGGTACATGTTGCCGTCTCTGATGAGTGTTAAGTCGGGGAGCTTCCTTTATGGAGAACCAAAAAGTTTTGATTGCCTTTCCTTCATGGTGTATACATTGACCTTGAGATCCTCTGTCAGAACATTAGGAAGTGCATATATTCAGATTTTAGCTAATAATCTATAATAATTCCATTTTTCCCCCTTCAATAAAATTCTAGGTACACAATCTTGGGAATAATCCTACTCATATTGGTAGTTTATGATATTAGAATCATAGTTTATGCATCTAAAGTAGTCAGATAAGTAACTGGACAAATTGTCAATAGGATTGAAAGGGGAGAAGTTATACGCACCTGTTACTATGGTGTTAAATATAACATAGTCCTCTATGTCCATTCGTAATAAAGAGACTGAAGGCTGCAGTGTTCATACCTTGTCATTCTGAGCTTGGGAGCAACACCAGGTTATAACCTGAGGTCCGGGTGAGTGTCAGACCCAGCCAGCTGCCTCTAGGGTGCATCTCCTCCGTGATACCTTAGCTACATCAGATAAATTAGAATCTCTCTTGTAAAGAAAGCCTTTTTAATTTTATTTTTAACTCTGGTAAATAACCCCAAGAACCAGCTTCCTGCCTGCAACCTACTGGCTTTTTCCAACCACTTAGACCTGCTTTCCCAAACCAGGCTCTCTTCCCCAAATGCTGGTAATGTGGATTTTCTCAATGTTTCCTTTTCATTTTTATAAAATGCTGTCTTGTTTGGGAACTACTTTTTCAGCATTTATTTTCGACATTTGATCAGAATCTTATGGTATTTGTGGTTTCAGTAGAGTGTGTCTCCTTCTTCAGATCGCCAATTCATTCATAAGGAGGCTTAGGATTTCTCAGAATCCTGAAGCCCCACGTGCTCATCCAACAGTGAGGATACGCTGGAAACTGGATACAAGTGTGTGAGGTTGAAATTCTGAGTTCGATTTAGCAAAGTCAAACTGTCTCTCTGCTAATTTCATCTAAGTGTGCAACCATATTTTCTTTCGAGGATCTTATATCCCCCTCTGGGCCATTTTCTCTGGCACCTTTCCTGCCCCTCCCCCACAGCTCACCCTCTACCCCGCCCCCACCCACCTGCTGTATAGCCCAGCACCCACCTGTCTGCTCTCCAGCCAGACTGAGCTGAGATCATTTTAAATCCTGTTTTGCTTTGTTCGTGTTATGTCACCCTGACCAAGCTCGTACCAAGTGCTAAAATCAGTGCTTTGGGAAAGAATAGTGTCTTGAGCATACTCAGAGTACAAGTGTCAAAAGAGGGAGATGGGAGCTATTTAATGTGCCCCATCCATCCCGGTAGATCAGTTTAATCGTTTTTGTAACTTGAAACCAATCTATCAGGTTGACATGTTGACAGGCAGTCTTGGTTTATGACAGATTAACTAATTCTTCATCTATTATTTATATTCTGCCTACACTGAAAAAAGCCATTAGTAGAAAACAAAGACCAGAAAAATAACATCATTAGGACAAGGGCAAAGAACTAGAAGCACATAATGGAAAGGGAGAAGGACATCATTAGCCTAGAAAACCTAACACCAGTGAAACCTCCAGCCACTGAGCATAAAAATTAGCTCTGAGCTTTCTGAATTTTATTGTTGGGAGCTGACTATGTTACATCCTACCTTCAAAAGATACTGCATAATGTACATAAGCCAACAACAGGAACTTTGGCCAGCACTGAGATGGTACACGTCAGCTTATATTTATTTAAGTGATTTACTACAAATATTACTCTGATTGTCAGGAAAACAAGATCTAAGGAGTCAGCAAATTCCTTCTTAGCACCAGTCAACAAATGGAAAATGACAGAGGAATCCAAATAGTTTTATATATTTACTAATTCCATATTGCTGGTCTCATAACAACATTGGTTCCTCAGATGAACTACAAGTAGGAGAAAACCATGACTACTACCAGTGTCCTATAAAAATACAGGAAAGGACACAGAGTCTATCCTTTGTGGGTGCCCAAATGCAGTAAATCCATATCATGCTCACATCCCTTAATTTAAGGTTAGATTTCAGTTTTATGAATCTAGGGATGAGTAGGATTTACGGTGTGGTTTACCTTATCTTTAGATACTTCCTTTTTTACAATTGAGTTGAATGTACTTTATACAGAATACCACAGCACACAAAAGATTGTCCCAGGTCATCCTAGTGGACTGTCAGGGTGATTTTGAAATATTAATTCAGTCTGAAGCCTGAGGGCATGAAGTCCAAATGAAATGACAGTTTAAGCAATCGTCTGATTGATTTAATTCATGCACACTATGAGTTAAGAAAATTCAGATTTTTTCCCCATTTGAAACTTTTAGTTGTATGAAGTGTCCAGTTAATCATTTCAACTATTTTCTCCCCCCCTCTTCAGGAAAGACATTGGCTAATTCTCTGGGACAGAGCCAATCAGATGTATTGATGTGATGGATCTGTCCAGTGCTCCTTGCAAAACCCAACTTCCTCTCCTTGGGACACCTGGGTGGCTCAGTTGTTTAAGCAGCTGCCTTCAGCTCAGGTCATCATCCCAGCGTCATGGGATCGAGTCCCACATCGGGCTCCTTGCTCCGCAGGGAGCCTGCTTCTCCCTCTGACTCTGCCTGTCACTCTGTCTGCCTGTGCTCGCTCTCGCTCGCTCTCTCTCTGACAAATAAATAAATAAAATCTTAAAAAAAAAAAAAAACCCAACTTCGTAATGAAACCACAGCAATTTCACTGGTTAGGCAAAGTTAGGCAAAGCAGTCTGAGTAAGTCCCCACTGTTGTCAACTGAGCTGACATGGGAAACAAGGTTTCCAACTCTTAGAAATAGCCCAGTGCCATTGGATTTGGTTCTCCTTGTGGAAACAAAATGGCAGCCTGTAAGTCACAGCAGAAACTCACTCTGCTAGGGTCTCATCCTGGGGGCTCCACCGCCTCTCCCACTAGTCGCCAGTTTCCCAGCTCACTGTGGGGCTCATAGCCCAGTGGAGATTCATGGAGCCCAAGAAAGGCCAGGCATGTGTGTGCTATGGAAATGAACTGAGAGTCACTGAAGCCACCTTGAGTTTCAGCCACGTCATTGCCTCTTGTTAACTATGTCTCTGGGCAAGTGAAGTCTTCCTGGGTCTTTGTTTCCTCATCTGTAACATGGGATGGTTATGCTTACTTTGTGGGCTTTTTAAAAAATGAGAAACGAAGGGCACCTGCGTGGCTCAGTGGGTTAAGCCTCTGCCTTCAGCTCAGGTCATGATCTCAGCGTCCTGGTATCGAGTCCCACATCGGGCTCTCTGCTCAGCAGGGAGCCTGCTTCCCCCCTTCTCTCTGCCTGCCTCTCTGCCTACTTTGATCTCTCTCTCTCTCTGTCAAATAAACAAAATTTAAAAAAAAAAATGAGAAACGAAATAGTCCCTTTCGTGACGGACCATTACAGTGACCAGCACACAGCAAATACAAAAAAAAAAAAAAAGAATTTAGTCGAAACTAAGTTTGTGGGTAGATACATGTACTCCGTTAATAACTTGAGATAACATTTAAAAATTCTCATTGTCATTTTATGACAAAACAATAATAACTACGTGGCTAAAGAAAATACTGTGGCTTAAAAGACCCTGGTCAGGGAGTAATATAGTATATTCATGTTTGTACATCCTTTCAAAAAACATTTTAAATCTACAGTCACTTTAACTTGGTTCTAAGGGATTGGCTTTATTCAAATTTTCTGTGGAAATAATCTTATAATTAACATATGTATTTATAAAAAGTAATGCTGTCTAGTGCTCTTTGGTATTCACCCAAAGGAGTTGAAAACTTATGTCCACACAAAAATCTGCACATGGATGTTTATAACAACGTTATTCATAATTGCCCAAACTTGGAAGCAGCCAACATGCCTGTCCGTAGGCGAAGAAATAAACTGTGGTCCACCGGGACAATGAAATATTATGGGGTGCTAAAAAGAAATGAAGTATCTAGCCAGGAGAAGACGGGAAGGAATCTCAAGTGTATATTACTAAGTAAAAGAATACAACCCAAAAAGCCAACATACTGTATGATTCCCATTATAAAATATTCTGGAAAAGGCAAAACTACGGAGACAGGGGGAAAAGCAGTCGTGACTGAGGATATGGAGGCTGGCGGGGAGCAAGGGGGACAAATAGGAAGAGGACAGGGATGTCCCGAGCAGTGAAAATACTCCGTATGATGCCAGAAAGATGTTACATGTCATCACATATGTATATGTTACACACACATATGTGATGTTACATATCAACACATATCATGTTACATCTGTCCAAACCCGCGGACTGAACACCACCAAGAGTGAACCCTAACGTGAACTATGGACTTCGGGCAATTTTGACGAGTCCGTGTAGGGTCGTCAATTGTAACAAGTGTACCTCTTGGATGTGTGATGTTGATAATGAGGGAAGCTGTGTGAGTGTGGGACGGGGGCTACACAGGAGGTCTCTTGTGTTTTCTTCTCAATTTTGCAGTGAACCTCAAACATCTGTAAAAAACAAAGTGTTACAAAAAGTAACACCGCCTTAAGCTGCTGGATCTACTGCTTGACAGCCAAGAACAGAGTAGTTTTGGGGTCCGTGTGGTCTTACATAGTGTGAGGGTCATCAGGGAGAACCCCAAGCACACCGCTAAGGAAGATCTAATTTTTTTTTAATTTTTTATTTTTTATAAACATATATTTTTATCCCCAGGGGTACAGGTCTGTGAATCACCAGGTTTACACACTTCACAGCACTCACCAAAGCACATACCCTCCCCAATGTCCATAATCCCACCCCCTTCTCCCAACCCCCCTCCCCCCAGCAACCCTCTGTTTTGTGAGATTAAGAGTCACTTATGGTTTGTCTCCCTCCCAATCCCATCTTGTTTCATTGATTCTTCTCCTACCCACTTAAGCCCCCATGTTGCATCACCACTTCCTCATATCAGGGAGATCATATGATAGTTGTCTTTCTCTGCTTGACTTATTTCGCTAAGCATGATACGCTCTAGTTCCATCCACGTTGTCGCAAATTGCAAGATTTCATTTCTTTTGATGGCTGCATAGTATTCCATTGTGTATATATACCACATCTTCTTGATCCATTCATCTGTTGATGGACATCTAGGTTCTTTCCATAGTTTGGCTATTGTGGACATTGCTGCTATAAACATTCGGGTGCACGTGCCCCTTCGGATCACTACGTTTGTATCTTTAGGGTAAATACCCAGTAGTGCAATTGCTGGGTCGTAGGGCAGTTCTATTTTCAACATTTTGAGGAACCTCCATACTGTTTTCCAGAGTGGCTGCACCAGCTTGCATTCCCACCAAGAGTGGAGGAGGGTTCCCCTTTCTCCGCAAGGAAGATCTAATTATTGAAATGTTTTCTTCTTCAGTAAAGAAAGCCTGGAACTACTTAGTAAAAGCTTGGTACTACTTAGTGGAAGTAAACACATGAAAAAACATAAGTACTGAGAAGCATCCGTTTGAGATTTGTTTTTTTTTTTGATGTGATGTGATGTGGTGAAAAAAAAATCCTTTATTTAGGGTCAGTGGTTTCTAGACCAGATTCTATGGCTTGTTAGACGCATGGATTTGGGCGGGTCTTGAGCCCAACCTCCATCAGCTTCAGTCTCTTCCTTTCAAAAAACGCAGGTGTTAGCAAATACCAAGACTGCTTTCAGATAATTTTAGCATGAACTAAATGTGCTAAAGGTTATGAAAACATGCTATCAATGTAAATATCGTGGTAATGTAAGGTATTATTATTGTTATGAAAGGCTTAAAAAAATTCTCCTTGTGACTTCTGGATGACTTTAGCAATGTTAACAATTCTTGGTCAATGGCATCCTTTGAGTTTCAGTTTGAGATCAAGAGATGTTGATGGCTCATATATGTTATACCCGATTTTAAAGATTTTATTTGTTTTGTTTTTTTTTTTTAAAGATTTTATTTATTTATTTGACAGACAGAGATCACAAGTAGGCAGAGAGGCAGGCAGAGAGTGAGAGAGGGAAGCAGGCTCCCTGCTGAGCAGAGAGCCCGATGCGGGACTCGATCCCAGGACCCCGAGATCATGACCTGAGCCGAAGGCAGCGGCTTAACCCACTGAGCCACCCAGGCGCCCTATTTGTTTATTTGATAGAGAATGCACAAGCAGGGAGAGCAGCAGACAGAAGGAGAAGGTGTCTCCCTGCTGAGCAGGGAGCCCAATGTGTGGGACTCCAACCCAGGACCCCGGGATCCTGACCTAAGCCGAAGGCAGATGCTTAACCGTCTGAGCTACCAGGTGCCCTTACCTGAAATTTTTATATAGCTTGAAAGTATTGTGTAAAAGTAGCAAGTTAGGGAAAGTATTTCTAGAATAAATATAAACATTAATGAGATGCAATTTCATGGCTGAGTGCAGTTTCTATGATTAATTACAAGCAATCAAGATTAAGCGATACACCCACCGCCAGTGAACATGATAACTTATCACTAGAAGAATGTAAAGAACATTCCTGTGTCTGAACGTTCTAGAAACAATAACATAGCGCTGTATAGCTCATACAATGTTTTCTCATGGATTAGACCAGCTCATCCCTGTAGCAATCATTTGAAGAAGCAGTGATTATTCTCCATTTATTAGGTGAATCTGAAGTCTATTGATACCAAATGAAAACCCAGAAAGTCACAATTTAGAGATTAAAGGAGCTGGTACTAAAACCTAGGTCTTTGAATATTAAGTCCAGTGATCTTAAAAACAAACACACACATGTTGAAGTGTTAGCCCAGTGAAGGATGGCCCCAGTTCCAAGAAGCCACGAGTAGGAGGATGGGTAATACCTAGCACCTGTGTTGCATTCAGACCACGTGAGGGCCGTGAACACGGACAGGGAAAAGTGCCAGTGAAAGTTACTTTGTAAATTCAATGATATTTACCCATTTTGATAATATTTGGGGGGCAAGATTCACATATTGTAGTTGACCACATTCAGAAATATTATTTGTGTTCCCTACCACAGTTTGACTTGAGCTCAGTTTCATATAAAATATTCTTTTGAAGGTCCATGAGCAAGCCCCATATTACTGTCATAAACAATGAATCTGAACAAGTTTCTAAGACCGAAATAAAATTGCGAATATCATTTCACTCAGGTTTATTTGAATGTAGTAAGTCTGTTGTAATGTCTGGTACTACATACTAAGTAGGTTAAGTACGAAGCCGTAAAAATTTATGTTTTGCCTGATATTTTAAATCCTAACAGATATCATCAATGGATTGATTATAAGGCTCAATTTAGTAGTTTGCCTGTAACATACATGCTACCAGTACACGCCTTTAAACAATGGTTTCAGCTCCTATAGTGTTTCTCCTATAAAGGTCTACTTAAAAAAATCTATTCGCATGAAAACCTGACAACATGGAAACCATTTGTTTAAATTCTGCTACGGGGGAACTTCATTATTACTCTGAATTGGGTATCTGTCATTTGTCAAGGTTTGCATATATCACATGACCTTCAGGACGCTCTAATAGAGCGAAAATCAGACATATCCTTTGGCAGAAGGGCACTCAGGTTTTTCTAACACCAATATTATAAAAAATATGTAAGTGTTGGTAGTCATGTCAATTGTGTGTTTATACTTTTAAAAGAAACAAAAGTCGTGAAGTTTAAACTGTCCTGGCAAAAAAAAAAAAAATGAGAAATAAGACAATGGAAGGCAATGTTGGAAGCCTTTTAATCCGGTTCCAATTTTTTGCTTTGATATGTTACTTCTGTTTGAGTCTTAGTTCCCTCACCTGGAAGATGGGCTTAATAACTTTCATCTTGCAGAGTAACTGTGGGATTTAGAGAAAACCCATCTGTTGGGGGTACAGATTACCCAGTATGATTCAGCCCCTAAAATGACTAATCTAGAATAAGCAGAAACTTTGTGTTACTTTGTTACTTTGTCACCAAATTGACTGTTATAGGATTTTATTTCAACTTCCATTATTACAATACCATTTATTTAAATAGAAACTCTGAAAAAAAAAATAGAGAATCTGGATAGGTATGAGACAATCCTTACCCTCACAAAACCATCACATTCCAACCCAGACTTTCTTTGAAACTATCATCCAAGCTGGACGTTTGGGGAACAGGTCAGCTGAGAGCTGAGGAGAGGTCGGTTTCTACATTCTGGGCCCCCTCTTTAAAATCTCCCAGATACTTCTTCCCCTTCTATACACTTCTCAGGCTTTTAAATGGACCTGAGAAATCTTTGGCACGAATTGTTACTGAGCTTTTCGGTAAAACCAAAAAACGTTCTAAGATGCTGAATGCAAAGGCAGCAAAAGAGAAAAAGACGTAAGATTTAACTATTAACATGCCACTCTATTTCCAGAAAAATCATCACGCCTGACTGTAAGACTGGCCTGGGAGGGAAAGCAGCAAAAACCCTCCGCGTAGTAAAACCCGGTCCTGGGGGCGAGGGACAGCGTAGCGAGACCACTGCAGGGCGCCGGGCCGCAGGCACCTCGCGAACGCACGGTCGAGGCCGGACGTTTGCAGAGAGGCCAGGGGTCCGGGGCAGGGTCGCCGCGGGCCGCCTGGTTCCAAGTGCACCTGGGGCCGGGGAGCAGCGGGTCCAGCAAACCAGCCCGCCCAGCCCCTGCACCCTGAAGGACTGGCAGCGCTACACCCTCAGATGAAAGTAGCGCGCACGGCTCCAGAAAACACTTGCCCTTGTGGCCATTTTCGGTGGGGCTGCCAGGCGCCCTGTGCTCTGCGTCCCCGCGGTGGGACAAATGGGCTCCCGAGATAGGAAGTTACAGAACTTTCAGAACAAGGAGCCCGCGAGGCCGGGGCAAGGCGGGGTCCGCTGATCTGGGCCCGCAGGGGGCGGGTGGGGGAAGGGCAGAGGTGGTGTCGACAGTCTCCCCGGGGATCCAGCCCCGCGCCGGGCCAGCGGCAGGGAGAAGGCGCGGAGACCGCGCTCCCCCTCCGGCGGCTGCTCGCTTTCCAGTACCGGCGCGAGCCGGAGAGGTGCAGCCCCGCGAGGAGGGGCCGGCGCGCCGCGGCGGGAGGGGCGCCGGCGGGCTAGCAGCCCTCGGGCCCGCGGCGGGCGGCGCGGCTCCTCACTGCACCAACCTGCGGGCTCGGGCTGGCTGCGGGCCGCGGCCCCTCCCACCCGCACCCCACCCGCGCCGCCGCCGCCGCCGCCCCGGGCCGGCCCAGTCCCAGCCGCTGCCGCAAGAAGCCGGCGTGCGGGGCGCCCCGCTCCGACCGCAGCCGGCGGGGGCTTCGCGGCCACCGCGGCGTGCACCCGGGGCTCCCGCCTCCCCGGACCCCGCTCCCCTCCCTCCCTCCCTGCGTCCCTCTCGCCCCCGCCCCTTTCTCCCACCTCCCCCACCCCCTCCCTCCGCGCTGCTCCCGCCCGGCAGCGCGCTCGGCTCCCCGCGCCCCCCGCGCCCGCTCGCTCCTCCTCCAGCCCCGGCCCGGCCTCCCGCGCGCCCTCCAGCCTGCTGCGCGCCGGCCGCCGCCTGGTCATGTCAGGATGGAGATCCGGCAGCACGAGTGGCTCTCGGCCTCCCCCCACGAGGGCTTCGAGCAGATGAGGCTCAAAAGCCGCCCCAAGGAGCCCTCGCCGAGCCTGACCCGAGTGGGCGCGAACTTCTACAGCAGCGTCAAGCAGCAGGACTACAGCGCCAGCGTCTGGCTCCGGAGGAAAGACAAGCTGGAGCACGTAAGAGCGGCGCGCTCCCCGGGGCCTCGGCCCGGCACCTGCCCCGGAGGTGGCCGGAGCGCGCGCGGGGCGGCGGGGCCGGGCGCGGGGGACCCGGCAGGTGGCGCGCCTCGGGGACGGGGCGGCCGCGTCCTCCTTCCGCCCTGAGGCTCTGTTTTGCACTTTCTTGCCGGGAAGGACCGGGCTGCGGGGAGGAGAGGAGAGGGGAGGAAAGGTGCCTTTCCTGGCACTGCCCGCCCCCCCCCCCCAGCGCACCTCGACCTCCCCCACGGGCTTTTTTCAGGGTTCGTGGGCACCGCGTTCTCGGCGCGCCTCTGCGGGGTGAGCGAGAAGGGGAACTGCCCCAGCGGGGCTCCGAGGAACGTGGCGTCGCACGGTGGTGCGCTCCAGAGGGGCCAGACGGTCTTTGGGGCTGTGTTACTTCGTCCAGAAACTACCCACCGCGAGTCCGCGCGGGAGCCGCCGCGGGCGACTCCGCCTGGGTCCGCGCACGAGCCGGGAGAGTTTTCTGCAGCCCGTGCTCCGGGGTGAGCCGCTGGCCATCCTTGCTTGAGCCCAACTAGGGAGAGCTGTGCGCGCTGCGAGGAGGAGAAAGGCGAGCGGTCCGCCCTGCTCCGCGGGAACCGCCGCCCGGCCGGGTGGGAGCCGGCGAGCCGGGACCTCCGCTCCGCTGAGCGCGCGCCTCGCGGGCGGCGTCCGGGGCGCCGGAGCTGAGCCCCTGGGGCTCGCCGTTCTGGAAGGGGAAAGTCCCTCTAAAGAGACGTTTAGTGGATCCCCAGTTTCCACCCTGACCCGTCAGCCTCTTCTTAAACCAGATGTTAAAATGAAACTAAGAGAATTCTCTCGGAGTGCAGCCCCGCTAGGCAGGGAGAGGATGCTGTTTCTTCCCGCGGAGCTGCATAATCCGAATCGAGCCCGTTAATGGAATGTGGAGGTTTCCTTGTGTTTGGGTCACATCTCCCATTGTGACAGAAAGATAAGAAGGAGAACTTCGTAAACTCACACATCTTCTGCTGCCCCACCGACCTCACTCACATCTGCACCGCCCCCCCCCCCCCCCGCCCCGCGCCCCAAGCGCTTCTCCTCTCCTGGGTTTTGCAGCAACATCAAGCTTCCCAAGAAGCAGCGTGCAAAGGGGTGTTTCTCCCACAGCCTGAAAGGAAGGTCTGTGCCTTTTCTCTGAGGGCCTGATTAAGTCCCTTGAAAGCTGGAGTTTAAAGCTTCCAGTTGGGGAACAGGCTGTCTTGGGTGTACAGAACCATTTCCGGGTATCCGAAGGATGTCTCAGATCCTTAGGGCCATGGAAGTAGCTGATTCTAGGAGAACAAGTTGTTTGAAAAGCAGCAGAATCCACTTAAAAATGCAAGTTCCGGAATTAGCATAGGGATCTGGTGGTTAGTAGTTTCAAGAGCACCTTCTTGGAGTTTGGCACTAGAAGCTGTGTCTGATGTCAGTACCAGGGAAACTGGTCCGGTCTTAGAGCAGTGGGAGAATAATCTCCCTTTCCCTGAATATGTGTTCATTTGCACCTTGTGCTTTTACCTGCTCTGTTGCCTTTCTTCTCCAAGTGGAAACCAGTAGTGCACCCTTTTCTAGGTCTCCCTGAGTCCCAGACAGTGCACAGCTTTGACTTCAGTGCGTCCTCACTTTCACATTTCCACTGAGTTTCAAGGCCTGCTGGGGTGGGCCATGGCAGCCTCACGGTTCTGGGTGAGTGTTGGATGCTGAGCCTCTCCTGAGGCTTACAGACCAAGAAAAGGAAAGTCTGCTTGTTTAGAGGCACCTGAGGTCCCATGCTTTCTTATTCATTCAGAGAATGAGAGCATTGCACTAAAAAAAAAAAAAAAAAAAAAAAGAAAGAAAAGAAAAAGAGAGCATTGCATTAAAAAAAGAAAAAGAAAAAGAAAGCCACCTCATTTGTTATTTAAATCAACACAGCATTTTTGTTTGCTCTCTCAAATACATTTCATGAGACAGGTACTCTGCTTCTGATGGTTTTCTCTGTATCTGCTTTCAGTTAGAAAGGGGGCATTTTGCTCCAGTGAAATTTTTTTAGACATTCTCTTGTTCCTTTGGAGCATCTACGTTTTAAAGGAAAAATAGTATTTTTGAAAGTACAATGAAAAAATTAAATGAGCATAAAAATAAAAATTTTATCTGAAGTCAAGCTTGGGGTATTTATAATAGATATCAGATGTTGGGGTACACCACATTTCAGGTAGTTTGATGTGAATTTCTAGTTAGATAGTTGAAATTTAAAAACCTGTAACATAGGGAACCTAGTATATTTTTGCCATGCAAAGCTGAAAACGTAATATTGACTTTATTATACATGGCGTGCTGAACCTATGTAACACCACAGAGATTAGAATGAGTGATGAGTGTTATATGAAATTCAAAGGTGATATAGGGTAGTTGAAAAAAATCCCTTTGATCTGTCTAATCAAATGGAGGGCCACCATTTTTTATTAGGTTAAAAAAATGAGTAATTATGATGGAGATCATATGCATGCAAATGGCCTACGTTCTTTTGCCGGTTTTTAAAAAACCAATCTAGAATTAAGGGCATAAGTAAGTTACGGCTTCAGATGACACACATTCTCAGTCATTGCAGTGACGGAATTCCCTGGAATGAAATGTGGCGGCGTGTGGACTCCGTCCAGACTTCAGAGGCATTGCTCAGTCTGAGAGTCAATAACACAATGTAAAGTGACGGCGAAGGAATATACTTCCACCCACTTAGCTAAAAGTGACAATAATTTATCTCTCCTTCTCTGGTTTAAAGGCTACAGAACTGATCCCCGGGCCATACATGTGAAACTGACATGAATTGGTCAAGGATAGGTCAGAGCCCAACTTTGAATCTGTTTCCTGTCACTTGTTGGTCGGTACTGAAGATGAATGCCCATTAAGAAATAAATGCACATGAGGGAATTCTCGTGTCCTTAAGTTATGATGAGAAGCTACAAAGGTTTGGTACCGTGAATTCGGCACTTTGAACTCCACTTGGAAATTTCAGGAAAAAGTAAAATTTCTGGCCACGGGTAGACTGTCTTCTCATTAGCTACAAATAGTGCTCTTGGTTCTTAGAAACCTTTCCTTCTTATTCTGCCTCACTGTGCCCATGGCTGTGGACGATAAACAGTGGAAGTCTCAGTTTGGAAGGTTCGGGAAACAACAGACGTCTTATATTCTGTAAGATCCTCTGTTACTTACCGTATAACGTAAAAGTGAAGCATTATGGTCTAGCAAAGCAAGAGGAGCAGGGGGCCCTTCCTTCAACCCCCTGACCCACCCCTGTTCTGTCAGCCCTCCCTGGGGCTGGGTCACTTTAAGAGGAACCACGTAATACGATTTAACTGTCATCCCACAGGAGACTGTAGCATCAGTTATGCTGGTCTCACGGTTCATGGTGACATTATGCCCTGTTTGCATTTTTTTTTTTTTTTTTTTGGTACAAAGTAAGAGAGTTGCTGAGGCTACTCTGCTCAGTTGCTTGGTTTTATGCCAGTCATGTGTGTAGAAGTTTCCTGATGTCACTTACGGAGCTAGGGAAGGCCTTATTTTCCCTTGTGCTTACTCAGCTAGCTCTTGTCTAAGTGTGGTTAAGAGTGGGGCTCTGGTGAGACAGACCACCATCTCTTATTAGTTCTGTGATCTCAGGCACAGGACTCAGAGTCACCAGGAGGCACCTTCATATTCTCCTTAAAGGAGACACTGGCTTGCTGGGATGGTCCAGAGAGACTGTCCATCAGTCCGTCGCAGAGACGCACAGCCCTTGACGGCGTTGGGGGCGCCACACTGCAAAATAGCATTTCCCCTCCCACATCTCCTCTTTGCGGGGTGCAGGTTCTCAGTCCGTTCACACTGCTCTAACCAAATCCCGGAGATTGAGGGTCTTGTAAATACCCAACGGGGCTTTCTCACGGTTCCGGAGATCTCGGATGAAGTCCCAGATCAAGGCTCCCGCCCAGGCAGGGGCTAGCAAGGGGTGCTTCCTGTTTCCTAGATGGCTCTCTGTTTGCTCTCCCCCTCAGGGTAGAAAGGGGGAGGGAGCTCTCTGGAGATTCTGTAATAAGCTGTTCTCCTCTTGATGAGGATTCCAGCTCCATGACCTAATCACCGCCTGCAGGGGGGATGAGGTTCCAACGTATGACGTTTGTATGAACACAACCACGCAGTCCACAGCAGCGGGGGAGTTTCCTTCTGGGAGTTGCCTGGCCTGCCGGAAGCTCCATCCCGATGCGTGTTGTCAAGGCAGCTAAAGGGAAGATGGTAAATCATGTCAGGTCTCTCAGTGTTTCCACCCAGAAGGGTGGAAACAGACTTTCTGTTTATTGACCAAAGACAGTTTGGCTCCCTATTTATTGACCAAAGACAGTTTCGAGGCCAAGGCTTGCTTCTGAGGAGGTGCGGAAGGGGGACCTGACAGAGACCCAGAAGAAGGGGAAAGAGGACACCCATGACCAGCTTCTCAGCGTGACCACAACACATAAAGCACTTAGCACCGTGTGTGGCTTTGTTACGTGTTCTACTCGCGGTACCTAGAGATGCGGTTGCTTCTTAGGTATTAGCTAGCGCTCTGGCTGAGCCCTTACACTCCCCCCAGAGAGCTTTGGGATGTCGCGTTTGAGATCAGCCTGCCTGCGATGTAGGCCTGGACCCAGAGTATGGGGGCCCTTTGGCCGGCAAGGGCCTCTCACCATCCCAGACATGTCATGCTGCATCTGCCTGGCTTCCAATCTGTTCTCTGGGACCCCAGTTGTGCCCTCCCCAGCCATTAAGAACCTGTCGCTTCTTGTTCCCACTCTGCAGGCTCTGCTAGCCGAGATGGCCTCCTTGCCCCATCCCCAACCCTGTTTTCCAACCCAGCTCTGTGCTGGTGGAATTGAATGGAGCAGTATTTCATTTATCTGCATAATGGCTCAGAAAGTCTGTTTAATATGGGACGAGAAAGCAGAGGAGAGAATTTGTAAAGAGTGGAAGATAGAATCCTTAATGTTCATACTTGTAGAGAACCTTAATGTCTTGCTTGGTTTAGGTGAGTGCGTCCCTTAAAAAAACTTGTCTTCTCTAAGCGTGACTATGCACCTGCTTAAATGCATTGTGTGTTACCGCTGAGTAGTAAATAAACACCCAGGGCACACTTGCCTCCTGGAATAAATTATTCACATGATGAGCAAATAATAATGGATTGGAGCAGACCTGCTCACTATGGTGTAGGCTTGTATTGTGTAATGCCGTTTGTGTCTCACAGAACGACTTTGTGAAAGTCTCATTTATGCCCCACAGAGCAGATCAGTAAAGCACCAAAGACAGTTCAACCTAAGGGAATGAATCTTTAAGGTAGTCCATTAAAAATCAAATGAGCAAACGGAAAAGAGTCTGTCCTAACTTCACGTATTATTGTTCAATCTCTGTGTTACAGGATAATTTTAGTCTGGTGCATGTTTAAGAACATTTACCAGGATGATTTCCTGTGATTTTAGATGGAACAGACAAAGCCTAGCCTGAGGCGGGATTCTGTCATCGTCAAGGAATAGAAATTTAGATGTCTCTGGAGTGTGTTCTAATGGACCTCATGTTGTGTCCATTATCCAGGTAGCAAATATTAATTCCACTAATGGACTTTGCTCACTGCGGGTTGACATTTCAGTTTATATTGAAGAACCTTTGATTCTTTGAACTCTGTGGGGTGTCTTACTGACTTATTTTGAGGTCGTCATTGGCTATGACCTATCATATGTGATACGTTTGATTGGAGAAGCTGGAGAGGATTGGACTTAAGGTTTCTGTTTCCTCCCTTCTTCCGTATAATAGCCATATACCAATTTCTGGCCAGTTTCTCTAGAAGTTTTTACCTCTCTTGGCAGACTTCTGTGCCTCTCTCGGGTTTTAATCTGTGTAACAGATTTCAGTTCTTCTATTTTAGCTCCAAAGATCAAGAAATGTGAGGGAGCTTTTGCGATGTTTTTATATGAATTGACTGATAACGGGGCATGATCAGGCAAAGGTAGGCTCGTTGCTAAGATATCCACCCAGGAATGGTGCTCCGGGTGCATATACTGCAGACCGTGAAGTTACTAAGTTGTCTTAAGATTCACACCCACACAGATTGTATTGCAAGAGCTTAGAATACAACAATGAATGTTCAGGAACAGTTGAAATGCCAAAATGTGACTGTTCAGAGACAGACTTTTTAAAAAAAAAAAACAAAAATTTTTTTTTAATTTTTCTCACAAACAGAAAAACATGAGCCCAATTTCTAAAATCGCAGATCAAGCCTTTAAGCAGAGCTTATGGGGGGGGAAAAATAAAGAACAAGGCACCTTTCCTAGGTAGAATTAATCACCTCGCAAAATCTCACTGCTGTCTAACACATAAAGTGGGCCCAAGTCAAACTGCCTGACCTGGTACCGTGGGACCAGATGTCATGGCCATTGGCTGATAAATATGGTTCTTTATTCCCTAAAGCAGACAGGGAGCCTTGTGGCTATACTCCTTCTCTGACTTACGTAGGATTGGGCTCCTGCCCTTAAGTTCATAGGTCTGATCCAGCAACACCAGAAGGAGTTAGCTTGGGAGGCTGGGACTCGGCAACAGATTCTTGCTGCAGGTGACTTGTTTTTTTTTTTTTTTTCCTTTTTAAAGATTTTATTTATTTATTTGAGAGAGAGAGAGAGCATGTGTGCGGGAGGAGGGCAGGGGCAGAGGAAGAAGAAAATCTTTTTTTTTTTTTTTTAAAGATCTTATTTATTTATTTGACAGGCAGAGATCACAAGTAGACAGAGAGGCAGGCAGAGAGAGAGGAGGAAGCAGGCTCCCTGCTGAGCAGAGAGCCCGATGCCGGGCTCGATCCCAGGACCCTGGGATCATGACCAGAGCTGAAGGCAGAGGCTTTAACCCACTGAGCCACCCAGGCACCCCAAGAAAGAAAATCTTAAGCATACTTGTGCACAGTTGGGGCTGTGTTTCAGGACCCTGAGATCATGACCTGAGCAGAAACCAAGAGTCTGATGCTTAATCAGCTATGCCACTGAGGCATACCTTGCAGGCACCTTTTATGTGGAAGACACTTAACTTTGTTAGGAGATTCCAAGGACTTTCATGTAACAAGCATTTATACAACATGTACTGTGTTCCAAGTGGTGGAGGATATACAAAGACTAGAGCAGGGCCCCTCCCTCAAGATGTTGACGGCTTTATAAATACAGTTATCATCTGATCACAGTGTTAGGAATAACGCTGGAAAATGCAAAGTAGCACGAGAACACTGCCTTTGAAGGACTTGTTTAGACAAGGATAAAATACTGTTAAAAATATGTAATGTCACATAAAATGATGAGGTATTATAACAAACTCGTTTATTTCAGTAATGCAAAGTTGCTATAAAATTTGAAAATCAATTGATGGAATTGATCACATTAAAAGAATGATTGAGTATACCCAAGTGATTATTCCAACAGTTGAAGAAAAAGCACTTGATAAAATTCTATACCTAAGCGTGACAAAATTCTCAACAAAGTGGACATAAAAAGAAATTTTATTGTTCTGACACAGGCATTTTTAAAAAAAACAAAAACTCAACAGTTAATGGTGAGATATTGAAAAATTATTTGCACAGATTGTAAGTAGAATGGAGATATCCACTTATCATGACTTATACTCAGCATTGTACAGGAGGTCTTAGCCAATGCAAGAAAGCAAGAAAAAGGAATATATAAGGATTGAAAAGGAGGAAATAAAATTGTCATTCTTAGCAGTTGACTTGAATATGAACGTTTGAAACCCAAATACACCACTGATACACCTAATGAATTAATAATGTCCCAGGATTTATCACAGCCACTCCATACAAGGTCAATATGCAAAATCAAATTAGAAAAAAGTTATTCCAATGCAAAACTAAAGATCTTTACCATTTACATTAGCATACAAATAACAGCTACTTAAGGAAACAGGGAAGATCTCTTTTTAATTCTCCACAGACTGTACCAGAGCGCAGATACAATTCAGTTAAATCCCAACAAGTTTGTGTGTGTAAATCTGTTGAAAATGATTCTAAAAATTATGTGAAAATACCAATGACCAAGAATAGCCTGCATAATCTTGATGAAGAAGAATGAAATTAGAAGAATGTTTCTATATATTAAGACTTATTATAATCTAAATTAATCGAAGCAATGTGGTACTGGTGCAGGGATAAACAAGTAGATCAGTTGACAGAATAGAGAATGCAGAAAGAGACCTGTGTGTATACTTTGTTATTGACAGGTACTTGAAATTTGACAAAACTGGTGGGCACAGAAGCGTAGTGGGAAAAAGATGGTCTTTTAAAAAATGGTTCTTGGTCAGTTGTACATCAGAATGAAAAATGGATCTTGACTTCTCTTTAATGCCATACACAATAATCAGTTTAATGTAGGTTATAAATCTAATTTAGAAATGGAAACAATGAGGTTTCTAGAAAATAATATAATAAAAAAAATCTTCACCAACTTGGACTAGAGAAAAACATTCTTAAGCAATTTTAATAGTTCCAGTATAGTGTTTATTAATAAACTGGACCAGAGTAAAATTAAATAATTTTGACAGTAAAAGATTCCATTAAGAGAATTAAAAGGCAAGTCACAAAACAGGATATATTTCCAACACACACTCTGACAAGGAGTTTGTATCCAGAATATATAAAAAGCATCTACAAATCAATAGCAGTGGACAGCCCCCATAAGTGAGCAAGACATTTAAACAAGAACTTCACAGGAACATAGCCAAGCCATCAAATGTATAAGGTGCTTGACGGCATCAGTCCTCAAGGAAGTAAACACTTAAAATGATATTTTACTATATAGCCACAAGAAGGGCTGAAATTAAAATGACAGATAATAACAAGTGTTGATTAAAATGAGGAACAACTGTAACTCTCAGAACTTCTACTAGGACTGTATACCCGTATGTGGGATAATGTAGATGACTCTTCCAGACACAGAAATAAGTGAAGGAAGTCAGAGACTCTTCCTGTTTATGTGAAAAAACCGGCAAAGCTAAGTGACGAGTATAGTGATTACCTTTGCAGGTAAGATGGGAACTAGGGAGGCTCTTGGCGGGGGTGGGGTGGGGGGCTAATAGTGTTCTGTCTCTTTTTTTAGGGTATGGTTACAAAGTAACAGTTACTGAACTATACACTGAGGATGCCTGGGTGGCTCAGTTTGTTAGGCAGTTGCCTTTGGCTTAGGTCATGATCCTAGGGTCCTGGGATCAAGCCATGCATCAAGCTCCTTGCTCAGTGGGGAGCCTGCTTCTTCCTCTGCCTGCCTCTCCCCCTGCTTGTGCTCTCTCTCTGTCAAATCAAAAAATAAAATCTTAAAAAAAAACCAAACACTATACCCTGAAGATTTATACACCTCATGTATATCATTATTTCCATGATAGTTTATTTTTTTAAAAAATAAAACATATCCAGTGCCCTTCCCCTTGCTTACTGCTTATTTCTGGCTGTTCCTTCTCAGGCTTGCTTCTCCTGTTCTATTGTCTTTAGTCCATGGACCTTGGGCCGTGATGCCCTCTGTCACTGTGGTGTTCACGTGGCTGACTCGTACTTATCACCTCCCTGGGACTGGCTTCCTGGGTCCTGAAGAGGTTGGGCTTCATTCTGCAAGCAAAGGGAAGATGTTTGAATGCAGCAAGTCCACATTTCAGGAAACCTGCCCTGTTGAGGAACGAGAGCCTGCAATTGGGGAAACCAGCGTTAGTCTCTCCTAGCGGTAGGGGTGGGAAGTAACGAAAGAATGTGGTAGAAGCAGAAAAATTGAGGAGGGGAAGGTGCCAGAAATGTTGTGAAATAGGAGTTGACGGGGACTGGGTGCTTGGTTGAATGTGCGGAGTCCGGGCAACCTCATCCATTCAGCAAACCTTTGCTGAGTGCCAGGGATGTCCCCGTAACTGAGATTGGCACTGGGGCCAGGGATGAGCAAGGAAAGTTCCCAGGACTCCTTGAGAGTTGGAATTCCGCCCTGTTCATCATTGTATCTTGGCCCAATTTCTTGTTATTATCTTGATCCATATTATCCATATTCTTATGAGCATAATTACAGACATTGCAGTTCTGCTGTCCGCAAGGAACTGAGCTCCAGGCTTGGGAAGGTTCAAATGCACATGATTGGACCTTTGACCTCAGATTATTTACGGTTTAGCCCTCCAGAGCTCAATTTAGGGGCTCCTAGGTGGCTCAGTCAGTTAAGTGTCTGACTCTTTTTTTTTTTTTTTAAGATTTTATTTATTTATTTGAGAGAGAGGGAGAAGATAGAGACAGAGAGCTGTGGAGGGGGAGCAGAAGGAAAGGGAGAAGCAGACTCGACCCTGAGGGCAGAGCCTGACGTGGGGCTCCATCTCGCGACCCTGAGATCATCACCTGAGCTGAAATCAAGAGTTGGACGCTCAACTGACTGAGCCACCCAGGTGCCCCCAGTGTCCAACTCTTGGTTTTGGCTCGGACCATGATCTCATGGATTGTGGATTCTCTCCCTCTGCCCCTCCGTTTCTCTCCCCAATCAATCAATCAATCAATCTTAAAAAAAAAAAAAAGAACTAAAAAACAGTCATCTCTAAACTCGAGTCCTCATTAGGTGCCCCTCATGGATGCAGGCATTGTGAGTACGTAGGTGTCTGTTTTATAGCACTGAACATGCCTTTTTTTTTTTTTAATTACTGATTATCTATTTTTTGCCTTCAGTGGAAAGTTTGAGGACAATATGGGCGTCTTATTCATGACAACACACCCGTAAGGCCCAACACAGTGCTTGATGGACATCTAGTATTTATTGACTTAACTATTAAAAGAGTGGAATGAATGAATGAATGAATGAATATGTGCTTAGGGAGGCAGGATCTGCACAGGTATTGAAGGAATGCAGTGGCATATGCTACTGGCCAGATAAGTAGAACAGACTCGAAATGCAATGAGAAGTCAATGAAAACTGACTTGAGGTAAGACGGAGAAGCCAAGAGACGAGTCTCCCTCTACCCCATCCACAGGTTGAAGCTCCATTGACTTCTTTTAAGACTGGAGAATGGTGGTTTCCCATTCACTTTATTGACCTCTTTCAATGTGTAATGCTGTTGTTTACGATGAATTTTGTTTTGGTTTTCATTTCTGTGGAACTTAGTTTTAATGAGTCAAGAGGAGAACATTAACTTTTGAATTTTCTCCAAGTACTTTGGTCTGACCTGTTGCCTCGCTGAAATCCTCTGGTTCATTATTTAGCCTTTGCCTGCTCTGTCTTGAGCAGCGACTGTAGGACACTCAGCAGCAGGGAATGTGTCAAAACTGCCGGAATGCCCCAAAACACCCACCACTCTTGATAGTTAAGAATCTCTGCTCTAACTTCCTGACTTGTATGGTTTCCAAACTTTTTCTCATTTTCTGTTGTCTTCCTGCTTTAATCCATGACATGTACACACATTGCTCGAAGCCCCTCCTATATAATTTCTAATACATCTTTTTTTTTTTTAAATAAACTTTCATTTTGGAATAACTCTGGATTTATGGAACAGTTACAAAGATACAGTAAAGGAATTTCCTATGATGCATATCTCGCCCAGTTTCAGGTTTCCCTCAATCTTAAATTACAAACTCTAGACTTCAGTAGAATTTTTGATAGAATTTTTGTGTAATCCATTGCATTTAGTTGTCATGTGTCCTTAGTCAGCCTCTGGTCTATGACAGCATCTCAGGCTTTCCTCATTTTTCATCACCTTGACAGTTTTGGTTTTTTTTAAGCTTTACAGAGGTATAATCGACTATTAAATTGTAAGATACTTAAAGTGAACATTATGCTAATTTGATATACATACATTGTGAAAGGATTTCCACCATCAAGTTAATGAAAACATCCAGTGCCTCACATATTTATCTTTCTCTCTGTGTATGAGAACATTTAAGTTCTACTGTCTTGGCAAGTTTTAATTACGTAACAATTTTATCAGTTGTAGTCACCATGATACCTAAGATGCTCCGACCTTATTCTTATTGATGAAAGTTTGTACCCTTTTACCAACCTCTTCCTGTTTGCCCCTGACCCGCAACCCTGGCAGGAGACCACTGTTTTGCTCCCTGTTACCATGAGTTAGACTCTTTCTCTTTTTTTTCTTTTTTTTTAGATTTCACATATAAAGTATTTTTCATTCTCTGTCTGGCTTTTTCACTTAGTATAAAGCCTTCTAGGTCTATCCATGTGTTTACAAATGGCACGATTTCCTTTTTTCTCATCACATCTTGTTTATTCATGCTTTGATAGAAACTTAGGTGATTTCGACAACTTGGCTCTTGCGAACAATCGTGTAGTGAGCATGGGAAGGCAGAGATCTCTTTGATATCCTGTTTTCATTTCCTTTGGGCATATACTCTGAAGTGAGATTGCTGGGTCATATGATAGTTCTATTTTTAATTTTTTGAGGAAACTCTGTACTGTTTTACACGGTGCTACACTGATTTACATCCCTACCACTGGTGCGCAGAAGTTTGGTTTCATCTACATCCTTGCTAACACATGTTATCTCTTTCTTTTTGACGATATCCATTCTCAACGGTGTGAGGTGATCTCACAGTTGTGGTTTTGATTTACATTTCCCTGATGATTTGTGATGTTGGACAACTTTTCACATATCTGTTGGCCATTTAGTTGGATTTTTTTTTCTTTTTTGCTGTTGAGTTGTATGTGTTCTTTATATATTTAGAGTATTAACCTCTTATCAGATATGTGATTTGCAAATATTTTCTCCCATATGGTAGGTTGCCTTTTCATTCTTGATGGCTTCCTTTGCTGTGCAGAAGCTTTTTATTTTGATGTTGTCTCCTTGTTTATTACTGTTTCTGTGCATTTGCTTTTGGTGTCAATTCCAAGAAGTCATTGCCAAGACGGATGTCAAAGGATTATCTTCTATGTATTCTTCTAAGAGCTTGGTTTCAGCTCTTAAATTCAAACCTTTTGATTTTGGTGGTATGGTGTGAGATAGAGATTCAGTCTAAATCTTTTGCCCATGGCTCTCCAGTTCTCCCAACACTGTTTATTTAAGGACTGTCCTTTCCCCACCGTATATTCTTCACTCCTTTGTTGCAAATTAGTTGTCCATTTTTGTATGGGTTTAATTTTTAGGGTCTCTCTTTTGTTCCACCAGTCTCTGTGTCTGTTTTTATGACAATAGGATATTGTTTTGATTACTGAGTCTTTGTGATTTAGCTTGAAATCGGGAAGCATGATGCCTCCAACTTTTTTTCTTCTTTCTTAAGATTGCTTTGGCTACTCAGGGTCCCCTAGTTTCATACACATTTTAGGATTATATTTTCTATTTCTGTGAAAAATATCATTGGAATTTTAATAGTAATTGTATCAAATCTATTGATTGATTTTGTAATATGGGCATTGTAATAATGTTGTTCTTCCAATCCATGAGTCTGGAATGTCTTTCCGTTTATTTGTGTCTTCTGCAGTTTCTTTCATCAATGTCTTGTAGTGTTCAGTATACAAAATGTTTCATTTCCTTGGCTAAGTTTTCTCCTGAGCATTTTCTTTTTCATGCAATTGCAAATGGGATTTTTTTTTTCTTAACTTCTCTGATAGCTTGATTTTAGTGTATAGAAATGGAACTGATTTTTGCACATTGACTTTGTATCCTTCTAATTTACTATATTTGCTGATTAGACCTAGCAGTTTTTGGTGAGTTCTTTGGGATTTTCTCTGTATAATACCATGTTATCTGCAAAGAGAGACTGTTTTATTTCTTTTTTTTTTTTTTTTTTTAAGATTTTATTTATTTGACAGAGAGAGATCACAAGTAGGCAGAGAGGCAGGCAGAGAGAGAGGAGGAAGCAGACACCCTGCTGAGCAGAGAGCCCGATGTGGGACTCGATCCCAGGACCCTGAGATCATGACCTGAGCCGAAGGCAGCGGCTTAACCCACTGAGCCACCCAGGCGCCCCTATTTCTTTGTTTTTGATTTGAATGCCTTTTATTTATTTTTCTTCCCTAACTATTCTTATTAGGACTTCCAGTACTGTGTTGAATAAAAGTGGTGAGAGTGGGCATCTTTATCTTGTTTCTTCCTGACCTAAGAGGGAGAACTTTCAGCTTTCACACTGAGTATGATGTTAGCTGTCCTCTTGCCATTTATAGCTTTTATAGTGTTGAGAATCATTCTTCCTATGCCCAGTGTGTTCAGAGTTTTTATCATGAAATGGATGTTGAATTTTGCCAGGTGACTTTTATGTATATATTGAGATGATTATATGATTTTTTAAAAAAGATTTTATTTATTCATTAGAGAGAGAGAGAGAGCACGGGCCAGAGTGGGAGGGGAAGAGTGAGAGGAGGAAGCAGACTTCCCACAAAGCAGGGAGCCCAACGTGGTGCTTGATCCCTGGACCCAGAGATCATGACCTAAGCGCTTAACCATGTGAACCACTCAGATGCCCTGATCATATGACTTTTTGTCTTTCATTTTGTTAATGTGGTTTATCATATTGCTTGTGGATGTTGATTCATCCTTGCATCCCTGGAATAAATCCCATTTGATCATGATGATTGGTCCTATTAAGGTATTGCTGAATTCAGTTTGCTAATGATTTGTTGAGGATTTTTGCATCTGTGTTCATCTGAGGTATTGGTATGTAATTTTCTTTTCTTGCAGTGTCCCTGTGTGATTTTAGTGTTAGGGTAATGCTGACCTCATATATTGAGTTTTGAAATGTCTTCTCTTCTGTTTTTTGGAAGAGTTTGGGAAGGATCGATACTGATTCTTCTTTAAATGTTTGGTAGAATTCACCAGTGAAGCCATCAGGTCCTGGACTCTTATTTGTCAGGAGGTTTTTCATTACTGATTGAACCTCCTTACTAGTAACCAAATTGTTCAGCTTTTCAATTTTTTCACAACAGTCTCGGTAGGTTGTATGTTTCTAGGAATTTATCCATTTCTAGATGATTGTCCAGTTTGTTGGCACAGGTATCACATGCTGTTGATAAGTTCTTGTTACTCCACTTCACTTTGACAAATGTCCTACAATAGTACTTTTTTCACCAACTGGAAGGAATTCAAACAGGAGTTTCGCTCTTCTGAAAAAAGACAAAGAGAAATGCCTTCAGCATTTTTTTTAAGTTTCTTTTCAGCGTAATAATATTCATTGTTTTTGGCACCACACCCAGTGCTCCATGCAATACATGCCCTCCTTAATACCCACCACCTGGTTCCCCAACCTCCCCCCCCCCCCCCCCGCCCCTGCCCCTTTAAAACCCTCAGATTGTTTTTCAGAGTCTATAGTCTCTCATGGTTCACCTCCTCTTCCAATGCATTGAGCCCTTGTAGAATCGGAGCATAACAAATAGCATGGAGGACAAGGGGAGATGGAGAGGAGAAGGGAGTTGGGGTAAATTGGAAGGGGAGGTGAACCATGAGAGACTATGGACTCTGAAAAACAGTCTGAGGGTTTTGAAGGGGCGGGGGGTGGGAGGTTGGGGGAACCAGGTGGTGGGTATTGGAGAGGGCACGGATTGCATGGAGCACTGGGTGTGGTGCCAAAAACAATGAATACTGTTACGCTGAAAAGAAATAAAAAATTAAAGAAAAAGAAAAGAAACGGTGTGCACTCCAAGCGGTGAAAGTGGCGCCACCTAGCTCCTTCCCCAGGAACTGCACTCGGCCTCTCCCATTAAGCTGCCGCTGCTTTGAAGGGTGTCTGTGAGCATCTGTGAGCATCTGATTTATCTTGATGTATTTTGTGCATCCATTAGCAAGACGGTATCGGAAAAGTCTAACGTTGATTTTTGGGTCTGGGAATACTAAACATTTTTTTTCATATAAATTAATGACAATTGCTTCTTTATTCCATTTAGATTTATGAAAGATTTCGTAGGAACCCGTAGTTCTGAATATCCGGCGAAATGTGTATAATTGTTCATAGTGGCCTCCTATGATCCTTTGTATTTACACGGTATCAGCTGTAACGTCTCCTCTTTCATTTCTAATTTTATTTATTAGAGTCTCTCCCTCTTTTTCTTATCTATCTAAAGTGTGGCTAAAGGTTTACATGTTTTGTTTCTCTTGAAAAAAAACAGCTCTTATGTTTTCTTGATCGTTTAGATCCTCTTAGTTTCTTTCATTTATTTCTGCCCTGATTTTTGTTATTTCCTTCCTTACACTAACTCTGGGTTTAGTTTATGCTTCTTTTTCTGGTTCCTAGAGGTGTAAAGTTAGATTGTTTATATGAACTCTTTCTCGTTTCCTAATGTAGGTGTTTATCTCTGTGAACTTCCCTCCTAGAACTGCTTTTGCTGCATCCCATAAGCTTTGTTATGCTGGGTTTCCATTTCCATTTGTCTACAGTTATTTTATTTTACCACAAAGGTGGTACCCACCTCCCAGGTGTGCAGAGAGGATTCTAGTAAGACCCTAGATGTATGACAGAAGAGATGCCTGACCCTCAGGCTGTACTTTTAAGATATGCAGATCGGTCTCTTTTGGGAAGGACTGGGAAATAGGTATTTCTGTCTGCTGCCTGTGCTCTGAAACTCAGGGGTATTGGGGGGAGTGAACCATGGTAGGTCCTCATGGGCCTGTTAAGAACTATTTGTTTGCCATAGCCTTGTGGCCTCACGGGTGCAAGCCTCGTTGGCTTTCAGAGCTAGGTGTTTTGGGGGCCTGTCCCTCAGGGGCAATGATTGGAAGTTGGGGTGTTAGATGTTGGCTCCAAGCCTTGCTCCTCAGGAAGAAGCTGAGAGTCCTGCATTCCCTCCTCATTGTTCAGTGCTGTGCCCCTGGGGGGTTTTATGGCGGGAGTGTGCCTCCGCCTTTCCCCCCATTTCAATGTAAGTTTTTTCTCTTTTGCCCAATGTGTGGTGGTTGCTGAGCTCGTGTCTGGATTTCCATCAGAGGGAATTATTCCGTGTGTAGCTGGAGGTTGGTGTATCGTGGAGGAGGTGAGTTCAGGAAGCTCCTATGTCAGGACCATGGATCAGAGCCCATGACCTTGACGGATGTGGAGTACCTGTCAGGTGTTCTGTGGACTGTCCCTTACTGTGGGTGTGTCTGACATTTTTCCTGATGAGACTGATAACGGGTTGGGGGAAAGAGTATCACAGAGGTGAAGTTCTTCTCCACATGACTTGCTGTTAATCTTGATCACTTGGCTCAAGGAGAGTTTGCCAGCTTTGTTTACTGAAACTTGTTGTCTTTCCTTTTCCACACGTTAATTTGGAAGTTGGGCATTAAGTCTGAAATCCCCACACTCAACAACTCCTGGACTGGGGAGTAGCCACATTTATCGTGTTGCAGGTTTTTTTCCTTTAAAGATTTTATTTATTTATTTGGGAGAGAGAGAGAGTGAGCATGAGAGGGGGAAGGTCCGTGGGACAAGCAGACTCCCCACTGAGCAGGGAGTGGATGTGGAACTGGATCCTGGAACTCCAGGATCACGACCTGAGCTGAAGGCAGTCACTCAACCAGCTAAGCCACCCAGGGTGGTCCCCTGTGTGGCATTTTTCAACTAGGAACATGTAACCTTTCTCCCCCCAGATTTACTGTTCAATCACTTATTTGTCTCAGCAGATCTCTCGGCTATTTATTTTACACCGTTGGCATTCTCTGTCATTTGTTTTGTTCCTTCAGTTATTCCCACTTTGGCGGCTGGGAGCTCTTTCAGGCTTCTCCTGTCTCCCTCGCACATGCCCTCATCCTCAGATGTCCTGAGCACTTCTTACTCTTTGTTGGTACTGAGGGCTCCGGGCTTGTCTGGTTTTATTTTTTAATTTTCTTGCCTCTTCCTAATGTAGTCTCAAGGTGTTTTTCACATGTGTAGTTAAAAAGGAGATGTTTTGTTTCCATGGCCAGAGGACCAGTAAGAGAAATAGTAGTTTCATTTATCCAGTGAAAGTTCGGTGCATGTATTTTGATAAAGGGGAACATCTTCATTTGTCAAACTCTTGACATGCTTTTAATGATAACTCCAGCTCATTAACTCTCACTCAGGTGATGGAAAGACGTTGACCAAGGATGACAGGGCGTGCTGAGTGGTACCGGGACTGTCTGTCTTACCCAGACATGGGCGAATGTGTGTGTCTACAGCTACTCTCATACTTCCCTTTTTTCCAGTGCTGGTGGTCTGTTTTTGGAGAATCCGGTTCTGGGCGTGAATAACTCCTTTCCTGTCCTCTGGTTTCCCATTGGGCGTTATTTCCAACCCCTTTATTCATGTTAAGAACACCTGGCCCGGGGCGCCTGGGTGGCTCAGTGGGTTAAGCTGCTGCCTTCGGCTCAGGTCAAGATCTCGGGGTCCTGGGATCGAGTCCCACATCGGGCTCTCTGCTCAGCGGGGGGCCTGCTTCCTTCCTCTCTCTCTGTGATCTCTTCCCTTCCTCTCTCCTACTGTGATCTCTCTCTGTCAAATAAATAAATAAAATCTTTAAAAAAAAAAAAAAAAAAAGAACACCTGGCCCATGCGTGGAAAAGGGAAGCCTTCTGTTGTCATGCTTTTCTCTTTTCAGAGCCAAGAGTGGCCTCTGAGATTTCAAATCCCCTTGGAAAACTCAGTTGGAAATTTTTGAGCCCAGCTCGCTTATCCCAAGAAAACATCCCCAAGCAGAACCAAGAGGAGATGGGTAGAAAGAGAAGGACAGGCATTGGAGTGCTTGGGGATGGAATGTTCCAGAGTGCACACAAATCAAGTGGGATGAATGCACATGTGTCTCAGGAGTCTCCCATCTCGGACTTCTGGCTGCTTCGTCCCTCCACCCCGAGTCCGTCTGTACCCCCTGCCGCCACCAGCAAGCCACCCAGTAGCCTGCACCAGGTTCCTCCTTAGGACTTCCTCATTAGACCACAAATGTGGGCACACTGGGTGCTTATTGCTAATGACATCCCTGCAAACCAGAAAACTGAACTGAACTGCAGGATGCTCGTAGCTTTTCTCACTGCAGGAAACACCAAATATGTGGAAGAAAGACCAGCAGGGCTTTGCTCTAAGGGGCCTGCGAAAAGCATGTCTTACGGTCACTCTTCTTTCTTGAACAAAATCAAAGATGAATGGGGAGCCCACATATGCTCTGAGTGTACAGGAGGCAGAGGGAAAAGCAGGTGCCCCAAAGCCCTGTGGGTAGTCGCAGTAAGTCTGGTGAGGACCGGCGTGAATACTGGAGAGCATCAGCACGAGAAGCATCCTGGGAGGCTCTCAGAAGAGACAAGTCCTTGCCCGCCATGGCTTCCTGCAGTTGCCTTTCCTGTTGGGGTAACTTCCGTCCATCTGGACACATCACTTTACTTGATTTTTGTATTGGGTTTAGAACATGGTTGACCCTTGAACAGCATGGATTTGAGGTACGTGGGTTCACTTCTCTGGGTTTTTCCTGATAAACACGATACAGAAACATATTTTCTCCTTCTGCTGATTTTCTAATGTGGATGTGTATATGACACAGATGACATACAAAACGTGTGTCAGTCGGCCGTTGATGTTATCAGTAAGGCTTCTAGTCAGCCGTAGGCCATGAGTAGTTCAGTTTTGGGGGAAGTGAAAGTTACGCATGGATTTTCGGCTGCTTGAGGGTTGGTGCCCCAACCCCTGCGTTGTTCAAGGATCAACCGTAACTCTTACAGGATTGGTATTGAGCTCCTGGAAGGAAGCTTGGTGTGCTTGGGTGAAATATGACTGTGTAGAAGGTACTCAGGCAAAAAGGTTTGTACTCTGGTTGGAGAAAGTATTCACTTCAGTCTCTTATCTCTTTCCTGTCTTTAAATGTCAGAAAGCTTCTAGAAGGCACCGAGCAGGTGGAAAGCTTGCTAGTGTGGTAGATTTTAAAAAGCCTCTGGGTTTCTGATACAGCTCCAGGCACTTCCAGCAAGGCTCCAGGTGACGTTCTGGGTCATTTTCATTTGCTCAGAGAAGAAAAGGTTTGTGACAATGGACATCTATCTCGTCCTCTTTTGTCCGTATCTTTCTTTTGCTTGCAGGCCTGCTATGGGTGACAAGCTGTCTGGATAAAATTGCTGAGCAGCAATAAAAAATGGATTTCAAAAATTCTTTTTTTTTTTTTTAAAGATTTTATTTATTTATTTGACAGATCACAAGTAGGCAGAGAGGCAGGCAGAGAGAGAGAGGAGGAAGCAGGCTCCCTGCCGATGCGGGGCTTGATCCCAGGACCCTGAGATCATGACCTGAGCCGAAGGCAGATGCTTAACCCACTGAGCCACCCAGGTGCCCCTCAAAAATTCTTTATTGATCAAATCACCAAAAAGGAAAGTTTTATATCTTTCATGGGGGGAGGATGATGACTCCTCCGATCTGTGTATTGTTTAATTCCCGCCAAAACAGGGCCAGCACCTAGCCTCACGTTGGTTCTGACTCTCTGGCTTGCAATTTGCCACATGAAAACACGAGAAGATAAATAAGCTTTAGGATAGCACTGGTGGGTGGTTGTGCTAATAATCCAGAAAGACATTTCCTTTTCAGCATGACGTTGAGGGTTGTATTGTTTTAGCAAATGACTTATTTGTGGGAGGAGACTTAATATCTGTGTAATTCCAAGATTAGCCATCCAGTCTGAGTAGGATATTAGGTGGGTGGATTTTTCATGGCATTAACATTTATTTCTCTGACTTCGGGTGGTTATCAGTGTGGTATAGATGTCCGGGTAGATGAGTCAACATCTTGTTCTCTGTCAGCCATCTCTGAGGTGAGGGGACACATATTCAAGCACAGAGAGGGTTCCTACTGTGGCACCTTCCAGAGAAGAGTGGCGGGTCCCAGCGCAGCCACCGTGGAACGTGGGGGCTGGGAGGCCAACTAGTCCCATGACTCCCACACAATTAGCCACAACTCTGATCTGAGTCTCAGAAGGGTCTGAGTTACTACATTAAATTAAATTTTAGAGTCACTGGTGAATAATGTAGACCGAACACATTAAATCCCTTAAATGCCAAAGGCCTGCTTTTTGCAGCTCGTCTTCACCAGAAACAAAATTTTGAGTCTTAAGATAGTGTTGTGATCAGGGTCCAGAGAATTTCTAGACGTTAGCTTTGCCTAGAGATGGGTCTTCTTCAGCTGTGGTGAGATAATGAACGCCGGGGGTGGTCTCTTACGTCTACAAAATGGCACCCTTGCCAAGGGTACCCACTGCCCCCAGAATGCTGGGTTCACCTTCCACCCTTGGCAGGGTGCCCATCGCTTCTGAGCTACTGAGGATGGACGACCCCCACTGAGGTCACCTTTGCTGCTGTGCTGTGGCTCTGCTGCCATCAGAGAACCTTCCAGAAGCTGAAGCTGGGGCTGGCTCTGAGGCTTCTGGCACGGCCTTCGTAAATGGACCTTCCTCCTTGAAGCTGAACTGTGGCGTGCGTCAAAGCCATACTTAAACTGGGCAGAATCTCTTCTTCCTGCTCGTGTGCTGCATGCTGACCCCTGGTTTCAGAGAAACTGAACTTGAAGCACAACTGCCTTGTGCTTCCCACACCTGCGAGATGTTCTGTGGAAAGTCAACGTTGCTGCCCACCCCTCAGGGCCCCCCTTCCTAGGCCTCTCTTACTTGATGAGGTCCAAGTTTCAAGACAGAGCTGAGGAGCAAGAAATGTGTCTTTCTCATAGGTGCCCCTTCCCTCCAGTGCCCGGAGCACATCCTGATTTCTTCTTCTCTCTTTTAGAGGAATTCTTTCCTGGGAAGCACACTGGCCTCCTGCTTCAGCCCTTAGTCCTTCCTGAGAACGCAACCCCCGAAGCCCCTTGTGCCTCTTTGGGCCAAGTTCATCTGCCTTCTTGTGGGTAGATCGTTGTGGGTGACCACGCGGAGGGCTCAGTAAAGTGAGAGCGAGCAGGGTCCCACGGTCCTCACACCCAGGCTTTTCCAAAGAGAGCACAGAAAGCATCTAATGCAGACTTAAGGTCCCCACGCAGTGTGGAGGAGAGGCTCATTCACTTGCCAGAGAAAACCATCGAACCACCGGAGAGCCTTCCTAGAGTTAACATTCTCAGTGTAGACGCAGGCCCATGTGAGTCACTTAGCAGGTGATTGTGACTTGCTCCGAACTTTATTTTTGTATGAACAGGATGAATAGCCTTTCTCATGAGCCCTTGAAGGAAAAAAAAATGGGTACTTTTGTCTTGTCTCAAGCAAGGGCTATAAATTTGCTTTCTGCTCATTGTTTTTTATTAAAGCCTCTTTTCCTTTCCGACTCCTACACTGGGGCTTGCGCTTTTATTGTGCCATCGTTCTGTTCCGAGGTGCTGGGCACAGAAGCGTGAGAAAAGTAACGATCTCCTGGCAGGATCATTGGTTGGGTGAGCCCCGCGGGAGCCCGCAAAACACCCACACCCATGGGCCCTGCATCCGGACCTCTGACAATGCTGTGTGCAGTTGGCAGCTCCGATGGTAGGTCTCCTTTTCTCTGGTGCATCATCTGGAACCACAAGATCCACAGACATGATGCTCCAGAACTTTCCACGATGTGTGTGGGATGCAAGAAAATCCTAAATGTACGAAGAAAACGTGCCCTCTGCAGCCTCCCTTAGAAATGCATCCTTATCCAGAAAGCTCCTCTGCCTTTCCTTAAAGCTCATTACACGTGAACCCATTTCCCCATTGTTCTGTCCTTCTTAGGACAGAATAAAAAGCCTAAATTCGCTCAATAGTTTTGTTTTGTTCAAGGGCAAATAGCTTCAGAACATCTGCTTACTTTCATATTAAAATTTTTCTCAATTTTAGGTCCTATGTATTACTCTGTATTTCAGCAGACTTATGATTTATAAGACAATTTTTTAAATTCAGAATTAGGAAAACCGGTTTTGAAGAAGAGTCCGTATGAAAATTACAACATAAGGAAAATCGTATTTCACCTTGCGGAGGGAAACGCCTTCACCGCCCCCCCCCCCCCCGCCGCCCCCAGAATTCAAATGGGCTTTACAGAGATAAAATTCTCGAAAGAGGGAAACAATGAACATAGATGCTATAAAATAAATGTAAGCTCTAAACTTGTTTCCGGGGCGGGAGCTGAGAATTTATTTGTAGATATTAGGGTATCAGATGTGCTTTTATGGATGGAGGCAGTGATGGTAAGAACACACCGTGTCGTTAACCGCCCAACAGGTAAAGACTCTGTTTGCCAGATATGAAAATGAGCGGAAGCGTTTCCTTGCTCTATTCCAGAACAGCAAACCTCGCTGGGTCTCTGGGATCGCAGAGCCCAGAGGTTGGCTTCCCATGCATGTTGGGAGTTGAATAGGCTCTTGAGTGAGACTAGTTAACAGCCATGTTTGCTCAGTTTTTATTAAGAGAAGCCCCCCAAGTGAATCAGTTGGAGACACACCAGCTGCTCTTGATGGAACTTTAAGGACTGGGGGCGCTTAAGACAATACTTTTTATTTTATTTTATTTTTTTAAGATTTTATTTATTTATTTGACAGAGATCACAAGTAGGCAGAGAGGCAGACAGAGGGAGAGAGAGGAGGAAGCAGGCTTCCCGCTGAGCAGAGAGCCTGATGCCGGGCCTGATCCAGGCACCCTGGGATCATGACCTGAGCCGAAGGCAGAAGCTTAACCCACTGAGCCACCCAGGCACCCCAAGACAATACATTTTCGAGAGGGAGCTAAGCACACACCTTTTCTTTAAGTTGGCTGGACCTGCCTCTCCTCCCCACATCGGCATATTTAACTTCCGTTTACCCCGTATCTGAAAGGGCTGCATAAAATGACCACCTGCAGTTCTGTTTTATGGGAGAAGGAGTGGCAAGCAGGTCACATTTTTAAAAACAGAGCACAAAACTAGAACACACCCGTGTTTATGCAGTCTGTATCACTTCCCGCGAATTCAGCCTTACGTAAGAGAATAACCCCTCGGGATATCCTCGGAAGTGATATATTACCCTCCGTGAACAGCTGGAAACAGTTTGCCTCATATGAATACATTCAGCCGCTCATAACCTGATGAAGGTCCCCAAGGCTCTGTCACCTTTTCTGCTCTGCATCTCCAGCCTCTGGCTTCTGTCTCAGGCTCTAAAATGCCATCAACAATAGTCCGGGCATCCTGTCCTCCTAGGATTCAGGGGCCAGAAGAGAGCACTGGCCCACCTGCCCCTTCTTAAGAGCAGTGAAATACTTCTCGAAAGCTTTTTCCCTGTTAGACCTCCCAATGTGTCACCTTGGCAGGGGGGTTCCACGGGGCCATTCCTAAACCAGGATCTGGGAACTAACCCCCGCTCCCCGCTGAGGATGGATGAGTGGGGGCACATGCCCACTTTCTCTACCTCTGCGCTCAAACCTGGAAGCCGCGTCTAAGGTGGTGTGGGAGTGGGAGTGATTACTACCCCCAGCCCCTTATCCTGCATCTTCTGTATGTACCTCTCCCCCTTCGGGATGTTTGCAGAAGCTAGGAGATACGCGCGCACACCCACAAATGCAGTTACAGGGGACTGACCTGGCGAATCCACATTTTCCTGAGACTTACGTAATTAAGAAACGCACGAAGGGTTACTGTCTATTTCGCGGTGTCGTGTGTCCTGTTACACTCGAGTTATTTGAAAATGAGCAGTCTCGGTGACTGTACCGCGAATAGGTATGTGATTACATAGTTCTGTTCTGTTCCTATTCTGCGTAACCGGGTCTCTACTAAAATCAGGGGTTCCATGATTTCCTTAAAGGCGGCAGTGAGTGCTTGGCGGTGGATTAACCCATCAGGAGACTAGTCTTGGATCACTCACAGCTGGCTCTCCTGGGTAGCCTCGTAGACAAGGACCACCAACTCTGCAGATCCAGGAACTAGCAAGAGTTTGAGGGGAAAGCAAACATTACGTTTTGTGCATGTTAAACTGGACGTTCTTGTAAAGGTGGAGATGTCTGCCAGACAGTTCGATGTGTGTGTGAGATCCAGGCGGACATGTGGGTTGGAGATGGACTCAGGAGTCAGGAGGTGGGAGCTACAATCATGGGCGTAGGTGAGGTTAGCGAGTCAACTCTTCTTAGACTATTTCCAGGTTTCTGTCCTGTTCCCCTTTCCGTAGGAGATCTTGTAAGTTAATACATCTTTTTTTTTAAAGCCCTTCTCCTCCTCCTCCTCCTCCACTTCCTCCTCCTCCGTCTTCTCTTTTTCCTCCTCCTCCTCCTCATTCTCCTTCCTCTTCCTCTTTCTTCTTCTTGTAGGCTTCATGTCTACCCTAACATCGAGCCTACCGTGGGGCTTGAACTCACGACCCTGAGTTCAGGGCCAGAGCTGAGATCAAGAGTCAGACATTCAACCCCAGAGTTAATACATCTTAATTGTAGATTGAACAAATGGGAATTAGGAAAGGAAGTCTCTTTGATGTCTTTTCTTAGCTATTTTTGGCATTCCAAAGCTCAGAAGAACTAAATACTAGTAGGATTTTTCTTTGCTTCATTTCTCAGCCTTTCGTATTTATGAATTCCAACCAGAGGTCCTCAGTCCCAAGACAAATGCAAATGGATTTGCCTCTGATTCTTTTTATTAACATGGATGATTAGGAATTTACAGTGTTTGTATCCATGGGGCAGGCAGACATCCGCCCCAGAGTAGACAGCACTACAAATATGGCAGCGCTGAAGGGGGAAGAGGACAAGGGTTACAGGAAAGGTCGTGGGATTGATAAAACTGTGGTTCTCACCGTCTCCACTAGGGCACAGAGACGTGTGCAGGTACACTCAGATGTAATCCTGTCCAGCAGCTTTGTCCTGTGCTCCTTTGTCGGTTTGAGATTTCTGAGAGAGCTGGCAGCTGAGTGAGACTTCCGAAAGCACCAGACAGACTATGGGGTACATTTTGATCCCTGTGTGATCGATTTCTTCAATTCTCTTGTAATTCTGCCATTGCCGTAGTGAAGGGGAATCTCAATTCGGAGCTAGAGAGCCTTAAGCAACTGCTTACCACTATGTCTCCCCTATGGGCAGACAGACAGACACAGGTAGACAGACACACACATGCCCCTAGCATACTCTTTCATGAATAGTACCAATACAGAACTTCTCCTTTTCACCTAAGTGTATGTAGGTTAAGCAAGTTAACTTTAACCCTAAGTTAGCCGACTTAAAAACATTAAATATTTCCACGGGTGGTACGCGGATCGTCTCCCAGTTGCTGACCCTGACCTCCCAACTTCCCTCCGATCCTGTGCAGTGCTGACATTTCATCCTTCTGGACATGACCTTCCAGTTGGGAATTCCACAGTAACCCTTTCTTGAATGGAGCTCAGTTGGTAGACTGTCCTTCTTCTTGGTGGAGCCTGTTGTTTGTTTGTTTGTTTGTTTGTTTTGATTTCTTTATTTATTTGGTGGGGGGTAGGGACAGAGGGAGAGGGAGAGAATCTTCAAGCAGACTCCCTGCTGAGTGCAGAGCCCAATGACCTTGAGATCATGAACTGAACCGAAATCAAGAGTTAGATGCTTAACTGACTGAGCCCCCCGGATGCCCCGTGGTCTGCCCCTTTCTAACCCACCTTACCGCCGACCACATCCCCGTGTACTCCCGCAGCCTTGGCTGTACCAGGCTCCTTCGCTCATTCTTCTCTAACTTCCCTCCCAGACCTGTTCACCCGGAGTTAGACTCCAGACCCACACACACTCCTGATGGGGTGCCTTTGTCTTCAGCTGCGCCAGCCTTCACCGCTCTCTTGCATTTATGAATTTGTGTTGCATCTTTGATGGTTTCTCATAGGTCACTGCTTTATTGCATTTCCATTGCTTTGGGGGGTTTTTCTGTAGCACCGAGAGAGAGTGTGTGTGTCTAGATGACAGGGATAGTATTTTATGCTTGTTTATGAGTGCTGTGCTTACACAGTGCGGGACAGTTGATTATGAGAAATGAATGTTCAGCTGGTCGACCACATAAACTCCACATTTTCCAAACACTGGTCTTGTGTGTAGAAGTGCCTCAGAAGAGATGAGTTTTGTTTTTTAATATGGTGGTTTGTAAACGTGGCCACAAACTCTTTGTCTCCATGCCTTGAACCAGGGTAGGACTGTGATTGCTTTGACCAACACACCATGGAAAATTCAGTCCATTTGACTTCCAAGACTTGGTCATCAAAAGCCTACAACTTCTAGAAAAATATTCTTGAGGCTCAGAGCCCCAGTCTTTGAGTGCTTTGACACCACCATGCTGTAAGGAAGCCCAGGCCACATGTAGGAACCGTGGTTGACTGTCCCAGCCAAGGTTCCAGACGGGTTGGCAAGAAGGGCTCTGGATGGTTCTCATCTTTAGCCATTCAGTTCTGCCCATGTGGAGGCCCCAGATATGCTTAAACAGAGCCACGCCACACCTGCCACAGAATCCCGAGCCACAGAATCCACGAGCATCACAAAAGGGCTGTGGCTTTATGCATGCAGTGTTGGGGTGCTTTGTTTCTGCTCTAGACTACTGGAATGTTTCTTTATGAAGAGGTAACAGACCTTCATTGGTCATGGCTAGGTAGTCCGTCTTACCGCCAACGACGTGACACCAAGACAAGGAAACAAAACAAAACAAAACCACCAAGCAAACAAACCAGAATATAAAGTAAGAAAAGTTGGAGATCTTAAAGAAAGAGAAAAAGTGGTGGAAAGAGAAGGGTCTGTCTAGCTCTGTGGTCACACAGCTGTAGATATATAGGTGACTAGGACTCTCAAGACATAGGGATGGCTAGATAAAGGCTCAGGTCCATTTTAACATAACTCTTTATTACTAGATTTTGCTCCCCGATTCTTTATAACAAAAGGTCTCCTTAGTTAAGTGCCTTGTGGCCATCATGCCCTATTATATTTCTTGGCCACCTCCCAGGTGAGCCTTTAGGAGGGTGGGCATCCTCTGTGAGTCACGTACTTGCTGTCCCGACACCGGGCATGGTGTCTGGGACTCTCCACACAGCTCTCGTGTGATAAGTAAATACACAAAGACATGAACGAAAACAAAGAGTTGTGTTTGTTGAGCCCTTCCTGCATGCCAGGCACAGTGCTGGGGCCCTTCTGGATGCTGTTCCAGTGAGTTCCAGCAGCAAGGCTGTGAGGGAGGCATGGAGCCCTCTGTCAAGACCGGGACACGGAGGAACCAGACTCGGGGGAACTGAGATTCAAACGCAGGGAAGTCTCCATTCTCTTGTGTCCCACCTCCCTCTCCGCTCACCCCTAGAGGATGTGGCCCAGAAATCAAGATGATTTAGAGGAAGATGAAGGTCTTCTCCAGAATGTGCTTTGGACCTAGATGCCATTTTCTCCTTTAGTAGCAAGAACACGAGAGAATAAGGTCCAACTGGACTTCTGGAAACTGTTCGTACGTTATCATTTTTAGGAGAGGGAGACAACATGGGGTCAGACTGCCTGGTGGCGCTGGAGGAACTCTGGGTTTTGTGGAATCGGCGGGTCTGGGTTGTTTTAGTCCCTCCCCAGTTTCCTCATCTGTGACATCTTTAAGCGTTGGAGACGGTTTGGACGGCACAAGACAGAGGTCCCCCACGGCGGCTGACAAGGTAGCACAGCGTTTCTGTCTTACGCACACAGGGGCGTGCGGACGGAGGCAGCGTGCAGGCTTGTGCGAGGCTTAACAGCCTCACGTGCCCAGTCCGCTTCCCGCTGTCTGCTCTGCCTGCCCTCCTGGGTGGCCCTTCTCGGAGGCCAAGGGGGAGCGTCCATGTTCACACCCATGTCAACACCCACTTTCCATGCTTGGGAGGGAGGCGGGAGGGATAGAGAAGGAATCTCCCCCCCCCGCCCCCCCCAGAACATAGCCCCGGAGTTACACCGCCCCGTTCCGACCCATCTCCTTGCCTGAAACTTTGTCGCACTCCATACCCAGCGGCAAGGGAGGCGGACACTTGGCATCTGTATTCCGGGCAGCCACCTGACCAGCCAACACTCGGCTGGGGGCGGTGGGGTGGTTCTCTGGGAGAGCAGATACTGAAGGATACTTTGAAATCTGTGCCACAATCTTTTAAGGGCTGTTCTAGCATTCTGTGACTCTTGAAGTCTCCTAAAAATGCCGCTTTCATCAGCCGTTTGGGTGTGTATGTTGTGTGAATGGGGAAAACCTGGAAGGATTGTAAATGACAGTGTTGGGGCGCCTGGGAGGCTCCATGGGTGAAGCCTCTGCCTTCGGCTCGGGTCATGATCTCAGGGTCCTGGGCTCGAGCCCCGCATCGGGCTCCTGGCTCAGTGCGGGGGAGGCTCCCTTTCCCTCCCCCCTTCCCCTGGCTCGTGCTTTCTCTCTCTCAAATAAATAAATAAAATCTTCCCCCAAATGACAATATTGGTAATGTTTCGGCTGCCCTTGGACTTAGTGTTCTTAAATGAACCGGCTCTCAAAGCCTGATGAAGGGGGAGAAGGTGGCTGCACCCCGAGATGCTTCTCACAAAACTGCCAGTCAGAACATAATCGAGTAATGGTTAATAAGGCTGCGGTAGAAGCTAGTAAATCCTTACCTCATATGACATGAAATAGCAAAAAGCCTCCATTAAAAAAAAAATTATTGCAAGCTGGGTCAGTCTGTGCTGCTGAAGTTGAACTGACTTTTTCGAGGGTAACGGCACAGTCTCTTCTCTGTAAGCTGCCGTCCATCTTAGGAGAGCAAAATTTAAAGCAAGACAGGCTTTTAATCTTTTTTTCCTTTTTCCTGGCTTTCTCTCTCCTATGCAGTTTAAAGGAGAATAAAGCTTATTAGAGTTCTCTGTTCTTTGTTTGTTTTTTGGTTTTTGTTTTGTTTTGTTTTGTTTCCTGTTGCAGAAGGGATCTAGTTGGACTGTAATCCAGGGTCTGAGATACAGTCGTGGTCTGCGACGTGCCCTACCTGTCCGGGAGAGGCATGGAGCTAAGAACGGCCTCCAGTGGTCATTGAAAAAACAGAATGGAACATTCGAATGTAGGTCTTGGGAATTTCTTCCTTAATGTGCATTACACCCATGTGATGCCTCAGAGTAATGGGGGGTTTTTAAGATGATATAATCACACGTAAAACATGACAGACCGTGGAGGATCAGGACCTCCCGTTAACACTTCGTCTACACTGTAACCTTGGATTTGAGCTTCAAGAAAAGGGTGCGGCCAGCCTCTTCCTCCTTGTGGGGTTTCCCACCGTCTCCCCAACTAGACCCAAAGCTTGCTCTTCCCGGTCATTTCCTCAAGAGCCTGGGCTGTGACCAGGGTCAAGACGTGTAGGACAGGAATGGTGATTGGCCAAGCCAGACATTCTGAAGACGATGTAGAAAAATGGCGAACCTTTTCAAATCCTAAGGATGAAAGTGGGGCATTCTAAGAGAGTAAGCATTCAAGTCTTCCTCCGTTCCTCCCTCCCTTCTTTCCTTCTCTCTGTCCGTCTGTCCATCCATCCTTCCTTCCATGTCCGTACCCAACGTGGGGCTCATACTGATAATCCAGAGATCAAGAGTCGGATGTTGTACGGACTGAGCCAACCAGCTGTGAGCACGGAAGTATTTCTAATGTCTTTTTTAAGTGAACTTGAACTAGAGATTTATAAGGATTAGATTTGTTTCTTGTTTTTTTCCTTTTGTCATATGTTTAAAATAGAGTGTTACGGGCTGAATGTTTGTATCCCTCCCAAAACTCCTACTCTTTTTTTTTTTTTAAAGATTTTATTTATTTATTTGACAGAGAGAGATCACAAGTAGGCAGAGAGGCAGGGAAGCAGGCCCCCCGCTGAGCAGAGAGCCCGATGTGGGACTCGATCCCAGGACCCCGAGATCATGACCCGAGCCGAAGGCAGCGGCCCAACCCACTGAGCCACCCAGGCACTCTTTTTTTTTTAAGAGATTTTATTTAGTTATTTGACAGAGAGAGACACAGCGAGAGAGGGAGCACAACCAGGGGGAGTGGGAGAGGGGCAAGCACGCTTTCCGCTGATCAGGGAGCCCAACAGGAGGCTCGATCCCAGGACCCTGGGATCATGACCTGAGCCAAAGGCAGCCGCTTAACGACTGAGCCACCCAGGGGCCCCTCCCTCCCAAAACTTCTATCTGGAAATCCTAACCCCCAGTGTGATGTGTTGGGAGGTGGGGCCTTTGGGTAATCAGGTCACTGGGGTAGAGCCTCATGAATGGGAGTAGTGCGCCAAGAGATAACCCAATACAGTATTCTGTAGATTGCTCAAGTGCATCAGCTTGATGGGATTACTATACTATGTAATACTGTGTAATACTCAGTAATACTACAGCAATACCATACTATGCATACATACTGTTGCTGTGCTTGTTCACGTTGGTGGCTGGGTAGGAGAGAGAAAGCATCACAGAGAATAGGGGATTCATAAAAAATTTTTGGCTCTACACCTTGACACTGGATAGTCTCCTAAGAAACAATTTGTTGTATTGAAAATCAGTAGCCTATGAGATAATAAGAAATGGGTGGCCTTGGGCGCCTGGGTGGCTCAGCTGGTTAAGCGACTGCCTTCGGCTCAGGTCATGATCCCGGAGTCCTGGGATCGGGTCCCACATCAGGCTCTCTGCTCAGCGGGAGTCTGCTTCTCCCTCTCCCACTCCCCTCTCATGCTCTCTCTCTCTCTCTCTCTCTCTCAAGTAAATAAATAAAATCTTTAAAAAGAAGAAAAGAAATAGATGGCCTTGTTAAGCTTGACATGTGGCCTACACAGATAAGAATGGAAATGACTAGCAAAGAGATGGATTGTGCGTTTCAAGCCTGTGATAAGTATCTAGAGTTCTTGGACTCCGAGTCCATAAAATTGTGGTAATCGCAGATCGATGTGAATGGTGGTGGGAAGAGAAGATATGAACGAGCCAGGTTTTAAGAACGTGCGTGGAAATTTACTCCAGAGGTTTCATGCGGGGAGTCTGACCGATATCAAGGGAGGCATTGGACCACCAAAGGACGGCCTGCAGTGGATTTCCACATTGGAGAAGGATAGCACAGACGGAGGCAAGTAAAGCCCTGACGGCAGAGTTTCCGGGGGAAGAACAAGGCTAGGTTAGACCGGCAGGCGCAGCAAAGACACGGACAGCAGCAGCAAGCGATGCGCTGCCCGAAATTTTCTGTGTGGAACACAGTCCAGTTGACAGAATGATTGAAGTAGCTGAAGTATTTCAGTGTAATACAGGATTACTACGTTTTTACTTTTCTTCCTACTTTATGGAGTTGGGTTTCAAGCCCAGTAGAGCTAGACCATATCCAATGTTTGCCTCCTCAAGGTTTGACAATGTTTGGACTTTTATTTTTCTGAAGTAGTTAATGTGTGTATACGTGTTTATAGGCATACATACTATATATGTGTGTGTGTGTACATGCATATACATATGTGTACATGTATATTTATGTATGTACATATATGCATGCACACACACCTATATATTCTGTGTATCTATATTTATCTAATAAGGAAGAAAGGAGGGTATTTTAATTTTCTCATCTAGAATCATGGTTAACAACTCATAGAGGAAAGATTTAAATTGAAAAAAAGATTACATTTAAATTTTAAAAAGATTAATGACTGGGAAATTCGAAAAAAGAATTTTTTTTTTTTAAAGATTTTATTTATTTATTTGACAGAGAGAGATCACAAGTAGACAGAGAGAGAGGAGGAAGCAGGCTCCCCGCTGAGCAGAGAGCCCGATGCGGGACTCGATCCCAGGACCCTGAGATCGTGACCTGAGCCGAAGGCAGCGGCCTAACCCACTGAGCCACCCAGGTGCCCAGAATTTTTTCTTTTTTTTTTTTTTTTTTAAAGATTTTATTTATTTATTTGACAGACAGAGATCACAAGTAGATGGAGAGGCAGGCAGAGAGAGAAGGAAGCAGGCTCCCTGCTGAGCAGAGAGCCCAATGCGGGACTCGATCCCAGGACCCTGAGATCATGACCTGAGCTGAAGGCAGCGGCTTAACCCACTGAGCCACCCAGGTGCCCCCAGAATTTTTTCTTTTTTCGAAAATTCGAAAAAAGAAAAAGAAGCTGCTGTAGGCAAGCACCCTGGGCTAAGAACATGAAAATGAAAGAATATGAAGGCTAAGGAAGGTGCCAGAAGTTTTGAGCATGCAAGATTACCCATACAGATTAGGAACATGATTTAGATCAGGTTAGCCTAAGGCATCTCTTTGTCAAGTTCAAGGGGATAACATGTTTCTGAAGGTGGCAATCTGCCATGCCCCAGGGGTATGTATGTAGGGAAAAACCAAAGTCTGGTGAGCAAGATGTGTTCAGCCTTGGGACTCAGGGTGTGGTCCACAGAGCAGGGCACGGGCATTCCCTGGGCTCTAGAACCCAAAGAAGCTCCTTCCAACTTATTGCATCAAGGAGTGCCGTCACCATGACAACACTGTGACTCAAGCAAGACATGATTCTTTTTTTTTTTTTTTTAAAGATTCTATTTATTTATTTGACAGAGAGAGATCACAAGTAGGCAGAGAGGCAGGCAGAGAGAGAGAGAGGAGGAAGCAGACTCCCCACCGAGCAGAGAGCCCAATGCGGGACTCGATCCCAGGACCCTGAGATCATGACCTGAGCCGAAGGCAGCGGCTTAACCCACTGAGCCACCCAGGCGCCCCTACAAGACATGATTCTTAAGTTTGAGAAGCACTGTTTGTCGGGGTCCAACAGAACAGTAGGTCCGGGGGACAGTTTTGGAGGTTATTGAGATGTTCAAGATTAAAAAGGAAACAGTCTGTGAAAATGTTCTGGAAAGCTCATGTGGACTGTAGGCAGAGGGCTGCTGCGAACGGAGGCATTGTCATGATGGTTTAGAAACAAAGTTAATACGATACTTATCCAGTGAGAAACTGGGACTATTAAAGAGACAAAAAACACATTAAGAAACCGCGTAATTGTATAAAACAGAAGAGGGTTAAAGATGAGTGATCCTGTATTCAAGTTACGGTTTTGAAAGTGTGTATTTAAAGAAAGACTGAAAGATGTATACGGGCGCACGTAATTGCAATGCAAGAAAAGATGGTGTTTGGTTTCTTTTATCAAAGTGAGAGACTCAAAAGGGCCATGAAACAGCTTGCTGATTTTGACTTTCTGGGCTTATTACAAATGAATACAGAAAAGCCTGCGGTCAAGAATTACCAGTAAGAGCCAGGCCTAACCAGCGCGTGTTTCTGGAGCCAGGCTTCTCACTGGGTTATTAGCATCATTTGTCAGTGGTGAGCCTCGGACCTCCCTGATGTCACTGGTCCCCGGTGCAGACGGAAGGGGCAGATGGTTCTCTTTGCAGAGGTGAGCTCTGCCATTCCAGCGAATCCCTTGAAAAGTTCTGAGTCAGACGACCCTCCATTATTGACACCCCGAAGTACCAGACTCGAGTAAACCTTTTATCCTGTTTCCGTCAAGATCTGGTAACAGAAAAGCTTCATCCTCTAATTATAATTTAAATATCCTGCCTGGAGTAGGGCTGGTTTCTGCAAATTACCAGGGCAGAAATGTCCTTCTGCACAGGTGGCCTTTCTGCATGAAATTTTCTCTTCTCTCTTCTGTGCTTGGTAAAATCCTTTGAAATTCTGCTGATTCTCTAAAGTCCAATACAAATATCGCCTCTTGTGGGAATATTTCCTTGACTCCCTTTCTTTTCTTTTCTTTTTTTTTTTTAAGATTTTATTTTTTTATTTATTTGCCAGAGAGAGAAAGAGAGAGAGAGCGCGCGTGAGCACACACACAAGCAGGCAGAGTGGCAGGCAGAGGCTGAGAGAGAAGCAGGCTCCCTGCGGAGCAAGGGGCCTGATGTGGGACTCGATCCCAGAACCCTGGGATCATGGATGGCCTGAGTCCAAGGCAGTGGCTTAACCGACTGAGCCACCCGGGCGTCCCTGACTCCCTTTCTTTATAAACTCTCGCAGCGAGCTCTCTTACAGCTTGCAGCGCCCCCCCCCCCCTTTCTCTCCTCTCCTTTCTTCTTACAGTGTGATGGGTGTTTGTTGTTTGTTTTTTGTTTTTTTTTAATATATTTTAAATTTTGTTTCAATGCCTTCTCTCCACATCCTCGCCAACACTTGTTGTTTCCTGTGTTTTTGATTTTAGCCATTCTGATAGGTATGAGGTGATATCTCAGTAATATTTTTATTTTTATTTTATTTTATTTGTTTTTTTTTTTAAAGATTTTATTTATTTACTTGACAGAGATCACAAGCAGGCAGAGAAGCAGGCAGAGAAAGAGATGGAGGCAGGTTCCCCGCTGAGCAGAGAGCCCGACTCCGAGCTCAAACCCAGGCCCCTGGACTGTGACCTGAGCTGAAGGCAGAGGCTTAACCCGCTGAGCCACCCAGGCGCCAGTAATATTTTTATTTTAAAAGAAATATATACTCTATGTTAAACTGGGACTATAGGAGTGTTAGGAAGGAAATAGAAATGACTTAAATCCCATTTCCTAAAGTAACCACCACTAGTATTTTATGACTATATTATTATTATTATTAATTATTTAAAGATTTTGTTTATTTATTTATTCGATAGAGATCACAAGTAGGCAGAGAGGCAGGCAGAGAGAGAGGAGGAAGCAGGCTCCCTGCCGAGCAGAGAGCCCGATGTGGGGCTCGATCCCAGGACTCTGGGATCATGACCTGAGCCGAAGGCAGAGGCTTTAACCCACTGAGCCACTCAGGCGCCCCATGACTGTTTATATTCGTTCTCTCTCTCTCTTCCCTCCTTCCCTCCTTCCTCCTCTTCTCCATCCCTCTCTCTAATCGAAACTTGTGCTTTTTTCTCTTTGTTTTTGTGTTTTTTTTAAAATTAAATGTATTGAGGCATGACGTACCTTCAACAAAATGCACCCATTTTGAGTGCACAGTTCCGTGTGTTTTGACAAATGTGTTCACTGTTCTAACCAGTGCCTCAGTCAAGCTACATAGTATTTCCATCACCCTGAGAAGTGATGCGTGAGGACCTGCCTGTGCCCCCGAGTCCACCCTCTCCCGGGTCCCTGCACCAGGTCATCCCTGATCTGTTTTTCTGCCACTGGACGTTAGTTTTGCCTGTTCTAGGACTTGGGATGAATGGAATCACACAGCATATGTTCTTTTGTGCCTGGCTTATTTCACTCAGCCTAGAATTTTTGAGATAAGTTACATTGTTTCAGATGTCAGTAGTTCATTTTGTTAAAGGAGTTAGCTTTCACGAATACTTTATGCTTTCATTTTCTTAGTGCTGTTAGAGTAATTGTGAATAAAGTTGCAAAAACATCAATGAAGAAGTAAAAAAAAAAAAACAAATATAGAAGTGAAGACATTTGTTTTATTACTTATAGATAAATACCTAGGATTAGAATAACTGGTTTATATGCTAAGTGAAGTTGTGTTTTATTTATTTCCATTTATTTTATTTTTTAAAAAAATTTTTTGGTAGTGTTTTATTTAAAAATAAATTTCTGAGGCGCCTGGGTGGCTCAGTGGGTTAAGCCTCTGCCTTCAGCTCAGGTCATGATCTCAGGGTCAAGCCTGAGGTCTCAGAGATCAAGCCCTGCATCAGGTTCTCTGCTCAACAGGGAGCCTGCTTCCTCCTCTCTCTCTGCCTGCCTTTCTGCCTACTTGTGATCTCTGTCTGTCAAATAAATAAATGAAATCTTTAAAATAATTGGATTCTTTGTGCTTTGGTTGTTGAATTTTATAGGTTCTTTATATATTTTAGATACTAACCCTTCAAGCATTTCGTCATGATTTCAGTTTGTATTTGCCTAATGACTAGCGTTGTTGAGCGTCTTCTCATGTGGTTATTGACCATTCTTGTGTTTACTTTTGTGAAATATCTTTTAAGCTCTTTCACACATTTTTGGGGCACCTGGGTGGCTCAGTCACAGGCATCTGCCTTGGGCTCAGGTCAGGATCCCAGGGTCCTAGAATGGAGCCCTGTATGGGGCTCCCTGCTCAGCGGGAGGCCTGCTTCTCCCTCTCCCACTCTCCCTGCTTGTGTTCCCTCTCTCTGTCAAATAAAAAAATGAAATCTAAAAAAAAAAAAAAAAAAAAAAATCGTTCACACATTTTTTATGGGCTTTGGTCTTTTTATTAAAAATTTTTAAGAGCTCTTTCTGCATTTAGATAATAAACCTTTTTGCCAGCTATGCGTAGGAAAAGTATTTTCTCCACATCTGTGGTGTGTGTACCCGTTTTCTTAATGATGTCTTTTGTAGAGCAAGGTTTTCAGTTTTGATGATGCCCAATTTATCTTTGTCCCCTGAGGCTAGTGCCATATATGTCCTTTCTGAGACTACTTTGCCTTCTCCAAAGTTGCAAAGATAATTTTCAGTGTTTTTTTTTTTTTTTCCCTTAAAATTTCTAGAATTTAGCTCTCAAGATTTAGGTCCGTAATTCATTTAGAGTTAATTTTTTGTATGACATGAGATGGGGTCAGAGATTCTTTTTTTCCATTTTGCTATGTTTCCTCCAGACTCATTTTTCAAAAGGGTTATCCAGGATTCCCCATTGATTTTTCTTGCCACTATTAATAAAGATATTAATTGGCCATATTTTTTTGATCTATTATTTCTGGACCCCATTCTGTTTGTTGTTTTTCTGATCTGGGTGCTATCCTTATGCTAACCCTACACTGTCTTGACTTTTGCCATTTTATAGTAAGTCTGGCTGTTCTAGGTCATTTTTGTTTTATATACATTTTAGAATCAGCTTGCTAATTTCCACAAAGAGTCTGTTGGGATTTTTTTATTCCAATTGCACTGGATATATAAAATAGTATTATGGGGAATTGAAATCTCAATATCCACTCTAATCTCTGAACATCGTAAAATTCCCTATTTGTTTAAATTTTCTTTCTTCTAGCAGTGTATTTTAAAGTCGACAGGTCTCATGTGTATCTTGTTAAATTTATCATGTATGTTTCAGTGGTCCCATGTCCTATGAGTTGTATTTCTAATTGCATTTGTCTATTTTTCCTTGTTTTATATGCAGTAGCCCATGTGGGTAAAAATACTGTTGATTTTTATATATTGATAAATTGACATTGATTTTATATATTGATATATTGATATATTGATTGGGCTCATTGCATTTCTTGCTTCATTTCGTGTGCTGCCTGTTGTCCAATGTCTGAAAAATTTTTTGTGCATTTTGTCCAGCTTTCTACCTTTTAACAGTGGGAGAGCTAGTCTGGTACAGTAACTCATCAGAGCCAGAAGAGGGAGTTTTATGAGTTTAATTTTAGCAGGGTTTATCTTATCCCACATACTCTGTTTTGTGTACTACTTTTCATTAAAGCTTCTTCAGAAAAATGTCTATTTGGGGCTCTTTAGCATTCTATCATGTGAATGTTCTGTAAGTTCTTCGAGGACTCCTTTATTATTGGACAATTAGATTGTCTACATTTCTGTAAATACTACTATAGCAGAACTTTTCATATCATCTCTTTTTTTTTTTATTTCGGATACTTTCTCCTTATTTCTGGTATAATGATTCCCTCCTTGTTTTTTTCGTGAACACTTCTGTGAGAACAAAGGAATGCAGTGTTTTATATTGGCTCCCGTGTCTAGCCATCCGTGCCATTTGACAAGCCCTTGGTAAATTTCCTGTGGACAGATAGGGCTTGATACATCTTGGGAGGTGATCAAACTTCATAAAGAATACCTTTTATTTCTGTGAGCTTGAACCTGTTCAGGACAGGACTCCTCTCTCATTGGAGCCTTACGTTACTGGTTGGTCGGTAAGTTAGATGTGAACGCTGCCAGACGTTAGAGGAAACAGAGAAGTAGGAAGGAAAATCAGGTCGCTAACTGCTGGCAGAAACTGGTCGCACGGTCTCAATCCCTGGCTCCCATTCCTGTGCCTTTTCTCCCAGCCTGCTGTGTTCTCTGAAATAAACCCGAAGTTTTCCGAATTTCTGGGCCCCTCTGCGGCTACATTGTTCATGTTTCTCCCTGGATCTGCGTTGTCTTCAGCAAGCCTCTGAAAGCCTTCCTAAGACAAAGCTTTCCTCCGGGGATCTGGGCTTGGGGGGTCGGAGCCTTCCTGAGAGCCCATCAGGGGTGATTAGTCGGAAGTGCTCTGGCTGACCTTGAACGTCTCCCGATCCATTCTTCTGTCGTGTTCCATTTGGCAGTCTGCCCAGATTTAATGGCGTTCTACTGGGTTGCTTTATAAGGATATGCTTCGAAATGTGCTTTAAAGAACATGTTCTTAATGTAGGGGTTTTGCATAGTAAATGCTTCCAGACCTCACCAGCTGTGGATACCATAAGGACACATGTGTGTTAAAACCTCAACACCCAGAGAGCTCCGTGCTGTGCAACGGAGGGAGCTCAGACCACGTTTCAACAGCCCCCATATGTAGTGGTACCGCCTTGCCCATGTGGTCCGACAGAGCCCCCCGAGGTTGAGTTCATGCCGCCGTCTCTTGACCACCCGTGAGCGCGGTGCCGGCGAGACTGTCCGTGCTCTACCGCTTGGACTCCTCGGCTGACAAGCTCCTCACTCCTCAGCCGCTGGTGGCACTCGCTCTGCTCCGCTGCAAGGGGCCTCCTTGCCCTCCAGGGGGACGTCGCTGTACTCCGTGCCTCCCCAAAGTTTTTGAGGCATTTGCCTCTGATCTTCCCTTTGTTTTTAGAGCGGCCCGTCCCAACCTATGTTGCTTATGCCCAGAAGTTGTGCAGAATACAGGAGGGCAGCTTTCCTGATCGGAAACACGCGGTCAGCCTGGTCACGTGTCCTTTGCTCTCACGGTTAAGCCACCGGCCCCACACGGTCCCGGGAGCAGCGCTGGCCTGTGTCTTGGGCCCTGACCCGGTGTCCCGGTCGGGGCCTCCTAGCTCCCTCCTGGGAGGGCATCTTGCCCTGCTCTTCCCGCTCCCACCCCCGTGCCTCCGCAGTACGCGTCCCACGAGTGGACGGTTGTGATTCTTCGGGAAGCCCTTCGCCCTGAACCCCAGGCAGTGGAGGAGGGAAACCTGTGTGTTGTGGGGAAGGACCTGGAGGAAAAGAGAAGTGGCTTCGACTCCAGGCGGGACCTGGCCCCATCTTTGTCCTCCTGCGATGCTTAGATCGGGGACCAGAGAAAACACTGACCCTTCATGGAAGCGTTTGTGCTGCTAAGAAGCACATTTTTGTCCTGCCTATGATCAGATGTCTTAAGAGGAATGTCTTTTTAGTGACCTAGAATTTCAGGACTAGATTATCTCTAAAGGTAAGGAATCCTGCTAGGAGTCCTTATTCCCAGCGGGAGCTTAAGAATCGTAGAAAAATTGACTGAGTCCTTTTCTCCCACTGGAAGGGAGTTCCCCTGACCGCCAGGTTTTCGCTTTTCCTTACCAAATCTCCAGTTCTAGGATTCGGGGGCAGGGCTGCCGGAACAGATCGCCAGAGACGGAGTGGCTGAAACAACAGACGTGTATTTTCTCGCCCTTCTGGGGCCTGGAAGCCCAAGATCAAGGTGTTGGTGGGTTGGTTTCCTTCAAGGGCTCGGAGAGGAGGATGGTTTCCAGGCCTCCTTCTCGGGCTTACAGAAAACCTCCTCTTCCTGCCTTTTTGCTTGGCAGCCGTCTGCACACTCGTGACCTTGGCAACACCCACCCCACCTCCTCTCCTGAGATCTCCAGCACACGGGATTAGGGACAGACCTAATGGTCTCATTTTAACTTAATCACCTCTCTAGAGAGCTTCCCTCCCAAAGGGTCCCGTTCTAGGGAGTAGGGTTGGGCCTGCGAGTTTGGGGTACAGTTCAGCCCGTCCTAGCATGGGGGACGGTCTCCTTGCTGTCTGGTTTACTCTGCTGAAGATGCTCCGGGCAACTTTCTTGGGCAGGAGGCTGGTGGACATGGGTTCTTGGTAAACTCGGTTACAGGTTTTGTGTGAAACATTGTTGGTAGCTACTTAAATTTGCTATCAACGTGAAGTCTTTTATTGCTTTCCTGATCTTCCTTTTGCTTTTCTCTCTCTCTCTCTCTCTTTTTTTCTGTGCTTGCCTGATTGTTTCTTGAGCCTCGTGGTGGAGTCTTATTTGACACCCAGTGGACATAGTTCAGGGGCCGTCACTTTGCAATTCCTCATTCATTTCTTGAGCGTTATTTTGGCCAGCCACTGTATTAGATGTGAGAGACGCAGGGATCACAAAGGATCAGCGGCGCCCTCTGAGAGCTCGTGGATTATGGGGTGTCGTACACCAATACACATCGACGATGCCCTGTGTCACGCTGGTTGTCAAACCACAGGAGCCGCACAGAGAAGGTAACAGTGACTCTCGGCAGGCGGAGAAGACAGAGAGGAAGGAGATCTCGTGTGTGGCTTTTGGAAGATGATTAGGAATTTGGTGGATGTGGTGGGAACTGCACGATGTATTTCAAGAATGGTGTTCATGGATCTAAACGAAAGAGGACCAGTTGCAGATGTGAGGATGGTGCAGGGCAAGGAAGGACCTGGGTCGGAAAGGGTCTGTGCCTTCGCTACAGGATTTTATTTTATTTTAATTTATTATTTTATTTTATTATTTTACTTTGTTATTTTATCTTCTTTATTTTGGGGGAGAGGTAGAGGCAGAGGGTGAAAGAGAATCTTTTTTTAGAAAATGTTATTCATTTTTTGTTTTCAGTGTTTCAAGAGTCATTGTTTATGCCCCACACCCAGTGCTGCCTGCAATACGTGCCCTCCGTAATCCCCACCACCAGGCTCACCAGAAAAGATGGATTACCCAACTTTTGTATCAACATGGGCGGGACAGGCAGAGAGAGAGAGAATCTTTTTCTTTTTCTTTTTTTTTTTTTTAAGATTTTATTTATTTATTTGACAGACAGAGATTACAAGTAGGCAGAGAGGCAGGCAGAGAGAGAGAGAGGAGGAAGCAGGCGCCCAGCTGAGTAGAGAGTCCGATTCGGGGCTCGATCCCAGGACCCTGGGACCACGACCTAAGCTGAAGGCTGAGGCTTAACCCACTGAGCCACCTAGGCGCGCCGAGAGAGAGAATCTTAAGCAGGCTCCATGCCCGCCGCAGGGCTCAAAGTCCGTGACCCTGAGATCATGACCTGAGCTGAAAGCAAGAGCTGGGTGCGTAACCGACTGAGCCCCCCAGGCGCCCCTCACGACAGGATTTTAAGCAGGGGAATATCCTGCCCCGCTTCTGTGTGTGGAAGGTTGCTTTTGGGATAGAGCGGAGAGCAGGCGTGGAGGTTGAGGAACTCGGAAGCCGGCTGGACTCTACCGCAGAATTTTAGACGGGGATCATGAGAAGCTAAACTAAAACCGTGGCAGTGGAGATTGAGATAAAGGGAGCGAACCGAAGAGGATTTAAGAAGTGGATCCAGGAAGGGACTTGTTGACACTGAATAGGGGGAAGCGATGGGAGCCACAGCTCCGGTTTCTGGCTCGATTCCAGGGAGCGTGGTGGTCGTTGGCTTTGACTGTAGACCATGCAAGAGGAGCAGCTTTAGGGATGAGGGTGAGTTCTTCAAGGCTCTGTAGGAATCCGGGTGGAGGTGGCCAGCGGCGGCTGGAGGAAGGACTGCCCTGTGTCTCATTCATTTCTTAGCTCTGACTTAGTTTCCCGAAGGTGCTAATTCTAGGGAGCGTCTCCTTGGAATTAGTCGGTAGGATCTAAATCATAACGAGGTCGTCACATGGGTTAGCAGTCCGTTTGGTGCTGGGCTTCACTGTATTTGTAACTCAGCAGATTTCGAGGTAATTACAATCTGCAAAATTACTGTCTTGGGAAATGGAATATTCCCCGGTCGTTGGAACTCAGTTTTGGAAAACAAGGCTCACGCGTTAGTTTCTGTGGTTGCCTCTTTCAAGTTCTTCCTGCTTCCTAGAGGTGTTTCTCAGCACTTGGATGAAACACCAGCTCCTGTTGGCCCATGAATCCTTTTAATGCACACAGGTCATCTTTTATTTCCTTCCCTTGGAGTTCCCAGGAAGACTCTGGTCGTTCTTACCGGGATCCTAATTATTAGAGCTAATCTAGCGCTTGTAGGAGCAGTCCTCCCTGTGTATACTTTGCAAGATTATTTTCCTTTGGGGAGAAAACCTTTTTTTTTTTTTTTTAATGCTTTTTATCTTTATCTCTTTCAGTAGACTCCATGCCATGTTATGGAACAGTCTACACTGTTATTTGATAAAAGTGAAAAATACGAAACAATTTTTTTTCTAATAGCATCAGGATCACAGCTAGCCACTGTAATAGCAGCCCTGCCCGTTCATTGCACTGCATACCGTCTTTTTTTTTTTATCTTCACTTTGGTCCCCCGTGAGGGAGTGCGTACCATTCCCATTTGGAAATTGGACCAAAAGGGAGCCAACATTGCATCTTACTTACCCCAGGGTATCCTGCACATTCTGTCTTTGTGTTCCCAGTTCTACTTCTCTCTACTTACTTGTTTTAAATTGTTGTTCCAGGGGTGCCTGGGTGGCTCAGTTGCTTTAGCGTCTGCCTTTGGCTCACATCATGATCACGGGGCCCAGGGATCGAGTCCCACCTCAGGTGCTAGCTCGGCAGGGAGCCTGCTTCTCCCTCTGTCCCTCCCCTGCTCACACTTTCTCTCTCCCTCTTTGACAGATAAAAAATGTCTTAAAAAAATAAATTCCTATACCATTTTTTGGTTATTTTTAACCCAGAAGGAGGATATCTTACTCTTTAAACCTAGACTTGGGAATTCCAACAGCAGGGAATGTACTACTGCTCATTGAAATATCCTTTGGGGGCTTTGAGGAAACATCTGAGTACTCCTGAATGCACTTTTAGACTTCAGTTTTAGCGTGCGCTTGAGTATTATTACTCTGTTTTTTGGGTTTTGTTTTTGTTTTAATGTTTTCTTCTGTCTCTTTTCCCTTTCTTGATTCGCTTCTTGCTCATTTGGATCTCAAGACATTTGGAGATTAAGGAAATAAAATAAAACATCTCTCTCTTTGAATTTCTCTTTTAAACTCTTCTTTAAAACTCAGAGAATTCCACTGTTTTAAAGAGTCGTCAGACCTGAACTTTTATCTTGGGTCCCGTCCAAGTCATTTGTTGGTTGGGGTCCGTACTTTGAGATTCATCTGTGTTAGGAACGCATATACATGAGGAAGTGAATTGAGACTTTTGACCAGGAAAAAGAAAATGTTTTAGGCTTACCGTGTATATGTACATTATGTATGCATAATATAGACGGGGTATATATGGTTTATTTACCTTTCTTTTGCCGGGTAATCGTTACAAGATTCAGTCCTTTGATCAGTCACTGATGGCTCTTATGGAACTAGCATTTAATAGACTAAATCATGTCCAATGGGGAATCTCCACTAGGGGAGCTTCCCGTTTTCCTTTTCTTTCTTGGTTTTTGTTTTTCTTTCCTTTCTTCCTTTCTTTGAGTAGAATTGACACACAATGTTACATTGGTTCCGGCTGTGCCGCTTGGAAGAGCTTCACGTTTTGACTGTAGGTCAACACAATGTTTTATTTTCAGTCCGACACCCCTGTACCCCCACACCTTGTCCAGTATTTGGCCACGGAGCCCGACTTTGCGGAGAGTTCTGGAACTCATCTCCGGACTCAGAGGGGTGCTCTGCCAGCTTGCTGTGATGTTGAACCAGAGGCCGGTTCCTTGAGACACACCTGGAGACATCCAGGCAAACAAAGCATATTCCTTACGCACCAGCCATCAGGGGATATCTTTGGATCTGGGTAGCTAAGGGAGGGGAGGTGAAGAAAAATCGTGAGGTTTTGGGGCTCCTGCACCTGTAGTCATCAACATCGCCGTTCCTCTGGCCCCGGCGGTTCAGCAGCGGGAATGCGCGCGGGCTCTCCGTCTTCTCCTCTTTGAAAGCGTCGGTGTGGGCACGAGCCCCTGCCTGTCCACCAACAAGGCAGCGGTGCTCTTGTGTCTTTTTCGGCCACTTCAAGTTCAAGGGTGCTTAGTTTCGCAACACCAAGGAAAATGTGTCATCTTGCGGGTTGTTGAAATCGAACAGGTTGGTCTCCCAGAGCCCTTTGATTTCAAACAAGATGATTTGTGAGAGCCCGTGCGTAAAGGATTTCCACAAGCTTCCATCTCATCACGGACTTAATCAAGCCACGTGGCTTTCTCTACGATCCGGGGTGGCCAAGGGAGGGAAGACGAAGAAAAAACCATCATTGTGCTCGTCCTCTGGCCGGCCCGTTACGTAACACACTTGATTGCCTTCAAAGTTCGGGACCCCGTTTTCTCCTAATGGATCTCACCAGAACAGGTACAGTTTCTAAAAAACTCCGTTTCGGGAATCCAGCCAGTGATAATGTTGATTGTGCGTGGGAAGTGTTTATGGTCCTAGACGTGGAGGAGCAAGGGGACCTGGCAGTTCCAGCCAAGCAGGGCATGTGTTTTAGACCCGTTTTGTTCAGGAATGAGCTTCCTGAGCTCCAAGGTGAGTCGCAGTCATGGCCATCACCTGCTTCACTTCCTGCTGCCTGTAAGACCGAATCTTCAGGAACTCCCTAGATCTGAGTGGGGGCAGTGAAAGGTATCCTCGAGCGACTGGCATTATTTTTTCCTAAAATAACTTTCAGTCTGCAGCGGAGAAAGGACATGGGCTGGGGCAAGGTGCAGGGACCTGCAGGGGGGAATGGAGAGATCTAAGGGGTAAAGGCTCTTGGGGGGTGAGTGGGGCCCACAGCCAGCAGTCTGGGAAGGGATGCATCGGAGGAGATGAAGAATTGACAGCCCAGGCAAGCTCCACCAGCAAGCCCTTAGTCCTCTGCAGGGACGGTGATCGGAGGACCATGCTGCCCGGGAACCACCATGGCTTGGAAGGGCATCCGCGTGGCTGTCAGTGCCAGGGGCCTTGGCCACATTGTCTTGGACAAAGGCTGGTGGCAGGGGAGCCTGCTAAAACCTCGGAGGGGGCGTCTGGGACTAGCACGGTAAGACAGGAGCAGGCAGGGTCGGTCTCCTGAGCACAGCTGGGACTCCTGGACGTGGGAAGAGAAGGGCCGAAAGGGAAGATTGATTTCTTACTCATTGGGTCCATGGAGGTAGAGGTGAGTTTTAACAGGATGACCTAGTTTGATCCATACCCAAAAAGCTAGAGAAGCCGGTCGTGTCAGTCACGTTTGGCAGATCAGAACGTTTGCCTCTCTTTAGCCACCATCAATAATATTAATGTTATTAACAGCAATAATAGTAACTTTTATAGACTTTGTCCTTACGTCCTATAACTCCCTCCTGGGGATTTCGTCTATGGAGGCTTGGCGGCTGGGGGAGATTGGCTGCTCAGCCAGTGAGTGATGGCTCCAAGTTCAAACCCAGGCCAGTCCCGTTCTCTAGCCCCCCACACCCACCTCCCAGGATGTTCTTGGCACCCACCTTCTTTGTTCTCCTAAGGTATCTCGGGGGCTCGATGCACTGTTTACCACTAAAGATGGTCATTTTACATGGAGGGTCATGAGCCGTAGCCTCGGGTAAACTTCCTTGTGTCTCTGCTACACCGAGGACTTTGCTTTGGGGAAGCAAGTGTGATTTCGTGAGCTGTTCTCACCCGCTGGACCTGAGCCAGGAGCCTCTTCTGACTCGGGGACACCGACTCTGAGGGCTAGTTGGGGGTCCCAGCAGAGTCAACGCGCGTTCACCGAGGTGGAAACGGTGTGTGTGTTTGGGGGACATGTAAAGAGCCTCTCCAAATCCATAAGAAAAGGCAACTCCAACTCATGGGCCGAAGCACGAGAAGGTAAAATTCAGAGATCAGAAAATACAGATGGGCCATACTGCTGGCCATACTGATGGGAAATGCTGCTCAGGCTCACAGGTGATCGGGGCCCTGCAGATTCGAGCAACACAATGACTCTGTGCGGTGTTTTTCCGCTTATGGGAAGAGGGGTATGACTGAGAAGGTCCAGGGACATCGGGGGGCGGTGGTCAAGCCTACAGCATTGTCTGGGGGGAATGGAGGTCGATGAAGCTTTTCTACCGTTCAGCCTGGCATCACCTACCAAAACTGGAAGTACCTGTACAAGCAGCCCCACTTCTAGAAAAAAAAAAAATGAGTCTTTGGGAAATAGTGATAACCTGTTTCTGAGGATAGTTACTGTGGCTCCTGTTTAAAATAGTAAGTTATATGCAACTAATAAATCATGGAACCCTACATCAAAAAACTAATGACGTACTGTGCGGTGGGTAACTGAACAGAATAACAACAAATAAAATAACTTAGTAAGCAAACGATCTAAAAGTCCTTTTCCAGGGACACTGCTGGGAAGTAGTTTATAGTGTGATCAGCGTTGTGTGCTGGCAGAGATCATGGTCTTTGGAAGCAGATGGGCTGAGTTTGAACGATGGCTGCACCTCTTAGTAGCTGTGAGACCCTGAGCAAGTTCTTGCTCGCCTCTGCCTCGGTCTTGTCATCTGTAGGGGGGATAACACTATAACAAAAAGCCCCTCTTGCAGAAGGCCGCCGTTAGTGACTGACTCCAGACCTCAGAGTGTGCTGAGTCTGACACACAGTGAGTCCCACGGAAGTGTTTCCTAGTACTATTATTGTTGCTGCTGTTTACTTACTTATTTATTTATTTTTCTGAAAAATACCATTCAGCCGCAAGGAGAATAAATATTCTGACCCGCGTGTTCCGCTGTAAAAATGTTAGGTGATTACGAGAATCTTTCAGAACAGCACGTATGGTGAAATCCCACTCAGTAAAAGAAAAAATAAAATTATGCTTGGAAAAGTCTGCGGCACCTGGGTGGCTCAGTGGGGTGAGCATCTGACTTTTGATTTTTGGCTCGGGTCATGGTCTGAGGGTCGTGGGATCAAGCCCTGTGTAGGACTCCGCGCTCAGCAGGCTGGGAGTCTGCTTGGGATTCTCTCTCTCCCTGTCCCTCTGCCCCGCCCACTGCGGATGCTCTCTCTCTCTCAAGTAAATAGATAAATCTTTTTTAAAAGTCTGCAAAAACTAACAGGAATTTAAATGATTTAAGGCTTGGGCCAGAGTGGGGTGGAAAATAAAGGAAGATGACCGTATTCATTTTCTATGCCTCAAAATACATGAGTATCACTACAGCTTCTATCACGTTCACAGTGAAAAATAAGGACATCTTACCTATCTGCTCAGTATCTTATGAACATATTACATATAGTTTGTAGGCTTATTGGATATTGATCTAATAAAATGTCAGAAAGGTTATATCCAGTAGTTTCCTCCATCACTTAAAAATTGCCGTGCTTAAAGTCTGGTTAAGTTAGAGCCCACGACAAATGCTTAAAATCAGTAAGGCACTATGAAAACTCAACCATTTGGGGATAGGAGTTGTTTTGGAACTCAAAAATACTTTGGCTAAGTGGAAAGACCTTATTATGAAAATAACAGATTTTCATTTCCTCTCTAATTTTATAACTCTTGGCAATACAACCTTTGTTTTGCTGTGAAATGTTGGAAAAGGAAACGAGTGGATGTCTGAGTTCTATTTTCCAAAATAAATACATTTTAGTTTTGTCTGGAGGTTGTAGGGCTGAGCCACATCGGGTTATTGCCTGGAAGGGGACCAGCGGGGAAACTCGGGCAGGGGGCTCTCCTCGGAGCTCTAGACCTAAGCATGAGCACTGAAATCACAGATATGCTGGAGAAGCTTTAAAACTCTCCAAAGGAGGGCCTTTGGGAGAAGGGCGTTCTTTTGGGGTCACTGGTCAGCCCTTGCTCTGTGGTTGTGACGCCCACGCAGAGCGCCACCTGGTGGGTTCTGGAGGTAATGTCCGTGAGGGTGCCGGAGGGATGCGGGCTCTGCTCTTGGGTGGTCCCCTAGCATCACACAGTGTGGAGGTGGAGTCAGTGACAATCCTATTCCTGCATTTGGAACTCTGTTCGTTCCTTTCTCTGCTGGATTGGGCAATTGCCCAACGACTACATTTAGTCAAAAAAGACATTGTTGCAGACATTTCAAGAGGACTACCATGTCCTTTTGGGAAGAGCAAAGGATTCTTATCTACAAAAACGGTTAAAGTTTTTTTTTTTTTTTCCCCTTACTTGCTTTAAAATTTTGAGAAATTTCAGCCATACCAAACAGTGCACAGAATCCTGTAACCAGTGCTCACAGATTATCCATAATGGACAAGTATTAAGATTTTGTGAAACTGATGAACACGTCATCGTTTTTAACTGAAAGGAACAAAACAGGGTGCCTGGGTGGCTCAGTGGGTTAAGCGTCTGCCTTCGGCTCAGGTCGTGATCCCGGGGTCCTAGGATCGAGCCCCGCATTGGGCTCTCTGGTCGGCGGGGAGCCTGCTTCCTTTGTTTTCTGTTCTCCCTGCTTGTACGCTCGCTCTCTGTCTCCGACAAATAAATAAATAAATAAATAAATAAATAAAAGCTTTTAAAAACATAAAAAATAAACAAAACTTTCCATGTGAAGATGAAGTAAGTCGCTTGTATCTATTCCTAATTTTACTTCTCTTCCACTGACAATCACTATTGTCAATTTGGTAAATATCTTTATGATCAATTCTTTGTTGTTGTTGTTGTTTTAAAAAAACATACTTACTGAGTCCTATGCCAACCCCTGTTCTACTGCTATAGATAAAGAGAAAAATAAAACAGTCTCTATCCCCGAGGAGCTCAGAGTCTAGTGTGGGAGACAAACACCTCAAAACCGGTTGCAGTCCAGGGTGAGAAGGTTGAGGTCATCCCAGGGGCCATGGGTGCCCAGAGGAAGGAGGGACTGTCGAGGAATCGGGGAAGGCTTCCGAGAGGAAATGACGGTGGGCCAGACCTCACAGGATAAATGCACCTGCTGCCTCGAAATGACTGGGGAGGGACTTGAGAGCTGTGGAGAAGAGCTGAGCAGGGGTATGGGGTCATAAAGCAGAATTGAGCCCTCAGGGAAGATTGAAATGCCCAGCGCAGGGGACCTGGCCAGTGGTGTCGTTCTGCCCACACCTCTTTCTAGCTCAGAATCTCCGTCTCCTTCAGCTTTTTTTTTTGTTTTTCAATTCAATTAATTAACAGTAATGTATTATTTGTTTCAGGGGTATAGGTCTGTGATTCATTAGTCTTTTTTTTTTTTAAAGATTTTATTTATTTATCAGAGAGAGAGAGGGAGAGAGCGAGCACAGGCAGACAGAATGGCAGGCAGAGGCAGAGAGAGAAGCAGGCTCCCTGCTGAGCAAGGAGCCTGATGTGGGACTCGATCCCAGGACGCTGGGATCATGACCTGAGCCGAAGGCAGCCGCCCAACCAACTGAGCCACCCAGGCGTCCCAATGATTCATTAGTCTTATATAATACCCCATACTCCCTACAACTCATACCCTCCCCGATGTCCATCACCCAGCCACCCCATTCTTCCCACCTCCTTCCCCCCAGCAACCCTCAGTTTGTTTCCTATGATTAAGAGTCTCTTATGGTTTGTCTCTCTCTCTCTGTGGTTTTGTCTTGTTTTATTTTTCCCTTCCTTCCTCTCTGATCTTCTGCTTTGCATCTTAAGTACACGTATCAGTGAGATCATGTGATGATTGTCTTTCTCTTCATGGACTTATTTCGCTTGGCATAATACCCTCTAGTTCCATCCACATCATTGCAAGATTTCATTTGTTGATGGCTGCATAGTATTCCATTGTGTGTGTGTGTGTGTGTGTGTGTATATATATATATATATATATATACACACACACACACACACGCCACATCTTTATCCATTCATCCGTCAGTGGACATCTGGGCTCCTTTCCATAGTTTGGCTAGTGTGGACATTGCTGCTGTAAACATTGGGGTGCACATGCCCCTTCATTTATCATTCATTTCTTTATAGTTTGAAGATCTATTCAATTCAGTGAACATTTCTGACCTGCCATGTGCCAGGCACTGTTCTGGGTGCCTGAGATGCACTGGGGAACAAAATAGGTGCAAGTTTTTCCCTTCATGGAGTTTACGCCCTAACTAAGAGACACTTTTTTTTTTTTTTTTTTTTTTGCAATCATATAGTATATTGGAAGAGAAAAATGCATGGCTATAAGTAAAATTAGGGTAAAAAGGCATCTTTGATAAGGTGAGATTGGGCCAAGCCTTGCAGGAGATAAGGGAATTCGCCCAGTGGTTTCCAGGTGGGAGACCATCAGGGCAGAGAAGCCGGTGGTGGGACGTGCCTGGTGTCACTGAAGACTGGGCCGGGGGCCAGTGTGGCTGCGCTGGAGGGAGCAGGTGGGAGAGCCAAGGTGGACGTGACGAGGAGGGATGGTCCCGGAGACGGGGTCACGCGGAGCCCCTGGACTGTTGGAAGGTTGGCTTGAGCGGTAAATGGGACGCCCTTGCAGGGTCGCAGTCGACAGGTGACACACTTGCCCTGGCTGTGTTGAGAGCAGATTGGAGGGGCAGCAGGGGCACGGGGTAGGGGGGCAGTGACCACAGTCCTCCAAAGAGAGATGGTGTTGACCTTGACCAGAGTGATTGCAGGGTCAGGGGGAGAAGTGGTCCCATTCTGGAGGTGTTTGGAAAGGGGACCCAGATGAGTTTCTTATAGATTAAATTAGGAGCATCAGAGAAAGAAAGGCGTTAAGGGAGTTTCTCCCTTTTTTTGGTCTTTAATTGACGTGAAATTCACAGAACCTAAAAGGAGCCATTTCTAAGCCCACAGTCCAGTGGCGCTCAAGGCCTTCCTGGCATTGGGCAGTCACCACCGCTGTCCCCATCACACAGCCTCTCTGGAGCACCTCGGGGGCTCAGTTGGTGAAGCTTCTGCCTTCAGCTCGCGTCATGATCTCAGCGTCCCGGGATCGAGCCCCGCGTCGGGCCCCCTGCTCGGTGGGGAGCCTGCTTCTCCCTCTGCCTCTCCCCAACCCTGCCTCTCAGGCTCTCTCTTTCTCTCATCTCTCAAATAAATAAATAAAACCTCCCCCCCCAGCCCCCAAAATAAAACAAAAACAAAACAGCCTCACTTCATCCTCTACTTGGCCAAGCCCCTGGAGTCACTAACCTCCTCTCTGTCTCGAGATTTCCCTCTTGTGCATACTCAGTGTGAGGGGAATCCTGTAACAGGTACTGTGTGGTGTCTGGCTTCTTGCACTCACTCTGCGTTGTCAGGCTTCAGCGATGCTGTGGCCGGTGGTAACGCTTCATCCCCCGACGGCTGGGCAGCAGCTCATTGTACGGCCCTGCCGCATGTCGTTGACCCACTGGCTCACGGGTTGGACGTCACGTCATTTCTGCTTTTGTAGCTCTTGCAATGGGCTTGCCACAAATACTTGAATATGGGCATTTGTCTGAACATCTGTTGCCCGTTCTTTTGCGGATCTACATAGGAGTGGAAGTGCTAGACCATTTGGTAAAAAAAAAAATCATTGTAGCCTTGCAGTGAGTGTGACTCCAAAGTGTGTGGCCTGCAAGGATCGAGTTGCCATCATCGAGATGAAGAAGCCTGTGGGTGAACAATATTTCAGGCAAGTGGAGGTTGGGATGGCCGGAGCCATGCTCAGGTTGGTCCGGTTGATTTTGGGATCCTCTTGGACGTCCCCGTGGCATTGTTGCATCGACTTGGATGGACAAGTCCGGATCTAGCAAAGGAGGTTGGTGCCGGCGATGTCGTGTGGGAGTCGCTGGCGCTTAATTGCCATTTAAAGCTATGGGGCTGGAAGGTAGAGGGACAGGAAACCGAGGACCGACCCCAGAGGCGTCGCAAAATCAAGAGCTTGGGCCAAGGACCCACACGTAGACAAAGAAGGAACAGCAGCCAGGAAGTAGACAGAAAATCAGGAGCTTTGAGGTCCTCAGAGGCTGGGCGAAGGCTTTCAAGGCTCAGGTGTGATTAGACCTAAGTGTGGACATGAGGTCGGGTGACAGGGGCAGGGGGCAGGGGGTCATGGGCCGTGTCAGGGGACGGCAGACCCAGCATAGGTCATGCTTTCCAGGTTTCATTGCAGGAAGTAAAGAAATGACGAGGCGGCTGGTGAGGAAATGGCGAGCGGAGAAGGTCTTGTTCCTCTGGGAGTGGGAGGCGTTAGTAGCCTCCCTGCGCCGATGGCAGTGATTTGGTGTAGAGCAAACAAATGGACTCTTTCTTGTAGAAAAGGGGGGAATTCCAGATGAGAAGCCCTCGAGGGACCCCAAGAGGGGCTGCCTTTAAATAGCCTCAGGGCGCTTTCTCCCTGGGTGCCTGCGGGGAGGGGGCGGGAGATCGTCCGGGAGAGGGTGAGTGGGAGCCCGGGGGTCTGTGGACGTGCGGGAAGACCAAGGGTCCGAAGCTGAGCGTGCGAAGGGGCCAGACGGTGTGGGCAGTTGGGAGAGAGGCGAGACACGTGCAGCGGGTGGCCGAGTTGGCGGCGTGGAGACCGGTGCTCGGTGCTCGGGAGGCCCGGGGATCCCATGGACACGCAGGCGTGAGCGGAGGTTGGCCTTGCTGCGCAGGGCCAGGAGGGGAGAGGGGACGGTGGCATGTGTCCAGTGCTGGGGGACAAGCAGACGCGAGGAGGCAGGACAAGAAGGGCACGGACGAGAGGGCGCGTGGGAGCCTGAGGTCACCCCGCTTGGTTTTGATTTCCCGCTGGTGGTGCGGAGGAGAAGACCTCGGGGCTGAGACATGGTGTCGGGCTCTGTGATCCATGGGTCGCTGATCCTCGCGGGGAGGATCCTCCGCGGGAGCTGGGGTGGGGGAGGTGAAGAATCACTGGCAGAGAGAGTGAGAGAGAGTGAGAGGGAAAAGTAGAGGCTGCTGGTGGTGACATGGGAGCCGGTGGCTGAGGCCGAGTGGGGACTGTTGAGAGGGATGGTTCCAGGCAATGAGATGGCACAGCCCCGGGAGGTTCTCTTACCGTGAGATGACGCGTCCGTCATTAAACCCCAAGCAGCGACGGAGACATCATCACGGAGGGAAGGGAGAAGACAGCCGACCCGGGGGTCAGGGGACAGCGGGGCCCTTGAGACACCTATTGGGCGATCTCGTCTGATGGCATGAGATTGGGGCTGGAGCCTTTTTTTGGGAGAAGGGAGAGAGAACACATGGTTTCCGAGGGGCAGGGAGGGGGCGGGAGGGGCGGGAGGATGTCTCCTGCCTTCCTCAACCCTCGGCCCAGGGACCGAGAGGAAGACAACTTTGCCTAGAGAGGATGGTAGGGAGGGGGGCCCCGGGGGAGCCAGGTGTCTGTGGGGACCAGGAGGTGAAGGGAAGGTTCCGGAATAGGGGACATAATGCAGGAGAGTATCCAGATGGCACGGTGACCGTTTGTTATAGTAGATACCATAGATCTGGAAAATGTGTAATAGCTGTGATACGCACACATTATAGTATTGTTTTGTGCGTATACAGTTGTTGTTTTTTAAAGGCAGTGCGGCTGGAGAATCCAGTCCTTCTGACCGACTGTGGCTCTTTTCCTAAGTGCGTGACCTGTGATTTGGAGAATAAACAGCTGCGTTCTAAAATAAGACGCCGGCAGAGGCCCAGCACATAGGAGGCCTTCTGCGACTGTCTGTGGAATAAATTACTGTCATTCCATTAGGCTGAAGGAGGAGTTAGCAGAGACCTGGGATTTCTAAGGGAATGTTCCGTTCCCCCCAAGGGGGCTCATACCCCGTTAACCAGACATTTCCAGAGAACTGAATACGGCTCCGTGCTGGCACT